>NC_080028.1:6087500-7337500 GCF_030020395.1 Manis pentadactyla | reverse complement strand
CTTCCCGCTGGGACCACTACGGCGAGCTCCAACCACACGCCTCACCGCACTCCCATCGGAGCCTCTGGACCCTCCTATTCCTATGGCGTGATATGACACACGGGCCACACTGAATACATTCACCTGGACCCTGGTGCCTGCAGCCCCCAGGAAGCGCAGACCCAAGAGGCCAGCCCCCATGACATGAGGTGAAAAGGTCTCGTGCAATTAGTGGTGTGGGACAACTATGAGTCAAACTCCCGGGTGGAGCTGCTCAGCTGGGGAGGCCCTGGACCCCAGGGTTCACAACTCGCATCGTCTCTGAGTCATCCCTGCCACTCCAAGAAAGGGTGAGGCCAGGCACCAACGGCCAGCCGGGGAGGCTCTTGGAGCCTCCGGGCCCAGGACTGCAGCAGGAGGCCTGAGCCCACAGCCAGCGCATCGGCACTCACAGGGCAGTCTCGGGCTCTCCCGCCCTCCCCAGCCCAGCTCGGCTGCCCTGTCTTCTGGGCTGATGCAGACATTTTGATGTCGTAGTGCACACACAGCTCAGTGCCCAGGCAGATGGGGCCAGGGCTGGCTGAGATGGGCATGAGCACACAGCCGTGCTCTCCCTCCATGGGGCACTGCGAGCTCTGCCTCTGACACAGCCACGTGGATGCGAGCTCAAACTCGGTCCCACAGTGGCTATGTCATCTGGGGAGCTCAACTCAAGACCTCTAAGCCCAAGTCTAGTTGGGATGGCATCACCCGCCTCTCAGTGTGGATAGGAGAATGAGGGTAATGCCTACCACATCTCCAAAGAGAAGATGCCCCCGTTACTATCAGTTCTTGTGCCCCAACCTTTCTCTCCTTTTGGTCAGAAAGTGAGGTGGGGAAGGGAAGACGGAAACGCAGACTGGCACTGAGCCTTTCTAGAATCTGGGCCTAGGAGCTAGAATGGACCAAGAAGGGAACAGGGCTGGCCTTCCTTCATGCAGGGCCTGAGAAGAAAGCAGGTACCTTTCTACACTGACCGGTCCTTGAGGATGGGATGGGGAGGCTCCCTGGGCAATGCCCTGTCCAGGAACAAAGGTGACAAAGTTGAGCTGTGCCTGGGCCTCCCCAAGTGGTTTCTCTTTGGGGCCCCTTGCTCAGGTACACATGCCAGGACTCATGTGGCTCTGCCAGTTGTTCTGAGGGGAGCAGTTCTACGGATGCCCCAGGCCTGCGTTTTGCAGAACCAGTGGGTCAGAGCTAGTATGCAATATTGCCGCTGTGTTGCCAAGGCAACACGAGACCAGGGGATGGTTGCTCGGCAACCCCACCTTCATGGACTCCCACCTCCTCTCCTACTGGCCACAGGCTACTGCCTGTGAAGCCCTTCTCCATAAAGAGAAAAACAACAGGCCAACCATCCCAGCCGGTGAGCGGCCAAGACACTTACTTCACATGGATGCAAACATATCAGGGCACTGGGGCAGAGGGGTAGGATGAAGGACAGCGGGGACATGAGGAGGTGGCCACTGCACCCACCTTACCACCACCAATGCCCATGCCACAGTTGTTGAGCTTGAGTTCATGAAGGGTGAAGCAGGCCGAGCTCTTGAGCAGGGCCTCGAAGCCTCGCACACCGTCGGGCCCGAACGCGTTGTCGCTGAGGTCCAGCTCCACCAGCTGGGCCCCGGCTGTGATGAGTCCCTCTCCTAGAGAGATCTGGGCACAGAGGGAGCTCAGGTCAGTTCACAGACACCTACCAAGTGCTGCTTCTGTGCCAGGCCCTCCCTGCCCTCAGGGGCACCCAGGCCTGTGGGGAACTGGCAGATACAGACCATTTCAGTACAGAGTTGTCCGTATTATACACTCAGGACTGGAAACCCTGCATAGGGCTCCTAATGTGGCTGGGACATGGGGTGTGGTGTACATAGGGTGGTCAGGGAAGGCTTCCTACAGGAGGTGGCATCTGCACTCAGGCTGGATCAGAAGAGCCAACCTATCATGAGGAGGTCCCAGCCAGCAGTAAGAACAGAAGAGTGACAGAGCAGCATGCCGTGTGCCTAGGGGCAAGCAACCGCTAGACCGCAGAAGGGCTGAGGCTGGAAGCGACGGCAGGAGTCAAGTCAGGGGAGAAGCAGGCCAAGAACTGTGAAACCTGAGCCCAAGAACCACGGTGCTGAGGTGGGTGAGGCATATGGAGGACGCCCCCCAAACCTGAGGAGGGCAGAGGAAAGCTGGAGGCCGAGCGCCCACCCAGGAGTGAGAAACAGGAGTCCAGGCAGCAGAGGAAGTGTGGCTGGCTGGTGAGGTGGGAGACGGAGGAGAGGAAATCGAGCTGCAGGAAGGTTCTACAGGTCCCACAGAGGGGGACCTGCCGAAGCTGGGGGTTCACTGGAAGTGCGGGAGGAAGGCTGCCAGTGCCTCTGGGATTCTGGCGGGGACTGGGCAGATGGGCTGCCCACCTCCAAGCCAACGTCCAGGACCAGATGCGGCAGGAAGATGCTGAGCTCCCCTGGGAACCTACTGGGCTGCGGATACCTACGGCTCCAGCATAAATGAGCCAGGAGAGGAGGCTCGGCTACAGACAGGGTGCAGAAATGGGGCTGCATGGATCAGTGGGGGCTCCGGTGGGAAGAGCTGGGGAGGAGAGACACTGCCCTCGCCTGGGCCCAGCGCAGACGGGTAGCTGGGCCCTCTGCACCCGCTGCCCGCTGCACCATGTGTCAGCACTGGAGGCCATCCTGGCCCTGGGTGCCTGGCCCCCAATGGCCCCCAGCCCTCAAGCAGCCAGCACTGCTACAACCCTCTGTGCTCGCCCTCCCCAAAGACCCCTGCACTTCATGCTTCTCCCTGACCCCAAATTCTCTTACCCCCTTTCTAAGATTATTCTCATCATTGGTAAGATGGAGATAAGAACACCTCCTTTAAGACTTGAGAAAATTAACTGTGCAAGTGTAGGTAAAAAGTGTACACAGAAGCCCATAGCTAGTGTCCGACAGGCAAAACTTGAAATCCTTTTACTTACAAGCACCCAAATGAGTTTTCTTAACCTACATTCTAAATCCTACCCTCACCTGGTTCTTATTCACCCTTTGAGCCTGATAACTAACTTCACCAACTCTCTAAGGACTGACTCACTCCCCGGCCCGGGGGCCCACCCTCCAGGGTCCCCATTAGGGCCCCTGCACATCCTGGAGGACCCTTAGTAGTCTGCTGGACTGAGGGGCTTCAGCAATGAGGCTGGCACATGGGTACCTCAGTAATCTCAGCACTGGCTAAGGTGGAAGGCGCCTAAGAAGGCAGCCCCGACATGCCCAGGGTGAGGGCCTGACCACGAACCTCACCCGGAGGGCATCCTAGGGGCTAGACCCAGGCTCAGGTACACTGAGAGCCTGCCCATTGCCAGCTGGGCCTCCTTCCTGAGCCCCAGGCAAGCCACCCTCCTCTCCGTGGTGTGCCCTCCCACCCACACATATGCAGGCACACCCACAGCCTGGGAACCTGACACAATCTGAGCAGAGCCCTAGGAAGGGGAAATGGAAAACAGCAGAGGGCAGCCACCCACGATGAGACCCAAAGCACAGAATGAGAAAGAGCCGCACGGAGAACGGGAGGGGCCCGGGGGAGACGCGGACGGCTGGCTGTGTGCATTCTGGGGTCCTGAGGTCCGGACGGAGCAGCACCTCAATGCAGGGCGGGGAAGCACCGGGACAAAGTGGGTAACAGCGGAGGGAGCAAGCCCCACAGTGCCAGTAGGACTGCGCAGCTCAACAGTGAACGCAGGACTCCCTGGTCTCCTGCATTTCCTGCCACTCCATGCGTCACAGAGTCCCCGGGCCTACACCGCCAGCTCCCTCTTACCACCTGTACCCCCAACCGCCTGTCAGAACGCACGGAGGAGCTGCGCACGCTTGGCTTGTTTCGGCACCTCAGTCATCCACAGGGTGAACCAGGGGTGAGATCAGTCCTGGGAATTTCCAAAGGGGTCTCTGAGCCCAAAGGAGGGGGCCAGTGGCCTCAGTCACTTACCAGGGCAGGCGGGATCTCGGACCGCAGCCTCCCCGTGAACATGTCACTCCAGTGGCACCGCTTTGGAAAGAAGAAGAAGAGTCAGCCGAGACCCTCTGGGTGTCACAGGACCTCTTCACTGGGGCCTCGCCAGTGAGAAGCTAGAGCGGCTCTGACCAGCTTAACCCTAACCTGGAGGCCCCCAGAGGCCACGGGGGCTCAGCAGAAGCATCAGGAAAACATGACCTCTGGGTTTTCCAGGAGAGAAATCAGGCTGAGAGGAAGGAGACTGGCCCCAGAGCCCCGCGGCAAGGCAGGGGCAGGACCAGGACCAAGACACCAGACCCCGGGCCCAGGGCTCCTCCCCAGGACCAGCTTCCCACGTGCTGTGGGCCACAGCAGCATGTGATATGATTTTGGGTGGAAGAGCAACAGAAGAGCAAACAAGACAGGATCCAGCAGCAAGGAAGTGATGCTTCCCTCAAGTATCTTCCGACCCTTCTGGCCGCCTCCAGGAGGCAGCGGCACTCTGGGGCCCGTGGGTCTTGCCCACCTCTCTCCCCACCTCCTGCTCATCTGCCTTCTGAACACAGGAAGAGCAGCCTGGGGCACAGAGCCTTGCCGTGGCAATGGTATCAAACTGGAATTTAATAACACTATTTTATTTCCTTTATGGTTAAGGGATACCACTTTCCATTTACAGAAGAGATGTTTGCTTTTAAATTACTTCAAAGTGGGCTGATGTTAAGAAAATATTAGGCAAATTTTGCAAACACGGTGGCCACACAACCAGGCTGTGTATCACACTGGCCGGCAGAGTTCAGTCTCCAAGCACCCAGGCCTATCCCCAGCTCTGGTTGCTGTGTCCGCCCAAAATATCAGCTCTGGCAGCCCTGGACCAAACCTGGGAATGATGGGACACGGGGGAAGCACTGTTCCCTGAAAATTCAGTCCTTGAAACATATGAATTAAATCTAACCTTAAATACTAGGGAAGCTGGTTTTTGTGGACTTTTTGAAGCATCACATAAAGTAAATCCCTCACACACCTGGAGCCTCAGGGGACGGTCTGCACAGGTCTGTTCAGTGAGTTATACCTGAAAGCGGGTGCTAAGGGCCAGGATGGCAGCCACAGCCTGAGCACCAGAGCCCCTTACAACTACCATCTCATTCCAAAGCTTCCCAAACCCAACTCCGATGGACTAAAGGTCAGCATGGGGCTCCAGGGCACAAGGCTTGAGTTCCAATTCCAACTTAGCTGAACCTAGGCCCACAACTCACCATCTCTGACCCCAGGTATCCTATCTTTGCACTAAGGTCTTTGGCCCCAGGGATCTCCAAGTGAGTGGCACAACAGTTAAAGGTTGGGTTGTTACCTGGGTTCCAATCCCAGCCACTCCTGAGATGTGACCCTGGGCCACGCTTTTCTCATCTGTCAGGACCTCACCTGTGCAGGTGCTGGGACTGGGGAGACACCGTCGTGCATCATCACCTTGCCCAGAACACTGCTGACAGCCAGGCAGCTCCCAGCTATCCCTGCCCCACCCCGGGTTCCTCCCTGCACAGAAGCAACACTGAGACACTGGACTAGGGGGCCGTAGGGTTCTGGGCTGCACAGGATGACAAGATGCACAAAGCACTCCTGCTGGTCAAGCTTTCTCACGACACAAGCCTGAATCTGACCACCAAGGCCACCTCTGAGGGAGATAAAGGAGGCCAGACTCAGAGCTGGAGGCCACGTGACGCAAACACGGCAGTGGTGCTGCTGGGGCTCCAACCCAAGCCCACTGGAGGCCCAAGTCCAGCTTCAGCAGCCTTCAGGCCAGGCCGCCTCTCAGCTCCTGTCCTTCACTGCTCACTGAGGAGGGCTGAGTTCTGTAGGAAAATGCCCCAGCTTATGCTCAGGGAAAGGACTGGCCCCAGGCAGGAGAGCAGAAACAACCCCCGTGCTGGGTGTTAACCTGACCGTGATCTTCCTAAGGAAGCAAACATCAAGGGCCACTTCATAAGCCAGCTCCAGGTTTGCTCCAAGAGCCGCTCACCGGGCGAATCCATGGCTTCCTCTCTTGGCCCCCAGCCCTGCGTTCCTTCCCTTCAGAAAGCAGAGTAGTGCCACGGAACAGCACCAGGTTTGCCAGTGTGACCTGTGGCTCGGCCACTCAACTAGGTTCCTGGGCTGCTTATCAGCCCCTCTGAGCCTCAGTCCTGACTTACAAAATGGAGACACAGCCTTTATTACCCGGGTCACAGTGAGGACTAATGACACATGCAGAGGGACCCAGCACAAGCCTGGCCCGGGCACACTGAGAGAACCACCTTGGTCTCAGCAGGTCCCCTCCCCTCGTGCTCCTCAGAGGCCTTAATGCGCTATACTGGGACCCGGAAAAGGGGAGCAGCAGTAACATCCTCCTGACATTTTGAACAGGAAACCCCACTTTTCTCCAGTGGAACCCACTTTGGGACACAATAAAACAGAAGAATGTTAGTGTTGGTCAAAGAGGGAACCACTTGGATCTAATCTGTAAGAGAGACTTGCCGTTCAGTAAGGACACAGTTAGGAGGCCCCCGCCCTCTCTGCACCTCCCCAGTCCTTCACAGCCTCTGAGCTGCGGCCTGGCCATTTCTGCCTAACAGGAGACGACTCCTCCGGGCAATCTTTGCTCTGAGCTCCGGGCTGGGCAGGCTGAGCGCTTGCCAGAACGGCCCCGGTCTGGCGATCTCGCTGCCCGATTCTATGCCTGTCCCTCCTCACGGATATCAGGCCTCCAACTCATGCCGAAGGCTCTCCCCATCCAGTTCTGCCTCTTCCCTCTTCACCCTTCACACGTGTTACCCGATAAACCTCTTACACTCCTAACACCAGCTCCGTGTCTGTTACCGGAAAGGACACATCACGTAGGAAAGGGAGCTAGCCAGTGCTGCGTGCTCCTGGGAAGCCAGAGCAAGAAGACCTGCTCGTGGAGACTGCCCACAGACAAGGGCCTGGGAGGGTCTGGACATGGGTAGGGGGCTGTGACAGTGTGAGTGGAAGCTTGTCCCCAAATGGTCTGTGCCTGCTCACCCTGTAAGCCTTACCTTCAGCTCTGTCTTCTTCTCCAAGGCCTTGGCGATGACCCTGGCTGCTTCCACACCCACCGTGTTGCCCTCCAGACGCAGCGCCTCCAAACCAGCAAAGTCTTCAATCTCTTTAATCACATCTTTGGCTGCCCAGGACCAAAGAACAGAAACTTAGGCTTTTGGAGTCATAGCTGCATCAGCGAGTCCAGGCATTACCCTTCGGATAATTACATTACACTTCGGATCCCAACAGCTATTGTGTACCTACTGTGTGCCAGGCCCTGGCTTACAAAGTGGAGGCCAACAGCCTCACAGTCTAACAGGGGACACTACACAGAATTCCTTTGCACTGAGTGTTGACAGAGGCATGTACAAAAGGCTTGGGAGCCAAGGGAAGAGAGGAAATGGCTGCTTGGGCAAAGGTGCTTTGGGGCACCTTGTGGGTGGTGTGTGTGGACGTTCCCAGGGCCAGAATACACCACCCATGCACGGCGACAGCACCCAAGTCAGAGGGCCAGAAGGCACCAGGGCACAAAGGCCTCCATCGTTCAAAGACTCACGTAGGGGTGTTCACTACTGTACTGTTTTGGTATGATGAAAACTTCCACACACAAGCTAAACGTCCATCAACAGAGAATAAGTTAATTCACTGGGATACACTATATAGTTACACTAATGTAATTATGAATACTGACACAGGTGTTTACTTGGGAAACATTCATATTATAGTGGTAAGTGAAAAATGAGGCTAACCAGTAGTGTTTGGTTATATATATTCAGGTTCTATAATGTGCATGTATTAATTTTACAATCTGAACAAAAACAAATTACATGAGACAATCTAGTCTGGCTGGCACAGGATGGAGTGGGGTGATGTGGCAGGGAAGAGGTGAGAAGTGTGTGGGAGATAAAAATTAGACTTGACCCCATCTACATTTGCCCTCTTACAGCACTAAATTATGTTTTCTACCTTTTTCTTGCATCTACCTACCACTTCAGCATTTTATTTTTAAAAAATAATAATAATAATAAGGGAGAAATGTGGGATTCACATATAAATCAAGTATAAAAATCAAACGAATAATCATATCTGACTTGATTGTTTATGGTTCATGATGCGTGATCAAAACCGAAAGTTTCTGTGATGACTGCCCTTGCACTGTTCACCATGTAAGAACTTGTTCATTATGCTTCAGAAGATTGGAGATTGTTGAGATATAGGCTTGGGGTTGATTAATGACTGTGCATTGAGTCCCCTATACAGAATTTTATTGTTGTTAACAACCATTTGATCAATAAATATGAGAGATGTCCTCTCAAAAAAAAAAATTAGACTTGACGCTCCAGGTTACAAAGACCACAGAAAGGTTTTCAAGAAGGGCTGTGCCTCGCAACCTGTACAGGGCTCCCTAAGCAGCTGTCCGGGCCGGGGCGTTTGCATGTGCCTTCCTCTCTGCCCTCCACCACAGCAGCACCGCCTCAGAACCCCCTGCAAGCCCCTCAACAAGGCCAAATCCTCACTCCACAGGTTTCAGACCCTGATTTCTCACCTGTAGCCAGCTGGAATTTTACACTCATCTAAATGGTTACTAGATTGTTATATGAAGAATACATCAATACCACCTTCCTCACTGGGTCATCAACTCCATGAGGAAAGGGTCTCGCTTGGCCTCTGCTTACATCCCCAAGAAATGAGCACAACAGTCTCCACACAATTCAATGAATAGCATTTAATAGCAACTGCATGTTTACTGAACTGATCTGAATGTTAGGAAGCACAGGAACAGGAATTCAGCGCCACCTGTGTTAAAATCTGGGCTCTGCTGGTTATCATCTGTGTGACCTTGGCAGGTTACACAGGTCTCCCAAGTTCTTTTCCCTCAGTTATAAAATGGCAACATCCCTCCCTCCCTCCCTCCCTCAGGGATGATGCAAGGATCAAATGATGAAAGCACAGGGAAGGACTCGGCAAATCTCAAGGCCCTGTAGAGCCGTGAGCAACACGCATCACCACGCTGACAGCGAGCCAAGCACTCAGGCCGCCCCTGACGCGGGAGGGGAGCAGGCCTGCCTGCACGCCATGACAACCAGGCAAGACTACACCAGTTTCCCTGGTTGGGTCAGAACCTCAAGAGGCCTCACAAGTACTGAGGTGGGTGTCTGCGTTTCCAGACGCCAGAGGATTCAGGGTTGATCGGTGCCAGCCATACCTGGGCTGGAGATGGAAAGACAAGGTCTACTTTCTGGTTCCTAGTTCTCTCCAGTCCTGGTGTCTGTGCACAGACAGGAACGTCCATCCCTCCCCCAGGGGCATTCAACTGCCTGGACCAGACCCTCCAAGAGAGCCTGGATTGTTGTTTTAATGAAGCTTCATGAGGGCCTCAGCAATTGGGGAGCCAACAGATATTCCCAGACCAGCTTGGGATCATGAGCATGAAGGTGATGGGGAATCTGAGTAAGACATCAGGGGCTGTATCCTGGGACTGCCATTAACTGTGGTCCCCCCTTGCCTACCGTCCCGTCCAGGGGATAAAGGGGACCCTCCCACTGGCCAGCCTGAGCTGTCACTAGCAGGGAGGCCCAACTGAAAACACGAAAACCAACAAGGAAGCCTGCGTGTGCTTGTGGGCAAATCATCTTTGAGTCTCACCTTTAGATGGACCCAATGACATTTCACAGAGCTGCTAGGACAAACAATGTAATAATGGAGTTAAAGGAGCCTAACAGCCACCAAGAGTGTGTTCCCTCCCCTCCTTCCCCAGGCCACAGAAGAACTCACCATCTTCTGCAGTGTTGAGTTTGAGGCTCTTGCCCTTGAAACTTAGCTGTCCCCCGGCCACCTGGGTTTTGGCTAGAGTCTCAGCCAGCTTGGCAATGTCTTCAGAGGCCATGCTGGCCACGGTGGTGGGTTCCCCTGCAAATCCACAAACTGAGGAGGCCAAAGTTTTATTAAGAGAGGGGAGTCTCCCGGGGCCCCTCCTCGCCCCCAGGTTGGCGAGGGCAGGGCAGGATATCAGCCATCTCGGGTGGGCCTGAGTCCACCTCCCCCCACTGCTATGGAAACCCCAAGAGTAAACCCCTGGGGGAAACAAAAGCGGTATTAGGGAAGAAAGAGCTCTAAGAAGGTAGAAGAGGCAGCAAGGAAGGAAAAAAACAAAAACAAAAAAACAGATGTTTTAGCTCCTGAAGAGTTACCACCTCGTTACAAGTCATTCACTGGTGGCACAGGATGTGGGCAATGCACATGGCTTTGCCTGGTGTTCCAGCCGGGGCACTGGGCAGAGCAGGACTTGCAGCCACCAGTGAATGACAGTCCAGTCCCAGAGTCTGCAAAGAGTCTGCCCCAAGCACACACGTGCATGATCACCTTGGCTGCTCTCTGCTGGAGGGTTCCACTCCTCAAAATGGACAAAGATGGCTACGGGATCCAGGTCATCCACCCCGGGGATGCCCCCACACCCACACTGGCATGACTCAGGGGTAGGGCACAGGGGTCAGCCCACTGCACGTCTGGTTTCAGCCTTGGCCAGGAGACTTGGCAGCCCATGGCGACCATACCTCATGGGTTCCTAAGAGACCAAAGGTCTCTGCATCACAACAGCCACCATCACAACAGACCAAGGGCAGAGCTGATGAAAGGGGGAGATTCCAGCCTGGAGCTCAGCAGACTGGCCAAAGGACCACTCCACTTCCCCAAAGAGGAAACGGCAGGTAATCAGGGGAGACCAAGGAAGACTGATACGGGGGACAGAACTGGGAGGTGCCCACAGAGACTCCTAATCCAGAAGGCCTCCCCAATCTATTCATTTTAGAGATACAACTGTGATGGCTCCCTGATCTTTCCACTTCCCCAGGGTTCCTCTGTGCTCAAACAGCCAGGTCCTCCTTACCTTAACCCTTACCACCCTGGTTTATCTGTCGTCTGTCTTTATAAGCATGACTTACCCTTCTAGGTAAGGAGGTGCCCATTCATTCAACAAACATTTACTGAGTCCTACTGTATGCTGGACATTGTTCCAGGTACCAGGAGGACAGCAGAGAATGAAGCAAAAATCCTGTCCTCTTCAAATACGTGTTCTAAGCAAGATATTTAGTATCTTATGCAGTGATAAGAAAAAGAAACAGGGGAGAGGCTAAGGTGTTTTTTCGGGGGATGCACTTTAAAGTAGAAAGGTTAGAAGATATTACTGAGAAAGAAAGGACTGGAAAGATATCAAAGATTGAGCCATGAAGATATCCAGGGGGAAGAGCATTTTCCTGCAAAGGGAACAGCAAATTAAAAGGCTTTCATGGGAGAAGGGAGGGTTAGAGGAACCACAAGGAGGCCAGAGCAGTTGGAGCAGAGAGGAAGGGAGAAAAGAGGTAAGAGATGAAAAAACAGAATTAACAAGAGACCCAAATCACAAAAGGCCATTTCAAGAACTGAGCTTTTACTCTGCATGACAAGGAGAGCCACTGGAGGATTTCTAGCAGGAGAGTCATCTTGTTAAAACACGTCAGATCCAGTCTATCTGCCACTTACAGCCCTGCATTTACAAGGTGCTCCAAGAACGGGGAGGGGGGGTACAAGTGAATAAAAATGGGCCTGAAATGCCACCATCTCTGGCAGTTCTGGGATGGGACAATTTGAGGCTAGAAAAATAGTGGTGAGGCCTCCAGATGCAACAGGAACAGAGAACTTCTCCGCTAGAGGAGGGCCCAATCCTCAGAGCAGTGCACACTCACCCCACCCACTTTGAGGACTAAAAAACCGAAGCATAGGGAGGTGAAATGTTTGCCCACAGTCTGCAAAGGGTCAGCGACAGAGCGGAGACAAACAGTGCAAGAGCGTAGCAGATTCCCTTGGTGCGCATCCGTCGCTCCTGCGGACCGTCTGTAGTGACACCCCGCCGATGCCGGGCCTACGGCGCAACCCAGGCCCTCCGCGGGTGTGAGCCCATTGGGAGGCGGCGACTGGGGAGAGACTGCAGGCCGCTAATGACAGGCTGGCCGCGGTGGAGCCCCATCTGGAATCTCTGGCGGACGCGCACCGCCCCCAGTTGTCAGCGACGCTAACAGGGGGAGCCACTGCTGGCGGCTTCGGACTGGGTGGCCCGGGGAACCAGACTCCCTCTCTAAGCCTCAGTTTCCCCACTGTGAAAGGGCGAGCCCCCAAAACCCTCGCTCCCAACCCCTCCGCGCTTGACCGCAGGAGAGAAGGCCGAGGGAATCACGCCGCAGGCGCTCAGGGGGGTCCCTCCTGCCTCGCCCGGTTCCACGGACGCGCCACCCCGGCCCCCATCGCTGGCAGGTGCCTGGGAAAGGAAAGGAACCCCGACCCTACCGTAAACAGGCGCGCCTCCGCGTGGGGCAACCCAAGAGCTCGCGTCCGCCCGGCGGGGCGGGGGTCAAATTCAGGGTCCGGGTCAGGTCAGGTGGTGGTCGCCGCCTCCGAGTCCTGAGGCCCAGGCGCCCTGCCCGCTCGCCCGTCAGCTCTCCCGACTGCTTGCCGATCGCGTCTCCACCACCACCTGCTCCCTGCACGGCGGCGGATGATGGCGGAGGAGGAGGATTTTGAAAGCCGGCAGTTTCTTTCCTTCGATTTGATTTGTTCCAGCCCAGGCAGGCCTCCCCTTCCCGTGCGCGCGCGGCCCACCGGGTATGGAGTCCGGTTCCCTGGCGAGGGCGCGGCGGGCGCGGCGGGCGCGCGCCCAGGAACTACCCGTCCCGTGTTGCACCGCGCCCGGCGCCTCCGCCCGCTCCCCTCCGCACGCAGTTCTCGACTTCTGGCCCTTTCTCGGGCAGACCGCGGGGCGGTGCTTAGACGAGAGCTCCGGCGGAAACTTCAATTCCCGGCAGGCTTTGAGGCCCGGCCGCCACAGCGCTTCCGGGAAGGTTTGCATCGCGTAACTTTATTGACAAAGGCTGGTGCTGCGGAACGTAAGCTCCTGGGTCTGATCGCCAAGAAGTGGAGCTCCATTTCCTGAAATAAAAGCCTCGCCTTTTTTGTCCCATGATATGGAAAGGACATTCGAAGCCTTCTACATAAATAGCCACAAGTTAATTTGATAATTACAGAGGGGAAAAAATAGCCCTATAGTAAAGAAACTCGACATCACTAACCAAGCGGTCCACGTTCACATCAACAACGTGACAAACTGACACCCCAATGTGATGCGCAGAGAAGATCACAGCCTCACCATCCGGTCAGCAACGCCTGAAATTTGATGATGAAGAAATACCACACCAACCCAAACTGAGGGATATGCTGCAGAATAATTGTGTATTCTTCCCAAAATGCGTCATGAGAGACAAAGAAAAGCGAGGCACTGTTGCAGATTAAAGGACATTAAAAAAAAAAACGACAAATAAATGCAATACATAGTCCTAGATTGGATCCTTGAGTGTGTGTGTGGCTGGGCGGGAGGGGGGTATTATAAAGGGCAACACTGAGACAACTGGCAAAATTTGACTGGATATTGGATATAGTATTTTATCAGTGTTACATTTATTGATTTCATTATTGTACTGGGTTAGGTAAGAGACTACCCTTGTTCTTGGGAAATGTCTCCAACTTACTCTCAAATGGTTAAAAAAAATGCATATATACGTATACAGAAAAGACCGTGCAAATGTGGCAAAATGTTAATAAGGTGAATCTAGGTGAAGGATAATGGAAGCTTTTTGAACATTTTTGCCACTTTTCTGTAGGTTTGAGTTTTTTTAATTTTCAGAACACAAATAGCTTTTCTTATTTTCATTTCACAAATAACTTTTTCACCATTATGTAAACATGAGTTCATTATAAAGACTTCTACCAACATGACACAGGATAAGGAGGAAAGTAAACATTACCCGAGAGAATCTAGTGCCCAGAGATCATCACTATCAACATGTGCAGCCGCCGTTTCCAAAGTTACCTCTCACAACTCTGCCCGCACACGCTTGGCTTTACCTGCATTTCGATGTTAAACATAAGATGTGCCAGATCCTTTCTTACACGGCTACTTTAATCCTTACAACCACAAAGGAAGTGGGCGTCATTGCCACCCTTCCCAGAAGAGAGATGAGAAGACAGATGCTGTCATCCCCCAGTCACACAGCTATGAGGTGTGGGTCTGCTTTCCACCCTCCCACTGCTTCTCCTCCTACAAGGCCTATATCAAGTACCACTTCCTGCAGGTTTTCCTACTCCATTCCAGCCAGAGTGAGTTACCTTCCCCTGAGCCCCCACAAGCAGCTGGAAGCCCCCGCAGCAGTCGGTCTGCAGCTCCAAGGGCTTTTCACAGTCCAGATAACAGTATTCTTGGCAGCTTCCTCCTCAACCTGTGAGGGCCTCGGGGGCAGGTACTGTGTCCATCTTGGCAGCATCCTCTGTGGCCTGGGCTGTCATAGACGTTTCAGCTTTCCTCATTTGAATTGCATTCCAGTCAAGGTCACTGGATGTCTGCTTAAAACGAATGATCGTCTGAGAAGGCTTAAAATACTTCCGTTTAGGCCTGATGCTGTCCCTCTCTCTGGTAGGCCTAATCAAATTAGTCTGGATTTTCCTTGGGGTGATCCCCAGCTTCTCTTTTCCAGTTTTACCTCCTGAGACTTTCCTTGGCCTGCCAATAGAGGCCTCCCAAAGGGAAGAGGAAGGTAGAACATCTTAGGCAACAATCTTCCCCTTCCTCATCCAGCCAAGGGATCATAGGGTTTTCAGAACTGGAAGGAAGTTCTTAGCAGAAACTCAGCTGCTCTGAAGAGCCAGGGAGGCAGCAGGAGGTAATAGGGGCTCAAGGAGGCTCATGAAGAACATTCAAAGCTGAAAAATCACAAATCAGCTGGACATCACTCCTTAGCAATCTGGATTCAGTTTCTTACCCCTAAAGTCTATCTCAAACCCCTTTAAAGTGGGGAGAGTGGGGTTTAAAAAGGAGAAGAGGATTTGCCCAAAGGTGCACAGGGAATCAGAGGACTCCAGAACCATCTGTTTCCTAGCAACGCATTTTGCCATCTCTCTCTCTTCTTCCCTTTGACCAACTCTCCCTTTCAAGTTGTCACCTGAGAGCTAGTTTGTTTGTTTGGCCCAGGAAACAGAATTATAGCTTTTGACAGATGGACAGAGTCAACTTAGGCCATCCCTTTTCCTTTTTCCAACAGATTTAGAATTGGGGCTCAGAGAGGTCAAATAACCTGCCCAAGTTACACAATAATTTAGGCAAGAGATAGTAGAAGCCGGATCTCTGGGGTCCATTTCAACATACATGTGAAACAAGTCACTTTGTGAGTGTGAGGTGGGAATAAGGGGAAGGGAAATGTTCCACACTTTTCTCTCTTTTTTGTGCAGTTGTGTGTGTGTGTGTGTGTGTGTGTTTAAGGAGAGGATGTTTTGAAAAGAAAAGCAGGCTGCCTCTGATTAGTTCAGTTTACTTAAACCGAGTGTTTTAAATTCCATTCTGGTGCCTGAAAACAAACTTAATTGCCAATTGAAAATGGAATAAATAACAATATTTATGCTTGTTTCCTGAAGAGCTACCAAGGCTGCAAACTTGCCAGTTGGTCAGATCAAAAACAAATGCCTCAAGTATGCCAGACTTGTGAGGAATGTGGAGAGAAATTCCAAAGTTCCAACAAGGTGCTTGTCTTGGGTTTTAGAGAAAGATGGGTGGGCCTGGCCTCCTACCCAAGGGTTCACCTCCCCTCGTAGGAAGGGCTGCTGCATTATCTGTTAAAGACAATTCAAACCACATTCCCTCCTGGGTTCAAGCACAGGGCTCCCCATCAGAATACGCACTGTTTTTATCAACCTTGATAAATATCCATAATTAGAGTAACTCATTCACCCCATAAATAGTTATTGAGCATCTACTAGGTACCAGCCCCTGTTCCAGCCCCTGAGAATCCAGTGATGAATGAGATAGAAGAGGATAGTATCTGTGAAGGACCTGGAGGACCTCAAATTAAGAACTCTTGATGGAGGGGTTCCTGATAGCAAATGCTTTTGGTAGATTATTTTCTCTCTTAATAATTCTTTTGTTCCAAAATGGAAATAATTAAAGTATTTTAATTGAAAGCTGACAGCAATTTTTCAAAGTATAAATGCAAAAGAGCACATGAAGAAGAAAGTTACACAACATGGATTGATCTAGAGGGTATTATGCTCAGTGAAATAAGCCAGGTGGAGAAAGACAAATACTATATGATCTCACTTATTTGTGGAATCTAAAAACAAAGCAAAACAGAAGGAACAAAACAGCAGTAAATTCACAGACACTGAGAAGTGACTAGTGATTCCCAAGGGGCAGGGGTTGGGATAGGTGCAGGGAGGGAGAGGGAGGGGAATAAAGGGGCACAACGATTCACAATTTACAGTATAAGTTGATCATGGGGACTGCTGCACCACTGGGATGAAACCAACATAAGATTGTATATTAAGGCCACTTTAATTAATTAAGAAAGTTACACATTACTTGTTTTATATGTAACAAATGTGTAGATTGATGGGTTGGGGGGATGGATAGAAGGATGGATACGTGATAAAGCAAATATAGCAAATGTGAACAACTGGGGTATGTGAGTATTCACAGTACAGTTTCAACTTTATGCTTAAACGTTTTCTTAATAACACAAGGGGACAAATGTGACCATGTTTTACCCTGCCTTTCACCTACTGTATGGTAGTCTGGGGCCTAGCCTAGCTCAGCCTCTAGGCCCGTGGCTCCTCCCCATCTCTCTTTATAAGTTATTCTCTCCTTTGAGAATCTGAATTCTATGGGCTGTTTCCCAGGAGAATGTATCTTTAATATATTTTTTAGTTAATTACAAATTTCCAAGGCTTTGCATCCAGGAATTAACTTAATCCTCACAGTGCCTTTATGGGTAAAGTACTCTTACTATCCCCAACCTAAGCTTCGAGTTTCATGTCCACCTGCAGGGTCCTTCCCCAAACCCCAAGTTAAGATCCCTTGCTGGATGGCTGGCACCTGCCTGTGACTGTGCTGGAGCTGTGGCAACATGGTGTTTCTGTGAAGTCTCAGGAGCCAGCATGGCTGCAGCAAGGGTTGCCATGCCCATAGGCTCTAAGAGTTAACAAGGCACCTCTGGGGGCCAGGACATGGCAGGCCTAAGCCTGTCCAGGAGGCACTCATGGGAGAAAGGACAACTGAATGTTGTACCTGTCAGCTCCTCAAAGCTCAGAGAGCATGAGTGTCTGACTCCCATCCTCCATCTACCCACTCACATGACAGGTCCATGGGGTTATCAGCAATGCATCCAGATTTAAGAAGGCCATGTCACCATGCAGTAGTTGAGCTTTACAGGTGGACAGGCCTGGGACTGATTTCTGCCTCTGCCTTTTTCTTAGCTGTGTGATATCAACCAAATCAAATAACTGCTTTGGGTCTGTTTTTTTGCCAAACACAGGTAAAAATCTCTACCTTACAGAGCTTTGTGGGGATAAGAGAATCAACATGCACAAAGTGCTTGGCTGGTAGTAAGTGATGGCTGTTACTTACTGCTATTTTGACTTTCATGTGGGGACATAGAACACTGCTGCCCAACGACACTGGGGCTTCCCAGAAAACAACCTGCTGGTGCCAGCCCTGAGGCCTTTCTTTGCAAAGCACCACCACCTCCAATTGGGCTTGTAAAGGCCTATTTACCAACTTGATAGCTTGGACAGTTTAACCAGTTGATGTCAAGTTGAGGGTGAGTTGCTGGTGTTCAGCTGAATACCCCTTAAATGATGGAAATTCCGTTTTTAAGGATATGGGTTATTCCACTAGCAGCCTGGGATGGTGAAATCAGCCCATCATTTACCGGCTAGTTCATCTGAGGTAAAATGCAGTGGTCTAACTGGCCTCAGCATCCTCATCCACAAAATGGGAGTGATAACAGTGGAGCCTAATCTGATAAACTGTCAAGAGTGTTTCACTGTAAACTGTACAGATGTGGGAATAACATTTATTCATCCCCTACCATGGGCCAGGTAGTGCACTACATGCTTTACAGATATCAATTAATTATAATCCTTGAGACAAATTTTACGTTGATTAAGTGTTCTTATCCTTATTTTACAAATGAGAAAAAGGACTCAGAGATTGCCTGGGGTCACACAGTCAGCAAACGGCCTTGGTCTTCCCAGCGCCAGGCCAGCTGACATCTCTATCATAGCACCCAGCCTCCCTAAATCACCAGGCTTGGCCTGCAGCTGCCTTTAACTCTTGACCTTGGGTCTATCCCAGGTGACCCAGGGATTAATTTCCCACTAGACATCAGAATCTCCAAGTGGTGTTTCTCAGAAACCCGGAGTTAAAATCTTGGGGAGATGATTAGCATGTATAATGTGGGGGGTGGGGGAAAGGGGAGGGCTTTGCAACACAGAAGACAAGTAGTGATTCTACAACATCTTACTATGCTGATGGACAGTGACTGTAATGGGGTGTGTGGGGGGCACTTGGGGTAGGGGAAAGCCTAGTAAACAATGTTCTTCATGTAATTGTAGATTAATGATAACAAAAAAAAAAATCAATATGCTATTTGTCAGGTATATATATGAGGTTGTTTTACCTGTTTTTGCTGTTACATTGTATTATTTTCTGTCTTATGAAATATTTTTAAAATAAACCAATTTCATAATTGCTAAAAAAAAAAGTTAATAAAAAAAAATCTTGGGGAGAGGGTCTTCAATGCAAACAAGCCTCCCTCTGCAGTGAGTCTGGGGCCACTGGACTCTGCTTTTCACTTCTGGGCATAAAGGCCCACCTTCCTAAAGCCAGACAGAGGCTGCTTTTTTATTTGTTAATCTTAGGGTAACGGGGAGAGAGACGAGAGATGGAACCCCTAGAAGAGTTGGAAAACTTTTCACCTGCAGGTGCGTTTCACCCACCCCTCCCCCGCCCTTCAAGGTTCCCTCAAAGCAGAGCAGGAAGTGTAGGAGATCGTAAAACACACATGCTCTGAAGTCAGAATCACCTTAAACCACTTAATCTGACCCTCGGTTTTCAGTATATAAAAACCAATCTTCAAGGATTATTGTGAGAATTCATTAAGTAAACACAGCCCCAAGTTCTCCTCTCTCCCAGCACTTCCCGGTGTATTTAAGTGTTTCAAATGTGTCACACTCATCTTACTACACTGATAGACAGTGACTGCAATGCGGTATTGGGGGGTCTCGATAATAAGGGTGAAAGTTGAAAGGGTGTCTCGCCGCAACCCTCCTTACCCAGAATGACTCAGGAGACACGGACCCAAGCAAGAGATTTTATCTGAAGGAGAGAGTGGCTGCCCCAGAAGGAAGAGGAGGGTCGAGAGAGGGGGTGGGGAGCAGCAGGGAGAGCACCGGGACAGGGACAGAGATGAAAGAGAAAGAGTGAGAGTGAGGGAGAGGGAGAGAGGGAGAGAGGGAGAGGGAGAGAGGGAGAGGGAGAGAAAGAGAGAGAGTGAGGGCAGCAGCGTGGTGCCTTTTATTGTGGATCCGCTCGGCCTGCTGCTTTGGGGGAGGGTCGGGATGTTTAGAGATAAGGCGGGGTAAGCCCAGCAAGCCCCAGGCAAAATTCTCACAGGCTTACGTGCTTGGGACCATGGGGCAAATGGAGGATAAATTACTATATTCTTACATTCCTCCCTTTTCTGTTTTATAAGTGGTAGAGGATTTGGGAAGGGGTGCAGGTCAGTCTTCAGTAACTGCTTCCTGATGATTAGGGGCGATAAAGTTCATTTTTGTATTGATGGGGGGCGGTCCTCAGATGAGCCCTTGGTCTGCAGTGGCGATGGCATTTTCCAGGTTCAATAAGGATCATCGTCTTTGGAGAGGGGTTGGTAATCCTGTAATATAAGCTGGTTAAAGGTTTGGTTAGAAATTTTTTGCATTTGGGCTGATTGCTATGTTTACATAGGGTGGCTGAATTAATAGCATTTTTGGGGACATATGTGTAGGCAGCAAAGCAACCTGTAGGGCAAAGGGAATCCTTAATAGTGCAATCTTTTGGATAGTCTGAAAGAGAGGAAAGGGCTGGTGTTGGGAAGATAGATCTGGTGAGAGCATGGCTGTTGTAAGGGAGGTCTTAGGACTCCGTGCTGGCAGAAAATTCAGTGATGAGTGGAAGTGGAGATAAGCAGCACGAAATGCGGAGAGTAAGAGGTCCCGTCAGGGTGGACGAGTAGGAACCTGTGGGAGATTTGGTGGGAGGGGAATAGGGGGAGACAAACGGCTTAAGGTGGGAGTTATGTATCTAGTGGGGAAGATCCTGGAGTTCAACTGCAGTTGGCGTGGAAAGGATTACTGTGTATGGTCCTTGCCACTTGGGAGTGAGGGATGGTGTCTTTGTTGTTTGGAACGGGCATGGTTTGGAGAAGTTTATGGTAATGGCTTTGTAGCGCGGGGAGAGCTGAACTCCCAGGTATGTGACCTGAGCGGCAGACAGCTGAACTTTGGAGGGTGAAACCCGCTGTGTTCTGAGAGAAAGTTTAAAAGGAGAATAGTATCCTGTTGATAGGTTTGTAGGGAGGGACTGCACAGGAGAAGATCATCTACATGTTGAAGGAGGGTGGAGCTCGAGAGAGTAAGGGATTTGGGGTCTTGTGTTAGGGCCTGTCCGAAAAGGTGGGGACTACCCTAAAGCCTTGGGGAAGGACTTATTAAGTGGTCTCTGAATATTAAAAATTAACATAAGGAATTTCCTGCCTTGATTTTTCTCTGGAATACCGGCGTCTTTGTCTGGGAGCATATCAAAAGAGTGCCTGCTCAGCTCCCAAGGTGGGCTGAGGTATTGTCTATTTGCTAAAGAATTCTGCCTTTTACTATGCCGTCTACAGCTGGCTTTGCATGCTAAATTAGTTGCTCAGTTTGCAAAATTACCTCCTCACATCACATCTGGAGGAAAGACAGCACATAGGCCTGGGCCTTTTAGTATGCTAAAGTGAGTCTTATACACGATTACAAATGGTTAGCATAATAAAACATGTGCTACTCTTCTTTATCTGGGGAACATTAACTGATCTCACTGAAGAATGTTCAACAGTTTTAGTGGGAGGGGGGCGGTTTCCTAGCATGTAGTTACATTGCTCTGACTGCAAATATCCCGCCTTGCTTTCTCCAGAGGCTCTCACCTTATTCTGTCTAAGCCTATGGTCCCTGTCTCATTCTCTCCTCTACAGATAGAGACTCTAGCTGCTGCTAGGGAAAAGGGGCGACGACCGCTCTGGCTGCTTCATGCTAAGAGGGGGCACAGTAAAGGGTGCAGCTAGGTCTCCATCACTGGTCAGTTGAGAGGGCCTCGGAAGGTTGGCGCGTCTATTCTGGGTTTTATTTCTATTACTATTTGCAGTTTTGTGGCTTTTAGGCAAGACAGAACAAATTATTAGGTTAAGTAGCAACATCTGGAGTTGGATTTTCCATTCTGGAAGGACAAACTTGACGAGATTAAGAATGCATGGCTGAACATGAGAACTAGAAATATTAAGAGTCTAATTGAGAATCATAGCCAGGTATCATGGGGAAACTAGAATTCTGGATCGAGTTTACATCTCAATGACTAGTATTAGGATTTAGTATAGATAAGACTGCATTATTGAAACAATACTTTTTTCTAAAATCAGCCTAATTTTTATTAGAAATAGCCAGATTAAGAAAATAATTAACAGTTGGCTTGGTTATTTGCATAAGTGCAGCAAGAAGAGTAATGGATTACATGGGATCTTTTAAATGTGCTTTGCTGGAACTTTTTGTAAGGAATTTCAGATTGAACTTTTAAGGGCTTTTTGAGGCCAGAAAGCTAAGCCAGACTTGCCATCAGGTTGTGCCTGCAGTACCTGTAGATTTGGGTGAATTCTTCTCTTCTCGAGGTCCCCAAGACATTCCTGAGGTTCCTGCACCTGCCAGGAAGTGACCTTCCTTACTCACCTGGTAAGGCTGCTGGGAACCCTGTAAGCAAGGTACCAGGCCAGTTCTTCCAAGGGGCTTTGTTGGCTTTATAAAGTCAATCTTAGTTCCTTAAAGCTGTCTGTTCATATCTGAGTTTACACACGTGTCTCTCAGGTATGACGTTCCAGTCAAAGCCTTGGTAATGTAACCAGTGTTTTTAATTAGTCCTCTTACAAGGAAAGCAGATTCTTATTGAACTTATGCAAATAAACATACTGCCATGAAATATAAAAATAGTCACTGAGTTTTTAAATTCTGGAGGGATCAGGTAGAAAGATAAAGTTTCAATTCTGCTTATAAAGGCAGTCATTTACTAAACTGTTGTCAGCTTAAGAGAAAAAGCTTAAAACACTTTATCAACATTTGAAATAAAAAGCCACAAAATTATCTTCCTTAGTTTACTTAATCCTATGTAACTAATACCTGTTCTGCTGAAATCTAGTTTTTTACTAGTTAAGAGTAATAAAACAGTGAGTATAGATGATAAAAGACTTACAAATGACAATGGTTAAAGATCTGATGAGAGCTTACTGTAAGACAGTTGTCATAAGGAAATTTGGGTATTTTTGTAACATAAAACATTCAGTAACAGTTTAGCATCATTCTCTGTGATAGTGCCTTCTGGGTAATTAAGCAGGTAAATAAGCCAAATTAGCCAAATATTTTCCTCAATGAGAAAAAATTCCTCTGACATGTTCCAGGGGCCCTCTGGAAAATATCAGAGTTAACTAGAGGTAACAGCACCTTTTTGCATTTGATTTTGGGAAGCTATTAAAAGTTTTAAGGCACTTGCTTAAATAGTTACATTAGACAAAGCTACACTTCACTTTATACATTTTTTCTTTGAAAGATTTAACAGATACTATCAACTTAAATGACTTTAGGTAAACTTAGGCAGCTGATAACCATAAGGACATGTCTATTCAATTCATCTTAAATTAGCATTAATGCTTAATATCTTCTATTAGAATTTTCTGGAAATTTTAGAATGCCCAATTTTTTTTTTTTTTTTTTGTGAGGGCATCTCTCATATTTATTGATCAAATGGTTGTTAACAACAATAAAATTCTGTATAGGGGAGACAATGCTCAATGCACAATCATTAATCCACCCCAAGCCCAATTTTCATCAGTCTCCAATCTTCTGAAGCATAACGAACAAGTTCTTACATGGAGGACAAATTCTTACATACTGATTAAGTTACATGGTGAACAGTACAAGGGCAGTCATCACAGAAACTTTCGGTTTTGCTCATGCATTATGAACTATAAACAGTCAGTTCAAATATGAATACTCATTTGTTTTTTATACTTGATTTATATGTGGATACCACATTTCTCTCTTTATTATTATTTTTAATAAAATGCTGAAGTGGTAGGTAGATGCAAGATAAAGGTAGAAAACATAGTTTAGTGTTGTAAGAGAGCAAATGTAGATGATCAGGTGTGTGCCTGTAGACTATGTGTTAATCCAAGCTAGACCAGGGCAATAAAACATCCACGTATGCAGAAGATTTCTCTCAGAACAGGGGGGGGTGAGGTTCTAAGCCTCACCTCTGTTGATCCCCAATTTCTCACCTGATGGCCCCCCTGCGACTGTGCCTGTCTTAGGTTGTTCCTCCCTTGAGGAATCTTACCCGTCTCTGAGAATGCCCAATTTTTACAAGCACTTGTCTTTAAATCAATTTTTATTAATACCATCCAGAGGTAGAAAAATATTTTTCATTTACACACTTAGACACAAACATACAGACTGAGACGTAATGATACAGTGAGAGGACAGACAGAGCTCATGGCATGAGCCAGGAGGGGACAAGAGAGCCCGTGGTGGTGCATTGTCTAGGGGTTTTATAGGCAGTTGAGGATATTTGGGAACGTGAAAAAAGCTTAGGGATGTGGACTTTAAGGCAAGTAGTAGGTGTTTAGGATTGCAGGGGAGACAGAGAGAGAGCTTGGTTCCGAGGTAGGAGAAAGCCTGGATATATGGGATCTCTTTCCATTTGCCCATACGCTCACAAAAGTTGTGTAAGTCATGGAGAATTTTAGGATTTAAAGAGCCATTGGGGGTCCATTTAGACTGATTGTCCAAGGGATATTGTGGCCAGATCTCATTACAGTAGCGAACAGGTTCGAGGTCTGGAGTGAGGTGGAGGGACTTTAGATCATTGACTAAGCACCCTAGCGGTGAATCTGCGGGAACGGAGGGGCCAGATCCCATGGTGAGAACGAGACCGTTCAGAAGTCGCTGAGGCGTCCCTGAGCGATTGAGAAGGTCGCGAAGAAGACCAGGCACAGTTAGGGGGTCGTCACCACCTCTAACTGTGGGGTCGAGGTGAAAACGCCGGGGAGGCTCGGTACCTGGTACCAGGAGTTTTCGAGTCGAGTAGATACGTAGATAAAGGGAGACTGGGCCTCAATGGATGAGGATTCTTACAATGGGGAGGCAGAGAAGGGTCGACTATGGGGATCAACCCTGACTCTGAAAGTCGTGGTTGGGGCTGCCCCTGTCCCAGAGGAGCCCTTGGGGGTGCCGGACACTCAACGGTCACTTCCCAGGTTTCAAAGGGACATTTAAGTAGACCATGAAGGGGAGACTCACCAAATCGAAGGCCAGTGTTGGGCGAGAAGACGAGCGACTGGAGAAATGGACGGTGAGCCCGTGGAGGAGGATCGGGCAGTGAGGGTTCCCAGAGCAGCTCAGGTTCCCAGAGGAAGAGCAAAGTCAATGGGAGAGCCTCATCCGAAGTCACGGCACCAATGAAAGGGTATCTCGCCGCGACCCTCCTTAACCAGAACGACTCAGGAGACACAGGCCCATGCAAGAGACTTTATTATCTGAAGGAGAGAGTGGCTGCCCCAGAGGGAGCAGGTGGGTAGAGAGAGAGAGAGGGAGCAGCAGAGAGAGCAGCGGGACAGAGAGAGCAGAGAGCAGAGAGACACAAGAGACAGAGAGAGAGCAGCAGAGAGACAGAGAGCAGAGAGAGAGAGAGACAGAGGCAGAGAGAGAGAGCAGCAGAGAGACAGAGACAGCAGAGAGAGAGAGGGAGAGAGCAGGGGAGCAGGGGGACACAGACAGAGACAAAGAGAATGACAGAGAGAGACAGAGAGAGAGATGGCAGCAGCGTGGTGCCTTTCATTGTGGATCCGCTCGGCCTGCTGCTCTGGGGGAGGGTCGGGATGTTTAGAGATAAGGCGGGGTAAGCCCAGCAAACCCCAGGCAAGCCCAGGCATAATTCTCACCGGTTTACGTGCTTGGGAGCATGGGGCAAATGGAGGATAAATTACTATATTCTTACAAATGTAATAACCACATTGTTTTTCTTGTGAAACCTTCGTAAGAGTGTATATCAATGATACCTTAATTTAAAAAATAGCTTTTTAGTTTCTTTAAAACAAAAGTGTGCCCCACTGATGTATCTCTAGCTCCTAGGATTGTGTCTGGAACAAAGGTTTGGGGAAGAGGTAACATTTATAAAGTCTGCCAGGCTCACAACTGATCCTCAAAAAGCTCAATATGCGTGCATATATACATATACTTATACACGTGTGTGTGTAAAATGCAGAGGAGGAGAAGGGGAAATTTGAGAGGACTCTCACAGGGATGTATGTGCGAGTCATCTGGAGTCATGGGGGCAGGTAGGTAGTGGTAGGGTGGGATGACACGGTATCTGCAATCAGAAACTCTGGATTCAAATCCAGCCTGTCTCTGAGCAGGTCTGGGGCAGTGCCGGGGGTGGAATACAGCCGGTCACTGGTTAATCTCCCTTTACCTACTGGTAAAGTAAGTGGCTTCTTGGTAGTCTCAAATCCTTTCTGGGAAGATCCCATACCGAAAACACCGGCTGAGTGAGGGCCCAGTTCCTCGGTGGGCGTCCGGTCCTCACCCCCGCGACTGGAATCCCGGGGGCTCTTCACACACACGGGGGTGGGGGGCGGAGGCGCTGAGGCTGGCCAGCGGCAGCCCAGACACGCACAGTTGCCCCGAGGAAAGCCCTAGAAAGGAAGGCCGCTTTTAGAGAAAACAGCGGCGCATTCCGGTCATGAGCCTCCCGCCGGCAAGGGGGACCCCCGCCCCCAGGTGCGCAGCCCGCGCCGCCCACGCCGGGCGCCAGGCGAGGGCGGCCGCGCTCTAGGACCCGAGGAGGAAGGGCTGCGGGGAGACGGTGCCTCCAGCGGGCGCTGCCGCGAGCGGCCGGCCGAGGGGCTGGAAATGAAAGTAAAGGGCTCCGGAGCCACACGGACGGAGCTGCCGGGGCGGCGGCGCCGGGGGCAGGATGCGGCCGCCCGTAATTAAATAGCATTTACTCTTATTATTACTAATAATAATAACGTAATCATACCTCTAGTCATAGCATACCATTTATCGGGCTCGGTGCAGGCCCGCGGGGAGCGCTGCCCGGCCGAGGTGAGTGGTGCGCGCGGCCGAGCCCGGCGGGGCCTGGGCCGGGGCCGGGGCCGACTGTGTCCCGGGGGCCGCGCGGGAGGGCTGGGGGCGCCCGGGGCGGCGCCGGGCCGGGAGGAGGCGCGGAAAAACCCCGGCCAGGCCGGCGCCGCGCGGGGCCGCAGGAAAGTGCATTTTGCAGAAAGAAAGCCATCTCCCCAAATCCTCATTTCCTTTTTTTGGGGTTCCCTCTCTCCGTCCCCGCGTCCTGTCCCAAAGTTTCAAAGTTATTGTGCGGCCGGGGGCACCTGCCGCTCGGTGATTTGGCCGCCCCTGCAGCTCCCGGGAGGTGCCTTGGAATTCTCTTCCATGGGGGGCCCTCCGCGTCCGCAGGTCTGGGGCGCGAGGACGCTTTGCCGGCCCTCGCGAAGGGGGTCGAGGGGGTGGACAGGGGCGTCGCACCCTTTCCTTTTGTGTGCGCCTTGGCCCCCCCCACCACCAGGAGTTGGAGGGACCGCAGCGGGGCCGAGGACCTCGGCCGCCGCCGGGCCTCCCTTGCCGGCTGCGGCAGCCACGCGAGCCCGGGGATCCGGGGCCTGTAGCCCGGCCCCAGGGGAAGGGCGGCAGGAAAGGGGGGCGCGGTCTGGGCAGGGGGGCATTTCCTGCCGCACCATCAGTGCCTGAGCTCCGAGGCCTGCGAGGGGCCCGTCGTGGTGCCGGGAGAGCGCGGGGGCTGCGGGGAACAGCTCCAGAGCGTGGGGGACACCCCCCAGGGATGGGTGCCCCGGACCCGCCGAGCCGGCCTCGGACTCCTCTCCCGCTCTTAGCTGGTCTCAGGGGCCCCTTGGGGCCTGTTCTTCCCGTCCCCCTTTTCCTCTTAACATCTGTGTGTCTCCGCGTGTTCATAAGGTGCGCGGTTTGGGGGTCTTCCACAGAAACAAAGCAGTTTTCCCAAGGGGAAAAAATCACGTAGAAACGATTCTGATAGACCCTGATGGCTGCGGTGCCAACATGGCATTAATGAAGAAGAGCCCGGAACGGGGGAGGGGAGACCGATGCCGGGGAGTCTGGGGGTCGGGCCGGAGGGGTTACCCGGGCCCACAGCAGCTGTCAGGGGCTTCATTTTTCTGGGGTTGCTCATCGGGACTTTGGTTCCTTGGTACAAGACTTTGAATCCCAGATTCTTACCATTTTCCTTTGTGCCTGCAATTCATAGTCTCATGAAAACAGCAGAATGCAGATCCTTGAATTTTTACACAAATGGGATAATTATAGTACCGTTAGCAAGTGTTGGACACAAAATTCCAGTGGAATCTTTAGTTCTACTACCAAGACTCCTCCTCCTCTCTCCACATACAAGCATCCCCGCAGTGGTCTTGCCCTTCCCATAGAAATTGGACTGCAGGTTAGAAATGAAGCCCAGCAGAAACGCAGTTGGTGCTGGTTAGGCTGGGAAGGAGAAACCTGTGTCCAGGAGGCATGAGAACGGAGGCAGGGGAGAGATTTTGTGGCCCCGGAGCTGGGATGGGCTTGCGCTTCACAGATGCTGTGAATTCAAGGCTGCTGGCTTTTTGTTTAGGATGGGCAGTTAGTGTGGGTTTGAATGGATTAATGGGGGTCAGAGGCTCTAGTCTCTTCAATCTAGGTATAGGAAGGTTGAGGCATCAGTATATTTGGATTTGAGAATCTGAAAATAATAATCCCTTAAATAGCACTTTTTAGTTTATAACAAAAAGGCTTTCACATATGCTGGCTCATCTGTCCCCCACAGCAACCGTGTCAGGTAGACATTTTTCCATCCTCATTTTCCAGATGAGAAACCTGAGGTTTAGAAAACTGAATGTGTCCCTGGAAAGTCACACAGCGGAGCGAGGATGCCCACCTGGTTTTCTGACTCCATCCCTGGGGCCTTTCCCAGAGTCCTGAGCTACGTTAGCAAGTTACGGTCCAAGTGCCTCTTGTGAGAATGGCGAGATGCTGGAGGGCAGGCGTGGGGTTGAGTTTGTCACTTAGAGTCTGGCTGGGAAGAGAAAGTTAACTCTAGTGGACCAAAAAGAGAAGAAGGAAATGCTCGATACTGGGGTCAATGCTGTGGGAGTGGAGAGAAGAGAGCGCCCTCAGGGTTACCTGGAAAAGTGCGAGCAAGCCTGCTCCCGGAAGCAGGTCTTGATGTTGAAAGAATGGGGAGGCTTGCGGGTGGAGAAGAGGAAGGGATTTCCTGTGCTTACCACCATGGCTTCTCTACTCAGAGCAAGACCTTCTGGTGTACATTCTTTCTCTTCTTACGGCACCTCCATGAGGGGTGGACATTCTTATCTCCATTTCACATGAAGAAACTGAGGAAGACATGATTTATGTGGCTGGCCCAAAGTTACCCAGCTAGATTTGAACCCAGGCCTGTGTGACTGTTGCATGTGCTTCATCAGAACCGGTGTCAGAATTGGACCATCTCCTGCTCAAATATGTAGACATGAACAGAGACCAGGACGGTCTGATCTGGCAAATGCAACAGGGGTGGAGGCTTAAGCTGAGGTCAGCAGGTCCCCCAAGGCCGGGAGTTTTACTGTACTAGCGCTGTATGTACCAGGGCCTCCAGGGCTGGCCCAGGGAACCTACGCTCAGGAGTTTCTGGGAGTGTGCCTGGAGAAAGGCAGAATGGTGGTGGAGGGAGGGCTGGACCCTGAGTGTAGAGATCACAGTTCGGTGCCTGGTGACACCTTGGAGGAGGTAGTAGCTTGGAAAGGAGAAAGGGTGATTACCTGAGTTTCCAAGGTCAGGAACTGGATCTGAGTCACCCCCTGTGCCCCAGGCCCCAGTGCAGGTGCCAGGAGAATACATTCAGCCATTGTGTTGTCATATTGAATAATGCCCCAGTTCCAAGAAGGTTTATTTTGCCTCGGGGTGGAAGGTCTTCCTAGAAGTGCCATTGGAACGTTTGAAAGACAGGCAAGGAAGGCCAGAGAAAGGGGATTGTGAGAAAAGGCACCACGGCGGAGAAGCCAGGGCCCCTGTAAGGAAGGCGTAGGCAGGCTGCCCGGAACAGCCGCGATACAGGGGCAGGTGTGCGTTCGGGTTGAAGTTAGGCTCTGCCGTCATGGCTCCTTGAGTTCCCTGGGCCCCAGTTTCCCTTTGTGAAAACAAGCCCTGAGATTTCACGTTTGATGGTAACTCGTGGGAGAAGCCCAGTGTCTGCAGCTCAGGACAGCAGACTCAGATAAAAAGGACTAGAAGAGCTTTAGAATTTTAATAATTTAAATCCAGCAATTACCTAGTGGCTGAGCCCTGTTGCGAATGCTTTCTCCTGGATTAGCTTATTTAATCTTAATAACAGCCCTATAGGTAGCTGTGATAATCATCCCCATCTTACAGATGAAGAAACTGTGGCCCAGAGAAGTCAGGTGACACTGTGTAAGTGGCAGAATGAGAGAGCAAAGCCGGGCAGTCTGGCTCTTGGGTTGGCCCAGCCTGGGCCCAGGTGTGGCTGGGCAGGAGGGAGAGGAACAACCGATGGGCCTGCAGTGGAAACTTCAGAAGCAGAAGCAGTTGTCCTCTGAGGAAGCCTGGTCGCAACCTGAAGCTGAAGCCTGGGCCCAGCTGATGAAGTGACTGCTGGGTGTCAGTTTGCAGGGGCCTCCACAGAAGCCCGGGCCTTTCATCACATTTAATGGCTCATAGAAAACAGGCCCGTTTTCCTTACTCTGTCATCACCAGCTATGGAGCTCCTTCCCGCCTTATTTATTTCTTTAGTAAGTCTGTTTCTTGTAAGTGCCCTGATGGCTTCTGCAGGTGTGTTAGCGCCGTTTCACCATCAGCTCAGGGCCTGGAGGGAAAGAGCAGCCGCATTTCTGCATTCAGAACCCGTCTGTAGGCAACCTCAGCTCTGCAGCTCACAAGCCCTGAATCCGAGGCTCAGACATGCGCCCAATGGTAACGGTGACAATGGCAATGGCAGCCACCACGTGTGCTGGCTCTTTGCTTGGAACTTTCTGGGCCCTCTCCTACTGAATCTGCTTAGCAACTCTTGGAGGCAGGAATGATTATTAGCAGCCCCTCTTGCAGAAGAGGGGACTGAGATGCCACGATCACCCGGCTGTGGCAGCACAGGGCCAGGGAGCCCAGTATGGTAAACTGAGTCCAAGCTCTCCGCTGCCATGTGGGAGAGATTCCTTCAAGTTATTTCAGTTCCCATGAAGCTTTCTCCTTACCTGTCTGGAAAGCCTAATTATCTAACATTTGTGTCATGCTTTTGCCCATTATCTGTCATGAATCCTCATGACAGTCCTTCAAGTTAGATGTCCCTGTTTTTCAGAAGAAAACTGAGGAGTCACGCTCCAGCTCTTCCTGCCCTGTCTGCACGTGACTCAGAAAGGGAGCGGGGTGTCATGTTCTCTGAGACCAGGAGCCATGCCTTCTGAAGTGCTGGGGTCAGCCAGCAAGTATTCATTGAGTACTTCCTGTCAGGCCTACAGGGGAGGTCAAGGCTGTGACCCTTCTGGGGTTTTCAGAGGTTCATCTGCACTCTTGTTCTCCAGAGCATTCCATGTGATGTCCTGTCCCTCTGCAGGCAGTGGAATGCAGAGCACGGAGTCCAAAGTCCTGAATTTCATTCCCAACACCAGCACAAACTAGCTGCATGATCTGGGGTGTAATCATTATGTCAGTCTTGGCCTCAGTCTCCTGTTCTATGAAATGGCCTTGCTGATTCAGTCCCATCTACCTAGGGTTTGCTGTGAGACTCAAATGAAGGAGCTCTGAATGATATAAAGATCGGGTGTGAAGGCATGGTTATGGTCACTGTGAGCATTTAAAAACCTCCAGAATGTTCCTGAATCTTCTCCACAGCCCACCTTGATCCAGGGCTGGACTTCTGCAGGAGCCTCCTAACTAATTGCCACAACTTCCCCTCTTGCTATCTACCATCCTCAATGCTGCAGCCAAAGAGATCTTCTCAAGATTTAAATGAGACCCTGTCACTCCTCTGCTGAAAATCTTCTAGTGGTTTCCTGACGCACAGAACACAGCTCTGGCTCTCCATCATGTCCAGCAAGTAGCTCTCAGGCCAGCCTCAGGACCTTGTGTTCGACTTGGCCTGCCCTCACTCCAGTGCAGCAGTCACATAAGCCTTCTGTCTTTTTCATGAACATGCTGATCCGTTGCTTCTGCCATACCCTCTGCTGGTGCTCTTCTACCTGCCTCCCGTGCTCCCAGGGCTGACTCCTTATCTCTCTTAAATGCTGCCTCTTGGGAAGGACCTTCCCTAAGCTCCCAGCCCACACCCCTTTCCTCTCACACTCCCTACCATGTTCCTGTTTTAGTTTCTTTCTAACTCTTATCTGTATCTACTTGTCTTGTGCATTTACCACTGACCTGTTTGTCTTCCCAGGGCTGGACCACAAGCTCCTTAAGGCCAGGAACTTTATTAACCTTGTTCCCCCAGGACCTGGTAGAGCCCCTGGCACATAAAAGTGTTTTGTGGTTATTTGATGAATAAATGAATAATAGTGGCAGGATGGTCCAGAACAGCCCTTGTCAAAAAAGAGTGACCTAGGCAGAAGCTGCAAAGGAATTGGTGTTGACTGAAAAGTACTTACAGGGCAATTTTATTAAGTTGCCAAGTACTTTTTTTTGCTAAGTTGTCCAGTTCAGCAGAAACACAAATTTCTGACCTCCTGGCTGGGGGGGTGGTAGAGCAAATACTATGTAGATCTGCAAAATAATCTTGCAAGGTGGGTATCCTTAGCTTCATCTCGCAAGTGACACAAGAGGCTCAGAGAGTTGCCCTGAGAACTGATGCAGACAGTGCTAGGGTTAGAACCCAGGTCTGGCAGACTGCACAGCTTGGGGCTCTTGACACCGCCCCAGCCTGCCTCCCTGCCCTCAGCCAGTGAAGCAGGCAGAGCAGCCCATGAAACTCCCAAGGTGCCTGGGTCGTATGACCACAAGGATTTCTGAGCTCCTGTGAACTCTACTGCTCAAAAGAGAGAAAGCAAGATTCCACAATGGTGAGCGGTCGTTCTAAGCTATGGAACTCCGGGTGATTTCTGTTTTTTAACTATAATTCCCAAGGACTTTGCCGTGAGCTTCTATAACTTTTCTATTTTAAAAAAAAAGTTGCATTTAACTTTCTTCCTTTAGCATCATAGCTCGTGGGTGGTGATGGAGAAGCTGGAGCCCGGGCAGACAGACAGGTGGGTTTGAACCCTTCCTGTGCAGTTCTTTCCCCAGCTTGTTGGGAGTGGAAGACAAGATGAAAAGTAGAAGCCTCTGTAAGCAGAATGCTGCCGCCAGGAGGGGGTTATGTGTCGCTGCCAACTCTTAGTTGGGCTTATGGTATGGCAGTCGGGGAGAGGCTTGGGGGAACTCTCCTGAACTTTGGTTTCTGTTCAGGGTGGCCTGTTAAAAGAAAACAAACCACAGGTTGCTTAGCCTGTGGGCCTCCCGTTCCCCATTCATTCCCCGACAGGTGGTTCCTGGTGGAGCCATAGCAGCACCAGTACCTCCAGCACCCCCTGCTGCCCCCAGCAGCCATGTGGCCTTGGACAGGCCACGGGTCCTCCACATCTTTTTGGAAAAGGTTTGACTTTTTCCAAGCCTCACTTTTCTGTGGAAAGTGGGAATAATAACACCTACCTTTGAGATTATTGTAGGCATAAAGAACATCATTCCTTGGACCAAGGCTCCTCAATCATCCTTGCACTGCAGACCCGTCCCGCAAGCAGCCCAGGGAAGCCCACAAACGCCCTCTCAGAGTACTGCTTCTCAGTGCAGAAAGTAAAACACACAGGATTACAAAATAAACCAATTTTCTTGAACTACAGCAGGGCTTTTTATCAATGCACTGAAAAGCAAGATCTCTCCATGAGTCTAATATAACTACCGTAATTTTAAAGTCGTGATGAGCGTGAACTATATTTTGTTATGTCTCCAGTAGCTGAAATGTAATGGAGTGAAAGCTGTGATTTCTAGCACAGACACTACTGTGGTATATTGCCTGCATCATTGCTGAAGGGAATGCTAAATATCAGGTAGGGGTTAGTGAAAAAAAACTTATTAATGTTTTCCCTTTCAAGTTCATGGAGCCCATGAATTCTCTCTGCAGGCCCCAGGTTCAAAACTCCTCTGCCGTAGAAGGTGCTTGACACACAGCAGGTAATCTCCAAACGAGCCTAGACAACCCCTGAGGTCCTTGGAGAGAGGAACCTCAGTGGCTAGACAGGGCATCTAAGGACAGTGGGGAAGGAATAAGTCAGACCTGGACATTGGGGACAGCAAAACTGACTGTTTCCTAGTCTCTGAGTAAGCCATCCAGGGCTGAGTCAGGAGAAGTGCCCAGCATCTTTGGAGATGATGTAACCACAGGTAGTGAGGTGCGTGTGGCGTGTCTGCAGTCCGTAGTGACTGCTGCTCCTTCATGAGACTAGGCAGGTGAGGGCCAGGCACAGAGCATGGGATGAGGATGGTGGCAGCCTGCAGGTGTTGGGGAGATGACAGTGTGTGGACTCCAGAGTCCAGCAACCAGGGTTCACATTCAGCTCCGGCACTTGCTAATTGTAACCCTGGCAGGTTGCTTCACCTCCTTGTGCCTGATTTCCTCATCTGTAAAGTGGGCGCTTTGTGAGGATTAACTGTTATATTTAAAGGTCTTGGAACAATATCTGGTAGGAGAAAGTGCTTAACAAAGATGACTGAAATCAGCATCTTCACTGTTACTCTTAAGATTTGTGAGCCTTAGAGTTGGTTTCTGAGCACTGTTTCTCTGGGCTGCCCAGAAAGGAATCAGATGTAGCTTCTTCCTTCAAAGCGCTCAGAGTTTAGGGAGCGGTTGGAACATAAGCACACAATTGGGGTTTGGTGCTGGGGTTGGCTCGAAAGGCTTCCTGGTAGAGGAGCCACCTTAGCTGAGCTTTCAAGAAGCACTGGGCACTGGAAAGAAGCAGCGGGCATGAAAGTTGTTCCAGACTGAGCGGGCAGCATGAAAGGGAAGCTGACATTACCTGAATGTGACATTCCAGGCCAGGTCACTGTCTGGGGGGTGGCCAGGCGCGTCCTCCGGCACTGTGTGCCTGTGGTGAGCAGCTTGGCCTTTGTCTCCCTGGTAATGGGTGTCATGGAAGATTTTGTTTTTTAACTTTTTATTCACAGGAAGTTGCAAAAAAGTACAAAGAGGTCTTCACCCAGCTTCCCCTGATGGTGATATATGTCTGTTGTGCATTATCAAAACTATAGACCACAGAGCTTACTCAGGTTTCACCACTTCTAAAACCTGCATTCACTGGCGTACCTGCGCATGCCTGGGAGGGTTCTGGTCAGTGGGATGACATGGACATGTGTGTTAGACAGATATCCTTGACCACCAAATGGCAGCAGATTGGAGGGGGCTTGTGGGAGGCTGTTGGCAAGAGAAGATGAGGACCTGAGAGACAGCTGTGGTTGTGGAGATGTTGGGAGGAGCTGCAGAGTGGAGAAATGTTTCAGTGGTAAAGGTGGAAGGAGGTGAAGGTTGTTGAGAATAGGAGGGCAATCAGAGCTATGACCAGAACTGGGGAAAAATGGAGGAACAGCAGGATTAGGGGAAGAGCTGCCAAATGAAGTTGAATGTGTGGAGTTGGAGGAGCACCCATCCCAGCTAGACTGGGCCACTAGGGAGGACTTTCTGGACACAGCCATCCAAGCTGGATCTTAAAGGATGAATAGGAGTTGGCTAGGTGTATGTGGTGGGGAGGGCATTCCACGTAGAGGGCCCAGGATTAAGAAAAGCGTGGAGACCATAAACAGCCAGAGTGTTAGACATCCAGGTAGCACTACCCAGAAGGTAAGAAACATGAATCGGCAATATTGGGGAGGGGGTCTGCCTAGCGGGAGGAATAGCTCTATGAGTCATCAGCATGACTCATGAGCTCGTGAAATGCAAGAGATTCAGAGAGCATGTAGAGTGAGGCGAGCAGGAGCACTGTTCCTTAAATGGAAGCTCGGGTGCGTTGATTATGGGACCTGGGCAAAGAAAGAGGAGCCCCTGAAAAATGGATCAAGAACCATCGGGAAGGGTAAGGAGGACCAGGCAGATGCAGCTGAGAGTCCCAGATATGCTAGGGAAGAACTGCTGCCCTCTACTGGACCCAGCAGGGAGGAGGTGCCTGGGGTGGGGAGGACACCTTCCAGGGAGTTAGGGGGTGGAGTGGGAGGTGAGGATATGGAAACGACTCCTTCAGGAAATGTGGCCAAGAAAGAGAGGTGGGTTTGTGCATTAGCCAGAAGGGCATTTGGGATCAGGAGAGGAATTATTTTGGGAGTGGGGGATCCTTGAGCATGATGACAGACTGAGGGGTCCTGGGATTGGTCTGATTGCTTCATCAGCAACAATAAGGGTGATACGTGTAGGCTCTGGGGCCAGGCTGCCAGGGTTTGAATCCCAGCTCCACCATGTACCAGCTCTGTGACCCTGGGCAAGATACTTAACTTCTCTGCCTCTGTTTCCTCCTCTGCAAAATGGGAGTGATAGCAGTCCCTATCCCATAGGCTGTTCAGGATGTAAGGGTTAAGGAAGTTATTCTGTGTATAGGGGTCATACAGTCACTGGCACATGGTAACCATTCAGCAAATGTTCATATTATTACATGATTATTCTCTTGGTATCAGTTTTCTCCTCAATTATTTATTGAACACTCACTCATTCATCCTTACCTATGTAATGCCTGGGTTAGATGAGTCAATATTCATTCATCCATTTCTTTTATCACCATTTGTGGAACACTTGCTCTGTGCCAAGCACAGAGCCAGGCACTGAGATTTCCAAGAGCCCAGTGCAGTCCCTACCTGTTCCAATGGAAGATCTGAGTCTAAAATGTCATCTTCAAACCCTTCTCCAAAGTGGGAAAAAAAAAGTGTTTCCTTCATGGTTCTCAAGTCAATGTTTTGGTCTTTTTGTCAGGAAGAACAGTCCTTGGACATTTTGGCAGACCTCGAGCACCAGGTTTAAAACCAAGCTGCTGGTTCCCCCTCAGCCCCTGCTCTACTGGGTTGGTCTCAAATCAGTCGTCTCATTTTTTGTTCTAGACGACAAGGTTAATAGTTGCTCTGCAAAAAAGCCAAACCATGTTGAGGTATGTAAGACGGAAAGGAAGGTGTTCTGTGTCCTGTTGTCCTTTGGCAGATCCCAGTCCCCAGAGAGAACTAGTTAAATTGGAGAATTATCTTTAACTCCTTCTTGATGTAAACATATATTTGCACACAGATGTGATCACACAACACAAAATGTTCTGGAAACTGCTTATATTTTTCTTTCTCAGTCATGTTCAGAGGCATCTCCATGACATGCGCGTAGATTCAATATCAGCATTGTATTCCATGGTGTGGGTGTATTATAACTTGATTATTTTTCGACATTGAGGTTGCTTCTAGTTGTTCACTCTTAAAAAAATGAATCAGGTACAAATGTAATTGAGTGCTTGTACAAAGATTTTGCTAAGTTAAAATCCTTGGAAGTGAAATTTCTGGATCAAAGGGAAAGGACATTTAATCATTTAGAAGGCTTTTGGCTGCAAGGAACAATTCTTACCTAAAAATGGGAGTTTATTATAATTTCATGACGTGAGGCAGAGCAGTTCCAGGGTCAGTTAATTTATTAGGTCAGATTTGGCAACAAACACCTTTGGTCTGTGTTTCTGCTCTGCCATCCCCAGTGTGTTCATATACGGGAGCAGAAAAGGGCATTATTTCTGTTCCATTTCAAGTGTGAGAAACCTTGAAATGGAACAGAACCTTTCCCAGAAACTACTTGGCTGACTTCCCCTTCTTTCTCATTGGCCAGGATGGTATCACATGCCCTTGTCTAAGCCAATTACTGGCAAGTAAAGGGACCATCATGATTGGCTCTGCCCATGAGTAACTGGGAAAGGAGTAGTGGGGCTCGACAGGGAGGAAGCAGGGAAACCCACAGCCCCAGCCTTGCTCCGCCACGCGGCCAGTTCCCGCCCAACAGGTGCCTGCAGTACCTACTGTGAGTGCCTAGTGCACCCTCATTAACCAGGCTCCCTTCTTCCGTTAGTCTCATAGGTGAAAAGTGGCATCTCGTTTTAATATGTGGTTTGTGTATCAGTGAGTTTGAGTATCCTTTCTTAATGATTCGTATTTCCTATTTATGTTCTTTGCCCATCTTTTAAAGTAATTGTAATCGTTATAATACAGTAATAGTTGATATTAAATGCTTATTGTGTGGCAGACATCTTATGAACATTCACACCCATGAAGTGGATACTAGTAACCCTGTTTTAGTGATGAGGAAAGTGAAATATGCAGAAATTAAGCAACTTGTGCACACTTAATAAGGAATAGGTCTTGGATTTGAACCTAGGTGTGCATCTGGGTATGTGGGCACATATTGTGCTGACATGTTGAGGGAATCATTTCCTACTGGTTCCTTAATTCATGGCTGTATTTCTGGGTAGATCCCATTGGAGGCAGGTCCAGTTTTAATTTCCTAAATTTTAAGAATAGGACCTAAGAGTTGGGGGGAAGGGACTGCCTGACCTGGTAGTAGGATTCTGGGAAGATCTAGGCCTCAGTTTTCTCCTTGGACATTTTTTCTTTCAAAAGAGTGAGGTTTGTTTGTCCTACATGCCCATTGCTCTTCCACCAAGTACCTTGAGTCATGCCCAGCCTTCACTGTCAGGGAACTTACCTCCCTCTTCAGCTGCAAACACATGATCTTTTACTCAACTGTCTTAGTCTGCTCAGGATTCTATAACGAAACAGTTCTGGAGGCTAGAAGGCTTAGAACAAAGTGAAGGCTGGTTTGGTTTCTGTTGAGCTCTCTTCCTGGCTTGCAGAAGGCCACCTTCTTGCTGTGGCCTCATGTGGCCTCCTCTGTGTGTGCTCATGCCAGGACAGAGAAGAGCTCTCTGGTTTCTCTTCTAATAAAGACACTTAATCTTATCAGATCAGGGCTCCACTCTTATGACCTCATTTAACTTTGCTTACCTCCTTAAATGCCCTATTTCTAATAGTCACATTGGGGGTTAGGGCTACAAGGATGATTTTGGGGGCACAAACATTCAGTGTGTTAAGTTCTCCTCCTGTCCCCAGATTCATGTCCTTCTCCTATGCAGAATGCATTCATTGCGTCCCAGCAGCCCAGAAGTCTTAACTCACACAGCATCAACTCTAACGTCTACATTAGAGTCTTAGTCTCATCTAAATAGGGCCTAGGTGAGACTGGAGGGAGATCCATCCCAGGCAGTTCCTCTCCAGCTGTGAGCCTGTGAACCCAGACAAGTTATATGCTTCCAAAATACAGCAGTGGGACAGGCATAGGATAGACACTCCTGTTCCCAAAAGGATTAGTTGGAAGGAAGAAAGAGGTGATGGGTCCCAAGGAAGTCGAAAATCCATGGGGCAACTTCCATTTGATACTAAGACTTGAGAATCATCTTCTGGGTCTTGATGTTCCTTCTTCCCGGCCTACTGGGACCAGCAGCACCCCCAGGGCTCCACCAGCTGTTCACCCTCGTGGCTCTGGGTGGCCACAGCAGGGCCTGTTGAAAAGGAGGCGGTGGCTCCACCCTTTGAAACTAAGGAGACCGCCCTGATGGGGCTCTGAATCACCTCCGAGATCACCTTCCCTTTCCTTGAAGGGGAAAGCGTGTTTGCAGCCAAATAGCTGCATGTCTGGTCCTGTAGGATCCCGGAAATCTGACAGGGTTCCTTCTTTCCATCGGCCAGCTTTCTCAGCCCCTTTAGTTCAATCTGGCAGTGTTCCTGCCGGTATAATCCCATCTCTTGGTCTGGCTTCTGCTGATGGCTGATTAGATCCATGGTTCACCCTGTACCAATCTCCTTATCAAATGGTTGTTGAGCCACACCCTTACTGTTCTCTTTAGAACTCAAGAGTTCTCAGTTTTTTTGCAAAATGAATTAGCTGAGAATTTTCCAATTCTTCAAGTTCTGGTTCCTTTTGTTTAACGAGTTCTTCTCCCATTCATCTGTCTTCTCTCACATTTTACTTAAACAAGGAGGATCCATGCCACACCTTCCAAATTCTGCTTAGAAACTCTGCTAAATTTCCAGTTTCATCATTTGCAAGTTCTGCCTTCCACAGAACACTAGAACACTAGAACACAACTCAGCCAAGTTCTTTGCCACTTTATAGCAAGGATGGCCTTTCCTCCAGTTTCCAATCACCTGTTTTTAATTTTCATCTGAGATCTCTCCGCAGTAGCGTTTGGCATCCATATTTTTGCCTGTTGTCCCTTCCTGGCAACCTAGTTTTCTTAGTGTGCACCTCAGACCGCTTTTAGCTTCTCACCACCATCCAGTTCCACAGCCACCTCTGTATTTTCAGGTATTTGTTGCAGCAGCACCCCACTTCCCAGTCCCAAAATCTGTTAGTCTCCTCAGTCTGCCAGAACAGTTTTGGGTCATAGCCCTGCCTTTATGACCTCATTTAAGCTGCACTACTTAGAGGCCCCACCTCCAAGGCTTAGGGCTTCGACCTGTGGATTTAGTGGGGGGAGGGGATACAAACATTCAGTTCATTACAGCCCCCTATAAACCTTGTCTCAAGAGGAGGGAAACTGCAGAGAAAGGGGAGCCTGGCACCTGCTGGGGGCTTTGCTCACCAGCACATTGTTAACGAGGCTGTCTGATGGCCGTCTCCCCAGGCCCTTTGGACCAAGGCTGCAGGATCACCGTGTGTCCCTGAACAACTTTCCAAGCTTCTTGGAGCACTGTTGTTCTGCCTGAAGGGGTTGTAGTAAAACGTAAATAAATCTCCTTTATTTAATGACTACTCATTTTCATACAGGGCAAAGCCAGAGACAGAGCTGCCCTTTTGGGTCAGAACCTCCTGTAATTTTCCATCTTACTTAGTTTGGAAGCCACAGTCCTGGCTGCACGTACAAGGCCTCAGGTGTGGTCCTCCCCGCTAATGCCGCTGACCTTCCCCCTCACCACCCGCCCACTGCCCACTCGACCCGTCCACACCAGCACCTTGCTCTTCCTCAGGTACACCCACCAGTCTCTGCCTCAGGACCTCTGCACTCGCTGTCCCTTCTGCCTCAGAGTTTTTCCCATGTACTCACGTGGCTTGCTCCCTGCCGCCGTTAAGAGCTCTGTTCAAATGTCAAAAGGACATCGCTCAGTCCCCAGTAAAATCATAGCATCTCATATACAACTAACATAGGAGAGTTTCTGTCTCCTTGTTTTTCCTTCATTGTGTGTCTGCAGGCTGCATCACTTTATGTATATATTTGTATCCATCTTCTACCAGAACATATGCTCTAAAAGAGGAGAGACGTCATCTCTGCTCTGTTAATCTCCAAAAGGTCCAGAACCTGTCCAGTATTCCCGAAGTGCTCGTTGCAGGGCTGACTGGCTCCGCGGAAGCTCCTCAGCCTACCATAACTGCCCCTGTAGTCTGGTTTCCCCACTGCACTGTGAGCCTCTCCAGGGCAGGAATTTGTTTCAAGTGTGGCTGAGTCCCCTATACCCAGCAGGACCTGGCACCATGAAAGTGCCCGCTCCTGTTTAATGCGTGAGGGAGGGAGTTGAGTGTGTGACAGTTCATGCAGGGCCACTATCCTGGCAGCCTCTGTGGTTTTTCCCTGCAGGCAGTGTGTGTGATACTTCTCCTGTCCCTCCATCCAGGGGCTGGCACTTAGCAGGTGCTCAGTGCACCTTCTGTAATGGGCATGGTCAGGCGGGGCCAGACGTAGAGCTGGGCCGTGCAGCTGGGGTGGTCTGCGCCGCTCCCGTCCTCAGCAGGGGCCGCTGGAGGCACCAGCTGAAGGCGAGGTCAGCACTGTACCTGGTGCGTGGACGGCGCCCAGGGAGCATGGTGTCCTTGCCCTGCTGCCACCTGACCCTGCGGCTTCTCCTCGTGAGCCAGGCCTGTCAGCCAACCTCTGTTTGCAGCCCTGAAGGTAGGTGGGCCTGGGCTTCTCCATCATCATGGCTGTGCATATTGTGAGGTACCACAAGAATTGGATTCAGGACGGGCTCAGTGGTGTGCTTCTGAGCAGGTGTCCTGTCAGGAATGCCCCTTCTCTCCTATTCTAGTTGTCATCCTCCTTCACATCCAGCCCAGGGGCCACCTCCTGCAGAGCCTTCCCTGGCCTCCCCGGTGCACCCACCTCTCCTTCCCTTCCCAGGCCCTTTGCACCCGCAGCTAGCCTGTCCCACCTCGGTGGCTCCTGGTGGTGTACCTGTCTTTCCTTCCCACTGGACCAGGAGTTCTTGGAGGGCAGGACTGTGCTGAGGCACCCCCATGCCCAGCACCATGCCTAGCCCCAAGTAGGAAGGTTGTAAATGTTGGTTGGACTGAATTAAATCCTCCCTTTCCATGTCTGTCTGTGCCCTTGGTTCAGAGGAGGCCAACTTGCCAGTGTGGTTGGACGAGTCAGAAAATCTTCCCAAAGGACGGGTGGTGTAGGCTCCTTCCCTCTGCATCCTGGGCTCCAGTAAGATCTGGGCCTTTGACTTGGTGTCACTGTGTATTACTATGAATTTTAACAATAGTTACGTATACGCTCACTGGGGAGGGGATGCCTAAGTGCTCAAGGCATGCGTACCTCCACTGGGCATCCCTCGTTCACGGCTGATAGTGCATATCAGCTATCAGCACTCTTTCTTTAAAGCGCCCAGCCCTTCAGGCAGCCCCAACCAGCCTCTGCCAGCCTGGCAGCATTGCTGTGTGAGCTGGAGTCTGTTTGCCAGCCTTGGGCTGGGGCCTTTACATGCCTCAACATATGCCCAACAGAATGACTCTAGAGTGGCTGATAGTAGACTCTGGGGCAGGAACTTAGGAGAAGCATAGTATTTCTGTGGAGCCTTCTCCCCAGATCAGCCCACATCCGCCATCTTGGGGGCCTGAGCCTTCATGGACACCAGGCACAGGCTCAGGTGCCTGGGAAGGTGGCCAAGCAGTTCCACCCCTGCTATGCCCTTGAGGAAGGGGAGCGGCAGTGTCTTTACTAACCCCTGGTCAGTGATTCCAGGCCTGGCCCCCACTTGCTGTCTGCAGGCGTTGTGACCTCTCTGAGCCTCACTTTCCTTGTCTCTCAAATGTGGGGCCCAGCCCAGCCCCCAGGGTCATCACTCAGGATCAGACAAAACGTGGGAGAGGACAGTGATTTCCTGAACCGTCCCATGCAGACTTCCCTTCTTGACACCGAGGAGCCAATGCCTGTTCACTCTTTAAAGCCCAATGAAAATCCCACCCACTTTGAGGAATTTCCACTTTGTGCCTCATCCCAGCCTATGTTTGCCCCAGAAATCGAGTTTGGGGTCGAGCCGCTGGGATATTCTTTCCATGTCTCTAACTAGGTTGTGAGACCTGGGTGGGTTGGGCACTTGAACCTTTTCGTCTACGTGTAACAGGCATATAGCAGATGTTGAACTGAATGCCCAGCATATGAATTCTGATCCAATAGCCACCATTTGTCTGCTATGTGCCAGCACCTGAGCTGAAAGCCTCCTCTGTGGGAACGTCAGTGGGCTCAACGTGTGATGTGCGTGCAGCGCGGGGAGCCGCAGCCGGGGGAGAAGCCTTCCCCATAGCCGGGGCTGCTGCTGCGGGTCTCAGTGGTCAGGGAGGCGGGGGCAGGCCGGGGACTGTGTGGGGAGCCTTCTTCTTACTGTCTGGAGCAGAGAATGCTTGTTCCTCAGCAACAAATTCAGACTTCTTGGGAATTACCACTTGGGCTGGTTATGGGCAATGTTTGTTTCTGTTGAGTCTGCTCAGACCTCAGGGCCGAGGGGGCAGACTGGGAAACACTGCTCTCAGCTGCGGTTTCCGGAGAGACCTGGAGTTGGGTGTGGGTGTGAGGATCATGAGAACTTGTTCCACAGACAGGAAAGCTGGGAACAGAAAGACTGACCCAGAGGCCTGCTCGGCAAGGCGTGGGCAGCCCAGGGCTGTCGCCAGGAGTTCTTTGTGAGCACGAAGAGCAGCGCTGGAGACACATATTCCCAAGGTTTGGGGACCGTTGCTCTGCGCCAGGCGCTCCGCACGAGTCATCCATCTCCTAAACCTTCACAACAGCCTGTGTGGCAGGCGCAAAGTCCCACAGCAAGGGTAAAGCGGGCATCCACACCAGGTCTGCCCGAGTGCAGAGCCCTGATCCAGGGCCCCGGCAGGGCGAGCAGATGGATGGTGGGCACATGCCAGTGGTCCTGGCCCTGGCCAAGATGAGGATCCGGGGTGAAGAGCGCTCTTCTGGGGGCCCGAAGACTCAGTGGGGCTTCACTCTTCCCTGGGAAGGACAAGTGGGAGGCGGGAGACCCAGAGACCTGAGCTCCTTGTCCCACCCCTCTTGGCTGTACAGACGCAGAAAGTGAGGCACACAGAAGCCCAGGGGCCTGCTCCAGCCACACGCTCCTCACAGGTCGGAGGGTGGCGGCGGACGTGGCCTTTGGTCTGACAGAGCCAGGCTCTGCTTGTAGGTCAAGCTTCACTTCTTAGTGCCTCGCTTTCCTCATCTGTAAAGTGGGCCTAGTGACCCCTGCCCCTTGTACCTTCCAGGGGGTGAGGATAGGTGGGTGAGCTCAGGTGGAAATAAAGAACAAGAAAGTAAGGAATTGGGGAAAGGACTGATTTGGCACACTGCTCCCTCCTCGGAGTAGCTGGGTATTGTTCGTAGCTTTTTACACCTTGGTGCCAGTGAGGCGGGGAGGATCCACCCCCCAGGCCCACGTCCTGGTCCTCCGCTGGTGCTGTGTGGGAGCCGAGGCACGCGGGAGCCTGCCCCGCAGTCACGGCTGAGGATGTCCGCCTTCCGGGCCTTTGCCCGCAGGCTTCTCGCGGTGATCCTGTGGCAGGAGGGAATGAGGGCCACCCTGTGGGCCAAGCATAATCATGGCGTCATTTTGCATTTTCTGTCCCCTTCCCTGGACTGAGTTTGATGGTGAAACGAAGTTTTTCCCTTGAACCTGAGGGTGTCCTGTGCAGTACTGGCAGCCCTAGCCATTGTGGGAAAGGTCAAGTGGCCTCCATGTAGCCCCTTGCCCATCACGGGCACCACACAAACTTGGAGTCCAGTGGGATATGGGTGCAGAGGGCAGGTGCTGCCTGGCCTGGCTCAGACAGTCTGTGAAGACCCTGACGTGGGTCAGTGTCCCCTGTGACTCCCTCCCCATCCGTGAAATAGGAGGAGAGCGGGAGTGGGCAGGTGGGAGTGGGGGCAGCGTGTGGACAGCTCCTCCAGACCGACTCATGGGCTGTGTTCTCCCTCCAGAGACTGATGGAGAGGCAGAGACGGAAAGCGGACATCGAGAAGGGGCTGCAGTTCATTCAGTGAGTGTGCAGGGGACGGGCTGGGCCGCGGTGGGTCCGCCAGAGTGACCCCTGAAGCCTACACTCCTCTCCCCTTGTCCCTTTCCTTGCCAGCTGAGCCTTAGCTCTTCAGGCTCCTGTGTGAGTTGGGGAGCGGGGAGGTGGGGTACACTAGGAAGGGGCTGGCATGGTGAGGCCAGGGGGTGGATCTGAACCCCACCCTTGCACATGCTACCTGTCCCTGGTTGCCCTTCGTACTGTCCAGGATACCATTTGACCCTTACCTCCCACACCTGCCTGCGCATTCCCTGTGACTTCTCTTGCTTGCCTGGGCACATCTTACAGTGAATCAGCAGTTCCCCCTCATTGAGCTCATCTGAGTCTCAGGCTCCATGCTGGCCCTCACATCCATCATCTTTTCAGTCGTCACAGCAGTACAAGGTCTCATCTCCACTGTGCCAAGGAGCAAGCCAGGGCCCAGAGAGGTCAAGAAACTTGTTTATAGTAACACAGCTAGTTAGTGACAGGATTCTAACTCAGGTCTGGCCGACTCCAAAATCCACTTTTGTTTCCATTATTTGCCCCCCAGTACCTACATACCATGTTTGTTTCTTCATGTTTTTCTTTACACATGAAATATTCTTACCAAGTTGTTTCTCAGGTAGATCCTCAGAGGCTGATGTATCATCAGACTAATGAGGTATAAGTCAGGACCCCTCAATGGCACAGGTTCTTTCCGAAGTCCTGGAAGACTCCCTAGCAATTCTCTCATTTGTCTTCTTTTCCTCAGCTAGACCACCCCACAAAACTGGGGTTTGCATCAAATATCCTCATACTAAACTCCCCAGTTTTCTTCGCTCTCAAAGACCCACCTTTCACCACACACCAGGTCTCCTTTCACACACACCCCAGTGTCCGATTTGCTTGTGCAGAGCTTGTGTTTACGTTACACACACACACACACACACACACCCTGTCCTCTGCCTGCACTTCGGTGACTCCTCCTTGCTCGGCCTGGCCGCCCGTGGCCCACCCCACCCCTCACTGCAGGCCGGTCTCTTCCATTTGATTTTGAGGAGGTACTCACATGTTACTCCAAGGCCAGGCTGGTGAGCAAGACGAACCTTGCAGATACTGTGTTTTGTAAGATTCTGTCCTTAACTTAAGCCACTGATTTCTGCAGCGCTGAACGTCTGAGCCCCACAGACCAGGTTCCGCATACCGGTCCCCCACTCCTAGGTGGGCTCCCTCCCTGTGAAGGGAGATAATGCCACTTCCCTCACAGGGTCATTGCACTTGGGGTAAATGTTGGCAGTATGTCCTTCCCCTTTCCAAAGGGGAGTTCCAAGAAGGTTTAGCAATAGGACAGCCTCCTGGGAATCCACATGTTGGCCTCCTGAGGGACCCCTTTGCAGGAGAACACAGCAGGACCTGCTCCTGGTAAAATTACTGTTTTCTCACAAGCAGACATTTATTAGGCACCTCTGGGCACAGAGCCATAAAGTGAATTGGTCAGGTGGTTGACGCTGCTTGGGTAGGGCCTTAAACACCAGGATGACCTACAGGTGTGACCTTTCGGACAGGGTGTGACTATTGAGAGGAAGCTGATGCTGGTGGCTGGAGGTCTATCAGGAGGGTAACATGGGGCTAGGCTGGGCCATAGGGGAAGGAAGGCAGGCCTAGGTCTCTGCTGGTGGAGAGGCAGGTGAGAAGGTGGGGCAGTGAGCCCTCTCACAATCAGGGACACCTCCCACACACAGGGAACCCCCAGCATCTCCTCACCCCTTCTCACTCACAAGCTCAGGCCGCTCTTACTTGTCCAGGTGTTGGCAGCAGCTCTAGGTAACGAAAAGAGCCCCAGCCTGCACTCTGGCCCTTGTTCTGATGCTGACCTGCTGTGTGATGTTGGGCGAGTCACCATCCCTCTCTGAGCATCTGTTTTCCCACCTGTGACATGAGCGGCCAGGAGACAGCCCCCAGCTTCCCTTGCAGTTCAGCCGTTGAGCCTGATAGATGTGCTGTGGTTCTCCCAGCTGATGCATTCTTCCGTGCTGACCTGGCACCACAGGAGAGGAGAGGGTGCCCAAGCCCCCACCTACTGTACTGAGTCTGGCATAAGGGGTTAGGCTCAGTGTGCCTAGCCTGGGCTGCGGTCATGTGTGTTTTACAGGGAGGAATGGGCAGAAGGCAGAGACCCCAAAACTAAGGAGCCTAAGGAGGATTTTCGTGCTGCCCATGGCCTGCAGTTGTAGGTTGGTCTGTCCAGGTGCAGTAACTCCCAGAGGACTGGTTTTCTAGGCAGAGGACAGCTGGCTTTGGCTGGTCTGCTCTTTCTCAGCATATGTACCTGGGAAACGCAAGGCCTTCCTCCAACTCTTCCATCACAAATGAAGGTCCACCTGGTGTGATTTAGGGAGAAAAAACTGCTGTCTTCTCACCCCAATCCGCAAGGTGGCGTCTGAGGTCTGAGCTGGGGCGGCCCATTCTTGGCATGATCTCCCTGGCTCCTGGGGCCTCCATGAGGCTGGATCCTGGGGTCACCCAGACCTTGTGTCTTTCTCCTTTTCTGGCTAGGTCAACACTACCCCTAAAGCAAGAAGAATATGAGGTGAGTATCAGCTGCCACGCTAGGGGAAGGCCAAGGGCAGCGGGTGTAGGAGGGGGAGGCGGGGGCTGGGTGCCAGGGCTGGGGCTGGATGGAGAAGGGGCTGAGCCCCTCTGTGTCCTGCCCCCGGCAGGCCTTTCTGCTCAAGCTGGTGCAGAACTTGTTTGCTGAAGGCAATGACTTGTTCCGGGAGAAGGACTACAAGCAGGCCCTGGTGCAGTACATGGAGGGGCTGAACGTGGCCGACTACGCTGCCTCTGACCAGGTGGCCCTGCCCCAGGAGCTGCTGTGCAAGCTGCATGTCAACCGGGCCGCCTGCTACTTCACCATGGTGAGTGTGTACCCCACCTTCCTCTCCTCTACTCCCACCCTGCTCACCATTTCCCCAGAAGCCCAGCCGAGCCAGGCCTGTACCCTGCGAGCCCCTGGAAGGCCAGCCTCTCCACCTCCTCCTCTCTGCACTTCGCCCTCTGTGTCTGGGTTTTCCACCCCAGCTGCACAACAGACTCACCTGGGAAGCTATTAAAGTATTAACACATAATTTTTAAAAATAGGTTTAAATGATACTGGGCAGGGTGGGAGGGGGAGCGCTAAGCCCTACCCCAGGTGCATTGAGTTAGAAGCTGGGGGTGGCCCAGGTATTGGCAGACACCCATGGGCGGTCAGGAGGGCTGAGAACCACTCCTTTCTGTCCACCGCCTCTCTCCACAAACCTCAGGCCTCTCCTGCCCCTCCCCTCCCAACACACCCTCAGCTGCTCACTTCCTCTGGGCTTCCAGTCTCCCCTCCTGTCCTCAAAACCCAGCCAACTCTTCCCTGTCCCACCCACCCACTGATTCATTCTCCAGACCTCATGGGAGGCTCTGCCGAGGGCTCTGTAGAGGGTCCAGGAACACCTCTGCAATCCATAATTGACTGTTCTGGAGAAATGAGTCTGCCAGGTGCCTGTTCACACTCTGCTCTGCATACCGAGCTGCCTTCATGTTTTCACTTCCTCTCAAAGGCACCCTTGTTACCCTCAGCCCACAGGGTCTCAACTGAAGGCTGATATGGAAGTAGAAGTAGATGTGTCTGAGCAACCAGGCCCATCCCTGTAATGTTTGAAGGCCCCCTCCAGTGGCCTGCCAGTGCCCAGCTGGACATACGGGTGCCCCAACCAGTGTCTGAACGCCTGCCAGTGCTCAGTCTAGGTGGGGGCAGCGGGCCTAGGGAGGGTAATGGTCGCTGACCAGCGAGCCGCCTGCTCCTCTCTGGCAGGGCCTGTATGAGAAGGCGCTGGAGGACAGTGAAAAGGCGCTGGGCCTGGACGGCGAAAACATCCGGGCGCTGTTCCGCAAGGCGCGAGCCCTCAGCGAGCTGGGGCGCCACAAGGAGGCCTACGAGTGCAGCAGCCGGTGCTCCCTCGCCCTGCCCCACGTGAGTGCGGCCCTGCGGCCCCACCAGGGACCAGCTCCCAGGCCAGGTCCAAGCTCTCAACTTGGGCCAAGGCACCACATCTTTCTGAGCCTCTTCCAACTCAGCGACGTGGAGCTGCAGATGCTGACGCTAGCACGCAGCTCCGACTGTGTTTCAGACACTGCTAAGACTGCACTGTGGGTCTTGACTCATGTAATCCTTGCAACAACCCTTTGAGGTGGATACTATTATCCCCATTTTAAAGATGAGGCAGAGCCCGGAGAGGAAGGAATTCACCCAAGATCGCAGCTAGCGGGTGGCAGAGCTAAGATCTGAACCCAGGCAGTCTGACTGTGGACAGGCCGTCTCAGCTTCCAGCCTCTGAGTACCGTGCTGCAGTGAGGGCTAAACAGGCTGCCCCGTGTGCCGGGGTCCTGACGGCCAGGCTGTCACTAGGTGGGGAGAGACAGCGGGAAATGACCAGCAGAGAGCTCTGCTCCTTCCTGCTCAAGCACAGCTGGGCCCATGTCCTCCTCCCCATGTATTCATCCACTTCACAAGTATTTACTAAGCACCCACACAGTGCCCAGATCTGTGCCCTTCAGAGATGCAGGGTCCACTAGCAGACAAATGGAAAAAGGCCTGGGGTCTAGGCCTGCCTCTACGTGATCTGCCATTGGTCCCTGGCATCACCTTGGACAAAACACTTCTTTCTGTTCATCAGTTCATGTCTATAAAGTGCCCTGCCTATTTTATCCCTGAAAATAATGGCTGTGTAAGGGCTCAAAGAGAGGTAAATTCTGCCCAGGGAACGCAGAAAGGACTCAGAAGTGGTCAGGATCCTGACCCCCCTGGGGGAGGTCAGGCTTCATGGAGTTGGAAGAAGCAAGAAGGATTTGCGCAGGCAAAGCAAGGGGGAGGCCATGTGCATGATGGTCAAGGATGTTGGTGTCAGAGAGCTGGCCCGGGTTCAGTTCTAATCTTGGGTCTGCCACCTCTAACTGTGTGACCTTGGACATGTGGCTTAGTCTCTCTGAGCCTTGATTTGCAACCCTGTCCAACAGGGGTGATAATGTACCATGGGTCATAAGGCTGTGCTGAGGATGGATTCAGAAAATCATATAAGGCAGTTGGCACAATGGCCAGACATAGTATGTATCAGAGAACATTCACTATTATGATACTGGTCATCATTCCTGATTCTCCAGTTCAGTGTAGTTCACAATTGAGAACCTTAAGACAGAGCCCCGATCACACAACATTTGCTATCATTCACAGCAGGTCCACATCCAGGTCACATGGCCACCCACTCATCGGAGGGCAAGGTGGCCTTTACCCCACTGTACAGGTGAGGAAGCCCGGCCAGTGAGGGCTGGTAGCCAGCCAGAGGACTTGCACTCTGAGTTGGGGAATTCCTCTGTTGTCCAGTCTTTGTGGGCAGATGCTGACTGAGCTCTGCTCCACGCTGGGCACCTGGGACCAGAGATGACCCAGACCCTGACCCTGGGCTCCAGGAGCTCGGCAGGTTGGAGGTGACAAATGCACAGGATGTCACAGCATCCCATTGCCCCTTTGCTGCCCAGACCACAGTCACCCGTTTCTTTGTTTTCTGGTTGGTCTTCCCCACCAGACTGGAGCCTCCACGAGGCCTGGGCCCCTTGGCCTGTTAATGTGGCTTCCCCAGCTCCTGGCTCTGGCCTGGCACAGGGACTTGGAGGGAGAGAGGAGGGCTGGGTGCTGTTACTGGGCACCAGCCACAGGCTGGGTGTGTTGCACACCGCACGTCTTCACATCCATGCACTCTCCACATGTCCTCACATCCAAAGAGTCCAAGACAGTGTTTGGTGAAAAGGCAAATTATAGGACAACAGGTATAATATGATCTCACTTATGTGAAGGAGAAAGAGAAAATCCCCATGCAGCAGAACTGAGCCTCCCTGGTAGGCCCACATGCAGGTAAATGAGGTCCTAGGAATGGTGTGGGGAAACGCACGAGCCCCACAGTGCCGGAGGCAGGGTGGGGTGACCTGGGGCGCCCTCTCTGTACATTTCCGCCTTCTACAGCGACACTGCTACTTGCTGAATTCTAGACATAAAAGGATAATATTAAAATAAAAAATGAATTACTCCTCCTCCCTCCCCACAATAAAAGGATAAATTCAAGCATGGGCTCCTGGCCCCAGCCCCACCACGCACTGGCTGGGTGACTTGGGCAGCCAGTGTCCCCTCCTGGGGCCTTGCTCCCTGGTCTGTAACATAGGGAAGCAGCAGCCACTTTGAAGGTCACAAGCGTCTGAGCACAGCCGCAGGAGCCGGGGCAGCCTAACCCTCCCCCCTGTGTCTTGCCTTCCCAGGATGAAAGTGTAACTCAGCTTGGTCAGGAGCTGGCTCAGAAGCTTGGGCTGCGAGTTCGGAAGGCATATAAGAGGCCCCAGGTAGGTGGGCGCCGAGGGCTGGAGTGGGTGGTGATGGGGAGGTCTAAAGGGAGGACCGGTGTCTTTGGAGGACACGGGAGGGTGGTCAGGGCCAGGTCAGGACAGGGGGGCAGTGGCACGTGATCTTCCCCTCTCTGTTGGCTGAAAGCCCTGAAATGACTTCCAGAACCTTTTGGAAAAGGAAAGAACAGCCAAAGCTTCCAGCTCACCTCAGGTACCAGCTGTTAAAACCTGTTCCCTCCCTGCCCTGGTTGACTTCAACACCTGGGAGGTGGCCTGAGTTGACACTGGTGTCCTTCAGCCTTATGTTCTCAAATAACCCCCGTATGGCATGTATTTAAAATGTTGGTGTCTTTTTGGCTCGTTCAGATCCACATTTATTCTTTTGGCACCTGTTGTATGCTGGGAAGCTGCAGGTAGGAAAGGGTATGGCTCATGGGGATAATTGTACCCACCCCAGAGGGTTCGTGGGAGGATCAAGATGAGGGAATGATTGAGATGGCACCTGGCACAGTGCTGGCACAGTAGGGGCACATGCACGGAAGTCCTCTGCCCAGGTCATGGTGCAGAAAGAAAACACCTGAATCTGACCCAGAGACACAAGGCAGGTACCTGCTGTCAGGGCTGCTCGGGGCCGTGGAGGGCAATGCAGACCCAGCTGCTGGTGTAGGGGCCCTTTGCTGCCCTGCCTGATGGGACCCTGAGCATCTTTACCTCATCTCTTCTCACCTCTCTCCAATCTCTGGCAGGAACTGGAAACCTTTTCTCTGCTCAGTAACGGCACTATAGCTGGCGTGGCAGATCAGGTAGGAGGGGTGCCAGGACCCCAAGCCTCCTTCCCACCCCCAGTACCCGCCTCATCCATCACGAGAGCTTTGGATTCACTCTTGGGTAGAACTGACTGCAAGCAGCAGGTCCGGGGGCATCAAGCTGAGTGGTTGGGCTCAGTGGGTCCTAATCTGCACTGCTGTGAGCCAGCACCTGCCCTGGGAGGAGGCAGTGACTGACAGCCCAGGCCCAGCCAGCCTCATGACAGCCCGGGGACACACGGCACCTCCCCTGCCAGAGGTGTTTCCTGTGTCCAAAGGGGCAGAGTGGGGACAGGCTGTGCTGCTGTTGTGGGAGTGGCCACTCGGGCGCCAGCGGGGGAGCCTCACCCACGGCCCCGCAGCCAGGACAAGCCCTGGGCAGCCTGGCCCCCATGTCTCTCTTTCAGCTTTCTTACCCCTGCTCCCTTCCTGCTGCTGTTGCTCCTCCCCACCCTGCCTTTTCACTTTTCAAGGCCCAGCTCAAGTACCCACCCTGACTGGTAGGGGGCCCTTCCTGGGATGCCCTGCCCAAGTGACCTGCTGGGGAGATGCACAGAGGTGGCGGGAGAGCTCAGACTTGGGACCCTCCCAGATAAGAGCCCACCCTGCCCCTTGCTAGTTGTGTCCCTGGGCAGGTCTTTCGCCTTGGAACCTCAGCTTCTGAATCTGTGAGATGGGGGTGTTTTACCGCTCAGATGGGGCAAGGGGAGAGCACGTTATACCCTGGGAAGTGTGGCGCCCAGACGGAGCCACGATGGGCAGTAACTGCTGGTACCGCAGCATCATCCCAGGTTTTAGACTTCCCTATCCCCACGGCCAACACCCTTGCACAACCTAGTGGGGCCTGGCTCCTCCTGGGGGCGGTGGCCAGGCCCAGCACACGCTTTGGATTCTCCCACTGCCCACCAGACAGGAGCTGCTCAGGTGGACTTTGGGGCTTTGTGGAAGATGAGGGACAATCTGTAAGAGCACCCACCAACAGAGCCTAGTGTCCTGCTTCCTTATTGCACATGACAGGAGACTGGGGCACAGAGCTGGGGGGAACTTAGCCAATGTCACACAGCAAGGCAGCAGTGGGCCTCCCTCCCTCCTGAGTGTTATATGTTTTCATTCAGTCACTCAACAAACTCCCAGGGAGCCCTTCTCAGCGGGCAGAGCTGAGTCAGGCATGTCTTGGGGACCTCCTGGGTTGTGAAGGAGGAAGATTCAGTTCCATTTGTATAACATTCTTTGTGGTTTGTAACCAGAAATTAACAGACCCGGGTTCTCAAAAAAAGAAATAAAGTGAATGTCATGCTCTGTTTGGGCTGCTATAATCACAAAATGCCATGTGCGACTTATAAACAACAGAAATTTATTTCTCACAGTTCTGGAGACTGGGAAGTCCAAGGTCAAGGTGCTGGCAAATTTGATACCTGGTGAGAGCCTGCTTCCTGTTTCCTTGATGGCACCTTCTGGCTGTAACCTCACATGGCAGAAGGGGCCAGGGGGCTCCCTGCAGCCTCTTTTATAAGGGCACTAATCCCAATCGTGAGGGCTCCATCCCCACCACCTCATCACCCCCCAAAAGCCACACTTCCCAGCACTACCACCTTGGGGGTTAGGATTTCAACACAGAACCTTAGTGGAGGGCCGTAGCATTCAGACCATAGCAGTGAATGAACAAGTGAACAATCGCAAATAATATCACAACAATGCCTTGAGGGAGGTACCGTTCACCCCCTATTACAAAGGAGAAACTGAGGCCCAAGAAGTTGAGTAACTTGTCTGAGTTCACCCAGTACGTGCTGAGCACTGAACTTGGGGCTGAGTACATGGTGAACAAAACAAATGCAGCCCCTGCCCTCAGAGCTCACAGGCTGGGGCAAATGCACACCAACCTGTTTCTGGTTATAAACCATGGGGACAGCCGTAAGGGCGGAGTGTGGGGGGCCAGGGGGCCACTGGGCCCAGGAGGCTTCATTCAGACCAGGCATCAGGAGCCTTTAACACAAGACCGGAAGGTAGGGCAGGGTGTGTGGATGAAATAGCGTTCCAGACGGAGGGGAGGTTCGTGCGGAGGCCGTGAGGCTGGGAGGAGCTCAGAATGTTCCGGCCTGAACCGGGTGAGGCGTGGCAGGACCCCCGTGGGGCCGGCGCAGTAGGTGGAAGCTGGACTCCTAGTCCCTGGGGGGGAGCAGGGTCTGCACATAACAGAACCGGGAAAGCATTGAAGGGGGATAACGTCGATTCTACTCATTAATCCCGAAGATGTTTGTTGAGGTCTCCTATATGCCCAGCATAAAATCTACCCAAACACCGGGGAAAAGGGAGAGGGAGAAATAGCCAAAGAGTCCCACCCTAGTAGAACTTACAGTCTAATTAGGGGAGACAAAAAAAAAAGTGATAAACAAAGGTAAAACAGAAATTGATCAGTGCTGTGAGAAGGGTTTGGAGGTACTGCCCTCCCCTCCCAGTCCCCACGAACACTGCTGCAATGAACTCTGACAGCCAGACAGAAAGACCTGGTGGGTCTTTCCCCAGCTTAGAAATCCTCAGTGGTTATTAAGGTATCTATTTAAAATAATGTTATTAATCAACATCTGGAGACTGTAGCCTGGCATTCAGACCCCTCCACAACCTGGGTCCAACCTCCCTCTCCATCCTCACCTCCTTTTCTTCATGCACCAGACAATGTGTGCGCCTATCTCCTCAGCTCTGCGATAAGCTCAGCCAAGAGCAGGGTCTGTGGGTCCCTCTGTTCTGTGCCCTGATGAGCCACCACCTTGGAGTCAGACAGCATGGTCTCTGCTCTCTGGTGGCATGACCTGGGGAAAAATGACTTCTCCTTGAGCCTTGGGTGCCCCTCTGTACAAAGGAGATAATTGCTCAGGTCCCAGGTGGCTGCATGGATGAAATGCAAGCAGGCTTGGTCAGGCAGCTGGCAGCATGGTGCCCATGGCAGGGTGTGCTCACTCCCCATCCCAGCCCAGGTCACAAGTCTCTTCCAAGGGTCAGGGATGGAGGGCCCTGCCTCCAGGGTCCTCACAGGCCAGTGAGGAGGGTGCAGTGTACCAACCGCTCAACACAGCAAGCAGAACTGCACTGGGCTGGCACGGCAGATGCTCAGCAGATACTCACTGAATTACGGAATGAGCATGGCCAAAGGGCCACGGCAAACGTGGGTTGAATACCTGGCTGCACAAGGGCCAGTCCTTGGTGTCCACCGAGTCTGTAGCTGGGGTCTGCGACTCAGCCACTGAGCTGTGCCTCAGGCCCTGCCAAACCATTCACCCATCCTACAGTCTTGCTGGGGCCCCCACCCCATACACAGAGGCCAGGGTGGTCGCAGCGATGGGTGTCTGTGAGAAGCCCAAATAGAGCCGACTCCACAATGGAGAGGATCAGGTCAGGTCCTGCCTCAGAGCACCAACATGGTGCTCACCTGTGCACACGCATACTCCCACATCGACACACCACACACACAGTGGCCATGTGGGTGGACAGGGCCCCAGCCAGATCCCCTGACCTTCTGTAAGCTATACACAGAGTGTGTGTGAGCCTGGCTGCTTGGATGCCTGCAGGATTCTCCGGCGTGGGAGTCCTGGCCATTCAGCCAGGCAGTCCTTCCACGTGTGCGCCTCGTGGTGGAGCCTGGGAGCAGGCAGAGGTCCCGCAGGCGTGGTGTCTGTGTCAGCTGCCTCTTGGACTCATGCGGAGTGGGACACGAGGAGCACTGTGAGCTCTAGGAACAGAGGCTGTGGGGCAGCCTTGTTGGAGAGGCCTTCACAGAGCCCGGGCGGCAGGATTCGGGCCAGTGGATAGGAGGGAGCACCTCTCAAGGCCAGGCGAGCAGTTCGAGCAGAGGCCGAGAGCAGGGAGAGGGACGTGCACACCCTGGACCCGCTGGTTCCGAAGAACCTGGGCTCTGCAGCTGGGCGTATTTTGATGTGGATCCTGAGCAGGCCCTTGCCTGAGGTGGCTGCCCAGCTGTCAGCGAGGTGCTAGAACCTCCATTCTGTGGTGGTTGTGGGGTTACAGTGGGTCATACGTGGATGCTCCCAGCACAGCGTCTGCCAGAGAAGAGGCGCTCCATAAACCTTTGTTGCCAAATGAGTGTCACCAGCAGGAAGAGGCAGAGAGAAAAACCTAGAGAGATGGGCTGGCGCTGAGAAGGTGACTGGCCTATGGGGCCTGGGGAGCTGTGGGCAGCCCTGAGCAGAGAGGGGCCCAGCTGTCCCTAAGACGTTCACGTGGCACGTCTTTAACCCCTCAAACATCGTTATACTTACCGTGAGAGTCATGGCTCTCTCATCCAGCGCGACAGCCTCAGCTTGTGCAGCTCATCTGTGACGGCCAGACACGCCCGGGAGATTGAAGTGCACTTATCTGCTGAGAACCCAGGGACATGAGAAGGAGGCGCGCTGTGCGGGTGGCAGTAGGATGTGCGGGGGCTGGGGGCTGGGGTCAGGGCAGGCTCCCAAGGCAGGCAGCCCCTCTGACCCGTGAGCAGCAGCTTCTCCGGGCCGATGTCTCCTTTGTGCTGAGGACAGCTCCTTGCAGGGCGCCTGGACCGAGTGCTGAACTTCACTGCCACCAATCTGGGACGGGATGGCTAACGGTGGGGGTCTGGCCCTGCTGCCCTCTGTGGGGATGCAGGGGAGATGGTCACCCAGAGCCGTGGCAGGGAAGGAGCCCTTCAGCTGCATGAGCAGGACTCAGGAAAGGGAACGTGCCAGACTCATGGAAGAGACCACAGCTGAGGGTGGAGATGAGCCACACAGGGGCCTGGGGGTGGGGCCAGGGAGGCTGGTGATGAGAACACCCGGTCTCCAGGGCCGGCCTCCCCATGGCCTGGATTTAAGATTTGAGATTGCACATAAAGCACACAGAGCACTTGCTGTGTGTCGGGCGCTGGCCTAAGCTCTGGACCGATGTCAGGTGGTTTCCTCCTTAATGCAGTCCTAGGGGGTAGGTGCTGTCATCGCTTTACAGATACGGAGACAGGCCCAGAGAGGGTAAGGCCACAGCCCGGGCCCAGCTTCCCTCGCACAGGAGGAGGCCCACGGGTAGCGATGGGAATGCCACCTGGGCTGACTTGGCCGGGAACTGTAATGGGGGCTGTGGGGGAACACTGGGGATCAGGGAGTGGCAGTTTTGTCTTTGAGCTGCAAAATACCCATGTGTGGCAAGGCGTGTGGAGGGCTCTGCAGAGCCCTCGCCACCAGCCCCAGGCTGTGGACTCCATCCCGTGCTGGGTGAGAAAACCAGGCTCAGGTTATATCCCTTCCCCTAAGGGTGCTCCTCTGAGAGGGTTAATGTCAGTGACAGTCGGGCCCTTGTGTCAGGCACCGTGGCCCTCCCAGCCCTCACCCACTGACCCTCCACGTCCTTCCTCTCCACAGGGAACTTCCGATGGATTGGGGTCCATAGATGACATCGAAACAGGTAATGTTGCGGATGGGATGGGTGGAGAGGGGGCCCAGGGATGGTTCAGCCATCTCCCCAAAGAAACAGTGGGTTCAGGAAAAGAGACCCCACCTGGAGGGGCAAACACTCTGCAGCCTGGAAGGGTGGGGCGGCCACCCAGCAGGGTCCCAGGTCAACAATGGGAGTCCACCTCTTCCCAGCCCTGCTTTCCCCTTCTCTTCCCCGCTGGCTTCCAGGAAGTGTCACATTTTTAAAGTGTCCCTTACAGAATGCATCGCTTACCTCAGAGGACTGATATTCAGGCACTGAGCCAGGCCCATCCGGGAGGCGGAATAGGACTGAAGGGCCTGTCCTGCCCCACCTCAGCCTCCCTCACCAGGACTGAGCCTCCGCCAGCAGGGTCAGGCCAACGGGAAGGCAGTTACTGGCAGGAGCTAGGAAAAGGGGGAAGGTGTTGCTGGGACACGTCCCTGACTGCCACCAGCCAGGGCCCCCCGCGGCCACTGAGCCCACCCCCATCCACAGACTGCTACGTGGACCTGCGAGGCTCCCCGGCCCCCCTCCCTTCTACTCCCACGATGCCGCTGTTCCCTCACGTCCTGGACCTGCTGGCGCCCCTGGACAGCAGCAGGGCCGTCCCCAGCACTGAGAGCCTGGATGACTTCTCTGATGGGGACGTCTTTGGGCCAGAGCTGGACACCCTCCTGGACTCACTGGTGAGCCGTGCTGCTGCCTCCTTATGCTCCCCTGAACCCTTTTCCCTCCCAGGTACCCCATCACTTTATCCTCAGGTCACATGAGGGGTGAGGGAGGGTCCCATCTCTATGTTTTCAGTGCATCTAGAATCTGAGAATTCTAAGACTTACAGGGTTTAATTTGGGGGAAACAGAGGCCCTGGGAGGGAAAGGGGCCTGCTCAGGATAGAAACTGAAGCTGCAGGGTGTGTAACCCGAAGGGACTGGGGGGACTGTACAGCCCCTGGACTGCACCCCACAGGACCGGTCAGGGCAGAGGCACGGGGGTCAGCTTGCCTGGGGCTCGCAGTGCCTGATTCTGCCCAGGCCTGGGTGGTTGAGCCCTCCTTTGACACCCGCTCTGTTCCCCACCTCGCAGTCTCTGGTCCAGGGTGGACTGCCTGGCAGCAGTGTGCCCAGCGAGTTGCCCCAGCTGATACCTGTGTTCCCAGGGGGTACCCCACTGCTGCCACCTGTGGTGGGTGGCTCCATACCCGTCTCCAGCCCACTGCCCCCTGCCTCCTTCGGCCTGGTCATGGACCCCTCCAAGAAGCTAGCTGCCTCCGTGCTGGATGCCCTCGATCCTCCAAGCTCTGCGCTGGACTCCTTGGACCTGCTGCCGTACTCGGACACCGGACGGGATGCCCTTGACAGCTTTGGGTCGGTCCGTGGCTCTCTGGACAAGCCCAGCTCCTTCGCGGGTGAGCCCTGGGCAGGCACGTTGATTCGCCACTCCCTTGACAGTTGGCTAGTGCTGGCCCGGGCTGGTCAGGGACTCTGGGCTTGCAGTCTGGTGCTCCCTGCCCAGCCTCCCAGGCCCTGGGATTGCCAGGCTGGTAGTATCCCACAGGGATGTCCTGAGGCTGGGGGAGGGGCTGCAAGGCCATGGGCTCCTCCAGCACGACCCTGAACTGAGTGCCAGGGACCCAGAGAGGAAATAGACCTGTTTTCAGACTTGTCTGATTCCTAGGCAGTCAGACCTAGCCCAGAGAGCTCACAGCTGGGGGCATGCAAATGGGCTTCATTCAGCCTCCAGCCAAGGGAGACCTCCTGGAGGAGGTGGTGGCTGAGCGAAGTCTTGGAAGTCATTTGCCAGCAGAGGGAGCAAGATGACAGAGGCCTGCCAGACGGAGGGACTGGCTGAGCAACAGGGTAGTTGGCCAGAGGGGAAGGCGGGTTGAGGGCCTTGAAAACCTGAGTCTGGCCTCTGGGCCTATGAGTCAAGCGGAAGAGCCTGGGCTTTCTCCTGGGGGCAAGGAGGCTGTGGCAGGAGCCAGCACAGGGTGGACATGCTCAGGCTGGGATGCCCCTCCGTCCCTGGGCAGCAGCCATGGGGTAGGTCAGGGGACCAACACGAATAGGAGGATGTGTGGCTTGGACAGCTTCTCTGAATTCAAAATAATTAAGGGAAAGTCCTTGGAGGGCCCCTCATGCCCTCCAGAGTAGGGCAGGTGACCCCATGTGTTTTCCTTGCCCAGAGGAAACCAGCTCACAGGACCATCGTCCCCCGAGCGGTATTCAGAAACCTGCTCCCTCGGTGAGTGACATGCTGCGGATCGGTGGCCAGGCCCTCATGTGCTCCCAAGGGTAGAGGAAAGTGGGGTGTAAGCCCTCTGCATGGGATAAAGTGCTGCATCCCCCAAGGAGGGGCACCCCCAGAGCAGATGGGCCTGGTCCTTTCCAGGCCCTTCCAGACTAAACCTCATGTTGGGAGGCCTGGCTGCAGGCGGCACCCACCTTGTCTGACAGAGGAGGACATCAAGGCTCAGGCGGTGTCAAGGACCTTCCCTGGGTCAGTTGCACCCATGGTCTCGGTTCAGCCAGGCCCTGAGTTTAGGAGTTTGGCAGCCTGTTATCTGGCCTCCGTGTGGCCCTGGAGAAGTCATCTAACCTCTCTGAGCCTTGCCTTCCTCCCATCTGCTGGTGCTTTGGGGGCTCGGGAGATGGAGGCTGGGGGTGGGGAGTATAGCATGTGCTTAGGCCCCGAGCAGGGCCACCCCTGTTCCTCTGCTTTCATACTATGCTTTCACTCCAGGACAGGTTCTAAGCCAAGATCACTGTCACCCACACAGCCCACAAACCTATCTGGTCCTGATGTTCTGGATTCTTGGATCTTATTCCACGGAGTTCCCTGGCTAGGAGGGCAGAGAAAGAAGGGAGGGTCCTGGGCTATAGTTCTGCTCTTGAGTGAGAGGGAGGGGTGTCACAGAGCTGCCTCACCTCTGGTGCCCAGGCTGGCCCCAGGGGCTCCAGCCATCATCCAGTGCCTCCTGTCACAGCCAGAGCCCTCCATGCCCAACACTGCCTTGCTCATCAAGAACCCCTTGGCTGCCACCCACGAGTTCAAGCAGGCCTGCCAGCTCTGCTACCCCAGAACAGGTAATGTCACACTTCATACCCAACCCCTGTGCCCTGAGATGCTAGGGATCTCAGGAGCATAGAATCAAAGGATGACGATATCCTAGGGCACCAGTGAGAGAGAAGTGCGGGTGAACAGAAGTCCATTCAGGGATTTCAGGCAGACAGAGGGGTGACATGGGGGCTGGGAGCTTTCAGAACTGCTGGAAGCGCGCAGCTCCATGGGCTAGGGCTCGGGGGGCTGCTAGAACCTTGGCGCCATCTCACAGCTGCCCCACAGCCCAGAGGCCCATACCTGACTGTGGAATGCGGAGCCAGCTGGTCGCTGCGAAAAGTACATCTGCCAGAGGAAAGCCCCCCTCACCCCACCTCTTGGTCCACCTCTTACTTGAGGGCATCTCACTTGGTGAATTCAAGCCATGCCTGGAACCCAGGTGGCAAAGGAGTCTGGGAAATGTGGCTCCTAGGCTCCCAGCCCCCAAATCCAAGGGAGACGATAGAAGCAATTCAGAACAGATGCCCAATGTTGGAAGGCAGTTTTCAGCGCATCTAGAATCTGAGACTTCTAAGACTTACGGGGTTTAATTTGCCAGAATCCCTTAGTTCTGAGGTTTAGAATGATACTCTCTTGGGATCCCAGGGTTAAAAATCTAAGCAGTCTAGAATGATTCTCCTCAGGGGTGTTGGAGGTGACAGGACCTTATACATCATCTAGTTGCTGCCACCCACCCACTGCAGGACCTCTCCCTTCATCCCCCAACTCCTGTGTCACCCCTGCCTGAGTGTCACCCCTGGCAAAGTTCCCATGGACCTGCGGGGATGGGGAGCAAAGCGCTGTCTTGGTGGGTGGCTGTGCCCGTCAGGAAGTCCTTCCTCACACAGACTTCAGGCTTCCTCCCTGACCCGCATTCTGCCGACACAGCCAGGTCGCCTGGGGTCCCCACAAGTGCCGTTTCCTCTTGGTCTCTTTGGAGAGAGTCCCTAACCCTGTTGGGGGAAAGGAGGCCCTTGGTCAGAGGATCTGAGAGGACCCGGGAAGAGAAAAAGAATGAGGGGGAAATGAATCTGAGCAGTGCCATCTGAGGCAGGACAAGAAAGGGGTGGGCATTTGTTGTGGCCTGCTCCCTGCCCCTGCCCCCTGCTCCCTGCCCCTGCCCCCTGCCAGGCCTTCCCCTCATAGTTTATCCTAGGGAAACCTTGAAATGCTCAGGCTCACTGGAGATTCAGGGTGGTGGTAGAAAGGGGGTGGGTGCAAAGGAGGGGCTCATTGGGAGCTCCCTTTTTACCCGGTTCCCCCTGTCTCCAGGAAGCCCATGGCAGGCATGTGTGGCAGGAGTTGGCAGGAGGCCCCGGTGAGGGAGGCAGGTGTTCAGGCAAGGGGGCTAGTTCCCAGTGCTTGGGCCCATCAGCCTAAGCAGCTCTGCTTCCAGAATCTCAGTGCCTGTCCACCCTGTACCCACAGGCCCCAAGGCAGGTGACTATACCTACCGTGAGGGACTTGAACACAAGTGCAAACGGGACATCCTGCTTGGCCGGCTCCGGAGCTCTGAGGACCAGACCTGGAAGCGGATCCGGCCGCGGCCCACCAAGACCAGCTTCGTGGGCTCCTACTACCTGTGCAAAGGTGGGTGTGCTGCCACAGGGCGGGCGCCCACCAGGGCCCGGCTCTTCTCCAGCCCGGCTGCTGCTCTGCCCGTCACTACAGGTAGACAGAGCAAGCGTGGTCCACGAGGATGAGTCCAGCACCAGAATGAGAACCTCTGTCCCTGAACAGCAGTGTAGACAGGCAGGGACAGGCGGGACGTTACATTCGTAGGAGCTGGAGCCCCTACTGTGGCCTGTGCTCTCGGATGGAAGGGTCAGACACTTCGTGGGGGGCTGGTTTCTGCTACTGCTGCAGGGCCCCGCAGGGCTGTTGGAGGGATATGGAGAACCTGTGTTTGGTGTTCAAGACTGGCACATTGTAAGGGCTTGATACATATGAGCTTTTAAAGCTTTTTATGTCATCATTGTCCTCACATCTGGCTCGTGCCAATTGGTCCATATTTAAGGGACATTTTTCCTTGCTTTCTTCATCCCGCATGCAGCATCTGGTGCAGTCTACATGCAGTGCCGGAACAGCCATACTGCTGTTAAGTACTTTATAGGGTCTCCTTTCTGTGCCGACCAACATGCATCCTCACAACTGGGTGAGGAAACTGAGGCTCTGGGAGCCCTGCCCAGGCTCTGCCTTGTTCTCTGACCCAGCCCGTGGCAGGAGCCCACCCGGGCCTTCTGGACCAGCTCATTGTCCTCCCAGTGGGACACTGAGGACATGTTGCTTCTGGGCTCAAAGGCCACTGTCAGCCATCCCCTGGCCAGCGTGGATGAAGTCCAGATCCTAGGCCTGCAAGTCCCTTGACCATACACTGAACCTGACTCCTGCATACGCTGTGCCCTTTGCACTTGGTCATCCTGTGCTCCTGCTTCTGCAGGGCCTGGGTCTTAGGCAGCCCTGTAGGGAAGGTGCAGGGCTGGTTTCCGCCTGGAGCACAGTCTGTGGTGATCACCCAGGCGTCCGGCTGCTCCTCCATGTGTCCCTGCAGCTTGGCGGAGGGATGGGATGGGGCCAGCTCAGTGTGAGGGATGGGGAGGAAGAAACAGTCCCCCCCCACACACCCTACCGCCCGGGAGTGACAGCTCTGCATGATGAGGCTGCTCCCCTCCTAGCTCCCAGGCCCCTAGGAGTTTCGTTTATTTTTCACTTAATCCCCCAGAACCTGGTGTTCTCCGTTTATGGCAGAGACAGCTTAGGAATTACAAGACTCCAGGCCCTTAACCAGTGGCATTGTCTCCGTCTTGTACACGTCTACAAAGCCCTGTTCATGCCTCCTCATGCCTGACCCACACGAGGCAGCCTGTGGGGGTGGTGGGGCCAGAATGACTGCCATGCTTCACCACCGCTCACCCCCAGGTGCAGGCGAAGAAGGGGCCTGGCCCAAGAGGGACTCTTTCCCCAAACTGCCCAAAAGCCCCATGGTTGGCAGGCCACCACCCCACCACCCTACTGTGTTGGAGACACGCCCAAGGCCCCCGGCGGACTGCACGTCCCGCCAGCCGCAGCAGTGCTCATGGGCGCTGTCGGCTGCACCCTGCCTAGCCGCCTGTGTGTCCTGTCGCCTCTTTGCAGACATGATTAACAAGCAGGACTGTAAGTACGGGGATAGCTGCACCTTCGCCTACCACCAGGAGGAGATCGACGTGTGGACCGAGGAGCGCAAGGGCACCCTCAACCGCGACCTGCTCTTTGACCCGCTGGGCGGCGTCAAGCGCGGCAGCCTCACCATCGCCAAGCTCCTTAAGGAGCACCAGGGCATCTTCACTTTCCTCTGTGAGGTACCTGCCCGCCCCTCCACGGTGTTGGCACAGATGGAGCTGGGGAAGGGGGCTCCTTGGTGCACTGCACTGTAGAAGGCCCGCCCTGGAGCCTTCTGCAGTGGGTTTTGGAGGCCTGACTTTAGAATCATAGGTCCTTGGGCTGTCAGAAAGCTAGGCACATAGGGCCCTGTCATTCTAGAGCCCAGGTCTTATCCATCTGCCTCATTCCATTGGGTTGGAAACTGAGGCCAGAAAGAGATATGCACCCTGCCCTCCCCTTACGGCTCTCACAGGCTCGGCCCACTTCTCTGCCCGTATCCAGGCTGTGCTCTCTGCCTGGAGGGCCCTCCCTGGGTTTCTGCCTCTCAGACCCTCTGAGACTCAGCTCTGATCCCAGCAGCTCCACCAAGCTATTAATCAATCCTTCCCCAGAGCTGTCACAGAAGACCCTACTGGCCTCCTGCGTCCCCACCCAGTCGTAGCGTGACGAGGGCAGGGACAGTGTCAGGCCCATCTGTGTGGAGTGACAGCTCTGGGTCCAGGTTGCTGCCAGGGTTTGGTGCAGCTCAGCCCCACCCCATCCAGCATACAGCCAGCCCTTCCCTCCAACTCTTAGAGCAGGTGGAGTGCCTGCTCCCTCCCGGGAGCAGTCAGCCTGGGAATCACGGCCACAGCACTTTGCAAAGCACCTACAGTGTTGTTACATCCTTTCTGAGCTTCACAGTGAGCCTGCGGGGCAGAGTAGGTGTGGTTATCCCCCATTTACAATTGAGGACACTAAGGCGCAAAGACAGGGAGGGACCCCCTGCCCCAGGCAGTAGGAGTGGTGGGACCAGAGAGGGGGCCAAGGTCCAGGTGACCCGCGAGCCAGAAGCAGTGAGGCGGAGGCTTGTGGGGACCCAGTCTGTCCGTCCCCTCCCTGGGCAGATCTGCTTCGACAGTAAACCCCGGATCATCAGCAAAGGCACCAAGGACTCACCATCTGTCTGCTCCAACCTGGCCGCCAAGCACAGCTTCTACAGCAACAAGTGAGAGGGGCCTCCAGTCCGGGCCCAGGGTGCAGGCGGGTGGACAGCTCCCCCGGGGCAGGTCAGATGCCGGGAGCAGCTGAGGCCAGAGGGCGGGCCTAGGGTGTCAGGACAAGGGGCAGAATATGAGACTCAGGTTGAACATCCACCTTGAAAGGACACAACCACATTCACTGAGCATCTACTATATTCGTGCGGGGGGTGCCTTTGCAGAAGCCAGGCCCAGCACCCACCCTTGCTCCCTGACCCCTCTTGGCTCCGTGTGTTGATGGAGCCTAGGTCCTCGTGGCAGACAGAGCTGGGTCCAAATCCCAGCCTTGGTCAATGGCCTGTTTTATGTGCTCTGGCCACTGTAACTCTTGGTTTCCTCATCTGTAAAATTGGCTTCCTCATCTATAAAGATCTCAGTCTCCTAGGGTTGCTGTGAGGTAATCAAAATTCGTGGCCCAGAGGAGGTGCTCCACTGTTGTTCTTCTGGGTGCAGGACCAGCTCTGGAGCAGTGTGCTGGGGAACCAGATGGAAATGCCCCTTCTCCCAGCCACAGGCACCCCCTCACCCCAGCCTTGTAACAGGGGTCTGGTGCCCTCCCCCTGCCGGCACCTCCATCTTTGAGCTGGTCTGAGATTAAGGCCAGAAGAGGGGTACACAGCTGGGACTCAAACCCAGGACTGCCTGAGTGTAAGACCCCCACCTCTTACCTACTGTGTAATCGTGTCCTAGAAACTGTTAGTAGGGCAGGAGCACCCGGGGAGAAGCCTCTGCCCGCAGGCCTGCCAGCCTGGGGAGAGTGGCCCTCCCAGGAGCCCAGGAGTGGCCGGGGGCTGCACACTGCTTTGTGGTCCAACCCCTGCCCACCAGGTGCCTGGTGCACATCGTCCGCTCCACCTCCCTCAAGTACTCCAAGATCCGCCAGTTCCAGGAGCACTTCCAGTTCGACGTGTGCCGCCACGAGGTGCGCTATGGGTGCCTGCGGGAAGACAGCTGCCACTTCGCCCACAGCTTCATTGAGCTCAAGGTCTGGCTGCTGCAGCAGTACTCAGGTGAGATGCTGGTGGGCGCAGGTGTGGGGGAGGCGTGAGATGGGCTGTGGTGGGTGGGCCGCCTGCACAGGAGGTGGGGGCTTCCGGACTCAGCAGAGCAGTCCTGGGGGTGCGGGGGGTGCCTTTGCAGAAGCCAGGGCTTCCTAGCCATCACAAAGGAGCAAAGGCTATGCTTGTGGGGAGCTGCCAGGCTCCAAAGAACCTGGGTTCATCCCTATCCAGGCACTGCCAGGGGTACACGGTGGAGAAGGGAGAGGGGGCAGAGCAGCCCCTGGGTGGTTGGCATCAGGTCGCCTCCCCGTGAGCCTCCACCAGCTCCTCTGTGGAGTGGTGGCCATAACTTGTGCCTCAGTTGAAGAGATTCAGAGATACTCCGTCACCGGCTCAGGTACAGGAGCTCATGGAGCTCCCGCTCTGTCAGGGCTTGAGGTCCTTGTTCCCAGAGGACACGTGGTGTCTGTAAGTGAGGGCACGGCAGTCAGTATACCCCACACCTAGTGATACATCCCGTACTCTGTCCGTGCTAGGATGTGCACGCTTTGCCCTACTGCATGTCCTGATTTAATCAGCAACTTGGAAATCTGTGTGTCTGACAATCCATGTTAGGAAGTTGCAGTTGATGACACAGGGTAGCTGAATTCCAGATGTGCGTCGGTGCGATAAGGACAGCAGAGCAGAGCAGTGGGTCGGAGAGGGACTCGGGGTGGGGGCCCTTGGGGTAGGATGGTTGGGGAAGGCCTCTGAGGAGGTGGCATTTGAGCAAGGAGAGGCAGGGAGAGCGCTCCAGGCAGGAGGAGCAAGGCTGGAGGCCCTGGTGTAGGGACAAGCTGGGGACAGAAAGACCGGCGGGGAGGGCTGGGCAGTTAATGCGTGGGGAGGGGTCAGAGATGAGGCCTGAGGGTCCACAGGGCCCTGAGCATGTCAAAGTCTCTGGGTCATACCTGGAAATAGTTGAAACTCTTCTAATTACCATGTGCAGGGTCTAGAGGATTTAAGTGGGTTGAGTTGTATGATCTGATCAGTACTTAAAAAAAGTCATTCTGTCTGCTGGGTGGAGAATAGAGGGTCAATGGCAGGTGGAGCGAGACCAGGGAGGTTGTGGCTCAGGCCAGGGTGGCAACAGTGGAGGTGGAGGAATGGCCAGATTCTGGGTGCATTTTGGTGGTAGAAGCCCCAGGAGTCGTCGATGGAGCAGATACAAAGTGAGACGAAGGGCAGTGTCCACGTCAGCTCCAGGGTCTTTGACCGGAGTGTCTGAGCAAAGGGAGGCCATGGGTGAGCAGGCCTGGGAGGTCACATCAGGGCTGAGCGTGGGCCGGGGCAGTCGGAGCTACTGTTGGAGCTCACGTGACCACGTCAGGCAGGCAGCCGGCTGTGGAAGCCTGGAAGTTCATGGGAGAGGTCTGGGCTGGAGACACACATGTGGCCATCAGCAGCAGGAAAGCGGATGTCAAGTACAGTGCCTGGCGCCGAGTAAGCCCCTGATGACAAGTGGCAGCTGTGGAACAGTATCCATAGGACAGCGTCAAAAACAAAATCCGTTCTGGGAACGGGACTAGAAGGCTCAAGGGGGTCGGCGGGGATGGGGCAGGCTTCATGGAATAGGCTCCAGGCTCCATCTGGGAAGGTGGGCACAGGGTCAACAGTCACACTGGGAGGGTGTGGGCCGCCAGGCTCAGGTGCTTGCCCTTTGCTGACTGGCAGTGAAGCGCCTTGGCCTCTTGGTGAGGCTGGCTGGGCCAGGCACCACTGGGCTAGAGGCTGTCAAGTGGGGATCAGGCCTGAGGCCTCATTGAGGGATGAGGGGGTCAAGGAAGGGTGCTGAGCAGCTGTCCCAAGAGACAGGAACACTGGCCTGGGGTCAGGGGTGTCCCCATGCCACATTGCAGAGCCAGCATCTTTCTCCTGCATTTTCCAATTCTTGGCCACATTTTGTTCTCTCAATCCCAATAAGGGCTCAGGGCAGGCCGCTGCTCCCAGTCCCAGAAGGATCAGCAGGCCCCGAGAGGATGAGCGGTTTGCCTGCGCCCCACATCTTTTCCATGGCAGGGCCTGGTGCGGATGGGGCTCCTTCCCTGGACCTGGCAAGGGCCCGGCACCCCCAGGACCTCTGCCCTTCTCCTCACTGAGCTCCTTCAGGGACGCCACGTCTGCTTCCACCTTCCCCAGGTATGACCCACGAAGACATCGTCCAGGAATCCAAGAAATACTGGCAGCAGATGGAGGCCCACACAGGGAAGGCCAGCAGCAGCTTGGTAAGACCCTGGTTTGGTGTTGGGGGTGGGATCATTACCTCCCACTTGGGCATATTTTTAGATTTACCAGAAAATTGTAAGAATTGTACAAAGAATTAATGTACACCACCTTCTGGATTCCTCGGATGTTCATGTTTCACCACATTCCCCACTCACTTTGTCCTATGTATATATGTGTGTACACACATGTATATATTTATATGCAGAAATATACACACTTTTTCCAAAACCATTTGAGAATAAGTTGTAGACATGATGCCCCATCACCCCTAAATCCTTCAGAATGTATTTCTTAAAAGTAAGGACGCTCTGTTACATGATAACCACAGCATAATTTTTAACATCACAGAATTGACATTGATGTAATTGTTCTGATTATGGTTTACTATTATTCAGATTTTGGAATCGTCCCTAAATCCTGGGTGACAGGCTGTGTTCATTTATTGTGTCTCTGTGGCCTCTCTTGCCTAGAGCAGTTCGTCAGTGTCTTTCATGACACTGATATTTTCAAAGAGCCAGTTGTTCACAAAGGTCCACCCATTGGGATTGTCTGATGATTCCTCGGACACATCGGTGATGTTAATGTTCTTCTCAGTTTGCTCATTGGGAGGCACAGCATCTCGGTTTGTCCCTTCACTGTGATAACTTGATGGCTTGAACAAAGGTGCCTTTACTATACTATAAAAGTTTCTCTATGGGAAGTTCTATTTTTCTACTTTGTAATTAATATCTTCTGGGGAGATGCCTTGAGGCCATGTAAATATCCTAGTAGTCCTCAGACTTGTCACCCACTGATCCCTTCCCTCTTGGTCCCCACCCTGGCCCTGAAGAAGTGAGCTGGGGCATTCTGGCCTTTTCAGATGGGGAAACCGAGGCTCAGAGCATGCCAGGGGCACACTTAGTGGAGTAAATCCCAGGTTCTCTGATATCACATCTAGAGTTCTCTCCACTCCCTCCCTACCCTGCACCACACCTGTCACCCCTGAGGGCTCCTCATCCGTCAAGTGGGGATCATTGTCCTGCCTGGCATCTTTCAGGGTAGGTGTGAGGCTCGGGAAGCCAAGCGAGCTGCAGTGTGCTGAGACCCTGCTCTGCACGGGGCCCCTGCCTCCTGGTCCTCCCATGCCCCCCTGGAGGCAGGGCTCATCGTAACCTTGGATATGGTAGGGACAGAAGGGGTGGTCTCAGGGCCCAGGAGATAACGAGTGTGAGGCGAGGCCTCCATGCCATCCACCTGTGAAGGACAGACCCCTCACCGTGCCAGGCTCAGCTGCTGGTAAACTTGGGAGAGGCCCTCTTAAGGTGGGCCCGGAGTGGCAGTGAGCCAAGGAGCACAGCGGGCTGGCGGGCGTGGGGGGCCTGGGCCGGCCAGGGAGGCAGGGCTGCCTGGCCCCTCGGGCCTCCCCTCTCTCTCACTGCCCCCTTGTTCCTCATCCTTTTTCTTTCCCGTCCCACTGTGTCCCTTCCCTCTTTTGTCTGTCCCCTCCCGTCACCCCTCCTCTGTCCTCTCCTGTGCAGTCCTCTCTTCCCCTTCCCCTCCCCCACCGTGGCTTATTTTCGCTCCTGGCCAGCAGCCTGGCTGGGAAGCAGTGAGGAGTTCAGCCTGGACCTACAGCATAGTCAGCCTAAGCGAGAACACTAAGGACTCACCGGCCCCTCTGACCCCCCTCATCCTGCCCAAGGCTGCTGCCAGGGTCCCCAGGAATGGGTGCAAGCCCAGCTGCCCGAAGGGGCCACGGCAGGCTTCAACCCCCCTCTTGCTGCCAAGGGCCCCGCCCTGCCCACCCAAGGTGCCATTCTGGGCCTGCTTAGGAATAGGGCTTCTATGCCAGGCCTGACCGCGATCCTGGCATGAGGCGTCTTGCTTGCCATCCCAGGACAGGGCCAGTGCACTGCAAGGGTTTGGACAGGACACCAGGCTAGAAGCTACTCTGGCCCAGTGCCCATGGTGCAGCTGTGCCATCCACAGAGAAGTATGAGCACCTACCTCACGGCAGGTTCCTGTCCTCAGGCCACTCAACCTGCAGATGGGTCAGTGACCTCTCTGAGCCTCTGCTTCTGCTGAAGTGGAACGATCTCAGCTGCCCCAGGGCTGTGGCAAGGAGCTGGTGAGACTACTGCAGTGTGCAAAGGGAAGCTCAGCGGATGGGCGCAGCTGCCCATTCGAGCAGTGGCTAAGCCACGCCCCCTCTGGGCCCCTCCTAACTCACCTGCGAAATGGGTCTTCATACTTGGGAGAATACGTGGAACACCCAGAAATCAATCATGGTGCAGATAAACCTCCAGCATGCTCTAGTACAGGCTGTGTGCCAGCCACTAAGGTGTGATTTTACCTCATTATTGGGATGATATGTGTTATCCTGGGGCCAAGCCAGGCTGGGGGTTCCCAGCACCAGGCCAGAAATCAGTCGACACATAAGGACAGAGCCCCTTCCTGCTCCAGGGCAAGCCGTCCCATGGCGGGGGACACGTACCCACCAGCCCAGAAGAGAGGGCTACCCAGGGGGAACCTCCCATCTGAGGCTCCAGGGAGGACAGGGAGGCCCTAACTAAAAGGAGGGAGAACAGATTGGCCAACATAGCGGGGTGAGGGGATTGAAGGCGACAAGGCTGGTTTTCCCGCCTCTTGCCGCCCAGCCTGCCCCATGGGTGCAGAAGAGCAGGCTCTCCTGCCTGCAGAGGAAGGGCTGAGGCAGGGGACAGGGAATGAGCCTGGTGGAGACTGAGGGGGTCCAGGGCTGCCCAGAAGTCTGGGCCACCACCTGAGGCAGGCCCCTCCGCCCCTTCCCACCGTCTGCACCCTGCTGTCCACCAGGCCCAGCCCTCATAACTAGATGTGTTCATCAGCATGAGGCAGTTCGGGCATTGTGGGAGCTTGTAGGACAAGCAGCTGCCACGTAGGAGAGCTCCAGGGAAGGCTTCCAGAGGGAGGAGGTGCTGGAGCTGAGTTTTGAAAGTTTCTAGAACAAGGCTGATAAAGAACAGGAAGGGCAGTCTAGGCAGAGGAACAGCCTGTGCAGGGGCTGGGAGGTTTGAGGTCAGGGAGACGCCGGCAGCTCCACGGAGCAGGCCCACACGGACCAGCCGGATGAGGAGAAGGGCATCCAATCGGAAGGCAGGGGCCCCATCCAGGGCCTGGCTCCCGTGCTGAGAAGCCTGGAGTTAGGGGGTCACTTCTCACAAGCAAATGATAATGTCCAGTCCATCCCGAGGTGCTGGGCAGCCCTCATGCTCCCGGAGGCCACCTGCCTCCCAGACCCCAGGGCCTCAGTTCTGCGCCTGTGGCTTCATAAGCTCCTCTCCCTGACAGGGTGCCCCACGGACACACGGGCCCAGCACCTTTGACCTGCAGATGAAGTTCGTGTGTGGCCAGTGCTGGAGGAACGGGCAGGTGGTGGAACCCGACAAAGACCTCAAGTACTGCAGTGCCAAGGCCCGGCACTGGTGAGCCAGGCATGGCGTGGGCATGGGTGGGCGGGGTGGGGCCCACCAGAGCACCACGGGGAGGAAGCTGGGGCTCTCCTTGGAAGTTACACAGCCCAAGGCTCTGCTCTGAACCCTCTCCAACCAACCCCCTGCTCTGTCCTGCAGCTGGACCAAGGAACGGCGGGTCCTTCTGGTGATGTCCAAGGCCAAGAGGAAATGGGTGTCAGTGAGGCCACTGCCATCCATTCGAAACTTCCCACAGCAATACGACGTGAGCGCCGGGGGTGGGGCATGGGGTGGCAGTGGGACCTCAGACGTGGGGACTGTGGGGCCCTGGGACAGCTGGCCCGCTGGCTAGGGCAGTTACACAAGCCGGTGAGACTTAGCCAGCCCTCCCCATGCCCACTCCACAGCTCTGCATCCATGCGCAAAATGGCCGCAAGTGCCAGTATGTGGGCAACTGCTCCTTTGCACACAGCCCAGAGGAGAGGGACATGTGGACCTTCATGAAGGAGAACAAGAGTGAGTGGGCAGCCGGGCTAGGGGAGCTGGCCCGGGGTTCCTCCTGGGTCAGTGCCCTCTCCGGGTCTTCTGTGGTGACTGGGCAGCCCAGCAGTAGGGGCCCCAGTCCAGCAGGGGCCACTGGGCAGAATGGATGGAGAACCCCTCTCACCAGGCACCCTGTCCCCTGTTTCCCACCAGTCCTAGACATGCAGCAGACCTATGACATGTGGCTGAAGAAACACAACCCGGGGAAGCCGGGGGAAGGGACCCCAATCAGTTCTCGAGAAGGGGAGAAGCAGATCCAGATGCCCACGGACTACGCGGACATCATGGTAACAGCCCGCGAGTGCTCGGCGCCTGAGCGCCCGGGTGGGGGGCGGGGGCGGGGCGGGCTCTCATGGCGGCTGTACCCCCAGATGGGCTACCACTGCTGGCTCTGCGGCAAGAACAGCAACAGCAAGAAACAGTGGCAGCAGCATATCCAGTCTGAGAAGCACAAAGAGAAGGTCTTCACGTCCGACAGCGACACCAGCGGCTGGGCCTACCGCTTCCCCATGGGCGAGTTCCGGCTCTGCGACAGGTGCCCGGGCGCATGGGGGTGCTGGGCCCACAACCTGGAGGCCGAGGCTAGCTGGGCAACCCTGGGCTTGGGGGGTGCACACAGGGCAGCGTGTCCCGGGGCAGGCATGAGGGCCACGGGGAGCCAGGCGGGGTGACTTTGGAGGGCTGGGCGCCTGCCTGCCCAGGTTCCCGCTGGCAGTCCTGGGTCAGATCCGAGGGAAGGTCGGATGTGCTGGCTTTCACCAGGACCAAAGCTGCCTGGGAAAGGCTTGTGTAGGGGGAGGTTGAGCAGCCAGCCCAACATCCAGCAGCTCGTGGTGGGCAGGGCGCAGGGTCTGGGCAGTGAGCCTCCTGCCGTCCACAGGCTCCAGAAGGGCAAGGCCTGCCCTGACGGGGACAAGTGCCGCTGCGCCCACGGGCAGGAGGAGCTCACCGAGTGGCTGGACCGGCGCGAGGTGCTGAAGCAGAAGCTGGCCAAGGCACGCAAGGACATGCTTCTGTGCCCACGGGATGACGACTTTGGCAAATACAACTTCCTGCTGCAAGAGGACGGGAGCACCACTGGTGTCGCCCCAGGAGCCCCTGCTGCTCCCACTGTAACTGGGGAGTAAGGCCAGCTCCTGGCTGTGGGTAAAGTCCTAGGGTCAGGAAGTAGGGCTGGGGACAGAGGGCCTGATAGCAGGGCCAGGGCAAGCCAGGGCTGGGGGTGGGGGGCCGCCCTCGCCAGGCAGCCCCCGGCCCCCTAAGGCCCTATTCATCCTCTCTGCCCACCCTGCCCCAGTGTGCAGACCCAGGTGCACGTGCTGCAGCCCCAAGTGGTCCCAGGGTCCTCATCCTCCTAATACCCTGGGCAGACCCTCCCCCACCCCCTCAGCTCTCATGATGGTGAGGGAGGGGCTGGCTGACCCCTCCAGCTTCAGCCTATAGCTTTAACTTCTGTCTGCTCCTAAAGGGGGCCTGAAGCTCAGGGCTGGGGAGCCTGTGGTCTCCACTTGAATCTGCAGCAGGAAGGTCCCTCTCTTGCCCCACCCTCACCCACCCCCATCTCCTTGGGGGCAGATCAGGACGCAGCAATGGGCAGGAGGCCCCAGTTAGCTTTAAATGCTGCCCCAGGATGGAGCTGGGGGCACTGTACTGGTCACTTACCCTCCGGGGCCTCAGTTTCCCCTCTTGTTGGAGTAGTGGAAGTTGGCTGAGCTATGTGATCCCTGGAGCCTGACTAAGGAGTCTGACTCTCTCTAGTGAGGCCACCAGCCCAGCCCCTGTCCCTCATGGGCCACTGAATGTAGACTGTAGATCTCAGAGCCTTGAGAGACGACCCAGCCCAAACTCCCATTTTACAGATAAGAAAACTGAGGTCTAGAAGAGAGGAGTGATGCCCTGGCCCACGGGGTCTCCAGCCCATGGCATGAGGGAACTGGTGGGATCCAAACTGGTCAAAAGACTCTGAGCACTTGCGAGCTGGAGTCTCCAGGCTCTCAGCAGAGATGGGACGGCCTCCAAATAGGTGTGCAGCTGGGGCCCCAGGGGCTGGGTAGGGAGGCACAGGAGCTTGGTCCCATCAGTACCCTGCAGAGGGAGAGTCCTTTCCTAGGGAGCATAGCAGCAAAGGTTACTTCTCCACGCCTGCCTGGAGAAAGGTGGTGACAGGAAGGCACCTGTGGACTCAGGTTCTGCATGAGGTACTGGGAGGGTAGGGATCACGGAATACAGAGAGAAGGGAGACTTGACCTGGGGCACCATGGGCCACTCTCAGCTGGGACACAGCCCCTCTTGGGAACCCAGCATAGTCCTATCTCCCTTGTTTGCTAGACCCAGACATACAATTATGACCATGTGTCCCAGCCCCTCCCTAACCGCTGGGACCCCAGCTGACCCCAAGTCCCTGCTCCCACCCACCAAGCCCTCACCCATCCCTCTCGTCTGATGTGTCCATGTGCACCCCCTCCTCTCCATTCCACCCACTGTGGGCAGACCCAGCCTCCCCTGGTTCCCTAGACATTCCAGAATGTCCCACACCATTGGCACAAGGAGTGGGCCCCCTCCCCAGGAGGAACCAGGGACCAAGGCTGAAGTTGGGGGTGGGAGGGTGAGATGGAGAGAATGGAATCCCCCTTATTTCTCCTCCTGCAAGGATTGATATTGCGTGAGGATGTATGATGGGCACCCTGGGCCGCAGAGAACCCTGTTCCTCTTGCCGCCTCTGCCCAACCTTTTCCCAGTAATTGTGGCATGCATCCCTTCCTCTCCCTGCCCCCTTCCCCCAGCAGGCCAGCACTGCAGAGTTTGGGTGCTGGTGGTGTGGCTGGAGGGGAGAAGAGACCACACCCAAGGTTGGGGCCGTGGCTGTGAATGTCAATGACAGTTGTTTTCCCTGATCCATGGTGTTGCAGTCTGTTGTCACCAGCCTTGTTTTTAGTGTGTATATATGTCGCCCCCGTGATGCATATATACACAGGTATTAAATATATCGCTCTATATAATATTATATGTGTGTGGTATCCAAGAAATCACTTCTAATGAGGGCTAAAGATAAAGAATTTGGCCAGAAAATGCAGCCATCCTGGTGTAATTAGGACGGATTTTCAGGGTTGTCAGGCTGTTTTCAAGGACTCAGGGCCTGGAGCCCTGGGTCAGCGGTGATTCGGGCAGTAGGGGTAGAAGTGGCTCCTGCCTGGGCCCAGCTCTGTCTGACAGCCTCCAGACCACCCTAGCCTAGTGGGCAGAGGGCAGGGGTGCTCGGGGAAAGAAAATATTGGTGTTTGTCTCCCACCCAAAGGAATAGGATTGGAGTCTAGATTTTTCTCCAACCTGTTATCCATCCAAGGGCCACTGGAATCTGGGGCTCCCCATCCTGGCCAGAGCGGGATCTCCACAGAGTTGCAAAGAGAACAAGCGGCAGGGAATGGGTGACGGAGAGAATCAGCAATATACACTTTGAATGAGGACAGTGATTATTTCAGTTGTGACCCTGCCTGGGAGGTTAGGAGAATTAAATCAGGGTCCTGTGCCCACTGCCAGCACAATGGGACGAGACATTACATGAACATGGGGTGAGGGGCAAGTGCCCCTCATGGAAATGTCCCTTTGGGGTGGGGCAAAAAGGGATGCTGCATTTCTCAGCTAGGCAGTAATCAATTTAACGGTCCTTTTAAAATGTCTGTGTATTAAAAATTTAGGAATACCACACTTTAATATTAAATATTCATGAGGTCTAGTATCTTGATAATAATGTAGATGTTTTAATAACAATTTTTGTCCTTCTTAAAATAAAATGAAAAACTTCTTTTAGCCTTTGTTCTGAAAATAAACATGCACTTTGACCTCTGTCCCCAAGGTGTTGCTCCTGTTCTTCTTGCCTGGCACTTGTGCCAGGGGCCTGGGCTTCTTCTCTGGACTCATGAGGCACAGCTGGCTGGCACTGCACATGCCTCAAGGCAGACATTCCAAGGGGTGAGGGGCAGAAGGTCTGTGTCCCTGTGTAAACAGGGAGACCCAGCTGACCCTGGCTCAGGCAGCACCTCGGCTGGCAGGGACAAGCTGTGCTCTGCACAAGTGGCCCCAAGTAGCCACCCTCCACTGGCTCTTCTGCAGCCTGCCTGCTCACAGCCCTCTACATGCGGCTGCCCAGCAGTATGCATGCTTTTAGCATGTGTATTGTGGTAGGTCCCAAAGGGCTGGCTCTGTGTCCTTTCTGGACATAGTTTTTTCAGAAACATGAGGGGCCATGCCATGCTTTGGAATATGATCCTTACTGCAACCCCAGCTCTTCTGGGCCTAGGGGAGATCCAAGCCTCCTGGGCCCAGCTTTAAAATGAGAGAATACATTAGATCAGGAATTCTCAGTCAGAGACACATGTATCTGTGGGGATGGGCAGTACTTTTTCAAATCCCATGGATTGTGGGTGATTGCAGGTGATGAAGGGGGTGGGGGAGCCCTGATGGGAGGGGCTGCACATATTCAAGAGCAGGCTCTCTCACCATGCAGCTTCAAGCTGCAGTATGGAGTAGCCCAGGAACAGAGGTCCGAGGCCTCTGGACTCTCTGAGGACAGGGAATCATTAGGGCCAGGTATGCAGTAGAGGCTCAGATGATGGGTAAGGAAGAAACTGGCCTGAGTGAGCACCCTTTGTGTGCCAGGCTCTGTGGGTGCAGCACGTCTGTTCACCACAAGCCTGCCCATTTCATACCCACATCTTAGAGCCCAGGGAGGTTCAGTGAAGGTTCTAAGGACCTTTAGAAGGGAGGAAGGAAAAAGACTGAGAACCACTGGAAACTGGCTAATTGGCAAAGATCCCATCAGCCCTGATGTTCTGAAGTTCTCAGCCCCTCTGGCCCCACCAAAAGAAAACAAACTGGCATGGCAGGGGGCAGCTCCCGAGGGAAAGATGCAGGCCCATCCTCGGGCTGCATGGGTCATGAATCTGCATCAGGACCCCCCTTCCCCCGCTATTGACCTCAGAAAATCAGAGAGTAAGATAAACAGGACTTCAGTGAGCCTAAAGGACTAAATTCTTAAATTCTCATTAATTCCCCTAAATTATTTTCTGGTCCTTGTTTAGCTCAGGGTGGTAGGCATTAACTGAGCACCCATCTCATCTCAGATGACTTAAACATGACTTCCCTTCAATCCACAGTCTGTGGGTGAGACAGACCCACATGGAAGAGGGTAAGATTATGTGATAGGGGCAGTGCTGAGAGGTACCCCAGGTGCCAGGGAAGGCACCTCATCATCCAAGCTGGGGAGCCAGGAAGGGCTTCCTGGAGGAGGTGAAACTGGAATTGAGGTGAGAAAAGATTGTGTCATTATAATCATTTACTGTTCTGCATCTTTTTTTCTCTCTCAATTGTATTTCACATGTGTCTCTGAGCCCAAATACATTTGTGGTGTATATGTAACCCGATGTGTATGTAACCTAGATATTTAGTCAGGGGCTGACACTTCATCCATTAAGGGGCCAGAGCTTTTTTGAGCACCCCCTAGATATTAAACAAGGCCCATTTCTAGTCTTCAGTGCTGTCAGTAGGGGCTGCAGTGAGCATCCCCAGGGCGCCTCAGTTGGCTCCTCCTCCCTGCCTCTGGGAGAGCTGCTCCTGAAGAGCAGCCACCTGGGTGACTGTCAGGGACCTACCTGCAGGCATAGGTGGGGGCGGAGGCAGGTCTGCACCTCTCTGCAGGAAGCCCTGCGGGCTCTGCCAGAAACTGTCCACATATACCCCCCACCAGGGGAGTCATCTGTAGGGGCAGCAGACCTCTGAGCCAGGAAACCTAAGAAATGCAGGCGATCGCAACCTGCCTGCCACACAGCCTCCTCCAAATGTCCCCAGGCTTGTATGTGGCCTCCCTTCTCCCCATCTCTGTCCTCTGCAGCTGCAACTTGCTGATGTGGCCCCTGTGAGAGCATAGGTGAAGCTGCCAGCTGGACACCCTGGTTGCAAAGTGGGGTGCCACGTGGACTGAGTGGCATGAAAATTCCCTAAGGGTAGGGACCTACCTGGCCAGCTTTATTTACCTTTGAATTCCTCCCAAGGTCTAGGCTGGTGGTGCCAGGTGCGCAGTAAGCACTCGTTCATGGTCTGAGAGGCCTCAGAACATGTACACATTGAAAGAGGTCTGCAGAGAACTCAGGCATGAATCTCTGAGAATGAAATCGTCACGCAGCAGATAGGGATGTGCGAGACATGTCCTGTCGCCTCTGAAATCATGCTCTGGGACCACCTACCCACGCCACTGCGGGGTAAGCCAGTCATGCACATGAGATGGTTCTTGGGCCAAGGAATGGTTAATGAGCCCCAAGGCCCCCGACACCCTCCCACCATAGTCGCAGAGTAAAGGGCACTGGAAGGATAAATAAGACACTAAGTTTGTTGTGAGGAAGGGGAACAGAACCAGAGAGAAAAGGCACCTTAGAGGTCACAACAATCAGTAGTTTAGGAACTGAGACCCAGACGCTTGTTTGAGATCGCACACCAGAGTCAGCAGCCCTGGACAAGTCTGATGTTGGTCTCTGGTGGAGAGAGATCTACAGAAAGAAGCACATGTTCAAGTGACCTCAGGACACAGAGACCAGTGCCCTGGTGAGAAGGCTTGGGGGTGGGGGTAACAGAGAGCAAACAGCCAATTGCCACCAAGTTCCCCAGGACAGGCTGGGAAGCAGGCCATCAACCAGGATAAGCCTGAGCTGGGTTTACAGGGCTGCCCCCTTCAGTGTGCCAGCTCCACCCCCGTCCCTCCCAGAACTTATTCCCTAGGCTCCTGCCTCTTCTCTCCCTGGAAGACCAAAGAAAGCCCAGGCTGCAGGTCTCGTCACTTCCCTAAGGAAAGCAGGCTTCAGGCTCTGCAAATGGTATAAAGCCCCGATAATGCACACCACCTGGGCACCTGGGTGCCCTGCAGGGCACGCCAGCAACAACACATGCCAACAACCCTTGGAGGCTCACAGGTGAATGTGTGATACCCCTTCATGGGCCTGTATGTGCCCACAGAGAGTACATCCCCTGTGCCCAGCTGCCTGGGTGCCAGGATCCCAGGTCTCAGCCTGAGCCAGCTTCCGTGGTGGAGCCTGCTCTCTGCTGTGCCTGGCCTCCGGGTCAATTCCGCTGAGTGTGCCGAGTGTGCGGTGCACGCCCAACGTGGGCATAGAGCCATCTCACTGTTCTCACCTGGCAGGCCCTGGTTATGGCTCTCAGCCAAGGGGAGAACTTCCCTTTGCAAAGTTAGATAACAGGCTGGTCTGTCAGAGGATTGGCGCGGTGGCTCCACGTGCTGCGGCTGGCGCAGGGCCAGGCCCGCCCTGCCAGGCAGCGGGAAGGAAAGGCCTGGCTGCAGCCGGAGCTGGCGGGTGGCCGAGCTGGGGGTGGACGGGTGGGCCAGGGCCTGTGCTGCCCATTGGCTGCCTAGGGCTCCCGCCCCGCCTGCCTCCAGAGCCTGCGGCTCCGCCAGCATCTGCCTCTCCAGCTGCTGCTAAACTCCCCAAGCAAGCGCCTCCTGCCGAGCCATGTCGAGCTGTGACCGGATTGGAGTGGCCCCTGCCATGGACATGCCCGAAGTCCTCAAGTCCCTGCTGGAGCACTCTCTGCCTTGGCCAGAGAAGAGGACAGGTAGGAACGGAAGTGGCCCGCCTTGGCTGGCTGCCCAGGTGCCCAAGGGGTGGGGGCAGCCACAGGCATGGTAGCAGGAGAGGTATCTCCAAGCTAGGGAGGGTCCCCAGCAGAGGTCTGCCCTTGGCCCCTTCCTGGGCAAAGAAGGGTGGGGAGTGCCACTGCAACCCAGGGGCTGCCTCCTGGGCCTGCCTTGGGAAGCCAGGGCCAGCATGTGGCCACTGACAGGTGCTGTGCTCACGTGGGACAAGGACAGGACCAGAGGGCCCTGCTGAGAGAATGCACTGGATGCTGACTGCTGATTAAATTCCCTCCCTCTGCGTGTTGTGGGGCAGAGGACTGGCAGAATCCGGAGGTTTGGGCAGTCTCTGGGGCTGGAGAGACTTCCCTCTTGTGTGCTTGCTTCAGCTCCTGCTGGCTGGCTGGCTGAACCCACGGATGGGCTGGAGGCTGTTATGTAACAAGGCCACAGGCTCGAAGCCCTGGTTCCTAGGATACCACAGACAAACACGGGGCCAGGGGGCTGGCAGAGTAGGGCGTGGACCAAGGGGTAGTGCCCGCAGCCAGCACCAGGTGTCTCCTGTCTACCTGAAAAACCAAGGCCACGGCCAGCTTTGGCGCCAGCCGGCTTAGGGTGCTCCTTACTGATAAATATTTTCCCAAATCACTCCTGTTCTAAGACGTCAGGGCTCCCACCCAGGGCCCTACTGCTCGGACTCCACAAGTGCCTTGACAGGAGGCCAGCTGTCCCTCGGCTGCCTGAGTCTGACTTGAGCACCCGGGCGTTCCCTCGGGCAACTTTCTGAGGCCTCTCCCCCTTCCTGCTGAGCCGGCATCTGACCGATCCCATCTCAGCACCCTGGCTGTGCCCTCCGGACTTCCTTCCTCTGGACTCCCAGCCCACTCCCAAACTCAAGAGCCAGAGGGCAGACACCGCAGCCCCTGCCCTCTTTCTCATCCCATGGGGAGCCGGGCTCCGGAGAAGAGGGGCAGCGGGCTCTGCTCATGGGCACCCCCCAGGCGAGGGGGCCCCGAGCACTCAGGGTGGGTTCTCTGTGGGCTCTCCCATTGAGCCCTGCGGTTCTGGATGCTGGGGCAGCGCAGGCCACCCTCAGAGGCGGGCATCTTAGGAGTTCCTGCTCTCCTGGCGCTCAGAACCCCAGCTGCCCACCAGGAGAAGCCCCTCTCCTCAGGAGACCCTCTGCTCAGCCCTGCAGGTGAGCCACAGCTGACTTGTTCTTGCCATCTCCAAATGGACCGTGGGGGGAGGTGAGGCTGGAAGTCCTTCCAAAAGCTGGAGGTACAGGGTTCCCTTCTGGTCCAGGCCCCCGGGGAAGGCAGGGTGGCCCAGTGCACCCAGTGGCTCTGCAGGGCCAGCCGCTGGCTGGGCAGGGATGGGCTCTCAGGAGTGACTCGGAGCACGGCTCCTCAGACCAATAAGGCCTTTGAAGGGTGGCAGCAGCTACAGGTCAGTGGCTCACAGCTGGTCTGCAGAGCCCTGAGACAGTCAGGAAGTCCCCCTCACTCACTGGATGGGCAAAGCACTGAGGGGACTTGCCCAAGGTCTCAGGCAGAGTTCTGCCCAAAAACTGTCAGGTTCTGACCAAGGATTAGTTGGTCTGATACAGCTGGGTTCATCCAAGGGGCATGACCAATGGCTCGGCCCACTCCTGTCACTTCTCCACCTAGTGTCTCACTGGAGGTCAGAAGCATGAGGCCCCACAGGACTGACAAATGCCAAGGGGTAGATAAAATGAAGATACGAGGGGTGAAGAGCCAGAGCAATCAGTGCACCCCCCAAAGGCCTCACTCACACTACTGCCCCCATTTGCAATCACCACTTTCCAAACTTTCTGGACTCTCCAAATCCTTTATAAAAATAAAAGTATCTCCCTGAAAAGCAATATTCCTTGGTAAAAACAGTACACACCCATACAGAACTGAACTCCCAGCAGTCTGGTGCTTTAAAGTTTTTGGTGAAGCAGCGTCTCCCCCAGACTCCCACCACTCTGGCTGCAGACCTCAATGGGAGGAAGACCACAGGTGGTCAGGCACCCTGGAACGCGGGCCTGCCCTCAGGAGTGCTCACCCTCTACTTTGGTGTGGAAGGGGCAGCTCCTTCTCGGGGACTGAGACCTGTGAACACGCTCCCCACCTGCTCCAGCCCAGTGACCGAGCCTCAGCACACATTTAGGTCGCACGCGGAGCGTATCCCGGGTCCAGTGAGGGAGCACTTCCGAGGAAAGCCGTGTGGAGTGTGAGAGATCCTGGCTCAGAGACGCTCCCTGAGGCCCAGCCTCGGGGCCCCTCACCCGTTGCCACCTGGCCTCCCAGCCCAGCCTACGCAGACCGGCCCTTCTTTCCTCTTTCTGGGCCAGCATACCTTCTCCGTCAGGTCTGGCCAGGCTCTTGCCCCTGTTGGCAAGAGGTGACAGCAGCCACCTGGCAGCCCCTCATTCTGGGCTACCAGTTGGACAGAGAAATCCAAGTCCAGCAAAAGAGTGGGTCTGTACCCCAACCCTGACTCAGTTTCCCCTCTGTATCTGGGCCCTAATCCCTAAGAACTACTCTTCTGTTTCTACTCCCAAGAGGCAATTCTGTTCCAGATGGATCACTCCCTGTCACTCTCTTTTGCACTCTGGAAGGGCCCTGCTGTCAGCTCTTCACACCCTCCCCTTCCCCTCACCCCTGTGCTGTGCTCTCAGGCCGTCCCCCTCTTTCCACCAGCCTTGGTTACTCAGTTCTCCTTTTCAGGGACCCATGTACTATGAAAGCACACCCAGAGGCTGACTGAGCTGGGAAGGCAGAGGCCCCACTGTAGGGAGCTCCCTGATAGAATCAGTGTGGGCCACCCAGCAGGGCATCCTTGACACACCTCTCTCTCCAGCCCCAATCTGTAACAAGTATAAAAGAATATCTGCTTCCCAGGCTTGTTGCCAGGATTAAATGAGTTATCCCACATGAAAGTGTTTGCAGACTGTGCAGGGCCAGGCTGTTTTCTCTGTGAAAGGCAAAGAGCAGCTGGGCCTGATGTTCAGCTCCTCCCACCGACACTGCCTTCGCAATCTGACCCTCACTGCCTCCCCTCCACCCTCCTTCCCGTGGATATTCTCCTTGAAAGAACTGGATGTTGCAAGTTTGTGTGAGTGCACGCAGGGCTGTCTCCTTGGAAACGTGTGCTGAGGCTCCTAGGGGCATGGTGCCATGAGCCCTGCGCTAAACAGGTGCCAGCTGGGCTGGCCAGAGAAAGGACTGAAGGGTAACAGGCTGGAACTCAGTAGGACTTGCAGGGGCAGAGGCAGGGGCGCACAGGAGGGGCCTGGGTGCCCTCCAAGGAGGACCGAGGTAGCTGGACCAAGCGAGTGGGCTCAGTGCAGCCTGGTCTGACCTGAGGTTGGCCTCAGTAAAGGCCCACCTGGTCATCTCCACTCCCAGCCTGGGGAAACCAGGGCAAATTCAAGAAATGGTGACATTCGCTTTCAGGGAAGAGGAAAGGGTGGGGGCCTTCGATGTGTGGGACTTCAGCTCCTTTAGCCTCACTACCACCTTCCTAATGGTGAGGAAACTCGCCCGGAGAGACTGCTGCCCTCCAGGCTAGCCTCTCCTTCACTCCATCCTGAGGGGCCCAGAGCCTTCTTCCCTACCTGACCCCACCACCAGAGAAATGGGACACATTCATTCTCACTGCATGACAGAAACTGGCAGGGTCCAGGAGTGCCCCCTCCAGAAGGCTTGGCAGCTTTAGGGGCCTGGCTCAGGGCTAGGCTGTGAAGGGAATGGATCCTGGTTCCTGAGTGTGTCCCAGGAATTGCGCTGGGCGCCTTTACATCCCCGTCTGCGAAGTGGCTTTGCAAGAGAGGTCCGACGACCCATTCTGCAGATGGGAGCCTGCTGGTCAGAGGTGGGAAAGCCACACCATTGTCAAAGGGTTCCAAGCCAGCCCCACACACGTGCAGGCTCTCCCTGCAGACAGGATCCCTGGGGTCTCTGAAACCTGCTGCGGGCAGTGCCCCTTCAGTCACCAACCAGTCACTTTTGTCTATTGAGTCACTTTTTTGTGCAGGCGTGAATGAGATAAACACTGACCCCCCTCACCTGGTGTTTGCATTCCACTGGGGGGAGGCAGTCAGCAGTGAGGAGGCCGCCACCCGCTCCAAGGGAAGCCATTTGAGCTGAGGCCTGCGGAGGGAGGAGGAGCCAGCTCTACCAAGAACTTTCAGCTAGGGAACAGCACCTGCAAAGGCCCCTTTCCTGAGGCAAGTAAGCCCCGTGTCTATGTCTGAGCAATACAAGGCACTGTGGTTGTAGAAGGTGAGGAACAGGAAGAGAAGGAGGTGAAGTGGAGATGCCAACAAGAGGGGGGGCCCGCAGGACCTTGAAGGTCAGAAGGAGAAGAGAGGCTGTCTTCGTTCTGTGGGCAAGGCCCCAACCACCCCACTGTTCTTGGGGAGGTGGCAGGTGGGGAGGGATAAGGTATTCCCATACTGAACTCACAGTGGGGTTACAGTAAAGGTTAACTCCAATTGAGCACTTGCTATATGCTGAGTGCTATTCTCAAGCATGTGCCTGAAATGACTCCTTTACTTCCGACACCCAGGCACAGAGAAGTTAAGTCCCTTGCCCCAGGTCACACAGGAGGTAGTCAAGCAGGAACTGATCAGACAGTCCGGCTCCGGAGCCCATACCCTACCATGACACCACCAACATGGCTTCCCCCGGAGAAACCGGGGCTGTCAGGCAGTGGCTGTGGAGACGTGGCAGAGGCTGGAGGTAACGGCTTCTCTCTGGAAATGGCACTCTCAGGGTAGCTTTCTGTCTCTAATCCAAACCCTGGGAGTGGACAAAATGCAAGCCAAACAGGAAGCTAGTACTCTTGAGAGTATTAAGGAGGTGGACAAGAGTTAGTAAAGAGCCTCCACCCACCACTTCAGCCCTAGAACACTGAGGCCAAGGTACAAACCACCGTCCAGAGCTAGGCAGCCACAGGTATGTGGGCTCAAAAGGAGACAGCTGTTGGCCAAGCTGGTACTGGGGGATTTGCCGTAAGGAAGGTTTGTCCTCTTAGGCCAGGTTCAACTGTGAATCAAAGACAATGACTGTTATTTAATGTTACTAAGACTGCAAATGTATATGACTTGGCTCTGAAAGGTTTTGTTAAGCCTCTTACCAGCACCACCAACAAAGCAAGCCAACAAATATTGACTGAGTTACTACCCTGAACGAAGTTTTGTGTTCTCCTGCATTTGGTATTGGCACAGCACTGCCAGCCAGGCTTTGTTAGAGCTCACAGGAAGCCTTCTTGCTGTCCTGCTCCTCTTACAAACCAGGCTCCTGTCACATTTTCAATAAGTCAGAAGACTGAGTAGTACTGTCCTGCTAGAGGCTGAATATGTGGCCAAAGAGAGCATTATGGGATAATCTGGCCAAAGGTGCCCATGCTAGAGTTTTAGCTCCTCTGAACTTCCAAGTTTAAATAATTATACTCCAAATTGGTATAAGGCACTTGTTCTGCATATGCTCAATGAACTGAGTTTTTAACTTATTGGTTAGCAGGTTTCTGAAACACTAAAGCCAGTCCAGCTGGGAAAATGGACATTTCACACCCTTGTCTCTGCTGTAGCTTAAGACTTAGAACCCACCCTAAGCCCCACAACCTTGTCCCCATAACCAAAATTCTTCTATTCTTGACCCAATGCAAATAGAATGGAGGGGAAGGGTGGAGGCCCCCCCACCCCAACTCCATGCCACAGACTTTTCAGATGGACACATGACACTGCTTCTCACACATAATCCTCATAACCACTCTGTGAGGGAAGCATATCCATCTGTTTCCAAGAGAAAAATAACTAAGGCTTAGGCAGGAGAAGTCATTTGCACTGGTCAGCAGCTGACAGGAGACCCAGGTCTGCCTCCTGAGCCTACAGAGCCGCCACTGCCCCCAGGACTACGCTTCACTCAAGAAGTTGCTGCATTAAAGCCCTATTACTAAAGATCACTAAGATGCCACTTCATACCTTTAAAGTCTTAACGCGTAATAACATGTCCTTTCTCTGGAATTTCTTTGTAAGGCTTACAAACACTATGAAAATTGGCAAACTACTTCCCACAACATTAATTTCTCCACTAAGAAAAGGGGCAAGGCTGCGCCATTCCCATTTCACCGATAAGAGGGGGGTTAGAGAGAGGATGTCAAGGCTCTTCCCAGATTGCAGGAGAATGACGGAATGGAATGGCTCCTGCCTCCAGGACTGTGCTAGCGAATGCTGCTGGTTGGCAATTTAGCTAAGCTCCTGGCTTGCAAGTAAGCACGAGAGAGAACATGTTTATAATGTTCTTGCAGTGTTTGTTGTGACACACCATTTACCCTGTGGTTCTCCAGAGAAAAACCCTCACTGGGTAATGTCAGTACATGAACAGAGAATGGAATAAAAACTAGGTTCTGAAGCCCTAACGTGCCTGCCTGATTCTCACCAGTGTCCTCTGCCCATTAGGTTAGTTGCCCCAGGCAGGGTGATGACTGGAGTAGGCATTATCCCTTTTGGATAACTGTAACTTAAAAAAGCAATCTAAATATTTACTCCCTCTTACTACATCCATTTTTTCATAAACAAATGTTATAACTTTCCAGTTCTGTTATCATAAATCCTCCTCTGATACCTTGAGATTTTTTTTTGCCCTTCAATAATCACATTAGCCATGAAATTATACATTTTACTCTAATCCAGCAAGTCTCACCACCTGCCATAGTAGCCATTTTTTAAAAAGCTTCATGTAAATTTCCTTGGACTGCCCTTTGAAATTGTTTCTAAAAATCTCTAGGTCATTTTCTCCTAAAGATATCTTAGTTTAGCCACATAAAGAATTCCCACTAACAACTCCGCACCACAACAGATTTTCTATTATTACAATTTAGTATTTATACTAAATATAGAATGACGTGGGTACTGTGCTAGTCTCTGGGATCATGGATACACCAAGCAGCGGATTTTTACCCATGAGTTTTAGTAAAATTATGAAAACTACCATTTGTTGCAGGTTTGCAATTTTACATGCATTGGCCTACAGAAACCTTACAAGGTAGACCCTGCCCTATCTGTATTTGACATTATAAAGAAAGGAGGCCTGGATAGGTGAACATTGGCCGTCAGATTATGACTGCAGTGTACTGAGTGTGACAGTAAGAACTTGAATTTTGGAGTTAGACTTCATCAGCCTGCCATGCCTACCACCCAGAGTCCCTCCAAACCACCCGCTTTCCAGATCAGCTCAGGAGTCCAACTTCTTTTTCCTCAACTCACAGCAAGATTGATTTGATCAGCTTGACAACTTTCTGCTAGCTGGGCCTTGCTGTCATGCACCCACCCCATGAACCAAGGACTGCATTCTACCGTTTCCCCAGCCTGAGTCATTGGTGGGAAACAGATCAACAAGACAAAGCCCCTGCTGGAAGTTCAGGTAGGGGGAGTCAGATAATATTGCTTGGGTTCAAAGCAAAGCAGGATCAGTGCTCTAAAGAGCTATGAAGTTCTGGGTGGTGTTTAGGAGCAGCTTCCTATTTATTAGGGCTCCACATTCCTGTACCCCCTCACATCTTAACATTTCTATACGTTTCCTGAAGACCTCCCAGGGATTACTTTTTAAAAGAGGTGGTTCCCCCACAAAGTGTGCAATCGGTATCCGGTGTAGAGTTTGTTTTGCGTTGTCTTTTCTAGGAAATAGAAAGTCCTAGAGAAGGATAGAATTTCGGAGCTGTTTAGGGCTTCAGAGATTATCTAGCACAACTCCTCAATTTTATGGATGAGGAAACAGGTTCAAGTGAAGCAAATGGACTTTTTCAAGGTCAGAAGCGTGTACCCCGGCTCTCAGGTCTGGGCTCTTTCCCTCCACCCCTGGGGCCTCGAGAATGCTCCCTCCGCGCTAGTGTTTATCTGGCGGCCACGCCCGCACCAGAAACCCGGATCAGTGGGGAACCCGATACCCCCTCTTCAGCAGCGGCCAAGTCTGCTCCAGCCATCCCTACGGGCAGGGCAGGTCACCGTTCGCGGTCCTGCCCTGAGCCAACCTCTGGGTCGCGGGCGGGGCTCTGTGTCCCAGCCCCACGACCCTGGGCAGAGTCCCCAGAACAAACAGACCCGCCCCTCACCTCCCAGTCGCAGCCCTGCACGTGCTGCGCCTCGTGCCCCGACCCGAGTCCCGCCCCCGCCCTCCATTGGCTGTTCCGTGCCTTTCTCCTCCCCCTCCCCCGCGACCAGGCTCGGCTGCGGCTCCACGTGACACGCGGAGGGCCGCCTCTCTTCAGCGGCGCTTCCAGAGAATGGCGAGATTGGGATGAGAGGGAAGAGCGGTTACGGTGGTCTGGAAGGAGGGCAGGGGTCATGAAGAGGGAAGCGAAGGTGAAATCACTGGTAGAGGGGTAGGGGCTGCCGCGGGAGAAGGCCTGTGACAAACTCCAGCAGGCGCCAATCACGGGACTCAGGGGCGGACGGGGCGGGGCCGCCGGCGCTGCAACTCACTTGGCCCCGCACGTGTCTCGCTTGTCCAGGCAGGCTAGCCAATCACGGACCAGAAGGCTGCGCCAGTCCTCCTGGCAGGGCGGGCCAATCCGCGGCAGCGATCCGGGGAAGCTGGCCTGGCCTCATGAATAATTAATATGCCAGGGCCTGTCCGCGGGCGGGGTAGGGATGGAGGGAGGCGGGGGTGCTGCTGGGCGCCTGCGCAGTAGCTGCCCGTAGCGGCTGCGGCGGCGGGTCGCACAGCTCCGGCCCACATTGGGGGGCGGGCGGGGGAGGCGAGGCGCGCGAGTGGAGCGTGGGGCACGATGTCCGACGCGGGCGGCGGAAAGAAGCAGCCTGTGGAGCCGCAGGCGGGGCCGGGCCCGGGGCCGGGGCGCGCAGCTGGGGAGAGGGGCCTGCCGGGCTCCTTCCCACTGGTCCTGAGGAAGCTAATGGAGAATCCCCCGCGCGAGGCGCGCCTCGGTGAGAGACGGGGGTCCGCGCGCCCCTGGGGGCGGGGCTTATGCTGGGGCGGGGACTCGTGGGGCGGGGCCGGGGAGGTCGGAGGTCTGGGTGAAGTGGTCTGGGGGAGGGGGTTGGGGCCTGTGATGAGAAGCCGGGAGGGTGGTGAGGGGCTTCGGAGAAGAAGGTGGGAAGGGAGCTGAGTGCGGTTGGGTCAGATAGGAGTTGGCGGTGAAGGGCTTGGGAGGAAAGTGTTGGGTGGGGTCGCGCCGAGGAGGTTCACAGGGCGCACGCGATGCGGAGGGGTTACTGAGGAGGCTGATGGGGGTCGCAGCAGCCACGTAAATGACGCTCCTGGGCGCCTTCTCTTGGGGCGCCTGTATCACAATCACTTGGGATTGTTGTTTAAAATGCCGGTTCCTGGGTTCCACCCTTCGCCCACCAAATCTGCGGCTCCTGGGACAGGAATCTGCATTTTAGGGAGCACCCCACCTGTGATAACAGCGTCCACTGAAGTTTGAGAGGCAGTGATGTATGGTGGCAAATTCTTTGCATTCGGTCTTCCCCCTCCTGGGAGGAGGACCCGTCTTCATCCCTCCGTGTGAGTGAGTATCCCCAGCTACTAGGCACAGAACTGGAGATTTTCTGGAAACGTGTCTCAGGGCTGTTGCTGGGGTGGGGGAGGGGTGTCAGGAGAAGGGATTCTAGGAGCCTTGAGGGGGAGATTGGGGCAGGCAGGTTAGACGGATGAGGGTGAGAATGTGGCCCTGAGGCCATTTACCTGGCTGGCTGGGGCTGACCCTAGACTTTGGGGCCACTGTCCAGGACTAGCCGCAGAGGTCCCGGGGGCCTATCTGGAAAGCAGGTTTGGCCCAGGTTTTTTTGACCTGGGAACATGAGGTTCAGGGAGCAGCAAGAGTGCCACCTATTGTGGGGTTTTAGGTGCACTGAGGTATGCTTTCAGTCGGAGACTTTTGAGTTCCCAAGAACCGTCAATATAGTTCAGGGGTTTGGGAAGGAATAGGCCTTCAGTGAATTGCCTGTCTTGGGGAATTAATTTTCTTTTTAAAAAATTCCATTTCTTTTGCTTTCCTGGGTTCTGAGGCTCGCATCCCCATGGCTGTCTCTGTTGGGTTATAAATAGCTTTAGCACATCAGGTGAGGCTAGACTTTGTCCTGCTTCAGGACCTCATGTGCACAAATCCTTTGTTTTTAAGGCAATGCCTTTGTTCCAGATCTGGGGCTGAGACAAGTTGCCAGAGCAGGTGTGCACATCTGTCAGGTTCTTGTTCAAGATTACCAAGTAATAAACATCCATGACAATAATTCTGCCTTACCTTTGTAGAGTGCTTACAAAGCAGTTTGACATGAAATTATTGTTTTTCACAGCTGTCCCATAGGGCATTCTCCCCACTTCCCAGATGTGGAGAGCTGATGCTCAGGGAGGTGGGGATGCTTTGTCAAGGTCACACAGCTAAGCCTTACAGCTCTTAGTCTGGTGCTTTTTCTTGTGTCACTAGTAACCACTGATGTTAATCCCTGTGACCTGAGGTATGGGCTTAGTCCCTTATCATCTCATAATTAGAACTCCATCCTATAAAAACACCGATTAAAAATATCCTTAATTGCTTAGGCCAGACAAAACCTGGAACTTATTGTTGTCCTTCAGTATGTCTGTTTTTTATCTCTTCTCTTCTCCTGACTGCTTTGATCCCCATGACTTCACCCAACATGGAGCACAGTCATTCCTGAATAGAATGTCGAGTCAAGAGCTCTGGGGAGGAGAGCAGAGAGGCCATCTGGCCCACCCAGACCACCAGAGCTTGGCTTTCTTCCCATTTGATTTTAAACCAAGGTCTGGTACAGAAGGCAGTTGTAAGAATTCAGGTTAATTCATATTAGAAGCCATGCCAAATTCTATTTGTCAAAATCTCCACCTTCTTAATTCACTGGGTGTGTCCATTTTTATTGGATCAACAGGCTACTTTTTGGCCATCTGTGGTCTAGGAGTTCATGTATGACTTGTCCAACATAATCATATTAGATTTCTCTTTTTCACTTCAAAATCCAGAGTTCAAAGTTGTCTCCCTCAATTTGAAAACCCATTATGAACTTGTCATGAGTTTTATCTCCCACTTCCCTGGTTAGCATCCCTGTCACTTTGATTTCCTTGCAACCTTGTCACATTTCTCCCCTTTTCTCTTCATTTGCCCTTCCTTGGATATTCACTTGCATAACTTTTTGACTAAGACAATTAGGTGGGATCCAGTCCCCACTGATGGATCAGTTTTGCTTTGAATAGAAACAAACTTTCTTCTTCAGCTCTACCCCTCTCCCTCTTGCAGAAATCTGCCTTCAGTCTCATTTGCTTGTTCAAGGATAGAGGTCTCTTGAAATGGTTGCTCTGAAAAAGGTCCTGAAAAGACAGCTCCATGCCCTCTCATCTGATAAACCTCAGGAGTCTGTTTGCAAACCCATCATTCTTCGTTCAATATATACATTTCCCCATGGCCCACTGCCTGCCTTCTCCTGTGTTGGCCCCCAAGATCTGGAAATGAATCAGACACAGTCCCAGCCCTCAACAAGCTCACAGTAATAATGAACGCTTGCCATGGGCCAGCAGCTTTGTACAACACTTCGAAATGTTACTTCTAGTCTTCACCAAAGAGACAGCATTATCCTTATTTACAGTGGTGGACACAGAGACTGGGAGAGTTAGGTGACATGGCTAAAGTCACACATCCCAGCAAGTGGGGAACAGAGCTGGGATTCAAGTCCTAGGCGGGTTGCTGTGGAGAAGCAAAGCAGAAAAGGACAGGACAGGACAGGAGAAACACAAAAGTTCTTGGCCTGAGAAACCAGCCCTTTGCCAGGACATTGTAAGACACCAGGAAGGACCAGAATCTCCCATTTTCTCCCTGTAGCCTCTTTGCTGCAGATGCCAATCCCACAGGTCATTCTGAACTCACCCTGGGACCACATCAGGCCTCTGAGAAATGGGTCAGCCCCACAAGGCTCACTGCTCACCTTCTGGGATTGAGTGACCCTCTTGCGTGGTGTCTCATCACAGATTTTGTGTCTGCAGATAAAGAAAAGGGGAAGGAAAAGCTGGAGGAAGACGAGGCCGCGGCAGCCAGCACCATGGCCGTCTCGGCCTCCCTCATGCCACCCATCTGGGACAAGACTATCCCATATGATGGCGAGTCTTTCCACCTGGAGTACATGGACCTGGACGAGTTCCTGCTGGAGAACGGCATCCCCGCCAGCCCCACTCACCTGGCCCAGAACCTGCTGTTGCCTGTGGCCGAGCTCGAAGGGAAGGAATCGGCCAGCTCGTCCACGGCATCGCCCCCATCCTCCTCCACCGCTATCTTTCAGCCCTCTGAAACCGTCTCCAGCACAGGTTGGTGACGGGCCTCTGGCCAGGGCCACTTTTCCCAGCCAAGGAAGTCCTCTTCCCACCAAGGGCTGCTTGTGTCCACACACCCTTCCCTTAGAGGATGTCCTGGTGGGCCCGCAAGGTGGAGAAGGCCTCTGCTCCCTCCCTTTCAGCGCAGTCTGCCGAGGTTAGAGATAAAAATAGCGCTCACATCAGTGCCGTGGAGCCTCTCTTGTTGGCTGGCGTGCTATACAGATGGTTGGGACTGTGGAGTGAGCCCTTCCAGTTTGGGCCTTGCAGGACAGAAATCCCATTCTACATTTCCTCGGTGCTGTTCTTCACCCTGCATGCACTTTGCCACAGATAATTGGGAAGATCTAGCAGTAATAATAACAATAACAGTAAACAACAAGAAGAATGACACATTCACTTAGCACTTACTGTGTGCCAGGCATTAACATGGAATCCTCACAGGAACTTTATGAGATTGATAGATTATCCCTGTTTTATAGGTGAGGAAACCAAGACGTTAACTAACTTCCTCAAGGTCACACAGCTGGTAGGTTGTGGAGGCAGCACTTGGAGCCAGGTACTGCTTAGGCACTGGCACAAAGAAGGCATTCCTGCTGCCAGGACAAACATCATCTGTGGGATTTCTCCATCTGCTTGTCCCTTTTCTATTTTACCTCTGGAGGTTGATTGCTTTTCATGCCCCTTGGACATGAACCCCCCAGAGAAGGCATGAGCTCTGCAAAGCTTTCTGCAGACTCAGTGTGAAGTATACAGGGAAGGACCCCAGGCACCCACACCCAAGGAATTCTACTATTTACTATGGAAAATCATTCAAATGCAAAAGTAGGAGACTACTATAATGAACCTCCATGTAATGTCACTCAGCTTCCATAATTCTTATTTTCTGTAACCTCTTCCATTCCCCTCACCTGATTATTTTCAATCAAATCCTAGATACTACATCATCCACAAATATTTCAATATGTATATAAAATGTAAAGGTTCTTTTAAAAAGCACAACAATAGCAGTGTTACATCTGAAAATGACAATAAGTCCATAGCATTCAAATTTCCAAAAAGTTGTCTCATGAATGTTGCTGCTTGATTGAACAGAATCCAAACAAGACCCTTTTCTCTTAACACATTTCATTTAGTTACATCTTTTAAATCTCTTGTAATCTATAGGCTCCCCTATCTTTTTTTTTTTTCTTTGTGGCTTATTTGTTGAAGAAACTGAAAATTTTGTCCTGTAGAGTTTTGTACATGCTGGACTTTTCTGACTATATCCCTGTAATGCCATTTAACACATTTCTCTGCCCCTTGCTTTTTTCCTGTAAACCGGTTAGACCCAGAGGCTTCAGCTGCTTACAGCTGAATAATAGTTTAAAGGCAGCTCATTTCCGTGCTGGTCAGCTTGCCCTAGAAGGCCGGGTTCATGTGTGAATAGGGAGCAGAGCTGGACAGGAGCTCTCATCTTATACCTTAGACCACTTAGGTGGCATTTGCCTTTGATTTCAAGTAAACCTTCTTAATGAAGTAAGACATACAAAAGTGGTTGCTTCATAAGTATACAGCTTGATGTGTCTTCATAAAGTGAACCCATCCATGTAACTACCACCCAAGTCAGGATATAGAACACTTCCGGTATCTCAGAAGGGCCTGTGACCCTGCACAGTCCTTTCTCCCCAGAGGGAATCACTAGCCTCATTTCCATCACCAAAGAATCATGAAATTGTATCTTGTGTCCTTTTTTTATATTTAAGTTAATTACATTTACACTCTCACATATATAGCATCCCATAGCTAGCTGTATAGAAAGTATAATTTATGTGGGCATCAGAATCTCTTTATACTGATAAAATAGATTACAAAACACATTTAGGGAATACTCCTGTGACAGCAAAACCACACAGATGCAGTAAGACTTACACTGAAGAACTGACTGTACACGTGGTAGAAATGAAAGTAGAATTCCCCCTCTTAATTTTTCTGTTCCTCTGTAGAAAAGATATAAACTGTATTTGTGTCTAGCTTCTCTCCACAACTTCATAAGAATCACCCATGTTGTTGCCTATAGCAGTGGTTCCTTCATGTTTTCTGTGAACGGTGTTCCATTGTACAGCCATATCGCAGTTCACCCCCTCTACAGATGCTGGGCATTTGCAGTGTTTCTAGTTCTGGGTTATACATACTTTGGTAAATATATGTATACATTTCGCTTGGTTATTTACGTAAGAGTAGAATGGCTGGGTCATCGAACATGCATATGTTCTGCTTTTATAGATGCTGCCAAATAGTGTACAGAGGGGGTTGGCCATTTATTGTTCCACCACAGAGCGGGGGAGTCCTTCCTAGTGGTCAGCCTTTGGTACCTCAGGTGTCTGTTTTGCAGGCATAGAGTTTGGCAGCCTCAGTATTCCTACAGCTGCCATGCTCGTCCCTGGTCATTGACTCCGCTGATGCTCAGCCCTCTCTGTAGTTAGTTAACCTCCTCCAACAGGACACAGTGAGTTTATGGGCATGATCCAGTTAAAAACCCAATTGTGTCACACCTCGGCTTAGAACCCTCCAATGGCTTCTTCCATCTCAGTAAAAGTCAGAATCTGTGGCACTGTGGACCTCTGGACCAGATAATGTTTTGTTGGGGGTGGGGAAGGACTGTCCTGGGCATTGTAGGGTATTTAGCAGTATCCTTGGCCTCTCTAGATGCCAGAAGAGCACTGCTCCCCAGCCCCCATCCTCACATGTCCAGATGTCCCCTGCAGGACAAAATCCTTCACTATTGAAAATCAATGCTTTATTCAGATTAAAGCCCTAAACACTCTGTTCTGAGCCAGTCCCATTACTCCTCCCTCTCATCCGCTCCCTCCAGCCATGTTGGCCTTCTTTACTGTTCCTTAAACACACCAGTGCCTTCCCCCTAGAATAACATTCCAGGAAGGCAAAGGATTTTTACTTGTTTGATTCACTGCTTTGTCTTTGCCAGGATGGTATCAGCATATGGTAGGTGCTCAGTAATATCTATTAACTGAATAATCAGTTTGTGTACTCCTGTCAGTAGCACTGGTCAGGCCAAAGGTGTAGTTTTTTTTCTTAATAACTTATCTCTAATAAACACACAACCTTTGAATTCTGAAAGTGCCTTTAATCCAGTGTTCACTATAGAGTGGCGGCTGGGTAGGGCAGAGAAGAACAAGGATTCAAAATCAGCCAGACTCACACTCAGATTTTGTTCAGTCACTTACTATCTGTGTGAGCCCCGGAAAACCACGTTTCTCTGAGCCTTAGTTTCCTTATCTGTAAAATAAGGCTAACATCCATCTTCCATGTAGAATCGTCGTAAGACTAATTTGTGCTCATTAGAAAAGGAATTCAAAAATGGAAGCCATTTTGTTATTCCATCTTTGTCCCTTACCCATTATAGTTTGTGGCAAGATTCAGCTGTTTCTCATTACTTGAGAACTTGAAACCACAGGAAGTTAAGGGGATATAGTGATTTAATGTTTTGCATAACATTTCGGAGGAAAAACAATCAGAAAATCCTTTCTTTTTTGAGGGCTTCTGTTTCCTTTTGAGCATTTTGTTCCGAAAGAGAAGAATTCCATGTGTGTTTCATTGAACTGCATCACGTATGCCAGTCTGGCTTGGGGACTGCTGCCATTGTGGGTTTTCTTCCCTCCAAGGGGCAGTGGCCTGTGTAACCCTGAGATACAAGCAGGTGTCTCGGTGTGTGAAGACGTGAGTCTTTGCCGTCCAGTGGGCTCCTTCAGGACCACCTTCCTCTATGTCTTTCAGAATCTTCCCTGGAGAAGGAGAGGGAGACACCCAGTCCCATTGACCCCAACTGTGTGGAGGTGGATGTGAACTTCAATCCTGACCCTGCCGACCTGGTCCTCTCCAGTGTGCCTGGTGGGGAGCTCTTCAACCCTCGGAAGCACAAGTTCGCAGAGGAGGACCTGAAGCCCCAGCCCATGATCAAAAAAGCCAAGAAGGTCTTTGTCCCTGATGAGCAGAAGGTAACCTGGTATCTGTTATAAATGAAGGTGCAGCCTTGGTTCAAGGGGCTGTGTTTCCTCACATTTGGTTTTGTGTGAAGGACCTGCCCTCCTTGTGGACAGCATTTAGAAAAGCATAAATAGAGAGCATAGAGGCACATCCTGCAGCAATTGGTAGAAGAAAAGGGAGTCAGGTGGTGTTTGGCCCCAGTGTGACTCCCTAAAGCTTCTCTTCCCTTCTGGGCCACTGGCGGTGCTGATGTTCCTGCTGCTCTAGCTTTAGCCCAGCCTTCAGGCAAGAGCTCACCAAGGCAGGTCTGAGGTGTGAATGAACTCTTGCATGGAAAGAAAAGATAGTTGTATGTTGCCATCCCCAAGGAAAGCAAGCAGTTTTGAAGCTGATGTTTTTATAGGAACTGGGAGATGGGGGAGGGCAAGGAGGATTTTGCAGTTTTTCCATCCTCTCCTATGAAAAACTCACAGGAAGATCTTCTCATCCAAGCTTTGGATTCAGGGCAGACCTGGATTGAAATACCACTTTGCTACCTAGACCTAGCTGGGCCTCGGGTTCTCATCTGTAAAATGGGAATAACATACCTGCCTCTCAGGAGGCTCCTAAGGCCTTGATAATAGTGATGATGAAAATGGTAAACAGTTATGCAATCCACGACCATGTAGGCCAGGCACTGTTAAAAGCGTCTTGTACATACAATCCTCAAACAACTCTGTGAGGTAGTTACAGTTATTATCCCCCATTGTAAAGATGAGGGACCTGAGACATAGGGAGGTTAAGGAACTTGCACAGTTCCACTGCTAGTAAGTGGCAGAGCCAAGCTTTGAACTCAGGGGACTGGACCCCTGCGTAGTATACAGGCCCTTAGCCACAACCAAAATGCCCCGGAGAAGCAAGGGCATGGACTACCAGGAAGTGGGGTCCCCCTCCCTCCACCACATATCTAGCAAAGCACTTTGTTGCTGATCCCACCTCCCAGTAGGCAGTGCAGGGCCCGCAGTGTCCTTGGCACATGCAGCTCCTTCCCGGGGTACCAGCTCTTACTCTGCCTGCCTCAGAAGAGTTGTAAGAGCAGTTGGGGGTGAGTGCTGGAAGGAGTAAAAGGCAGGTTCCCTCGGGAAGGAGAGAGACCCACAAAGGACACTTCCCCACAGGACGAAAAGTACTGGACGAGGCGCAAGAAGAACAATGTGGCTGCCAAACGGTCCCGAGACGCCCGGCGCCTGAAGGAGAACCAGATCACCATCCGAGCAGCCTTCCTGGAGAAGGAGAACACAGCCCTGCGGACGGAGGTGGCTGAGCTGCGCAAGGAGGTGGGCAAGTGCAAGACCATCGTGTCCAAGTATGAGACCAAGTACGGGCCCTTGTAACCTGTGTGCCCACCAGGCAGTGCTACCTGAACCTCAGACCTGCCTGGGGCTCCCAGAACCCACGCGCGCATGGAGACTTATGACTCGTCATGGGCAAATGGCGGTGCACCTGCTCCAGGAGCGTTCACGTCCAAGCTTCTTTATCACATGGCCAGCGCACGTGGCGACTTCCTTGAGGGGCCAGCCTCCTCACAGGTGGGACACGAGAGAACCTACGGACACGGGTGAATCAGCCTTAGTTTCTATTCTTGGATGTCCCAGTTGAATCGGAAGGGGGACCTCTGGAGTACAGACCTCCTTTTTCAGGGTGCTCAGGCTTCCCTGACCGCCCCTGCTCCCTGTCACCCATTTTCCAGCCTGACCGTTGAGACCTGTCTCCGCCGACTAAGTCATGATCATTGTTGTTGCCCTTATGTCTTCTCAGGTAGCAGAGCGCATTTCTAGGTCGGGTGTGTCTGTCTCCACCTCACCCTCCCAGAAAGTATTGGAGAGAAAGTTTCCATCTTTCTCAGAGGTAGAAAGATACACCAGCTCCTCCCTAGTGTCTGCATAGGCACCAGGCCACAGGAGCAAGGTCTCTGCACAGCCTGGGACGGGGTTTGGGTCTGGGGACTGTGCGCAAGTGCACCTAGCCAGTCTTAGCTCCCACACCCTTTTTCTCTTGTGGCTCTGAGGCCTGTCAGTTGGCTCTCTCTGTATTTCATCTGCTGTGTAGGAGAGACTCCCAGGGCAGCCAGTCTCTGAGCCCTGATCACAGTACAGAGGGAGGCCATCTCTTCTCCAGGTCACTCACAGAAGCCACCTGAATCTTGTTTGTCCCACTAGACTGGGCCTTTGGACCTGCTGTTTGTTTCCACCCAGTGACCAGTCTCAGATCCTGGATTTAGAAGGAAGACCCCCTCGTCTAGGAAGCTTAACTTCCTGGAGCCAGGCTGCACCTTCCGCATGGTGTTTAGAGAACCGGCTCCTCCAGTCCCCTTACACTGCGGACCAAGAGCTGGGCATGTTTCTCGAGAAGCTCCTCTGTTTTCTTGCTCTGCTGTCTGGTGTGGGCCAAGCCAGCATCCACTCTCTCTGAAGGCAGAAGAGGCTTCCTAGCCCTTGCTTCAGGATCCCTCCCCTGTGCGAGCTGACCCCGAGGTCATCCGTTGGGCAGAACCTGTGGTCCGGGGTCACCAGGGTCACAGCACAACACTTACGGGATAGGGGGCTCTTGGGACATTTGTGCAGGCTGGAGTCTCCTCATTCTGGGTCCCAGGAGATGTGGGCCACCCACATGGGCTGGCCGTGGCATGGAGTGGAGGGTCCTTGCAGCTGTGGCTTCACTACCTCACAGCTGCTCTTTGTCTTGTGTCCAACTGGACTTTTCCTTTTGCTCTGCCCAGATTAACTGAGGAAGTCCGTGGAACCCTCTGTGCATTGTGGTCTGCTGGGGCACCTGGACGTGGGGGTATTTATTTGCTCAGGGCGGGCAGCCTGTGGTAAAGGAGTCAGAGGTGATGGGTGCATTTTGTCATGCTTACCACTGGCTTTGTTTAAAGTGGTGGCTCCAAGCCCCAGGCCCTGTCCCCTAAAGACTTTTCACAACAGATGTTAAGACGAGGGGAAGCCATGCACTGGCTGTGGACCACACCCCATGGGAATGCCATGGCCCTCCAGGGACCTGCACACCTTTTCTGGGGGACTTGACAAGGGTTCCTAAGGCCAAGGGAGGTAACCCCCTCCCTCTAGGCCCCTGACTTTTACTTTGTGATTCTATAAAAACCGTGTTCACACTTTTCACTCTGTTGTAACCACACAGGGCAGTTGCATCCAGCATGTCAGTGTCCTGCCCCGGGCAGCTCGCCAGCCCGGTACTTGCCCTCTGGTCTGGCTACCCACCAGGAGGGCAGTTCTCATTTTGTTATTGGTAGAAGAGCCTCCAGCTTAAAAGCTCTTCATTTTCTTTGGCCAAAAAGTGTGTGGTTTGGGGTTTTTGTTACTCTGTTTTTTTAAAGGCTGGACATTTAATCTCTGATGGAGTCCATGTTCTGACCCCAGTGGGTGACATGATGGCCTGATGGCTCTCCTCTCTTTGTCCCACCTATGCGTGTTCAACACTGACCCCTTCCACCACCCCCAGGCAGTGGGTATATGGTTCCTTCCCAAAGTGCTTATTTGGAAAGAGTGTGGTGGCTGGCCTCATTTAGAACAGCCCTTTTGAGTCAGGAGCCTGGCAGGGACAGGATGATGTCCATGGAGGTCGACATTTTGGGGAACGGAGCCCTCAGGTAAGTGCATATCCTTCCCGGACCTAAGAACCAGGTCCTTGCAGAAGGGGAGGGCTGGTGCCTGCTCAGTTTCCATCATGGAATGGGGAGTCCCCTTGACTTCTCCCTGGACCCTCTCCATCTTGGGCCCAACAGCCAAAGAGTGAGGCTCCTATGCTCAGATCTTTGACATCCTCTAGAAAGCACTGGTGGATAGAGAAACCAGTGTGAATGGCTTTCCATGGGTTCATGATCGGCTGTGAGGCACCATCCCTTTCTAAGTATCCTGTCTTCATGGCAGCTTTGATGCAACCTCAGAATTGACAAATCATGAATGAACTAGAACGTTACAAGACTATACATATAATAAATGTCTATCTAGATATAGAAATATATATATATATTTAGAGAGAGAGAGCTTTTAGATAGCTCTCCTGATGGCAGCAGCCTTGTGGAGGATTTGGCTAATTCTTACCTTGGCCAAAGGGAGGGGCTTGCCTGTCTGGGTCCTGAGGTTGGGGAGGCACTTAGCAGTGAACCTTGACTCGAGGTAAGCATCACCCTGCTGAGGGGGCGCTGAGGCCCTAGGAAGGCAGCTTCTGCCATCCTCCAGCCTGAGGCAGGGTGGCAGGCATGGGGGCCAGCAGAGGTGGGTCCCCTCTGTGCTGGGCAGCTCTCCATCCAGGGCCCTGGGGAGCTCTGCTCTGCATAACACAAAGGGCCAAGAGCCCCTGGTTTTCATGGCAAAGCCCCACCCCAGAGCTCCTTGGACATCCTGTTAATTAAGTGCAATAAATTTTTCTAGAAAATGGCAAAGATGACTCCCAGGTGGCTACTGCTATCTTAAGGCTCTTGGGGATGCCAGAACCCCACGTGGTTTTATTTTTCTAAGTGCATGTGATGGAATGAGTGGGGCTCTGCGTCCTCCCCTGGGAGCTGACATCCCAGTGGCCCTCTCCTTACCTTTGTTAGGGAGAGGAGACGAGGAGAAAATGCCTTCTTCCCAGCTGGGGAGGGCAGAAGCAGACTAGCCCATTGGCCTTACGTGCGTGTGTGCGTGTGAATGTGTCGCTGCTGGTGGGCCGGAGTGATGCGGCAGGGAGGGAAGCCGGGAATGTATCCTTTTCAAAACAAAATTAAATATTTTGAGACGAGAATTGTGGGGCTGTCTTTTCTATCCTCCTCACCTCTTCCAGTATTCCCTTTGTCTGTGTGTCGGCCTCGGAGCCTGAAGGTCATCCCAGACACCCAGCATCACCAGCCTGGCAAAGTCACCTAACTACTATGGGCCTCAGTGACTTCATCTGCCAGACGGAAGCCATTCCTGTCTTTTTACCTCACCGTTCATTGAGCAGGTACCGGTAATCAGACCAAAAGCAGTTTGAACAAATAATACTGTACAGCTGGTAGAAAGATGGGGAACTGCTGGTGAAAAGTGTCCCAAACAGGGAACACTTGATGGCAACTATGTAAAAAAAAAGTAAGAAGACAGTGAGTTGGATCCTGGTGGTGGGATTCTGGGGGTCTTCCTTTTCTTCTTTGGCCAAACCTTCTGTCTGTGGTTATGAGACCTTCACAATTAAACGCCAGTTCATACACAAGGATTCTTGCCACCTGCAGGACACCAGCCGTAGTAGTTACCTAGCATTGGTGTCCCCAGATCCCCTGCTCAGGGCCTGCCTGGGTTCCCTGGGACTTTCACTGGGTGGGAGTCACAGAATAGGGTGTACCAGCCTTGTCCGTGCCTGCTGCAAGTGCCCCCCCCTCTCCCCCTGTCCCACCCTTGCCCTCCATGCTCTCTGGGTGCCCACCAGGCGTCTGCCTCCAGCAAGGCCTGGAGAGACACTCTGTCCTGCCTCCCTCACTGCGTATTGTCAGGGCTCAGGGTCCGTGTGGCCTGAAGGACCTGGATCTACTTGTATTTTTGTTTCTGAGGAAAAAACAAACATCAGCGGCTTGGAGATGGGTCGGTAAGGTGGGCTTTTTAAAATTAACGTTGAGTCTCAGAAAAGCAAAGTGATATGTTCCAAATCACAACAGCAGAGCTGAAATTCAAATGCAGAGAGGGTTTCAAATTTTCATATCCAGATTCCCAGAACAGTAATGGCGAGTGGACTGTCCAGCTTGCGATCAGGGCTGTCACACCCCGTCTTCTAACCAGCCACACCTGTGGGTCTTCCCACCTACAAAGACCTCCAGCTCTGCCTCCCCTTGTTCCAGCCCTCAGGACTGAGTACCTACTACATCCTGGGCCCGGGCTGGCTGCTTTGAGGCACTATCATTTAAATTTCAAGGGGGTGTTATTACCCCCATACAGATAGGAAAACCAAAGTTTAGAGAAACCTCATTCAGCAAATGCTAAATGTCTATTTTATGTCAGCCCTGTCTCCTGCCCTCACAGTCTGCTAGGAAAGATAAAATGACACAGGCAAAAATAGAGAATGACGGACTGTGGTAAGTGGTGTGGCTGAGACCGGGGAACTGGGAGAGACCAGTTATACTGGTGGAGTCAGGGAAGACCTTTCTGTGGGTGGATTTAAGCTGAGACTAGAAGGGTGAATGCGTGTGACTTGCCCCCAAGGCTCACAACCAGTTGGGCACAAGCCTAGTCCTGCCAGTAGCTACTGACCCCCATCTGTACCCTTCAGTTTCCCAGGCAGACTCAGCCGACTAGCTGGTCAGAGGGAAGCACTTACACGAGGACCCAGGGTGAGTGCAACCCTGACACCACATAGCCTCTAGGCACTGAGGTGGGGAACAGGATGCCAAGAAGCCAAGGGAGGCAGACGTAACACACACAGCCTTCACCCTGGGGGTCAGATCTCCAGTCAGAGGCCTTGCCCAGGCCCTGCTCCTCCCCCGTGGTCCCCAGGGGGCTGCTCCATGGCTATCTGACCCTAGCCCTGGGCACAGTTGACTGGCCAAGGAGTGAGCATGAGGTCCCCCCCAATCTATCAACTTGAAGTCTTTCTCCCTGGAGATGACCTGGCCTAACCCACTGTGTTTTGTTCTCTGCATACAAATAAATGCTCTCATCCAAAGCAGAGGTGTGTGCAGCCTTGGGGGAAGTACAGGGACTGTGGGCTTTAAATACATCAAAGCAGTGAGATGGCCGCTGAGCGGGTGGCAGGTAAGAAGGTAGGCTCTGGAGTCAGTCCTGGGTTCAAACCCTGCTTCCATCACCAATTTGGGCTGTCATCTTGGGCAAGTCAGTTCCCTGTCTGGGCTTCTGTTTTCTTTAGAAGGGGCCACCAGCCTCAGGCAGTGGCAGCTGCCGTGGTGAAGATGATGTAAAAGGTACTGACCTATACACAGACGTCAGCCCCTCCAGGCCCAACAGCTTCGGCCAGGAAGAGGTGGCCACTGGGTGGTGTGGATGCAGCCAGGGTCAGTCCAGCTGTGTGGCCTTGGGCCATTACTCTACCTCCCTGAGCTGTTTCTCTGTTCAGTGCTACAGATAATGTGTGAGCGCCTGACACAGTGCAGCTCCCTCCCTCCCACCTCCCAGCTTCCGGGAGGATGTATTTCCAAAGCTGCACACATGCCCCAGTCCTTGACTGTACCCAGCTGCCGGACAGCCCTCACCCACCTCCCTGTGGCTGTGCCAGGCCAGCCCACCTGGCAGCTCCTGACATTCGCAGCTACTGTGCGGAAGCTGCCAGCTGGAGATAGGGGCGAGCAGCAAAGGAAATGAGGACAGGTGTGAAGGTGGGTGCCCCCAGTCCCAGCCAGCCCTCCCTGTGCCCACATCAGCCTCCCACTTCAGCAGCTCTCCCAGCTGCGCCGGCCGGCAGCTGGGCCCAGCGGAGCCAGAGCCTACCGTGAGCTGCCCCTTCTGTCAGCAGGAGCTGGGGCTGCACAGGCCATGTTCAGCCTCCCCCAGCAGCGGCTGCTCGCATCTATAAGCTGGGTGGGGGCCATCCACTCCAGCCTGGGTTCCAGGCCCACTCCAAGTCCGGAGTGGGAGGAGACGGGGGCAGAAGGGCTAACAGGGCCTTGGGTGCTGCCTCCAGGCCCATGCTGATCCCGAGTGGGCCGCAGGGAAAGCAGAGGGAGGAGGAATCCCAGCCCATTCTCTCAGAGCCCCATCTTGGCTGTCTCCTATCATCCCAGCCTCACTGGGCCCTAAGATGTGTGTCTCATTTTCAAAGGAGGACACTGAGCCTTGGTGAGGTCTTAGCTGACTTGCCCCAAATCTCACAGCTACCAAGTATCAGAGCTGAGATCCAAACCAGGCCTGGTGACTGCTGAGCCCAAGCTCTTCCTGCCATTTCAGCCATTTGGCCAAGGTGTCAGCACTGCCTAGGCCCGCCCATGCTGGAAGGACACCCCTGCCCTCCACCTCCCTTGGGCCAGGAGAGGTCAGCCAGCTGAAGCAGCCAGGACAAGGCCTGGCCTGACATCAATGGGCTGCCCAGGCCCCCATGGCCAGCAGTGGGGTCCAGGACCAGGTGGTGGTGGTGGGAAGGAAAAGACTGACATTTGTCCCACGTTAGGCAGGTTCTCCACGGTGACCCCATTTGGCAAATGTGGAAACTGAGGTTCAGACAGAGGAAGTAACTTCCCTGAGGCCACACTGCTGCTCTTGCCACTCCTGACCTCTTCTTGGTCCCCAGCTACTGTTGAACTTCCCCCCTTCCCCACCAAAGCATGGGAGCAGGGTCAGAGGCTTTGGACACCAAGGACCTTAGACATTACCACCTCCCTGAATGGATGAGCAAGAGACCCAGAGAGGGGAAGGAGCTAAGGTCTCACAGCAAAATGAGACTCAGGCTACAGGATCCTGCATCTGCACGCGTCCCATCTCCTTGGAATTGTGCCACAGCTGGGTGGTCCTTCTTCTCCCATTGGCTGCGCCTACTCCTACCCAGACCATGAGCTGTTCATGGAAACCTGGGCTCACGTGGAACCAGAAATCAGGCCACATTCATTCCAGCACCATCTCCAGCTTGCTGTGTGACCTCCTGGAAGCCACATCCCTCTCTGAGCTACTTCTTCATCACTACCATGGGGATCAGGATTCCTGTCCTGCCCTTTTGTCAGGGTCGCTGTGAGGTTCATATAGATGCTGTACAGAAGCCCTTGTAAATTGCAAGGGATGAGACATGGGATAGTACCCCAGCCCAACACATCAGACCCAGAATGTGATTATAGGTGCCTTGCCCCACTTTTTCCCCCACATCACATACAAATCCCCTTCCCCACAGACATGCCCATGCCTGCAATTCCACCACTAGAAAAGATGGCTGGTTGGTTAAGAGGGAGGGAGATAGAGGCAGGAGATGGGGCCAGGCCACTCAGGGCTGAAGAGCATGGCTGTTCTCCGAGGGTCTGAGCCTGGAACTTATTGACCCTTGTCTTTGGCGGGGCTGGGCATACCCCCAGCCCCAGTACTCTGAGAAGCTGTTGGACTGACCTCAGATGCCCGGAATCCTACCTAGAGTCTTGCTGAAGCCCCAAGTGTGAGCCTAGGGGTGTGACCAGAGAAGTGAAGGTGCCCAGAGGGGGGCTAGACCTCTGAGCCATGAGCCAGTGCCCAGCCCACAATGACTCATTGAGTGTCTTCTTGTTCTGGCCTCAGTGTCCCCATCTGCCCAAGAGGACTGGAAGTGTGGCTCTCAGTACCAATGTTCAGACTTGGTACCATCCCTAGGCCTTTGCCCATGCTTTCCCTTTCCTTCTCTGCCCCACAAACTCCTGGTCATCCCTCCAGGCCCCAGTTAGTAGTCACCTCCACCAGGAAGGCTTCACCAACTCTTTTGGGGAAAAGTTGCCCCTCCTGCATGACCCCACGCCTTCTTCTGGAGGCCCCCAGCCAGGCCCAATCCATCCCTCACACTTGACAAGAGGATCCAAGGAATTATAACACATGAAATGCTTAAAATACTGCCAGGCATGTAGCAAGCAGCCATATGTACCATCTATAGCCCAACAACTTCCCCATGTGTATCTCCAGCTCCAACCACTCCCCTGAGCTCCAGATCTTCCTCAGTACCTCCACTTGGGCATCTTACACATATTTCCACCTTCACCTGCCCAAAGGCTCCTGGTCTCCCCACACTTCTCCCCTCAGTCTTCCCTTCAAACTAAAGTGTCCTACTGTTCTTAGGTGCTCAGACCTAAGTCTTGGGGTCATCCTTGATTCCTGCTTTAGCCTGCAGCCCCATCAAGTCCTTCTGCAAATTTTGTCAGTTCTAGAATCCAGATGCTTCTTGCTACCCGACTGCCATCCCATGGTGTCTGAGCCACCACCATGTCCTGCCCAGATCAGGGCAGCACCCTCCTGATTCTCTGTTCACCCCTCACTGCAGCCTTTAAGCCACCTGTTATATCCCATGGCCCCCAACCCACTCAGAAACAAAGCCAAACCCCTCACCACAGCCTAAAAAGCCCTGTGAGACCCAGCTGCCAACCCAGCCCACTGCCCCCCCTCCACCCCAGCCCCCATCCGATGTCTGGCCACTTTGCCCATTGGCTCCTCTTGGGTCATGCCCAACTCCTTCCCATCTCAAAGCCACTGCACTTGCTGTCATGTCTGCCTGGAGCGCTGCCCCCAGATCTGCCTGGCCTAGTCCCATTCTCAGTGCCCGGCCCACCCAGTGCTCAGGCACAGAGTAGGGGCTAAATGTGGTCTGAAACCACAGAGAGAGGATGACAGGACCAGGGCTGGGTGTGCAGTCGTGCACCTCACCACCAGGTGGCGCAGCAGACAGGCTTCTGGGTGTTGACCTCAGCTCCAGCCTCCAGATTTGGCCTCTTAGCAAAGCCTTCTGGGGCCTCTGTGCCAGGCGGTACTGGGGGGCACCAGCTGACTTGGCCCCCACCGTGCCTGTCCTCCAGTGGCTACTGGCAGACCGTCCAGGGGTAGCCACAGAAGCCCAGGAGGAGGGAGGGCTGGCTGACTCCCATGGCCTGTACTTTTAGGCTCTTTCTGGGAAAGTGGACGGCTAGGCATGAGGGGGTGCGGTGTAGGGAACCGAGGCTCAGCCACAGCAAGGTGTCTGGGAGCCTCAGCCGTGCAGTCTGTTCTCCGAACCTGGGTGTGTACCTCACCTCCTCCGTAGGCCTTTGACAAGCCTGTTCTGGCTCTGAGCCTCGGTTTCCTCTTCTGTCAATGGGATAAAAATGTGAGCAAGGGCTGGCATCCCATGTTCTATGGAGAACTGAAGTGGGCTGCTCTATCAGAATAAGGCTGAGGGGCTTTCCGAGGGGCCACCCCAGTGGTGGGTGGTATGTGCAGGTGGGTAGCGTGTGGGTTTGGGGAAAAGACAGACGGACAAGAAACCAGCAGCAAAGGGCCTCAGTCTCCTGCTCTACCAAATGGGGAAAATATCTAGGGCCTCTCCTACCACTGATCTGAAGTGTATGTGTGTGAAGTGTGTGTGTGTGTGTGTGTGTGTGTGTGTAAGAGAGAGAGAGAGACAGAGCCTGGGTATGTGTGTGTGCAGGTAGGTAGGTCTGTTTGAGCGGGGGTGTGCATCTGTATGTGTCCACGCCAGTAGCCCGTGGGTGAGGACAGGCTGCCTCCGTTTGGCAGAGGAGAACCTGGGATTCCAGGGAACCAGAGGCTTTCACCTCCATGCCAGGAGGGGCCCTCAGGGCCTGGAGCACCTATTCAGTCCGTGCCAGGAGGGCACCGGGCACCCGCTTCTGCTCCTGCCACTCCCAGCACCTGGGGCTGGATCTTTTCTCTCACTCTGCGCTTTCTGATTTGCAGACATTTGCACTCAGACCCACCTACTTCCCTAGGGGGCACCGAGTCAGTCTCACTCCTGCCAACCCAGGCAAGAGGCTGAGAGCGAGGGGGCCAGGAATTAAGTTGGAGGGGCCCAGTCCCCAGCCTCCCATTTCCTCATGTGGAGTCAGCCTGGCTCTTTCCCTTCTCAAAAGATATAATTATTAAGCGTTTACTGTGTGTGGATACCTTGTACACCTGTTCATTATGTCTTCACAACAGCCCTCTGTGGTATCTTTATGCCCATTTGGCAGAGGAGAAACCTAAGGTTTAGAGAAAGGAAGTGACTGGGCTAAGATCCTACGATAAGTGGGGTGGAAACCCAGCTCTGGTGGACTTTCTGCTGACACAGCTGTGGGGTGGGAATGGGAAGGGGGCTACATGCTCCCTCTTTCTTAGCTCCTACCCTCCTGGTTATAAGCCATCTGCCCAGCCACCTGGCTATTGCCCTTTTGGCTCAAGTGACCAGCTGGGGAGATGAGGGTGGTGGTGGCAACAGTGGTAAAAGACAAAGGGGCTGCTAAGGTTTCGGGGGTTCTTGAGCTGATTCTGGCCTCTCTCCACACCCCCCCCCCCAGTCCAGCCAGGAAGTCTTCTCTGCAATTCTTTCTCCCAGACAAGCTGGGCCAGCTATTTCCCAACTCCTGTGCCCAGACACTGAAGAGGCCATCCTTCCAGGCCCGGCTTCCAGGCCACTTCTGCCTGAAGGCCCTCCTGGATGCCCCATCAGAAGTGGCCTCTCCCTCAGCCCCTTGACTCTTTGGACTTCTGAGCCCCCTGAGGGCAAAAGCCACGTCTGATTTCCAGGACAAAGAGCAGCGCTGTTAGGGTAAATATCCAGTGAGTACTTGCTTAGGGATAATAATAATGAAAATAAAATCTACTGTCAGTTGGGCAACTCATTAAGTGTCCAGCCTTGTGCTAAGTGCTTTTCAGGCAGTTTCTCAAGCAGCCCTTCCCACAACCCCCCCTGGAAATTGTATCCTATTATTATCTTCATTTTACAGACAAGGAAACTGAGGCACAGGGAGGCTGAGTGACTTACCCAAGGTAAGAAATGCACACACAGGTTTTAAACTGAGTCACTCTGGGTCCAAAGTTTGTGTTGGACTGAAGTGGTCCATCAAGAAGTGGAAATTCTTCAAAAAAGAAAAAAGAAATGGAGATTCTAAGGGTTTGTTGTTGCTGGGTGCTGCAGGCTAGTGGGGTGTCAGACCACTAATTCTATGCTGGGCTGGGTGAGGCAGGCCAATCTCACTTCTCATGGAGCTGGAGGACAGAAGCACCCTGATGCCAGGCACTGCTCAAGTCACTCTTCTCCTTTGAGCCTTAGTTTCCCCATTTGCTGAAAGAAGATTCTGGCCCTTGCCCAGCCTCCCAAGGCAGCTGTGAGGAGAGAGGAGTCAAGGCTGCCATTTTCAAATGGATTTTTCTAGTAAACCTCGTTTTCCGCCCCAGTCTTATCCAGAAAGCAAACATGAAACTGATAAAAGGGGTGTCTCATCAGCATAAATTTCTAAGCTCAGGGTACTGACAGGTCCTTAGTCTAGAGTCATTTGAGAGGGTGTGTGACAATTGTGATGGACACACACCCAGCCTGGGGTGGTGGTGAGGGCTGTGGTGCCACTGGGAATTACCCTATCACCCAGTTTATTTCTGCAGCTTGTCTGAGATGTATGGCATCAAGAAAGCCTTGAGGCCCGCAGGCAAAAAGCTCTTTTAAAAAAATGAATTTAAATCAAGCTTCGGTGACAGTCCCAAGGCCCAGCCAGGGGTTCTAGGTGTCTACAGAGCCCATCTGATGACCCCCCAGCCCTGGCTGTGGGGCCCTGGGCAGGTCCCTTGCCCTCTCTGGCCTTCAGGAGGCACAGGAGGCTGGGGCCCATCTGCTTTCCTTCAGCAGGTCTGGATTCAGTGATCAGGTACTTGGCCAATGACCTGGCTCCCCACAGTCCCTGAGAAGCCTAGTGGAGCTGGTCAGGCAACAGAGTGGAGACAAACTTCAAGGCCTGGCCTAGGGGATAGGTGGGGATGTGGGAGACAGGGTAGGCAGGGTGAGGTGGAGCAGGACGGGGAGGGCACAGGGAGCTGACCAAGCCCTGAGAGTTTAAAAATAAATCGTCTGAGTGCTGTCAGCTACACCCAGCCACGCTCCCAGGGCCTGGTGACATCATGGGGGCACAGGATGTCCCTGGCAGGGCCTGGGGGTGGCTGAGGGGACAGGGCAGTGGGAGGGCGGAGGGGGTCCTCATTTGCCCTTTCTGCACCTGGAAGCTGTGTGTTTTGGGAGAGGCAGCTGGAGTCGCCCTGGGCCAGAGGGGCTGCCAGGGGTCCCTCCTCCCCCAACACTTGGGAGCGTCCCATTTTGCATCTGAAAACCTAAGATCCAGAGAGGTTGTAACTTGCCTGAGGCCCCTGCTTTGGGAGATTTGGCAGCCCCAGAGCTCAAGTCCACAGTTCTGGCTCTCAAGCAGTGGTTCTTGAAGCCTGCTGGGCATGGGGTGGTATACCATTTGGAAAGGCTCACTTGGACGGAGGGCAGGGGGAGGCACCAGATGAGCAAATGCCTAGCACTATGCTCAACACTGTTCAGAACAAACAAGCTCCTATTATATCCATCCATCACCTCCGCTCCTCACTCTGAGCCCAAGGAGAGCCTGGCAGGAATTAGTGCTGTCCCGATTTTATGGACAGGGAAACTGAGGTCCAGGGGGACAGAATCACCCCCTCCAGGCCTCACAGCCAGCACAGCCTGCCCAGTGGGGATGGGGCCCCGTATGCCCTGGCAGTCCACAGCGTAAGCTGCTGACTGGGAGAGAGAGCTAAGCTGCAGCCAGGGTGGCTGCAGGAGGGTGGGAGAACAAGAGGCTTCCATGGGGATACAGAGGAGGGGTGGGAGGGAGGCACCCTTTCTTTGGGGCTTCCTCCTATCCCTCCTTCCCCTCCACCTCAATTCACAGGCTCCATGCCCCCATGCCCTGGGGACAAAGTCGGGCTTGCTCAGCAGGCCCAGGCTCTCCATGCCCCGCCTCTCACTGGGTACCCACCGTACTCTAAGCCTCAGCTTCACCAAATCGCTTAGATACGTAGATCCCTACAAGAGCAGCTGAATGAGCTGTTCCCCTGCCACCCGGAGTGCCTCGCCTGTGTCTTCCTGGGGAACGCCTATTCATCCTCCAGTTCAGGCCAAGCCTTCCCTGCCCCAGCAGGCAGAGATTATGACCGTGATGGTGAATGATCCCTCTTCCTGGGCCAACAACCTCTTAGGGCAGGAACCTTACTGTATTCTTCTCTCCAGCTAGTGCCTGGACGGAGGAATTAAACTGGCTCCCAACCTGCCCCTTTATCACCTGGGACTTTGTCCAAGCCACATCCTCTGAGCCTTGTGAGTTGGGGACAAGGCCCACTTCGCAGGAATGCTGGAGAATGGTGGCATCTACTCCCTTAGTAGGTATTAAAGGTGGGTAGAGGTAGCTGTGGTGGTGGTACTGCTCTGAGGCTACAATTCAGATATTCTCTGATCAAGTCCCCCAGTCTACCCTCCCCGACTTGCTCTGCCCTAACCTTTCCCCCCTGCCTTGTCTTTCCATCCTATCCCATCAAATCAAAGCAGGGGCAGTCCCAACCTGCCACCCTCCTGGTGTCTGGTGACTCCCTCCAGAGCTGTCACAAACATGAGAAAGCCCAGGATAACCCTAGGGAACCGGTTTCAAATGCAGAGTCCCAGGCTCCAACCCCAGGAGGCCCAACCAGAAGGATCTGGGGAGGAACCCTGGAATCAGCTTTGTTAAGGAGTCTCCCAGTGGCCGAGATTCCGCTTTAGGGGCCTCCTGGGGTGCAGCGCCGAAGCCCAAGAAGATGTCCTGATGGGGGAGGGGGAGCCAGTGCAGTCGTGGTGGGCCTGGGGCTGGGGCTGACCTCAGATGGTAGCTGCCTGCACCGTTTCCTCCCTTCCCAAATGTGGGGCGAGCCAGGCCTAGGGCTCCTCAGCCAACGGGCTCAAGGCGGAGCCTTCGCTGCCCAAGGTGGGCGTGCAGGCCTGCAGCTGGCCCTGCTGCCACCTCCCTCGCTAGACGCGGATATAAATAACAGCGAGTCAAGGCCAAATGAAGTAAGTGCGAGCGGAGGGAGGCAGGAATCGCCACCCAGGAGCGGGGCAGGCAGAGGCGCCCCGAGGGGAAGGGGCGCGGGGGCCGCGCTCTCTCGGGTCCCAAAAACCTTCGAGGAGGACCAAGGGGTCTCCGGGCCCTGAGGCGCGGCCGAGCGGGGTGAACTCCCAGCTAGGCCCGAGGTGGGAGTTGTGACAACGCCTGACCCAGGGGAAGGCAGAGGAGCTGCGGGGGGCAAGGGTCTGGAAGGGAGGCTGTCGGGGAGCCAGCGAAGTGCCCTGAGTTGGAGGTTCCCCACCCCGGGCGGCGGGCGCGGCTCCCCCGCATGCCCAGCTAGCGCCTTGGCGAGTCGGCCGGCGATGCTCTGGGCCTCGGGCTCCCCAGCTGGCCCGGCCGGCGTGGAGGGGGCTGTCCCGGAATGCGGAGGACAGAACAGCCGGGGTATTCCTGCGAGGGGCGCCCCATTGGCGGCCCCGCTGGCGCGGACGCACAGCCACGCCCCCGTTACGTAGCCCCTCCCCCTGCACTCGCACTTCCGCTGGCGGGGTTCCGGGAAAGGAGAGGCCGCGGACCCACTCTTGGCGAGGCCTTTCTTGACTGAGAAACCGAGGCACAGCAAGGGGGTTGCCTGTGAGGATGAGAGTGACCGCCCTCGCTGGGATCCATGGGCCACCAGGGGAGCCCAGCCTGTGGTGGGAACCCCAGCTCCTCCTGGGGCCATGGCTTCTTCCTCTGCACCGAAGTCCCCGCCCCGGCCCAGGCGTTGCGTGCTCCGGAGGTCCCCTGGGCGGGGAGCCCTCCACAGCCTCCTCCCACCCCACTGTGTCTGAGCTACCATGTAATTTTTATTCTAAGTCAGGCAATAAAAGGTCACCTTCTGGGTGACCTTGGGTAGACTTTGCCTTCCTGAGCTTCAGTGTCCCCACCTACAAAATGGGGCTGCTCCTGGGCCTTCCCTCAAGTGTTGCAGGTAAGAACCAAGACAAAGCAGCACCTGTGGGTACTTAGCAAGGTAGCTGTGAACTGTCCTTATTCTCCCTTAGCCCTCACAGGACCTGACACAGTGCAGGACCCGCGCCTGGCCCTAGACTGGTAGGTGGTGCCCAGCTGGGCCAGTCAGCTCCCTGTGGACCTTGGCCTTTGTCCAGGGAGCACGTGGCCTGATCAGCAGCTGCAGGCAGGGCTGGTGCAGCACAGAGGGCCCTGCCTGGCTGCCTTATACACAAGGCCGCCGGGAGCACCTGCACATCCCCTGCAGTGCCACTCAACGGTCTGACTCACCGAGGTAGCTCCCCCAATGCCGGTTTTGAGCACCTCCTAAGAGCAGACTTCGGAATGAGGGAGGTATCTACCCAGGCCTCTCTGTCTGCTTAGAAATCATGGGAGCCTCGGTCTCTATCTGTAAAATGGGGATAATCACACCACCCTGCCTCTCTGCCTGCTTGGCCTCTGCCAGAATGAGATGAAATGCCTGCTATCATTATCCGGTCTGGACTGTGAGCCCCAGGCTTTATAAAGCTCATTTCACCTTCCGGCAGGTGAGAATTGGTATCCTTTTCCAGTTGAGGAAACCAAGAGGTGGAATTAGCTCTCCAGGGACGGTGACCAGCTGCCCTGGTCTGCCTAGAACTGAGAGGTTTCCTGGGGTGCAGCACTTTGGGAAAATGGGAAGTCGCCATACCTCCAGGCTGCACACCTCACAAGTGGCAGTAGCTGAGTCCAAAGTCTGGCGGTCCTGCTCCAGAGGTTGTGTGCAGGAGCACCAAACTGTATCTCCCTAAATCAGTATTTGCTGAATGAATGAACGCACCCCTCCCCATACCTGCCTGCCCAGGCCCTGCTGGGCACCTTGGCTTATGTATCTGGATCTAGTTTGGACTCTGCCAGGGGTGTCCTGGGAAGCAAGCAAGGTCTCTGAGATGAGCTGAGCTCTTAGGACTCTCTTGGCCCCTCCCTGGTTCAGCTCAGCCTGAAGGAACCCACAGGGTCCACCAATCAGACCCTTTTGTCTACAGGGGAGACAGAGTTCCCACCGACCCCTAATATCAGCTGTGTCGCTTTGCTTCTTGGAGCTCAGTTTTCTCACCTACAAAATAAGGGTGATAAAACCTACCTTCAGATTGTTGTAGGGATTGGGGGCGGTGTAGGTAAAGCTCTTGGTACACAGGAGGCTCTCAATTCGTAAGTGTTGTTGTTTACTAATGTGGCAGTTATGGCAAACTACACCAAATGCTTCTTCTGTGAGGATAACTATCCTAAATGCCTTCCATGAATTCAAGCCCAAAGGAGATGCCATTTTTCAAGTGAAGATCTGAGTTTCAGAGAGGTTGTGACATGCCTAAGGTCACAGCAGTAAGGGGCAGGCTCAGCATTTGCAGGGTTCTGTAATCCTGTAGAACTTAGCTCAAGTGATAGCACTTGGTGGTGGTATGGAGAAGCTAGGACACAGGGTAGGGAGGGATTGCTGAGGTCCCCTCAGGGCACCAGGTCCTCTCCTTGTTCAAGGTGGCAAGACAGGTTGTAAGAACAAACCTTTTGCTCCAGCTGGGCTGCTCCCTACCCCCAGTCAGCCAGCTCCCTGTGCCCACTGCCAGCCACTGTTCCCTGTCCGCCAGCCAAGCCATGGAGCAGTCCAGGACATTGTGTCCAAAGAGAGGGCCAGGCCAGCCCCCCTACCCGTGGCTGCTGACCTTCCACCCTGCCCTTCTGGGCCTCAGGCCAACCTGGCCTGTCCCCAGCCCTGGCATTTGTGGGAGGCCAGAGCCGCCCTCCCAGAGACCAGGACAGTGCCTCAGCTCCTCCTGCCTCACTGCAAGCCCTGCTTAAGGGGGTGCCCCTTGCTCCAACCCATGCCTCTCCTCCAGAAGATGACTCCAGAGTGCCGAGGGACAGGCTCCCTAGAATGGCTCTCAGGAGAAGTTAGCTAGGCTCCTGAGAAGCCTGTATTCTTGCCCTTGGCATTTTTGCTCTGCCTGTCTGCAAACCCAGCTAAACCAAGGTGAGAGGCCCCCTTGGACAGAGAACTGACTGTGGGGGCTCTGTGCCCACGTGAGCTGGGCCCAGTCTTGTCTCCTCACTGTGTGGCTAAGAAAACTGAGCAGCAGAGAGAAGCTGGGATTCAGACAAAGCCACACAGCTGAGCTGAGACTGTGTGTGGAGCAGGAAGAGGCTGAGGGGCTGCGACAGCTGGGATGGGTAGTCTCAGAGGGGCAGAGGGACACAAGAGACAGAGGGATCCCTCTGGTCTTAGCCTAAGTACCACCTGGAGAGCATGCCTGAGCCAGTGTTCCCCTCATGTCACCCTGTTCTGTTTCTGAGGATATTTCTCTGTACGGCTTCTGTTTATCTATCAGGTTTATCTTGCCCACTAAAACAGGAGCCTGGAGAGGGCAGGGACCTTGTCTTGTCCCTGTTGCATCCCCAGTGCCAAGAACAGGGTCTCGTGCACAGTAGAATGTCAACACATATTTATCAAACAGTTGAATAGTGACTGCCCCTTTCAATCCTTTGGACACTTCTCGGCTTCTTGTTCTTTTTTAAAACAGATGTATTGAGGACTAATCTAATTGACATACAATAAGCTGCACATACTTAAATATTTTAATTTGATATATTTTGAAATATTGTATTCTGTGAAACAATCACTACAATCAGGATAATGAAGATGTCCATCATCTCAAAAGTTTCCTTGTTACCTTTTTAAATCTCTCCCTCCTGTCTCTTCCCCTCCCTCTCTCCTGTCCCCAGACAGCCACCAATCTGCTTTTTCTTGCATGATTAGTTTGCATTTTCTAGAATTTTCTATAAATGGTGTCAAACAGTACTTTTTTTTTGGACTGGCTTTTACCCAGTATTAATATTTTGAGATTCTCTGATGCTGTTGCAGTAGTTAATTTCTTTTTATTACTGAGTAGTATTCCACTGTGTGGCTATACCAGAGTGTGTTTAACCATTCACCCCTTGAAGGACATTTGGGTTGCTTCCAATTTAGGGCCAACAGATAAAGCTGCTGTGAACATTTGTGTACAAGTCTTTGTATGGACATTTATTTCCTTTTCTTATGGGTCAGTACTTAGGAATGGAATGGCTGGATCACATTGCAGGTATATATTTAACTTTGAGGAAGCTTCCAAATTATCTTCCAAAATGGTTTTACATTCCCACCAGCAGTGTATGAAAGTTACTAATTCCTCTACATCTTTGTTGATGCTTGGTATGATCAGGCTTTTTAATTTTAGCTGTTTTACTACATGTGGCTTTAGTTTGCATTTGCCTAATGACTAAGGATGTTGAGCATTTTTTCACGTGATTATTTACCTTATTTGCTTATTCTTACATCTTTGTGAAGTGTGTATTCAAATCTCTTGCCTAATTTTGTATTGGGTTGTTTTCTTATAATTGAGTTTTTAAAATTGAGATAATATTGACCTATAACATCAATATTTGTATATATTGTGAAATGATATAATTGAGTTTTGGAAGTTCTTTATAGAGTCTGTATACAGAATTATTTTATCAGATAATTTGCAAATATTTTCTCCCAGCCTATGGCTTATTTTTAAATTCTCTTAATAGTATCTAAGGGAAGTTTTTAATTTTGATGCAGTCCCACTTAGCAGTTTTTTCTTTTATGGATCATTCTTTTGGAGTCAATCTAAGAAATCTTTGCCTAACTCAAGAGCACAAAGATTTTCTCCTCTCTTTTCTTTTAGAGGTTTTATAGTTTTAATTTTACATTTCTGCCTTCTGGATATTTCTGTGGCTTCTTGAAGGGGTCATCTACACTTGCCCATGGCTTCACCCCCTCACCCTTCCACTCCTGAGTCTCATTTGTCTCCCTACCTCCCAGCTCACTGCCTGGAGCCCCCTAAGCCCTGAGTCCAGATGCCATCTTACTAGCCTACCCTGAAGTACTTGGCATGTGTGCTATGCCATAACTCCTCACCTACCAGCTTCTGTCAACCCTCTGAAGAGCCTTCCTGGCTAGGCTGAGTAGGAGCCTCCTGTGGGTACTTGCGTCTCCCTGGGCTTCCTTCTGCTATGGACCCGATTAGGGTGTTGAAGTCTTAATGACCTGGGAATGTCTTCTGCCCTACTCTTTTACCACTAGAAGTACCCCTCATCCTCCAGCAGCCCCCAGGGGCCAACTCAGGGTCTGGCACAAAGGAGGGACCACAGGAAGGTTTGTTGACTGAATGTGTGGGAGAACACTCCCACTCTGTGTGCCCTTAGTCACAGATGGGGCAACCTGGAGGTTACAGACTTAACTCTCACATTTAAGACAGAATCCCAACTTCCCACGTGGGCTGCAGGGCCCATGATGTGGCCCCGAGGACATCTTCAACCTGATCTTGTGCTCCTTGCCTCCTGTCTGCTCCTAGGCCTTTCATTCCCTGAGAACACCATGCTTGTACCTGCCTGGCGCTCGGAAGTGGCTGACCCCTCTGTTAGTAACTCTGCTAATTCTCTTGTCCTTTAGATTGCACGTTGAAAGCCCCCTCCTTGGGAAGGTCTCCCCCTTGCCCCGAACACCCAATCTAAAGGGGCCACTTGGTCGCTAGCTACCATTGCTGGTGCAATTGTCTTTAATGTCACATCCTCACCATCCTCACGATTGCAACCTCACCATTTTCTCACTTACTTGTTTGCAGTTAATAGAATGTTGTCTTCAGGAGAGCAGGGATTTTGTCTGTTCACCCTTATTTTCCTCATGCATGGAACACTGACTGGCACTTACGGGGGCTCCATGTTGAATGGTGAGTGTTGAACACTGAGTATAGTAAATCATGGCAGAGTTAGCTGAAGGACCCGGATGTCTGAGTGGCTGGGCCAGGCATCTTCTCCCACCTGGACTTGCTAAGCCCTACCAGAGCCTAGCGGTATTCTGATCAGGTCCTCGTGCCTGGGGATCTCAGTCAGTAACCAGGTGGTCCTGCCCAGGACTCAGCCCATTACTATTTCTTCCTTCCTGGAAAAAATGCCATAGGATAGGGTCTTCCAGGGTCCTCACCAGGTGTTGGGAGCCAGTGGGGCAGGAAGAGGTGCTGGCGCAGGGACCAGTGGGATGGCCTAGCTGGACAGGGGCTTAACCCCACTGTTGCTTGTACAAACGGGACGGACGTCAAGAGGGGAGAGAGGTTCAAGATGAAACAGAGTCAGAAGCTGTGAGAGCCCACTTCCCTTGCTGGCAGTGAAATCCCCCAAATTAAAAACCAGTGGATCAGGGGGTTACCCAGAGGATTGGAGACTCCCTGGCTGGTTCCAGGGTGTCCTTGGGCCTTGCCCAGCCAGGACTTGGTTAAACCAGCCACGCCCAGGGAATGGAGCAAGGAGGGTGAGGGTGGGGCCCGGACAGTGGCATCCCTTGGCCTGTGGGTGGGCACTTACTTGGGCAGGCACTTGTGAGGGGAGCAGGGTTCTTCGCTGCCATGACTCACCCCACACGCCCATCTGCTCTCAGGGAGAAACTCCCAAGAGGTTTTGGGACACACACTGAGGGCCTGTTCCATCTTGAGGCCACAGGCTGCTCCCAGGACAGCGGTGGTGACGCACATTTTACAGGACGCCATCTCGCTGGGGTACAAACAGCCTTCCACCTTGGTGAAGGGGAGAGCGGGGGCAGCCTGGCTTCTATTCCAAGAATGGAGTTTCTTTTTCTGCCCCAACCTGGTCTTGCTGCTGGTGGGGTTGGATTTCAGCCTGTTTGCTGATGCGAGGAAGCCTTCCAGACTGGGTCAGATGGTGGCATTTGAGGATGGACAATAATGGCCCTAATGATGAAAATGATACTTGTTGTTTACCTGGGGCCAGCCTCGTGCTCAGCATTTTCCACTCATTAGCTAGTTTTCCCAAGTAGGTACAATCATTATGCCCATTGTAGCAGTGAGGAAACTGAGATGCCAGGGTAGGTGGAGTGGTCGGCCCGAGGCCACCTGCCTAAGGAGCGGCAGGGGTGGGTGAGAGCCTGTGTCTTCCAAGGGAGCAGAGTCTGGGCTCTTTCCGGATGGGCACCTTCCCGACCTGTTCCCTGAGGAGGGGCCTTGGCCTTGCCTTTTCCTTCCCAGCTACCTTGCACTCTGTGCCTCCTGATCCCTGGGCCTTCAGGGCCCCTGTGCGTGCCTGGCCTGTAACTGCCATCCCCCCTGTGCCTGAGGCTGACAGTGGGTGCCCGTGGAAAGCTTGTCGAATGAATAAATGGGCCCTTTTCCTGAGGAACTCTGTTGAATCTTCCAGAATGTTCTTCCTCTTCTGCTTCAGGGCAGGGACCCTGACAGCCCTTTACCCCCATGTCTCCTGCTCCCCTACATGAGAGCCAGTGGGCTTTTGGGGAATAAATGTAAGCATGAGTGTATGAACTAATCATTTCTGTGCCTATGCTGTGGAGAACTGGGGCTTTGTTCAAATCTGGTCTCTGTTCTTTCAGCCAGAGGGCACCTGAGCTGGGCCTCCCCCAGGCCTTCCCGCTCTCTGGCACATGCCCAGGGGGTGGGAATGGGTGGCTGTGGGCACCTGTGGCCGGGCCTGTGCTGGGTGCCTTATTTAGTAATAAGCATGTAAGAGGCCCTGGGTACTCAGATGGGTGGGCAGCCTGGACACAGGCAAAGGGACAGAGGGGCTTCTCACCGGCAGGATAGTAGCCAGACAGACCTGGGAGTGGCCGCATGTCTGGCAGGCCAGGGCCTGGGCATCCCTCTGCTCCACAGGCCTGGGGAAGTGGCCCATGGAGGAGCTGGATATCAAGGGGTCCTGGGATCCTGTACAGAGGTTGGACATTTGGCCTGAGGGCTTCCAGACCCAGTTCACACACTTGGACGGGGAGACACCAAAGTTGGCCTGTTTTGGAGACTAAGGGGCCTGAGGAGACCCGCAACCCACTGCCGCCCTCTGCCTGGAGGGCCAGCGTGAAGGTGGCAGTGTCTTCCCACTCCTGCCCCCACATCACTCTCCCCTGGCGGCCACCTCAGTTTTATACATGAAAGTTACGAATGGGTCAATCTTAGCTTCCCCACTTTGCGTTTTGAAAATTGAGCAGGAAATCCTATTTGGAGCCCTTTCTGTCATACTGTGGAGATAATGTCTTGATCACCAGGTCGCTGCAAGGGGGTAATGAGTCAACAAATACCTGACTGTCCTGTTTGGCCCAGGCCTGGCCTCTGGGCAGGGGCTCATGAGGGACGCAGTTTCCCTGCCTCGGGCAGCACTAACCAGGCCAGGCCCTGGGAGAGCGAGGAGGCAGCACGCTCCTAGGATCGGTCCTGAGCTCAGGCAGGCTGTTGTTCCTACTGTAGCTCCGTAATTTCCCAGCCTAGAGAAAGGCTGAGAATCTAGGCACCAGGTGGGCTTAGGTGGTCTCTTCTCATCTTGCCCACTAGTGGTCAGGGATGGACAAGTACTAGATCTGGAGCAGGCTGGAGACTGACCCCTCCCTCAGCCTCCAAGAGAAATACGCCATTCCTAAAAAAAAGCCAGAGGTATCATCCCGTTCTTAAGGCTCTGCTTCCGGTCCCGGCTCCGTCACCCACCAGCAGAGGGAGCCGGGACAGTTTCCAGCCTCGTGGAGCCTGTTTCCAGTGTGGAAAATGGCCCATGGGAGAGGGCGCTCTCAGGCAGTCTGCGGTCCTGACGGGGAGGTGGTGAACATGCCGGTGACACACCGATTCAGGGTTCAGGGGAAGAAGACCAATCATTTCTTGAAGCCAAAGGGGCGGGGCCTCTCTCACTCCACCCCAAAAAGGGCCCCAGAAACAAAACAAGCCAGGAGCAAGCAGAAGGCTATTATATGTCATGCTTTTAATACAAACTTAAAAAAATCTGGAACAATATAAACTGTACAGATTTGATCAACCTTTTTGTTTTGTTTTTAAACTAAATCTCTAAACACACCAATGTCCCATTCCAAAATATTGCACAACGTTCTGAATACAAAATGCTTGATTGTATTCCTCCTTCACTAAAGAAACCAAGTTCATTACCCTGCTCCCCCAAGCTCCTGTCCGCCTTACCTCAATGCCCCCCTTTCCATCTCTAGGGTTCAAAGTAGAGAATCTATAGCTCACTGCATTGAGAAAAAATACATCATTCTGAACTAAAAGTTTACATTCTTAACAAGACAATCCACCTTTTGATTTGTTCCTGGGAAAAAGGGGTAGACAGAGAGAGGATAGGGAAAGGGGAGAAATAGGTTTTATTCTCCTCTTTTTTTTTATTTCAAAGTTTGTTTTTCCTGAAAAAATATCTTTCTCTCCTCTTTTTAAGAAAAAATCTTGAAAGAAAAAAATTACATTTTTTTACGTTAGAAATATACATATATTATATATACCTCTTACATTTTACAAATGTAGCAAATTATTCAATACAAACAGACACAAAAAATGTAAAAAATAAAAAAAAAGTTTTCCTACGAAACCAGGTAAATTAGTGCAGATTTTTGTTTTCGTTTTCTTAAAAAAAATAAAATTGAAGCAAAAATGCCTAGATTTGAGACAAGACAGACTGAACTGGGCCCAAGAGCCCAGCTCTGGAGTCATGTTCCTGAACACATTTTTCTTCGTATTTCAAAAGACACTACGGGGTTGGTCTCCCCCCTCCCTGTATATGGTGAGAAACAAGCTGACCAGAGTATGATGGGTGCTTGTGTGTTGAGTGTTGGGGGAAGGGGCTGGAAGGGGCACAGGCAGCATCCAACCTTTCTCAGAGAGCAGCAATCTCAGGCCTGTCACCTGGCGGGAGCTCAGGGCCAGGGGGAGGTTGGCCCAGCCAGGGTTGGCCCCTGAGAAGTCTAGGGGAACAGCTGGAGCTGGGTGGAGGAACCGGGCTTTGCCCCGCTTGGGGAGGTAGGGCTGGTGCCCACCGCAGGGAGAGGAATCTAGCAGTGTCTGTCTGGGCTGGACCCACTGCCACAGCAGTTGCCCACTTGGGGTCACTGGGAAGTGTGGGGTGGGGTGGGGAGCCAAGGGCTTTGGTACGCACTGGTGATGGGAGCCTGATGCCATGTGCCCACTTGCCACAGCATCCTGGCATGGAAGCTGGCCTACCAGGGTTGGGTCGGAGCAACAGCCTCTTCTGGAAAAGGAGGGAAGCCAGTGCTCTCTAGAATCTGAATACACCACTTGTGACGGACGCACGCCTGCCTAGCCTGGCCTGCCGGGGAGACCACTCCTCACAGCACCAAGGCCCAGTAGGGGGTTGGGTTGCACAGTGAGAGGGGATGGGAAGAGGTACCAAGAAGTTCTCAAGCAGGCAGGGGAAGAAACGTACTAAAACATCTACAACAAAGGACAGCAGAGTCAATTCAAGGCTCAGGACTGCCCACTACAGGCACTGACCCAAACTCCCACCCCCAGGCTGCTCAGGTGAGCAGCTCCCTTCTTGGGCTAAGGTCACACAGCAGGAGGGTCTGAGTCCAAGGATCCCTGTTAGGCAGCAGAGGGTGGGTATTCCCTCAGCCCCTCCTAGCTAACCCTTTTCAGTTTTTTTGGTCACAAACGAAAGTGCAGATTCCTCCACAGTCTGGAACTCTGCAGCTCGTTCTGCAGGGCTTTCCCTGGGAGTGTGTCAGCCTCAGCCAGTCTCACCTACCACATGAATCACCTACTGAAGGACTGACCACCCACCCCCAGCCTATTTCCCCGACCTCATACATAAATAAGCACTTGCTGCAACCTGGAATCACATACACAGGGAGAGTTTGACATGGCTCAGCAGCCTCATTAAACAGGACCGCAAACCATGTACCTGTGGGCATGCACACCCATGCCCGCACTGCCTCTGGCCTAGGGAAGAAGGGGCTACATGAGCGCCCACGTGCATCAGTGGCTGGGTCTCCTGGGCCTCAGTGATAAGTTTAGGAAAGGCGGGGGTGGTGGCATGGGGCCACAAGACAGAGATGAAGGAATTCCACTAAACAGAGTGCTTCCCTCCCTGGAGTCACAGACATCAGCTCTAAGGGGAGGGCGCTGAGTGGCCAGCTGGCAGCTCCCATGGCCCAGGCCTGAGAGACAGTTGGGGCTGGGGTCAGACGTAACCCTATTTAGGTGGCAGGGCCCGAGAAGGCCTGCTGAGGTTGGATGGCTTTGAGTGAGAGGATGTTTGCGTGATGGGGCAGTGACACAGGGCAGCCTCTCCCTGTTCTGCGGAGGGTCAAGCCCCAGCTGCGGCTGTTCCTTCCCTGTGAGCTTGGACACACCAATCCTGAACCAGGCGTGTGCAGGAGGGAGGGAGCAGGGAGCAGCGATTCACATCTGGACCATTCTTAGCACAAGAAGCCACTAATTAAAGATGTTATATAGAAAACTTATGTTTAAAAAAAAAGAAAAAAGAAATATAAAACCCAAATCAACCAAATAAATCAAGAGGCAGGCAGGAAACCTGGGAGGGTAAAGTTAAACACGGTGCTTCGGGAGCCCCTCCCACTCCATGCCTGGGCAGGATCTTTTTTCTAGAAGTGAGAGTGAGAAGACTAAAAATCTTTTTGTATATTTTTCTTGTCCTCTTTTTTTTGGCCTTTCCTTTCCTTTCTCTTTTCTGTTGTCCTGGATGCTCGAGGCCCGTGGGCAGGTAGATGGTCAGTTGGCCAGCACAACAGGCTGGAACGGCTGGCTGGGATACTGCATGGTGCTTAGGTTGTAGCTGAGGCCCTCCACAAAGGGGGTCTTCTCCAGGAAGAGGCTGTTGGAGCCGCCTCCAAATACCTGGGCCATGTCGAAGCTGCTGCTGTTGCAAGTGCTCGCCCCACTGGCCCCAAAGGGTGCAGGGGTGCCACTGCCTTGGCCATCAGCCCCATCAAAGAAGAGGCTGGGAGGGCCACCGCCGTTGTACACGAACTCCTTGGCATTGGGCGAGAGCTGGGACTGAGGGGCTGGGTTTGCTGTGATGAAGTTCAGTGAGTGCACAGACAAGGAGAGGCTCTTGTGCTTCAGCAGGCTATTGGTGGGAGAGCGGGACACGCGAGGCGGCTGCTGCGTGGGCTGCTGGCCACCTGCCCCACTGCTGGTCACCCCCCCCCCACTTGATGCCCCACCACCCTTCTTCATCTTGGTGGAGCCGAACTTGGTGGCAGCGAAGGAGGCAGTGGTAAAGGTGATGGGCTGGGCAGAGCGGGGGATGAAGGTGGGGCTGGGCGGCTGGCCAAAGGATGGCGACGGAGAGTTGGACAGGGAGCTGTCTTGGCTGCCAATGGGCACAAAGACCTGGGCATCAGGGTTGAAGCTGCTCTTGATCTCTTTGTCCAGCTCTGGGGCAACACAGCCCTCGCTGTCATCCAGATATAGGACTTTCACTGCTCCCTTCTCCCCGATCTGGTAGGACACCTCAAAAGGGTCAATCCAGACACTGAGCTCCTCAGGCACATTGGCCCGCACATCCTCCACTGCTAGGCCGCTCCGCTTGGCAGCCAGCTCTACCACGGGGTCTGCCATCTCCCCGATGTGGACACAGCGGAAGCCAGAGCCCTTCAGGGGCTTGTCAGGATACCAGTGGCCTTCATATTTCTTTTTCAAGAGCCGCTCTAGCTCCTCCCCAAATAGGTCTGCCCTGCGCCGGGGTAGCTTGTTGTACAAGTAGGAGATGATGAAGTTCAGGGCCACTTTGATCTCCAGCTGCATGGTCCTTCCCTAAGCAGACAATGAGCACAGGACACGTTCACAAGCCAAGGGCAGTGGTAGGAGCTGCAATCTGGGCAGCCTTGGGCTCCTGATGGCTCTGGGAAATGAGAAACGAGGGCATCATGAGTACATATGCAGAAAGCCGGGAGGATGGATGGCAAAGGACAGAGAGAGAAGCACCGACTTCGGATCACATAGACCCAGGGTCCCATTTCTGCTCCACTAGTGACTAGCTAAACTGTGTGACTTGTGCGCAAGCCATTTTTTTCTGAGCCTTAGTTTCCTCAGTAATGTGAGGCTACCATGAAGATTAAGTTGGTTCAAGGTTGTAAACTGCTTCATGCTGTGTCTAGTATTTAGTAGGCATCTGATAAAATTAGCTATTATTTTTAAAGTAATTCTAAAGAAACAGAAGTGCTATGGTTTCCACTATTTTGAAAAATGACACAAAACCAAAAAAAATCAAGCCCTGAATTCAGCCAGAGAAGAATCTTGCTAACTTATCTCTGGTGAGTGTTTTGGTGTAGTATTGCTCCCAAACTGTCAAAGGCCAAGATATTCTTTAGTTTTCCTCTTTAAATGAAAGGGATACAGGTCACTGATCAGCAAGTAGTACCACCAGCTTTTCACTGGGGACTCGGATTCCTCAAGTCCGATTTGTCATCCTGGGCTCCCTGGGTATGTATGCTCTCTGGCTCACTTTGGGCTGGAAGAACTGACTTAAGAACTCCACAGTGTAACCAAGGCATGCACTTCCATCCGACAGTGTCCAGGAAAGGAGATGAGCATGATCAAGAAGTCAAGACTTGTCAAACCAGAACCATGGCCCACCAAGGGAACTGCTGATCTGGGGCTGCCCCCGGGAAGCAGAGGAGAAAGGATAAGGAATCTCTTAGATAGGTTGTGGCTAGCACATAGGTGATGAGGGGGGCAGAGAGAAGAAATTTTCTATCACCCTGCAACCTCCAGCTGGGGACCCATCATCACTCAGTCTTGCAGGGACTGTCTGACCACCTGTCCCTGGCACTGGACCAGATTTATCAAGTGTTTGGAGATCCCTGGAGAGAAGGCAGCCCAAAATAAACACCCAGATTGTTATTTTTGGATTCTTTCACAGCCAGATCCCACACAGGTCAAAAAGGTTTATTCCCAAGGTCTGGGCCAGCCTCACGTCTCAGAAAGATGATCGGTGAGGTCCTGAGGGTCAGTGATCCTAATCTCATCACTTTCATCAAAAGGGCAGTTCCAGGCTCATGCTGTGGGTGAACTGAGCTGAAAAGGGCCACCTCTGGGGGGTGACAGGATCAAAACAGGTCCCGAGCCAGACCTCTGGATGAGACTGTGTTGCTGAGCTCAGTTGCAGAGACAGGACTGATCTATAATCCATCAAGGGCCTCTTCTGTCCTTTGATAGACCCGGGGCTGGGTTTTGCTTAAAATCTCTTTTGGGTCCAGCATAAAGTGTCCAGGTGCTAATTCTAGGCTTCAGGATCTTGAATTTTCTGAATACCTGCCCCACTCATTTCCTTATAATTTTCAGGCCAGAGCCCTGGCCCTAGGGGCATTTTTAAGACTGAATCCTTAGGCAAAGCTCTCTAGAATATCAGAGAAGATGCACTGGGTCAAGCTGGAGCATCATATGACACTGGCTAGGTCTAGTCCTGCTCTTATTTCAGGTCTGAGCAGACAGATGGTCTTGTGAGGAGCCAAAAGAGGTGCCACAAACAAGCCCTCCACAGGGACACCCAAGATTCAGGAGACCCTCATCTCCCTTCCGTCCCAGTTCCCAATATAGACTTCATCTCCAAGTTTCTTTAAATGTCTATTCATAGTCACCACAGACCAATTCCAGGATCCTTTTAGGTTAAAAGAAAAATAAGAATGGTAAAGATAAAGGGCTTTCTGTTTATGAGGATGGGGTTCAGCCCCAGGTGCAAAGTGCGCCACCAGGACTACATACAGGTCTCCAGTCAAAAACAGAGGTCTGAAGGGTCACAGCTGCCCACTAGAGGTGGACTAAAAAGTGGTGAAGAAAAATTGGCACTGGTTGCCAAGAATGGGCCTGGAAGTAAATACAGTGTTTTCAAAGGACCGTATACAACACAGGACTTATCCCAAGGCACCACATAGCTCCTTGATATGCCAGCCAGACCAAAGAGCTCCTGCACCTTTCCAGGCCTCCCCAAACTCTCCTGCATAATTGCCTTCCAAGTCAACCTCCCCTGAACAGTTCAGCCTCAAAAACGGGAGCAATTTAAATGCAGGCCAGAGTCATTGGGAAATAAGCCTCCCACCCCAAAATACAATAGAACCACTGTCATCAGCCCTGCCTAGCTAACCATTTTCTGCAGCATAAGCAACTAAAGCTGCACACCAATTTGTACCTCAGTGGTGTTGCTGCACAAATAAGGAAGTATATAATGCCACCCTTGCCTCTTTAATTGGAGAACAGGCCAGGCCAGATGGCTGTGGTGTGGAATCTTACAAAAATGCCAGACAACCAGAATGAGATTTTCTGCTCTATCAGCTCAAACTCTAATTTTGACTTCAAGAAGCTTGTGGAACAGAGGATTAAAGCACTGGTGTTGTCTTGTCTTTGACTAAAGATAGGAGTGACCAGTCAGATGAGTTTGTTTATATTTTTTTAAAGGCTACAGACAAATTCTAGCGTTTATTTAGAAAATATTAACACAATGTGGTAAGATTAGAGTAACTACTCTTCAATTAAAAAAAAAGCAATAGCTACTCTTCAATAAAAGAAACTAAGAGATTCGAGTTAAGCAAGCAGCAGGAGAGAACTTTAAGATCTTTCCGACCCTGATTCAGGTACAGAAAGCCAGAAAAGGTGGCAAAAGGAAAAAAAGTAAATAAAAAGCTTAGAACTACCTTTTGTCAATATATAAAAAAGGTTGCAAATATGAGAGTAATTACTAATTTTATTTGGAATATTATCCTCCCCTTCACTTGTTTACTTGCAGCAATAAAGTTAATCCTGGATTCAGATCCCTTGTGCTGACTTGTTTTAAAGAATAAGTGTTTAAGAGAGTAACAAAAATGGGGTAGGCAACAGCAGCAGCAGCAGCAATAATATGGTAATGGAGATTCCACAGAGGAATTCTGACAAAAATGCTAAGGAAGGTCTTTAAGAAGAACAGACCTTTATGTTTTAAAGGGAAAAAGGAGGGATAATGGTGAAGGAACCCACAGGGGCCCCAAACCCCGAGCACCTCAAGTATTCAGGAACTTCAAGCCTTAACATTCCAAATCTTCTTACAAACACTACCGTATTCAAATGATTGTGGAAAGAAGAGTCGGGGAGGAGGGCCCTCCATTTATTTTTACTAAGTCACTAGGTGTCACAAACCGGGTGCTGGGGAGTGAGAGCCTGGCTCCGGCCGGATGGGCCGGCCCCACCCACCGGTCCCGGAGACAGAGACCCAGACGTGCGGGTGTGGTTGAAAGGCATCCAGGACTGTGTCGAGTGCCTACACCACCCCGCCCAGCGTCTCACAACGTCCGGTGGCACATGGACTGTGCAAGCCCAAGTCTGACTACAATGCTCCTTCCGACTAAGAAGGCCCTTTCTAGGGCTCTCCCGGAAGACTCGCCTGAGCCCCAACGGAGGGGAGGTGGCAATGCAGGGCGCTCTGCACTCTGGGAACTGTAGTCCTCAGAAACCTCGCGCCCAGGTCGGAGCCAGTGACCTACTTTCTTTGCATACTACACTTCCCCGCGCACTTTGCCGAGGCACAGACGGCCAACTGCGCATGCCCAGTAAGGGGAGCGGGCGAGGGTCGGGCAAGAGGAAAAGTTTCCAATGCACATGCGCGCTGTGGAAGACGGGCACCACTCCTCCTCCGCCGACCCCGCCTAATACATTTTATATGAATTCTACCCAGAAGACCCACTCCCGGTATTGTATCACCCCACTGTATCTGTGTTATCAGCTTCAAGAGAGGCTGAACTTTCCCTCTTTCTCACCTCCTCCCAGGACTGTTATTAAGTATCCGCTTCAAATGAGTTTGTTTCTGGGTGAAGCTGGGTTGTCTCTACCTGCGGTTGCTGTACAGACGGTGAATTCAGAGAAAAAAAGCCTTTCACTTAATGCCCGGCGGGCTAGTCTCCAGCACCCCACAGCCAGGAAAGTAAAGGCAGGAATTAAACCCTGTTCTCCCGTCCTCCTGGCCAAAGAAATTCCCAGTTAAGCTGCGGGGAGGCGCCGGCCAACAATCCGTAAGGCTCGACGCCAGCAGGGCCCAAACCTCACCCCTCTTCTAATCCAAGTCCGAGTAACCAGACCCGGCGAGGGAAATGGTAAAAGGTTCCTGGGCAGGGAACATCTGACACCTGAACATATTTTAATGCTTAAAATTGTTTGTGAGTCTCCTCCTCCCACTGCAAGGCCTGCTCTATGACCAGATTTACCAGATCCTCGGCAAAGCTTCCCTACAGGGTGTTAAACCTCCCTAATCCTTCCTCCCACACAAGCTTCGTTCCCTCTGCTTAAGAGGGGGATGGAGGCAGGCGCCCAAGAAAGCAGTAGGGGTGTTTTTCTCCGGAAAAATCAAAGATGAGGGACCCATTTCCTGGGTAGGATGGATAGAAGGAGAAAGAGAAAGGTCAGATGCTGTGCAGGCAACCAAGACCCTCTGAGCTGGCCCCACGTTTAAGCTTGCAAAGTGAGGTTCTGGTTTCTCTGGGTGGGGGTGGGAGAGGGCCTGCCAGGTGCCCCCTTTCCCCCCCTCCTGTTCAAGGGCACAGTCCATCCTCTGGACAGGTGGGCAAGGAGCTTAGAAGTGGGGCTCTTCCACCCGGGCACATCACCAGGAACAACGAGAATCCACTCACTGGTAGTGCTGTACGGGTACTTTTTTCTGCCCAATTTTTCCTTAGAACACTAAAGAGCTCAAGCCAAAATGGTGAATTATGGTTCACTAGCCCAAGGACAGTGACCACTGAGCGGTCCAAAAGGGGGGTGTCCACTCTCCATCCCTCAGGTCCCACAGGACCAGAAATAAACCCTATTAATTATTACCACCCCCCTTTCCCGGCACACAGAAAAAGCAGATAAACAAGGCCTGGATCCCCTTCCTTCCTCTGATTTATTTAATGGTGGTGGGACTTATGGTTTGGAGTGGAACAAGAAAAGCCTAGCGAGTCTCTATGATACAAAGAACCGAGGAGGCGCAGAGGGGAGGAAATGCACCCCACCCAGGAAGGGACCACACTTGGAACGGGAAAAGGGGCTCTGGGGTACTCCGGGATGACGGCAAGCGTGAGAAAAGGAAGAGGAGCAAAAGGGAAAAGAGGGGTTCCAGAGGGGAGGTGGAGAGAGAAAAACAAATGCTGGCCTGGCGTAGCGGTAGGGGCGCGACAGCAACGTGGAGCGTCCAGCAAAGCCAAAAACGGGAGTAGTGCGGGGGTGGGGAAAGGCGTTGGGCCTGCCAGGGTCTGTGGGGGCCCATCCGCCCGCACGCTCCCTCCCACCCACACCCCGCGCCCAGCTCACTCAGGTCTTCGCGGCGGTGGGGAAGTCTGCCGGCCGCAGGGCGACTTCTGCCTCCAAGATGGTCCTGGGCGCGGGGCGTAGGTCGCTCTCCCTTCTCTGCGGGGCGCTGCCACGCCGGGGGTCTATGTGTCCTTTCTGCGTTGAGGTGGCGAGTCGGGGGGTGCTATGGGCTATGACTCTCAGTGTTTCTTTCAGTTTTTATGGACGTCGGGTTTGGCAGCTGGGGGACGGAAGACGGGAGGGCAGCCAGGCCGGCGGCGGTGCGGAGATGGCGGACCGTGGCTTGTGTCGCGAGGCAGGGGATGGTCCGAGCTGGGGCCGGCAGGCGATCGTGCCCTTCTGGCCCAGCGTCTCCCAAGCCACTGGCTTCGATCCACCAAAGACCAGCACCTTCCCGCGCCCCGACCCGAAGTGAGCAAAGTCAATGAAAAGTTTCACCCTTAGCAACCCTGCGCACGGATCTGGCTTTCCCACCCCTGCGTGATGCGTCCCTCCGCCCTGCAGGGGCGGGGCCGGGCCGGGACTACTTCCCAGCCGGCCTGGCGTTTTAACCCCTCTCAGTGCTTGGAATTTGGGGCGACTCCCGCTCGGCGCTCAGATTCCAGCTCAAACGTCAGCAAGGCTACTGGCTGGCCTCTGTAACGCTGTGCACCTCCCCTCCCCATCACGGCGCCAAACCGTGTTTATTTTCCTCATGCTCCAAACCACTCTGAAATCGTTTTCATCGGGACAGGTGTTGCCCAGGTGGGGTGCGAGCTCCCGGAGGGCAGGGGGCTGGGCTGGACCAAGTTGCTCACTTTAGGTGTTTTGAGGGAATGCAGGCCGCGGGGAGGAGATCTGCCCTCCTTCTTCCCTGGTTCTTGCCCTGCACCTGACCTGGCGCCAACGGTTCGTACCTGGGCCCGAACCGTTCCCCAAACCACCTGGGCGAGTCCCTTCGGCTGTGGGAGTCTGTCCGTGGCCGGCCCCGCTCGCATCTCCCAGTTACGGTGTCCTCGCGGTGAGGGAGCTGAGGGACCGTGCAAGTTCTGGAAACGTTTCGCACCTTTATCAATTCAGGTTGGCCGGAGTCTCCCGAGCGCCTAGTGCCTTGTCGGGGAACGCTAACGTCGCAGGGAGGGCGAGGGGGAAACCGGGGACCAAGCACGCTGGACCAGGAGGAAAAGGAGGCAGCGGCCAGACCGCCAGAAAAAAGAACCGAGCACCACATTAACCTTCAGCTTGCTGCCTCTTGCGCCCCGTTACCTCGCGGCACAAAGAGGGCCAGCACTGGCACTACGCAGGCGCAAGAGCGAGTCCCCAGCCCGACACGGGTGGGTTTCGACTTCCCAGCGGACTCCCTGGTTCACCTTCCTCTGTTGGCGACTCTTGTACAGGGCACTAAAGGGCGCCACCATTCTTCTAGGAAGAGTCCCAGCCGGCGGTAGAGTGGCACGTGCTCGTGGAAGGGGCGTCGGCCTCGCGCACCCGACAGTCTCTCGCGCGGCGGACACAGAACTCACCGAACCGGGCATGGGGCGCACTAGGCCCCAGCGCACGGCCCCCTGCCTGTGCCCTGGCCACGCGGCACACTTGGCCACTTTGTGACTGCGAGCACAAATTGTGGGTTGGAAGGCCTGTACCGCTCGAGGTCACAGGCGGACTGGACGGCCAGGTGACGAGGCCGGTGCTCTTGGGCCAGCATGTGATGTCTTCCTCTCTGTCCCTATAATCTCCCATTCCCCAATTTTCTCCCTGTCCTCGACCTTTATTCTCAGTCCAGACGGTTCCAGCCCGACGGCAGCCGCCAAATTCACATGGGTGACGAGGTCCTAAAAGTTTCCAGCTACAAACACTTTGCATTTTTTTCCTTGATCACTTTTTTTTGGCAAGGCGAGACAGCAAGTGGCGTCGGGGGGGTTAAAAGTGCTTTCCTTGACTGCAGCAGAGAAACGCCAGACTGTAGGGCAAACTCCAAGGGGACGGGGAGGCGGGAGGGAGCCTGAGCCGAACGTACTCCATCCCCCACTCTGAGCGCTTCAGTCCCTGGGGCACCTCCAGGAACTACTTGCCTAGTGCGTCAGCAAGAGGCTGAACGTCACTTACACGCCCCCTCAGCCTTGCCCGCCTGCCTGCCTGCCTCCACCCTCTCTGTTCTCCGCCCCCCGTCAAGTGTTCCACCCCGGTAGTGAGACCCGACGGACCCATGGGGTTCCAGAGCGTGGAAGAGCTAAAAATACAACCAGGCTGTTAGCAACAGCCTTCTCACTGGTCAGGGCGCGGGGAGAGGCGGCGTCTGATTGGGCTTTCGGCCCAATCTCTAGGACTGAGGGGGCCGAGTGCAGAGGAGCCAAGGCCCTTGGGGAGGGTGTGCGTTTGCGCAGTGGTACACTGCAAGGGATACTGGTATTTGTAGTCATTTATTAGAGGCAGCCATAGAACTGTGTGTGTGTATGTGTGCGCGAATCCAAATTCTGCCACCAACCATGATACCTTGATTGACAACAAATCTCTTTACATCTTCAAACCTGTTTTCTCATCCTTAAAATAGTGATCATGTGGGGACTAAGTATGATACTGCATGTAAAGCCTGGCTCCAACAGTTCCTATTCTTAATTTAAAGGTAAAAGGTTCTGGCCAAATTTCAGCCTACATATCCTGGCTCAGGTCGGTGTACGTTCCCAGTAAGAAACCTTACAGGACAGAATGATGAGAAAGGTAGGGGTTAGCTGAACGAATTCTCAGGAGGTATCTCCGTAAGGAGGGCTGGAGTCCATGTAAGCAGATAAAAGGTAGGCTCTCCAACTTTCTCTGCAGGCTGAGTGAGGGCACACCAAATTCTCCTAAGGCAGGCGTTAAATTTCTGTCGTGTTTGTGCTTTTATTTGAATCTTCCCTGAAGTGCCAGAAACACACCATTCCTAAGCAGTATCACTAAAACAAAACAGAGATCTAGCCTCCTTGGCAAATGGGAGTCCTGGGTAAAGGGTTAGCATATAAATAGGAAAAGGTAAAGGAAAAAACGGTAGTCACCATTCTTAACTGATGTCTCCATTTATGATGTGGTGAGGACATGATTTGCCAGGGCTTAATCGCAAGCTTAATTCCTACTGAATCATTCCGGAGCCCTACATTTGATGGGGTACACCATGTTTTCAAAATGGTGAGCTTCAGAAGTAAGCAAGTGCAGCAGGGAGAGGGTGGAAGCAACTTCTTTGTTGAGAGTAAGCAAGTTATGCCAGATTATTTGGTGCCCTGACAAGTCAGGCTGGTAATAATTAGCCCCAGTTAACTCAGGGGTGAGTCACAGCCTCATACACACATGCCAGGGTGAGAAATTGTAGTTTCTTTTTAAGTCATCCAAGTAAAGAGTTCCTCAGTTTGATTCTTCGGATCCACTGCTCCAGCTGGGCAGAAGCAGACACGCACAACAGGAACTGTTTTGAAGAAGCGTGGATGCTGAAGGCAAATTATTTGCTATTTCACTACAACTGATGTAATTCTAGTAAACAAGTGAACAAATCTGTCTTTTGCTAAGACACTAAAACTGCAGTGTTCAAAGACAGTAACAGTCTAGCCTTGGTGGTGGCAGGCAGGCTGCTCAAGGAAAGAGCTGGTAAGGACCTGAATAACTGGCGAAAGATGGGAATTGGGGTCCTTTCTTTTAAGGTAAGAAAATTCCAACCAAGGCAAAGAATCATCTTTATGTTCTAGCTTCAAACTACTGTTAAAGGGCGATAGTCCAGAATAGAGTGACATAGTCTCTCTGAAACTTGATCAGTTGTTTGATTCCCTAATTTAGAAGTTGCAAATTGGCAGGCAAGGTCCACATCTGGTGGATATATTGTCTTGGCAGATACTGACAGATTTTTTAGCAAAACATTTTGATCTATATTACACATTAAAACTGAAGTTACTATAGAATTAATGACAAATTTTAAAAATGAGTTGATCACATTTGAACAGTGGAAGGTTGCACAAAAATATCTTAATTTACCACTTGTCCTAAATTCAGGATCTGGTAATGCTGGGCATTCAAGCTGGCAATTGTCCGGGGTTTAAGAGCAGCTGCCTCCTTTAAGACTATGCTCTCTGGCTCCCCCAAGATCCTTATCACTCCGTTGTCTCCCAGACACTGTCAGAGGATCACATACCATTTATCATCATGTTTGGGCTATTCTTACACCCCTCCCTTTTCAATTATATTACTCACCCAGACTTCTGAATTTCTGACCCCTTTTTCATTTCACCATAGTAATTGGTTGAGTGGCTGCCTACTGTGTGCCCTGCAGTGAAGGGAAAGGCAAAAGGAGCTCCAGGATCTTATGATCAAGTTCATTGTTTATAAACTCTGGGTTGTGGTCCATTAGTGGGGTCGTAAAAATCACTTGGTTTAATGGATTTCAGCCAGGTATTTTAGAATAGAATGGAATACAGTGAAAATACCAGAATGCCGTACACATTCTAAACTTTCACAAAACTGTTGCTTCTTTTGTTACATATGTACTAGGCATGAGAACAGTCCAAGCCAGAGATTGTTGTTTGGTATGTACCTCTGGAAGCATCCATGAGGTGACAGAAGCTTAGAAGAGGTACTGAGTTGGCTGGCTGACATGAAGGTGGAAGGGTATTTGAAACAAAGGAAACAGCCAAGAAGATGGGGCTTGTGCAAGGAATGTCCCTTTAACTGCCTGATGAAGAGCACAGAGAGAATGAGTAGTCAAGAACCTTGAAGGTAGGGGAATAGAGGGAACCATCTGGAGGACCTTCAATGCCAGGACTCAAATGTGAAGAATTAGGGCACCATTGTAAAAGAACTACCATTTATGAAAGTCTTACTAGTTAAGCGTTAGGCACTTACATGGTCACATTTAATCCTACAAACCAAAAAGGTACACGTTATTATCCTTATTTAATAGATAAGAAAAAAGCAGCACAAAAAGGCTAAATGACTCGCTAAAAGTCAACAGAATTAAAATACAGGCCTGAGTATGAAGTCCACATATTTCTCATTACATTTATTTTTGACTAAGAGCACATATAATAAGTGCAATGTTTAAAGGAGATTAAATTACCATGTGTGTAGAATGTATTTGGGAAGCTGCTAGCAAGATACCCATCCTTTTTAGAATGTAGAAATAAGTACCAAACACTGAATACTTAATAAATAACAGTAATAATAATATATCTCGGAAAGGTAACTCCTTCCTCAGCCTTACCATGATGAGTTCAATTATTTCAACTAGACCTACGTGGACAGTGCTACAGTAACTTTTAAGACCATTTTCATTTTTTGAGGCCATATAGTTGGCTGAGCTCATTGCTCTAATTCTTTTCACAGAACTGTATACTGTTAAAAAAGTTAAAACTTAGCTTGCAAGAGATATTTTCCCAACAGAGAATTTGGTGCTATCATTATCCTAAATTTTAAAATAAAAAGGACTTATTCTCCTTTTTGGAGATAATTATCAAGGATTTGAACTTTAAGGCCATTTACTTTATCTCAGATGTTCTTAACTCATTATGGCATTGTTCTCCTGGCCTCTGAAAGAAAGTAAACCAAGAATGGCATTATGAGTTTAGGAAACAGAGAAGCAGAATACAGTAGAATTCACTGGGCTGAGGTTGAACCTGTGTTATTAGTCCTAAGAGAACAACGTGCTAGTATTTCCCATTGCTGACCAGTGTGGAGGGGTATACCCTTTGAAATCCTACTGGGCATTAATCTTAAACTCCCTTCCAAGACCTTTCAGAGACATAGGTGCTGAGGCTAATGGAGAACAGCTGAGGTGGTGTTTTGCTGAAACTTAATACTTTGAAACATTTGTTGGATACAAGATGTTATGTGTGTCAAGATAGTTAATAAGCAAATTTTAAAAACTGATTTTTTAGCAAAAATTTTGATCTATATTACACATTAAAACTGAAGTTACTATAGAATTAATGACAATTCTAATTCTAATCTGAAAATGCTCTGGTCTCTGCAACTCTTTTGACATAACTTAACCCCCACTTAATGCTTTAGAACTGCCAGACCTCTCCCAACACATTGCCCTGTTCAAACTGTTTTTCCACATAAATGTCCTTACCTGCCCACCCCAGCCCCTTTGTCAATAGGCTCCAACATATCCTTAAAAGCCCAGTTAATCTGGTTTGACTTCAATTATTCATTCAAAACCAAGCACCTGCTACTTGCTAGGCAGAACAGTCGGCTCCTGCCATCATGGAACACAGTCGAGTGCGTGAGAGCAGTTAACTACCAAATGCTATCAACAAAATGCTTATCGTGCTGCGTGGGGTTATGAAAGGAGGAACTACTTTAGATTGAGGGATGGGAGAGGCATCTTTGAGGAAATATTTAGCTAAGGTCTGAAGGATAAGTAGGCGTTAGTGGAGCAAAAGGTGGCCAAGCATTAGGGAGGGATTAACAGGTAAAAGCACTGAGGCAGAGGAAAGTTGAGGTCCGAGGAACTGAAACCACCCCCAGTGGCAGGTGTGCAGAGAACAGGGTGGCAACAGACAACACGGGGAAGCCCGAAGGAGTATCTTTAGCCCTATGGCTATGACCTTCCCCTAGCCTTCCTGAGGGGCCCCCAAGCTAGGCTAAGAACGCTTCTTTCTTTGTGCATCCTCAGGTTATATTGAACTCTTTCTGGCAGGTTCTCTTACTAAATTATTTGAAGGCAGAGATTATCTTAATTCAATTTTGGACATTTAGTACATCACAAATAAGAGTTTTGTGGATCCAAAACAAAACCCTGATGAAGTCAGAAGACTAATTTCTTTCTCTGGCTTTGCCCCTAAGCTGCAGTGTAACCTTGGACCAAGTCCCTGGATTCCTCAGGACTCACCAGTTTTTTCCTATCTGTGCTGTCAAAGACCTGCTTGACTGGAAGTTTCAAATTATGAATGTGCCTCCTAAAAGGTAACTTGCTCATCACTTCTACTGGGCAGAAAGTATAGATAGCTGAGTAAAGATAAAGGGTATGTCTGAATTTGTCCTTAACCTGTCACTTAAAAAAGAGAGAGCAAAGAAACATCCTTAATGTGAGTATATATGCACTTTATGAAACGAATCAAGTTCAGTTCTCCTCACTCATCGATTTGAATACATCTTGTCTCATTACCTTCACCATTACTGGGAGCCATCTCTTCAATTCAAAATTAAAGTTGGACTGGAAGAAAAACAAGTAAGTTTCTAAAAATGACTTTGGTTTACCTGTAATGAAAGGCATGGATGGTTTTGATTTCTTTACAATAGTACTAAGAGAACAAGGTGCTAATGAATCCCAGTACTTCTATTTTGGATCACAAATTCCTGGGTGGATATAATAAATTCCTAGAGTTAAATTTCAATTGGCATGGTGACTACAAGAAAATAAACACCTACTTTATTAATATGATAGCAACAGAAAGGCTTTCCAATTTCTCAGAAGAGATGTAACATGTGCCAGTACCACCTGGTTAAGTGTTAACAAGATGAAATGCCCACATTGTTGGAAGAGCTCCCCTCCCCACTGCAGATGTTTCACGAAGGACAACTACCATCCAAGCTGCTGTCGGAACACGCTTCTCACTGCAGTAGCTTCAGAGTCAACTCCCCAAACACAAGACTGAAATGCTTTTATTCCTGTTTTAGAAGCTCTTGGTGTAGAGAGAACATACCAATTTTTGGGAAGCAGACTCCTTGAATTCAAGAAAAACCAAGAACTGATCTGTCAATCTATCTCTGATACATCTGCCAGAGTGCTCTGTGAGCAATCTTTTTCATTTCTACCACACGACTGGGTGAGGACAGGAAAGGGTGGAAAGGTGCCAGCATACTAACAGATCAGGTGATACTCTGCACTCCCTCCCTCTGCTGGCGGTAGTAGGCGTTTTTTTCTGGAAGCTGGAGCACCTTGATTGGGGGAGGAAGAGGCCCATCAATCACCTCTTCTTGAAGCCATACTTTTTGCGTTCATAGAAGAGATCTGTCTTAGAACTCCCCAAATTGACAATCTTTGGGCAACCATCTCTCTAGGAAACAGAACAGAGAAGTTGTTAAATGTTTGAGCCTGAATTGAGAGGAATTTAAGATCAAAACTTTTACATTAATGGTTCTGCCATTCATCTTACCAGGTGTCAATTCAATTTTATTCAATCAGTCATCAGGAATTTACTAAGCACCTAGAATGTGTCCATAGCCTGTCTAGCCTCTACCCAGTGGCCTTCCTTTAGAATATTGGATTATCAGCTCACCTGCTGCTAATGTGATACAGCTGAAGTAGAATCTAAGACTCTAAAGCTATCCAAAGGGTTTTCAAGTGAGGTAAGAAACAGTAATAATCATCTACAGACCAAGCTCTCTAGTTCTCCTCCACACAGGAGAGAATACCACCAAGGAAAAAAGACTGAAGACTCTAGGAAATAGTAACTTACATTTTTGTAAGTACCACAGGGAATGCTGGGTTTGATGTGTCCAGCATTAATTCACTTAATGTGACACATGGTCTTGGGGGAAAGGACTACTAGGAGTACTAGGATTGCTGTTGACAGGCCACACTCTACAAGGACATGCTCTCCTGGCCCTTTTGTGAGCTTGAGTGGTTTCAGTGAAGCCCCGGGGAAGCTGTGTTCTACAGATATGATGACTCCGTCAGTTGATCTGGATGATGGGAGGAAAACTGGGGAAGATGCTACTGGAAAAAACCTTCAGAGGTCTGATTTTATTCAACACCCATGTCAAAGGACATTGCTTCCTGTGACACTGGACTACAGAATGAATTAATCAAGTCCTTAGACATCACATTTCTAATTCAGCTGATATATCTTTTGGGGTACTGGTATCAACACTGCACAAAAACCTCTGAAAATGCACAAAGCCAACACTAACATTTCACTATTTTCTAGAAAACAGGTATCACAGCACATATTAAACTGAGAGCTATTGTCTGTGGAGCCTGCTGTGCTGAGGGAGCCAGACAGTGGACTCAGCCCCTCCATGGCTCACTAGGTAAACTCAAGTAACCCATGTCATCTGTATGGGAAGTCCTGGTACAAATGGGTGAATAGCTGCCTCTCCTGATCCAAGGTAACCTGATATTAAGCATTAACAGTTCTCCAAGCTCTTTGGAGACACTGAAATTTTGAGGCTTGATGGTAGCCTATTTAGGCTACCATGTCTTACGGACTTGTGACTACGGGCAAGTCACTTCTTTTTGGACTCATATTCCCCAACTGTCAAATAGGAGGACTGAATCAGGTCAGCATTTATAAACTCTATTTATAGAATCCTGGCAAGTCCTGCAAGGTGCCAGGTGATGTAGGACTCATCCCCCAATCTGTGCAGCTCCCTAGTAACAGCTTAGTTGGTAGGCAAATAGACAGCCCTTAAGAAGTTATAAGAAATTGCCAAAATAAAGTATCAGCAATTATATAATGGTTTAACCTAACACATACATATACACAGCTTCTGTGTAAGATATTTTTTGAAGAGTACATATTTTTTAAAAAGCTGGAAAACCAGTGCATTAGACTATCAGATCCTTGGTTTTTATGGCAGTTTCTGACTCACAGGATTCCTGTTTTCTTGCCTGAATGACCGTTTTTTATTTTCTACACATGTCCCAAGGGTCTCATGGTGGTTCCGTTAAGCCCCCCAATGCTGGGAGCAGCGAGGGCATGCTCACTGGGACTGGCTAGCTTTTGGTGAATATGCCTGTGAATGGAGAGCATGAAAAGGGAGATGGAAGGACCAAGAAACCTGGGAGGTTGGTACAGGAGAGTATTTGTGAGGTGAGCCAGAGGATATTTAATACTGGCAAATGTTTGCCTCATGGCAGTAGCTCTTTTATCAACGGTATGCCTGAATACTAAAAATTTCATCCTTTCTTAGTCTTCCCAGAAGACTGACATTTCCCCATTCCTAGCACAGGGAGCGTCTACTTTAGGCAGCTATGGCTTGAATTCACTGCCCGTGGTAAACATTTTATAGCCACTTGATTTCGAAAGTTTCACAAAAAAATAAGATTACTAATAGACTATCAAGTGCTTGTTCCTATAATACCAAACATGTTCACTAAAACATTCCCAGGAGAACCCTAAGCTGGCTCCTGTAGCAGCCACAAAGGAGAATTCAACCCATGTGGGTTTCCTTCCTGAGGGCTGCTTCAACTCCATTTCTACAGTAGAAAGAGAGCTACAGGTTACCTGAACCAGTGATAAAAAAACCCAGGACTTTCAAGTTATACTTTAAAATCAACACTAACTGTGTACCAAAATACAACATACCAAATGGAAATGTGTGCAGAACTGAGACACAGGAAAAGGCAAGTTAAAAAAATTTGAGATCAGAAAAATAGAATTACTGAAAATGGGTACCCATTTCTATTTCTTACAAATGGTAGCCAAGACTTATGAGTGGGTGCTAGTGGCAAGATCTGCTTTATTAACAGAAACGAAACGTCTTTCATTCTTTCAGCAGCTGTTTAGTGAATACCAATGATGTAAATAGCAGAACACTGGTTTGGGACCTAAACAATGCAATTATGTTTTCTATCTGAAACTTTTATTTAGACTGTCAAGCTCTCAATAAATGCATCTGTGGGATAACAGGGATTACTACTTCCTTTTTGTGGCGATTTCCTCAAATCTGCACACAGCATGTTAGTAGCAAAGCCGAGACTTGAACATGGGCTTTTGGGCTCTTAGTCCATTAATTTTTCTTACATGCTTCCCAGAGGCAAAAAACAAAACTTCCCCATGGTCCAGCAAGTTCTAAAGAATGATACATTTGTGAGTTTTGAAAAGTTTCAAATATCTTTTGTATCTAACTGCTGTGTTATTCTCTTAAATAGGGAGAAGAAAATGGTAGAAATATCAGGAGAGGGAGAGGTCCATCCTTTTAAGCACCTGAGAAGAGCAATAGTCAGGTGGTCTAAGCACTTTAAGTTAGACCATGCATTCTTAAAGGAGATGAAAACAACTTTGGTATTACAGTGGTTTGTGACCTAAATCATACTTACCCAACAAAACCTTATCCTCAGAATTTCTTATTAGGGAGAAGTTTTAACTTAAACTTCTCCTTAGGGGACTAATAATGAAAAAAAAAAGTTGAGAAATACTAAGTCAGCAGACCTGGGTTCTAGTCCTGCATCTGCCACTTAATTAGCCAGGTAACCTTGGGCCAAGAGCTTATCATCTCCTAAGCCTTCATTTCCTCATCTATATAATAAACAACTTTTGGAAAAGAATGTTCGGCACCGTTCCTGGCACTTAGCAAGAGCTTCATAAATGTTAGCTGCTACTTTTCTAGTTGGGAGAGTTGAGGAAAATGGTAAATAAAAGGAGTAAAGGAAGCAAGGGTTATGGGGGATCAATATGATGCTGCACTGTAAGAAACCACAACCTAGTTTACAGTGCCCTGACTTCTGAGTAGTCTTGAGGCTTTGAAAAACTGTGAGAACACCCAACTTAGCTCACTGGTTTAATTCCCTTATAAATTATGAAAGTTGCAGGAAGAGAACAATAAGCCAGGGTTGCTTTGGTTGCCGGAAGATTTCTGCATAGGAAAAAGTCTTAGGCACTTATCTACACGATGATCTGTAAGTCTGAGAGGCTGGATCATGTCACTGGACTGCTCTGTGTTCCTTGGAAACTATTTCTGAGTAAATGGGAGCTACATGCCATCTCAAATATCCTCAGACTAGTCCTTTATAATAGGAAGTAGGGGAAATAATGTTTAGAATAATTCACAGGGACAGAATGAGGCACAAGGATCCAAATGTATCAGGTCACACACCACATGCAGAGTCGTCAGACAGCAATTAACATTTATTAAGCACTCTGGTTGCAAGCTTATTCCAGATAAGAACTCTGGCTACAACCATGCAAAGGTTGAAGAGAACTGTCCTTAATGTACTCCTGAGCTAGTTTAAGACTTTTCATGCTTCCTTTTTGCTGCTCTTGTCTCACCATGGTTTCACTGCTTATAGACTATATACACAATCACCAAATCTCTACAACATGCCAGACACTCTATAGGGGGGAACTCCAAAAATGCAGACCATTAGAAAAGGACAATTACAAAAACCAAGGTCCCAGAGGAGTCTAACCTAGATGGAAGATCAGATCAAACAGTATATGATTCAATAATGCAAAAATTTGATAATGTAAATGCACATCATAATTTATGACAGGACAATATTTAAGTCACCAACCAAAATTATGCTTTTGGTACTTTACCTGTGACCCTTCTCATCTTCCTAAATATAAGACTTAATGGTATAAAAAACAGTCTTATTTGGCCTGCTATGTCCCATTTACTTGGCATAGCCAGGACCCAAATGTGTAAACTGCTGAGATGCCTCGGTTGTTTGTCTTCAACATGGGTACATCCTACCAAAGAGACTTATGAATGAACAAAAAGGTGTAAAATAGCTTTAGTTAGACAGCCTGAGCTTGCCACTTACAAGCTGGGTGAGGGACTGTAAAATGGGGATAATAATTCCTATTTAACAAAGTTATTGTGAATAAGGGTGATAACATTGATAAACTACCTACAGTTTGCTCATGGGGATATTAAGAATCATGTATCTTTTGCCTTATCCTTGGTTAGGTTACCAGCTACCTTCTATTAGCCTAGTGGTACTGTATCACACTTCTTTTTATTATGTCATAAGAAGACAAGCTGATTCATGGGATTTCCCCACCAAGAACCCTGCTGCTTCTAATCTAAAGAAAAACAGTAAAAGTTGCCTTTGGTATAGACCTATGAGTTTGGCAACAAGTTTGAATGACTAGTCACTGCTCCCACATGTCAAGGGGCAAAAATATCATGAGACAGAATCACAATTATGCATTATGAAGCCAAAGGCATTCTTTATCCACTTAAAGCTGAAATCACCTTAAGTTGTCCCAAATTCAACTTTGTCACTGCATCTACCCAAAAAGTACTTAATGACAGTAAAAAGAATTACTGAGTGGCTATCACACACCAAGCACTGCACAAGGACCTCCAAAATGCAGGATGTTGTTTCTCAGTAAAAATAATCAGACATCCGTCAAGGAAGGTTCTCCAAATTGATGATGTCGACAATTTGCTTCTTTTGTATTTTTGATATGTCTTGATGCCAAATAACTGCCTTTTATTAGACTACACCCAGTCTGTCTCACAAAACTTTAAATATAACCTAGGTGACTAACTGAACATAGTACTTTCCAGACCATGGCAGTTTGCTGTGGATGGCAAAGAGTAAATAACAGAAGGAAAGATCAGATGGGAAGCTTAGAATTTACCCACATCCTTCTCCTGGATGGTGCATTCCTTACAATAATAGGCATCCGAGACTCCTGGGCCTCCACAGATCACACAGCGCCCCTGGTAAGAGCCATAGTTACACTCATCACATATGCGCACCAGGGTGCAGGGCCGCACATAGGAGTCACAGATCACACACTTGCCATCACCTGTAAGGAAGAGAGAATGAAGTTACGCTCACTTCCAAGTACCTCCTCAAGATCTCTGCCTTTCCCAATATGGGAAAATACACTAGTCTCCTCCTCTCAGTGGCTTTAGGATCCTCTACTTTGGCATTACAAAACTTGGCCTACCTAGTGTACATCTCGATATCAATACACAGGAAGAGTTAATCAACGAATGTATAAAGAACTTAGAACAAGACCTGGTAGATGGTTAAGTATTTAATTACCAGCAGAAAACTGTGTGTGTGTTGGGGATGGGGTCATGCTATTTCCTGTCCAAAGCTAGAAATTTTATGAAAACCTAAACATGTTTAAAATACACAAGATGGAGTGGGGAGTGGAGTGGGCCTCCGGTTGCAGCCTGGCGTTGTGTTCACAAGCTTCCAGGCACATCTATCTACTCAAAGCCCTTTCTGTGGCACTGCTGGACATTAGCCTTCTGCTGGTTCCACAAAACTGTAAGTGGGAGGGTTGAGGTGTTTGGGAAAAGCGTGTTCCACTCACATTTTTCACACAGTCTTCCGATGGCTGCAAGATCAAATAAGGCAGAATACAATTAGAATTAAGGTTTTGAAGAACATCCTCGAGTTTGGGGTGGGGACAGAGGCAGGGGCTGCAGGGGGCCCTGAGGGATTTTTATCCTTATCCTCACCCTCCTGAAGCCGCTCCCCGGTCCTGGGCAATCTGAGTTTCCCCGGACCGCTCCACAGCCGCCCTCCTCCCGCCCCAGCGCGCGCCTGCCCGCACTCTTCACTAGGCCACAAACCCGGGCGCTGCTCCGCTACCGACCGTGAGGGCGGAAACGTGGCGCCTTCGAGGCAGGATCCTAAGGAAGAGTTGGGAACCTCCGACCCTCCAGCTCTTGACACCACCCCGACCCAGACAGCCGGGAGCAGGAAGCTGTCTCACCAACACCAGCCTGTTTGCGGCAAAATATCAAGTCCGGATGATGTTTAGCCATTGCTCCCGCTCAAGACGGCCACCGGAAGCTTTGGGAACTTCCGTCCGACCTTCAACCCCCAGTTGTTCCTGCCTCCTCGTCTCTGTGATTGGTCCTCTAGGCTTACATCAGCGTTTGCGCTCTTGCCACCAAGGACCTCTCGCTTTCGCGCGATGAAAACTCTTTTAAGTTTTACAGACGAGTTTCTTCGTAGCTGCGGAGGGGCTAGGGTCCTGGCCGGTGCGCGAAAATTAAAAGAAAGACTTCTCCCAGATTTAGATGGAAGAGACAACTGAAATTTGCACTTCGTTAAGCCATCATTGTGCTCGGCATTTATTTCCACAAGTGTTTTTATGCATCTCTTTCCACTTCAGGGTCCGTTTGTAACACGGGAGCCGCGCCTACTGCGCTGGCAGGGCTTTGGCACCTCCTCGCGGAGGCCCCGCCTTCACCATGACGCGTTTCCCGTCAGGCCGCGCCCCAGCCCGATGGCTATAAATAGGCCGTGTGGTACGTCACTTTCACGCGACCTCATCTTTGTCAGTGCACAAAATGGCGCCTTACAGCCTGTTGGTGACCCGGCTGCAGGTGAGCGAGTTCAGGGCCCTCTGGGTTCACAGGGGTGGGGTGCCTCCTACGGTGCCTGAGGCTTTAGCCTGGGCAAGGCGAGGCGGACCCAAGCTCTGGCCGTCTTTTTATGTACGTGTCACGGCCGCGGGCCCCGCTGCCGTGTCCGCTCCGCTCGTGCCCGAGGTCAAGGCGTCCCTGGCTCAGTTAGCTCTCCTAGCCTTGTCCCCGCCCCGCGGGAAGCGTGGGTCCGAGCAGCGACGGCCAGGTGAAGCGTGAAGACACCTCTTTATTCTTTCTGAAGGTCGCATTCCCCTCTCCCGTGGGGTTTCTTTTCGTTCCTCAAGGTGAGGACAAGGTGACTAGGGGGCGCGGTCGTTGTTAAGCCCTCTAGGCCCAGAGCGTGAAGACCGCACTTACCATTCTCTCAGCAACAGAGACTTGGTAGTCAGGTGCATCTACGGTTGCTAGGTTTGGAGTCTGGAGAAGAAACTAGAATCTTATTGCCTCTAAAAAGTGTCCTGCGGAACATACAGCCAAGAAGGCGAGGGCATCTTCCAGGCCCAGACGTAGTAAATAGTAGCCTTTCACCTTTGTATAAGATTGCAAGACTGTTTCAATTCCTCCTCATATCATTTGATTTATGTAATCATCTGGTGAGATTATTCTCATTTGGTAGGTGAATGATACTGCTAGAAAGTAGATGAAAGTTTCTGCTGAGTGTCTCTGAAGTGGTGGCCTGAGCATCTGCTCTTCTTATCCTTCTGTTTTCCTTATTCATGTCAACCTGTCCTCACAGAACTTTCTGAGCCGAAATATGATCTTTGAGGTAACAATTATATTTGTGAGAGTACCAGAATGGAGTGTTCTGAGCTTACAGTGAGTTGCTTTTCAATTACTAGATGGGAGAGTAAAGATACTCAAGGGTTTGACCTTAACTCTCCTCTTATGAACCATCTAGAAAATTGACTGTGACTGCCACATGTTTTTTTCACTTCTAATTTGACAACCCTAGGAAGGTTTAAGGTCTAGCAGATATTTGGTTAATAAAAATAAAGCAAACATTTGTAGACATTCTCTGACAACATTTTACATTTAACTTTGTGAATCTACTTTGAATTAAGCACAACTTCTATTATAGGATTAAAAAAGAAGTTATGTGTTGTACTCAGGAAACATTGTGTTTTAATAAGTTTTTTTTTTAAATCATATTGTTTATAAACTATGTGGTTTAAAGTGAAGTCATCATTTATCTTAAAGACTTCTGATCTCTCAGTTCTAGGCAAAGACAAGGGATTTTCCCTAATTATTTCTTCAGATCTTTTGATTTTATAGGTTAACAATGTAGAAATAGTTGTTTTTCCCTGATCTTGCTGTTCATGGTGTAGTGAAGTCAGGCAAGATTATTTGACAAGAAATGGTTGCATATTTCTATAGCTTGGAATAGAAGACTAATATCACAGTATTATTGAACTGAAGAAAGATCTTGGAAAGCATGAGTGTTTAGACTTGTATAGCAAGAGGTCTGGGCCATAGTTCATATTCTTCCCTGGCTCTGACCTTGAGCAAGTTAATTCTGAGTCCCAGTTTCCTCATCTGTTGATTGGGAATGATCTTCAGTGACAAATGTTTATTGAGTACTTGTTAATCACTCCCAGTCAGATTTTTATAAAGTGATGAGAAAGTAGAATATATTTATGATCTTCGTGTATTTCAACTTCCTCTTTTACAGATGGATAATCCAAGACCTTGAGATCCTGGGTGATTTCCAGTGACAGAATCAGTATTATAATCCAGGTCTCCTTGTTTGTTCATTCACTGAGATGGGTGAACAGCATTATACAACACCACTTTCCAATAGCCAGGTTGTCTTAAATAATGGCCTGCTACCACTGCCCTCTGAGAACCTTGTAAATTACCTCTTGTGTTTAACTACGTTTGAGAAGTGATGCTATCTTAGTTGTCACGTCTGCAGAATCCTGTCTGTGCTTTCAATTTATTCCTCCCTCATTCACTGCATACTTACTGAGCACCCAAATGCTTGCCCTGGATGCAGTGATAAGCAAAGCAGACAATTCCTGTTCTTGCAGACTTCCCCTGTAGTCTAATGTATTTTCCACTGCAGAGCGCCTTGGAGGTCTTTCTCAGCCAAAATATTTTTCTTCTGCCCTTAGAGCTAGACTGAAGGTGAAGGTAGATAATACAATGATGGCAATTACTACTACCACTAAGAGAAGCTAACATTTACCTTACTCTGTGCCAGTAATCTCATGTGACCCTGTGAGGTAAAGGCATTGTATACCTTCTGTAGTTGGTTCTTGATTTTAACTGAGTGAATGAATGAGTAGGTGAGTAAACTTCAATCTCAAATTTGGGCAGAGGGAGTAGAACCACCATCCTGGGGACTAGGAGAGCTCACCATTGCCTTTTGGACCAACTGTTACCAAATATTTATTGAAAACTTGCTATATTCCTAGCACTGTTCTAAACACTTGGAGTACAGCAGTGAACAAGAATGGAGAGCTTATATTGTAGTTCTGGGGAGGCAGAAAGTAAGTAGACAAATAAGAAAAGTATAGTTACTAAGTGCTTGAGGACAGTAAAATAGGATAGTGCAGAAGAGAGAGTAGGGGTGAGAAAGTAGTGTGGCTTTAACTGGGGTGGTTGAGAAGGCCTCCGAAGAGGTGCCATTTGAGTCGATACTTAAATGATAAAAAGGCAGCCCTTCAGCATTTTGGGAGAAGAGACTTCAAGCACCTGAGATAGGTATGAGCTTAGTGTGTTGAAGATAAGCAAGGCCAGTGTGGTTGACATGTCTAAAAGGATAGTCTGAGTAAGAGGTGGGGGCCAGGGCAATATAGACTTGGATTTTGACTTCCAAGTGTAATGAAAATCTACTGGAGTGGTGGGATCTGATTTATGGCTGAGAAAATGTTTTTCGGGTTGCTGCATGGATGATGGCCTATGGGCAAAAGAGGAGGCAGGGAGATGAGAACCAACTCTTGGAATCATCTAGGGAGTAGTGAGGGCGTCTGGGATAGGGTTCTGGGAGCAGAGAGATTTTGGAGGTAGATGGGTTGGATGTAGAATGTGAAAGATAGGGAATAATTAAAGATGACCCTGAGGTTTGGGACCTGAGCAACTGAGGGATGGGTGAACTTGAATTTAGTAGTCCTGTGTTTGCATAGTGCTTGTAAGACTGAGGTGAGGGCTGAAGCTTGTTTATAAATTCTTGGTCCTTTCATCAATTTGCAACAAGTGCCTGTATTTTACAGGTCGGGAAGCTGGATAGGATCACGTGTTTGCCAAGGATTCCTTGCTTAAGTATGAGCATCATGCCTGAGGCGAGCCCTTCACTGGCCTTATTCTGGTACCCGGTGTCTCTAGGAGGGAAAGTACTTAAAATGAGTGTTGTTGCTTGTCTGTTTTCATTGGCTCCAGCTTACTTTGACATACCTAAGTTTCCCAGCACCTGGTTTGGAAGGCAGTGGTGGGCTCTGGGCCTCTCAGCATAAAGGAGGGGAGGGACTTCAGGGAGGCTGCTTGCAGTCTTTAAAAAGTAGAATACAGAATTTCAAAAACCTTAGGGAAATTTTATCTGACACAGACTTACTGAATGGCATCAAGCAAGACCTTAACTCTCTGTGGCCCTCAGGTTATATATCTGTAAAATGAAACAATTAATAACTACCCTTCAGTTAAGAAGGGTCCTGAAGGCTTAGTAGTATTTGAAAAGTTCTGTGAATTCTGATATGCTGTAAAAATTTGTGAATAGTTTCCGATGTTATTTTAGGAATAGGTCCTTTCTAACATTGAGAATAGGAGCAGAATTTTTCGTCTGAAATGTTCCAGATGAACCTATAGAAGCTCTTCTTTATCTGGGGGTGGGGTGGGCTGGGCCTAAAAAGCACGAAAATGGTTTTCTTGGGTTCATTCCACAAACTTGGGCCCAAGGAAAGGGTAACCAGCTTTGGAGCCAGGTCTGGAATTGTACCTTTGCTGTGTGGCCCTGGGCAAGTTAATAGTCTAGAGCCTCAGTTTCCTCATCTGTAAAATGGGCACAGTACCTCCTGCCTCACAAGGTAGTTATATTAAATGGGACTATGTGTATAAAATACTTGGAGCAAATCTGGCCACAGAGTGTGGGCACTTGGTGAATGTTAGTTTCTGTCACCAGCCCTGGGGATATCTTATAACCTCTGTCACTCCAGCTGAGTGACAGCTCATATGTTTTTCCTCAGCTCATATGTTTAAAAATGACTGGCTCTAGGGAAATTGTTCTTCCTCTAATCTATATGAATTTGGGGTATGCAGTTTTTTTTTCAGGAAAACCTTTTGGTTACTGTCTATGAGAGTTGGGAGAAGAGGTAGAAATGAATCTTCTGGCTTCCTCTTTTTTCTTCTCTAAGGTGAAGGGCAACTTTGGGAAAGTGAGCTCTAGAACTACATTTTCAGCATTTTCATCATTGAATTTTAGAGTTGGGCCCTTGGAGAATTTAGGCCCAGTAGGAGTATTTCTGCCTTTACTGTAGAGGTGGAGACAGTTTCTGATAGGGAGCTTTAATTCTATGGCCAGCCATGGGAGGGACCAAAGAGGTCTCAGGAGTTCCTTTAACCCCTTGCACTTAAGGGCTGTGTAGCTGGGCTCCTCTACCTTCTGCTGGACATTTGTGTTGTTACCGTTGTTTTATTCTTCCCTGAGAGAGCTTTATAGCCGATTTAAGACAAAGGTCCTCCCTGTGGAAGAGCTTATGTACTGGCGAGGAAGAAGCACTTCGTAACTATACCATCCCTGGCTGAAGCAAGGAGGGGAAGGAGTGTGCTGGGCAGGGTTACATCCAGACTGGCCCCTCCTTGAACTTGATGTTGTGGCAGCATGTCTAGTCTGCTCACACTGTGGCTGGCATTTGAGATACCGATGTTGAGCAGCTGGGCATGCTGTACCGGCTGCTAAACCAAGTCTTGTTTACAAATACTGCCTCATTTGTCCTTCACAACAACCCTGAGAAGTAGGTGTCATTAGCCTGTTTTAATGATGATGAAACAGAGACCTAGAGACGTTAAATAGGTTGTCTGAGGTAACAGCTAGCACATAGCAGAGCTTTGAATGTGGATTTCTTTGCCTGTAGAACCCAGGTTTTATACCACTCAGTCAGTTTCCCCAGAGTACTCTCAGGGGGTAGAGAATGGAAACTAGATCTCTGTAGAGTAGGCTAGATTGGGGGCACAGTTCAGGTGGCTGTGTGTCTGGGGCCTCGATTGCCTCCTGACCCAAATACCAGCAAAGCTTGAGAGAGAGAAGCAAGAGGTGTGGTCACACAGAGGTGGCTTTATTCCTTGACTGACCTGTGGGGCAGCCTGGCAGGCTGCTGTTGAGCATGCAGAGGATGACCTTCCTGAATATGGGAGTGCAGAGTTGCTGCCCTGGGGGCCAGAGCAGGGCTCAGGACGTGTGTGAAGTTCACCGTGTGCCTGGAGTCTGCTGTTGACAGCAGCAGCAAAGGAGAATTTGGCAGATGAAGTGGGATCTATCCACTAATTCCTTAAAGGAACCCCCTACGACCTTGGTGTCCACTTAGAGGCTGTGACTTGGAGAGATGCAGTTCCCTGGCCCCTTTCCAAGGTTCTGAAAATGATTCTATCACTTCTGTGCCTGCCAGTTGCATAGCAACCAAGTTCACTGATTGCCTCCTGGTGGAAGGGAATTGCTTAGCTTTGGATTCTTAGGAGAGGTGCCAGGCATTGCCTACCGTTGGTGGGAGAAAATTGTTAGAAGCAGCGGAGGTGTGGGAAGATGTTTCTTAGCAGGGTGTGACTGATACGCATTCCCATGTTGCCCATCTAGAAAGAGCCCAACTTGAGGCTTCCCTGCCGTGAAAGGCTAGGCAGCTAACTGCTAAGAGCTTTGAGCCTGAAGCTGCTGAGGTCATGGTCAAAGGAATCAGGGGTCCTACCCCACCTGAGACCTTGAAATCATCATGCTGATGAAATGGGCTGCCTCATAAGGTAGAGTGTTCCCCAACGCTGGACTGGGCCTGCATAGGTTGGATGACTCTGAGTTAGGTATTTAAGGGCAGAATGAGTAGATATATAAGACCTTTTCAGTCTATTTCACTTCTAAGATGTGCTTCCCTGGTGCTTGGGACCTTCTCTTGGGCTCTTGGCTTTTGTTTGGCAGCTGGAAAAGGAGTAGAGGGCATAGTGGAAGACAGCAGCCTGAGTCCTTTCTGCAAATCACAGGCAGGAGAAGGAGTAGAGGGCATAGTGGAAGACAGCAGCCTGAGTCCTTTCTGCAAATCACAGGCAGGAGCATTGCACACTCCCAGGAGAACTGAGTAAGAGCAGCTTACATTGATTGAGTGCCTGTCGGGAACCCAGCTGTGGAGCTCTGTGCGTTTCATATATTTTTTCCTTGAGGAATGCAGTATATTCATAAGCTCTCTTTCCTTTTCTCCATTCCAGTCCCCAGGGGCAACCACTGAAAGGAATTTTGTATTTACCATTCTAGACTTTTTCCCCCATACTTAAAAGCAATACACTGTTTCTAATTCTCATAAAAGCTCTTCTCTTTTATCCATATTTTACAGAAGAGGAAACTGAGACTCAGAGAGGTCATGAATCTTGTCTGAGATCCCACAGCTAGGGGAGCTGAGATTCTACACCACGTCCATCCAGCTTTAGAGTGGATGTCCTTTCTGTGACTTGGCATTGGGGTGGAAGCGTTTCCCCAGTGGCCCTCCACGGGTCTGAATGGGGCTGGTGACTGTCTCTTGCAAAGCAGCTGCCGCAAGAGCCCAGACCTCCTCCAGGAGCCCAGCCTGTTTGGATAGCTCAGCCACCTCCTACTCGGCTTGCTCTGTGTGCTGGTGCCCACCCACATGTGGTTCCCTAAGGCACTGCTGGTGTATGCCATGCTTCACAGGGCAGAAGGTCAGGCTGGCCTCCTGCCCGAGAATATGTCAGTCCCTTTGGTTTGGACCATTCTCTGGATATAAGTGGTCCCAAGGGAAGACCTCTTTTCTTTGGGATAGAGAACAGGATGCCTGACCTTGGTGGATTGGGGAGGCCAGAGCTCTGAGTGCCTGTGTCCATGGCATGTCATGGGGTGGACCTCTTTCCCATTCGCTTTGGCTCTGAACGGGCACTGGCTCAGCACAGCCTCTGCCAGAGGCATTCACAACTTGAATTTAAAAGCACAATGAAGAGATTTGTATTGAAATCATGGCTCTGCCTTCATCTATTTCACCACCAAGTATTTTTGAACTTCTTTTCTGTGTCAGGCATTGTCTAGGCTCTGAGTATACAGTGGTGACCAGATAAGTTTTCTGCCCTCATGGAGATTATACGTTTTAGTGGAATGTATTTTCTCATCTGTCTGAGTCTCCATTTTCTTATCTAAACAAGGGATATGATGACCTGTAACAATCCTACCTGGCACAGTTGTTGGGATGATGACATGAGATAACCTTTGTGATCTTGCCTGGCATTCTTTTAGTTTAGTTCTCCTCTCCTCTCCTCTCCTCTCCTCTCCTCTCCTCTCCTCTCCTCTCCTCTCCTCTCCCCTTCTGCCTCCCTATTTCCTTCCCTCCCCCTTCCCTTCTCCTGTACCTTCCTTTCCTTTTCACTTCTTTCCAGGCCCCCCAGTGGGGTCCATTTTAGGTATATTCCTTCCATCAGAGTTTGTTCTGGGTCAGTAAATAACAGGATCAGCAGCACCTCCCTTACTCCTTTGGGAGCCCTGGAGATTTGTATCCCATCCAGCCAGGGAGTGGGCACTGTCAGACCAAGGAGCCAGACTCCACCAAAGGCAGGTTCAGCAGTTGGGATGGGGAGGCACTGTGGAGGACTGAGCCCACCTGGCTGCTGGGCAGGAGCAGAGGGTGGGAGACGCTGTAGCACAGTGAGAAGGGCATGGTCTCAGCACGTTCCCAGCTGTATGCTCTTGGGCAGGCTGCTTCTGGTCTCTGGGCAGTTAGGGAGGCTGAACTCTGTACAGCAAGATTTACCAGAGTAGCTGGCATGGAGCAATGTGACACCTAACTATTGTTTACTCCAAAACAGCTGTGAGCATCTGGCTACTGGTCAACCTGATGGGAGACTCCCACACCAGTGTAAAATTCAGGAGTTACTTTGTAGCAGAGGAAGCACTTAGAATGGAGAACACACATACGGGCTTCAAAGGTTTGAAGGGCTGAAGTGTGAAGAGCGACTAAGCTCATTTGATCCGTTTCCAAAGGGCAAAGCTAGAACATAAGGCCTATTGTGTGTCAGGCAGTGGGCTGGGTACTTTCACACAGGTGCGTGTCTTTAATGCTCACTGCATTCTGTGAAGGTGTTATCCCCCCTTACAGTGGAGAAAAGTGATGTTTAGAAGGGTTAAATGAAACCACAGAAGGTTACACAGCTTGTTGGGAGCAGAGCCGGAATTTGAGCCGAGGTCTCCAGTGCTGGAATCTGTCTGTACTCTGATAGACTGGAGGCCTGTTTCTGTTCATTGTAAGTACTTGTAAAGCATTTGAACTGTCCAGCAGTGGGATAGTCTTTCTGGAAGAAAATAACCTCCTGGCCTCTTGGTGTTTATGAGGGGCTTATGGCAGTTGCTGAATGAGTCTGGGGCCTGGGGAGGTTGCTGAGGAGATGTTTTCTTCCTGGAGGCTGCCTCAGCCACTTTGTTCCAGAGAAAGTGGAGGGGGGGGCTAGTGAAAGTATCTCTTCTAGATAAGGGTCTGGTATTTATCTGTGAGGATTTCACAAGTCCTGAGCCTTGGGCTCCAAGTATGGGGAAAACTTTTCCCATTTCCTGCAGCATCTGAGTTGGATAGCCTTACCGGGTGATGTTGGAAATCTCTCTGGGCCCCAGGGCCAGGGTGAACTGAGCTTGAGTATGTTTTGCTTTTGGACTTAGGAAATAAAAACAAAATCCCAGTAGGTTATTTTGTAAAAATGAGTTCAAATCATCATCCTTCTTTAAATAACCATGATGTGGACTACTCATACTCCAACCGTAGTGGTCAGCATGTGCTCTAAGACTCAGTAATAGCTCTTTTTAAGGTAATAATACTTTCTTACCTTTTTTCTTGTTTATAAAGGCAGTTACCTATTGTAGGGAACTGGAAAATACCGAGGTATAAAGAATATCATTACAAATTACCTATAATTATTTGTTACCAACCAGAGATAACAACTGTTAACATTTTGGTATGTTATTTCTTTCCAATGTTTTAAAAATTTTACAATCCAAATTAAAAACATGTACAATAATGCATTTATTTATAATCATAGAAGCAGCAGTGAGAACATTCTTAAAAATATTTGAACACTTTACAAAGCTTAAATTCTCCTTTTCTATCAGCACTTGTTTAAACTTAACCTCCTTTCCCAGGAACAGCAGATGAGTTGGGGTATATCCTCTTAGCTGTCTGTCTATATACATATATGTACAGACAAATACAGAGTGTTAAGTCAGTATGTTTTGCATTTTATCTATAGCTTAACAATGACTCTCCTGAGATTTTTCCTAAAGTATACACTATTCCATGGAATGGGGAAAATGTATCTTCAAAAAATGGGCATTTAGGTTTCTTATTTTTCAAATATTTTACTGAGTAGTACAGTGAGCATTTTTGAGGCTGCTGTCTAGTGCACATAGAAGGTACAGGTAGACAGGAAAAAATGGTGCTTCTAGGTCATAACATACTAAGTTTTAGTAGCTATTGCCAGTTCACACAGTATTCTCTAATACCAAAAATTTGAGGTAACTCTTTCCTCCAAACCCTTGCTAACACTTTATGTTGTAAATTTTTTTAGATTTTGCCAGTTAACTTTTGTGTAATGGGGGAAGCATTCATGTTCTTTTAAAAAAAAAAAATCTGCCTTCATTCTTATACTTTTTTAACAACCTGAAGTAGACTGCAAGTTGTAGAAAATAGCGTGGTGCTTATAAAAAAATATATATTTCTTTAAAAATACTTTTTCTGATCTAAAATTAATGTATAAACAATATTGAAGGTTCAAAATTACATCATATAAATAGTTAAAAGGTCTCTATAATTTCACCCTCCAGGGATAGCCATGGGTAACAGCTTGGCATCTGTTTCATTTTGATTTTATTTGATTTCTTTAATTCACTGTGTCCAGATCAGTCCTGAGAATCGCCAAGAGACAGCTGAAGGGTTCAGCAGTTTGGGCTTTAGAGCTGGGCTGCTTTTGAATGCTGATGTTATTCACAGTCTGGGAGAACTTGAGCTGGTTTACCCTCTCCTCCAGACCTCAGTTTCCTCACCTGTGACAGGACGCTCATATTACTGCAGTAGGACTATTCGTCCATGGCACTCAGCAGAAAGTATTAAATATTACGTAGTGGGCTTTGCTTAGAACACTCAGCCGTGACACCTCATCGTGGGTGGTGTGGTGCCAGGGGCTGCAGGGAGGGTAGCTTCAGCATGGAACTAAGGTTTGCTGTCTCTTGAAGCCACTGATTATTAAATACCACTGGGTGCCTGGCATCAGGCCAGGGGGTCTGGTGGAGGGGTAATGGTGGCAGATATCCTTGAATGGGCTTCAGGAAGTTGGTGAAATTATGTGTTTTATGTGTTTTCCAAATTTTCTCCATGAAGTGTGTCTTACTTTTTAAATGAGTAGAAAAACCCTAGTACATGCTGTTTTAAGAAAAATTTGCCTGTGGGATTTTACATAATTGCTATTCATTTCATTTCATAGCTAACATGTTACTGCAGCTGTTACTCCCTTTTTCCAGATGAGGGAACTGAGTTCAAAGGCCAAGCCTGCTTGAGGTCACACAGCTAGTAAGCAGTAGAGCTGCACTTTAGAACTAGATCTAAGTTCTTTTCACTGTGTTGCATTGCCTCTTGTAAGCTACAGGTTATAATCCAAATTTTAGCATGGTGAACCACCCTCTCCCCAGCCTTGTTGGGTTTTCAGCCCAACCTTCCACCATTTCTTGCTTTGTCTTTTATATCCCACCATTTTGAATGCTTCATAGCTCCTGCACACTTCACTTGATGATTCTCTGTCTTTTCACCTGAGCTCTGGGGTTTTTCCTCCTTAAACAGGTAAATCTGTTCTGACATTGCTGCACTTTCCTCTGGGCCTTTGGGAAGTACATAGGTTATCAGAGTTATCAAGAGCCTGCTTGCTGGGGAGGACTATTTATAGGATCTCTGAGCTGGAACTTTGGAGAACAGCTAGTGCAGTGGTTCCCAGACGTGGCCGCATGAGAGTAACCTGGTGATCTGTACTGATGCTTGGGCTCCATCACTGGTGATTCTGATTGAGAGGTCTGGGTGTAGTAGGGCCTAGAAACTGAGTATTTATGAAATCTCCCAGGTGATTTTAATGTGTCTGGAGCCATCCATGTCTCCCATTTTATGTAAGAGGAAAAGGAGGCACAGAAAGGCTAGATTACTGCAAGGTCACACAGTGACAGAACTAACAGGCCAGATCTCCGCACTCCCAGGCCCTGATTATTCCCTCTTGATCCCCACCACCTCTTGTCAGTTGGGGCTTTCACTGTCCACCAAACTGCACACAGGGAAGAGACCCAAGGGGCAGGCACTTCCTGACTTTGGCTAAGTCTGGTGCCCTCTCCGAACATTGGATTGAAAGACAAAAATATAGTGACACTGTCTTTTCAATGGGTTTCAGCCCCGGGCAAGTTCACTATGGATTCAATATGACCAAAGAAATTGACAGCAAAACATTCTTGGGGTGAAAGGGTTATACCCAACTTTATTTCCAGGTGGCAGGTCAGTCACTAAAATCCCTTTCACTCAGAGCGAGTCTGTACACAGCAAACCGGCCTCTGCCTCTGGGCCCTTCTGTCCGCACAGTCGTCCTCTGGGCCTCTGTCCTCGGCACTGCCACCACTCCAGCCTCTGCTCTCCTGCAGCCTTGCAGCCTTGCAGCCCTGCCACCGTGTCGTGCCCAAAGCACTGGGCGGAGCTCTTTATATAGAGTCAGCAGCCATGTATTGCCCACAGGTGTGCAGTGAACTAGTCAACCAGGGCCACGTGAGAATCCTGGTCCCAGGAACTCTCATTTTATCCACAGACATTAAGGCACTTTGGCTCTCTGTACACCAGCTGAAAACAGTTATTGTCAATCTCTTCAATGACACAGAATCAATACAAATTTAGGAATTACAGGAGAAAATAATTTTTCATCTCAACCCAAACATTTTTTTATGTTAGCACATTTCCTTCCAGTCTTTTTTCCCCTGTGGGCATTAGTTTTATGGCATTGTAATCAATGTGCATATGACTTATATCCTGCCTTTTCATGTATTATTAAGTATATTGTAGAAATTTTCTGTGCTGTTACTTAGTACTTAAAACCATCATTCCTACCTAGTGGAAATTATACATGTTACTTTCAGTTTTAGTGGTTTTAAATAGTAATGCAGTGAACGGCTCAATACATGTAATACTGTTTTCATATTTTGAGTTATTTTCTAAGGATAGATTCTCAGATATGGAATTACTAGCCAGAGGGTTATGGATGTTTCTGTGGCTTCATATTGACAAGGTGCTTTATGAAAAGATTGAATCAGTTTGCTTTTAATCCACAGCAAAGAGTCTGCAAGAATATTTATCTTTAGTTCTGAGCATTTAATTTTTAATTTAAAAAATTTGTAATTATAAGTATTATAAGTGTCCTTTCTAATTATAAGTATTATAATGATTCATTTGTAGGAGATTTAGAAAATATAGGAAAGTCAAAAAGGAAATTTAAACCATAATTCCAGCACATGGATTTAACCATAATTAATGTCTTCTTAAGATTTGTTACAAATTTTTACACAGAAGGAAAAATTGAAAATAGTACAAAGAACACCCATATACCTACTACCTAGATTGAACAGTTATTAACATTTTGTCTTATTTGCTCCATGTATTTGTTCTTTATTAATTTTTTTGACCATTTCAAAAGAAATTGAAGGCGTTGTGACACTTCAGTCCTAAAAACTTCAACATTCATCTCTTAATCAGACAGCTATATAACTACAATAATCATTATCTGTTCTCCCAGAAATGTCTTTGGTTGCTGTCTTTTTCCAAATCAGGATTTGATAACAAATTTACACATTGCATTGATTTTACTTTTTTAGTCTCTTAATCTACATAACCCCTCACCGCCCCACATACCTTCTTCCCCCAGCACGTTGACTTTTTGAAGAGACCAGGACAGTTTTCTTGTAGGATGTCCTCATTGTGGATTTGACTGATTGTTCTTTTATTCCCTGCATTTCCCTTAAACTGGAGGTCAGGTCCCAAAGCTTGCATAGGTTCAGGTTATACATGTTTTGACAAGAATTCTTCATAGGTGATGCTCTCACATTAGGAGGCACAGATGTCAGGTAGTCTTGCTATTGGAGATGCTAAGTTTGATCACTGGGTTCAGGTAGTAGTAACCAGATTCCTCTGCTATAAAGGTATGTTTTTTTCCTCTTCCTTATTAATGTTAAATTCCTGTGAGTTAACTTGCTAAAACCAAGGGTTTGCAAAAAAAAAAAAAAGACAGAACAGTGTTGGCTATCATCAAATTGCCAGTAAACAGTTGTGCCACACTACACCATAGTCAGCATACCTTTCGGCACCTATTTGCTTTGTTCCATTCTTTTTTTCCTGGTTACAAGAGAAACTTGTATGTATCATGCAACATTTAAGAGTTAAAACACTTAGCCAGAAAGTATAAGTGCCTATAATTCTAATCCCCAGATATAATTGCTGTGAACAGTTTAGGTTTATTAATTTGGTTTTTCTCTTAACATATTTACATTTGTTAATTGCTGTTATTATACAGAAATGGCTCCTATGATACTGGTTTGCTACCTATTATTTTCACTGAATATGTCTTGGATCTTTTTCTCTGCCAGTAAAGGTAGATCTGTCTTCTTCCTCTTTTTTGTTGTTTTGTTTTTAGTTCTGGTAAAAAATGCATATCAGAAAATTTGACATTTTAACCATTTTTAAGTGTTCAGTTCAGTAGCATTAATTATATTCACAGTGTTGTGGTACCGTGTCTTGCTAATGGGTTTCAGCCCAGGGCAAATTCACTATGGATTCAGTGAGACCGAAAAATGACAATGGAACATTCTTGGGGTGAAAGGGTTTATACACAACTTTATTCCCACAGTGGCAGGTTAGTCACTAGAACCCCGTCCACTCAAAGCGAGTCTGCACGCAGCAAGCCGGTCTCTGCCTCTGGGCCTTCTGCTCCCAGTCTTCTGTCTCTGTCCTCGGTGCTGCCACCACTCCAGTCTCTGCTCTCCTGCAGCCTTGGAGCAGCTGTGTGGCCATGCCACCATATCACACAGAGCACTGGGCAGAACTCTTTATAAAGAGTCAGTAGCAACGTATTGCCCATACGTGTGTAGTGAGCTAGCCGACCAGGGCCAGGTGAGAATCCTGGCCATAGAAACCTTCACTTTATCCACAGACCACCACCTCTATCTTATACTTTTTAAAAAGCTGCAGAATAGCATTCCTTGGTGGACGAGCCAGAATTTATTCAATCAGTGCCCTATTTTTTGACAATTGGGTTCTTTAAAAAAAACAGAGCTGCAGAGAATGTCCTTGCCTGTCTCAGGGTTCATTTATGTGAGTATTTTTATGAGCTAGCTTCCTGGAAGAGGGAAAGCTGTTCAGACATTTTACATTTTCATAGGTATTGCCTAATTGTCTTTCAAAAACGTTGAACCTGTTTGCACTCTAACCAAAGTATCTGAGACTGGTAAATTATTGATTTATCTTATTAACTGTTTGCTCTCACAAGGTTAACTCAATCTGTTCTGTTTTTAACCTTGCTCAATGAGGAAGAGCTGATTGGTCAAGTAGAAACAACATTAATTGGCCTAATTAACTGAGAGTTACATAGCACCTCCTGATGTACAGGCATGGGGATTTTAGTTATGAATAAACAGACAAAATCCCTCCCCTAGCGTAGTTTACAAACTAGTGGAGACAGATATCATCTCACAAATGAATATCAAGAAGCAGGAAAGGGGCGTATATGGTAGGAAGCTCTGATTGTGCAGGGGGAGGGGGAGTTCAGGATGGCGTCCCTGAGAAAGTGAAATTAATTTGGAACTTGGAGGATCAAAGGAAGTTACACAGACAAAGGGCAGGTTAGGAATGAGGATGGGCAGAGAACATTCCAAGCAGCAGAAACAGCATGTGCAAAGACCCTGTGGAAGAGCCCTTTAGGCTTTGTTCTGGCCAAGGAAGTTCAACATGTTTGGTGCCTTTGAGGAAGGCAAATTCTGCATTACTTAGAGACCAAATAGATGAGATCCCACTGCCAAAACTGTATAAGGAGAAGGGGTTTCAGAAGGATGAGAGGCTTTCCAAGGCAAATTCTAACAAATTGCAGGCAAAAGAAGAAAGAGATTAACTAAAGACATCAGTTTAGATATTTAGAATCACAAAGTTGGAAGGAGGGCAAGTAACCAAGGAGAAATTATACAGCAGCTGCATACATCCAAAGGGCGTTAGGAATGCCAAAGGCCCAGATGAGCTAGGACTTCTCAAAAATGCTGATTAGCTGAAAGAGCTTTTAAGCTGTGTTTGCAATGAGCAAAATAAGAAGAGGCATGCTGCTTCTGCCAGTAGTATTTAGAGAAGAAACACAACCTCACCACATTAATTTTGCATCTGTCTCTAGGAAGGAAAATAATACAATATAACAAGTATTGAGAAGGTATTACATGAACAGGCTATACCAAGAACTTAATGTAGATTATTCTATTTGATAATAACACTGTGAAGTTTACTTCCATTTTCTCTCTGGAGAAACTAAATCTTGGGGAGGCTAAATAACTTGTCTAGAGCCTGAGCAGGTTAGCAGTGTTGATGGGTTGGGCAGTCTGATGACATACAGATAGATCTTTAGTCTGAATCATCTCACTGTGCTGCCTTCAATGGAAGAGATTGGGCCTTGTGAGAGTAGAGAGAACTCAGGGAATAAGCAGACTCTGGGGGAACCGGCCCATCTTAGAAAGAGACCGACCTGTGCTTGCAGCCTGGATTCACTGCTTACCAGGTATAGACTTCTAACTTAGCCTCCCTGTTCTTCAGTGTCCATATCTGTAAGACCGGAATAACAATTATCTGGCACTGTTCTTACAGGAATTCAGAATTAGGCACCGAAAGTGCTTGGCACAGAGCAGTGCTTAAATAAGTAATGGCTGTTTTTATTTTTATTCTGAGAGTAGGGGGAGGCACCATAGCCTCGTCTTCATTTCACCTATCAAATATATGGGGTCCATGAATGAATGATGCATAGTGTCCTTGCCCTGGAAGTCCATTCATAGGGTAGGCATACTAATATGGTGTCACTCTCCAGAGTTTACACATGACATTTCATGCACTTTAAATTTCTCACAGTACTGCCCTGCAGCAGAGAGCAACACTGAGATTTCACCCTCTACACATGTGAAAAACTGAGGCCTGGAGGAGTGAAGTGAACTGCTTAAGGTCTCATAGCCAAGCCAACATTTTTTACTTTTTTGTTGGGATTAGTAGATAGATTGTTGTGAAGTAAGTGATTGAGACTTGATTTGTGCAGGGCATTTGACAAGTCAGTCAGCTGTTCCTAATAACAAGAGAAGCGAGGGCTTAGCGACAGTTCAGTTAGGAAGGTGGCTATTGTAGTAGGTTGAAGACCTGTACTTGGGGAATGTCGCTAAACAGATCAACTGTTGGCTAGACCAAACAAACGTCCGCCCTGGGGAGCCTGGCCCGAATGGCTCAAAATATTCCGAAAGTATACCAGACATTTGTGTTGAGACTTAGATGAACAACCTGGGAGTTGTGCACACTGGGAGGCCCAGCCTTTCTGGACATGGGGTGGTGGACTAGGACACGTGTAGATCACAAGGGGCTGGGGGTGGGCAGAAACTGATGATTGAATTAAATCAAGAGTAAGGTGGAGCTCTGCACAGAGGACCAAACCAGACCAAGTACAGCCTGTCTCAAGAGCAGTTAATGAGGAACATGGCCATTAAGGTGCAGGAATATCTGAAAATGATGTGTGTGTTAGCAGGAGGTGCGCTGTCCAAGGCTGATAACAGCCTTAAACAAAGGAGGTGGGGATCTCTTTGTCTTAAGCTCAGGGCTTGATTGGGCCATAGCTGAATTTGGAAATATGCCATGGAGACAGCTGAAAAAAACTCAGGGCTGCCCTTGGCCAAGAAAAGGAGAGATTTAGAGAAGATGACAGGGTATAGTTGTCTCCAAATAGTTGAGGGACTTCATCTCGACCTGGGTAGGATTAACTATTTTATATATATAATATTATATATATATATAAATATTATATATATATTTTATATATTATATATATTTAAATTATATATATTATGTAAATGTTATATATGATATATATTATAAAGTATGTATTATTATGTATATTTATTATATGTATTTTTAATAAACTCAGGAGATTCTTATGAATCTGAGGTCTGGGAACCATTGTCCTGAGGAAAAATTGGGTTTGTTTCACATGACCCAGAGGTCAGACCCCAACTGAAAAGCAAACAGTTCAGGGAAGCAGAGTGTGGTTGAATGTGAGGGAAAATATTCTGAAAGTATTAAAAAATGAATTGCATGGTTGCCATGGGGCTAGGGGTGGCCATCTAGACCTAAAAAGTACAAGCACCTTTATAGAAAAAAAAATGACTAACATTCAAGTTGTTCAGGCTTCTTAAAAACTCTTTCCATCCTTTTAACATATAAACCTGAGTTGTCCCCCATGGCAACTGAATTTTAAATTAATGACAATTGAATAACACTAAAAATCCCACTCCTCAGTCACATTCACCACACTTAGAGTGCTCAGGAGCCATGTGTGGCAGTGGCTACTGTATTGGACAGTGAGGATCTGGAATATGTCCATCATGGCAGAAAGTCCTCTAGGATGGTGCTGGCTGTTAGGCACAGACGTTTTCACATGGTTGGAAAGCAGAGCAGCATTATGATTAAGGATTGAGCATATAGATGATTTCATTTGTTATCAACACTATGGAGCTTATTTCCATTTTGGGTGGAATGGCTCGGGGTGTTATGTAACTTGCCTGGGGCAACAGCAGGTAAGTGGGCCAGCCAGGCTGGATTTTGGTCCTGCTTGCTACTCCGTGACCTTGGTCACCCCTTGCTAGCCTCAATTTTCTTACTTGGAAAATAGGCTGATAATAGGAGCCACTTTACCAGGCGCCTGTGAGGACTGGACTGTAATGCACGCCAAGTGGTTAGCACAGAGCTTGTCTCCTAACTAGACTTTCATCAACAGTCTTTCTTCACCTGGAAGTTGTATTCTATCTGAAAATATTATTTTGTTATTTTTTTCCCAACTAGCATTATTTCTTAAACCTATTTTTAAACACTGCTGTGTGTCCATAGATTGCTTACTCGTTCCCTGTCTGTGAGAATTTGAGACTTTACCTTTTCTATATATTATGATTATGATTAATTGTTTTGCCTACTTGGCCAGACACTTAGGTATGATTACATTCATTTTTATTTCTAAGGAAACTGAAGCTTAGGGCATGTCAGCAAAAACCTCATTAAAGTCACTTTGATGTAAAAACGGAGTTTTATTTGAGCCTTGTTCAGGACTTCTAAGCAGAAATGCTAACTCCCACAGATAGGAGAAATATTTCAAGGAATCCAAGTCATGCAAAGGTTTTTATATCTTTGGGGAGACAGGCAAGAAAGATTGAATTTCAAAAGGGGTACATCCACTTACATAAAATACAGAATGCTAAAAGAAGGGTTGGGGTGGATATACCTCTTGGCTCCAAAGGGCAACAAGGGGAAGGACAAATGTTCTTATGTCCTTGAGCAGGAATTGGGACAGCAAAGGAGAACAGATACAGTGATGCATACTTTGTTTAGCTTTGAACTTGGTTTTATTTAACGGATGTTGTTATAGAGTGAGAAAGCTTAACTTTCAAGAGTGCCCATTCTGAGAGTCCCAGAGCTAATGGAACTTTTAGTGCTTAGGATTTAAAAATCTTGTGGTGGGCCGCAGGGAGAGGCGCGTGCTCTTGGCGGTCATTCCCAGCCCCTCGCTCTCACACCCAGCCCCTGGCAATCACTAATCTATCCACTTCCTGTATCTATGGATTTGTCTGTTCTGGGTATTTTATGTAGATGGAGTCACGTGGTTTGTGGCCTTTGTGTCTGTATTCTTTCACTTAACAATTTTTCAGGGTTCGACTATGTTGAGGCATCTATCAGTAATTCATTACTTTTTATTGATAAATATTATTCCATTGTATGGATGTGCCACATTTTGTCTATTCATTCAGTCACTGAGGGTCCTTGGGGTTCTTTCTCCTTTTAGGCTATTAGGTATAATGCTACTATGAACATGAATGAACCAGTTTTTGTGTAAACATACATTTTCAGTTCTCTTGAGCATATCCTTAGAAGTAGAATTGCTGGGTCTTATGGCAACTCCACGTTCCATAGAATTTTGTTAAGTTTATTTATCTGTAAAATATGGTGAGTAGTTCCCAGGCCTGTGAATTCCATGAGGATGTTACATGAGTCAAATATGAAAGTATTTTGTAAAAGCACTAATGAACTCTAGGTAGTGAAATCATACTTCAGAAGCACTATTGCACAACATCTACACATAGTAGATGCTCCATAAAATGTGTGTGCTCCATAATGAATGTGTTCTTGAAATTTAAAAAAATGACCTGATGTCTTTAAAAAAAACAAAATCTTTTGGTGGGCCCTGGTATGGTGGTCAGCTTTTCTTTTTTTCACAGGCAGTTAATTTACAACAAAAGAGAGATCTCTGTCTAGACATTGGAAGGCTGTAAGGTATGTTGATCAATGAAAAAAGCAAGATGAGAAACAGCTTGTATAGTTCTCATTTGTGTGAAAAACACGAGGGGACTGAGTGTATGCTTCTGAATGCACAGGGGCAGTAATGGAAACTGTGCCAAGTACTTCCTGTCATCTCTCCTAATCCTCACAGTAGCTCTGTGAGAAATAGAGAGGGTGAGTGTCCAAGATGACTCAGGTAGTAGTAAATGGCAAGCCAGACTTTGGCCCAGGTCTCAGCACTCTGCCACTGTGTGCAGGCCCCCCTCTCTAGTGGCAGCGTGGGAGCTGCAGCTGCACGGACATGGACCTTGTTCTTCCTCCCTCTGCACAAGCTGTTGGAAGTCCTTGGCTGGGTCATTGGTGGGTTCTTCACACACCTCCCCAGTGAGCAGACAGTGAGGGTGGCTTGCTGATTTTGAACTGGAGGGCAGGGGGATCTGAATTCTTCTGTGGAGGGCCTTCCCCAGGGGTGGATGGTGGTTGGGGCTGCTGTTTCCTCATGGGGTCTGCCCTCACCACTGGATGACCTGAGCAGGAATGGCAGCTGTGCACTGGTACTGCTTCAGATGCTGGGATTGGCAGAGTTTGGATTTAAATGTCCAGGTGATGTGAAAAGGGAACCTGGGGTAGTGGCTTGAGCATTGCCTCTTCCTTGCCCAGTGGTGTGGCCCTCTCAACAGGGACACTACCATCTAGAAGGGACAGCTGCTCCTTTCCCTCTGTCACTTCTTTCAGTTCATTTATTCTTCTCTGTTCACGATGTACCGTGTGAAGACTGTCACTGTTTACAATTAACTGATACAGATCTTCATAACAATCATTTATCTCTTACGGCAAGATAGTTGCCTTCAAACTCAGAGGTTTAAGACAACAATAAACATTTCTTTTTCACAGTTTCTGTGGGCCAAGAATTTGGTAGCGGCTTAGCTAGGTGATTCTAGCTCAGCGTTGTTTAAAAAGCTGTAGTCCCTATGTGGGCTGAGGCTGCAGTTACCTGAAGGCTGGACTGGGGCTGGCATGCTTGCTTGCAAGGTGGTGTGCTCACATGCCTGGTGAGCTGGTGCTCATTATTGGCAAGAGTCCTCAATTAATTCCTTTTTAGGCGGGCCTCTCCCAGGGCTGCTTAAAACATCTTAGCATATTGGCTGTCTTCTCCAGAGTAGTCAAAGAGAGAGCCAGGCAGCAGCTGTCCTTTTTTATGACCTACTCAGGTCACGTTGCCTCACTCGTGCTTCCTTCTGCCCATCAGCAGTAAGTCACTGAGCCACTGCACATTCAGGGCGAGGGGGGTTAGCTTTTTGAAGGGATGGGGAAACATTCAAAGCCTCTGCCCAGGGTTTTCCTCATTAATTTTTCTATCAATTCAACAGTTATTTATTGAATCTCAGAATTGTGCCAGGTAGCCCGGTTAGATAAGTAAGACAAATAAGGCTTGATCCCAACCCTCAGGGAGCTTAGAGCACAGGTAGAGTATTAGTTATGATTTGGGTAGTGAAATGAGAATGTTCCTGTCCCCATGTAACCTTCCCACTAACCTCTGTGACCCTGCAGCTGGTTATAACCCCATGACCCCTTCCTCTGGAGTTAACTTCCTCTGGAGTTCAGATGATGGGGGAGTTTCTTAAGTTGATAGAACTTGATTTCGATGCCAGCATTTCTGATTATAAATCCCTTGTGCTTTCTGCCACCATAGGCTGTATTCCTTGTGGCTATTCTATCATCCCTGTGCCTCAGATGGGGAAACAGGCTGTAGTCACTGAATAGCTCTTGACATGTTAATCCCTTTTTTTTCCCCACCACACTGAGCTGCTCCTTGGGGTGGACCATCCTCAGTATTCCAGTGACAGTTGCTGTTGTCTTCTTGCAGAAAGCCCTGGGTGTACGGCAGTACCATGTGGCCTCAGTCCTGTGCCAACGGGCCAAGGTGGCTATGAGCCACTTTGAACCCAATGAATACATCCACTATGACCTGCTAGAGAAGAACATTAACACTGTGCGCAAACGGTAAGGCTGCAGCAGGGGGGTTGTGGAGACTGCTCGGGGTGCATCACTTACCCCCTTCCGGCAGGACAGGAGGCACTTGGCAGGGATGGCTGACAGTGGTGATAGGATCAGGGCATTTATGGTCCCAGGGTCCCTGCTGAGGATGGTGGACTTTCTCTGACAAGGATAAATGTGTTATCAAGAATCCTGGGGATATGGGCCATAGGGAAAGTCTGCGACACTCACTGGTGCTATGGCATGAACCTCCCAAACACCCTTTCCAGAACAGACTGACTGACTGCTAGCCCTCTGGGATCCACCAGTCGCGTCAGTGGCTGGAGAAATAGCTGTATTTCCTCTGCAGTGCATAGGCCCAGAGGATAGTTCAGGCTGGAGGGCCAGAAGAAAGCTCAGGTGGGATCTTGAGCATATCTTTTTCTGGGCCTCCCTTTCCTCATTTGGTAAAGTGGTAGCCATCTTTGCACTGCTGTCCTGTGTGCCAGTCCTGGGCTAGATGCTGGCACCAAAGGATGAGTAAGGTGCCATGGGAGGGTAAGGTGTAGGGGCTGGCAGTGTATAGCAGCCAGCACTGCTCCTGGACCTTAGTGACTGCAGATAGGGCTATGTGCTTGCCCACCTGGTGACAGGGACCCTGAGAGGACGGGAGAACAAATATGAGTACACCCATTTACAGCTGAGGACCGGGCTCGGGTGGGGAAGCAGCCGGGCCATATGGGGGGTGAGTGGCAGGACCTTGTCTCCATGCCCTCGTCCAGCGCTCAGGCCACTATCCCACACTGTCTCTGTGTTGCTACTCTGTTTCCTCTTTACTGGTATCCTCACTTGAGTTTTAAGGGTAGGGATCAACTTAGTCTTTATTCGCAAAGCCTCCAGCAAGGCATCACTTAATTACAGTCAGGACCTATTAACACTCATCAAGGGTGGCCATAATAATAGTAACTATCTGAGTGTCCTGTTCTAGGCACTTCACGTACGTCATTTATGTTCTCCTCAACATCCTCTTGTAGGTTGTTAACACCCACTGTCCCACCTTGCAGATAAGTCAGGTGTCAGACAGGAAATATCCTGTCTGAGGTCATGCATCTGTGGAGTGGTTGGACCCAAATTCAAGCCCATGTTGGTCTGGCTCTGGTGCCTTCCGGAATTTGTTCTAGCATTCTTGCGGGTTTCATCTGGGCTGCACATTAGAATCACCTGGGAAGCTTGTAAAACTACCAACACATGAGCCCCGCTCCCAGCAGTTCTGATTCAGGTGGTGTAGGCCCTACTACTCAAAATGCAGTCCATTAGTCACCAGCATCAGGATCACCCGGAGCTTGTTAGAAATGCAGAACCTTAAACCCACCCCAGACACCCTGAGTCCAAATTTGTAGCTTAACAGAACCCGAGTGACTTGAGTGCACATCAAAATGTGAGATGCTCTGACCAGTTTCCCAGCTGATGTTCTGACTGCTATCCCCACCAATCAGACCTTATGCAAATACTTTTCCCCAGGAAACAATACTTTATTTATTCTTAGAACTTTGAAACCACAGCTCAGTGAAAAAATGGTGGATTTCCCTTTAGGGTTTACCTTGCTGTTCATCCTGCCTAGAAGGTCAGTTAACACAGAAGTTTGCTCTGGGATAAGCTTGACAAGATATTATTCATCATTTAGCCTTTACTTTTAAAAATTAACCAAAAGTCTGCCCTTTGAAGCACTGAGGATTTTTTTGGTTTTAATTTTACCTATAAATTAGCCCTCCCCTAATTTTTTTCCCTTTGCCTATTAATTCCAACCCCGCATTAGGGGAAAGGCCATTAACTTGAGGCACTTTGTAGGTTAGCATAGGCCAGTGATGTCCTTTGCATTGTTGCCCGTCTTGCTAATGGGTTTCAGCCCTGGACAAGTTCACTATGGATTCAGTGAGACTGAAAAATGACAATGGAATGTTCTTGGGGTGAAAGGGTTCATACCCAACTTTATTCCCACGGTGGCAAGTCAGTCACCAGAATTCCACCCACTCAGAACAAGTCTATGCAGCAAGCCAGTCCTTGCCTCTGGGCCTCTCTATCCCTGCAGCTGTCTTAATCTCTGCCCTCTGCAGCCCAGCGCACTGGGCAGGGCTCTTTATATAGAGTCAGTAACAATATATTGCCCACATGTGTGTAGTGAGCTAGTCAACCACGGCCAGGTGAGAATCCTGGCCCTAGGAACCTTCACTTTCCCCACATTGCCTTAGAGCACCACCGACTGGCGGTTCTTGCTGAGGTTGATTTGATCCCCCAGGGAATTTGACAGTGTCGGGAGACACTTTGGTGGTCAGAACTCAGAGTGGGTTATGGATTTGCTGTTACCTAGTGTGGATAAAATGAGAGTTCCTGTGGCCAGGATTGACTAGCTCACTGCACACCTGTGGGCAGTACATGGCTGCTAACTCTATATAAAGAGCTCCGCCCAGTGCTCTGGGTGTGACACGGTGGCATGGCTGCAAGGCTTCAGGAGAGCAGAGGCTGGAGTGGTGGCAGCGCCGATGACAGAGGCCCAGAGGATGGCTGCTGTGAGGACAGAGAGGCCCAGAGGCAGAGACTGGCTTGCTGCGTGCAGACTCGCTCTGAGTGAACGAGATTTTAGTGACTGACCTGCCGCCTGGAAATAAAGTTGGGTATAACCGTTTCATCCCAAAACGTTTTACTGCCATTTCTTTGGTCACATTGAATCCATAATGAACTTGCCCGGGGCTGAAACCCATTCACAAGACACCTAGTGAGTAGGGGCCAAGAATACTGCTGAACATCCTGCGCAGAAGGCAGCCCTGCAGCGGAGTCATCGGCCTGCCTGCCAGCGTGCCACCGGTGAGACCCTTAGGGGGAGAAAGAAGGCCGAGGGAGGCTATTCTGTAAAGGTCCTACTGGACTGATGGAGGTACGGACGTTTTAGAAGGCCAGGGGACTTGCAGGGGACTCTTCCTCCACCCTGTGTCTCTGGCAGAAGGGGTCCAGTTCTAATTCTGTTCTGGGACCTGGGTCTTCGTCACCCAGTGAAGCAGAGGGACAGACAGACATCGAGGACCCATTTGCCATCCTCAGTTAATCCTCAAGGAAATGAGGTGGTGAACCTGTCCTTAGGCTTTTGGCATTGTTAGCCTTTTTTATACAACCTCAGGCATTGGCTGTCAAGGTCTGTGGTTTTAAAACCCATGTGCTATTTTTCATCTCCCCTGCTGCCCAGCCGGAACAAGGGGCTGTGCTCTGTGTGGTGAGTCCCCGCCTGCACCCTGGCCTCGGAGAGGCTGCCACAAAAGGGGGCAGGCTGTACCTCAGGCCAGTGCTATTTTTATTCAAGGTTCTCATGACAACAGAACTGTAGAGGTTTTCAGAATTGTCAGTTGCTCTACTGTTGCCCGCAGAGCTGGCACCTTAGGGAACTCTTGTCTCAGGGGGTTAAGTAAATTTGGGCATGAGGGGCTGGAAGCCAGGCCAGCAGAAGGAAGTTCCTCTGCTTTTCCACAGTCACATTGGTAACAGCAACGATACTGATGGTAATTGAACATTATTGTGTGTGAGCCAAGCTCCGTTCTTTTTCCAGGTGTTACTGAGAAGCAGTACAAAGCAAGGTAAAGGACACAGACCATGGAGCCGCACTGCTTGGCTCCTGTGTTCTAATTCTGCCATTTGCTAGCTTGTGACCTGGGGCAAGGACAAGCGGGAAGGATGACAAAGGGGCACAAGGAAACTTTTGGGGGTGTTCATTATCTTGATGGAGGTGATGATTTCACAGGTGTATACATGTGTCACAACTTAGGAAATTGTATATTTCAAATATGTACAGCTTACTGCATGCATGCCAGTGAGACCTCAGTAAAGCTGTTTAAAAACAGTAAGTGCTATGTTAATACTAGCTGGTTGCAGTCCAAGCCCTGGTATTTAGAGATGGGTTGGGGCACTCCCTGAGGAGGGAAGTGGCTTAACTGGCTACACAGTGGGTTTAGTAATAGGGTTGGGTCTGGGCCCAGAGCCACTGACTCCTAGTCAGATACATTTTTTGTCTTGGCTTGTTGGATATAAGGGGAACTGTGTCTTCCAGGAGGCAGGTTTGGCATAAGCTTTGCAAATGGTGGGAGGCAGAGTCAGGTCCAGCCAAGACTGCTTTGGTGGGCAGATAGGTGGCTGCTGTGCTTCAGGGGCCGCCGGGATGGGTGGGCAGCAGCAGGGAGGCATCAGGAGCCTCCCAGTCCATGTGGGTAGCTCAGTGGTGACCTGCTACCTGTGCCAAGCTAGGTCTGCTGGGGAAGGCTGTTGAAGAGGAGGCAGTTGGGTCCTGGCAGGTGCTGCCCATCCCCAAGGGCCAGGCTTGGACTGCCATTTTGGCCCTGACAAGGAAGTGAGGGGTCTAGGGGGAAGGGGATGTGGGGTCTAGGAGGAGATAAGAGGCTGATAAGGTGACCAGGTTTCTGTTCCTGAGAGCTGACAGCCATCCCTGTCTTAGAGGGGTGAGAGCACATGGGCTTAAAGGAAAGGCTTTAGCATAATAGGATAACCTGAGGTGGGGGTTGTGGATGAGGGGTGGGCAGATTGGGTGGAGGGCACTAGGGTAGATGCTCTGTGTCTTAGTGGGGCTGATTGCACAGGGGAGATGGCTGTGGACAGAGAGAAAGTACAGGATCCAAGGCAAGACTGTGGCTGTGAACTTGAGCTATTAGCACTAACACCATTCTGCTGAGCCTCTGTTCCCTCTTGGTTGTTTTATTAAATAACAAAGGATACAATGAGGATGAAACAGTGAGACATACATGTAATAGATGCTCATCAGATAGTAACAGTATGCTAGAAAAGCAAATACCTTTAAAACTCAAAACCCTGTCACCTCCTGTGATGTTGTTACTTATTCATCAAGTAATTTTGGAGCACCTGTGAGTGCTGGGTGCTAGAGGGACCTTCGTGGAGCACGGGGTCCCCTTTCCCTGCCCACAGCCAAGGTTGCCATGTGACAGAGAAGCGGTGGCCGTGGGCGGGCAGGGGATTGTGCACCAGGCACCAGCCAACCCTTTCCTCTCCCCCAGATTGAACCGGCCTCTGACCCTCTCTGAAAAGATTGTATATGGACACCTGGATGACCCAGCCAACCAGGAGATTGAGCGGGGCAAGACGTACCTGCGGCTGCGGCCCGACCGGGTGGCCATGCAGGATGCCACCGCCCAGATGGCCATGCTGCAGTTCATCAGCAGTGGATTGCCCAGGGTGGCTGTGCCATCCACCATCCACTGTGACCATCTGATCGAGGCCCAGGTTGGGGGTGAAAAAGACCTGCGCCGGGCCAAGGTAAGCTGATGGTGGCGGGGGGGGCAGTGAGGGGGACATGGGTTGAGAGACAAGTCCTCAAACTAGGGAACTGCGTCCAAATTCTAATGGGCTCATTAGTTTACTTTTCTTTAAAAAATTTTTTTTTGCTCTTTCCTAATTTTGAAAATACCATTTGTTCATTGTGAAAATATAAGAAAATACAGAGAAAGCCTAAAAAAACAAAAATCATCCTTAATCTTACCACGTTAAAGGTATTTTTTTCCTGGTCATTTTTCTGTTATGTCAGACAAATGATGCAGATAGCAGGTTCTGATACATACTGCCAGTCACTCTGGAGACGGTAGTTTTAATTGCCCTTCCTGTCAGCGTCACGTGCTTGCTCGGGCTCTTGACTGATCCCTGAGGGCTCATCAGGAGGAAGGTGGACAGTGTTCCTATTTGTAAATTTGAGGTGGCCGACCCCGGACAGTCAGGCCCACCGCTGCACGTGGGCCTGGTTAGGGCTGGGCCCCCAGTCTCGGGTGCGCTGTCTTAGTGAATGGCCTCCTTTTGAGGCTCTTTTCTTTTGAGTTTTGCTTAATGAGGTAGAAGGGACTGTGTGCCCTCTGCAGAATTTTTTCTTTGAGCTCCCCACACCCTTCCTCATGGCACCAAATCCCTGTCCCTTCCCCCAGGCCCTGCTGGTGGCACCTTTGTGTGTGCTGCTCTTGGCAAGAGCAGATTTCTCCCAGCTCTGGACCTCCACCCTTTCTACCCCCTGTGGTGGGAGTAGATGCCCTCTTGGGGGGCCATTGGCAGGAGCTGAATGTTGGCAGGGCAGTGGCCAGCCGGGCACAGAGCGAGGCATGCCTTTGCAAATGCTCCAGCTCCCAGGATGAGCACAGCCCAAAGAGCCCCTCAGGCCCATGGGAAACTCTCAGGGCAGCTTTCCCATTCAAGCCCTTTCTTTTCACCCTGGCCCGCCTGTTGGTGTCCTGGTTGCACAGTGGGTCTTTTCCACTCAGCTGAAAGCCCAGCTTGCGGGCCAGTGGTTTCCATGTTAGCAGCAGTGGTGACAGTAACATTACAGGGGCTCCTGTGGTACCAGGATCTGAGCAGGGCCAGGAACTGGGTCCTCTCCAGCCTTGGGGATGACTGCCCAGAACAGGGCCACTGCCTTCAGGGACTGGCCCTCACTTTATGGATTCAGAATCCACTTCTGGAGGCGACACTCACAGAATCATAGGATTTCAGAGCTTATTCCCTCATTTATTGAACAAGTGTTTATTGATCATTAGTTCTGTGCCAGGCTGTGTGCTAGATGCTGGGGATTTAGGCTGAACAAGACAGAACCCCTGCCTTCACAGTTCTTAGAGTCTAGTAGGGAGTAGGCAGCTAAACAGTTACACAAGTAGGTACTTGCCCATTTGTAAATACATTACAAAGGGAAAGCATAGGACTCTGAATTATAAGAAAGACGTTTAATTTAGACTAGGGTAAGGAACAGCCTCTTTGAAGTTGTGACATGTAAGCTGAGATGTGAGCAGGTAAATTGATGTTAACTGAACAGAACGGCATATATAAAATCCCTGAGGCAAGATGCATGTGAAATTAGAAGGGAGCTCCTGTGGCTGGAGTTCTGTGTGTGAGAGTGTGGTATGAGGAGGGCAGGGGCAAGTACAGGCAGGGCCTTGAGGGCTGTGGGCACCATCCTAGGGGGTCATTGAAGGTTTAAGCAGGGGGGGATAAGGTCAGATTTACATATATTTGGAAGGGTCCCTCTGGTTAGGGTCCAGAGAGTCCGAGTGACTTGTCCACACAGCCGGAGAGGGTCGAAGCTGAGTTCAGGCCACGTCTCTGCTGCACCGCCCCGGTGTGCCCCACTGCCTCTTCTCTCACCTGAACAGACATACATGCACCCAGACATGGTCACCTGCCTCCTACTCTTGGAACCAATTATAAGTGACTGATTTGTAAATGAAAAAGCCCATGTGTTAATTATTAATTAGGAAGAGACTTCTCTGAGGGAACCTCACGGGCCCTCAGAAGGATGTGCAGTTGGTCTAGAGTTTAAAAGAAGTGGCTTAAGGCTGTGATTTGGGCTCAGGTGTTTAGGGTGGGTTGTATGGTCCTGAGCATGTTTTATTGAGGACCCTGGGAGTTGCCAGAGTTCCTCCTCTGCCTTAGAGCCTGGCTTTCCCCTGTCCAGAGGCTTAGCAAGCCTCCTTTCCTCCTCCATCCTTTGGGACTCTGCAGTCCACCATGGTCATATCCCTTTTATCACAGGACTGTCCGGGGACATGCCATATCTTCCAGATAAACCCTGTGCTGGGAAGCCACCTCTACCTACTGAGGAAACTACTTTTGAATTACATGCAGAATGGGAATAGCCCATCCCATTGTTTTGTTGAAACCCATATTTCAGAATATGGTGTCTTTGACAGTCTTTCATTTGGGGCCCATCAAACATATTCAGGTATTGAGCACCTGTGACATGCCAGGCACTGGCCTAGGTGTTCTGAGATGTAATCTTATGTCATCCTCCCTTTAAGGGAGCTACCTTTATTTTATTACAGGAATGTAGTTTCAGGTGCTGTGGTTGGACAGGCTGGGTTTCAAACCCTGACTCCTCTGTTTATCTCTGGGGTGTCAGGCAAGTTACTTCGCCTCTGAGACTCTTTTTGCATCTGTAAAATGGGCTTAATGACAATACCTTCCCTCCCTCATGGGATGGGTTGTAAGGATGTTTAGCATAGTGGGCATTCAACAAATATCAGCCAGGGTTGCTGACATTGCCTCAGAAGAGGCGTCTGAGGATTGGCTGGAGAATCAACACCCCACGTGAGCCACAATGGGACCAGGATGTTCACTCGACCCTACTGCTTCCCTCTGACAACCCCCTCCCCTAACACCGTGTCCCAGTTAGCCCATCCTGCTGTGGCATGCCCCTCACTCCTGGCCCTGGCTGAGGACTTGAGTGTCAGAGAGGACCTTTGGAGATGATGTAACCCAATTCCTTCACAAAGAAGGAAAATGAGACCCAGGGCAGGGGAGGCACTTGTTCTGGACGCACTCCCTGGCCAGGTGTCACAGAACTGAGGCTCTGTCTCTGCTTCCTTGTCTTTCTTCCCTGGCTAGCCAGCTGAGACCATGGGCCAGCACCCTTTTGGAATTATTTGCAGAAGGCCCCCAGGAGAGCCTGTCTTCACAGAGTCTTAGGGAGGGTGGAGGGCAGGAGGGGAGCATGAGCGAGGGTCATTCCAGATGCATACTGTGTTTCTAATGCTCTGGTTATTGATTTGTCTCAACAGGACATAAACCAGGAAGTGTATAATTTTCTGGCAACTGCAGGTGCCAAATATGGCGTGGGCTTCTGGAGGCCTGGCTCTGGAATCATTCACCAGGTAAAGCAGGGCTTGGCGTGCCTTTCTCCGGGGAAGGGTCTAGGCTGCCCTTAGGGAACCAGAGAGCACCACCAGGCCTGTGGGAGCAAGGGCCTGAAGGCTCAGGAGGGCAGTGGGGGAATTGTTTGACATCTCAGGCAAACCTCTGCCTCCTCCTCCTCTTCCATTTTTAAGTTAACTTTCAGTAAGTCAAGATACATATTCTCACTCTCCAAGTAAGAAATTGAAATGGTCCCTCGTGACTGCTCAAGGTAATCAGCATTTTAAGTTTGACAATTCTTTTTTCCACACCACCTTCTAAGCATTATATTATTGTACGATTTTTTTTGTCTTGCTTTTTTCTACAAGTGTTAGACCTCGTTGCATGGAGAGCTAGCATGTGACAAGTACTGTGTGCCGGGCACTAACCTGGCACTTTGCAGGTGCTAACTACCTCAGTGTTTACCGTGACCCCATGAGGTAGATGGTTTGGTTGTCCACACCTTACAGAGGAGGAAACTGAGGCACAGAGAAGTTAACCTGCTTGCCCAGGGACACTCAACTGGCTGATCGTGGAGCCTGGATTTGCATCCAGGCAGGGCTCCCCTCACATGGGGAGTGCCTCCCCACTCCGTGCACATGGCACTCCTTGGGGTCTTCCCGGCCTTACTGTGGTGTATTCTGTGAGATGTAGGAACCGTAGGTCCTGTGTCCACGTGAGCCAGTGGTAGTTCTTCTGGGGTCCCCCTAAGGATGGATTTTATATTGGTAGGTGATTTTGTGTCTGAATGCAAGAGTGTATGTGTGTGTGTGTGTTTCTGGGGAGATAGGTGCTTAGCTTTCCATCATGGCGACTGCTGGGGTCACTGACCTGGCTTATGGGGTGTACGTTCCTTTGCGTGTCCATTTGCCACCGTTTTGTGTGTATGAAAACCTGCCTCTCTGCACCTTCCAAGGTGACCCTTCCCCCACCTCCTCCATCCTGGGCCTCGCTTCCCAGCCTCCTTCAAGAGGAGCTGAGTCAGGCTGTAATGTGAGCCTCATGGGCTCCGAGCACTGCTCCACTCTGAAACCGGAGCCCACGGATCACTGCTCTGCCCTTTCAAACCATCACTCTTGCCAGGAAGGGGCTGCCCGGGAATGGCAAGTCACATTAGTCTGCAGGGGCCAGGAGGCCTTTCTTAGCGGCAGGACTAGGAGTCAGATGGGCCCAGCCTTGGCTTTTCATCATGAAGGGCACCCCAGTCCAAGTGTCCCCCATTCCACCTCAGTACAAGTGCCCAGGGCTTTTTGGAAGCTCCTGAGCCAAAGTTTTGGGCTACAAGTGATAGCAGCCCATACCTGCCACTGGCCAACAGCTAACTGTACTGCCTGGCAGGTCCTTCCTCCACCACATCTCCACTTCTGATTGCCCAGGGAAGCCCCCAGCACTCCCCTGTGCCTAGCCTTAGGGCTCCCTTGTGGGACCCCTTCATAATGTGACCCTAGTGTATGCCAAGTACTCTCCCTGTTGGATCATGTACTCTGTGGGGACAGGGACTATGGCTTATTAATTCCTCTCTAGCTCTGGGCCAAGGGCGAGGTCAGTACAGAATAAGACCGTCATGTACATGTTGTGTGGATGGAGGGCTGAATTTCCAGCTTTATGTTCTAGATGTTAGTCTGGCCTAAAACACTCTTCTCCCCAACCCTCACCCCCATCCACCTAACCGTGTCCAGCTGACCTCGGAGGTCACCGTCAACAGCCAGCTTCGTTGTGACGCTTTCTTCAGTCCTTGGGTCTGCACCAAACTTTCCCTCCTGGATGTGGACCACACTGAATTCTGTGTGTCTGGCCTTCATGGATCAGATTTTTACAGCCTAAAGATGAAATAGTAAATCTTAGCGCATGACTGAGGTAGGGAGGTCAGAAAAACGAGAGTTCCACAGCGTCTTGTCCAGCCGTTGTCTGTTAGGATCTCCTCTGTGCTGGCCTTTCTCTCTGCCAGCTGCCATCCTCCTGGGGAAAGACCCAGCTCTTCTCACTTTCTGTGCTCCTGAAAGGCAAGATCCTTCATACCTTGTCAAGTATGCTGGGCAGATACGTAGCCTGAGGCAGAGGCCCTGGGGTTTCTGTGGTATTCCAGGAGCCCGCCCACCACTGTCAGTCCTGACAGTCCGTAGAGCCTTCACATCTCTGATCGCATCTGCCCTTCCAGCATCTGTGTATTTGTGTGTGTGCATGTGCACACTGCAGAAAAATAAATAAAAATAATGCCTCTCTGGGCACAATTATAGCTTAATATACGCAATCTCCTTGGGTCATTGTAATGATCCATTAAGGTCAGCACTGTTGGCAGCTACTTTTTATGTACTTGTATCCAATGACAGTGAAGAAATCAAGGCTTGGAGAGGTGGAGTGACTTGCCCAAGTCCCAGACCCAGGGCCTTGCCAGTAAGCATCCTGCAGCCCTCAGGTGCCCGGATGGTGGGCAGGGCCACACGGGGGTAGCTGACCAGAACCTCCATCAAAGGTTTTTGGGGGAATGTTCACGGTCAGTGCCTTGCCAGCTAGGAGGAGGCCTCAGTGAAGGGGGCACTGTGGAACAGGAAAGGTGACGAGGCGGGGCGAGCTGTCATCTTCCTTGAGCAAGTCACTTCAGTTCTCAGCACCACCTTCAGGCTGCCGGGATTGGGGAGGCATTGCCTGCAATTCTTTTCAACTCAGCAGCAGAGCAGCTCATGGTGGCACTCCCGTTGGGCCCCCAGTGCTTCCTTGTGGAGCCTCAAGCCAGGTCCTGACAGAGTTGTGTGCCCTGATGAGAGGCAGATGGGCACAGTCAGCACCCTGGCCGGTCCACCACGTGCAGCAGGCACACCGTTCGGCAGCCACACTCATCATAGGACTCCTCCTCGTATCCCAGGTCATCAGGTTCTCACCGCAGAGCTGGGTCAGGACGGTGTCGGTATTCCTTTCTTTGTTACACGTGAGGAAACTGAGGTGCAGGGTCGCAGTGTGGGAGCCGTTCCTGAGCCCAGGCCTCTTGTCTCCTAGTCCCTGACTCCTCCTGGTCCGGCCCTGAAGGAGTACCTGGGGAGGCCCCAGTGTCAGCAGGGGGCAGTTTTGCTGACCCCTTTTGGGCCCTACCTTCATTCTCTGCTTTTAAATATAAGATCTTGGATTCTTTTTCAGATCATTCTGGAAAACTATGCATACCCTGGGGTTCTTCTGATTGGCACCGATTCCCATACCCCCAATGGTGGGGGCCTGGGAGGCATCTGCATTGGAGTTGGGGGAGCTGATGCAGTGGACGTCATGGCTGGGATCCCCTGGGAGCTGAAGTGCCCCAAGGTGAGGGAACAAAGGGCTCGTTCTGGGGTGGCTGCAGAGGAGCAGTTGGTGGGGATGAACGGACACTGTGAGACCCAGAAGGGATGAGGGAACGGATCAGACTCAAGTGTCTTTAGAAGGGAGCAGGGATAAAGAGGCAGAAGTGGGAATTCCAGCAGATAGATTCCTTGCCTTCCTGGTTGGAACACAGTACACGGCACACGTGGCCCGTAATCGCTGTCTTGCCCACCTGCTCAGGTGATTGGTGTGAAGCTGACGGGCTCGCTCTCCGGTTGGACCTCCCCCAAGGATGTGATCCTGAAGGTGGCTGGTATCCTCACAGTGAAAGGTGGCACAGGAGCTATTGTGGAGTACCACGGGCCTGGTGTCGACTCCATCTCCTGCACTGGTGAGGGAGGCGCCACATGATGTGGCCTCAGCCTGCACTGGGCTTGGTGGGGTCTGGGGTTGAGCCACAGAAGCAGTGAATGGCCTCCCCCCTGAGAATTGGACCAGTTAGTTTAGGGACTTGGGATGGACACTTAGAGGTAGAAGGGAGGTTGTCTAGTCTAGGTCCTTCATTAAACGGGCGGAGCCTGAGGCCCATCAGGCAGGGCAGGGACTTCCCTGTGGCTATGCAGAGTCAGGGGCCGAGCTAGCTCCTGCTGCTGGGCGCTGGCCGTGGCCCTGGGCCGCCTTGGGTGATCCAGGAGTCCCACAGAGGACAGAGGTGGTGTTGGGAATGGGGAACCAACCAGGGCTTCATTCTGAAGCAGCTGCATTCCTATGTCTTCCCTTGGCTGGAGTTGGAGCCTCCCTCATTTCCCTTGGGATAGTGATTATCACCTGTTAGACTCCAGGACCAGGAAGGAGCTGGCCCCTTCTGCTCCTCACTCGCGGTGGCCCCAACACCTGGGCCCTCAGAAATCCAGAGGGACTTGTAACAAGCCTTAGAGATGGTCCAGCCCGTACGTTCCCAGGTGCCTGCCTCAGCCCCACGGAGCTGCTTGTCAGCTGGCTTTTGATCCCCTCCAGTGATGGAGGGTAGAGGGGCTCATTCCTACAGGTAGCCTTACCACTGTTGACAGCTCAGTTAGGAAGTTAGTAACAGGCCCCAGACCTGTGTCATAGCAACCCCATGAGGCCAGTGTCCTCCCAGCAGTCAGGCCACCAGTAAGCCACACCAGTTCTGTGCAAGGTGTGTGGCCCAGAAGGTGGACATCATTCTAGTCTTATTGCTTGAAAACCTGAGAGCCAGAAACGTTTCCACAGAGCACCATGGTGTGGCTGAAAGAATACAGGCCTGGACAGCACATAGGTGGACCTAGACCTGAATGTCAGCACCTCCGTTTACTTACGGCTTGACCGTGGACCTCTCTGAGCCAGTTCCCTCACTTGCAAAATGGACACAGCACTGGCTGGGCCATCTTGCCAGGTCAGTCTTTAGTACATGGTGGCCATCTAGTCTGCTAATAAGCAGGAGAGCCAGGCCCAGAGCTAGAACTTGGCTTATAGGGGCTGAATCTCGTATTCTCTTCATTCTACTCAGCGAAGTAGCTAGGCCACTTCAGGAGCTAGGACACTCTGAGCTCTGGTCCCCATGGCCTCTTTTCACTGGCCCTGGCTTTAACCCTTGGCCTGCAGGGACAAGTCTGCTCTCTGCCATTAGACGGTCCCATGAGCTTGGGAAGAAAAAATGCCAGCTCCCCTGGCATGAAGATGTGTGTGCACGTCTAGTAGGTGTGTGGGACCCATGCCCAGCTGCTCAGCCAGCCTCACAGGCTCTGTTTCTCTACAGGCATGGCAACAATCTGCAATATGGGTGCAGAAATTGGGGCCACCACTTCAGTGTTCCCTTACAACCACAGGATGAAGAAATACCTGAACAAGACAGGCCGAGAGGGTGAGCTGGCAGGGGCGGGGTGGTGGGGGCAGAAAGGTCATGTTACGTGGAGACCCCTGAACTACCTTTCCCTGTAGGGAAGGGGTCCTTAACCTTGTGTTGTTTCAGACTGGCTTCTGAGGACCAGAGAGGTCCCTAAAGGTGTAAAGTCATGTGTGTGCTGTTGCTCCCAAGTAGCTCATCTGTAGGTCTCATCAGCTTTTCAGAGGGCCTGGCATCTATGTTTGAGACATTACTGCCTCTGGATTGGAATTTAGTTTCACCTGAATTTAGTCTGAGTACTGGTTCTTCCTGGCCTGGTCCGTTGTCCCCCCTACAGGACGCTCCGGAAATGACACTGATCTGCTTGTTTTAATTCCTGCCCTAGCAGGGGGAGGAGTAGAAACCTGTGGAACAAGAACCGTGTTCCCAGCCTCTCTCAAAACTCCCCTGAGGTCTGGCTTGGCTTCCCTGAAGCCTAGAGGAGGAACTAGGGCCTGCGGGAGGGCTCTGGAGCTTAGAAGGAAGTGAGCAAGGGTGATGGGTGGAGCCAGAGGCAAGGGTTGGCTTGTCCGTTTGCTTCCAAGCTCTGAGCAGAGTCCTACCTGGAAGGCCCTCCTTTTCATTATCAAGTAAATTCTTCAAAACTCAGTACTTCTCATCTCCAGGAAGCCTTCCCTGACTGAACCTCACTCAGTTGGTTCTTCTGTGTCGCACTGTCACTTCCGGCTCACTGATAACTCCTTCATTAGATTTCGAGCCTGAGGGGAGGGACAGTATCCTGTGCTGTGTGCGCTGCTCCTTTGTTTGCCTGGTCAGTGCCCAGGGCCTGGTTTGGCAGGTGCCAGGGTAACTGGCTCAAATGGATGCATGGGTGGTTTCTTACCAGTTTCTGTTTCACATGCTTCACTCTCCCTCCCTTGTTGATTTCAGCCATTGCTAAACTAGCCGATGAATTCAAGGATCACTTGGTACCTGACCCTGGCTGCCGTTATGACCAAGTGATTGAAATTAACCTCAACGAGGTAAGGAAGGAATCTGGTCCAAGGGATTTCTGAGGTTGAGGCACTCAGGCTCCATCTGTGGACTCCTAGTGGGCCCGGGGGAAGGCCAGGGCAGGCCTCTGCCTGCACCAGGCAGGGCTCATGGGTCTTCGGTTCCCATGCCCCTGCTGATTGCTGTCTGAATCAGGCTGCAGTGGAGTGGGTGAGGGGGCAGGGGGAATGTATGGCCAGGGGGGAACAGGGGTGGCTGGCTGGTGATTAAGAAATTGGCTCAGTTTGCCCCCGTGTCAGCTTTACTAGAAGCCAAGATTTTGCCCTGAAGTTTGCTTTGTCATCAGAGTTCAGAGGGCAAGACCTGAGCCTCCCAGGCCTGAGGGGGGTTTGGCACCCTGAGACCCGCAGCCCAGAGTGAGCATGCGGAGGGCCAGGGGAAGGGCAGGCCGGAGGGCCAGAAGCAGCAGAGAGAGTGGCCACGGGCCTCGGCCCTGAAGCCAGCCTGCATGCTTCCGAATCCCGGCTGCCTCTCACGGCTGTGACTTGGGGCAGGTCACTCAACTTCTGTGGACCTCACTTCACCACGTGTAAAAAACCGGAGGTGGTTGTGGGAACTGAACGAGCTAATTCACAGAACGATTGCTAACTTTCATTGAGGGCTTACTGTATGCCTGGCACTTTGCAAAAAACTTCTCATTTATTGGTAGGTGTTACCACATGCATTTGTATCTGGCTTTAAGTCCATTTTGTCATAAGGTTCCAGAAGCACCATAGTGTGGGAGAGAATGGACTTCACATGTGATTCATCCCACGTCCCGCCATCTCCTTAGTTACATGACCTTATGCAAGGCACATCGGCTCCATCTGCAGAGTGGGGCTAATACCAGCCTCGCAGGGTTGGCGAGGTCTTGGGAGCTGGTGGGTTGCACAGGGCGCACTGCTCAGGTGTTTCCTGGGGTGAGTGTGAGTCATAAAAACAGTAGTTAGCCTCCTAGTTGGCCTCCCGGGTCCTGTGTAAGGAGTTGGTGAGTGTGAGCCAGGTAACCTCAGAAGAATGGAGGCCATCCACACTGCAAGATTTGTTCTCCTCACTCTGGTGCTCCTTGTGTCTTTCTCTCTTCAGTTGAAGCCTCACATCAATGGGCCCTTCACCCCTGACCTGGCTCACCCTGTGGCGGAAGTAGGCACTGTGGCAGAGAAGGAGGGATGGCCTGTGGACATCCGAGTGGGTGAGCACCCTCTAGCCTGTCAGCGTAACAGGCTGTAGGGCCGGTGGGTGTGCCCAGGGCTATAGACAATTGCTTGTGCTTACCCTGGGGTACCTCCTAAAGGTACCAGGCACTTTCTGAAATAGTCTGTTTTTTCTTCAGTTACTTCTTCTTGGTATAGAAGAAATATGTGCTTACTGTAGAGAATATGGACAAACAAGATTATTTTAAAACACCTCTAATCTGTCTCTTTGAGGCAGATACTGTTTCTATGTATGTGCACATGTTGATGTGTATTTTTCTGTTTTTCACACTTTCCTCATACCAACTGTGATGGCTGATGTCACTTCACATGCTTTACACATATGGACAGCTGCATGTCAGTGTCACTGGCACCTGCTGCTGGTACCGTGTACCACGGCTGAAGCGTTGACCCTGGAGCCAGCTGGCCTGGGTCTCAATCTGGCCCTGCCACTTCACAGCTGGGTGACCCTAAGCAGGTTACTTTACCTCCCAGTGCCCCAGTTCCTATCTGTAAAATGGGGGTGACTGTGTTTACCTATTAGAGTTGTTGGGAGGAGAGATGAGTATGTGAAAAGACCTTGCCACGGTGTCTGGCATAAAGTAGTGCTATATGATATGTTCACCTGTATTAGTGGAAATTTAAAAATCTTTGGTTTAATAATTAGAAATAAGTCATTGAATTGATAAAAGAGACTGTCTTGATATCTATACACAATGTGATATCATCTGGTCTTTACTGAACTCTTGAATAACTAATAGACTTAAAAAAAAAAACTCTTTCTTCCCCTGATTGTAAAGCAATTACAAATGCCAGCAAGTATAAAAGAAGCAAACTACCATCTTCTGGAAGTCCTTATCTGCACTGGTCCCCTTTAATAAGTGAGCCCGCTGATGTGCATACACACGCACAGTGATAGACGGATCATACTACCACCTTGTGTTCAGGGTCCTGTCCAGTGGCTACATTATCTTCCCTTAAATAGCTGGGTCATGAGTAGCCTGGTGGACAGTTAGGTTGTTTCCAACTTGTCTCTGTTAAGAACAGCCTCTGGTCCAGCATAGTTGGTGAACTCTCAACCAGGTCTGGATAGTTCGAGGTCAGGTGGAGACCTCTGGTCCTGACCCCTGGCCCCACCACCCACAATGCACCAGGTCTGATCGGCAGCTGTACCAACTCCAGCTATGAGGACATGGGGCGCTCAGCAGCTGTGGCCAAGCAGGCACTGGCCCATGGACTCAAGTGCAAATCCCAGTTCACCATCACACCAGGCTCTGAGCAGATCCGCGCCACCATTGAGCGGGATGGCTATGTGAGTGCCCCCGTGTCCCTGGCCGCCTCCACCCACTGCTGAGTAATGTGGCTTCAGGGAGGGATAAGGCACAGCCTTGTCAGCAGGGGCTGGTACAGCTTCCCATACCTGGCCCAGGATTCCTGCTCTTTGTCACTCAAGCTGCTGAATTACCCCTTCCCTTCAGCCTCTGACAATTCTGTCCTTCTCTACCCACACCCCCAGGCACAGATCCTGAGAGATGTGGGTGGCATCGTCCTGGCCAACGCCTGTGGCCCCTGCATTGGTCAGTGGGACAGGTGAGAGGCACATCTAATATAAGACAGCCCCTTGTGTGTCCTGGGGTACAGAGCCCCAGATGTTGAGGGTGACACTGGGGTGGAGAAAGATTCAACCCAAGGCCTGTAGCTCCAGGGACTGTTGGACATTAGGAGACTGCCAGGCAGAACTGGAAAGTTTGGCTGGAAATAAAGAGCCCACAACAGCCCTGAGTGGCCACCTGGCTGAAGCCTGGGCTGGCAGGAGGGGGCCCACAAGGCCTCATCCTAACAGCCACAGCCAGGGGCTCTGACGGGGCCATTTGAGAGGAGGCAGTGGCCGGGGTCAGGGCCTCAGGCTTTGGTCTGGGCTGTGCCTATTACCTGTGGTCTCACACAAACCTCTGTAACCTCTGAGGTCCCCCCTGCTGTGAGAGCCCAGGGAGGACTGGTTTCCCCCTCCTCTGTCATGAGTTAGGACAGGCCAGGTGACAAGGCCAGATGTTCCTAACCCTGTCTCCTCTGACCTGGCAGAAAGGACATCAAGAAGGGGGAGAAGAACACAATTGTCACCTCCTACAACAGGAATTTCACCGGCCGCAATGACGCCAACCCTGAGACCCATGCCTTCGTCACATCCCCAGAGGTGAGACTGCCTCTGGGGCCCCTGCCCCAGGGCCAGGGGAGGCAGAGGGAGATGGGGTTTGGGGAAGGGCGTCTGACTCCAGGGGACTGCTGAGGGAGGGCTGGCATCGCAGGGCCAGGGGTTGTCCAAGTGGAAACCCAGGAGCCACGAGCCTCGCCAGCCCCCTCGTCACGCTTCTTGGTGCTGGAGCTCAGAATTGCTGCCCAGGACAGATGTCAGCCCTGTGGGTCTGGCCAGGTCACTTCTTCTCTGCCCGGGGTCCTGTCAGGGTCACCCGCGCAAGCACAGAGAGCACCTGCAGCGTGTCCAAGCCGGGAAGGAGGCCTCATTGTGAACATGGAGCCCAGTGCCCCCCTCCCCACTTCCTGCGCCACCTCCAGCCCCTAGGCCCTGCCCTCCTGGGCAGGCAGGGCCAGCACCGCCCCTGACAATGGAGCAGCTCTACTCACTGGGAGGGAAAGACTTGGCATGCAGGGGGCTCGCCTTCTGTTTGCAGAATACTGTTTGCTAAAAACGAGGGAGGAGACAGCCCCTTCCTTGTTTCCAGCATGGTGCCCATTTGGGAACTGCTGCATTTCTGGGCCAGGGCAGCGCACTGGGGAGGGGAAAGGGGTCCTGAGAGCAGGGGGCCGGTCCCATCCCTTAGGCCAGGCAGAGGCCAGGCCCCCATGGGAGTGGTGGAGGCCAGAGGGTGTCTGGCTTTCTGAGTCCTGCAGGTCCAGTGGCCTGCAGTCTCAGAGGCAGACGAGCTCCAGCCTCTGCGGGGAGGCAGGTTCTGAGGAGAACTTGACGTTGCCTGGGCTCCATTCTCAGTGGGTCTAGGCTTCGGTCTAGGCTTCTGCTGGGGTGGGGCACGGGAGCGGGATTTGATACTAACCGACAGACTGCCACTTCTATTGCAGATTGTCACAGCCCTGGCCATTGCTGGCACCCTCAGGTTCGACCCAGAGAAGGACTTCCTGACAGGCAAGGACGGCAAGAAGTTCAGGCTGGAAGCTCCGAATGCAGACGAGCTGCCACGCATGGTGAGCAGGCACTGCCGCCCTATGCTGCTGGCCGCAGCCTGAGTGCCTCCTGCCCGCTGCCTCATGAGCAGGACGTTCCCTGCGCGACCTCCAGCCCCTAGGTCTGCCCTCCTGGGCAGGCAGGGCCAGCACCGTCCCTGACAATGGAGCAGCTCTACTCACTGGGAGGGAAAGACTTGGCATGCAGGGGGCTCGCCTTCTGCCAGGGCCCGTCCATGTGAGGACTGAGGACTTGGCACCTGACAGGCCCTGTCCCCTGCTGCAGGAGTTCGACCCCGGGCAGGACACCTACCAGCACCCACCCAAGGACAGCAGTGGGCAGCGGGTGGACGTGAGCCCCACCAGCCAGCGCCTGCAGCTCCTGGAGCCTTTTGATAAGTGGGATGGCAGAGACCTGGAGGACCTGCAGATCCTCATCAAGGTCAGCACACAGACGCCCGCCGGGCACCTGCCCAGCCAGCAGGAAGGGCTGGGGGCAGGAAGGGAGGCTCGGTCTCAGGGGACTGAGGGCACATGCTGCTGCGTCGCCTTCCCCATGTCCCCTGGCAGAGCTGGCCCGTTGCTGTCAGGGGCTTCAGCCACTCGGCTGCAACTGGTAGGTGCCTCCTCCATCGGGTGTGGGCAGTGAGTCAGCACAGGGAGGGCAAGGACATAGGTACCCTGCACTGCAGCCCCAGACCTCCCACCGCTGGCCTGACCAGACAAGCTCCAGGAGCCACTGATCCCTCTGTTCCCAAGTTAGGCGTTAATGGGGATGGCCTGTGTGGGGGCTGAGCAGACACAAACCTGTGGTGTGTCCAGACGCCTCAGACACACGTCAGACGTGAATGTGTGCTATTCACTAAGGTCTCCTGGCAGTGACACCACCAGTATTACCATGTGAAAAGTAAAACTGATCAGTCACCAGCCAGGACCCAGAACCTCCCTGGACCCCATGTAAGGTCAGTAGTTGGGCTTCGAGCCTGGGCATCTCTTACCTGGGGGCCGAGGCCTGAAGGGAGAGAGAGCCGACATCTATCCTCCTGGACTAGCCTCTGCCCCCTTGAGGGTCCTGTCCTGGAGATGGCACTGAGCAGCCCAAGGCCTCAAGGGGCAGGCAGTAGCCTCGCCTGAGCCCTCTTGGCCAGAGTGGGAACCAGGACTGCAGACTACACGTCCTGAGCCAGGCCAGCTTCCCTTGTCACCGCCTCCAGAGCCATCTCCCTTCATCCACTGCTCCAGAGCCGTGGCCTGACCTGATCCCCTCTGCTCACCCACCAAGGTCAAAGGGAAGTGTACCACGGACCATATCTCAGCTGCTGGCCCCTGGCTAAAGTTCCGTGGCCACCTGGACAACATCTCCAACAACCTGCTCATTGGTGCCATCAACACTGAAAATGGCAAGGCCAACTCTGTGCGCAACGCTGTCACCCAGGAGTTTGGTCCTGTCCCTGACACTGCCCGCTACTACAAGGTGGGTTGTCATCAGGGGTGGGGAGGCAGGGTGGTCCAGGGAAGGGGTGCTCTGCACCCACACTGATGCCCTCTGCTCACAGCCCGCTTCTGTGCTGAGCACCAGCGGGGTGGGCCATACCTCCCCGTGCCCACTGGAGCCGACCAGGGCCCACGTTCTGATCACTGCTCTCCTGAGGGCCCGATTCACCTCTGACTTCCCCTGACCTTGAGGAGCCCTTAGCCCCTCGACCTGTGAGCTGAGGGAAGCCCGAGGGAAGCAGGCAGGGAGGCAGCAGGGCCCCCCTCTCCCTCACACCCTCACCTGTCTGACAGAAACACGGCATCCGGTGGGTGGTGATTGGAGACGAAAACTATGGCGAGGGCTCAAGCCGGGAGCATGCAGCGCTTGAGCCTCGCCACCTCGGGGGCCGAGCCATCATCACCAAGAGCTTCGCCCGGATCCATGGTGAGCCGGAGCCTGGGCCTAGCCCTGTCTGCCTCTCCTCTCTGGCAGCCCAAGATCACCCAGCCTGCCAGTGGCCAAGTTGGACCTGAAGCCACATGCCTATTTCTGCCACAGGCTGTGTGGCCACCAGCCTCTACTCTTCAGATTTACATTGAGTCCGATGCCCACAGCTTCCCATTTCGGGCAAGCACTGGTCTTCCTTCCAAACTTACAGACCTAGGAAGTGGAAGTCCAGGGCACAAGGATGAAGGATTTTTTTCCAATTGTGAATGTTTACCAGGAGGACCTTACAGGGACACAGACCCCAGTGCACACCTGCAGAGCCCTACCAGAGACACCTCCCTGGGAGTGCAGCTGGCCTGGCCCTCGGTCACTGCCCCCAGGGCACAGGCCTGAGGCATCTCTTAGTCTAGCCCTGACTGGACTGAGAAAGGAAGCACCCTGGGCGGGCGAGGTTCTCTGCCCAGAGGAGGGAGGGCCGGATCCTATCCCGCAGGGGCTGAATGTGACCTGTCTTCTAGAAACAAACCTGAAGAAGCAGGGCTTGCTGCCCCTCACCTTTGCTGACCCAGCTGACTACAATAAGATTCACCCGGTGGACAAGCTGACCATCCAGGGACTGAAGGATTTTGCCCCTGGCAAGGTCAGGGGGCAGGGAAGGAGGGTGGGCCAGTCAGCCCATCTTCTTGGGGGCCCTCCTGAGCAGGGAGGGAACAGCCACCTTGCTTCCCCTCCTGGCTCCACCTGAACCCCCTTCCCATGAGCCTTTGTTCAAGAGGGAAGGGCCCTTAAATTCTCCAGGTAACCCCGCAGAGAGGGAATTTAGTTCCTTACCAGAGGCAGGGGTGGGGCCAGCTTAGGCCCTCGTCCTATCCCCTCATTAGCCCAGGCTTTGCACTCAGAAGCTGACAGCCCATGCCCGGCAGGGCCCTCCTGGTCCCAGGAGTTACGCCGTCAGGCCTCACTGTGGCCACCCAGACCTAGCCTGCAACTTGGTTCCCATGCTGCCTCTAGGGCCCCAGAGCAGAACTGAGGGCTGCATTACTAGGAGCTGCCCTACCCACACCCCTCTTCTCTTACAGCCCCTGAAATGTGTCATCAAGCACCCCAACGGCACCCAGGAGACCATCCTCCTGAACCACACCTTCAACGAGACCCAGATCGAGTGGTTCCGAGCCGGCAGCGCTCTCAACAGAATGAAGGAGCTGCAGCAGTGAGGCCCTCCTCTGCTGCTCTGGCTCCAGGGTCAAGTGCAGCATGTGTCAGCAGAACCGGGTCTGATCCGATTCAGCCATGGCTTCCTGCCCTGAGACGGTGTGGCCTGGCCTCCCCCTGTGGACTCACCAACAGTTGGGGGAGTTCTTAAAATAATGTCTCAACCCCCTGCCTTTGTTTTTAGTTTGGTTCAGATCTTGAGCAGCTCCAGGCAACTGTATTTATTTTTGATGACGACTTCCATCTAAAGTTTTCCTCCTGCCTGATCATTTCACTTGTAGCTGAAGGATTTTAAAGAAACTTTTGCTCTTGCAAGGAAAATAAGAAATCAAATTCAGCAACTGTTCCTGCATGTGAGTGTTGGTGTCTGTGCTGTTATCAGCTCTAGGGTTCAGGTGGGTCTTGGCTGCCAGTCAGGGGAGGCTGCCACCCCCACCCGGAGGCCTTCCTGCCACAAGGAGCCAGCCAAGACCTCCCGCTTCTTTCCAGCCCCACCTTCCTGCCCTAACTGCCTTCTGCCTGCAGGCAGCCTCCCTTCCCAGTGCCCCTTCTCCCTCCCCACGTTCCCATAGCTTCCCTACAGGCTGGTGGAGGGCCAAGATGCCCCTCCCCTGGGCACTGAGTTACCCTTGAGGGTGGGCAACCCCCTTCTTACAGGCCATTATGTCCATGGTCACAGCTAGTCCATGATATGCACTGTCCCCTGCCTTCAGCATGAGGTGACAGCAGAGTTCTGCAGCTGCTTCTCCCCTGAAGTGATGTCACTGTCACTACCCACACCTCCACACTCCCACACCCTGTGACTGAAAAGGCTGGGGTGGGAGGCAGGCTCCATGGAAGCCCCTTTACCAGGACAACGCTTGCCTGACAGGAACACGGCAGCCGGTGGGGGCTGTGCGTGTTCTGGTCCTGGTAGAATGGGGGAAGGGCGAGGGGAACCTGGCAGGGTCATCCTGCTGACTAGACAGTGTGGTGTGTGCCCAAGAGCCAGGATCAGGCATCACCAGCAGACCCACAAGGTGTCCCTGGTGTGGCCAAGGCCTGAATGTGACAGCTGGTCACCAGCCTTCACTCTGGGCCAGCAAAGCCCACAACTTACCTGGCGGAGCTGGTTTGGCTGAGGCCAGGCCCCCTTCCTCCACGTGCTGGTGGGAAGGCAGGCAGTGGTCCCTTCAAGGTCAGGTTCTTCCCAGCAGACGTCAGCTACCCAGGCCAGCCTCTGTTACTTTATGGAGTCACCAAGCTCAGCCAGCCCAGAGACCAGCCTGAGGCAGCCTGGACCTCAACCCCCAAGTCCTGCCATTGTGGAGGGTAAGGGGCATCATCTCCAAAAGTGAATTGGGGTGAGGAAGGACATGTCCCAGCCGTGGCAACCTGGTGACTCAAGTCATTGAGACAAGGGTGGCTCCTGACTGATGCCATTGTTTATTAAATGCCTTTGCTGTCACAGAAAGGCAAAAGTCTGCTGTCCGGCCCTCCAGGGAACACTCCCGGGGGGAGGAGCAGGGCCAGGGCGGCGGAGAAAGAGACAATGTGGTGGGCACACCCCTCCACCCAGGAGTCTGCAGAAGCTGCTGCTGTCTTCACAGCACCACCTTCCCGAGCGCTGGGCTGGTGTCTTGGCCTGGACGGGGCCTGCTGTCACGCCCAGGGCTAGCTGCTAGTCCACCAGGAGAGAAGACCCAGGCCTGGCTCACTGATGGATCCCTGCCAGGGGTAGAGAGAGGAGGCACATCGCGTCTACCTTAAGGGCTGGAGCCGACTGGGACAGGAGGCACCGGGGACCGTCCGGGCACCCAGCAGGCCCGGCACAGGCAAAAGGAAGGGTGGGCACACACCAGCACTCCCGGCAGGCACATGAAGCACACGGCCCAGGCCTCCCCTCCCTGCCCCCACCTCTGGGGGCCTGTAAGGGAAGTGCTGGCTTACTGAGGGTGGGGTGGGAGCAGTCCTGAGGGCACCGCCCTGAAGCCCCATCCTTGCTGTCGGGACTCTGCCTCCCGAGCCCCTGCCTTGGTTTCCCTCCCTCGGCCCATTAGCAGCCTCATCACCCAGCTTGGGCTCTGTCCCTCTTGAGGGCAGGGGTCTGACTCGCACAGCCATGGCAGCTCCGTCACCGCACCGCAAGGACACCTTCCCTGGCCTCCAGAGAAGGCTCCCTGTGGGGAAGGGACCTAGACCCCGGCCTGCCAGCAGAGGGGCTTCTGGGAGTGGGGGGCCCCAAGTCAACACCTGCTGGGTTCTCCCCCCACAGTCCCCGGGTTGGCAGCATCCCCTCACCACGAGTGTGTATGGAGCCTCCTTCTTTGGCAGTTCCTCGCCGGACGAGGCCGCCCCGGCAGCGCTGGGGCCGGTGGGGGACGTGTCCACAAAGCTCTCGTCCACCACCCGGAAGCGGAGCTCCTCCCCGGTGTCCATGTACAGGTCGTGTGCACCTTCCTCGGTCTCATACTCCCACACCCACACCTGCTCAGCGTCGTCACTGGGTGGGGCCCAGGGTCAAGGCAACAACCAGGCATGGGAAGCCCTGGGAGTCCTCCCGCAGCACCCACCCCCAAAAATCCCAAGCCCAGGTCAAGATCACTTTGGCTGGGAAGCCACAGGAAAAGCAGGTCCAGCCCATAACACAAGGCAAGCCTGGGCCAGATCTGGGACCCGGGACTCAGGCTGGGCACACAGCACCCACCAGGCCCACATGCACATGCCTCCGGATGCAGGAGCAGGAACTCAGGGTGGGGATGACCGGCGCCTCTGGCTGCCTGGGGCCTGACTGACAGCGGGAGCTTCCTCTCGGAGGCCCACTGCGAAGTTCAGACCTCGGCCCCACCACCCACCAGATGTGACCAGGCGGCCAAAACTCTGGTGCCTCAGGAGATAAAGCAGGCATTGAAGCAAGGCCTACGCTCAGGGCGCTGGTGAGGAGGGAATGAAAATGCACACACACAGTGCTGTCCACAGAACCTGCAGTTGGCCCTCAAGTGCTAGCTCACGCTACCTATGTTCTCTGGACAGTGCGATTCCACGTCCCCATCCATCCACGCCTCTGACACTGATCAGCAGGCCAGGCAGACTTTCCAGGTTTCCACAAGGACATGGCAAGATGGGAGGTCAGATGCCCGAGGGCCCAGAGCCAGTGACAGGGGCAGCCAAGCTGGGCCAGGAATTCTGACAAGTCCTGGAGACACACAGACTGGCCTGGTGCAGACCCTCCAGAACTCTGTCAGTTACAGTGAGGGGCAGCCCTTCGGCTCCCTGCAGAGCCCAGAGCCCAGAGCCTCGACTTCCTAAGGAAAGACCACGCTGTGCAGCCACACTGCCCTCTAGTGGCAGCCCTGCTGGTGGGTCCTGCGCTGGACACCGTGGGGGCAGCCCTGACACAACGGGGTCCCTCCCACAGGCAGTCTCAGTGAGGACACACAGAACAGACAACCCCAGTACAGCAGGTGAAGACCAGGACAGACAACAGGGGTACCCTCAAATGTCAGCTAATGGTTGCATCTGCGTGCCAGGGAGCGGGCAAGAGAGCCGGTAAGGGCAAACCTCTCTAGGGAAGTGATATTTGAGATGATTCCTGAGGGGACAACTGAGCAAAGTGAACTGGAAGTGAACAGTACCCTTCCTACAGTGCCCAACCTGCCCAACCAGGCCTGACAGCCCAGACATAGGCACAGCACGTGGACATCACAGTTAGCACAGGCTGGTCAGCGCTTCCAGAGCAGGAGTGTAGGCCAGAGGGTGGGCACAGAGGCCAGCGCACCAGACCAACCAGGGCCACCCCAAGGAGGGGGGGGCCGTCCTTTGGAGAGGCCCAAGCTCTGTAACCTTGGGAGGATACAACTTTGCAGGCTGCTGCAGTGACTCTGGGGGGATGAGAATGTCATCGAAGAACCCTAGAGAGACTGCAAGGTGACAGCATGGGCCGGGGCTCACAGCAGACAGTGAGGGGTCTGAATACTCAGCAGGCAAGCCCCTCAGCCTGTGCTGCCCATGGGACAGGTGTTGCCATGGAGACCTGAGCCCCACGGCTGCCAGTGCCACTAATAGCCTGAGCGACCACCAACGTCCGAGGTGGGCACTGCACATGACGGACTAGTGGGTACAAGGACCCCCAAGTCGCCTCTGCCAGCTCCAGTGCCCACCCCAAGGTCCTGGGCTAGAGTCTCATGGTGAAGACCCCCAGCCGGCCGAGGTCCTCACTGCTCCATGGGCCTGACCGTGGGCTGAGCTTCCCCTTGTTCGTGAGCTCTGACACCACGGGAAGATCTTGCTTCTCTCGGACCCCTCCCCTGACCACACTGCCCAGCACAGAAGCTGAAGGGAGGCCGGCCCAGCCACCTGCGCCCACGTGCCCCCAGGTCTAGGGAGCCCAGGCTTCCATTACCGTGCACTCCCTCTGGGCTGCAGCCTTTGATCTTCCCAATCAGAATCTCGTCCAGGAACGGGTGGAACACCACATAGCGAAAATGGACTGCAGGTGAAGAAGGCATGCCCGTGAGGGGCCGGCCCGGGAGGAACGCCTTTGCAGTGCTGACCCTCACTGGCCGGGACGCTGACCCAGGGGCCCCGTGCTGCTCCCAGAGCCTGCCCTCCAGTCCATGCCCAATCCCCCTGAGGACCAAGACTCAGCAGCTGAGGCAGAGGGACTGCCACCCTGTTCCCTGCAGGACCACAGCTTGGCCCCCATAAGGGGCCAACAGCAATGGTCCTGGAACGAAGGGCTGGCCTCAAAATCCATCCAGTAAGTCACACCTGAACCTAGATTCTGAGATATCAATGACACCAAAATCATTCCAACTTTCCTCCAGATTCTCTAAATTTAAAAATAAGCAGAAGCAGGCAAGGGAAACAAAAGCAAAAATCAACAAGTGGGACTATATCAAGCTGAAAAGCTTCTGTACAGCAAAGGACACCATGAATAGAACAAAAAGGTACCCTACACTATGGGAGAATATATTCATAAATGACAGATCCGATAAAGGATTGACATCCAAAATATATAAAGAGCTCACGCACCTCAACAAACAAGCAAATAATCCAGTTAAAAAATGGGCAGAGGAGCTGAACAGACAGTTCTCCAAAGAAGAAATTCAGATGGCCAACAGGCACATGAAAAGATGCTGCACATCACTAGTTATCAGGAAATGCAAATTAAAACCACAATGAGATATCACCTCACACCAGTAAGGATGGCTACCATCCAAAAGACAAACAAAAACAAATATTGGTGAGGTTGTGGAGAAAGGGGAACCCTCCTACACTGCTGGTGGGGATGTAAATTAGTTCAACCATTGTGGAAAGCAGTATGGAGGTTCCTCAAAAAGCTCAAAATAGAAATACCATTTGACCCAGGAATTCCACTTTAAGGAATTTACCCTAAGAATGCAGCAGCCCAGTTTGAAAAAGACAGATGCACCCCTATGTTTATGGCAGCACTATTTACAATAGCCAAGAAATGGAAGCAACCTAAGTGTCCATCAGTAGATGAATGGATAAGGAAGATGTGGTACATATACACAATGGAATATTATTCAGCCATAAGAAGAAAACAAATCCTACCATTTGCAACAACATGGATGGAGCTAGAGGGTATTATGCTCAGTGAAATAAGCCAGGTGGAGAAAGGCAAGTATCAAGTGATTTCACTCATATGTGGAGTATAAGAACGAAGAAAAACTGAAGGGACAAAACAGCAGCAGAATCACAGAACCCAAGAATGGACTAACAGTTACCAAAGGGAAAGGGACTGGGGAGAATGGGAGGGTAGGGAGAGATAAGGGGGGGGGCGGAGAAAGGGGGCATTACGATTAGCATGTATAGTGTTGGGTGGGGCATGGGGAGGGCTGTGCAACACAGAGAAGACAAGTAGTGATTCTACAGCATCTCACTACGCTGATGGACAGTGACTGTGAAGGGGTATGTGGGGGGCACTTGGTGAAGGGAGAACCCTAGTAAACATAAGGTTCTTCATGTAATTGTAGATTAATGATACCAAACAAAAAAAAAAGTGAAAAAAAAATAAGCAGAAGCAGCTAGCAAGGGAACCAGGTTGGGAAACAGGTTCCCCATCTCCTTCTGATTGGGAAGTTCGCCCCAAGGCAGAGCACTGACCTCAAACAAAGCTAAAAACGACCTGAAAATGGGGGGGTGGGGTCAGGGGGGCAGAGCCAAAAACCCAGCAAAAATGCCTCTGTGGGTCTCAGGCCCTGCCCCAGAGGTCCCCACTCAGCAGACCCCAAGGAAGACAGCAGGCAAGGTCTGCATCCACATCAGACTCGGACCCCAGGGCCTGGCACAAGCCACTACCTCGCCACTCCTGCCCCTTAAAGCCCCGAAGAGGGCGACCACCATTGGCTTGAACACCGCCAAGGGCAGAGAATAGCCACAAGGCAGAGTACCCACCATGACCCACCTGTGCCAGCTGTCACGCTCCCCCACTGTGGGGCCAAGGAAGCGGTTCAGAGAGGCTGGGTGACCTGCTCACAGCCACACAGTAGTCGGCCCTGTCCTCCCATAAGGAGACCCCACATCTTTCTGGACCAGAAGGGGCCACAGGGTGAAATCTGCCTTCCTCGGACAGGTGTGATCTTGATTAAGCACAGGCTTCTGCTGCCAGCCTGCTCAGCTGCCTGGTCTGCCGACACCGCCCTAAGGACAGTAGGGGCCATGGGGCCCCCAGCTCCCTGCCAGGCGGCTCCCCCTTCCCCCCAGTGAGGGGACACAAAAACCAGCTGAGCCGTCATGAAGACGGGGCCGCATGCTGACACTGGAGAGCAGATGAGGGCAGCCAAGGGTCACCTCCCCACAGGACGGAAAATCCCTGTCCCCCACATGACCCAACATTCAATAAATCCCCAGAGCCTCTACAAGGCCTATGCCAGGCCCAGTTTGGGCACTGGGCTTCCCAGGGCAGGACACATGGTCCTGGGCCCAGGGAGCTCCAGTCTGGAACCACCATGGCCAAAAGCACACGGTGAGCAACCCAAGCATCCTTTAACAGACAAACAGTAAACAAAATGTAGCTCTATCTGGGCAACGGAATACGATTCGGCCTTAAAAAGGAAGGAAGCTCCGACCCAGGCTACAACATGGATGAACTGAGGACACTGTGCTCAATAAGCCAGTCACCAGAGGCCAGGTACTGTGGTGCTATTTATAGGAAATGTCTAGAATAGGCAAATCTACAGACAGAAAGTAGACTAGTGGTTGCCAGGGCTGGGGGAGGGGGAGAATGGGATGGCTGCTCATGGGGACAGGGTTTCCTTTTGGGGTGAGGACAGTGTTCTGGAATTACACAGTGGTGACAGTTGTCTAGCTCTGAGGATATATTAAAACCCACTGAAATGTAAGCTTTCAAAGGGTTAATTTTATGATATGTGAGTTATATCTCAGTTGAAACACAAAAAGGAGGCCACAAGACCCCTGGTGGGTGGCTAGTCCCTACAAATCCAGCCTGTTTCTTAGGGCCGCCCACAGAGCAGGAGAGCTTCCGTGAGAGCTTACTAAGCGTCTGGATTTCTAGACACAAACAACAGGCAGCCTCACGGCACATTCTGGAATGCTCGGCACCTCTGTGCAGAGACGCCGACCATATGGGCTAAGGCAGGGCTCCTCAAATGCGGCCTTGTGTGAGAATCACCAGGTCCTTGTTAAAACACAGTCTGCCCCGAGACTATGAGTGAGGGCCTAGCTGACAGCAAGCTGCGTGTCTACATGCTGACTAGCCCCAAACCACCTCAGCGGCCCCCATGCCCTCTGCCAACTGGGTTGGGTAGAGGCATCAAGGTGAAGAACGCCCCCCACCCCGAGAGCTCTTCTCAGGGTGACCCTCTTCTGTACCTCCAAGTCTGGTAACCCCTTCCATCCGGGGAGCAAGGTGACTTTTGCAATGTGACTTCAGCTCCTCCCATCAAAATGTGGGTTCTGTTTCTCCAGCCCTAGACTCTCCCCACACACGTGACCTGCTTTGGCCAATGGGATATAAGCAGACGCTTGAAAAGCACTCGTGCACAGGGGCTCCCAGCCCTCTTGGGTGCCATTCTAGCCACTGAAAGATGAGACCACCTGGAGCAGAGATGAACCATCCCAGCCGAGCCCCACCAGCTAGTCTGCCAACCACCAGACACATGAGGCGGCCCTATACCACCCAGCAGCTCAGAAGAACCCACCTAGCTGACCAGCAGAATCGGGAGAATGGATTCAAATCAATGAGATGTTGAGCGCTCACTATGTGCCCAACAAGGTCCTGTCCCAAAAGCTCTGCACGTATTAACTTAGTTATCCTCAGTACAGTCCTGGAATATAAAATCTATGTTAACTGCATTCTACAGATGAGGAAAGAGAGGCACAGAGAGGTTACATATTCTGCTCAGGACATACAGCGAGTAAGTGGCAGTTCGAATTGAACCCAGAGGCCACACTTAACCATGTGTTCTAGTTCCCCCCAAGGACCCCCAACCAGCCTCCTCCCAGGAGGGACAGCTGTGCTCCCTCCACTCTCTACACTTTTGACCCAGCAGCAATCACTCCAAGGGTCTTCAACTGTCTGGCCATCTCCCGAACCGGACTGAGCAGCCTGCCAGCCAGGCAGAGCAGGGAGAGCCTCAGACAGGAGATCAAAGCGGGCACAGACACGGAGCCAGTGTCTGCCGGAGACGCCTTGGGAATCGCCTTGTCCAGCTCCCGCTGTTTAGAGGGGATGAGGGCCCAGAGAAGGGAAGATTGCCCATCACCACCCAGCCAATTCCTGGCCAAGTCAGGACTAGGCCCCAGGTCTCCCAACCCCCAGACCAGACTCCCAGCACCAAAAACCAAGGCCCAAGAAACCCAAAGCCCCAGGAGGAAAGGGCACCCACCTTTGGTGTGCGATGCGCCATCCCCTGGGAACACGTAGGCATCCTCCAGCTTGGTGATGTCGAACAGACAGATGCAGAGCCCCACGCTGTACACGACCTGTGTGCGTCAGGTACACGCACAGTGACCCCGAGGCCCTGCTCCCCAGGCAGTCTCTCCTGAGACCCTCACCACCACAGGGCAGGAGGAGTGGTCTCCACCTCCAGGTGGAAATGAGCTGGGGTGCTGTCTGAGGTAACCAGGGGTAAGGAACCTCGAAGGATGTGGAGCTCTGGGAAGAGCAGGGTCTTTGGTGATAAGGCAGATCCGGGTTACAGTGCCAGTTCACCACTCCCTGTGTAACCTCTAAGGTCACTTCTCTGAGCCTCAGTTCCCATATTTGCAAAAATGGACATACAGGCCACAGGTTGCTAAAGGGAGATAATGGCTCACAGGGTAGAAACAGCAATCAAGGGCCACTATTATTACTCCTCTGGATCAGTGGTAGGGGAAGCTGTAGCTGGACCCGTGCTTCCCAAGGCCCCGAGTCCATGATAGAGCTCACACTCAATGAGCGGGGAAACCACGGCTAGCCTCCATTCTGCTCACAGTCTCAGACACACGGATGTGGCCACAGGGACTGAGGCTGGCAGAACGACACATGGCCAAGGCCCTGGACGGGGCAGAGAACATCCCCCCTCCCATCCCCCACCCATGGTGCTCCAAACAGCTGGCCAAATGGTGTCTGCTTATCTGCCACCTACGTCATCACCTCCCACTCAGAAGCCTTGCAGGACTGTTCAAGGATCAGCAAGAAGATCAGAGAACTCAGAGTCCTGGTCACAGCTCAACGCGAGACAATCTGACTGGCTTTGGAGGCATAAGGAGATCTGTGGCTGGACCATGGACTTCTCACCTGTGGCCTCCTCTCAAATGACCCGATGATTCAAATACAGAAAGACGTATCTCAACTGGTCACCGAAGGCCCTGTGCCCCAAGGGAGTACAGTCCCTTCTTGGCCTTTTCTTTCTCCACAGGCCCCCATGCCTTCTACCTCACAAAGTAACCAGAAGCCGTCCACTAAGGACACCATGAGTTCTCTCCTCCGCCACCAACTTCCCAGACCTGCACATACCCCTTCTGTAACCTCAGCCTCTACGGAAGGGGCTTGCCTCCTGTCTAAAGCCAGCCGATCTCCTCTTGCTGGCTCCTCCTCAGCCTGTCACCTTCTGCTCTTCTTGGAGAAAGACCAATATCCCCATAAGGTCGTCCTCCCACCACTTCTCCAGCCTACCCTCTCCCCTCTCCCTCTTCCCAGGCCGTACAGGTCTCCTCCATGCTGTCTCCTCTGCCTGCACAGCCCTTCTCGCTGCCTGGCCCCGCTCACCCCTCCTCACCATCGGACCCCAGCTCGAGCACCGCCTCCCTAACACAGCTGCTTGCTCCCTCACTGCAGGTGAGGTTCCTGCACTCCGCAGCCTTGTGAACGCCTGTCCTTCATAGCACTTACGCCAACGTGTCATCACACACTCAACTGCAGGACTCTCTTGCTTTCCCCACACTACAGGGCAGAACTTTATCTGTTTTATTCATTCAATCAACAGGCAATTATGGAACATCTCTGTGCCAGGCTCTGGCTAATAATGAGAATTACTACAAGAAAAAAGACAGACAAAGGCCCCTGCCTCATGGACGGGGAAAGAGAAAACCATAACCAAATAAACAAATAAGAAAATAGAGTGTGGTAAGTGCCAAGAAGATATGATGTAGAGTGGAAGGTTTCTGCAGAAATGGCAGTGGGAAGCCCGGAAGCACAAGCTGGCACTAATGCACGCAGGCCTGGCACATGGAAGGAGCACAAATACTTTTCCCGCAGGAATAAATGGATAAACCTCCTGATGGTTAACTCCAAACTACTGTCCATCTTCACAAAAACAATGCATGGTTCGACAGCAATTATTTCCATTGTACAAAGGGAAACTGAGGCCAGAGCAGGTAAATGACTTGCCCAAGACGGCAAAGTAATGTTTAAGTGTGGAATCCAACACTTCCCAGTTACAAAAGCCCTTTTCAAACCCAGTTTGAATCCCTCCAACATCCTTGTGGGGTAAGGATTACTCCTATCCCGTGTACAGGTGAAGAAACCGAGTTCTACTTGCCCAAGGCTTGGCACACCGAGGCCAGGCCTGCAGCGGCCAGTGGTCAGTGCTGGGCCCTCTGTGCCGAGGCTTGCCCACAACCCCGTGGGCCCAGTACCTTGTTGGCCAACTTCTTGTTAAGCTCTTCCGCAATGGAGTCGTTGAGTTTCCTCTCAAACTGCCACGGAGGTATCCGCACAGTGTCCACCATCTCCACCAGGACGAACATCCCGGCCTGAGCTGGGGGCCCTGAGAACGGGAGGGTCAGTCACGCACAGGGCTGGGGCGGTGGGGATCCCGGAGCCCCCTCCGTCACGTTCCAATCGCTGAGCGCCCCCAGGCCAGCAACGGGGCTGCGCGGTTGGGCCTAAGGGGCCCCGGGCGGGAAATGCTCCTACTGCAAAGGGAGGAAACTGAGGCTCAGCTCGAGGGGCGGGGGTGGGGGGTGGTCCCAATCTAGCTTGAGATGCGCGCCCCGGCCGCCACGCGCCGCGCCACGCACCGCTCACCCACAACCAGCCGGCTGCTGCCCCATTTGGAGCAAGATTCCGAATCCCGTCGCTTCCGGAGAAACGACCAATAAGAAGCCTCTTCCCGCCCCGACGCGAGCGGGGCCTCCGGCTCCTGCGCGAGCGGCGTCGGGCGGGGCCTGGTGGGCGGGCGAGGGGCCTCCCGTTCCGCGGGCGCCGCGCAGTCAGACCTCCGACGACGCCTTCTGGTTGCTAGGCGCCCTCCTTGCCGTCTCGTGGTCTCCTGCCTGGCGGGGCCACGCTCTGAAACGCAGCCGCAGTGATCCTTTCAAAGAGCACACACCACGTGCGTGGGCCCTTCGGTTCTCTGGAGACGGGAGAGCTGACTGGCGCCGGGCGGCTGGACATGTTCGGGGCGAAAGAAATGTTCTGTATCTCCATTTAGCAAAGATCTTAAGTGTTGAGTGGATGAGTTTTGATAATTGTATACATCTCAGTAAAAGTGTTTAAGAGATTGTATTAATTATTTCTCTCAACGCCTCCCTCTTTGTTCCATTCCCACTGCTACTGCCCTGGTGCAGGCCTTTTCGTTGCTCCCCTTGAGCTTAGCCACACACCCCAGCTTCCTGGCTTCGGTCTCCTGCAAGTGAGAGAGAAGCCTCCCCCTGATGAATATCCTTTGCCTACACGGAAGGTCTGAACTGAGACCAGCGTCCTCTCTAACCTCCCTCACTTCAGGCCCTCAGGCCCTGGAATCCTCCAGCCCCAAAAATGAAGACAGTCCTGCATCCAATACCTCTTTACCTGGAGAACTCCTATTCATCCATCAGAACCCAATGCCTTTCTCATTCATTAATTCATTCAATATACTGTGTACCCAGCTGTCAGAGATCCAATGGAGAAGAACCTGGGCTCTGGGCCAACCTTCAGCTGAGCAGAGTTGTGGAGAGGACAGAGAGAGAATCTCATGCACACAGGGAATCAAAAGTATTTCAGCTGGCTTATAGGAGAGACAGAACTGGTGATATTGGAGACCTAGGCAGGGTCCAGGTCACAAGGGCCTTTCACTATAATATTCATTAACTTTTAATCCTCAGAACAGCTGTATAAGGTAGGGGTTATTGTCATGATCTATTAATGTCATCATTTATCATTCTCCTTTATCTCATCATCTCATTTTGCCACATCTAAAGCAAAGAGAGGTTAAGTAGATCATTCAGGCTCACACAGCCAACAGGTGTTAGAGCTCGGATCCAGGCTCCAGAGCCCACTGCTTTAACCACTGGGTCAGCTGCCATGACGTGAGTCCCAAGGCAGCAAAAGGAAGCCTTAGAAGTTTAGAACCGGGAAGTGACATATGGCACATCAGCTGGAGGGACAGTGGATGGGAAGGGGCTGGGTGGAGACAAGAAGACCAGGAGGAAGTTACTGGGTGGCCCCTGTAAGAGAAGGCCTGGGCAAGTCTGGTAGCCATGGAGGGAGAAGTTGGACAGAGTCCAGGGAGCGTGGGGAAGGGTGACCAGGGGACGGAAGTGGGAGCGGCCAGTGCTTGAAGGTTTTAGCTACTGCTGGGTGGTGGGCCTTTCACTGAGACGGAAACTGGAGGGGGGCCAGGCTGGTGGGATGGGACCAGCCTTGCAGAGTTCAGTTTGGGGTTCCCAGACTTCTTTTATGTTATTCAGCTCACAGGATTGCAACGTGATTTGCTGGCACGTTTGGTTTCCTCATTAGTAAAAACAGGGACCTGGCATCTTTGTTAATTCTATGTCTTTTCATGGAAGATTTGAGGTGGCTGACGACACAAAGACTTAGTCTGTAAGCTCCTCAGTGGCAGAGGTTCTCTCTGTCATGTCCCTCCACATCCTCCAGGCCTAGCCCTGTACCTGGAACATGGTCAGGACTTGTAAATATGTGTTATTTGAATGAACAAAAGAATAGCAAAATAATTGCTAAGAGTGCAGGGGTGAGGGAGAAATACGGGTTGGAAATAAATCCAGGAGAGTCACGTGGGTGGGTAAGGGAATGGAGTTCGGAGGCCGCAGCACACTCACCGAGCACCCGTGGCCAAGCACCTCATTGCCTCTCTGTAAAATGGAGATGATAATAAAAACAATCTCAAATGATTGTCCATCAATGGAGGACTGGATAAAAAAACTGTATTGGTATATCATAAAAGGGAATAATATGAAGCCAGAAAAAAGGGTGAGGATGCTCTTTGTGTATTGATATTGAATAATCAGGATATAGTTAAGTATAAACATGCAGGGCACAGAGCAGTGTATATGAGATGTTATCATCTGTGTAAAAAAGGGATAAAAATAATTTATGGGTGTGTGAGGACTCTGGGAGCATATACAAGTGACCCATGACATAGGTTGTCTTCAGGGTGAGGAACTGAATGGTTGAGGGGTGTGGGGAAGGGACAGGGGTAGGTTTTTCTTTAACCAAATACCTTCTGGAATCAGATATTTGGGATCATGGGAATATATTACTCAAAAATGACTAAAATTTTAAAAAGCAATTAAGATATTTTCATGTCTTAGAAAAACCCTTTCTCAGTCCCCTTTCCCTCCACCTGGTGCCCCAGTTTCTGCTCCCTTACCAGCAAAACTTTCTGAAGGAGCTGCCCGAACTTGCTGTTTCCAGTCCCGTCTCCTTGTCCTCTTCCACCTGCTCCCACTAGGCTTCTGGCCTTAACCTCTCAACCCAAACTGCTTTCTCAGCGTCATTAATGGCCTCCACATTGCCAAGCCAGTGGTGATTCTCCTCCCTCCTCAGCAGAATTTGCCCCAGCTGGTGCCCCACTCTCCCTTCCCCCTCTTTCCACATGGCATCCAGGAAGCGCGTTCCCCCAGGGTCTCCTCCCCCTTCTAACCATTGGCGGCCCAGGGCTCACCTTTCTGCCGTCTGTGGCACCTGCTGATCACTGGAGGCCTCAGGGCTCTGAGTAGCATCCACCCTTGGGGGCTCCCCTGTGCTTTTCCCCTGAGCACTGGGTGGATCTGCATGCCCTCCCACCTGCCTCCCATCACCGTTTGGCAACTCAGGCTTCACCTGGGCCAAACTGGAACTCAGGGCCACGCCCCCCCCCAACCTGTTCCGACCAGTCTTCCCATCTTGGAGAAGGACTTCTCCATTCTTCCAGTTGCTCAGGCCAAAACCTGGGAGTTATCCTTGACTCCTCTTTGTCTCTCACACCCCCCATGAACCCTTGAACAAATCCTGTTGTTTCTACCTCCAAAATGCATCGTGAATCCAACCCCTCCCATCACCTCCACTGTGGCTCTGAGGCCCCAGCCACCCTCACCTGCTGCCTGGGCCCTTGCTGTGGCCTCCACCCTGGTTTCCTCATCCTGTCCTCTTCCCCCATAGTCTACGTTCAACACCGAAGTCAGAGAGACGCTGCCAGCATGTCAGCCAGAAATTCTTGGTCCTCCTCTCCAGACCCTGCGAATGCTTCCAGTCACTCGGGGGAGGAGCCACTCCTTAGGATGACGACCTGCTCAGCCCGCGGGGTCCCCACTCCTCTGATGGTGTTCTCTCTCCCTGGAACCTTCTTCCTCTTACCACCCCCACGTCCCCTCCTCCGGTCCTGGCTTCAACGTCACCTCAATGAGGCTTTTCCTGGCATCTCCCTTCCATTTTAAATAGCAAACTACCCAACTCCCATGCCCCACTCCCCACCCCACTTCCCTGCCTAGTAGTTTTCTATGGCATGTTGCCTTCCAACCTATGAGCTGGTCTGTTTATAAGGTTGTTTTATTGCCTCTCTGCCACGCCCTGACTGTACGCTCCCGGGATTTTGTTTTATTCACTGTTGATTCCCCAGAACCTAAAAAAGTACCAGGCTCACAATCAGCCCATAGACATTTGTTGGATGATTGAATGAAAAAAGGATGAAAAGAAAATATGAGGTATATGTGGCCTTGGGACTTTGCTGGTCATAGAAGAGTTTGGCTTTGAGCTTCCAAAGCAAAGAGAAAAGCATTTTCAGTAACACTATGGAAGCTAATCAGGTGTGGGTCGGGCTTGTCTCGATTCTGAGCCCTCAGAGGGCTTTCTGCAGGCTCTCAAGGAATGGTGGCTTTGAGGGGGGGACAGCGCCCTTGACAGTCTGAACAGGCCCAGGAATGACTCTCATGTCCATGGAGGCACACAGCTGAAGTGCCACCGTGAATGGGATTCTGGAAGGGACCTAAACAAGGTGTCCCGGGGTGTTGCTCTGTGTCCCAGCCTGAGCCAAAAGCAAAGTGCAGAAAGTCAGTGGGTATTTCCTGAGTCCCCTGTGTGTGAGGCCCTGGTCTGGGGGCTTGTGCTCCATGTGGGGGCCACTGGGAAATAGGAACTGGATCCCAGTCCAGCCCAGCCCTGGGTCAGCTGGTGGTCGGCCCGGCTGCTCCAGCCCTAGGTCCTTAAGGCAGGTTGCAGGGGAGGCGGGCTATGGGCCCGGGACCCCCTCGTCCCATCACAGAGAGCTCTTTCCAGTGACCTGAGGGGAGCGAAGCAGCTACAGCACAAGGGGACCCTCACCCGTGGGCCAAAGGGCAGACTCCAGCCCTGGGGCCGAGGCAGGGCGCCTCCAGGCTCCCTCGTCCTCCTGCTGCATTGGCGATTGTCCTAGATGACACTGCCAGCCGTACTGTTTGGAGGCAGGAACATGTCATGCCTTCCCATCTCATTTCAGATGAGGAGCAGGCCTCTTGCTAGGTTCCCCAGACCCCATGTAATATGGCCTCTGCCCTTCTCCTTAAATTCATTAAACACGCAAAATTCTTTCCTGCCTCTGGGGATTCACCCATCCTGTTTCTCTCTTTGGGAATCACTCTTCCTATGCTTTTTACAAAGCTGGTTCCTGCTCAGTCTTTGGGAGCAGCCTACAGGGCCCCTTCTCAGAGTGGTCCCCTCTGTCCTGTCGCAGCAGGTGCGCTCTGACCTGCTAGTCTCCTTCGACTCATCCTGCTTGTTTGAGGTCTTCAGAGTTTGTGGTTATACATTTACCTGTTTGTATATCTTTTAATGTGTCTCTTCCTAGATGAGACATGAGCTTTGTAAACTCAAGAAGCGTATCGTTCACTGCTGCATCCCAGCCTAGGCCATCTGGCACCTACTAAAGTCAGTAAGCATTTGTTAAATGTATGAATAATGAACAAATGATGCGATTGGAACTGCAGAAAAAGATCATCTTTGGCAGAAAGGTATTGGTCAGATTGGAGAAGATGACTAGGGGGATGGAGAGAGGAAGGGAGGGCCACTCTGATTTACTGGGTAAAAGCGTTAGCACAGGCTGGAGAGGAGTCCCAAGGTGGAGAAGACGAGCCTCCAGGAAATTGAGAAGATGTTTCAAAGTATGGCACTGCAGAAAGGAATGTAATGAAGCCAGAAACCCTGCATTTGAATCCCAGCTCCTTCACCAGCTTTGTGATGCCGGAAGAGTGTCTTAATGTTTCTGTGCCTGAGTTTCCGCATCTGTTAGTGGCACCAGCACCTCGGGGATGCACGCGCCTTAAAGGCTTACGTGGATTCAAGGCCCTGCAGGCTCAGGCTGGCCCCCACTGGTGGGCTGAAGGACTCAGACAACTTTGCTCTGACCCACCTCTTCACTTCTCTGAGGCAAGGGAGGCTTTTGAAGAGATGAGCTTTTGAATTCGCAGCTTTTCACAAAAATAGCCTCCAGGGTGGAGCGCCTGGTTTCAGGCCCTGGATTTCTTTGTTACTCAGCTTCTGGTGGGTGGGTGGGTGGTGCCACGGGCTGCTCATTTCCTGAATGAACAGCTGTGCCCTCTCCTAGCTGTCGGGAGTAATCATAACAACTTCAAACCTCTGCCCAGCCTCCTTCATTCACTGGTTCGCAGCCGGTGGGGAGGGGCCTCTGAGAAAGGAAGCTGGATGTGCAGAGGGTCAGACCCTTGGCCTTGGCCTTGGCCTCAGGGGCAGACCAGGCCTCAGCTTCCTCAGAACTGGCACTCTGCCCCTGCCAACTGGCTCCAGTCTCATGCCCTACCTCTCCGTCCCTCCCTCAAGCACTCCGGCCACACCAGCCTCCTCCTATTCCCTTGATGGCACAACACACAGCCACCTGGGGACCTTCCCGCCAACTGTCCCCTCCCCACAATGTCTTCTTTCCAGATTCTGGCAAGGCTGGCTGTGTCACTCAGGGCCCAGCTTAAATGTCATCGCCTCAAGGATGTCCTCCTGGCCACCCCCTCTGCTGGCCCATCTGTGTGTAATCCATCATTCAGCACCACAGCCAAGGCCAGTGCTCCACCAACCTGAGCACCAGAAGAGTCGGCCTGGGCAGCACACCAGATCCTGGGGGCCCAAGAGGGTGGGGAGGGCGTTCCTCAGGTGTGAGCAGGGGCGGTTCCCCCACCAGGGGCAGTGGGTGGCGGGCAGGGCGTCGCAGGTGTCCACCCTGCCCAGCCCTTACCCTGGACTGTAGAACTCAGGGGTCAGGGCCGGGGCTCAGGCCCCTGCCCCATCACTGCGTCCCTTCTGAGCCTGGTGACTTGGTGAAGCCTGCCATTTCTTCCTGCCTGCTTCCTCAGCACAGAGTTGTTACAGAAAGCAGGTGACATACCTGTAAGGCCACTTTGAAAACTGTTGTTGTTCTGGAAGAGAGGAAGGCAAAGAAGGGAGAGGAGGATTTAGCAGGGGTGGACCCTGCATGGGGTTCTGAGACTCAGGGATGGGGTAGAATGGGAGTTCCAGGCCTCAGGCAACAAGAGACAGTGCTGGTCGCCATCTCTAGTAGAATCAGAAACCTGGACTGCCCGAGCCCGGGTGTTCCGGGCGTCCTGGAGGGGCCGGGGCGCGTGGTGGCATCGGATGGCCTGGGTCCAAACACCCCTCTGACCAGGCAAGATCCAGGCAAGCCCCTCCCCTATCGGGGCCTCTCTTTCGTCACCAGCAAAACAGGGATGATGATAAATCGTTGGATTGCTGTGAGGCAATGAGGGCAAAGCAAGGTGCCAGACGGGTGGGAAGCCCTCGGTGCAGCTTACTAGCTATTTTTTTAGCTATTTGTATTTTTCTTGATTGTTTCCCTTTTAACTCCTCCTCCTTTGTATTTTAATAATGCTTCTTTTGAAAATGCCAGCCTGCCTCAGTTGCACTAAAGATACCTGAGGCTTTTGAAGAGTTCCAAGCCGCAGCTGAGGAGAAGGGCTGGGGTGAAGGAAGAGAAGCCCTTTGCCGAGGTGTCCTCAGGCCAGGGCTTGTGTATGCGGCACACTGACCCTCAGACGCCCTCTCAGAAAGGCCTCTCCTCTCCACTTTCCTGAGAGGCCGGGGAGGATCGGGTCACAAGAGACTTTCCCAAGGTCACACAACCTGGAAGTGCAGGAGCCAAGATTCAGACCCAGGCCTTTTCTGCTGCTGAAACCAGGCCTCTCTCTGGGAGGAGCAGGCTGCACTCTGAGGGTCCAGAGAGGAGAGGGAGGTCTGAGCGCCCCTGGGAACCCACTCCCCCTCCCTCGTCTGGAGCACCTCTGGGAGGCTGCCTCTGTGCTGTGCCTCCACTCCTCCAGCTCACCCCCACCAAGTGGCCCCTGGCACGTGCTCAGGCCGCTCGCTCACCATCCCTTGGTTCTCTGATTGCCAGGAATGCAGGCTGTCCCCAGCTCTTCCTCCCCCGCATTCCTCAGCAGCCGCTCCCACCTGGCAGAGCAAATTATACCCTGGCCTGGCAATAAAAGCCACTTTCCAAAAAAAGAAGCTTTAGGGCCCTGAGAGACGCAGTAAGCTCTCTCACCCAGCCCATGCCTGACTCAGGAGGTGGTGTCTGGGCCACGGGCGCCAGGGCCCCATGTCCCTTTAACCAGGGAGTACAAATTCCCGCCCCAGTCCCTCCCTCCTGCTCTTCCTGACGTCAGGAGGAAGGCGTGTGTGAGTGAGTGAGGGGCCCGAGGTGCCGCATGCTCACACACGCGCGCGCGCACACGGTCATACACACAACACGTCTTCCAGCCCCATCCCCTGCTGGCCGGCTCCCAGTGCCAGAGAGGGGCAGAGTGCTGAAGCGGCTGCAGGACGCAGCGCCCCGACCTCAGTTGCCAGGGAGAGGTAAGGGGCTGGATGGGTCCGAGGGCTCTAGACACTGTTTTGGGCAGGGGGGAGGAAGGAGGCACCGCCAAGGGGCTGGGAAGGTGGGCACCTCCCCTGGGGCTGGCCCTGCCCAGTCCAGGTCAGAGGGGACGTGGGAGGCATGTAGATGAGCCTACCTGGCCCTCCTTCCCTCCCTCCCTGGTTCCCAAGGGAAGCTGAGGCTGAGTGGCGCCCAGTGAGAAAGTGTGTGTGTGTGTGTGTGTGTGTGTGAGTGTGTGTGTGTGTGTGTGTGTGTGTGTGTGTGTGTGAGACTTGGGTCTGGCTCAAGAGGCAGAGAACGGCAGACACCTGCCAAGCCGCAGCCTCCTGTCTGGGAACGGGGAGTGGGGGTAATGACTGGACAGTCGTGTTCCTCCAGATGCCAAAAGGAGAATGCAGCCCGGAGCTGAATGGGTCCCTTCTGCTGGAATTTAGGGCTGGGGCTGGGGAGGGACTGTCTGCGGCAGGCAGACGGCTGTGGAGCAGCTGTCCTATCCTGACTCGATTTCTTCCCCAGTGTGATGGGGATAATTGTGTTAACTGGCTTGGAGAGGTGGCTCCATGTTATTATTTTCACCTCAGCGCTCTGGCTTCTCCCCTGACCACGGGTCCTCACTCTGATCTCCACCTTTGCCAGGGTGCAGACCCTGGAGGGCAGGGGTGATAAGCCAGAGGCTGCTGGACCCCCTGCTGTGGGATGCGGTGTGGGGGAAGGGTGCGGGGTGGGGACTGGGGCAGCTTTGACTAGCACCCTGTCTCTGAGTGACCTGACCCTGGCACAAGTTGTCCAGGCCAAGATAAGGGGTGATACTGGCACCTGCAAGGGAGACAGCAGGTTCCTGCCAGGCTGACAGGCTGCAGGCTCTTCCCAGGGAGAGGGGAGGGGACGCAGAACAAGAACAATAATAAATAGAGTGTGAACGGCATCCGCTGGGGCTGGGGGAGGGGAGGAGGAAGTGCGCCCAGCGATGGTGGGCAACCTCTCTGGGGGCCTGGCCCCGTGCCTGCCTGGCTGTGCTCCAGCAGAGCCCCTCCCGGAGAGGGGCAGCCTCCAGCCCCCTGGAAGATGGGGAGTTAGTTCCCCAATCTGACCCCATCCCAGGGGCCTCTGGGCCCTCCAGATCTTCACTGTTCCCTCCTCTCAGCCTCCCTCAACCATTTTCCTGGAGTTTTTTCCAAAAACATCTATTTCCCATATTGGCCCCTTCCTCTGGATCTGTCTGTCCCCCTCCAAAAAAATAAAAAGACAGGTATAAGCAGAAAATGGTTGCACGGGGGCCTTGAAGAGGCCAGAGGACAGTTTGGCTGCAGAGTCCCTCCCAAGCCTGGGGAGTGATGGACGCGCCATGACCACAGATGTCCACAGGCCATGGAAGGGGCTCCCTAGGTGGCGTGGCAGGGCGGGGGGTGGGGGGCGTCCCGCACAGCGAGCCTGTCTGGCACCAGCAGAGGGCGCTCAGGGCCTGGCTGAGCTGGTCACGTCCTCTGGCCTCAACCAGCACAGCCAGGTCACGGATCCTGGTGGGAAGGGAGCGTGGGGCACTTCGGACCTTTGTCCACGTAGAAAGCAAGATGGGGGGCAAAGAGCAGCAGGGGGCTTTCCCCAGCCCCAAAGCCAGGGAAATGATGGTCACCAGGGAGGTGGCATGGCACGCTGAAAAGCTCATAGGCTTTGGGGTCATGCTGATTTGAGCTCGAGCTCAGCCACTCTAAGTGTGACTTTGACCAGTCCGTTTGTCTCTCTCTGGAGGGATACAGAGTGGGAAGGTGACTTGCCCAGGGTCACCCAGACCAGGGGATCTGGAATGTGAGTGTGGCTCTCACAGTGCCCATCCTGGTGTCCCTACCCCCACTGATGCCAAGGAGGCCCAAAGGCCAGAATCACAGCAGCCTCCCAGGGCAGCGTGGGCTTGTGACAAGGAGGAGTGTTAAAGGGCCTCAATTAAGCGCAAGTGTTGGCTGGAGCAGCTCCCCCCATACACACACACACACACAGCAGGGGGATGGGAAAGAGCTGGGCTTAATTAGGTCACTCCAGCTGCTGGAGCAGCTTTGGCACTGATGTATTTTAGGGAGTGTCTGGGAGGCTGGGGGATGGGGAGGGGCGGGGGCAGTGCCAGCTCCTGTCCAGTGGTCCTGAGGCTGTTCCTCAGCTTCCTCAGGCCCACGGACAGGACTCCAAGGTCCAGAAAGCCCTTCCATGTAGTCCTGTATCCCCTGACTTTCCCCTTCTTAACCACATCTCCTTCCCTCCCCTTGTCTGCTCCTCACACGGGGGCGTAGGGCTTGGACGGTTTACGGGGGGCATTGTTTTTAAGCTTGCCAGAGTTGGCAAGTCACTCACCAAGGTCATGGTCTGAGTCAGCACAAAGCCAGAAATAGAACCCCAAGCCCTGACTCCCCAGCTCTTCCTTCTCTGGGGGACAGCAGGAGCTTTCAGGGACTTCCTGGTCCTTCCTTACTGCCTCCTGGCAAATGCCTTTCTGCATCCCCCAAATGTCCCCAGTGTGCAAGATGCTGTCCCTGACTAGCTGTGTGACCCCAGCAACCCTCTTCACCTATCTGGGCCTCAGTTTAGTCTTCTGATGAAGAGGGATAATAGTGGTAATGATCTCATAGGGCTGTTGGGGAACTAACTGAGGAAATGGGCAAAGGGCTTAATGACCTGCATGGCACACGGTTAACCGTCAGCAGATGGTGGCCTGACTCCTGTCACGGTGGGACTTTCCCACTGGGTTCTGCTCACCTCTCTGCTCCCCCTGCTGGACTGGGGGCCCTCTCAGGGTGGGCTGTTTCCTCTCACATTTGTTTTCCTGGTGCCTGGCACTTGGTTTTCTTTCAGTTATGTATTTCTTTCAGTTAGTGTATTTTCTGGACAACTTAGAGGACAGCTGGACTGACCCTCATTAGTCATCTGGTGATGATTCGTGTAGTCAAGGAGAAAAGTGAAGCCCAGAGAGGGGCAGGTGCTTGTCCCAGGTCACACAGCCCTGAGCCAGCTTGCTTTCCCCGATCTGCCCAGAATGAGACAGACACTCAGTCAAGAGAAGACTCTGACAGACATTTTCTGTCCCATTCTTTCTGGGGGAGCTGAGGATTGGAGGATGTCCAGCACCAGGCGCTTGTCACCTGCTGACAGGGCTGAGTCGCCGTCTACAGTCCATGGCCCCACAATGCTGTGTCCCGGCCTCCCCTCAGGCCATCTCCCTGAGCTGTTTCATTCTCACCTCCTCTGGTCGGATGGCCTGCAGAATAGCTGGGGTTTGGCGATTCCCTCCATTCAGGGAAATGGAGACGAGCTTGGCTGAGAGGTTCAGAGCCAAAACATGTGGGCAGGGGCATGCCCGCTCCCAGGTGCACCACTGACACAGCCCCTCAGGATCCCCACAACCTGGGCAGGGAGCTGCGATTAGCTTACTTGACAGATAAGGAAACAGGCTCAGAAAGAGAGGGTCACTCAGGGCCCCCTGTAGAGCCAGGGTTCAAACCTGGGCTGTCTGGGTCCTGACCGTCCCCTTACCCTCTGACTGCTGGCTCTGAAGGGCATTATTCCAGGCAGAAGATGCCCCCAGAGAGGCACACTGAGGCCCTTGGGGGCTAGGCCTTAGCTCTGTTTGAATTGAAACAAATGTTCTGTAAACACATCTGTTCCTCTGCTCTTGGGGGAGTTTATTTTCTCCTTTAGTTTCTCAGGGAAAGTTCTTTTGGGAAAACTCCAGTCTTGTCTTGGCTGAACCAGGAACAGAATTTATCCTCATAGAAAGAGCACTGTTTACCTTCAGACAAATCTGGGCTCTGTCACTCATCTGCTGTGTGACCTTGGGCAAGCTACTTAACCTCTCAGACCCTCAGCATCCTCAGCTGTACAGTGGAAAACACTTATAATTTCAAACTTCAGAGCAATTGAAACTTAAAAACATAAAATAACCTCTGTACAGACTTTTGCCCTGTATATAGCATTCAGGCAGTAAAAGCCCTGTGTTCACGTGCCCCTTTCTGTGGCAACACTCAGGAGAAAGGGGCCACACTCTGCATCCCCTTATTCCTTGCTCCCTGGTCTTCCAGGCTGTCGGGCATTGTGTAGCTCCCTCGGGCTCAGGGCTCTGGCAGGGCCCAGAGAGGGAGAAACTCTCCAAGTTAGTAACAATGCAGGGCCTGAATGCAAGACTCCTGACATCCCACTCCTGGGCTCCAGAGTCAGACTGCCTGCCCTGGTTCAAGTCCTGGCTCAGACATTAATTGCTGTGTGGCCTTGAGTGAGTGACTTGGCCTCTCTGAGCCTGTTTCCTCACCTGCAGAATGAGGTAATAATAGCACCAGCCTGAATGGGCTGTTGCCAGAATTAAATAAAAGAAGTTACTGGCCCTGGCGGGGGCCTAGTAAGTGGGTGACTCCTTGGGGAAACAGAAGAGGAGAGTGGAGGGGACCTCTGCTGAGTCTCTCCTGCCACCCGTCCTCCGCCCTCTCCCGGGGGAGCACCGTCTCACCCAGCGCCTACTCAGTGCTTCCGTCCCACCCTTGTGGGAGCACTTGGAGGGGGGATTCTCATAATCTTCATTTTCCCCAAGAGGAAGGAGAGGAGGAGAGATCCCACATCGGTGCCCTCGGCAACCCCCCAGCTCCCAAGGCCGGTGCCCGGCCCTCTCCCGAGGAGCCCCTGGGTGAGGGGGGAGTTGTGGGCGGAGCTGCCTCTGCCGTCCTGTGGGGCTGGAGGGATGAATGCCTATTGTTGCTGCAGTTCTGCCCCCTCCCCTCTGCTGCCTGGTCCATTTTAGGGAGGGGGCGGAGGGAGCTGCCCTCACCCCTAACCCTGGGTGATCCATGCATTTTTGTGCCGCCTGCTTTGCATGAGTCCTGGGCTGGGAGGCCTGGCTGGCCAGAGCGGGGCTCCTGCTCAGCTGCGTCTCCCTGGTAACCATTGCCGGCTGCCTCGCCCCTCCCCCACCTCCTCCCTCCCCTCCAGCCCCACGACCTCCTAGCACTGGCTGTCACTGCCAAGCACAATACCAGGCCTGGGAAAACTGTGCAGTGGGCTGGCCAGGACCGCCTTTCTCGAGGGAGGGAGTCAAAGCTTCTGTCCCTGCCACCTGTCACCCTCACCCAGGTGGGCAGGGGGCACCCAGGATATGCTGCAGGGCCTGGCATCTGCTTTCAGGGCTGTCATTCTTGGGCAGCTTTGCTTTCTGTCTTCTTTTTGGGAACAGCTTTATGGAGAGAGAATTCTCTCAATACCATATAATCCACCTGCTTAAGGTGGACAAGTCCGTGGTTTCTAATATATTCAGAGTCGTTCAACATCACCATAGTCAATTTTAGGACACCTTCATCACCCCAAGAAGAAACTTTAGACTCATTAGAAGCCACTCCCCATTTTCCCTTCTTCCCAACCACTGGTTACCACTCATCCATTTTCTGTCTCTGTGGATTTGCCTGATCTGGAAATTTCACATATAGAACCACGCAATATGCGGTCTTTTGAGACTGGCTTCTCCCACCTGGCAGAGTGACTTGGAGCTTGTCTCGACTGCAGCACGTGCCAGTCCTTCCTTCTGTTTTATGGCTGCGTACTGTTCTACACACGCTGTGCCACAGCTCGTGCACCCATTCACCTGCTGACAGACCTGTGGGTCGTTTCCATTTTGGAGTTATGAATAACGCTGCTGTGAACATTTATGTATGTGTTTTTATGTGTTGCTTTTCTTCTTGAAGCTTCAGTTTTCTTCTCTCTAAAATGGGGATAAAAAAGACCAAACTTGGCTCACCCCTGCCTCCTGCAGTGAGCTGGGAGAAAAAAACCCACATCAGCTTGAGGGGGTGGGCAAGTCTCACTCCCCAGCAGCTCTTTTGGCTGGAGGAGGATGTGTTGGGGGGCTGCTGGGAGGAGGGAGGCTGCATCTCCACCCACTGGGATGGTGGAGCCAACTCATCCTCTTGACCCGGAAAAGTCTCATTTACTGTGTGATCTTGAACAGCAGCCAGAAGACCTGCTCCAATGATGGGGCTTGAACGGGTGACTTCTCGGCTCTTCTAGCCCTGCCATGCTGTGTTTGCGGTGTTTGCAGGCTTCCTGGGCTCTGGACTCACAAGGAGCCTTAAACTCAACACTCCAAGCTTGGGAGTGAGGAACAGAAGGCCAGAAGTAGACTCACAGTTCAGGGATTTGCCTCTGACCACAGGGCCTTTGGGCGAGGGACGGGAACTGAAGAAACAGAGGTGAGGCAGGGAGAACCTGTCGCCCCACTCCCACACGGCTCTGGACAGCAGGAGCTTCTTTGTGTCCCCAGACCTAGCTGAGCTTCACCCTAGCATGGGTGGGAGGGGGCAGGGTTTACTACCCAGGCACTGAGCTGTGGATGTGGGGATTCTATCAATTAACTTCGATGGCAGCAATGTGTTGGGTATCTGTGAAATGCTAGATGCTGTCACAGACTAAATCAGAGACTCCTCAGCAACCTTGCAAGGTAAGTATTCTCAACCTCATTTTAGAGAGGAAGAAACTGGAGCTGAGGAAAAATTGTCCACAACATCCCGGCCCTGTGCTAAGCAAGTGGAGAGTCAGTGAATCCCCACAGCAACCTGCCTATGAAATAAGAACCAACACTACCCCATTTTAAAGAGCAGGAAACGGAGTCAAATTTGAGTTTAACTCAGGAAACTGAGTTAAGTGTGTTGACCAAGGCGACACAGCCAGTAGGATTCAAACCCAGCCCGTTGGGTCTGGAGCCCACACTCCCACCCCCATGTCAGAGCTGCGGAGTGTCTTGTTCGAGGCCATCAAGCTACAGGTGACACAGCTGAGATTTGAACCCAGGTCTGTGGGTCTGAAACTGTTAACCCTCGTGCCAACTGCTCCAGACCATCATCGGCCGCTTTACTCATGCCTTCCCAGGCCCCCAGAGTGGGGGAACTGGACTGCAAGCTGGTTGAGGCTGGTGTCAGCCAGCTTGGGCCGCCACATCAGAATACTGCAGACCTGGGGGCTTAGACGACAGATGTTTACTTCTCATGGTTCTGGGGGCTAAAGTCTAAGATCAGGATGCCACTGTGGTCGGGCTCTGGCCAGAGCCCCCTTCCTGATTTCCAGACGGCCCCCTTCTTGCAATGTCCTCACACGGCAAGGAGGAGGTGAGCTTTTGGTCTCTTCTTCTAAGGGCACTGATCCCATCATGGGGGCCCCACCCTCCTGACTTCACCTAAACTCACGTCCCAAAGGCCCCATCTCCAAATACCATCATGCTGCAGGACTTCAGTATGAATTTGGGGGATGCACTGTTGAGCTCCATAGCAAGGTTATAGGATCCTCTCCCTGGGGAGGACACTGAGCCAGGGAGGCGCTGCTGAGAGGCCTGAGGTCACTGTGTGAGGGGTGGCAGGCAGGCCCAGCCCCCCAGATGTGTGCTCAGTGTTGAGAAGCTGCCTGCCCTGGGCCACACTCATCGGTACCTCTCTCTCCCACTTTCAGACGGAGCCTGTGGCTGGTGAGGCTGCCGAGCAGGGCCAGGCCAGGCCCTGCCTGCAGGGACGCCCAAGCCCTTCTCCAGCCCCTGCGCCTGGGAGCCCACCAGGCTCTCCTGCCGACCCCGCCATGACTTCAGAGCCCACGTCGCCCCCAGTCGTGCCCCCGCTCCACTCCCCCAAGTCCCCTGTCTGGCCCACCTTCCCCTTCCACCGGGAGGGCAGCAGGGTCTGGGAGCGGGGCGGTGTCTCAACTCGGGACCTGCCCAGTCCTCTGCCCACCAAACGGACCAGGACATACTCAGCGTGAGTACCTGCTCCTTGCCCAGACACCCCCTTTCCCTGGGATGGGGCTTCAGCCTCGGACTGCCCAGCCCTGAAGTCTTTTCCAACCCGTTGTCCTCACCTGAGCATAGAGGAGCTGTGTCTGGCCCTTCCAGGAACTGCGTTCATTCATTCCACAAAGATTCGTGGAGCTCCTGATGAGGGGATCTGGTGATGAGTAAGACAGACGCAGCTCACAAGCTGCTATGAGAAGGGGGGATGTGTCTGCTCTTCACTACCACCTGGCCGTGCTGGGGGCAGGGAGTGGGAGGCACCCAGCATCAGGCCTCAGGGAAGAAGCCATCGTAGCTGGTTTTGGAAGACTCGTCCGGTGAAGAAGGAAGTTGGGTGTTCCAGGCCGATGGGCCAGCCTGGACAAAAACAAGCGTGGGATGACCTTTGGAGAGGGGTGGGCAGGCTGGACCTATGGGGTAGGTCACTGGGTAGGGGCAAGTGGGGTGGGGTTTGTGGGAGCCAGGGGGAGACTGACTTGGCTTGGCCAAAGGAGGCTCGTGATGGCAAGTGCTGGTTGCCCGTGTCCAGTCCAAGGCCAGGCACCAGGCAGATGCTTCATAAATGGTGAATGGATGGATGAGGGACAATAAGTGAATAGCATGGTGCTGCTTCAAGAGACAGTGGGCTCCCCATTCCAGGAGGTATTCAAGCCTAGGTTAGACATTCTTCCCTCAGAAATCTTACAACAGGAATCCATGGAAGCCTGAACAACCTCAGAAGGGGAGGGTGCTGTGCAGAGAGAGGGCCACTGTCGGGAGTCAGGAGACCCACCTGCTGTGCACCCCGGGACAGCCAGCTCCTCTCTCTGCGCCTCTCATTGTCCAGTGGGATGATGGGAGGACCGAGCGACTGTACTGTGTGCAGTTTCTGGCCTGGGCAGGGTTCCCCACAGCCCAGAAGCTGGCTCCGCAGGGTCCAGGGAGGGGTCCCCAGGCCACAGCTCCAATCCCCCTACCCTATCCTCAGGACAGCCCGGGCCTCGGCCGGCCCCGTGTTCAAGGGCGTCTGCAAGCAGTTCTCACGCTCACAGGGCCACGGCTTCATCACCCCTGAGAATGGGTCTGAGGACATCTTTGTGCACGTATCTGAGTGAGTGGCCCCTGCTCCCTGTCGTCAAGTCCCTCCCGCCTCCCTGCCCTGGGCTGGGCCCCTAAGGGGTCTCCCTTCCCTGGCTGAAAAACCTGAGTCCCTGGCTGAAAAACCTGAGTCCCTGGCATCTTTCTCTTCCTCTCCCAGGGATTGATGGTGAACCGGAGGGGAGCTGGGGGCAGGTGGGGAGGGGCACTGAGACCCCAGGAACCACTGGCTGAGCCCTGGGCTCCTGTTCCAGCATCCGGGGGCAGAGAAGTCTGGGCCAGCCCCTGGGTCGTTCAGCGTGGAGGGCAGGCTAGGAGGTGGGAGAGGTGGTCTAGGCCTGGCCCTCAGCCCTAATGCGAGATGTGACCTGGGGACCTCCCTGCCCCCTCACATCTCATCCCCCAAACAGCACAGAGAGGGAGGGATGTTTTTGATTCCCATTGTACAGATAGAGAGCTGAAGCTCTGAGGAAGAGGCCTGCCCCCAGCTAGGTAGGCCACCCTCAGGCCAGGCCGCAGTGGGTGTCTGGGAGTGAGGCCTACCGCTGGGCTGACACCCTTCTCCTGCCCACCAGCATCGAGGGGGAGTACGTGCCAGTGGAGGGCGATGAGGTGACCTACAAGATGTGCCCCATCCCGCCCAAGAACCAGAAGTTCCAGGCTGTGGAGGTGGTGCTCACCCAGTTGGCCCCACACACTCCCCATGAGACGTGGTCTGGCCAGGTCGTGGGCTCCTAGGCTGGGTGGCTCCCGTACCAACTGCCTGGGGGGTGGGGGCCGCACAGGGTAGATGGGCAGCAGCCGGCTCCGTGCCCCACTGCACTGGCTGATCCAGTGCCCCGGGCGGCCTCAGTGTACACGTCTGTCTGTCTGTCGTGCTTGTGGCCGTTGAGTGTGTACCTCCGTTTCCCAATGACTGTTGTGTGAGTGGGATGGTGCCTTCTGTCCACCCTCCCCCGACTTCCCTCCCTACCACACATGCACAGCACCTCTCCCCTCCTGCCCATCTGCCTCCGAGCCTCTGAGGGCGTGTGTCAGGGAGGCCTGGCCCCCATCCTGGGCTGGGGTTTCCCACTGGCACCTGGACCTCTCCCCTAAGAAGACAGACCAATGAGCCCTTCGGGGACCCTGCCAGCCTCTGGAAGGGGAAGGGGATGAAATGTGGGGGCGGACAGGCCCTCACTGCTCTGGCCCGGCCTGCCTTCCTGCGCTCCCTTCGGTGCACTGGAGAGGCAAGAAAGGGACCCAAGGGCAGAAGGTGGTTTGGGAGTTTCTGTTTTGCAAGCCATGTTTTGCTGCAGCCTGGCAACGGCTCTATGAACCCCAAACTGGGGCCCTGTCCCCTCCTGTGGGCTACGCTGAGCAGTGTTGCCTCCGCTTCCCCTGAGGAGTCTGCTGAAGGGTGGGGGCACGTCTCGCCCAGCTTGGGTGGAGACACCACCTCCGCCGAATCACACACCTCACGGATGCTCTGCCTGTGCCCAGCCACCACGGCTGCCGAGGGCCTGGCGATGGATGGCAGCAGGTCCCCTCAGGCAGGGCCAGGCACAGGCACCCACAAGGATGGCCCCCAGCCTGGAAGACCACCAGCCTTGCAGCCCCTTTGCTGGACCCTCTTCCCAAAGCTGCAGGACGGGGGTCCTGCTGGCCCCCAGTAGCCAGTGGCTGAGGTGTGGTCCCCATCCTGTCCATCCCTTACAATGCGTGTGTGTGTATATGTATGTGTGTGTGTTCATTTGCTCTTGGCAGGGGGTTGGCCTGGCCTGGGAGGCTAGGGAGGAGAGGCTTTGCCTCCATCCCCATCACCACTACACTCCCTTCCAGAGTGCATCACTGACAGGAGTAGAAATGGGGTTCAAGGGAGGGCCTGCCAGGGACAATGACCCTTATGAGACCCAGTCTGTGAGTAAAATGGGGCTCAAATGCCCAGAATGAAGAGGGTCGGTGACTGTCTGGGAAGACGGCCCCCAGTGCTGTAAGTGCCCTGCAGCCTCAGGGTTTAGAGCAGCTGGGGTGTGAGCAACATCCCCTACCCCTGGTCCCCACCACACAGAGGCTGGGTGCCCACTGCTGAGTGGTGCTGGCCAGGCCCCCCAAATTGAGAATGGCCCATCCCATCTGATACCCCACTCTGAGCTGGGGCTACTCTGGCAAGGCCTGAGGCCTTTCCATGTAGAACAAAGACTCTGACCTCTTAGTGGAAGGTTTACTGGTGCAGGTTAACTCCTGGGAGCAGACCCCTGCCTTCTAGGCACAAGCCAGGACGCAGGATGCGGTAACACCAGCCCTGGGGCTTCCTGGGGTGGCAGAGGGGCAGCAGTGCCCCTCCCCAATCACAGCCTTGCGGTGTCCAGCCAGAAACCCTCCTGAGACCCCCGGCCACTTGGATGCCCCCCATACTTCCTAACACTGGCAATAAACCCTCAACTGTGATGCAGCCTGGCCCACAACTGCCTGCTGTCTGGGTCCTGGGGGAGGCGCTAGGGGAGGACACCCCAAAGCACCCTTTTTCGGGACTTCAGAGGCCCACCTCCTTGACCTGATCAAGGACTTCCTGTGTGACCAGGGCAAGTCCCTGCCATCTGTGCCTCACCTGCTAAGTGGTGGCTGTAACAGCATTTGTGTCTGGGGCCAATTACCATTCAGACAGAATTGACACCTTATCTTGTGGGAACTTTAATGTCTGCGAGAGAACGTTCTCACAAATACGCACCTTCCGCACTGCTCTGCACGCACTGGGACAGGCAAGCAGGGTGGGCTCTACCTCTTACCAACCCTTGCACATACCTCCTCCCTGCGTAGACAGAAACCTGTTCTATTCGGGAGCCCGAGCAGCAGCTGTAGCCAGGGCTGTCATGGAGGACGGAGCCAGTCCCAAGAGGACCTGGGGGATGGCTGCCCACACAAACCCTGGCCCCATCAAGGTGGGCCTTGCAGCAGGTAATATGAGGCAGGCATCCTGGGTCAGAGGAGGAGGGGCCCTGGCACCCCAAGCAACACCAAGGGCCAGGGGCTCTCTTTACGCCTGGGCGGAGATCTCTGGAAGTCCAGAGGGGCAGGTGTGGGCCACAGTCATGCCTCATGAGCTGTCTCTGGGAAAAAGATTTCTCGGCACCGCTGCACCGTGTCCTGAGGGGAGATCACGCTATGGCCGACAGTCCGGGGGTCAGCATAGATCTCAAAGTCGTTCCCACCCTGCCGCAGATGAAGGGCAGAGAAGGCAAATATACAAGTGGTGCCAGAGGAGGGTCCCAGGGATCAGGCCCAGCACCCACCCCAGTGCCTAGAGCTGCCCTTTACCTGCCCCCTCAGAATTTCCAGGAAGCCCACATTCTCAGCCTACACCAGATTTCCCTGACTTGCTAGGACATGGGGCAAGTGTCCAGCCAGTTCTGGACCCCAGGCTCCCAATATGTGTAATGGGGCTGGAGAGCACGGGCTGTTTGCTGGAGTCACCCAGAAGGTGCCACCCTGTATCCTGGCCTTGACCTGGGGTGACTTGGGGAAGGAGGGGCCTGGGCTAAGCCACACTCACAGGGCTGGTTTCATTCCCGAAGAAGTGGATGGTGTCAAAGCTGTCCTGGTCCAGGCTGTCGAGGCAGTAGCGCTTGTCCCAGCCCTCAGGGAAGATGTCGAAGCTGATCATGCCTCCTGCAGGGGGTGGGGCATGGACAAGGCTGGCAGAGGGGAGGCTCATGGGGGTGGGCCTGGGCAAGGCCCTTCATTCGTTCAGCCCTTGTGGGCCTACTTAGAGCCAGGCACAGGGCATGGCACAGACTCAGGATCCTCATGCAACTACGATCCAGTGAAGGACAGACAGTAAGCAGAGCAGACGACCTCAGAGCCTGGGGAATGGCTGGGTAGCTCCCCGACCGTGCTGGCTGGAAACATCCCTGAGGGGACACTGAGCTGAAGCTTGAGCCAGGGTGGCAGTTACTGGGAGGCAAGTGGACCCCTAGGCAGGGAAGGGCGTGGAATGCCCCACAACAGAGAAGGCCAGCAAAGGGCAGGGGCAAGGGCCCTGGGGCTCAGGAAGGACTCAGCAGGAGCATGATGTAGTCTGTTCACCCGTAAGGATCCCTATGGCCACCGTGGGGAATGGATGAGGCAGTATGGGCAACCAGTGGCACTGGAGTTAGCTGGAGCCTGGAGGCATAAGCAGAGGTCAGATTCCAGAAGCATCCTGGACTCATGGCCCTGGGACTTGCTAGGGGATGAGATTTGAGAGGGGGTGAGGGAGAAAAATCAAGGGGGACACTTTTGCTTTTGACCAGAGCAGCTGGGCAGGCGAGGGATGGATTAGGGTCAGGTGGGGAAGATGCAGTGGGTGGGTAACATACATAGTTCCTGCCCACTGTGGCTCGGCCGGCCCCTGCCGTGCCCCTGAGGGGAGAGGATTTCCTAAAGGTGCTGGGGAGGGCAGTCTGGCCTTGAGAGACCCTGGGGTGGGCTCTTGTGCCAGGCCTCTCAGGCTGCCCACAGGGAGGACATACCTCGAGAGAACCTCAGCCCTTTGCCTGAAAACTCTGTTTTCAGGGCTTCCACGAACTTCTCCCGGATCTTCTCCTTCTACAGAAGAGGGTGGAGTAGACAGAGGTTCAGGGGGCTGCAGTGTGCCAGACCCTGCGCTGGGCACCCAGAGGGTCTGAGCTCACTGAGTGTTCCAGGTGGACACTGTCACCCCCACTTCACAGATGAGGAAACAGGCTCAGGGAGGGGCTGGGCCTCAGTGTCAGAGCCAGGGCCTGAATCGAGGTCTGACTGAACCCAGTGCCAGATCCTGCCAATGGAGGTGTGGGTGGGGTATTCTGTAGTAGAGGCACAAGGAGGAAGGTTGACGGGACAGTGCAGTCTGAGTCCCAAGTTAGTGTCCACCTCAGGGCTGGACTGGTCAGCTCTGCCTAGCTCAACAAAGCCAATCATGACTCAGACCCCAGAAATGAGAATGAGGAACTAAGAGCAGGTGAAGACCTGTGAATAAGTGGCAGTATGTGCTCAGGGAGGCCAGCAGGATGCCAGGCAAGGCCATGCACCAACCACACGACAACGTACATTTGTTGAGCACCTTCTGTGTGCAGTGGTCTGAACTGGGAGATTCGGCAGTGCCCAGGAGTCTCCAGCCCCCACCTCTGGGCAGGACCTTGGAATTCTGCAGCATATCTACAAACATGGAGTAAGAGGACATTTGCTCACCAGCCAAGGAGCCCCAGTCTGGTCCTGCAGGGCCAGAGGGGAACAGCCACGCCAGGCCTGGAGGGGCAGCTGTCTTGGCTGCTGCACTAATGGGGGCCAGCACCATGAGGGTGGATGGTTCACCTGGCATACGCTCACTGCAGCTGGGGTAAAGGTGGGGGCCCATCTGGCCAAAGCAGTAGTAAGAGCTCAGCAGGATAATCAGCTCACAGATGGCCTGGAGGACACATATTTGGGGATCAAGAGCCACTGAAGATTTTGGAGCTCAGGAATGGAGTGCCTAGTACTACCTTTCAGTCAGAGTTGGGCAGGACAGGAACAGAGAGAGGTAGGCAGTGGCTAGCAGTTTGGAGCCTGGAGAAGTGGCCTAGGGTGGACATGAGCTATAAGGCCAGATATGACCCAGCCTGAGAGATAAAAGCAGGCTGCCTAGTTCTTGGCCTGGCTTCTGTGCTTCCTGGCTGTGTGACCATTGGGCAAGTCACCTGACTTCTCTGAGCCTATTTACTAGGCTAAAAGATGAACAAGTAATAAATGAACCCTTCCTGTCTCCCTATCACGGAAACACAGAGAAGGGATGTGAGCTTTCTGCCAGCCTTGGCTTGCCTTCCCAGCAGGCAGGTGCACCCCCAGAGAGACTAGAGTCCCCACCAGAGGCCATTCTGTGGGCCCAGGGTCGGAGGTGCCCCAAGCTCTGGATAAATGTTCCCGTATGGCCCAGGATGGCTGCACCTCCCATCTCTGGAGGACCAGGCTGGTCACTGGACAGCCCCCTGTGCCACATCTAGCCTCAGCAGGGACCAGCACTGTGACCTCAAGCTGGCCACTTACCCTCTGGCCTCAGTGTCCTCATCTAAGGAAGGGGACTACCTGTCCTCAGGGTCTGAGGAGCTGAAGGAGAGTAAAGCACTTAGATGGGATCTGGGCTGGTGTACATACGGCACCAGAGATCAGGAGCTCCGTGTCCCCTCCGATACCAGAAGGGGGTAAACAGGAGTCAAAGACAAGACCCTGGGGGCTGTGGGAAGAGTCAGCGTTTGCCAACCTCCACCTGGCCCTGTCCTCATTACAGCCCACAGGTGGGCACTCTGGTTACCCCTACTTTACAGACGAGCAAACAGTAGTGAAGCCAATCTTCAAAAGTCAGAGGTGGAGCTTGCACTGAAGACCTGAGTGGCCCAGGAGGGACCACCACTCGGTCAGTACGTCGGGGAGGGATTCTGCCCACGGTCTGCTTTAACCACCTGACAGGAAGCCTCAGTACCTTGCCTACCCTAAGCCTTGGGACACAGGGTGGGAGAAGGGTTGGGGGTCGGCGAGCTGGAAGGCATCACCGAGTCCCACACGCCCTCAAGGAAACATCAGAGGGTAGCAGACAGAGTCCCAAGTTCAAATCTTTGCTCTGCAACCAATTCCCTGTGTAGCCTTAGGCAAGTCACTTCCCCTCTCTGAGTCTGTTTCGTCATTCATACATGGGGATAACACCACTGATTTCATTCACTCCAGAAGCATTTCTCGAGGACTTGCTCGGTGTCAGGCGTGTGCTGGGCATAGGGGATCCAGCTGTGAGCAGCCACAGGAAGCCCAGGCCTTAGGAGCTTATGGCTTTGGTTGGGGAGACAGAAACAAGCAAGGTTTTAAGAGTAGGTGATACAGTATATCCCGGGGTGGTGACAGCTGCTTGGGGAAAAATAAAACAGAGGAGAGGAGCAGGAGGTGCAAGCGGCACTCAACGTTAGTGTGGCGCTCAGGGAAGCCTCCACTGAGAAGGGGACTGTGGACGGAGGTGAAGGTGCAGGATGAGCCGAGTCTGCAGGTGTGTTTGGAGTAAAAGGCACAGCCCTGAAGAGGGTCTTCTGTCTTTACAATCAGCGAGGGGGACAGAGCCGGAGCAAAGAGAGCAAGGGGGAGAGCAGAGATTGGTCAGAGAGGCAGAGATGGGCCAGCGTGACGCATGGGAGCATTCCATCCCTGAATGCCAAGCAGAAAGCAAGTCAAGGCTTAGCAGGGGCAGCACACGCACAGGAAAGAAGGACCCTGGTATGTCCCGAGATCGGATGCACAGACAGGAGGCGGGAGAGGTGGGATGAGCCAGGCAGACCCCTCAGGGCTGAGGGCACCCAGGTGGGGGCTGGCAAGGGAAGCCGTGGAAGAACCACAGGCAGAGATCGGATGGGGTACATGTGTGCCGGGAGGCTCTCGATGGCACTGCTGGAGAGCAGGACAGCAGGGTATTACAGGGGGGCAGGAGCAGGGGCAGAACACATGGGTGGACGGATCTGAAACCAACTCTGGAGGCAGAGTCACTAGGAATCACTGTCAGGTCCTCTGTGGGGGGCGGGTGGAAATGGGCCTTAGGTGTTGGATGCCAAAGTGCCCACAGCCGTGGCACATGACGGGTGTCCAAAGGGGTCCTGGATGAATCGGAACACCCCCGCCCCAGCCCCTTCTCTGAGCAGAACATGAAGACTCAGGGGCACTGAGCCCTACAGCCTAAGGCTGCACAGCTGGTGGCACCTTGTCCAGTTCGGAGAACTCGATTCGTTCCTCCAGGGTGCAGCTCCGGCCAATAGGTGAGATGTTCAGCATGCCATTCCGGAACTCAATGAAGGTCCCGCTGGTGCGAAGGGGTAGGAGCCAGAGAGAAGGAGAAGGGTGCCAAATTCAAATCCAGCCCCTCCTGGGGCTATAGCCTCCTTAGGCTTCATGGGGGACACGCGTCCACCCGCCCATGAGTCAGGGATCTCCAGCTGGCACCAGGGAGAACCCCCCCTCCCTCCCTCAGGCCAGGACTGGAGGAGAGGTGGGCCAAGGCTGGGCACGACCTCACCGTTTCTTGGGCAGCCTGAGCAGGGCCATGTAGCGGAGGCAGAAGTTGATCAAGTCCTGCAGTAGTTCCTCTCCCAGGTGGTTCTGGATGGTCTGGGCAAGGAACACGGGGCTCTCAGTGTGGCAGGCATGGGCTCCCCATCAAGTGGTGGGGACAAAGGAAAAGTCAGGGAAGTTTCTGCCTCAACTGAGCTGAGACCAGGAACTCAGCTGAGAACAGGGGCTCTGGGTCTAATAACTTCCTGGGTGACTCCAGAATCCACCCATCCCAGAACAGAAGGCCCCAGGGACTGTTCCCCTTGAAGAAGCATCCCAGGCTGAGGCCCTGAGAGGCACTGACCTGCTTGGAAAGCAAGCGTCCATGCTTATACTGCACCGTCCCATTCTCAGCAAACACGTAATCAAACTTCTCAGTGACTTCAAGGTTACGTGGAGGCCAGGGGAGAAAGAAAGGGCATGAGACCAGGCACCCAGAGCCAAGTGAAGTGATGGAGCCCACACTCCTTGGTTTGGCATTCAAAACCCATCTGTTCCATCCCGAACCGGCCTTTCCAGCCTCCTTGACCGGCAGCTTTGGTCCTTTCCAAACAAGCCAACAAGCCAGTCACACCTCTGGGCCTTTGCTCAGGCAGGCCCTTCTAGAAGCCAGGAATGCTTGCCCCCTCCAAGATCCATTGCTCTCCTCTGGAAGCCTTCCAGGACTGCCCAGCAGAGGGCATCATTTCTGCTCTGTGCTCCCACAGCCCCTCAGTTCAGGGGCTTCCGTTTTACAACCTCCATCACTGTTGCAGAGGCTGTTTGCACTGGGGTTTTCAGCTGTGGCTGCCACGAGAAGCGGGGAGAGTGGGGAGGCACAGGGAGCACAGCCAGGAGGCTGTTGCAGGGTCCGAGTGGAAGATGATCACCTGAACAAAGGTGGGGAGGTAGAGATGGAGACATGGACACATTGGAAGGCATTTCTGGACTTGCTGATGGGATGAACAAAGTGGTGGGGACAAAGGAAAAGTCAGGGAAGTTTCTGCCTCAACTGAGCTGAGACCAGGAACTCAGCTGAGAACAGGGGCTCTGGGTCTAAAAACTTCCTGGGTGACTCCAGAATCCTCCTCTGTTAAATGACATAATCATGCCCACCCTAAAATAAAGGGTGGTCGTGAAGATTAAATGAAAAGAAATTCACACTTGGTCGTTTTTGACAAAGGGTAGCCATTATTGCTTATGCACATATTAAAGATGAGGAAATCAAGACTCGGCAGAGAGAACAGGCTGTCAAGTGCATTCGGGCAGGATTCGGCCTGCGCTGCTCCCTGCTGTCTCTCCAAAGCCTGTAGCGCCACGCACAAGGTAGGTGACCACTAATGTTTGAATCAGTGAGAGAAACATGTGGCTGGTCCCTCTACTTCCTTTGCCGCACAACAGCAGATCTGGGTCTGAAGGCACACTGGTCCAGGGACATCCGGAACTCCTCACCGCCTCTCCCCCCACCCCAACTGTGGAACCGGCTCTGGGCGGCTCCTCCTACCTTCATGCCCATCTCCCTGGACGGCTCCTCCTACCTTCATCCCCCTCTCCCAGCTGCTCAGCAATCTTAGAGTAGTCGGAGCCGCCCACCACACCGATCTGCACCCTGCTCCGCAGCTTCTGCAGGAAGGCAGCCACCTCAGGGTCAATTTTCTGCAGGGACAGGGGAGAAGCACAAGAGTCTGGCTGTCAGCATGCCTGGGACCTCCACCTAGCCCTCACTCTGCTCAGAATCCAGGGACCCCATGTTTCACCTGAATCTGAGGCAGTTCAAGGTTAGAACCCAGCTCTTATAAATAGATGCACTTGGGTCCAAACTCCGGCTCAAGTCCCTCAATTGCAGGATGACCTTGAGCAAATGGCTTTGCCTTAGTTGTCCCTATCAACAAAATGGGGATTATAGTAGCAACCACCTGAGGGGGTCACTGTTAGGATTAAATGGGATAGTGTCAAAAATGCTTGGAAATGAACAAAGAATTAACCGGTCAACAATGACTGGAAAAGATGCCCCAACAAGGAAATATAAACTGAGTTACAATCTGTGTTTACAAACATTTGGATATTCAAAACTGACAATATCTAGAGCAGATGATGACATCAGGGAAACAGCCATTCTCAAACCCTGCTGAGAGTATAAATTACTCACTTTGGAGGGTAATTTCGTAAGATCTATTAAAACTGAAAATGCATGGACCCCATCACCTGGAATTTCCACTTCTCTTGCCTTAGTATAAATGCAGGTTCACTGGGAAACTGCAAACAACTTATGCGCTTGTCAATCAGAGAATGGTACATACTTGCTCTGAAATACTATACTGTGGTTACACAGGATAAGGCAGGCCTGTGCTTCCCAGGCCTGGAGCACAGGACAGTTCTGAGACATGCTGTTAATTGTTAAAATCAAGTTGCAGGAAGGTGCACACAGTAGATACCACTTACTGAAAAAAATTTTAAAAGCCTTACAAAACAATGCTTATGTCTTCTGGGCACTGAGATCCAGCTGTGTCTAGAACAAAGCCACAATACAGGCACCCATGTTACCTCGGGGAGGGGGCTGGGCCTGGGATCCTCACATAGTCAGAAAGGACTTGGGCCTTCTGTTTTATTTTCATTCTTTATAAGAGGATGTGTTCGTGAATAAGCATAATGAAAATTTAATGCTTAAAAAGCACTAAGAATAGGGCCTGGCATTAACATTGGTGGACAGCATCAACACACTGTTCTTGTACAGGCTGTTGGGTTAGTGGAGCCAAAGCCAAAGCCAGGGCCCCACAGGGTGGGGCAGGGCATTCAGGACCTAAGAGGGGAGGCTAAAACCTGGGTCCCCAACAGTCACTGCCCTGCATCTCAGTCCTACCAGCTCCCTGCTCTCAGTTGGTCCTTGTGGCCCCAGACAGGAGGGAGGGCAAGAAAGAGCCCTGCTTATCTGTGCACGCAGCTGGTGAGGGTGGACCTGGATACTCATCCACGGTGAGAGCCAAAGGGAGCAAAACTGAATGAGGAGCAGCGGTAGGAGGACCAACGCCGTGAAAAGCCTTTACAAGGAGACTGCTCTCCCCTCTCCCTGTGCCAGAGAGACCCTCTGGTGCCTCTCACTTCCAGGTGGGCGGAGTCCATAACTCTTTCGAAAAGGTACACTGGTCCTCCCTCCCTCCGTGGCTGGGGGTGGGATGAGGGCTTGAGACACCAGACCAAGGCCCAGGCCTGGGAAGGTCGGGTGGGATGGCTCCGAGACCACCTGTGCCCCAGCAGATGGCGACTCTGACGCTTTGGTGCGTGCCCAGCCCTGGACGGAACCCTGGGTTCAGACGCCAGCTTCGGGCTACTGGTGCGTCCTAGGGCTGAACTGGGGTGGGCGCCGGGGTTGGGGAGGCGCCCCGGAGCCAGGCCTGAGCGTTTGGTAGTCTGGGGAGGAGGCTCGCAACCTCCTCCTTCCAGAGTCCGACGCAGCCCCGACGCTCCCGGGCAGAACGTGGGCGCGGACCTCCCAGCAGGCGGCCCACCACTCTCAGCACGCGGCCCCAGGGTGTCAGCGGCTGGGTACCGGTGCAGCCCACACTCGGTTCCGGGGTGTCCGGGGTCACGCCGCTGCAGGCCCCCATTCGGCCTCCGGGTGTTCGTGTGACAGTCCCGACGGGAGCTGCCAAACGTCGGGGCCCTACCTGGCGAGCGGGCGTGAGGGTCCCGTCCACGTCAAAAAGGCAGAGGACGCGCTCCTTCCGGCGGGCGCCCTCAGCGGCGACCGCCATGGCTGCAGCCCCGCGCGCGCGCCGGAGTCGAGCGACGCCGCCGCCACGGCCGCGTCTGGAAGAGGCTGGATGGGGCGGGGCCTGGGGCGGGACCGTCAGGCCGCGGGGTGCGCCAAACGAGAGGGGCGGGGCCGGGGCGGGGTCCTGGCGCGAGCGGCGTGGCCCGGGCGGCAGGGCCCCGAGCGGACTGCGAAGGCTGGTTCCTCCTGCATCTGGGGAGGAGGGGCTGGACGCGGGCTGGACCTCAAACCCGCAGTGCGGTGCAGGTACCCCCGCCCTCCACCAGGCACGTCATGACTCACCCCCTCCCTGCTAACGCCTTTGCCCTACAAATCCCGAGCTTTGAGAAATCTCCTGGTGTGGCCTTTGCTCTGGCTCTGGTCTCCGCCAGGTGGCCTCCCCGACCTTTCCTCCTCCTGCTGGTATCCTCCACCCCATAAGGCTCAGCTCAAGGTCGTTCTGCTTAAACTATCCTGGGTCCCTCTATTCACCACTATTTAACCATCACGTCGACCTTCGAGTTAGTTCTAGGTGGTCATCCTGGCTTCACACTATGTGACTTCAGACAATCCACCTGAACTCTGTGTCTCCAGCTGTAAAATGGGAAGAACATCACCTACTTTTTGTAGAGTTGCTTTGCCCATGAAAAGAAATCATAAATGCAAAAAAGCCCACTCAGAACCTGGCGCACAGCAGGCCCACTCCAAAGGACAATGTGTTTAGAGATGTGCGTGATACAGTTCCTGATTAAACAGCTGTTGCTGCCAAAAGTCTTAAAGCCAGCACCTAAACATTTAGAAATAAGAAAAGGAGAAAAATTGGGGACTGGTTAAATTAACTCTGGCCCACAGATGAAGTGCCTTGAAGCCGTGAAAATCTGTGTTGTAGAATATTTAACTCAGAAAACTCATGATCCCATTTTAGTACTGGAAAAGTAGCAGGCTGTCTCTGGGTGCTGGTGTTATGGTGGATTTCGAAGGTTATTTTCCCGCTTGGAAATGTCCTGACTGCAGCTTCCTCTTCTCCAGAACCAAAGGCCCACCCGCACCTCCCTGTGTGCTCCCTCTAAGAGCTGCCCTTCAACTTGAGGACTGAATGGGCATTTTTGCTGTGTCCACCACCCTTGCCCTGATTCCTTTGGTCAACTCTGGCCGTTTCCATCATGGAGAAACACACATCCATGCTGTGAGTGGCACGGCTGTGCACAATGGTTTTGATAGGCTGGTTTGTTTTTCTGTCTTGGTAGCTGTGGTGCCCTGGGGAGAGCACTGGAGGTAGAGTCAGGGGCCCTGCAGTTTGGTCCTGCTAACTATATGGACTTAATAGGTCATCTTCCCCTTGCTGGACCCAGGTTTCTTCGTCTGTATGATGGGGACATAATTCCCACCTGATGGACTATGAATGGTGACATGGTAAGAACTCACCTTTACTATGTGCCCACCACCATACTGGACACTTGACCACATTTCATTCACTCTCACAGCAGCTTTAGGAGGCATTACTGTCTCCACTTGGTGAAGAGAAAGGGATGTGCTCAAGGCTGCACAAAACACCTGGCAGGTGGGATGTCTCAGCTGAGACCAGGCTGAGCTGGGTGAGCAAGGTACTTGCCACAGACACAAATGTAGGAGGGCACCAGAAAGCTCAGTAATCAAGATAAGTAGCATTTCAATGTAATATTTTTAAAAAATCCAAATTAATGCAAAAAAAATCTATGAACAAAATATCAAAAGAAATTAAAGACAGGATCAATAATTGTGCTGTGCTGAGGAGCCATATTGGAGCCTAAGGCAAAAAGGAAAAATCTGTCTTGACAGGTGCTGTGGTGGAGTATGGTCCATTCCTTAAACAAATGTATTGTGCCTGACACTGTTCTGTGACTCTGGGAGCTGGCAGGGCCCAGACCCCTCCCAGGGCTCAACTAATCTAGAGCAGGGTGGGATGTTGGGAGGGGTGCCTGGAGCTGCCTAGATTAGTCTGTGCTATCTCAGAGCCAGACTGCTTCCGAATTCCTAGGAAATTGGTTAAATGCAGATAACCGGGGCCCGCCCCTGGCACTGGGATCCAGAAGCTGTAGGATGGGCCTACAGGGCAGGATAGGTTTTGTCTCCTCGGATTAGGTCCACCTTCCCAAAGACAAACAAAGGTAAGTTCCCAAGAACAGCACACCTCTTCTCTCAAGGCCGTTTCACTGATGAGGCCCCTGGAGCCCAGAGGGAGTGAACTGCCCTGAGACACAGACCCAGGAGGGCCATGTGGGGTGGCCCTTGTGGCCACCAGCCTGTCCCTTTAATAGGAGGTTCATTCCTGGCAACTGGTGCTTGGATGGGGCCTTGGGGCAGCCCTGGGGAGAATGGGGAGCAGGACTGGAGAAACTGGGTTATGGAGAACTGGCCAGAAGGGCGTTTCCAGAGGATTGAAGGCAGTGATGCCTGAAGGCAGCAGGCCTGAGAACCCAGCCTGGTGGGATCCTGCTCAGAAAGAAAGACCTTGGGCTCTCCCGGACCAGACAGTCGGCTGAGGTTCAGAGGTAAGAGGCTTCTGGGCTTGGTTTGAGCAGTATAGCTCCTATCTTGGGCATTTCACTTCCTCTGGCCAAGAGCCCTCTGAGGGGGATGTCCTTATATACAACTTCTGGAGGCAGACACCAGAGAGTTGGAGTGGTTTTCCAGTCACAGCACAGCCAGGATTCACATTCCGTCTGCTCCCCTAAGGCTCCTTGGTGGGAAGACAAGTTCAACATGTTGCTGAGTGAGTAAAGGGGTGTTGACCCTTTTTTCCCTGCCTGGAGTGTGACCTTTTGAAGGCAGCAGACCCAGTCTGAGGGGCAGCCTGGGTGTTGTGGTGTTCAGTGGGTGTTCAGTGAGCTTGATGGTTCCTGGGGCCAGCCAGGTGAGCCTGGGTGGGTCCCGGGTGGGTCCCACCCACACTCTCAGCCTGTTGCTCATCTATAAATGGGGCCCCTACTGCCCACCTCTCTGGGCCACCAGGAAGATGTTTTTAGAGAGGCTTGCTAAGCAGTCAGGGCTTTCGCTGCTTTTAATTCCATTTTAGTTCAGGGGCAGTGGGAGGCTGGGGAGCCTGTGGCTGTTGGCAGCTTTTCCGGCAGTTTTTTCCTTCATTTTTCAAAATGTTTGCAGCACATAAAATGTTTTCACAACAAACAAGTCCACTGGATTTAAACGAGCTGGAGGAAGCGTGCTCAGAGATGGGTTGTGGATTGGGTGAGCTGCTGTGCTGGGTTGGCAAGGACCCCTTGAGGCTCCCTCAGCTAAAGCCAGTGGGGACAGGAACAGCACTGCCCCACCTGGGGGAGTGTCTGGGCCAGTGGCCCTCCCTCCCCCAACACCCAGGGATGGTGATCTCTGTGGATCAGAGCTCAGCCCCAGGACTGAGAACTTGGGCAATTCTCTCCTAACCTCTCAAGCCAGTGGGGGGAGAGGAGTCTTGCTGGAAGAGGCCTTAGAGACTATCTGATTATAGTTTTTCTGCAGAAAAAACTGAGGCTCAGAAAAGAGAAGGCCCTGATCAAATAAAGTATCGGATTCAGAGGCTCAGTCCAGATGGGTCTGTATCCAAGTCCAGGGTTTTTATGACCTATGCCTCCCCTACTGTATTGACCTGGTGAATTGATTCACTCAGCGACGCCAACTTGTGCCAGGCCCTGCCCTTGGAGCGTGTCCAGATGGCAGGAGTGTGCCAGGAGGCCCCCCCAGGAGGAAGTTGAGGTGGGGAGAGCTCAGGAAGGCTTTGTGGAGGACCTGCTGGCACTGGGCCTTTAGTGCGGTGTGAGGGGTTGCTCTGAGGATGAGTGGGGAGAGGATTCAGGTCCAGCAAACAGTAAATTGAGGCCAGAGATGGAAATCCACTACAATGATATGGACCCACACTTGCAGCAGAGTATGGGGATTGGTGCTGTTTGGGGACAAGTTTGAAAAGAGCCTTGACAAATGTGAGGACCAGGAGCTCGGTTGTTGCCTAATGGGCTCTGGGGGGCACCAAGGGGTCAAGGTGTGTGGGGAGCAGGGCATGCTCATGGTACCAGAGACAAGCCCAATTTAGTGGTGGGCTGGGCTAGTGGGTACACAGCGCCACCTGGTGTCCCCCGCTCTCACTGGTGTGACCTTGCAGGCTCTCTCCAGCTGGGGAAGGGCTGGGACCTCTGCAGACTAGGCTCCAGGGCAAACTTGTGGACCAGGACTGGTCCCACAACCCCTGTCCCCTTCCAAAGCAGCCAGGCTCCGTGGTCAAGGGCTCACATTCAGTGATCTGCCAGACCTCTACCGGGCTCTTTGCCTGCTCTCTCAGGCCAGAACCCCTATATGAGTGTGAGGAGACGTGGGTCTCAAGATCCAACTTGCCAGCCTGGGCAGGCATCTTCCTACACCATCATCCCACTCCAGAGCAGGTCCCTACTCCAGGCATACGTCTGTGATGAGCAGTCCACCCTTACCTGATAGCTTCCTCAGACTTTGGGGAACTTCGCTATAATGTTCTCTCCTTAGAGCTTCCACTACCAATTACCACCAGCTCTACCCCTCCCCACTCCATGGTCCTCTTTCCACCTTGCTGGGGCCACACAGTCCTTTACTACATGTCGGAAGAACAGAGCCAGGTACCACACAGCATGTCTTGCAAGTGTCCCAAATCCACAGAAGCCTCTGCAAGGATGTTGACAAAATGCTAATGTCTCTTAGGATGATGGAATTTTAGATGACTTTGTCCTCTCATCTTTGTACTTTTATTGATTGCTTACATTTTCTAAATACATATTATCTTTATACTTGTAACCAAAAAAAAAATATTTCTGTTTTGGAAGAAACAAGAAATCTAAGCACCCCCAAATCAAAGCTAGAGTGGCTCAGTAAAGCTCAGAGGAGCAGGGCTGGTGGTGACAGCCTGTGGTCCCCATGACTCTTGCCTGTGCCTGTTTCACAGGGGCCGCCAGCTCCTGCCTGTTCTCTTAAGCTCCTGGGGGCAGGGACCAGACCAGGGCCTCTTCACACAGGGCACACAGCAGATGCACGACACACCTCCTCTTTCCTGACAAGTGCACTACCCTCCTGGAAGGGTTTTGCTGCCCCCATTCCCCTGCCCCCACCCCCAGTCGGTTCTTATCATAGCAAATTGATCATGTCATTCTGTGACCTACAAGGCCCTAAACTGTCTGGTCCCCCCACCCCTCGGCCTCTCCAGCCTCAACACCTTCCACACTCCCTTTGCTCTCTGGCTTCCAGCTTCTCCAGCATTCTTTTCACTCTGCCTGGTACTCTTCCCTCAGATCTGTGCTGTCAGCTCCATCTTGTCACATCTTCTCCGACCACGTAACACATATTCCCCCTTGCACACTGTGCCGCCCCATCTCTATTTCTTTCCTAGCATGATTGCTACCCAAGATTACCAAACTCGTCTACCTTTTGTCTCTCAGCCTCCCTAGAATATAACCCCTGCCCAGGCAGGGGTCCTGCTCACCACTGAACCCCTGGCACAGAGCCCAGCACCTTCACATGCAAAGCTTCCCAGGAAATGTTCGTGAGGTTGGATGAATTCACCCCAGATTGACTTGCTCTGAGTCACAAGTCCAAGGGTGAAACATCTGTAGCACCTTGTCTTATAAACTGTCCTTTGCCAAATTACAAACTGGATTTGGCCCTTAGCCTGACATTCACTGAACATTTAATCTGTGCCAGGCACTGGACAAAGCACTTTACACTTAACTCTCTCCAAAACCACCCTGTGAGATAGGTTCTATTTCCTCTATTTTACAGATAAGGAGACCAACAGACTGGCCCAAAAGTTACAAAGTTGGGACTTAGACTAAGGTGGTGTGATCTGAGAGCAGGTACTCTTAAGGGCTACTGCCTCTGAACATGTCAGCTCTTGGGAAGCAAATATGTTAGTCAAAGCCACCTACCCTCTGTGTCCTCTGGAGAGACAGAACCTCTTAGTTCATTCTTAAGCTAGCATGTTGGAAAGAGGCAGTGCCTCAGTGATGAGGTCTCAGCGATGTGGAATAAGGTGGTGAGGACATGGCTGAGATTCCAGGGCTCTGCCACTTGCCACTTGGATAATTTAGTTTCTCTGCAACTGTTTCCCATCTGGAAAATGGGACCATTCCCACATCTTGCATCCACTGTGTGTGAAAACACCCAGCATAGGCCGCTTTGGAATGGAAGGTGCTCATTTAAAATGGGCCGACTAATCCTGCAGACACCTACAGCCAAGCGGGTGTGTCTGGTGTTACCAGGAGGCATTCAGAGAGCTGGCCACCCACCCCAACACCTGTTCAGTGAGGTCATGGTAGCAAGGTGGGGAGAGATCCTTGGGGTCATAGACCCAGCAGATAGCCAAACCAAAACAGGAAATGACCACGTCTTGGTGGGTTCAGACATCCCCCAATGGCTAAGTTCTCCAGGACCCAATCTCAGAAGGTGAGGCCACCAGGGCAGGCCTTGGAGCCTTACTCCACTACCAGCTGCAAGGTGACCCTAGGCAAGAAGTACTCTCTCTAGGCCCTTTCCCCATCTTTACAAATCAACAGTGAAAGTCATATATTCTCCCCTGCTATTGTTACTTCTTACCCACAAGGCTAATAACCAAGCAAAGGCAGAATATCCAGAGGCAGCAATGTTAAGTTCAGAGGGAGGCAGACTGAGAAGCAGCCTGGAGTTGCTTCATGTTGGACGTATACCCAGACCTTCAAGCATGACACAGATGCAGCAGGCAGAAATGAGTTTATTGCATTAGAAAAACACCAAAGAAAACCAGCAAACACCTCTGTACTAGACACAGTTATTAGTTGGACTTCGAGGGCAAAAAGCAATCTCAAAGGTACAAGTTTTATTTCTGGGAGGTGGAGGACTCATCCCTCCTCCTTCCTTGTCCCTTTAAACCAAAGGGCCTCTGTAGAGGTGTCCGCGGTGCGGCACAATCACACACACGGCTCATTTCACACTCCACTGGCCTGCGCACACCTGCGTGGAGCTAGCTGGTCACAGTGAGCGTGCTCCTGAGGTTCTGGAATAGACAGAGAAATGCGAGGGTGGGGTTGGGGATCCTAGCCTGGCCCAGGCTTCAAGGTGAGTGACAGTGGGACTTGGCTGGTTAGGGAGAACTTGCCTGCCTGCAGAACTCTGTGAAGACTGCTTACTGATCCCTCCATTTCTCCCCAATCCCCAGGACACAGGCATTGGCACAGATGGCTGCTGGGCAGGAGGGGGCACTGTCAATGAGCCGAGTGACTCAGAGTTCTCAGGGGAGCCACTTAGGCTAACTTCTCAGTACAGCCCTGGGTCTGGAGGTGATAGGTGGGAGGAGAGACAGCAAGTGTCTGGATGTGGGGGAGGAGAGGGAAGAGGAGCTTGTGATACCTAGCACCCTCTGATAGAGCTGAGAGCTCTGTAGCAGGAGCCAGGAGGGCTGGGCAAGGCAAGCTGGGAAAGGAGAGAAACCTGGGTGACAAGCCGCGTGGTGGCCTCCCAGAAGAAACCCAGCCTGGAACCCATTCTTCATGGGTCTTATTCTGCTGGTAGGTCAACATTAAATAACCTTAAACAAATGCTAGATGGCAAACCAGTGGGTCTTGAGGAGAATTAAACTGCTCATTGGTTTGGCCTCCAATCTTAAAAGTTCCAAAATGTCACTTGACATCATAGCTGGTCATCACAGACATGCCCCTGTTGGGTCACAGGCAAACACTAAGGCAGAATAATGTCTTCTCCTAAAGCTGAGACATGGATAATGCCAATTGCCATGGCTAACAGCAGAGATAGGAGAGGAGGCCAGAGATGAGCAGAAGCTTTTTGGAGAGGAAAGGCATCTGCTCGAGGCCAGACCCCAGAAAGGAGAACGTGTTTCAAGTCTAAGAAGTGGCAGAAGCCATGGCAGGAGGCGCCCAAAGATGCCAGGACTACGACTCAGCTACCTGGCAGCTCTAAGTCGTCCTCCACAATCACTTCCGCAAAATACTAATTTAAGGGAGGCTCACATGAAGAAGGGGAATCTGGAAGATAAGAAACTTCCAGACCATTCCCTGCCTATAAGCTCCTAGCAGCAGCTTATTAGAATGCCCACTCATGCCCTCAATCATGCTTCCTTTAAGTCAGAATGGCAAAGGAAATAACACGTGCCTTCAAAACACATTCAGGATAATGTAAAAATCCCTATCAGAAACAGCTCTAAATTTTGCCACCTTGATTCTTTCTATATCAGGGATATTTTCTGTGAGCAGAGAATCATCTTCCCTTGGTCCCTAGCCAAATACTGCATATTGGTCTGGGTGGGGTGGGTACAGTGACTGCAAATAATCTACATTATCACTTACAGACAAAAGGCCTGGGTCTCAGCCACTCCAGCTCAAACCTTTATCAATTAAGAAAGGTCAGCTATGCCGAGGAAAAGCAGCTTGTAGGCAGCAAGGCAGCTTCTCCAAAACTGAGGTCAGAGGATTGGCAATCAGTGTAGGTGGAGGGAGGAATGGCTTTATCCTGTTTACTCTGGCCTGACACTTGCTGTCACTCTCCCTTAATCCTGAGGCTTCTAGTTGCTCCAGCTCTGGCCCCATGGCCTTGCTTGGGTTAGGGGAGGGAGAGTGTGGCTACAGAGTTCACTTAGGTTGGGTTAGTCATCCTGAAACTGGCCCCACATGCACCGAATCCTGTGGTTCATTTAACGCGAGAGAGTACCTGCTTCTGGGCCGTGGATGTAAAACTCACCTGGGTTCTACAGGTGGTGGCAACCTGGGTAAAGCATGGGTGTTCTCTCTAAGATGAGGCTTCCCCAAACAGTGCCTCTTGCTTTCTGCTTAAACCAACCCCATCCCTTTCTCCAGTGTGGAGGATGCTTAGGAAGTAGTGTCAAAAGTGAACTCACACACAAGACAGCCTTAATAAATTAGTAAAATACTATCAGAAGGGATGGCATTTTGTTCTGTTTCTTAGCAGCATAGTCCTACATAGTCTGTTTCCAGTGCAGCCTGATAATCTCCTTCCCTGGGATATTTAAAAAGCCGTCCCCTGGTTGTTAGCTCTGGTGTAAAATTATAAAATAGAAATCTGTAGGGCTTCTTGTTTTGTTTAAAAAGGAAAAGCCCTGGAGAGGCAGGGCGGTGCCATGCGGTCCTGTTAGCTCTGGCTGCTGGGCCGGCCCACAGCGCCCCCGCCAGGAGGCTGGATCTGGATGGAGTCCAGGAGGGGCCGCAGGGCCTGTCCAAAGGGCCTGTGGAGAAAAGAGACCCGGAGTCGGGGTGGGCTCTCGGCGGGGGGGGGGGTGCCCGCAGGTGCACCTGCACACCCAGCAGGAGGAAGGACACCTTTACTTCACCTGGCATTCCCACTTACCTCACACGTTTTTCGCTTTTCGCAGAGATGGTGATCTCCAAATAGCCTGCCCTGCAGCTTTACTCCTGGGGTCCCCCGCTTCCGGAGATGCTACCTCCTTATTACCTTTCAATCTAGATCTTGGTTAGCTGTGGTTTGACAGGCTGTCTACATACAGGCAACTAGAACTTTCTTTACTTTTTGTACTTGTACCTTCAATTCTCATGGTACGAGAAGATAAAAATAAAGTTTATGTGAGGAAGCTGAGGCAAAAGAAAATGAATATGAAAAAGATAAAGTCAAGACTGAGGATGGCACACGACTGGATTCCTCCAGGAACTGAGGTCTTCTAGGGAGCAGAGGAATACAGGGAACATTCAGGAAAAATGACAAATACAGTTGCCAGGTGTTAATGCCACTCTCTAAAGGGCTCCCAGTTTGCTCTCAAAGTAGCTTAGCAGGGAAACCCCTGCAAATACCCTTGTTTGATACTTTCCAGGATTACTGCAACCTTACATCAGGTTGCCCACAACACATCTCAGTACTGGCTTTCTTTTTCTGTCATGGACACTTTCATTTTTGAAAACTGTCCCCAAGTTCAAAGGGAATGAAGTATTCCAAAGCATAAATAGATGAAACCAAGAAATATTGACCCGAATTCAGAACAAGTATAGGAACTCCACCCATCCGCTAACAGCAAGAACATTGCAGCTATTCAGCATTGCTCAGGGCCTCATAACCTAGATCCTTCAGCGAGGCTGTGAGGTTTAACATGCCCATCAAGGAGCAGGAAGGCACCACGGCTGGGAGATGGAGCTCTCCTTACCAGTTTGACACACTAGTCTTGTTGGCTATGCAGGTTTTTCCTGAGGGGTTCCGCCCCAGGTGTGAAAAACAGCTCACCTTGCTAAACCTACTAAACCTTCCAGGATCCCTGCTGGACAGGCCCCAGTTAGGAGAAACAGAGTTAGCAAATGGACGTGGTCCTGGAGTGGACAGAGGCTGCCTGAACACAATCAACAGCAAAGGGAGGGAGGAGTGTGATGGCTTTGGGTATGTGCCGTCCTTTCAGGGACACTGCCTGGATAATGGCACACAAAGCATGGATGACACTGGGGGTGGGGGTGGGGGTCTGCACAGTGTTCTGCACAGAGAAAACATCTACCAAGGGCTGACTGTGTGCTGCAAGGGACGAGGGCATGTGGGAAGTTGTCTTTGAGGGTCTCAAAGAGGTCACAGTATGGGGGAGAGAGACTAAGAAATAACAGTCACAGAACAAGTCACCCTATTAATGTCTCTGATCTACTGTCTGCTTGTCTATCTTAAACTACATTTTTAATGGGTACTTGAGGCATGGCATGCTTCATGTGCAATGGGCAAGACAGCTACCAGGATTCTGTACAAATACCAAAGCCAGCGTCAAGTGGTTTTCTAAGTTCCCAGTTGCACTCAGGCCAGGGCAGAGCTGGTCTGACTCCAAGGAGCGTGAAGGCAACACAGATAGATGAGCACAGTAAGAGACGAGAGGGGAGAGTCAGAAGCTGCCATCCTGCCAGGGCCCACCTGACTCAGGAGGATCTGCTGCCACCAGGGGAGGGCAGATGGGGGCCAGAGGAGCCACACTGACTGTACATGGGGATTTCAAAGGCGGGGCAGAGACGGGGGCCACTTACGTGGAGAGAACTTCGGAGGGAAGGTCAGTGATGTAGGAAGGGATCTTCCGCCCTGTTAGGAACTGTGCCACTTCGTTGCTGAAGGTGTTACAGTTGTGTTCAAAGAGGTTGTAGGCCTCACCTCTGTGCAGTGTGAGAAGGTTTGAAGAACAGGTGAGAGAGCCAGCAAGCGTGTGTACGAAATAACAAACCCGGACCCAGAATGGTGGGCACGGCTGACCTGAGGACTGTGATTTCCCTCTCTTATCCTCCAGAAGGGCTGTTTGATTTGCCACTCTGGACCACTAAAAACAGATTTGTAAGCGAAGGATGAAATAAAAATAATGGCTCCTTTACTGTTTCAGGAGAATCTTTACATTCACAAAAGCAGAGCTCTAGGGCTAGAGGTTAACACTTTTTAAAACTGACTAAACCTTTTTTAAGAGAAAATCTGCTCAAGTTTGTATTTCAGCCCAACCCCTCCATGAACCCTGTTTTCGATACTTGGCCAGTATGGGCTACGAGCAGCATGTGCTGAAATAGCAGCAGCTGATTTTAATCAGGAGTAACTAGCCCTTACTTTCCTCAGAGTTTCAGCAGAAGGTATGCTGGGATGGAGTATCTGCCCCAGGGCAATGAGAGCTCTTTTTGTGGCACAACCGCCTTCTCTCCGTATTTACTCACCAAGTACTGTGCCAGACCTTGTATGAGTGTGCTGGGGAATATGACCTGGTGGCTGCTATTGGGGGCCAGTTACCTAGTGGGGGAGACAGATACAACTAACCCCCACCCCTGTCCCCACTCACCGGAACAGGGACTCCCCCAGGGAGGACAGGTACTCCAGGAAGATTTCTTCTGTGACTTCTGTGCTCCCCACATCAACCACAGAGTCTGGGGGCCCAAGCAATGTCCCTCCCTAAAAGAGCCAGCCCCAAGAAAGTTATTAAATCACCATCTCCATTGAATTTTTTGAGGTGGCTTCCCACTGAAGACCACAAATGCTCTGTTCCAACAACGGTTAACTTTCAGAGCGCCGAGGGCAGACAAAGTGTTATTTCCTCCTTGTGTCAGGGCTATAATGGCTTTGAGCTTCCCGGAAACTTTCCATTGCCATGTGCTGGCACCATGGCTAAGAAATCAGGCTTATTTCCGATGGGGCCCTGGGAAATTGAGACTTTGTGGGTCAGACCCCTGGCGTTGTCTACCTCATCTGGGTGATAAAAAGATAGAAACCCAGAATCTGAGGTCTCCCCTTATCCCCAACACACCTGCTCCATGAGGGCGGAACAAGACCACACACCACACCCTTGACAGGCCATCTCTCTATATCTATATTCATAGTGTACACAGCCAATTTTTCTTGTGACACACTTGAAATCTCTTATAACACTGGGAAAATGTGAAGGACTTTGAAGAATCTGGTAGGTTGGCAAATACTCCCCCAACTCAGTTCTTTTTTGGTCTGTAATGCTTATCTAATGATGGTGACAGGGTTTCCCAGGTGAGGGAGTTAATGGTCCCTGAAAGTCGTACATAAAACTCTCAAGCATTACAGACTAAAGGAGAGACTGAGGCCTAGTGGGGAAACCAGCTAAGTGGGAAGACCAGGATCTGAGGAGGACAGAGCTGGGAATATGCTGGACAGCAAGGGAGAGGACCCCAGAGCACAGCTCCCTGAAAAGATCATTGTTTCATTTAGTAGCTCCTGAGCACCTACTATGTGCCTACCATTGTTCTAGGCACTGGGGAAAGCATCGTAAGCAGAATAATTATGGTAGTCAGAGAACCATTAGTCTGAGTTGCAAGAGACTAAGAGGTCACTATTTGACTCCCTACTATTCACTTAAAAAAACAAACATGTATTGAGAACTTACTATGTGCTGGGCCTTATGCTAGGATGGGGGGTACAATGTGGACAAACAGATGAGATTCTTGCCTGCATGGAGCTTATAGTCTAGCAGGGATGGCAGACAAAAAAGTCCCATAAACCAATGTATAATTATGAGCTGTGATGAGGCTCTTGCTGGGAAAGCACAGACTGCTGTCAGTACATAAGGCAGGGGATACTCCCAGGTTGAAGGCTCAGGGAAGGCTTTCCTGAGAAAGTGACACTGAACTCAAATCTGGAGGAGGAAAGGCATAACCAGGTGTTAGGCAGGTGGGCTGAAGTCAGAGGTCAGGTTTCAACGGCAGGTGTGTTCAAGGAATGAGGAGAGAGAGAGTGGTGGCGAAGCACAAACCTGAAACGACTCCGTCTGGGAGGGAGACCCAGACCGGACCCCACAGGGCCTTGGAGCCATGCTGAGCACCCTGGTTTTTATCCCAAGAGCAACGGGAAAGTTCTGACAAGCAGGGGAATGCCATGATCAGATTTTCATTTTGAAAAGAGCCTGTTGCCTCCTGGGTGGAGAAGTGACTGAGGAGGAAGGGTAGGTGTGCTGTGGACTGGGCTAGACGTGAGGTGGCCCGGATTCCGGTGGAAGCTCTGGGGAAGTGGGAAGAGATGAAGAGAGAGAGGCTGAGATATGGTACATTTACAAGGTGGGCCTGAGTGTGCTTAATGAAGGATTTGTTGGCGGGGGCCTATGAGAGAAGGAAATAAGAATGAGAATCAAAACGAAGGGTTGTTGGTCTTTGCTACAGCACCTCCTGTGACAACCCCTGCATAGCTCAGAGAGGCAGTTTTTGGAAAAGAGCAAAATATCTTTGGGCTTTAGAGGCAGAGAGACCTGACTTGTATTACTGGTATCACTTACTGGCCATGTAACGGGGCAACTCCTGTTCCCTCTGAGCCCTTGTTGTTCTGTTCAGCTTAACACTGGCTGAGTGCACACTCTGGGCCAGGCACTGAGCTGGACAGAAGAGTCAGACACAGTCTCAGCTCACAAGGAGCCTGCACTCAGCCTAGTTTACCATACCATGCTCAGCGTGACACACAGGAGCCCACGTGCTATGGAGGAGGGCAATTGGCTGGAGGACCTAAGAAGGGTTTTCTTGAACTGACTCTTAAGATGGTTAAGAACTATGCCACAGGCCTCCATACACTGGGCTAGAAGCCAGAACACAGAGTGGTTCCTGGTCTATAGGAACCCCTAGGAACCCGAGACTTCAGGACAGGGTGTGGGGGAGGACACTCACTGGGGGACAGCTGGAGATACCGCCACTGCCAAAGAAGAACTCATCCTTGTGCACAACTATGGATGTGTGCCTGAAAAATAGAGAAGAAACAGGATAAGCCAGAAAACTTAAAACTGGCCTGAGAAAAGCAAACATCACATCGTGAGAATAAGTTCTGCCCCAAGGATATGACTTATAAGGCTAACAGCCTTATGAAACTAATCAAACAAGGTTAGACAAATGCCATGGATCAGGGTGTCTCACTTTGGCATCATCCACCCACTAGATGCCAGTAGCATCCCCTTCAGTTTTGACAACGAAACATGTCTCTAGACATTATCAAGTGTCTCCTGGGTGCAGAATTGACCCTGGCTGAGAACCACTGCTGTAGCTCATGTGAGCAGAGGGGAGTCCCTAGAGATTCACCCTGATTTGACAGATCAATCAATGAAATAAAGCTCTGCAGACCAAGGTGTGTGCCCAGGCTTTCTAAGCTAACAGGAGCAGTAGAGGGAAGGACCAGATGATGTTAAGTGCGGCCCTGGTTCCAGGTGAAGATGCTTATATGGCTTGGTTTGAGGCAAACAAAGCAAAGGGTCATTCTGGTCAACCCAAATGTCAGCAGGCTCTAGGAGGCCAGACGGAATACTGACCTGTGGTTTCCTCATAAAAGGAGCTGAGAGTTCAGCCACCACCTGTTGTCTGATGGGGGTGGGTTCCAGTACTGAGAGACCAAATTAGATGTGCTTTAAGACAGACCTGTGGGCCCTGGAAACTTCTTAGTTAGAAAGCTTGGTCAAGGATGGGCATATCATTCTGCCTTTCTTTAGGTCAGGGTTTCTTACCTCCACACAACTGCCATTTTTGGCTGGATAACTTTTTGTTGCAAAGGGCTGTCCTGTGCAGTTTAGGATGTTTATAGCAGCATCCCTGGCCTCCACCCACTCACAAAAATGTCTCTAGACACTGCCAAATGTCCCCAGCTGGAGGAGTGTCAGGGGGACAAAATAACCTTTGAGAACCACTAGATTTCTGATACACAGAGCTACATTTCAGGATGGAAGCCACAGACGGGACCCTGAAATGCACAGGTACTGCTGTGTTTCATATACCAGTCAATGTAAGGAGTCCCACCCAACTTACCAGATGCCTTCCAGTTGTTTCCCTGTGGAGAAAAGAAGAGATTTAGCCTCTTGGGACTAGACTCAATGGCCTCCCAGCCTGAGTCAATGCAGAACATCACTCAAACCCAGAGTATCCCATTAAAAACCTCTTTGGGGACTTTGTAGGAATTCAGTTCTCCTCCTTAGGTCGTGATACAGGTATGCCACGCTAAATAAGTTGAAAAGTGATCAGAATCCTTCATCAGAATGCAAGATAAAAACACTGATATAGATGTACCAATTTTATGCCTGCTTTTCTTTGTTCTTTGGGGTCAACTTTGCCTGTTTTAACTTATTTGTCTCATCTACAGAGACGATAGTAAAACAGTAGTATAGAAAAACTGTTACCCTCTTCTTCATTGAGCATATGTGAGCCAAAGTCCTTCACCAAATGACAGAGCAAAACTTTGCAAATAGTATCCATTTGAATAGTCAATGTAAATGTATTCTGTACCTTTTTATGCCAGAAATGATGTTAGGTAAGGAAATGCAAATAGGAACAGATCACTGTGCCGCTTTCAAGGAGCCCAAATTCAAATGGAAAGAGACACACACATAACTAACTAAAACACAATGTTGATAGGCTCTATAAGAGTGGTGAAAGTAAGATGCTACATATAATAAAGAACTACCTTCATAAACTGTAATTCAACCTGTGAACAAGTAGGGGTGTTCCAACCTGTGGATGTTTCTGCCAGAAGAAAGAGTATGTGCAAATGCACAGTTAAGAAAAAGATGAAGGTCTTGCAGGGTAGAGCAAAGGGTGCAGGGATAGTAAGAGGAAACGTGGCCAGCAAGGGTGCCATCAAAGAGGGAGAAGCCTGGACAGAAGGCTGTTCTACACTGGGGCTTTGAAGGGTGTTAGTAGGGTGCCTTGATCAGATTCATGTTTTTAAAAGATGACGAGAGGTATAGAAGATAAATTGGGGCAAAGAGAGCAGAGACAGCAGACTAGAGCAAGCAGGTCTCTGCAACGGTCCATGGGAGGTACTACGTAACAGTGCCAAGGATGAGGAGGAAGTAAAGACGTGACAGAGTTATCAAACATCGCTCACTCACCTTTGATTATAATTTCACATTAACTATTCACTGATTGGTAAATTTTACTTTCAGTGTTTGCCCTGAGACTTTCTAAAGGATGAAACCCTAAGCACTGTGAGGAAGGAGAAGTGATAGGCTTGCACTTCTCCCTTTGCCTAAAGTATACTATTTCCTTTCCTAGGTGAACTATGGAATTTACCTAGGAAATAAATGAAATAAATATCTTGCTTCTTTAAGAACACTTTTTTAAAGATAATCTAATTTTCTCTCCTAGAAGAGACAAAAGAAACGATGGCCCCTCCATGGTTACACCTTGATGGCTCAGCATGGTGCCATCAGAGACATTAAGTGTAAGACCAGGTGCAGACCCTGCTTTTCTGCCTTCCTAGCAGCGGGTCTTAGGCAGGTTTACTCAACCTCTGAGCCTCAGTTGATCAATACAGAGCTGTGACCAGAAATGGAAATGCAGATAAAACACCACAGTGTGGAGTACACAGAAGTTTGATGAATAGAGACTATATTAGGTATAATGGCCTTGAAGAAAAGGGCAGAAACCTCCAAAAGATAAAATAAATTCTACTTCAGGATTGGTGGGTAAGATGTAAGAACAGATTGCAGCATCTAGCAAATTAACATGAAATGCTGTGTCTGTTTTACATATAAACATTTCATTCTATACTGTTAGTGTTGCTAGGCTAAGTGAAATAATAAGGAAAATGAAACGTATCAGAATTCTCTCTCTATTCCAGTTAGAGACCAGTCTGCTTTTCATTAAGAGATTTTGGCCCACAAGATCACAAAAGGACAGAGGGATTCTGGCCTAGGGTTTCTGGGGTGGCCCCTTAGAGACTGTGGGGCAGGCTCCACTCTTGTCCAAACTGAGCTGAAATTCCACAGAAATAGACTGGATGCCAAAGGGAAGGGGTAACCCATTTAGGACAAGCACCATCAAATGGACTGAGTGTATTTACATCCTTTCTTAAAGTGCTTCAAAGTTATCCTATTCTCACATCTTTACATGGCAGAGTAGGGCAAATGTTTATTAACGTCATTTTACAAACAGGTAAATAAGGACACAGGTTTATTGGGCATAACAAGAAAAAAAACACAATATGACAATGTACCTCTTGAAGTAGCTCAGGTGGAAATGTAAGGGTGGCCGCTCAGTGGCCTGCTCTTGGGAGGAAAAGAACAAGGGTGGTGGTCTCCACAGGGTGACAGGTATTGGGAAGTAGGACTGAACTGATTTAAAATTTTGGGGGGCCAGACTAGGGGTGGGAGTAGGCAAGTGGAGGTTGAGACTAAATTAGGGCTCAAAGCTATTTTGGAACATGAATTAAGCTCAGTGGGTAGAACAGATTATCTTCCCACTGGGATTTTTCCTCAGCAAGGTGGGAGAGTGGATAGGTCAGGGGCTGCATGTCTCCAAGCTTGCTGGCACATCCAATGCACTGATTTTTTTAAATTGAAGTACAGCTGGCATACAATATTTTATTGGTTTCAAGTATACAACATAGTGCCTGGACAGTTTTTCATCATGCCTAACAAAGAATGTAGAGTGAGGTTTGCATTAGTCAGCCTTCCACTGATTGTAACAGTAGAGTATATTAAACCCAAGGAGAAAATACTCCACCTACCTCCTCATCAGTTACGATGGATGCAGCTTGTGCACATAGGCATATGTGCTGGTTGTAGGACATGCTCAAGATCAGCACCTGGAATACTGCTGGTGCTAAATAAATGTCTGTCAATAAGCATAGAGTGGCTGATGGAGATGGGGCAGCAGGGGCCTTTATGCAGGCAGCATTAGCTCATTGGTATAAATCAAATGAAGCCCCAGCTCACTGCCCAAATTCCTCACACCAGTGAAAAAGTGTTTTTAATTGTCAGTGTTTTAATCTGCCGGTCAGCTTGGTCAGTTGCCAGATTGCTAGCAATGTGAAGGGGTTAATGTTAACTTTAAAAATCAGCTTACTCTTCTCTGGGACCACTGGATAAAAATGGAATCCTAGTGGGAAAAGGGAAAAGGAAACATTTATATACCAGAAGTAGGCCTCTCTGCCAATATTGTAAAAAAATGCCTGTGGCAGTGAGGCTTGCCCCTCCTCTAGGCAGAGAAAGGTTATCACCAACTCAAAATACACTACGTTATTAAAAACAGAATTTTAATCCTCAAAAAAGGTAGATTTAAAGCTCCCTGATACTCTAGTGCTAGGATTCCTTGGAGCCAGAACAGGATTTTTTCCTGGTATAAAGATGATTTGAGTTCTTTTCTTCAGTACTGAGAGTTCCCTTTTAATCACTGCTTGTTTTTTTATTAGTCAGGCCTGTAGTAATGCATTGGGGTAGGTCTACAACATACAGATACCTTTCACCTTTTGTATTTACTGAATGCAAAGCACTGGGCTAGACTCTAGGGATATAGTCAAGAGTTCTTGCCTGAGGGGAGCTTCCAGGCCAGTTGGAGGAGGGCGCAATTACAAAATAGAATGATGAATGCTCTTCTGAACCAGAGTACAGGGTGTTACCAGCACATAAAAGGGACAATGGCCAAGAGTGGGAAGTGGGGGTCACAGCAAGTTTCCTAGAGGAAGTAACGTTTTAGTTGAGACCTCAAGGATGAGCAGAAGTTAGCGAGGCCAAGAGTTGGGCAAAGAAAGTATCCCTGGCAGAGGGCACAGTCTCTGAAAAGACTAGAGGTAACGACAACCTGCCCAGGGTCACTCCTATTAGGGTATACAGCAAGCCCTTCCGTACTGGGGCTCTGTGAGAGAACCCAACGTATCTATTGGGAGAAATGAGAAAACAGTCACTCAAATAATTTCTGTTAGGGCTTAATTCCCTTGTGGAGTGCATCTAAGAGAGGCACCTGTCAAGTAGTGTTCAGCATGTGAAGACAGGTGAGGGTGGGGAGCAAAGCAGAAGGGTCACCAAGAGCCTTGTAAGCCATGTTTGCATTTTGCCATGAAGAGACTGCATGATTACTAAATTGATTCACTGGGTGGATATAGAATAGTTTGCACAATGAACAATAAAAATCTAAAACAAAGCATAATAGATGGCATTAAAACAAAAAATCCCTCAGATTTAAAAAAATCCTAGTTAATCTTTAAGCTTGAGTTCAAGTCTCAATCATTCCTATATTCAGTATTTACGAGAATGAGCTCTGGCTAGCTGCTGGGGACACACAGAGGCATGATACAGAGTCCTGCCCTCTAGCATCTTAAGTCTCTTGCTTTAGTCTTTCTGACACATCTTGCCCACCACAGCCTCTCCCTTCTTTCAAGGCCTAAAGTAATTACACAACACTCACTCATTTTGGCATCTAGTCTTATTCTCTTTTATGCTGTTATCTAATGTTGCATGTGGACCTACATTATTTTTAGTGAAATAACTCCTGAAGGATAGAATTCATGTCTTTAATTACTCTTTGCATTATAGAATTAAACAAGGAACTAAGCATAGAGTAAAATATCAAATATTGATTAGATTGAATTCTGCCAAAAAATACATATCTATATTCTATATCCCTAAGTCTTTAAAGCTGAGAGCAATTTTGGGATAGGCTTATAAGGGAAAATAAATGTGATCCCAGGATACATGCATGCACACAAAACTTCAACAATCAATCAACAAAAGTATTTCTTAACACAATTAAAAAAAAAAACACCTCTGCATTTATCTCTAGGTACTTTATTACGGAAAGAGGTTAAGAAATTTAAAGAGCAGCTAAAATTATTATGAGGAACTGAATAACTATTATAATAGCTAATTATCTTAGGCAAATGGTAACTATAAAAAAGAGGTGCAATCAGGCTGTCTGCTCAACTGCAACACTAAGGATAGTTCTGGGAACATTTTCATGATGAGTGAAGGACTTTGGAACAGTAATACCTTCGTGGAAACAATTTTAGAAGACTGAAAACTGAATAGGGTAAAGCTGTGGAGTCTATACGTTTCAGGGGAGAAGGAATTACATTGGGCTTCATCCAGTCTGAACATGACTTGTGACAGAGCTAGATGAGGTTTTCTAAAGAGGAACCATAACAAGAATAAGAGGGTACTACTGATGAGGTCACGTGAATTTAGTTTGGGAAAATGAAGGCTATGAGGGATGATTATTTTATGATTATGAATGTCACATACACACGAACCTAGATTTTTTCCTCATCCAAATTTGAAACACTCGGGCCAAAGATGCCTTTACAAACTTGAAAAAATTTAAGGGGAACACATTACACAGTAGAGGTAGTATAGCAAAATGATTGAGAACATGACTTGTGAAAGTCAGACTGCCTGTGTTCATAACCCAACTCTGTCACTTACCAGCTGTGTGACCTGGGCCAAATTTCCTAATGCCCTATATCTCAAGGTTTCTCAACTGAAAAATGGAGGTAATAACACAACCTAGCTCACAAAATTGTGGTGAGGATTTGAACACATGCAAAGTACTCAGGAGATAAAACGGTCTGGTACATGGTAAGCTCTCGATAAATTCTAGCTCTTTACTACACTTCTAGAAGTCATCACAAAAATTGTGAAACAAATTGATTTTTTAAAGGTTCAAATATGTTTAGGAATGGGAAATCAATATATGGCTATGAACAGAACTGGGACATACCCAACTTTAAGGATTGTGATGTCTGCACAGGATGACCCCTAAGGCAATGCCCATTTTCCTTAAGTTAACTACTCTAGGAAGTAATGACTATTAGTTTTGGTAGCTTTTTCATTACTTTTGCAAAGGCATAAAAGCAATATGGGAAAAAGGGATAGAGAAGAGAGAATTAGATTTGCAGGCAAAGTGATATTCTCAGAAATACCATTGTGATCAGATGTGCTAATGTGGTGACGCTCCCGTTTTTGGCTGAGTTCTTCTAGGATTTCACATCTATTAAAAGGCAACAGGTAGGGGGTGGTTGGCTGGCCCAGCACACCGCCTTCCATTACGGCACTTTCCCCTTCACCCACTGTACTCCACAAAGGCTGCCTTTCGGTTCCAGGACCAGGCTCTTTCCTGCCTTATCCCCTTCTGCCTGGAACACTGTACCTTCCTCACTACCTTCGTGTGGTTACTTCTTCCTTACCCTTAAATTCCCAACTTAAAAGTAGCCACTCCTGAGACCCTTATAAAAAGTAGGTCTCAAAATATATAAAGAGCTCATGTGCCTCAACAAACAAAAAGCAAATAATCCAATTAAAAAATGGGCAGAGGATCTGAACAGACACTTCTCCAAAGAAGAAATTCAGATGGCCAACAGGCACATGAAAAGATGCTCCACATTGCTAATCATCAGAGAAATGCAAGTTAAAACCACAGTGAGGTATCACCTCGCACCAGTCAGGATAGCCAACATCCAAAAGACAAACAATAACAAATGCTGGCGAGGATGTGGAGAAAGGGGAACCCTCCTACACTGCTGGTGGGAATGTAAATTAGTTCACCCACTGTGTAAAGCAGTATGGAGGTTCCTCAAAAATTAAAAATAGAAATACCATTTGACCCAGGAATTCCACTCCTAGGAATTTACCTTAAGAATGCAGGAGCCCAGATTAAAAAAGACAGATGCACCCCTAAGTTTATTGCAGCACTATTTACAGTAGCCAAGAAATGGAAGCAACCTAAGTGTCCATCAGTAGATGAATGGATAAAGAAGATGTGGTACATATACACAATGGAATATTATTCAGCCATAAGAAAACAAATCCTACCATTTGCAACAACATGGATGGAGCTAGAGGGTATTGTGCTCAGAGAAGTAAGCCAGGCGGAGAAAGACAAGTATCAAATGATTTCACTTGTCTGTGGAGTATAATAACAAAGCAAAAACTGAAGGAACAGAACAGCAGCAGACTCACAGAAACCAGGAATGGACTAACAGTTACCAAAGGGAACTTAATCTTTAATCTTGAGTTCAAGTCTCAATCATTCCTGGGGAATGTGGGGGTGGGGGGGAAGGGAGGGGTAAGGGGATTAAGGGGCATTATGATTAGCACACATAATGTAGGGGGGGCACAGGGAAGGCAGTATAGCACAGAGAAGACAAGTAATGATTCTATAGCATCTTACTATGCTGATGGATAGTGACTGTAATTGGGTGTGCGACAGGGACTTAATAAGGCGGGAATCTAGTAACCACAATGTTGCTCATGTGATTGTATATTAATGATACCATAAAAAAAGGTCTCATTATTTTGTCTCAGCACCCAGTTTGCCTCCTGCACAGCCCAGCACTTACCACAATTTGTAATTATTTTACTGATTTGTTTTTAATATCCTCTCCACTAAATAGCTCCAAGATGGCAAATAAACATCTATGTTTGATATATTATCCTAAGTTAAGCGTAATACATGGACTAGCACAGAGCAAGCACTCAAAAAATATCTGTTGAATGAGTCATGAAGCAATGACTCCTAGGGTCCCTTTCCACTAAGATCAATTTTTATCAGATAACAGAGAAAAAATTCCCAGTGTAAAGAGGGAGTTGTTTATTTATGGGTCTGGAAAATAAGTAATGCCTTACTATGATGAAACTAACCAGATGGCTCCATTCCAAGTTTAGTTAAAACTTGACTGATGTAATGTATTAGTGACTAGCACCTTCCCCAACAGTGACTTTGTAAGTTTTGCTTTCAGATTTGCCTTACTCATTCTAACAATTGGTGTTGTAGGCCCAAACTTTTGTCCAGTAATGAATTGGTTATATAACAATTATTTGAGATTAAAAACACAGATTTAAAAATCAAAACCCCAGAAGATTCTTATTTAGTACTTGTGTAATGAGGCTCTAGAATCCAAATATTTACAACTGTGCTTATTTTGAATAGATAATATATGTGTGTAGAACAAATTCCAAAGGTACCGAAAGGTGTATAGCAAAGCCTCTCTTCCACTCCTGTCCTCTGTCCATCAAGTTCCCCTTTCCATAAACTACCAACTGTTACAATTTCTTATGTATTCTTCCAGATAAATATTTACCTAAGCAAGCATGTATAAATCCTTTGTTTTAAACAGTCCCCTATTTAAAAAGAACTGTTCTAATTTTGTGTTTTCTATTCCCACGTAACAATGTATGTTGAAAATGAAGTTATCTGTATTTTTAACAAGTATCCTAGGGGATTCTCATTGGAAGCCAAATACAGGAATCATTCAGGGTTAGGAGGTAAGTTCAACTCACTGATACATTGGAAAATCAAGGACATTGAAAAGATGCCCTCAAAAGTAGCCTTGCTTACTTGACCCCTGCCCTCATCTCATCAAGATGAACTAAAACATTCTCTAATGTCTCCATAGAAGCCAGGAAAAAATGCAGCCCTTCAGACGGATTTTGCCAAAGTTGTTTGGTTTTTAATTTCTGTAATCCTTTCGTACCCATTGTCACCTGAAATCACAAACCTGACAATTTTTATGTTACACAAGACATTTGATATTTGGGTTATAGCGACGTTTGACCTACACTGAGCTAGAGCTGATTTTCTCTCCCAGCGGTTAAGTAGTTTAATGGAGCACAACTGAAAAACTTACCTTACTAATCCTGACTGACAACCGTATGCAGTCCTCCCCCAGAATTGCTTTCTTAGGGCAATAGCAATTTACTTAGAAACTGTTGAGAACAATAATTGTCAGGTCGAACTTGGTGAATTCTCTTGTTCGGGCTCCAGCAGACCCGACTTCACCTCTATCTGGGGGTAAAGGCAAGGCCCCCGCGCAGCGCTAGCTTTCTCTTCCCACCTACCCCAGACACTGCAGTTTCTTTTTGGTACAGAAGGAAGGCTCTTGGAGGGCCACCCAAGAATCTCCTCCGCAGTGTCCCTTTCCTACTCTGGGCACCGCGTGGGAGGCATCCCCACCTCCCCTGTACTGCACTGAGTAAAGGAAGGTAGAGGCTCCCAAGCGAGGCAGGGGACCCGCCGGGCTCCAGCGCCGGCTTACAACTCGCGGCTGAAGGGGCTCTGAAGGGGCTCTGAAGGGCCAAGGGAGGGCGTGACTCCTCCGTCCTTTCTCCCTAGATTCAAACATTAAGACGGGAGAGTGGGGCTTAAGGGGCCAAACCTCAGACTCCTTTTTCCATTTGGGCTTTTCTCCATTCTCTGGACCCCGCATCTCCCCTTGAGCGGTGGCCAGGCTTCTCCACTCGGCCGGCCGGCCCGGCCCCCTCTCGCCCACCTCCGACCCTCCGCCAACGCCCTCACCCAGCATGATGGGGCTGAGCCGCCGGGCCAAACCCTTGGACAGGTCGTACACGTAGAGCTTCACTGGATAGAGATTCGGCGCCTCCATCAGGACCCGTGGCGGCGGGGGCCACGAAGTCCCTCGGGCACCCGGCAACGGCTTGGACCTTCCCGTACCTGACGGGGGTGTGGGGGGGCGGAGGGAGCGGGGAAACCGAGCCCGGACCCGGCCTGAGGGGCGGGGGAAAGGGGGTCTTGCGCTGCTCGCACCCGCGCACCCGCGTGCCCGCCACCGGCAGCGACTACTGAGAGGTGACAAGCGGGGACGGGCAGGGTCCGCGCGGAAGAGGGGGCGAGGGCGGGGACGCACTCTCGCGCATGTGCTTTCGGTCCAGACGGGCGGCGAGGGGCGGGGTTTTTGCAGGATGGGGCGGGGCTTTTGCGGACACTGGTGATAGTTTGGCAAGTGTGTTGAAAGCGGGCGGCCGGGGCAGGTGTGTCAGCTGAACGCGACAGTGCGCATAATGCGTGATGACGTTGGGCGTTGATTGGGCGAGAGAACCGGAGCCCGCGCATGCGCGACGCCCGGCCTCGAAGACGTTGCTCTCTTCGTTGAGGCAGGTAGGCGGGTTGGAACTGCTCGCTGTGCTGCGGGACTGTTGCGCGCCGGCCAGGGCTCACCTCCACGTGTTTCGCCCACTCAGTCTTGCGCGTCCCCCTAGCCCCGCCGAGGGTAGTGTCAGCCAGAAGTGTGCGGACCCGAGCGATGAAGACAGCCTCCGGTTCCGGGTCTCTTTTTCGGCGGAGGCGGCAGCCGGCCTTGGGCATGGCTGGTCAGGAGCCATGGGAAGTTTTGAGGGGAAAATGAGAACAAGTGGGTCCGCGAGAATGACGGAGTGCCCTGGAGTGGGAATTTCTTAATCCAGATGGTGCTGGAGGTGGGAAGGGACCTCCAGGTCTGGACGCCCCAGCACTCGGACCTCCAGAGCGGCCACCCCCAGCCCTGGAGCGGCCTTGAGAGATAGCTAAGGTGAGGCTGCGGCTGGAATGATGCCCATGCCTATTTCCTTGTGCTTCTCAGTTAGCGAGAACTCGGCGAGGCAGCAGCATCCGGCAGCCACACTCCTCCCGAGTCACCCCAAGCCCTTAGGACAGTTCTCAAAAGAACCTAGGACTCGATTTTTTTAGGATTAAATTTGTTCGTTGCTGACTTCAACTTTCTTTCACCTAGTGATCAGTAATCAACATGTCAGGGTGGGACTCTTACTACAAAAACGAGGGCCATGAAGAAGAAGAAGAAGAAGAAGAAGAAGAGGGCCTTGAAGCAGGTGGTAAGTGACTTTAACACGTACTGCTCAGTGTGTAGATTTTCCTTGGCATCTCTGCTGGGTAACCTTTGTGGTCCAATGGCCCACGCACGGTTCTCCCCCTAGGGAATTTAAATTACACTGCAGAGTTACACTAGGTGTTCAGGTCCTTCTTTAGTCTATGGGACATTCCTAGCCTTAAACTTTTACTGGGCACTGACATCTACTGGACTCCAATAGATGACCTTGAATATTGGTATCCTTTGTCACCTAGGTGGTTCAGGTAAGCCCCTTCCTCATCCAGGAAGGTAGTTTTACTTACTCTAGGACTTCAGTGTAAAAATGCCTTTACCTTACAATAACCAGCAACCAAAGAGTAAACATTAACAACCTAGTAACAAGAATCATTCACTCAAAGTATCCTCCAGGTTTGGGAGTATATGTACAGGCAACACAGTCATTTATAGGACAAAGAAAGAGAAAAGTGGTATGTGTAATCTACATCCTGGTTAATTTAAGTCCTGGGATAAAAGTGAGAAGCATAGGAAATTTAAAAAATTAATAAAGAGAAAATTTATTAAAAAAAGAAAATCTATTATAATCCACATAACCTACCCCCCTAACAGAGCTGCTACCAGCATTTTGGCATTTTGCATATTTCCTTCATATATCTTTCATTCTGATATTTCCGGGCTACTTATGTCTGTTATTTTTATGTATTTGGTTTTTTAAAAAGTTGGAATCCCAGTGCATATAGTGCATTTTTTTTCATTTTAATTTACACCAGTCTTTTTGCAAAACTAATTTTAAACATATATATGTAATTTTCTGTTCGTTTTTTCCTTACTGTATTATAGATATATCTTTCCATGTAACTACTTAGTCTTTGTAACTCAAATGTACTGTAACTTATTCCATCTACTTGTTATTGGACATTTTAGGTATTTTCAGTTTCTCATTTTAATAACATTGTGGAAAATTTATAAGGGTTTTTACCATATCTTATTTTCTTAAGATAACAAATTAATTGCTAAGAGGTAGAATTTACTGGGTCAAGGTAGAATTTTTGTTTAAGTCTCTTGACACATTCCCGTATTATTGTACAAAAATGGGTAATTAAATTTATTGCATTAAGAAGCAGCCATGTCAAAAAGGGAGACAACCAGACATAATAAGCCTTTTTATGAAAACCTCAACACCACCTATGATGTAATCATGATGGAAAAAGAAAAAAGAAAACCCGAATCTGATGAAGTGTCTGTAGGTCTTCAGTAGGAAAGACAGAGGACTATGTTAATCTACACTAAAGGAATTTTGTGGTGGTATGTGTAGGTTACACACATAATCAAGAAGCTGGAAAACTACATGCCACAACATCCTGATTCTTCAACAAGTAAAGAAGAGACAAAAAAAAGATGGAATGGGTATCTGTAGATTAAGAGGTTTCAAAAACATTTTTTTTTAAAAGGCTAGCTAATGTTTACAAATGTTCAATTGTATGATTGAACTATATAGAAAAATAAGGAAGTGATTACTAAAAGTCAGGATAGTAGTTAACTCTTGGGGAGGAGGGTGGGCATTGTATTTGGGAGAGAACATGGGGAGGGCCTCTGGGGTGACCGGCAAGATTCAATTTCTGATGTGGGTTGTGGTTTTAAAGGTGTTCATCTTATAATAATTCATCAGGTTATACTTTGTTTAATGGGCGTTTCTGCTATTTGTTTTATATGAACAATAAGCATGATAACTATGAATACAAGGGCAAACATTTCCTTCCATTTTTTTTCCCTGTAGGAGAATATGGATATTCAGGAAGAGATAGTTTGATTTTTTTGGTTGATGCTTCTAGGGCCATGTTTGAATCTCAGGGTGCAGATGAATTAACTCCTTTTAACATGAGCATCCAGGTAAGACTACCTTTTTATTTCATTAAAAACAACAACAACAAAAAGTATTAATACTACTCTAAAAAAATATGGACTCTCTGAAAAGTCTGTGAATGACTAATGGTGGTTAGCCTTCCAGGATGGTTACTGATACTGGCAACTGACAAAGAGTAGCACCGTTGGAGAACAGGTTCATTTTATTCTGGTTTGAACTTCGGACCCTAGGAATACATTGTGTCCACCTCCTGCATTTGCCCCAATATTAGAAATGGGCTGCTCCTTCTGTAGAGATGAGTGTAAAGGAAGAAAGGAAGTTCTGGAAATTATGATGTGGAAATGAGTTATCTTATCAGTGATATTTAGAAGTTTAATATTATCTGTGGTTGAAAAAGATTAATATGACAAGAAGACAACCTAATTTAAAGAATGGGCACAGGACTTGAATGTATATTTCTCTAAAGATATATATATGGCCAACAAGCACATGAAAAGATCCCTGACATCTGTAGTGTTTGGAGAAATGCAAATCAAAATCCCAATGAGGTATCACACCCACTAGGATGGCTATACTTTTTTTCAAAAAGAACATTAGAATTGTTCTCGAGGATGTGGAGATACTTGAACCCTCATATATTGCTGGTAGGAATGTGAAATAGATCAGATGCTGTGCAAAACAGACTGGTTGTTTCTCAGATTTAAACAGAATTACTGTTAACCCAGTAAGTCCTGTCCCAGGTGTATTCCTGGTAGAATAAAAAATAAGTACTTAAATCCTGATTCTGCTGCTTACAAACTGTATGGCACTAGAGTTGCTGAACATCTTGTGATCTGTTTTCTCCTCTGTAAAATGGAGAGAATAATAGTACCTACCTCACCAAGTTGGTGTGAAGATTATATTTTTGTTTTATGAATTGTATAATTCACAAAACATAAAATTAATCCTTTTAGATGTATGAAGATAGTCATTAACAGTGTTGTGCAACCAATACCACTTCTGTCTCATTCCAGAACATTTTGACTGGATAAACAAAACTCATATATACTGTTTTTATACATAATACTATCCAGCCAAAAAAAGGAATGAAGTACTGATACATACTGTAAGGTGAAGGAACCTTAAAACTGTATATTAGAAACTAGACAGAAGATCACATATGGTTCTATTTATCTGAAATATAAAATAGACAATCCAAGAGAATGCAGGTTTGGTGGTTACCAGGGGTCAGGGGGAGGAAGGAATGGGGAACAACTGCTTAATGGGTATGGAGTTTGCTTTTGAGGTGAAGTGTTTTGGAACTAGATAGAGGAGATGATTACAAAGCACTGTGAATTTGTTAAATACACTGAATTGTTTGCTTTAAAAAGGTTAATTTTGTTATGCGAATTTCACCTCAGTTGAAAAGATTACTATTACTTCTTAGAGAAGAATTTCTAAAGACTTACTATGTATCTCATCTCTCATATTTTTAGAGCTTGGAACCAAACAGAAGTGTCTCATGTTCTGATTTGCACACAAACAGTTCTTGCAGTTGGCAAATCAGAATATCTTGCATCTAGAAAAAAGAATTAATAAAAACAATCTGTAACTTTAAAGCTGTGGTTTTCAAACTTTAACCTACATCAGAATCACCTGGAAGGCTTATTAACACAGATTGCAGGACCTTATTCCAGAATCAGAATTTCTGATTCTGTAGGTCTAGAGCTGGGACCAAGAAATTGAATTTCTGTCAGGTTCCCAGGTGACGCTGATATTGCTGGTTTGTAGATCACTCTTTACCTCTTTTAGATCATGGACCTCTTTGAGGAGGTGATGAAAGCTATGTACCCTCTTCTCAGAAAGATACACTCCCAATTCTATATGTAATTTCAAAGGGTTCATGGAATCAATCCTTGATGCCTAAAGAACACAGAAGAAAATGTAGTACTATGTAGTGAGCAGGTGAGACATCCATGGGTGAGCAAAATGTACTTGATAAGAAGCAATGAAAAGCATTTTCTAAAATTCTATTTGAGATTTTTATTTTTGTTTTTAATCCTTAGAGCCTAAAAGAAGCCCTCACCAAATTTTAAGTTTGTAGATTGCTCAAATAATAGATGAAAATATTTATAGAAATGACAACTTGCCATGAAGATTATTGTCATTGACCAGACATGCTAAAAGTTCTGCATTTAAGGAGAGAATTGCTGTGGAGGAAGGCCAGTTAGAGTCTCAAGTAGGATGTGTAGGGGGTGTCGCCACGGTTGGTTTATTCCTCTGCTTTGCAGATTTGGAAACTTAATTTTGTCATTGTCCCCAGAATTAAAAAGACCACCAGGACTGACCAACTCTTATGAGATACTAATTTACCATATGCTGCCATTAGTTTAAATGGGTAGATAGAACTTTTCTGGGATATTAATATCTTTAATGGTGCAATTAAGCAAATTTTATTTCAGATGATGCTGTTAGTAGTTATAGGCTTACTTTCAGGTCACATATACTTATTGTTAGCTTAAATATTATATATGTAATTATATATGTAAATTCTGCTTCTTGGTATCCGGATGCTTGAGGAAAGATCAAGTAGTCTTTCCCAACTCAGCCAATTAAGTAAGTGATATCAGTGCAACTCAGCCTAGGTTTTCTGATTCTAATACAGGCTTTTTACCCCAGAAGTAGAATTTCCTCCCCGAATATATATGTTTTTAATTCTCTGATTCTTATGGTAGGGACAGCTCATAGTTCTGTTATATACTTAACACGCTCTACTTTTTATTATAGCATAATATATATGCCCCTCATTCTCACTGAGTTCCCTGAAGGTAGGGGTCATGTCTTATTGTAATGCCATGTACAAATTCAGCAAGTACATATTGAGCACCTACTCCATGCCAGGCACAGAGTTTAAGTTTCATGGCAAATAGTTAAATACTGAATTTTTATTTTATTTTTTTCAGTGTATCCAGAGTGTGTACACCAATAAGATCATAAGCAGTGATCGAGATCTCCTGGCAGTGGTGTTCTATGGGACCAGGAAGGACAAAAATTCAGTGAATTTCAAAAATATTTACGTCTTACAGGAGTTGGATACTCCAGGTCAGTAGTAGCCTAAGGTCACCCTTTTTGTTACACGAGAAGGTCACTATCCTGAACAGAAGGAAGCAGATGACATGTTGACTAAGAGTATGCTTTCCTGCACAAGGGGCTTCTTACTGAGATGACTTCTGCTGTATGAGCTCAGCAGCTTTGGGGTGGAGAACAGGGGCCCTTCTGTTAACCTCTCAAAGGCAGCCACTGACACTGTTTTGATTTTCGTGCCTGTTTGATTCCCTGTCTCTGATCAGGTGCTCAACGAGTGGTGGCGCTTGATGAGTTTAAGGGGCAGCAGGGACAGACACGTTTCCAAGACCGTATTGGCTACGGATGTGACTACTCACTAAGCGAAGTGCTGTGGGTCTGTGCCAACCTCTTCAGTGATGTCCAGGTCAAGATGAGCCATAAGAGGATCATGCTGTTCACCAATGAAGATGACCCCCACGGCAGTGACAGTGCCAAAGCCAGCCGAGCCAGGACCAAAGCCGGGGATCTCCGGGACACTGGTCAGCACTTCCTTGTTCTTCTGAATTGGCACTTACTTTTATTGCTTCTTTATAGGTGACAGCAAACATTTGCTTTTCACCATTGAAAGTAAAATGAAAGAGTAAAGTGAAGCCGGTGGTGATGGCTGTGTCACCTTTCCACTGAGAATGGCCAGGCCATGGGCTGCCTAAAGGACTCCCCCAGAATGAGCTTTTCTTGACGTAAATGCTGCCATGAATGGTGGTCTGAAGTCATTATAGCAGCTGATTCCGTTAGCCACTTTCCCTAAGTCCTGAAAATGTTAATAATCAATTGGGTTCTCTGGGGCCTTTTACAAGCTTATTTGACCTGAAGTAAAAAAAAAATTCTTCCTTGCTGAAAATGGTTTGTTTCCTCTCACGTTTGTCTAACCTTTCCCCAGGTATCTTCCTGGACTTGATGCACCTGCGGAAACCCGGGGGCTTTGATATATCCTTATTCTACAGAGATGTCATCAGCGTAGCAGAGGATGAGGACCTTGGTGTTCACTTCGAGGAATCGAGCAAGCTGGAAGACCTGCTGCGGAAGGTTCTGGCCAAGGAGACCAGGAAGCGGGCCCTGTGCAGGTGTGCACCAAGCCCAGACCAACACCATGAGTCCCCTCCTAACCATAGGCATTGCATCGCCTCAACCTCTCTGGCTGCCTAACTTTGGGCCGTGCTCCATTCTGTTCCTCTAACACACTTGCTTTATTTCAGGATAGCACAAGCTGTTTGCTTCTCTGTCTCTAGAATGACCTGGTAGGCCATTTCTCCAAAATAATACAGCTCTCCACTGCCTTGGGGTGAACCGCTGTGGCCTACCAGATTGGTTGCACTAACAGCGCATTGTCTGCATTCTTCTCATCTGTAAGTTGGGGGTGGCTGCAGTACCTGGTCTAGAGCACAACTCAATTAATGTCAGCTATTATCAATCCTGTTAAAATTGTGTCACTCAGATTTCTTGAAAACTTGAGACTGTAGGAGCTAGATCATTAGATTATCTTCTATCTAGAGAGCTTTGCATTAGAATCCTCAGGGCTCCTCAGTGTTTCTCTCTAAGGAACATTGGCTTTCATTTTAGACTAGTTTCCTCAGTATAGGGGAATATGACCATTGGTAGTTTTTGAGCAATTTTCAAGAGATTACTGACCATTTTCCTAGAAAACCCACGAAATTGTTTTAAGTACACTAAGAACCAACTCACTGCTCCAGCTGTGGTTTCGTCATTGCTCTCCTTTCCTCCCTAGGAACTATTTCTCTTCAGACAAGCACCCTGTCCCTCTCTCCCCTTCCTGAAATAACGAGATATTGTTAATACTGTCATGTGGACATCTTCCACACAGTTGGGTGGGGATGGCAGGGAGGATAAAAGAGCAGTTCAGTGTATGTCCTAGAATCGGATTGGCTTGGATTCTGGTCCTGGCCTCTCTGCTGTGTGACCCAGGGCAAGTCATGTAACTTCTCTGGGCCTCAGTAAAATGTGAGCAAAAATGGCACTGCCTCATAAGGATGGCTGTGATTAAATGGGGTAACCTAGACATAGTGCTTGGTACATAAAATTATTTATAAATGTTAGCTGTTCTGTTTTGTGGAAGAGTTGTTACAGGATACTTGGGACAAGTAATAATATACTTGAGCTGTTTGAGAACTAATAATGCTTAGGCCTAGGACCTAGAAAGTTATTAAACTTGTTCTTACTATAATCAAGTAATAGAATTATTTTATTTCATGGTTATTGTGTGCCAGGCACTGTCCTAAGTTCTTTGTTAACATATTAACTCTTTTAATCTTTGACTACCCTTTGAGGTAGGTTGAAACCTAACCTTTAGTAACATTTATTAACCTCAAAACATTTCAGATGAAGTTAAACATATTCAGCAACTTGCTTTACACTGTGGGCTTCCACATTTTCCTTGCTAAGGCATGACATTAACTATATGAAGTTACACTGTGACTTCATCTTAATTTAGGATGACATTAAGGTCAAAGGCGCTTTATAAGTATGAAAATTAAGACAGATTTGGAGGAGTAAAGGATTTGCTATTTTGTGTTAGAAATAGAAATAAAGTCACTTGAAGTCTGAGGCTAGAGTGGACCACATGGAAAAGTGCTCTTTTGCAGGATAATAAAATTTAGAGGACACAACAGTTTTTTTTTTAATTACTTTTGAAGATAGGGCAGGTTTTTAATTGGTTACATTTTTTGTCAGCTCTCCTTTGGCAGCCTTTAGACAACTGAGCTTAGCACCCAATAAGCCAGAGTAATTTAAGGTTGGAAGCCAGCAAGTGGTTGGTGTTAGTAATGCTCATCTGTTACTCACACTCATCTGTGGGCCACATCACGCACTGCAGTTGATCTGAAGGTATATTAGGTGCTTGTTCCAGGTACCAAAATTTCTAGTTAAGGCTCTGCCCTAAACCATGTTCTTCCAACTATTGTAAACCAATACAACTTGATGTAACTCACTTAGACATGTTCTCTTCTTTAAAGTAGATACTTCTAAATATTCCACAGTAGCGGAGATTAAGTTATTAACTTGAGACTTCTTTTCTGATAAAAGTATTTAAAGTTATAAACTTCCCTCTGAGCACTCTTTTAGCTGTGTCCTATAACTTTTGAAATGCAATGTTTTCACTTTCAGTGAGTTTAAATAATGTTAAGTTTCCCTTGTGATTTCTTCTTTATCTCTTGTATTATTTAGACATATATTGTTTAATTTCCAAATATTTGAGGTTTTCCTAGATTTCTTTCTGTTGTGGATCTCTGACTGACTTATATTTTGGTTAAAGAACATACTTTGTGTGATTTCAGTCTTCTTAGATGTATTTAGACTTGTTTTGCGGCCTGGCATGTGGTCTATCCTAGTGAATGTTCCACATGTACTTGAAAAGAATGTAAGATGGGTTATTTTTATGTTCTGCTGTTGTTCACAATACATACTGTAAATATTTTTGCACACTGTCATTGTAGAACATGTTTTCTAGAGGTCTTATTGCTGCATAAGAATTCTGTATAAATACTCTGGAGCATATATTGTAATGGAAAAGTATGAGCTTTGATTAACATTCTTCCAAAGCTGCGGTGAGGGAAGGTTTCATTGAGAAATAGTTTCATTGTTGAAAGAACGGAGAAGGGATACTAGACTATCAGAAACAACAGATAATCAATAAGTACTTACAGAGTAATAATTATGACGATGACATGAGAGAATAGTTATAAGGTGATTGGCTTAGTGCTGGGCTCAATAAAAGTGATTTTTATTACAGTATCTTCTTTATAATTTTAAGCATTTATTATATTCTGAAACTGATTTTTGTGGTATAGACCCCAAGATGGTATAGCAAATGCCATTCTATTGTATTATTAAAATGCATTGTATTTATATTCTAAGAGCTTGAGTGCCATGAAGGAATTTTAGATGGAAAATAGAGTCTTTTGGTTTGTTCTTTAAAAAATTTTTCTCTCTTCCAGGTTGAAGCTTAAGTTCAATAAAGATATAGCACTCACTGTTGGCATTTATAATATGGTCCAGAAGGCAGTCAAACCTTCTCCATTGAGGCTTTATCGGGAAACAAATGAGCCAGTGAAAACCAAGACCCGGAGATTTAATGCAAATACAGGCAGTTTGCTTCTGCCTAGTGACACCAAGAGGTCTCAGGTAAGTCTGCTCTGCTGCTGAAATTTGTCCCATTGGAGTTAACAGGGTGGGAGACATGATCAGCCTAACCAGTCAAATAACTTTCATGTGTGCCTCTTTCTAGCCAAGCTGTTAAAACACAAAGTCATTACCCTTTGTAACTGTGGTATCTAGGTTAGTGATACCTTGAGAGCTAGAAAACTAGAGCCAGGGTTTGAAATAGATGTCAGTGAAAACTGCAGCCCTGGATCACCCCTGCCGGTGCAGCTCTGGGCCTGGCAGTCTAATTCCTTGCTCAAATACAATAGCAGAAAATGCTTTATATACTTAGCTAGGGAGAGGGAAAGTGTGTTAGGTGTGAAATATACTCTTTTTTTTTTTTTTTTTTAGCAAGAAAAGACTTCTTTTTTCTAAACCAAATTTTTCCTGTTCTTTGAAGTGATGCATGTTTGCCTTTCTTAAAGGCAGATGAAGAGTGCAGAACATTATCTTTCTTCATCCTCTCACTTTTGTTCACTGTGTAAGGATCCGATATCTAAAATTGAAGTCAAATGTCATCCTTTTTAATTGTGCGAAATGTGGGGAGAATCTGAGATATTGCATGAATTTTTGAACTTCAAGGATCAACTAAGTGATTGAAATATTTTGATTCAACTCATGAGATGTTTTTTTGAGCACAAACTTCAAGCAGTGTTTTGCCTTCCTTTCTGAAGACAACTAATTTCCTCTTCCATTCTGGAAGGAACTTGTTGTCCATGCTGGTTTATTCATAGGCAGGATGGTCACTAAGTTTCTTCCTTGATCTAGTGTGCCTACCAAAAAAAACCTTGAGGGCTCTGTTTTTCAAAAAATTTAAATTTGACTCTGGTACCAGTCACATGTCTAGGATCAAGACACAAACTTTGAAAATTGGGAGTAATTCTTTTGTGTGTGTGCATGCGTGTGTGTGCTCACACACCTCCCACACTGAGACCAGCACTGTACTGGCATGGGTCCTCTCAATAAACAGGTATAGTTGGAACATCCTCTGTGTCAGGGATGATGCTGAGAGTTCAGTCCATTTTATTTATTTTATTTTTAATTTTTTTTTTGGTGTCATTAATATACAATTACATGAGCAACATTGTGGTTACTAGATTCCCCCCATTATCAAGTCTCCACCACATACCCCATTACAGTCACTGTCCATCAGCGTAAAAAGATGCTATAGAATAACTACTTGTCTGTGCTATACTGCCTTCCCCATGCCCTGCCCCTGCTACATTATGTGTGCTAATCGTAATACCCCCCCTTACTCCCCTTCTCCCTCCCTTCTCCCCACCCAGTCCCTTTCCCTTTGGGAACTGTTAGGCCATTCTTGGGTTCTGTGAGTCTGCTGCTGTTCTGTTCCTTCAGTTTTTGCTTTCTTCTTATGCTCCACAGATAGGTGAAATCATTTGGTACTTGTCTTTCTCCACCTGGCTTATTTCACTGAACATAATACCCTCTAGCTCCATTCATGTTGTTGCAAATGGTAGGATTTCTTTTCTTCTTATGGCTGAATAATACTCCATTGTGTGTGTGTGATTACACACATCTTCTTTATCCATTCATCTACTGATGGACACTTAGGTTGCTTCCATTTCTTGGCTATTGTAAATAGTGCTGCAATAAACATAGGGGTGCATATGTCTTTTTGAGACTGGGAAACTGCATTCTTAGGGTAAATTCCTAGGAATGGAATTCCTGGGTCAAATGGTATTTCTATTTTGAGTTTTTTGAGGAACCTCCATACTGCTTTCCACAACCGTTGAACTAGTTTACATTCCCACCAGCAGTGTAGGAGGGTTCCCCTTTCTCCGCATCCTCGCCAGCATTTGTTGTACCTATTTTCTATGTTGGCCATCCTAATTGGCGTGAGGTGATATCTCATTGTGGTTTTAGTTTGCATCTCCCTGATAATTAGCAATGTGGAGCATCTTTTCATGTGCCTGTTGGCCATCTGAAGAGTTCAGTGCATTTTAAACGAGGGAAGGAATAAATGCTTGAAGAGTATAGCTTTTAACAGCACTGAGGGGCAAGTTTAAAGTCCAGTTCAGTTGTATTGAGCTTTAGTTCATTCATCCATAAAACAGGTCCTAACATCTACTGCCTAGGAGTGTTACAGAAGATCAGTTGGATGGCAAAAGGAAGGTGCCTGGCAGGTACTCAGTGTTAATTCCCTGTGGTAGGTGTAAGATGCCCCTGTTGAGCCATCTTCCCACTCCTTAGAAAACAGCTGATTTTAACTTGGTAGTGTCATGTGGCAACTTTTTTCCATCCCCATGAGTCCCCTTAAGTGGCCCTCATTTGTTCCCCTCCTTTAGACCTTTGGGAAGCGTCAGATTGTACTGGAGAAAGAGGAAACGGAAGAGCTCAAACGGTTTGATGAACCAGGTTTGATCCTCATTGGTTTCAAGCCCTTGGTGATGCTGAAGAAGCACCATTACCTGCGGCCCTCCCTGTTCGTGTACCCCGAGGAGTCCCTGGTGAATGGTAAGTGGCATGGACCAGGGGTAAATGGGTAAGTCATGCAGAAGGCCATTTTCTGAGCAGCATTTCCCAAATGGGTGCTGCTTGGAAGCTATCTAGGATGTGCCAGTGGGGTATATTGAAAGTGTTTCATGTGCAAAAAAATTTTGGAAATGTGGGACTAAATGGAAGTTAAAGAGGTTTCTTTAGGACCTGTAATACACTGGTGTGCATTGTGAATATCCAGGAGGGGAAATGAGGTTAGCATTTTAAAATCTTATTTCCTATGGAATTCTTTCTTTGAGGCATCAGATAGTTGGAAAAAACAAAAATAAGACCAGCTTCTTCCCTTGTGTTGGCAATTAAGGGTGATATGAACTCAGATGTTTTGTTTACTTTTGCTGTCCAGACCTGTATTCCTCTGTGCTGTAGCTAATGAATGCCCTGGGTCTGACCTCATTGGTTCTCATTAGCAACCGGGCCTTATGTCATTAGCCTAATACAGTAAAAGTGAACTGACGGTAGGAAGTCACACTGCTAAATGGAGCATTCGAGGCATCCAACCTCATTCCTTTCCTTTCTAAGTCTCTGCTGCCCCCACTTTCCCCTCAGCTCTGGGTCCATCACCCCTTAACTACTGAAGTATCATAAGCCCTTTTAAGAAAATGGGAGGAATTGTAGGCTTATAATGGGCTAAGAGGGAAGGAAGGAGGGGCACCGTTAGGATGTAGACCCCTGGGATGTTTATTTTTCAGGGAGCACAACCCTGTTCAATGCGCTGCTCACCAAGTGTCTGGAGAAGGATGTTGTGGCAGTGTGCAGATACACCCCTCGCCAGAACATCCCCCCTTATTTTGTGGCCTTGATACCACAGGAAGAGAAGCTGGATGACCAGAAAGTTCAAGTGACTCCTCCAGGTATGTGGAAGAGAGATTTTCTGTGCTTCTGAACCTTGCTCAGCCTTTAGAATCACTCATGGGATTCCAACTCAGACCTGCTGAATCAGAGTCTCCTGGGAAATGTGTATTTTTAAGGTTTCACATGTGAATCTGATGTACAGTCAGGTTGTGCAGTGCACAGCATGCACAGCCGTACAAGGCAGCTCTGCAGTCAGGGTTAAGAATTGACTGCGTAGGGACTGTTTGCAGGTTATTGACACAAGTTCATGTGTCACATGTGAATCTGATGTACAGTCAGGTTGTGCAGTGCACAGCATGCACAACTGTACAAGGCAGCTCTGCAGTCAGGGTTGAGAATTGACTGCGTAGGGACTGTTTGCAGGTTATTGACACAAGTTCATGTTGTCTCTTTGCTGACACCTTTCTTCACTAAAAGCCATTTTTGCCATCCCGTTAAGTTGAATGTTGGTTCACTGCACGTATACACCAAGGCAGTGAGATATAGTGGAAGAACTATGGGTTTTGAAGTCAGACTTGACTTTACCTTATACTTATGTGTCTGAAAGTTTACTTTCGTTTCAGGCCCATCTCTTCCACTTGTTAGCTGGCCAGTTGGGAAATTAATTTAAACTTCTGTTTATATTCCTTATCGGCAAAGATGAGAATTCTAGAACACCTTTCTCTCAAGGTTGTTTCACCTTTGAAATAAGTTAATAAATGTGTAAATGCCTCGTACAAAGCAGCCAACAGGTGGTACTCTTGCCTCATCTTTAGCCATACCAATAAGAATTAATTTTAGAAAGTAAGTCTTTGAACATATTTCTAACCCCAGTTATCGGAATGCTCGGGAATAGCGTTGTATGTCAGTTTTGTCAATAGCTGAGAGCTGTTGTCTCTCAGCTGCAAATTCTTGGTGGTATGCTCTGCTCCCGAGGCTGAGACTCCCCAAACCCAGTTTGTCCTTTGGCATCTGGCTCTCAGTGAGGCTCTGTCAGTAGAGGGTGCTGGAAGGAGACTAGGGCAGAGGAGGCTAAGGGGCTTGCTCCTTCCTCTTGCCCAGGGCTGTGAGCATTGCCAGCAAGGCCCTTTATCTGGCAGTAGCAGTTGGTTACAGTCTAGATTTTTTAGTCTTTCTAGAACTAGGCAGTAACTGGAACAAGGTCAGTCTGATAACCCTTACCGCCGCCCTTTCAGCTTGTGGTGAAGGGCAAGGGACCCAAGGGTTGAGGTTCAAGCTCAGAGGAGGGCTCAGAACTGGGGCTTAGCCATCCAGGGAGGGGGCACTGTCCAGTTGCCTCTGGGTGTATCAGAAAGGCTGGAGGCTGGTACCAGCTGCTGCTGCCAGGCGAGGAGCCCTGGCGGGGGCAGCATGACAAAAGGAGGAAGTGTGTGGAGGAGCCATTCCTGCCTTCTTCGTGTCTCCTCGGGAGACTCCAGAGGGAGTCTGTTAGGCCAGTGCTAACGGGAATCAGCTGGTAAGGGAGAAATGGGCTTGTAGGGTCTCATCCCCAGCATCCCAGGACCTAGAAGTGTGAATTTGGATCTGAGAGACAAATGACAACTCTGTAACCGAAACCGTTGTTAAGTCAAACCTCAGAAAACTTACCTCCCTTCCTCAGGCTTCCAGCTGGTGTTCCTGCCCTATGCTGATGACAAACGGAAGGTGCCCTTTACTGAAAAAGTCACGGCAAACCCAGAGCAGATAGACAAGATGAAGGCTATTGTTCAGAAGCTCCGCTTCAAATACAGGTGAGTAGTGGGTTAATCTCAGGCTTTCTTCTGGAACTGCCTCGAGTTGAAAGTTGTCTTTTACTCCCAGGCTGCCGCTGAGCGTGGGAAGAAGGTTCATGATCTCCCCGTCTCGCGCTCTGTCTCCTCAGTCTTTTGTCTGTACTCACGTGGGCCCTGCTCCTCCATTTCTGTCTCTGCCCGCAGCTTCCAGGGACAGTCAGTCAGGCAGGGATTGTTTGCTTTTAAATTAGCTTTTGGATCTCTGGCATCAGACAATAAATTGAAAATATTGGAAAGAGAAAAGTTGATTCAAGAGATAAGATTTTCAGCTTTTATTTGGGATGTTTTCTCAGATGACCTTGGACCTGTGCTCTCTGGGTTGGGTTTATTTAATTGTATTATCTTGGTTTTTTAATGTTTAATTTTTTATTTTTTAATTTACATGTGTTGTTACTGTTTTAACAGAAGTGACAGCTTTGAGAATCCAGTGCTGCAGCAGCACTTTAGGAACCTGGAGGCCTTGGCTTTGGATAAGATGGAGCCTGAACAAGCAGTAGACCTGACAAGTAAGATGGCTGGGACTGAGCTGAGTCCTTTCCATGGAGGCTTTCTTAGCGATTTCACACTGGGCCATAACATTGATGCGTTTCCTAGCACCTCTGAAGACTTAGCCTCATTGTCCAGACCATCTCTGTTTGAGAGATTTTCTAGACCAGCTTAAACTGCCAGGGAACAGATCTGGCTGGTTCTGCAGTGAGAGGGGAGAGAGCATCAGAACTAGGCCACCTTGTGACTACACGTTGGTAAGTGTTTAAGAAAGTCATCTATAACATTTATTGAGTGCTTACTGCATGTGAGGTACTGTTGTCTCATTTAATCCTTATAACTATGAGGTAGGTGCTGTTATTGTCCTTATTTTACAGAGCAGGAGTAATTTGCCCAAATCACTTAAGTAGTGAGTGGTGGATCTAAGTTCAGAATCCAGGGAGTCTGACCCAGAACCCTTGCTCTGAACCACTGTGCTTGTTTCCTGTCAGACTGCACGCTCTTCCCATGAAAATCTACCTCGTTACCCAGCACCAAAGAGATGGGCCTGGCTCCGAGGCCACGGTTCTCCGAGCTCCCTGCTGGTCCCTTTCTTGATTGTGATTCTCTCACGTATTTCGTAAGAGGATGTATGAGGTTTCATGATGTGAGTAAATACCCAGTGGGAAATGGATTGAATGTAATGAAGACTCTTGACAGAGGTTGAACATATGAGAGCAATTAGTTCGGCCTGCTTAGCTTCCAAGTTCTTAATGTATCTCTTTTATATGAGACAGAATAGCCTCAGCATTAGAGTTTGGATCTGGCAGATCTTGAGGTAAGCAGCCCATGGCTTCCTTCATGGCTTTTAGGCAATCAGGAAGTAAATTGCCTTGTCTCTAGCAAGGTGGTAAGGGCACAGGCATGGAAACATCTGGTATAGATTTGAATCCCAGCTCTGCCACTTACTAACTTGAGTGACCTTGGAATAATCTCTCTGAAACTCAGTTTCTTTATTACTAAAATGGAGATAATGATATTGTTTTTATAAGGTGTTAGCAAAAGGTAGGTCCTGACACTCAGAAGTGCTCAGAACACAGTTCTCCTTTATTCTAGAGCATTCTCTCTTACCTCCTCACCACAGCCTCAACCTCTTGCGTTCTGTCTTCCTGCCCTATAATTACTGCAAGTCTTGTTTTCTTTTCCTACCTCTATTTTCAAAACAATTTTGGCTTCTCTGGTATTTCTTATAACATGAATGACCTGGGTTCCTACTGTCAGCACCCCATTCTCTCCCTTTCTGTTGGTTATCTGGTCCATTCCCACAGCTTCAGGTGTCACCTCATGTCCATGACTCCCAAGCCTGTGTCTCCAGTCCTGTCCTTTCTTCTGGGCTCTGGCCTGAGCTGGCAGCTGCCTGGTTGGCGTTGCTGTAGGACTTGGATGTCCTACCGCCCAGACATCCGACTCCTTTGACTCTTCTGCTCTTTTGCATCCCTCACTCACCTCTAATCAGATGTGGTCTGTTTCTGTCTGACACAATGATAGGGTTTTCTTTTAATACTTACTGAAGACTTGAAATTATTTTCTTACTTTGGCATACTGTCTTGGTTTTCCTCTGTGCCCATTTTAACCCTGAGGAAGGTTCCTTTGCTGTTCCTGTTCCCTTTCCTCCTCTGGATATGGGGGCACACTGGCGGTCCTGAGCCCCATCTTTGTCATTTCACTGCTCCCAGGTGGCCTCCTCAGTCTACCCCAGTGATCCTAAGCGTGGTCTCTGGATCAGCTGCACTGGCTTCACCTGGGAACTTGTTAGAAATGCAGAATTTGAGCCCTTCCCCCAAGCTGACTTAAATTTGAAACTCAGGGTGGGGCCCAGCAACCTGTGTTTTAACAAGCTTTCCAGTGATTCTGAGACAGGACACACTACCTGTGGCATGTTGGTTCTCAATTTTGGATCTTACAGAATCATCTGGGGCTTTAAAAATATGGCTATTCAGGCCTCATCCCAGGCCAGTTAGATCAGAATCCCTGGGAGGGGGCCAGCAGTGCTTTTTAAAAGTCCTTAGGTGGTTCCCAGGTTGAGAAGCAGAGCTCTCAGAGACACTCCTGTAGCCTGGAACGTGGGGCATCTGACACCGCAGGAGCCCTTGTTGGCTGTAACATTGCGCTACCTCCTGGGTACACCAGAGGCCAGGAGCTCTCCTCAGTACTTTGCAAACCTGGCCACACAAGGAAATGATGAGGCACCCGTCAGCCTTGCCCTTGGTGTGACTCAGCTCGTGTTAAAAGCTCTACTAGTAATATAGTTGTAAGGTAACAAAAAAGGAAACAAAAATATCTTTCCCGCAAAGCCTCCTTTCCTATTGTATTTGTCCTGGGAAATACTCCTGCCTTCCCAGCTGCATCCCTCCCCTTCCCCACTGCCCCCACACCTCCTATTCCATCAGGAAGTCCTGGTGGTTCTGTCACTTCTGTTTGCGTGCCCATCGCCCCGCCCCCCAGGGCTCCACGCTTCTGCCTTACCCTTTCAGCTCATACTCCGTACAGCTGTCAGAGTGACCTTTTTAAAATGTAGGTCTGACCATGTTGTTCCCCTGCTCTTAGCCCTTCCAAGTTTCTCCACTGCTCCTAGGGGAAGGTCTGCTCCTTGGCAGGCATTCCAGGCTTCTGTGACCCTGCCTTGCTTGCCTTTCCTGCCTCCCTGCTGGTGTTCCTCTCCTCACACCTGACCCCCAAACAGTGTACTCACCACTACAGGCCTTCTGCCTGAGGAAGAACACAGTTTTCCAGACTCTGCTGCAGTCTTTCCTGACCCCTCCTGCGTCCCAGTGTGCACGTACAGTCCCTGCTTTTGTGGCATTGCCCAGGTCTAGGCATTGATGTTTTAGCCGTCTTCTCATCCTGATTAGCCCGTGAGCCCACTCAGGCATGGCCACTCCTTGGGATCCTCAGAACCTAGCCCAGTTCTCATCTCTGCCACTTCCCAGCTGTATGACCTCAGGCAGGTCACTGAACCTCTCTTGCTTTCCTCCTCTGTTAAATGGGGAGACAGATTTACCTACCCCAGAGGTGGTTAGAAGGATTAAATAAAAAATAGATTTTCAGCATTTAGGAGAGTGCCTGGCTGTAGTAAGTGCTCATTAAATGCAGTTGTTAGAAGGAACTTGGTAAATGTTAGACTGTTGAATGTTTTCTTGGTCTATCAGCTGCTTTCTCATGCACCCTTCCCCAGGTTACCCCCATCCCAGCAGCCGATGCTCTCCTCTGTGCCCTGTAGAGTTGGAACTGGACAGGAAGCCAGGGCTTGTAACTCGCAAGGCCACTCTTCCTATGTTTTGATTTTCTAGTGCCCAAGATTGAAGAAATGGATGAAAGACTTGGCTCTCTGGTCGATGAGTTTAAGGAACTTGTCTACCCACCAGATTACGATTCTAAGGGAAAAGCTCCCAGGGAGAAACAAGGTGAGGAGCTGGGTGTGGCTGTTCAGTGGCATATCTTTAAAAGTTGCCTTTATGGTTCTATCAGAGGATAATGTTCCTTCGGAAATATCTATACAAACCTACATATTCATATATACAAACATATTTCAGCACAAATGGGATAATACATTTTCTAGGTTATTTTATCACTCATCTCTATTTGGACATTCATATCCATACTTATGTATCTACTTCATTTTAAAAATGAAGCTACAAGAGTACTTCATTGGCTAGATGTACACAGTGTATCCAACCAGACCTTTATCAATGGCTACGATGCCATGAATGTTACTGTCACTGTGTACTTTTGTGAGATTGACTGGATAAATTCTTGGCAGTGGAATTGCTGGGTCAAGGTGTAGACACTGAAAATTCAGATAAGAATTGCCAGTTTGCCTCTCAAAAAGTGATACAATTTATAACCTGTCCAAGAAGGGATGGGTGCGTTCCCTATACTCTCACTAATCCTAGATTTTATGTACTATTTTTTAAATTTTCACAAAAAATAACAGGGAAAACTCTACATCCTGTTTGACATGCAGTTCTCCAGTTATGAGTGAGATGTAGGTTTATTGGACTTTTTGTGTGTGTGAACTTCGTTATTGGCCTTAGCCATTTTTTCTATCAGACTGTCCTTTGTCTTACCTCCAGCCCCAAAGTACTCTTTGCTGTGACTCATGTTCTTCAGGGAAGCCAGTTGTGAGTTCCTCACCATTTGGTAATAGTTCTGGCTTAGGTTGTAATGCTTTTGGCTATCTTTAGTTCAGTAAAGACAAATCTAGGCATGTGCAGTATAGCTAGGATGCCATGGTACTATTTCCAGTCACTTCCTCATGGTCTTTTCTCCAGGTAGTGAAGATTCTGGAAGCAAAAGGCCCAAGGTAGAATTTTCTGAAGAGGAGCTGAAGGCCCATGTCAACAAGGGCACACTGGGGAAATTCACTGTGCCGATGCTTAAGGAAGCCTGCAGGGTTGTGGGGCTGAAGGGTGGGGTGAAGAAGCAGGAGCTGCTGGACATGCTCACCAAGCACTTCCAGGACTGACTAGGGACTAGCCAGCCAGCCACCCTTCCACACTGTAGCCAGGTTGCCTAGTTTTGTTCTCTTCAAATTAAACAATGTTTCTCCTGAGCTGGGAAGAGTAGGCCTGCAAAAGCCAAGGGTTTTACCTTTATGAGACTTTCTGTTGCTGTGGAGACAGCATAGCCTTCCCACTTTGCTGTATGTACTGTACTGTCTGAATAAAGAGCCTTAACTTTGTTACTATATATTCTCCTTTCCTGTGAAAGAGAAAATTGTGTCTGCTTCCCATTCAGAGATGACTTGCCATTGGCTATTAGCTTAATTTTCTCTCCCAGTAATTTTCTCTCCCACTGGGAACACACATCAGTACAATGGAAACAAAATAAGTATCACTGAAGCTAGGGGAGAATGTGACCATTAAGGACAGGTGAACATACTTCAGAAGTGAGAAGTCCTGGTAAGATGATATTCTCCCAATCCTCTGTCCTCCCACATATTTTCCTCTTCTAGTATCATACGAAGATCTAAAGATGAGATTTGAGAAGCAATAAGAATGTAACATAATTCTGTTACCTTTTGCTTCATAAGTAAATAGCAGGCCCCTCATGTTGTGTTCCACTTAATTGTGACATTCAAGTATACGAAGATAAGTATGTTTTCTGTTGCCCTGAGAATTTGGGTTCTATTGTAAGTGAAATGAGTTACTTCTCTTATTTTTCACAGGAGCCATATAGGAAGTTCAAAAGGAAGAGCAGAGAGTGTTAGAAGGGGAAGAGGAGGGGAGTGTGTTCTGGATTTCCTGGCTGGGAGGAGCCCTGGAGTGAGTTCCACGCTTTTTTATGCATCCCTGAGGGCCCTCAAGTTAGGCTCCCTTTCCTCTGTTCTCCAGTTTACAAAATGGAGCGAATGAAAGGGTCAAACAACAAACTACCAGTAATGTGAAGTTAGACAAATAACCACTCAAGGTCTGTGATAAATAGAAGTCATGTGATCTGTTTCTCTGGAAATTGATGTCTGCCCTCACTGCTGATGAGCTCCCGAGGAAAGAAGAAATATGTCCAGACAATTTGCTGGGCTTTTTGTAAGTTGGCAAGTCAGATAGTTCCTGAAGATAGTTAACTTCCTAGGGACCACACCTCTCAAGCAAGCTAAGCACGTCCTTTAACCTGCACACCAGTCAACACTGCCCCTGCCTGCCTTAAATCACCCCAGGGCTAGGTACCAGGCACCTGGATGCCACCCTTAAAGGCTAAAGCCCACTGGAATTGTTCAAGCTGCCAATCCTAAACTGTTTACTATGCCCCATCTTGCCTTTGCCATGGAAACCCCAAGTAAAGGCTGTGGCCCCAGTGTTCACCTTGCAGTTGCTCCTGCCACCTGACCAAAACCTGGTACTTCCCTGTGTGGCACATGCCCTCTTCTAATGGGAAATTTAAGTAATGCATTTTCAATGACATTGACCTCTACTCCCTTGAGTTCAGTTACTTTATAAATTAAAAACCTGTGAGTAGAAAGGGATATTGCTAGTACAGACTCATTGCTATGGCTGGCAAAGTTGGCAGTAACTGTTCGCTGGAGGCCTCAGGACCTCTCCATAGGCTGCTTAAGTCTTCATAACATGTTTATGATTTCCTTCACAGCTGTGCTTTATTCACTATATGTGCTTTATTCCCACCAGTAGGTTTAAATGTTTTAACGATAAAGTATTAACAAGGGGCCATGTGGTGGAAAAGTATGCAGAAAGTTGCTCAGGCTGAGGGTGGGGGTGGGGGCGGGAATTGATAAGGAACAGGCTGTACCTATTTGGGAAAAGAAAGTTTTAAAATCTGCCAATAAAGACAAATGTAAGGGAAAGCCTAATATGGATATAACTTACTTAGGTGGCTTTGGAGAAAGACTAAATCCTATAGTACTCAGCTAGTGAGGAAGCAGGGTAGGGACTCCCGTGCTAGGGAATAAAATACTTGCACCAACTACCCCAGGTGTGCCTGCTCACTAGACACCCAATCTTGCAAGACCATCATTAAAGCCTCACTCTGCTGTACTCTGTCTTGTGTCCACTTACTGAGTTTGGACCAGTGAGTGTGTTTCTCACAATAGCCACTGATCCAGAGATAAAGGCCAAAGCTGCAGTGTCTTTTATGGAGACTTGGAAGTCACGTATCATTCTGCCATACACTGTGTCATGCTGACCAGCTCTGGGCTGGTTTGGGCAGAGACTACGCAAGGGCATGAGTCCCAGGAGGTGAGGATAATTGGGGGCCATCTTGGAGGCTGGCTGCCACAGGGGATCATGGAAAAGAGAGTTGCTACCTTAAATTTTTCTTCCTACAGAGGATAAGCAAGTATATATACCATCAGCCTTGAACCCCACTGTAAGAAGATATATCTGCTAAAGCCAGAGGCACACAGTCTGACTTTCAAAATGTAATTTAGCTGATACTAAGAGGAATTTAGGGATACTAAGGGCCTAAAACAAGTTCCTCTCCCTGCCTTCCCTATGGCATCAGTTTGGCAGTAAAGATTATAGACATGCCTTGTTTAGTAGTTAACACAACAAATGAATAATCTCTTTAACAAGGCCATTATTATGTCAAAATATCCCTTAAACATAGGTTCTAGCAGGAAAACTTACTCTAAAACAAGTTCCTAACCAGTGTTTGGAGTCAGAGGACCATTTGAGGCCTGATAAAAGCCAGTGGGTTCTCTCTCCATAATCAAGCATTTATATGCAAAATGCTGTAACTTACTTCATTGGTGGCTGGATAGGAGTTACCAGATTTCCTTTTTGCTTGAATGCCTAAACTTTAGGAATTATTCATTCTGCACTTTGGAGTGCCTATGTTACAGCCTTTCTGCACATGCTAGGGCATGATCAAGTTCCTGCTAATGAGGGCAATAATCAATCTCAGATATTAGATAAGGACAAGTTAAAAACTAGAATTTTGTAGTGCTAAAGGGAAAAGGAAACATGAAATGGACTGTTTGGAAAGGCCCTAGAGAAGGGATATTTGAATTAAAACCAGCATGAAGAGAAAGCCTCAAGTGCAGTAAAGGAATACCAAGTACAAAGAATCTGAGAAGGAAACTACTAGTGTGTTCCAAGAAACCAAATGTGAAACACTGAGCAGAGATGACAGAGAGACAGACACAGGACAGGTAGTGGCCGTTTGGAACAAGGAAAACAGCCATGGGAGATTAGTTTTCAGGTGATAAGATCGACACCATGCCCCCTGAAGGCTTACAGCACAGCTGTGCGACCTGAGCTAACACGCCAGGGTAGAGAGGGCAAGAGGGCTGGAGGCCCCAGGAGCCCCTGCCCCACCCTTCTTCTTAGGGCTCTAGTGAAGTCTGCCCTCCTTTATTTGATTTCTGGACCTCCCTGTGCCCCCAAATTGTCTTTAGAGAATGAGTATAAAGATACATATGACATATGAAAGTACCTAAAAGTTCACCATCCACAAATATAAACTGTTTGGGGGAGCATGGGGGTATGTAAATACTGGAGTGAACTGGGGAAAATGACTAGGCCTTAGGACAGGGTGGTTTCCAGGTTCCCAAGGTGGGTTTCTTGCTTGAGTGGGCACACTGGCCCACACCCGCCAAGAGGAAACTAAATATAATCTAGCTTCATTGATTTACTTTGGAAGAAAATTTCTCAAGCTGAGGTTAAAAGGCTCTCATGGTTCCCTTAGATAAAAAGTAGAAGAGGAGGATAAGTAGCTTCAGTCCCCAGTACCAACCCCTACTTCCTGCATGTGCCAAGGGCTACTGGGAGTCTATAAATTCTGAAACAATGGTCCTTAACTAAGGGTGACTTTGCCATCAGGGACACTTGGCAATGTCTGGAGGGACAGAGGAAGACTGCTACTGACATCCAGTGGGTAAAGGCTAGGCGTGCTGCTAAAAATTCTACAACATACAGGGCAGCCCCTCACCAGAGAAATCATACAGCCCAAAATGTCAATAGTGCTGAGAAACCCTGTTCTAGGATGACAGTAACACCTCAAGGATTAAGTCTGTTCAAGACATTTTCAATCACCAGAAATTGGTGGGAAGTGGCTTTCCCACAGATTCTTGACAAAAAGTTTAGAGAAGCTATAACCATTCTAATAATGCTGGCAGCTCTTCAGCCGAGTCTTAGCAGGATACCTACTAAGAATCACACTCTTTTTAAAAACTGGCATATGAATATATTTATTAAGACACTCACAAGAATGACACATTTGCACTGTCCTGATGTGATAAAGCATACATACATTTGACCCATACTGTGGCAGGAAACAGACTCTCAGAGCTGGTGCCAAGTGTCCACTGAAGAAATCGCCATTCACCAGAGAGAGAATGTTTCCTTGGGTCCCACCATCTGCTGCAGCTTCTAGTTAGGTCTCCACGAGTTGCTCAGAATCATTCATTCCAGCACCAGGTGACCCCTCTTTTTCCTTGCCACTCCAGACTCCTTTCTAGGTCAACTCCCCATGTCTCACTCGCCCAGGTTACCACTGGAATTGTGCAGCACCTCTCTCTGGTATACTGCTGCCCTGCCACCATCAGGGACACGGCTGGGAGTTGGGGGTGGGGAACATAACACATTACCGCAGCAAACAGCAAGGGTACATTAGCAAAGGGCACTTGGACACACACTTAACGACCTCACAGAATACATGCTTCCTCCCCAGTGATACATACTCCCAGAGAGCAAGCATGGGGAATATTTTGTATGCTGGGCACAAAGGCTACAAAGGGGTTGGCACTTATTTCCATCACGCCCTGCATACAACAGTAACTTAGTGCCTGGAAGCTAAAACCAGATCTCTAACCTGGCTCTTCCCTGCCTTTGGATGGTGTCATCACTCTGCTTCCACCTGTTCTAGGCATTAGTTCATTTTCCAAAAGGGAGGGTAAAATGGCAGACAGAGTTCTAAAGGGGAAACTGGGTGGCAGAGAGAGGGACGATGACCTGTAAAACAAACAAAAGCCAATACAAAAATGCAAAAACCAGATTTAGTACTACAATATTTTATAACAATAGAGGGTAGTAGCTGGCAATACTACATGCTAACACAGACAGTATGATATGCAACCCCAGAGGGACGAGTCACAGGGGAGTGTGGCAGCGGCCACTGGTTTAGACTAAGAGCCTTTCAATGGACTGCTGAATGGACTGGATCTGTTGTTTCAGTTGTGAGCCTTCTTTGATGGTGACAGAACAGGCAATGACAGGTCTGGAGACCCCACAGGCCCGTCCCAGGGCCTGCTTGGAGCGCACAAACACATACGGCACATTCTTATCTTCACACAGCAGTGGAAGATGCAGGATGATCTCCAAGGGCTCTGCGTCTGCAGCCATCACAATGAACTCAGAGATGCCTCTGTTGAGGGTTTTGGTGGCTGTGGAGAGAAGGACATGAGGCCAATAGGCCAAGTGGGGTTTGGACAGAGAAGCCACAACAAAGCAATTTCCAAGGAAAAGAAACACAGGTGCAAGAAAACTGGGCAAAACCCCCACAAGCAATCCCGTGTCCTGTAGTGGAACTGAGAAGTTATGAGAGATTTCATCACCAACTAGTCATCCTCAATGCCTCTTCTAAACCTGTGTCAAACCCATCAGGTCTGTCAAAACACATCCTGAAACAGACCCCTTCATTCTTCCCCTCTGCTGTTGTACTTGTTCAAGTCACCATGGTCGCTTGCCTGGTCAACTGAACAGTGTTCCCACAAACTTGACCGCATGAAGCAGTGTAGATATCAGAGCTTTACCACCCCAGTCTGCCATGACCAGCACTTCTGGAAAGCTCATACCACGTTCAGGAGCTCATTCCTGAGTGCCTATCTCTGTGGACCAGTGGTCCATGGACCACACTCTGCATTGACGCTAGTGTACCAGACAAGGGCAGACTCAGGAGCCACACTGCCCAAATTCAAATCCTGGCTCTCATTCTTAGAAGGTAAATGTGGCAAAATGTTAACAACTGGTGAATCTAAAAAAATTTATCAGTCCATTAACCTTTAGCACCTAATTAATGCCAAAATGCTATTAAGTCATTGGTCCCAATCAAGAGTATCCAGTGGAAATCTACACCAGAGACAGTGCCTTTAACACTTCCTGGAGTGCTCTGTGGCAGCTTTACCTTCATTGGCTCCTTTCCGAAGCTGCTTGTAGTTACATGACTGCTGAACAAGGTCTAATAGTTTCTTGGTGAGGTGGGCATCTGCCAAGGGGTAGGCCTTTGGATTAACATCAGCCTCAGTCTATACAAAGAAATCAAAACATCAGGCAAACTGAACCAGAAGTTATACCACATAAGTCACAAAATACTTTCATGAGACACAACAGCTAGCTTCCCTGGTCTTCTACCCTTAAACAAACACACTTAATAACTGACATAGGCCTGCTCACTCCCAACTTAGAAAACTTTAATAATAGGACTAAATAAAGCCAGCAATTACAGAATTCAGTAACATACACTAAAGCTTATGCACTTTTACTTGCCTCTCTTTAGCCTAATCTTGGGATCCCATGGCTTAGTACCCATTTGAGTCACATGGGGGTACTCTTTAACTTTGGATTTCCACACTCCACCCCAAATTTACTGATTAAAAATTAAGGTATAATTCAGACAAGTGTAGCACAAAATCATCTTTCTCCATTCCCCATTCAATATTTGAATCTTCCTCTGTCCTCAGTGAAAACCATGTTTTCCAAAACATGAAAACATTTTCTCATTTATTCAATACCACCTTTACCAACAGCAAACTCACCAAGGTGAAAAATGATTTTTGTTCTTAGAATATAGCCATCCAAGGCCACGCAGTCAGAGCACTATATTCTAAAGTTATTCAAATTAATCTTTACCTGGTGGCTATCCATTTGCAATAAAATCAGGGTGCCTTTTTATTCAGCTTGCTTTATAAAAATTCTTTAAAAGTTTATCATTCAACTATATAAATGGCTTTTTCAATTATATACATGGTTCCAAAGTCAAAGATAGTGAAACTGGTAACAGTAAAGCATTCATCCTGTCTTTCCTATAAAGAGTGTTATCACCAGGTAATCAAGTAACAAGTTTCTCTTGTATCATTATTCCACCTAATAAAGGGCTGATTGTTAAATGTTGCCATTTTGCAGCCCGTATTAAATAATCCAGACATAAATTAATGGATCCAGACATTGATGAACAACTATCAGCAGCACAAAGGACACAATGTGATCACCATCCCCTTTAAAGTATAAAATATCTACAATCAAATAGTCTTAGGGGGTAAAGAAAAGGAAAGAAAGGTCAAGCCTTTGATTCTAATACTTGATATCTGATATCAAGGAATTATTCAATTTGGGGTATTATAGGAGCACAGCAGTTTAAAATCCTTATTTTATAAATACACATTGATACTGATGGGCATCACAAAAAGTCATTGATATTTTACTTCAAAGTAACTCACTTAAGGGAATGAATTGGGTGGGATCTAGCTATTTCATTCCTTCTACCTCATTCCCACCTCTTGAGTTTAACCTTTTTCATTTCTCATTTGTTTTCTCGGATTGCTTTTACAAACATATATTTATAGTATACATAATCCGGGCACAGCCCCATGTTACCAGGGCAGGCACCGAGCAGTCTGCCGTGGCAGTCTGGTCCAACCCTGGGCTTGGAGGCTGGACCACAGGTGACCCCCGGATACCCTGCGGTCACAGAAATGATGCCCCAGCAGGAAGTGATGTAGGAGTGACATTAGTGGAAGTGACATCACCAGCCAGATCCCACCAAGACATCTGGTCTGCCCCCTAACACATCGCACAGGGATAATATGTCATAGTTCCTAGGTGATGAAGAATTAGGTGAGGGCTGAAGGGGTTCCCTCAAGAAGCAGGGAAGAAAGGTCTCCTTAATATTCCAGCTTCTCTGTACATTTTAGAACCAGCTTTTCAAGGTGTACAAAAAAAGCCTGTGGGGACCATCTGATTTGTAGATTTGACATAATCCCAATAAGGTAAAACAACTTTAGGATACAGAATTTGTAAATCATTTAAACACATATATTTAACTCAGTGCTTTTAAATTAGGCTTCATAATTCCTCCAAAAGATTCAATATCTTTGAGATTTGCTTCCAGACAATTAAGATTAAGAAAGTTCACTTTATTTTCTAGTGTACTAAGAATTTTCTTTACAAATGGTGTTGAATTCTATCAGATATTTTGTACTGACTCAGATGAATAAGACTTCTCCTTTATTTTTACAGTTTTTCTACTGTGAAACCAATTTTGCATTCCTGAGAGAAAACCAACATTTAAAAAGATGTTATTTTATATCCATTTGCTAATGGATATAGAGTTTCTTTTGGGATGATAAAATTATTTTAAAATCTGGTATCAATGGTTACAAAAAGAACTCTGTAAGTATATGAAAAATCACTGAATCACACACTTTAAACAGGAGAACTTTATGGTATAGAAATTATCTCAATAAGGTGATTTTAAAAACAAGATCCAGAGGTTTTTTTCCATGTTAAAAAATGCTCAGTTTTCTTTACTATTCAGTTTTTGTATTTCTACTTGAATGGCTTTTGATATATTACATTTTTTCAGGCATTTGTTCATTTCATCTAAGTTCCTATATTTATAGGTATCAAATTATTTATAATATCCTTTCCTTTTAATGCCTGTAGATTACAGTTCCTTCATGTTTGTTATTCCTTTTTAAATATTTCTGCTTGTTTTCTTGATTAACCTCACTGGAGGGGCCTTTTCAAAGAAAATATTTTGATTCTCCCCTTCCTTTAATAGTAGGATCTATTTTCTATTTCAGTAATTTCTGACTTTGTTTTTTCCTTTCATTCTACTTTCTTTGGTGTTATTTTGTCCTTTTGTGCCTTTCCTACCCTTTTAGTCCCTTTCCCTCCAATATAATCATTTCAGTTTCCACAAATACTTTAGCTGTATCCTACATGCTCTGGTATGTGGTAATTTTTATTATAGCTCAGATCTGTTTTCAAATTCCCATAGTTTTTTTTACTTTACCTATGATTTCTTTACATCTTCTTCCCATTTTGTACCGATTTCTAATTTATTTGCATTTTAGTTGGGAGAACATGATTTACATTATTATCAACCTTTTAAAATTTTAACTCGCTTTATGACAGTTAGGTGGCCAATTTTCACTAGTGTTCCTTGCTTGAGAAGTGCCATCTGTAGTTGTGAGGCGCAGTATAGACTCACTATGATCACTCCATCAAGTTTATTCAGTGTTGTTCAAACCCTCATTTCCACATTGATGTTTTGGCTTCATAATCAATTACAGTTGACCCCTGAACAGCACAGGTCCACTAATACATGGATTTTTTTCAATAAATATACCAGAAAATTTTCTGAAGATATGTTACAAATTGAAAAAAAAAACCCAAGAATTCCTTTTCCCTATCTTACTTTAAGAATACAATACATAATACATATACAAAATATGAGTTAATCGACTTTATGTTTTTAGTAAGGCTCTGGTCAACAGTAGGCCATTAATAGTTAAGTTTTTGGGGAGTCAAAAGTTAGCATGTGCATCTTCCACTTCATGGACGGTGGGGAGGTGGGGGAACAGTGCCCCTAACCCAGGCACTGTTTAAGGGTCAACTGTATATACTTACATATCTATATAATTATTGCACATTTATCTATTTCTTCTTGTTGTATTACATCATTTTCATTTCATTCATACCTTATTTTTTAGTCTATCTTTATAGATGCCCTTTGCCTTAAAATGTTTTTTTTTCTTCTGATGTTTATACAGGATACACCACACCTTTTAAACTGGCATGTATTTTCCATTCTTTTTACTTTAATCTCTCTTTTCACTGAGCACTTAGTGCCTTTCTATATTTATTTAAATACTGATGTACTGGGTCCAAATCTTCCTTCTTTTTGTCCCAACTGTTCTGTTTATTGATTTTTTTCCTTTCTTTGGGTTTATTATTATTTCTTCAGGATATTCCCCTCTACTAGTTTTGGAGTGACAGATCTTTATTCTTTTGGTGGCTGCCTGAGAAATCACAACACATGTCCTTAACTTATCAAAATCTAATGCTCATCAATACCGTCACCCTTCTAAACAATAGAAGACCCAACAACACTTTAAGTTCAATCACTCCTCAAAAACACACTTTCTAAAATGTCAAATATTTCCATAATGGTTCCAACAACCCACCGCTGGAATTTTGGGATTCTCAACTCTCAACATCAAATGCATAAAAGGGAAGAATTCAGAAGCCCAAACAACCATCAAGTTAGTAGCAGTCAACAAATGGTTAGCTCAACTTTAATATCAACCTTGCTAAGAAACAGAACTGAAATTTGCTTAGTGTGTTATTTATTCACCTTTTAATTTTTTCAAAGGTTAATTAAATGCGTGAGTGAATGAAATTATACTGCTAGCCACCTTTCAACCCTAGCTTAATCAGTTTGGTCTCTACACCAGACAGCCAAAACAGGCAAGGTTTTGATTTTAACAACACTGTGTGCTCACTAACTCATGCCAAGTGTTAGGACTAAGATGTTTAACATGATTATCTCATTTCATTTAATCATCACAACATTCTCATGCATTGTTATCCCCACTTAACACCTGAAGGAAAGTTTTGAGACCACCCGACTCCAAAACTTTTCACGGAACTCCGTTGAGATGAGCACTGGTGTAGATGCTTCGAAGTTTCAAGTTCTAGGCTCAAGGGGACGGGTAAGGGAGGAAGATACCCGTCGGGATCCAAGCTCTGGTGGAAGGATTAAATTACACTGTGGAAGTGGAAGTGCTTTGCAAAGTCTTCCCTTTTACCAGCTTCCAGGCTACACGATTTGATTAAAAGTTGGAGATCACCAGTTTAGAGGAGCTGCACGTGGTGCTACCAAGACCTCTGGTTTCTGAGACCACCACCTCGCAGGAAGAGCCTTTCCTGAACCCCAGGCCGGAGTTCCGGGTCACTCCACATTCCCCACAGCTCCCAAAAGCTCCTTTAAGTGCCTGGCACGTTTAACTCGCGGCGGAACTAGGCGCAGATCCACGGAGCTCTCCCTCTCCTGAACATCAGCAGTGGGCAAGGTGGATAGAGGAGGCTGATCCCAGTCCAGGGTTCCACACCATCCTCTAAAGATTCCAAAAACTAAACTAAAAAAGACGAAGCCAAGTCCTTTCACCCAACTTTCTACTCACCCACGTGATTTGGGTCTCTTTCTCCCAGGCCGGACCATGCAACCTCCATTCAACCGAGGATTTCGGCCATGCGCACAGATTGCTGCAAAGTACCCCCAGCCACAGTAGTTGCCGGCTGCGGGACCCCGCGGAGGCCGGCGCTCTAACCGGGGCCAGGTGGTCGAAACCGAACACGTTCTAAGCCCGCGACAAGCTAGTGACTGAATTGAACCCCGAGTCTCCTGCTGCCCGGCCCTCCCGCCAGGCGCACGCACTCACCATGGCTGCGGCTCCTCGATCTCGCCAGCCCTCAAGGAGCGCAGCCGACTCGAGAGAGGCCCTGGCCTCGGCCGGGACGTCGCTCGGAAGGAGTGGAAATGGCCGCTCGCGACCGGAAGCGGAAGTAGCGGAAGTGACGCCGCACGGCGAGCGGGTGAGTCCTTGTCCCCGAAGGAAGGGCGGGGGGGAAGGGCGGAAGGGGAGAGCCTGCACGGTGCTGGCCGAGGAACCGCATTTGCTGTTTTTCTGATCATTTTATAATGAATTATTGGTAGAAACGATGCCATATTTTAATTCTTAAATATTAAAAAAAACATCAAAACAAAAGGTTTCAATGGTGTCATCGTTCCACTGTCAGTTTACCTCTTCTCTCCACGTGAAGGGATGTTTTAAGACAGTTCTTAACTCCTTTAGGCAGTTTCCCAACGCCGTACTTACCTGCACTGAGGGCAACTTGGCCACCTCCGGTGCCAGGTTCAGCAGCTGTGGCCGAGGCTAGAGTAGCAGGCTCCTTTGTGAGGTGGCCTCAGTAACGGCTGCTGAAGCAGAGGTTACCCTGCTTCACACTGGCTGGCCCAGCCGTACCAGCCCTGCCCTCCAGCTCCCTCACACCACCTGCCTCACCTAAGCCTTGTGTTGTTGCTGCCAGTGTTGGGCGCCTGTGCCGTGGTGGGGCCATTCCGGGGCCCTGAATGGGAGCCAGTGCGGGCCCTGCTCTCTGAGGACTGCAGCAACCTGCTCATTCTCTGCCTCTGTCATCTGGCAGGTGGGCACTACTGGTACCTTATCACCAGGACCCACCCCAGTAGGAGGCAGGTCATCAAGGTGAGGGCACCACATAAACCTCCTTTTCTCGGCAGCATGACTGTCTCAGTCCCTTGTTACAAGGACCCTGTTCTATGCCTCGTGTGCCAGAGAGGAATCACACCTGGGAACTCAGCCTGGGAGAGCATCACCAGGTCCCAAACCCAGCAGTCACCCCGGACTCCTCTCTCCCTCGCTCAATTCAATTCACACTTTCAATCCATCTGCAAGTATGACCTTCTGTCTCTTACAATCTTAACCCAAGGATAATATACCTATAAAGATTTTAAGTATATGATGAATGAATTTTCACAAACTCAAACTTCATGTGTAGAGCTGGATTAAGAAATTGACTATTAACCGGCAGTCCAGAAGCTTGCAGTCACAACTATGCTGCTTTCTAATACAGACTGGTTTTGCCTGTATGAGATTATACACTAAGTATTCTTTTGCACTTGGCTTAAGCCTAACATTACGCTTGTGAGTCCGAACCAACTTTTAAAAACAGATCATAGCACTTCGCTGCTCAGACTCCTGCAGTGGCTGTTATGGATATCCTCCCCATCGAACTCAGAATAAAATCCAAACTCCTAACCACAACTCCAAGGCCTAGCACAATCTGTCCTATGTTTCTCTCTGGCTTTATCTCCCAGCACTCTCCTTGTCACACATTCCATTCTGGCCACACAGGCCTCCTTACTGTTCTTGTACACGTGACCCTGTCCTGGCCTCAGGGCCTTGCACTGGCCTCAGGGCCTTGCACTAATGTCTCCTCTGCCTACAATGGTTTCTTCACACGTTACTTGGTGTGCCCCTCACTTCACTCAGGTTTCTGGGTATGTCACCTCTGAGAGGCCTTCTCTGACTAGCCTGTCGAAAGGAGCCAACTCCATCCCCATTCTGCTTTTATTTCCATCAGAACACTTGTTGTTACCTAACATTATGCTGTATATTCGGTGTTGTGTCTCCCATGTCTAGAGGACTTGTCTACTTCATGCCCAAACCCCAAGCTTCTAGAACAGTGCCTGGCCTGGAGTAAACTCTTCTCTTTCTTGAACAAATGCCCTGAAGGAAGGGCCTCTCCCTTACTGAGCCCCAGCAGCCTCATCTGGATAGTGAGGATTACAATTCTGATTTGTGAGCATTAGATGAGACAATGTGTGTGTAAGGATTTTTCTTCTCCATTCTCATCTACAGGTGCCAATGCAGAAGTGAGCAGTACCCTCGATGAGATGTGACACTTGTTTCAGGCTGACCCCTGAATTCTTCTTCAGCCTTGGCAAGTTCAGGGCCCTGGATGCTCATGTCCAACAATGGGCACCAAAGAAGAGATGGAAATACCAAAGGAGCCTCCAGCAATCGTGGGCCGAATACCTGGTCTTTGGCAGCATCCAGGTCAGGACCCACCTTGGGATTTCCACACCCCTTCTGAGCCAACCTTGTGCACCACCTCCTTTTCAAGTACCTGTATGCTCCCTAAGGACAGTTCTTCGGAAGCATGGCAGGTATCCTGGTGTTTTGGTGATGAGCAGACTAATCTATTTGTAAGCCACTCCCCCCTGCCCTGATACACGCCAAGGGATGGAACAGCTGCTGGTCCCCTCCCAGGAAGAGTTGGTGCCACTGGAGCCTGTTGTCAGCAGGAGGTCCCACCCCACATCTGTGACTTTAGTCATCTCTCTCCCAAACCTCCTTTTATCTCAGAGTCTGCAGTTCTGTTCCAGAGAGTTCCTGCCTGTTCCTTTCAACCAACGAGTAGGAATGACCACCTTGAAGTCCTGGGGCTGCCCACAAGAGGCTTGGGTACCAGGGAGAGAAAACCAGATGCTAGGCAGAGAGGAGAGTCAAGAGATCCGGGCTGCAAGGAGTGAGAACCAGATGGAGATAGTCAGACATCAGGAAGGCAACTCCCAGAGGACTTTGGAGGTCCTGGGGCGGGAAAGCCAGAGACTAGTAATAAGTAAAACCTATGGAGATATTCTGACACCAGGGTGGGAGAACCAGGACCAGATGGGAGTTGAGAACAGAGCCAAAATTCAGAAAGTAGGAGAGAGAAACCAGAGGGAGGCTGGAGTTGAGAATCGTCCTGCAATACAGGCACATAGAATAGAGAATCAGAAACAGTTAAGATGGATAATTGATGCAGAGACCCAAACACCAGAGTGAGGGGTCCAGGACAAGAATAGCAAGGAGGATACTATAGAGACCCAGGCATTTGAGAAGAACAAAAGAGAGGCCAGAGGGGAGGATGAAGGAGGGACCCAGGTTCCAGGATTGGGGAAGCCAGGCCAAACTAGCAGTGAGAATGATGAGGAGACCCAGGTACCTGGGTGGGGAAAACAAGATCAGAATAGAGGTGATGATGGTACAGAAATTTAGACAGAGGAGAGGAGAAACAAGGACCAGGTTGGAGGTGATAATGCTATGCAAACCCAGATATCTGGGAGGTAGAACTTGAGAGAAGTAAAAAAAGAGGAAGGTGTGGAGACCCAGGCCCTGAGGCGAGGAATACAGGAATGTGTTGGAAGTGAGAATGTTACAGAGCTCCAGACACCAGGGTGGGATAAGCAGGATCCAGGTAGAAATGAGAAAGCTTGGAAGATCCAAGTATCTAGGGGAAGGATCCAGAAACAACCAAAACTTGAACTTCAAGTAGGGTGGGGAAACCAAGGCTTAAGAAGAGTTGAGGATGCTAGAGAAAGACAGATATCTAGAAGAAAGAACCTTAGGGAGATAAAGGTGGATTGGGTAATGATCCAGGCACTGTGGTGGGAAGATCAGACACCAGTAGCAATTGGAATGGACAGAGAATTCCAGACACCATGTTGGGGGAATCAGGACAGGATTGGAGGTGAATATAGAACAGAAATTCAGGCACCAGAGGAGAGAGACCAGAGAAAAGACAGAAGTGAGGGTGGTACATAGGCCCTGACACCTGAGGCATAGAACCAGGGACAATTAAGAGGTGGAACTCATGTAGGAGACACAATCAGCAGTCTGGAGATGAGAATAATATAGACATTCAGGCACCAGGGAAGAGAAACCTGAGAGGGGTTCATTATGAAGATGGTAAAGAGACTCAGGAACTTGGGGAAGAAAACCAGGGTCAGTTAAGCAGTGAAATTAATGCAAGGATTCACACACCAAACTGGAAGAATCAGGAACACATTAGAGACGAGGGTGGTGCAAATACCCAGGCATCTGAGGCAGAGAACTGGGGAAAATTAACAAGTAAACTCAGTGGAGAAACTCATTCAGCAGAATGGAAGAAAGAGGAGCAGGTTGGAGGTGAGATTGGCACAGACATTCAAGCTCAAGAGAAGCCAAGCCAGAGAGAAGCTGGAGGTGAGGACAGTACAGAGACCTGGGCACCTCGGGAAGAAAACCAGAGTTGCTTAAGAGGTGATATTGATAGAAAGACCCATTTATCAGAGTAGAAGAACCAGAAGCAGATGGGAGGTGAGAACAGTACAGAAATTCAGGCACCAAAGAGAAACCAGAGAGAACGTGGACATGAGAATGGTGTAGAGACCCAGAGAGCTGACAGAGGGCCCCAGGGACCATTAGCTAGTGAGACAGAAGAGAGTCATTCATCAGGGAGCAGTAACAGGCATCAGACTGGAGCAAAAAACTGTGTGGAAAATCAGACTTTGGAGAAAATAAACCAGAGAGAGGTTGGAAGTGAGGATGGTGGAAATATCCAGGGACTTAGGGGAGGGAACCAGAGGCTATTGAAAAGGAAAGGTGATGGAAAGACCTGCTCACCAGAGTGGAAGAACCAGGAGCAGACTGAAGATGAGAATGGTGCAGAGACCCAAATACGAGAGAAGAGAAACTGGAGAGGGACCACAGGGGATGACGGAACAGAGACCCGGGCTCCTGGGGGAGATAACCAGGGACAGTTAAGAACTGAGATTGATGGAGAGATCCAGATACAGCAGCAAGGGACCCAGAATAAGGGTGGAGATGAGAGCCAGGGAAAGTGCAGAGCTAAGGATGCTGCTGAGGGCACTCTACGAGTTGATTGTTCTGGGGGTGAGGGGCCCCCCCGCCTTCACTGGCTCCCGATATGGGGCCATGGAACAGGAACAGGCAGTGGTTTCTGTTCCCTGTCCTGAGATGAGGCCTCTCCCCAGCTGAGGTGAACACTGCCTGCTTGCCAGGGGGGAGGGAGAGCATTTGAGCAGCCAGAGCACAGCCCCTGCCAGGAAGCACAGAGCGGGGGTCAGTCCAGCCTTGGGGCAGGCCCAACCTAAACCCCATGGAGGTCGACAAAGGGACAAAAGGGTGGATCCTGGGGAGCCTTCTGGACTGACTCACCGACTCCAGAACCCACCGTCTCCAGCTGCTTCGCTGGGTTTGCCCAGTGCCTGCCCCTCTGTCTCACACGGCCAAGCCCCGCAGTTGCCTCAGCTCTGGTGGGCGCTTCCACTGCCCCCACCGTCCTGCCCGAGTAGCCAGTCCTCAAGAAGAGCCAGAGACTGCTCTTGGAGTGACTCATGCGGCGGAAGATTGCACAACTGAAGTGGGGCCTCCCCCAGCGGATCCTGGAGTCCCGTTTGCTCTTTCACCTCTTGGGACCTTGCCCACTGCCCCTGGTTGAGGTGAGGCTCCTTGGATTATATTTAGCCTCGGAGCTGCAGGAAAAGCACTGGGAGGCCTAGGGCTCCAGACCAGGCCTTAAGTGCCCTGAGAGGTCCCAGAGGGCTCGTCTCCTAGAAAGAAAAAGCTCAAAACTTCCTACACAGGCCCAAACTCTGGAGAAGTGTGGGCCACACAGATGGGAGCCCATGGGAGGTTCTGTCCATCCTGAAAAGGCCCGACGAGTCCGGCCACCAGGGGACTCCAGAGAACTACAGGTTGTCCAGGAAAAGTTTCCTCCTGGGGCCAAGCTCCCTGCTCCCAGGAAGCCTGCAGCAGAGTCTAGGAGCTGGTGTGTTCAAGGGTCCAAGAGCCTGCCAGTGAGTACAGTAGGGGCAGGAAAATGGTCAGGCCAGGAGTCTCCCAGATGGCAGAGGGGACTCCCAGCAAAGTGAATACCTCATACCTCAGGGCAGGCCACGACCACTGGAGGGAGGAGTACACATCACAGGAGGCCTCTAACCCCCCAGACTCAAATCTCAGCAGCCCACACGCTGGAGAAGAGGAAGCCTAGAGGCTGCAGAGGGCGAGGGGCTGGGCAGCCACCTTCTTCCTGTTCCACAGATACTTCCAGCTTGAAAAGGAGTTTCCACTGTGCCACAGCGAGGCTGAGCATGACCTTTCCGAACAAGATATCCTGGTCCCCACAACTGGCTGAGTCCCAACACTCAGCTCCCAGCCTGAGCCTGAGGGATCTTGATACTACCCTGCTTCCCCAAGCAGGTGACCCCCACACAACAGAAGACAGCACAGGAATCTATACTTCTCTGAAGAGGGACCTTCAGCCACCAGGTCACTGCTGTGCTGGGGCTGCTCTTTCCAAGACAGAGAGCCTCCAGAGTCAGGGGAACCCGAGAACCCACATGGGGCCCCACAGAATCCACCAGCCCCCAAAAAGTTCTGTTTTATGAAGTGTTTGAGGTGTTTTCTGCTTCAGCATCACTTTAGAAAGTAGTCCCTCAAAAGAGGCTCAGAACATGTCAGAGAAGGTATGAGAAGAGCCTGCTCACCCCCCCCCAAGTCTCTAATAAAATGGGTTATTTGGGCCCTGTGGGGTTCTGATTTCCTTAGCATGTATTTTCAGAGTGCTCCCTTTGGGGTTTGGGATGCTTTATGGGTGGGGTAGAAGCCATCTCTACTCTGGTTTTGAAGGTTTGGGAATGTAGGTCAGCCCAATGGTACCTCCTAAACACCTCTTCTGCCCAGCTCCTCGCAGCAGGGTTTATTGAGGTTTCTGTCATGGTCCTGCCCTATTCCAGGTGAATTCTGATTGAGGAAGGATGCTCAAAGAGCCTCAGCTGCTGGGGGGAGGCGGCGTGGTGCTCTGTACCGGCCATTATTATTCAGGTCCTTTTGGTCTCAAGGAGGGGAGCTGATCACTCGGCACCTGCCCTGCTGCAGTTCTGGTGCCTGTGAACAGACTTCATGAAAAAACCATCCCTACCTCTCCACTTCTCAACCACTGCCACCCATAATTACTCGTTGCTTTGCCTGGCCTCCCCACCGCACCCCCTGCTCCCGGGACATCCTGGAGCCAATTATTTGTTTTAATCAGGTCTGCAACTTCTGAGTCCAAGGGCTCCATGCCTCACGATACTTCTGCAGACAGCTTCAGCAGGTGGAAACAGATTCACAGAGCCTAAATCAGAGTGCTGGGGTTGGGAATTCAAGTTTTCTTCTCTTTTATCTTCCATCCCTTCTTTCCTTTCCTTTCTTCCCTTTCATTTAATTTTCCTATTTTTTAATCGATTATAAAACTCACACATGCTCCTCGAAGAGAGTTTAGAAAATTACGAAAAGGAAAAATATTCCTTGATCCTATCTCCCAGTTAATGTTTTGATGTTTTTCTTCCTATGCATTGCTGCCCACAGAGTTCCCATAGCAATTGGTGCCTACCTCTACTATAGCACTTATACTGTGGCAGGCAGCCTCGAAGAAGTCTCCCCAAGCTCTCGACCTCCCGGTATTCATACTCTTGTGTATCTTCTTGAGTGTGGATTGGATCTAACTCACTTCTAATAAATAGGATACAGCAGAAATGATGGAATTTCACTCCTGAAAATAGGTTAATAGACTGTAGCTTCCATCTTGGATACTTCTCTTGTTGTTTTGCTTGCTCCCTGAGGGAAACCACCTTCTATGTTGTGAACTGCCCTATGGAAAGGCACATGTGGCAGGGAACTGAGGAGGCCACTAGGCAACAGCCATCAAGAAAGCAAGGTCCTCACTCCAAAAGCCTTCAAAGAACTGAATCCTGCCACCAATTGTGTGAGTGAGCTTAGAAGCAGATCCTTCAGCCCTAGTGAGTCTTGAGATGACTGCAACCTCAAGAGCCAGGGTCACTTAGCTAAGCTGTGCCTGGATTCCTGATGCACAGAAACTATGAGATAATGTTGTTTTAGGCTGCTAAGTTTTGGGACATATTAGTTTTGTATGGTTACTGTAACATTGTCATAAACTTGGTGGCTTCAAACAACTGAAATTTGGAAGCAACCAAAGTGTCTATCAACACATGAATGGATAAAGAAGATGTGGTACATATACACAATGGAATATTTTTCAGCCATAAAAAGAAAGAAATCCTGTCATTTGTGACAACATGGACTGACCTAGAGGGTATTATGCTAAAGTGCAATAAGCCAGACAGAGAAAGACAAATACCATATGATTTCACTTACATGTGGAATCTAAAAACAATACAAAACAAAATGAACAAACAGCAGTAGACTCATAAACACTGAGAAGTGACTGGTGGTTACCACAGAGGAGGAGCTGGGGTAGGTGAGGGGCATAAAGAGGCACAAAATCTCAACATAATGTAAGTTGTCATGGTGATGGAAGTGCAGCGGGGATAATACAGTCAATGGTTCTGTAATGCCTCTCTATGTTGACAGACAGTAACTGTACTACTACTTGGGGTAAGGATTTAATAATGTGTGTAACTGTTGGATCACTGTGTTATGTACTTGAAACCAATATAATACCATATATCAATTATACTTCAGTAAAAAAAAACACCCTGAAATTTATTCTTTCAGAATTCTGGAGGCCAGAATCTGAAATCAAGATGTCAGCAGGACTACACTGCTTCCAAAGGCTCTAGGGGCAATGAGTTCCTTGTGTCTTCCAGCTTCGGGTGGCTGTGGGCATTCATTGGCTTGGGGCACCATCACTCCAATCTCGGCTTGTGTGGTCACACTGCCTCTTCCCTTACTCTTTGTGTCTCTTCTCAAGACACTTGTCATCATATTTAGGGCCCAGTGGATACTGCAGGATGATCTCATCTCAAGATCCTTAACTTAATTAAAACTGCAAAGATCCTTTATCCAAATAAGATAATATTTACAGGTTCTGGGGATTAGTAAATTATATTAGTCTGCCCCAGCTGCTATAACAAAATTCTATAGACTGGGAGGCTGAAACACCAGAAATTAATTTTCTCACAGTTCTAGAGGCTAGAAGTCCAAGATCAAGGTTCTGGCTGATTCAGTTTCTGGTGAGAGCTCTCTTCCTGGCTTGTAGATGATAACCTTCTCACCATATCCTCACATGGCTTTTCATTGGTGCATGTACATGGAAAGATTAAGAAATCTTTATCTTTCCCTTTTCTTAATAAGGCCACCAATCCTATTGGATTAGGGCTCTACCACTTTAATTACCTCCTAAAGGCCCTATGTCCAAATAGGTCATTTTAGGGGTCAGGGCTTCAACATCTGAATTCAGGGGACACAATTCAGTCCATAGCAGACATGGAGATAGCTCTTTGAGGGTTTCCATTCAACCCATTACATGGAGTAATTTACTATGCAGCAATGTATAGATAATAAAATATATTGTATTGTAATACTTTGCTTATCTGTCTCCTTGACTGGACTTCTAGTTTCTTGAGACCAAGGACTGTCTCTTGTTCACTTTTGAATCCTCTAGCTCCTAGCACAGTTCCCAGCCCAAAATTCTGTGAAAAAGAATACATGCTTTGTCAAGATTTGAAAATACATTGAATATTTATACATTGAATATTAAAGATATATATGATATGTTTTTTCTCTGAGAAAAGCAGTTTACAAAATTTGTATATTGCTGTAAACTATAAAAAAATCTAGAAGAAAATATATCAATGCATTATTTTTTATTTCCTTTTTTTGTTATGATTATTTTATTTTTCATCAAGATATTCAAAACCATGTAATCTTATCCAAAATTTCCTCTATCAATGATACAGTTTTTTAATTAAATTATAGGTGATACATAATATTATATTGGTTTAAGTGTACAGCATAGTGATTCAACAGTTACATACATTAGAAAATGCTTACCACAATAAGTATACTTACATCTGTCACCCTGCAAAGTTATTACCATGCTATTGACTATATTCCTTATGCTGTACTTTTTATCCCCATGATTTATTTATGTATAACTGGAGTTTGTACCTCTTTATCCCCTTCACCTATTTCACTGTCCCCCCTCCCCTATGGCAAACATCAGTTTGTTTTCTGTATTTATGAGTCTATTTCTGCTTCATTTGTTTGTTTTTAGATTCTACATACAAGAGAAATCATACTGTATTTGTTTTTCTCTCTCTGACTGGCTCCACTTAGCATAATATCCCCTAGATCCATCTATGTTATTACAGATGGCAAGATTTCATTGTCTTTTATGGCTGAGTAATATTAATGGGTTGTATGTATTTCCATTTTTAGTTTTTAAAAGAACCTCCCTGTTTTCTATGGTGGCTGTACCATCAATTGCACAAACAGTGCACAAAGATCCTCTTTACTCCACATCCTCTTCAACACTTGTTATTGTCTTTTTGTTATTAGCCATTCTGACTGATGTGAGATGATCTCATTGTGGTTTTGATTTGCAATTTTTTCTTTTACTTTCTTCATTGAGCACATATTACTACTATAATGTCCTTAACATGTGTTGAATAAATTTTATTTTACATACCTATACATTAATCTGCCTCTTTCATACACTTAGCATTTTAATGAGAATTTTTCCATGTTAATATCTACTTTTCTCAAATATTACTTCATAATATTCCAATTGACTATAAACCATTGTTTTCCAAACTATTTTGCCATGGAAAGTATTTTTTCCACTCAGTTATGCTGCTTCTGAATGTAGAAAACACCTCTTGAATTTACATCCTTCAACATTAACTGGTTGCTGGGCATTTTGGTGCTAAATAAATTATTGTAGATTGATGGACTGTTATTAATATATTTAACGATATACTATTTTCACTTCTTTGGTATTCTTTATGCCCTCACAGTCTCAAGTGCTGTGTAGCCCTCTGTGAGAGGGTATTTTAAGGGAAATGTCTTAGATTCTTTGAGAGTAAGTTATCAAGGAAATTTATACCAATAACTTCTAGATAAAAATTCCTGAGATCGCTTACTTAATTTTTTAAATAGTAGAAGTAGCTTGCTTCGTTTCCTTCCTTTTTCAAGGCTAAACACAGCTTCTTTATAAATGCTTTCCAACCTTCGGTGTGGTGAAGACAAGGATTCCCGATGCCTCGAAGAGCAAACAGCTTTGAGGTTAGTTGCCCGCTTTCCAGGGTCCCTGCGTCTGTCACCCGCCCTCAGAGGTCGCTACTCTCCTGAGATTGCCTAGTACTTGGTTTGCGCAGGCGCAGTTGCCTCCCACCACCCCGGCCCCCGGGCACAGGACTGTTACAAGTGCGCTTGCGCACAAGCTGCGCGGGAAAAGGTGCTGCGGCTGAGGAGATCGAGCTGCGAGAGATGGCCGCGAGAGAGACGACAGCACGGCCTCCCGGGCCCGCGAGGGACGAAGAGACGGCGCTGCTCTTCGAGAGAGCCCACCACCGGCACGACCCGCGCTGGCTGCTGCCCGTGCCCCCACGCCTCTGCCTGGCCTGCACGCTGGAGCTGCTGCCGGAGACCGGCGTATCGGTACGAACTGGGCCCCGGCATTTGCCTCGCCAAGCAGGGCAGCCCCTCGCCAGACCAGCTCCCTAATACGACGCGCCTTCCCTGAAAGTAACCCAGCCCACCCACCTCGTTAAATCTACCCCCTAAACAGGCCTGCCCCCTCACCCGCCAGCGCGGCCTTCCTTGCTGCACCAGCCCAGCCTCCGTGTGCCCCACAGCCTGCCCCGAGCCAGAGGATCCCCCTTGCAGACAAGGCCCTGCTCTCGGCTCTGCCCCTCTGTCCCCGTGGGCACTGACTCTGGGGCCCCCAGGGCCCGCTGAGACCCCCTGGCCTGCATTCCCACCTTCCCTTCCGCTCGTCCGCCCTTGCCATTTGCTGCCCCTCGCGTCTCTCCGGGATTTAGCCTTGGCTCGGCTCGTGGGCCGGGCCACGCACAAGAGGGGGCTCCTCACAAGAGGGGGCTTCTCATTCCCTTCAGGTTCCCGAGGGGCTAAATGAGGAGGGGGCTGCCGTGGTTTCCTCGATGGCGGGAGCGTTGGGTGGAAATCACAGCCAGGGCAGAAGTGGGGTGACGGGGAAGAGCGTTCTAATAGGCACAGCGGGTTGGAACATGGGCTGCCTGTTCCCTCAGTGCCCACCTGCCTTTGCAGGGAGGTTTTTGTCCGTGAAGGTGCCCAAGAAAGTTTGGGAGATCACTTCTCTCAAGTTCATGGGAGGGGTGTGTGCTTTGAGTGGGAGGAATGCGGTAGATCAGCAGTTCTCAAATTTTTGATCTCAGGATGCCTTTATCCTTTAAAAAAGTGTTAGGGACTCCAAAGAGCTCTTGTTTATGTGGGTTATATCTACTGGTATTTACTATATTAGAAATAAAAACAGAATTTAAAAATATCAATCCATTAAAAAATAATAGTAAATCATCGTCATAATAATAATAATAAGGAAGAAATGTGGGATTCACATATAAATCAAGTATAAAAATCAAACGAATATTCACATTTGACCTGATTGTTTATAGTTCATGATGCGTGATCAAAACCGAAAGTTTCTGTGATGACTGCCCTTGTACTGTTCACCATGTAAGAACTTGTTCACCATGTAAGAACGTGTTCGTTATGCTTCAGAAGATTGGAGACTGTTGAGAATTAGGCTTGGGGTGGATTAATGATTGTGCATCGAGTCCCCTATACAGAATTTTATTGTTGTTAACAACCATTGGATCAATAAATATGAGAGATGTCCTCTCAAAAAAAAAAAAAAGAATTATATCAAATGCTTTAAAATATTTTTCAAAGGTATATCTGTAAGTTAAAATAGCTGTACTTACCATGTTTGTAATTATGGACAGAAGTTCTTAATATGTGTGCGATGGTTAATTTTATGTGTTAACTTGACTGGGCCACTGGGTGCCCAGATATTTAGTCAAACATTATTCTGGCTGTGCCTGTGAGGGTGTTTTCAGAAGAGATTAACATTTAAGTCAGTAGACTGAGTAAAGCATATTGCCCTCCTAATGAGAGTAGGCCTTATCCAGTCGGTTGAAGGCCTGAACAGAACAAAAAGGTTGGCCCTTGCCCAAGGAAGGCAGAATTCCTCTTGTCTGACTACCCTTAAACTGGGACATCAGTTTTTCCCTGCCTTTGGGTTTTAACTGAAACATTAGCTCCTCTGTTATATATAATGTATACACAGGTTCTTTTTCCCTGGAGAACTCTAATAACAATGTGTTTCAAATAAATTAAGTATTACAGGGGAAAAAAAAATAGTAAATCCATTACATATAAACCTATTCCTTTTATTGTGGCAAAATATACCTTGCATAAAATTTACCATTTTAACTGTTTTAAGCATATGGTTCTGTGGCATATAAGTAATTAAAAAAAATAAAAACAACTATTTTCCTAAACAAAAAACACAGTGAAAGGAGTAACTTAGTTTTACATTTTTTTGCAAGTCTCTTTAATGTCTGGCATAACAGAAGACAGCTGGATTCTCATATGGTTCTGCATTTAATCTGTTGTGATACCATATGCCATGTAATCATTGAGAAACTCCACTGTACATTTGTGAGAATAAGAGTGAAAGAGGCAAATTGCATCTTAGTTATTATATGAAAATAATTTTGATCTCATAGACGCTTTGAAAGGGTTTCAGGCACCCTCAGGAGTCTGCAGACTATACTCTGAGAACTACTGGGTTAGCTGATAACATGAGATATAACTGAGGCCAGAAATTTCGAGGCTGCCGTTTTCAGACAGTGAGTCAGAGATACAGAGATAAATTAATGTGGTAGGGGAGAGAATAAGAGAACACTAAAATTACTGGGAATTTAGAAGATGGGTATATTATTTTGTGGTCAAGTGCTGTGTGGAGAATTACGAGGGGAATTAGGAAAAAAATTTTTTTAGAGGGGGAGGCATTTGAATTAGGCTTGAGAAGATGGGAGAGCTTACCCCAGGGGGTAGGTTTTAGCAAGGGTGAGTTTGGGGAAGTAATCAGAGTGTTGGAAGGGAAATTGGGGGAGGTGAGATTGGATAAGCCAGCTTAAGATCAATTCCTGGGGGAGTTTGAATCCAAGCTAAGCTGCTTGGACTTAATCTGTCAGGTGAAGAGAGTCATTAAGGTTTTTTTTTAGTGACTTGTTTAGATCACTAGCTTAAGGTATTATGCGGGAGGAATTGGTGAAGTTAACTGAGACTTATAATAACAGACTAGAGGCAATATGAGATTCAGCTTCTCTAGCTTTTACTGAATACATTTTCCTTAGCTTCAGCTCTCACCAGTTGAAGGGGTGATGTGGTTGTACCCATGTTCCGGTTCTGTCCTCAGTGCATACCCCCTTTTTGTCCTAATTTTTGCTGTCTTGAGCACATTGCACAGTTACTACCCAGTTCCCTGTACTGGGAGGTGAAGTGAATGTGAAGATTTTTGTCTACATTGAACTGAAGGATGCTTTTTCTCTACCTACCTCTGTGGGCTCATGAAGGGTCTCTAGTATCACTCTCCTGGACTATTAAAGTGAAAAGAGCACTAACCTTGGACAAGACCTGGTTGGAGACTTAGAGTCCTTAGGAAAGTCTCTGAGCCTCAGTTTTCTCATCTCAAAAATTGTGATAATAATACCTGTTTTTGATTGCTTCACCAATTTATTAGGCTTAAATGAGCTAGTTGACAGAAGAATGAGTTATGCACACTGAAGTGCTGTGTAAATATAGGGTATTAGGAACCTTCTGTATGAACACATGGATTTCTGTGTATAAATGATGCCCTTTTCCATACTCCCTGAAAGGGATCTTATAGTTTGGATGATCTCCCGTATTATTATAATTATATTTGGAAATTACGATTGTTTGCATTCAGAATGGCTGAGAGTTGAATATTGTCCCTATTGAATATTTTTATTCATCTGCCCCAAGTTGGTTCGCAAGAAGCATGTGCTGTCCTGCTTGCGAGATGCTCTCGTGAGGCATGCCTCCCACGTTGTGCAGCTGGTGGCTCAGGATCAGAGAGTCTGTATCCACTTCATAAGCATGCTTTTCGGTGAGAAACTTGGCATGAATTTTGAATGTGTAACATGTATAATTGAAGAAAGGGTCTTGGAAAGATAATTTCGACTTTTTGCAATGTAGCAGTTCAACTTATCAGCAAATTGTTTTGCTGTAAATGATGAAATGGTCCCCTTTCTAAAACACATGATGTGGTATACGGTGACTGGTTTTACTATAGCTAAGAGGTTAGTAAAAGCATAAAGATGAATATAGGAACGTGTGGTCTTTCAGAGTACAGTCTGAATGGTCTTCGAACAGGATCAGAAGGTCCAGACTGGAGTCTGCTGAGCTAGATGTGACCCTGATTGAGTTACCTCCTCTCTCCTGTGCCTTCGTTTCTTCATTTGTAAAATGAAATGGATCAAGAAGCCCCTCTTTTAATACAATGATGATATCTAACTTGTATTGGGTGCTTTACTCTGCTAGAGGCTTTTCAGGCTTTTAACTCCCAGAACAGTCCTTTCAGGAAGAGAGGAATATCCCCAGGCTCAGGGAGGTCATATCATAGCTGAAAGATGGCAGAACTGGAATTTTACCCCTGGACTGTTTCAGACTCCAGAGCACACAGTTTTTATATTGTACCACATTGTGTTTTTATTGTTTTTCTCCTTTTAAAGCCAGAGTGGGTCATTGAAAGTCTAGGTTATTTGGTGCTGTGGATAGAATTTAGCTGGGACATTGCTTAAGGCTGTTATTAGCCTTGAATTCACAGTGTGCCTTTGTCTTTCTCTTTAAACTATTAACCATCCCCCTCTTACCTCCCTCTGCTCCAAGGACTGTTATGCAATGTGGAAGATGGGAATGTTACAGACCTCTGTATTGAAGGTAAGGTGAAAGAGTGTGTACCTGGCATTTGAAGCTGGGGATATTAGCCTGAATTGCAACTCAGTTTATTTGAGACATTGATGAAATATTTCATAAGAGATAGATAAACACTGTCAATCTAATTCTACATTTCTTTCTTGGACACATAATCTGTGTCAAGTACTGTATCAGGTACTAGAAATACATAGATAAGACATGGTCCCTGCCCTCTAAGAGTTCACAGTCTGGAGGAGAGATTGGCTGGTAAATAACAGGAGCTAATGAGTGCTGTTACAAAGGCATGTACAAAACTCTGTTTTCATTACATTGATATTGGTTGATTGGAAGTTGTTTGCACATAGGTGGTGGAAGCACATAGCTGTGGAAGCGTGTGTGGGTTTATCTATAATGGGTTCAAGGAGAAAGAACATAAGAGCATTGAGATGGGAGGATCCCAATTTCTTGCAGAAAGCAAGAACTATCAGTTACAGTCTAGTCAGGAGACAGAAACAACACCAGTTTTTTTAACAGAAAAAATCTCTACAGAATTATTAGTTAGGTAACTTAAGGCAAAAAGAGAAAAAGAGAAAATCAGGTGTTTGCAGAGATAGCAATTTCAGAAAACAACTCACCCCCAGGGCTGAAGAAACAAAGGGAGGGGATGGAATCATTAAAACTTACAGTTTTAGAGGAAGGACTCTATAATGAAACTCAGACCTCTAAGATGACCATCCAGCCACACAGTTGGCAGCTATAACTGCTAGCAGCCCTAACAGAGCATATGGGCTTCTGACCATCTCCCAGTCTACGCAGTGTGGACAAATAAATGTACTGCCTGAAGTTCTGACCACTGTTAGAGGGGTGGGGGATTTCCCTTCACCATTTTCCTCAAGGTCACTTCTGAGTGGGGCTATAATCCTAAAGCCTCCACTTCTGGCTGGTGACAGCACAGCTTGCAAAGCCCTCACAGACCCCAGAACTTCCCTGAGGTGGTGGACACTAGCTGGAGACTGCAAAGCAGAGAGAGGACTTGCTCCTTCCTCTTCTGTTTGCTTCCTGCCTTCTTTCTGTTTCTCTGTCACCCTAGATTGCTTCTTTTCTTGGAAGGCAGTCTTCCCACAGCAGTAGCTGAGTATAGTTTGCAACTTTTCCCACGCTTAGAAAGCCAGCCTCTTCTCTACTCCTTCTCCAAGACACCAGCAGAAGCATCACAAATGATTGTATAGAAGAGTTGGGTTTGGGGTTGAGAGATAATATTATGGGCAATTATTAGGACAGGAACTCACTCATAATTCTGTTTTCTAGTATAAGAAGGAACAAATTTCTAGGAAGGAAAAAAGTAGAGATAATATAAATTTGCAGTTTTCAACCTTGGCTTCACAATAAACTTACCTGGGAAACTTAAAAAATATCCAGATGCTTAGGCTCTTTCTTTAGAGATTCTGACTTAATTGGTCTTGGGTGAGACTTGGGCATTAGTAGTTTTTTAAAGCTTCCTAGTTGATTATAACGTGTGTTTGTGAACCACTGATATAAAACAAAGAAGAATCCAGAAATCCTTTGGTTTGGATCTGCACACATAGTTTAATGTAGGAGATAGAAAAAACTAATACCAATTAACACAAGCAAATGATTTTGAGTAGCAGGGCTATGAAAGGTGAACTTTGGGCCAGGGGTTGTCTCCATTTATTAATGCTACTGTGTCTGCTCAGTCCTTATCCAGCTTACAACTCAGCTGAAGTTAGAGCAGACCATTCATTGCCTGCTGGATGAGTGCCACAAAGAGGTCAGTAAATAGCTGTGGGTTCTTGAGTACCCCTGAGAATCCTCAGATGTCCGAGCCGGGCCAACCCTTCTTTGGATAGATGGGGATCAAAATCCAGAGAGGAAAAGGGGCTTCCTAAGGTCATGGTGTTGGTGGCAGAGCCAGAGCTAGGGCCCATGTCTTGTGATCCTGCTCCAATACTCTTTGCAGCTTCCTTCCTTCCCTTCTCAGTCCCCCACATGCTACCTCCATGTGGTGAAGTCCTGTCTTTCTGGCATAATCATCCCATGGCCATTCTCTACATCCTCCTAAATACAATACAGGTTTCCTTGATGAATTTACCAAGGAAATATGTTCACTGTGTATTTTTATTTGGTTTGAATTGTATACAATATTTTGTACTGAAGGTATTTGCTTTTATTAGCATTTAAGGTAGGTACTGAGCGGTTATGTTTAACTTGCTTTCTTCAGTGTAGTCAAAGATATCAATTAAACAAGCAGCTTTTGCATTGTGTTTAAGGTTTAGGAATAGAATCAGAATAATAATATTTAATTTTTTCTGCAAAGGAAGACAAATGTTCATGTTAACACCAAGAGCAACATTTAATTATAAATTAAATTATCATAATTGCTCTGCATGTGATTAATGTATCAGATTAAATTTATTATTATACATATCAGTACTTCTCATGATGATGCCATGAGCACCTTCTGAGCTCCTTTTGAGCACCTTCTGTTTACATGTCATATGTCATTCAGTCCTCCCAATAACCCTATGAAGTTGGTACAATTATTTCCCACCAGAAGACAGGTGCTACAGCTAGTCAGTAGAAAAGGTGAAATATATACTGACTCTTTCTGTAGAACATTAAACATAGTGCCTGGTACATAGATTGTTCAATAATAGTAGCTGTAATAATGGTGATAGGGATAATAATAATATATGTATTTTTTGCACTGAGCCAGAATTCTGTTTTTATGATGTTTGCAGCTTTACTCCCCAGATTCTTGTCCTATGGGAGACAAAATATGCTCATTTTAATTTAGCTTAAAAAATATGTACTGAGGACTCAGAGGAATCTGACTTAGTCTCTTTCCCCTGGGCTTCCCAGTCCAATAGCAGAGATAGACACTTAGCTAAAGAGGCTGATTACTGATCGTGGTAAGAGACACACACAGTACAGGCTTTGGTGTGGACAGGGCAAATTTTGGTAGGAGATCTGCCCTGGTCCTAATTTATAGAGTGGAATGTGTTCACTTCCTGTAGCTGTGTAATATGCCCTCCATGCGAGGCAGCCTGGCCACCCTGACCCTTCTTGGCAAGTTGGTGGATGCCATCCCTCCTCTGGCAGACAAGCTTGTAGTGAAGCATGGTGAGTGATTTCTGGGGAAGAGCTGCCACTGCCCTCTCATTTGCTTTGATCACACTTCATCTAGGTGATCCATTCACTATATACACTGGGGTTGTCACTACCTTCCTTCTCAAGGCTTTAGTTTCCCCATCTGCAAAATATGCTCTGTGTTGGCCAATTTGAAAAAAAGTGTTTCTTGACTCTCGTCTTTTATTCATTATTTTAACATGTAATTAATTACCTACTATGAACCTTTCATCTGGATGGAAGGAGGAATTAATTCTGGACTAAAGAAATATGTTTTTTTCAATCAGGTATGTCACTGAGGATTACCCAAGGGTAAATTACTTAACTTCTCTAAGCCTTGGTTTTCCCTTTTGATTAAGTGCCTAGAAATAATTTATTGTGGGGAATTATAGGGGATTACTATTACTACTCCATTGGGGGCAGTAGTTTGGAGTTTCATATAGTAGTTGACATTGTGAGGTTCCCTCAGCCCTTGTTTTTTCCTGGACAGGTGATCTGATGGAGCATCTGTTGAGAGGCTTGGTATACCCCAACGAGGGGGTGCAAGCTTCTGTCTGTTACCTCTATGGGAAGTTGTACTCTTCACCAATGGCAGCTGAGATGCTTTCAGGCCACTTCCGGGAGAAACTGTGCCCTCTCTTCCTTTCCATCCTGGATGGTGCCCAGACAAGAGAGCTAAAGATCAACTGCTTAGGTAATACATGGAATTGGAGAGAAAAGAGAGAGCTTTTGAGGTTTTTCTTGAGGACTTGAGTTACTGGCTCTCTAGTGGTGGGAAAATTACTGCTTTTCAAAGGTTTGAAACCAAGGGTTTGGGAGATAAGATGCACAGATTGTGGATGATGCCTAGTATTAGGTGGCATCTTATGAGCATTTCCCTTTGGAAGGAGAAGAGGAAATCCTCTTGGATTCTCAGACCCAATTCCAGTGTCTCTGTGTGTATGTGTAAGGGGGTTTTCCCATGCATGACACCAAGTGATTCTCAAACACCTGAAAACTCAATTCTGACACTATCTTCCTGGAGACAGCAATAGATCCCTCAGGTTAAGGACTCCATCCTACAGGATTGCCCTCCAAACTCCACTCCAGACGCCAGTCACAAGCCCCAGAATGTTGCCTCTGTTTCTAACCAATTGGCTACAGATTGGAGGTTCCAAGGACCTCCCCCTTAGATTTGATTAATTTGCTACAGTGATTCACAGAACTCAGGAAAACACTTATTTTTTAAAAATTAAAGTAACATTTATATACAATCTTATGATGGTTTCAAATACACAACACAGTGGTTCAGCATTTACCCATATTATCAAGCCCTCACCCCCTCCAGTACAGTCACTGTCCAGCAATGTAGTAAGATGTTACACAATCATTAACCTTTTTCTCTGTGCTATATTACCATTCCCATGACCACCCTATATTGTGATTGTGAATGATTGTGCCCCTTAATCTCCTTCTTCCTACCCCACCCACTCTCCCTAACCCTTCCCCTTTGATAACCACTAGTCCCTTCTTGGTGTCTATGAGTCTGCTGCTGTTTTGTTCCTTCTGTTTTGCTTTGTTTTTATACTCCGCAAATGAGTGAAATCATTTGGTATTTGTCTTTCTCTGCCTGGCTTACTTCACTGAGCATAATACCCTCTAGCTCCGTCCATGTTATTGCAAATGGTAGGATTTGTTTTCTTTTTATGGCCGAGTAATATTCCATTATGTATATGTACCATATCTTTATCCATTCATCTATTGATGGACACTTAGATTGATTCCATATCTTGGCTATTGTAAATAGTGCTGCAATAAACATAGGGGTGCATATGTGTTTTTGAATCAGGGATCTTGTTTTCTTCAGGTAAATTCCTAGGAGTGGAATTCCTGGGTCAAATGGTATTTCTATTTTTAGTTCTTTGAGGAACCTCCATATTGCTTTCCACAATAGTTGCACCAATTTACATTCCCACCAACAGTGTAAGAAGGTTCCCATTTCTCTGCATCCTCACCAGCATTTATTGTTTCTTGTCTGTTGGATGTTGGCCATCCTAATTGGTGTGAGGTGCTATCTCATTGTGGTTTTAGTTTGCATTTCCCTGATGATTAGTGATGTGGAGCATCGTTTCATGTGATTGTTAGCCATCTGTATTTCTTCTTTGGAGAAGTGTCTGTTCAGGCTCTCCACCTAGTTTTTAATCAGGGAAAACGCTTATGTTTACAGATTTATTAAAGGATACTCTAAAGGGTACAAGTTAATAGCCAGATGAAGAGATAAATGGGGGCAAGTTCCCAAATAAAGGAGCTTCTATCCTTGTAGAGCTTGAGGCCTGGCTGGGTGGCACGTGGAAGCATTCCGAATCCCCAAGCGTGGAAGCTCTCTGCACAGAGAAGTAGGATGCAAAAAGGAAAGCAAAATTCTCTTAAGGGCTTTTGTGAGAGTTTCACTGCATAGTCATGATTGACTAAATCATTGGCCATTGACTGATTCAACCTCCAACCCCTGCTCTTAGGTGGGGTCCAAAAGTCTCTCATTAACATAATAACACACCCATTTCACCTTTATCGCTCTGAAACATTTTCAGGAACTGTGGATAAAGACCATATACACCTGAGCGATATATTTTGGTCATTTTAATGACCAAATATATATTTCTTATAAGTTATTACATTGCAGGAAAGAAAGTGGGACAGCAATTTTTCTGCTTCCAGTCTTTACTACCAGCTCTGGTGCAACCTCTACTTGCTGCCAAGTTAATTTTCACACTGCACAGCTTAAGTCCTGTCAGTTTCCTATTTGGAAAATCATCTATGGCTCCCTCTGGCCTCCAGGGTGAGGTCTCTGCTTGTTATTTGAGAAACCTAGGAGCCCCAGTTTACCTTTTCAGCCTCTTTCTCTGCTACTTGCTTACATCAGTACATAAGATATACTAAATGCTTCCTAGCAGGAAGCTTTTCTATTTTGAACATGGCAGATGGGTAAGGGGCCGTTCCAGAGCAAGTGCTACAGGGAAAAGCAGAGTCTGTGGGTGACAACATTTTCTTTTCATATTGGGCCAAGACCTCTGTTATGAACAGTCCAGCCACACACAGTGAATGTTCATTTAAGCCAGGCCTTGTGCTGGGCTCTGGGGTCCTAAGATGATCAAACCCAAGCTCTATTCTGAGGGAGCTCATAGTCCAATGTAGAAGACAGATGTGGACAATTAAAGTCCAGTGTGGTAAGTGCTATCATGGTGGCTGCACAGAAGAGGGTGGGAGTCTATTCAACATAGTACTAGAAATCCTAGCCAGAACAATTAGGCAAGAAAAGAAAAGGCATCAAAATCAGAAAGGAAGAAGTAAAATTGTCTCTCTTTGCAGATGACACCATCTTCTATATAAAAAGATAACCCTAAAACTGCACCACAAAACTGTTAAAACTGATAAATGAATTCAGTAAAGTTACAGGATACAAAATCAATTGTGTTTCTATACACTAACAACAGACTATCTGGAAAAGAAATTAAGAAAACAATCCCATTTACAATAGCATTCAAAAGAGTAAAATAGTTAGGAATATCTACAGAGACATGATGATGTTCCTAGGGGATGTCAGAGGGGCTACCTTGAGTGTACTCTGGTGCCTGTACTCCTCTCACCCCACTTCCCAATCCCTTTGTTTTCTAGGTTTGCTGAGGCAGCTGCTGAAGTATGACCTCTTTGTGTCCATGATTATGAACAAGTCTGGGCTGGCAGAAAGTACCAGAAGTGTTGAAGAGGCACCAGGAGAGACCTCATTGCCTTTGGTGCTCAAGAAGGTAATTGTCTTGTGATTCCTGGTTTCTAGGTTCAATAGCAAGGGAACCTGAATGCCTCTTTGACCTTGTCCTCATCCACTGCTCCTTCTGTCTAGGATTTCCAGACTGTTTTCTTCCTGGCCCAAACAAGACACCATTAGAAGACTCACCTCATCCACTGTGCAGATGCTCTTCCCCTTTGCCTTTAAAACCTTTCCCCTGACTGAGCTCTGATTCAGCCTTTAAAGCCTGGCACCGTGTCTCCTTCAGGCAGAATGTGTCCCTCTGTCATGGTGCTTACCTCACCATATTGTGGTTGATCGACCGGTAGCTTCTTCAGGGCAGGACCCGAGTCTGTCTGTCTCCACAGTGTTCAACACAGGGCTTGACAGAGCTACTTATCCTCATCTTAGACCTCTATTCTGGCATTTTGTCAGAGTCATCTAATTCTATTCCTTCCTGCTTTGGGCTGATATCAACTCATTCTCCTAAAATTCAGGTCCCTGGGAATGTAATGTCAATATTTGTGTTACTGCTGCTGCAATGTTGATTCATTCATTTAGTCCAGTACGTACTGAGCACTAATATGTGTCAGTCACTGTGCTAGACACTGGGAATATCATGGAATGTAAACAGATTGGAAGTTCCAAGGACCTCCCCCTTAGATTCGATTAATTTGCTACAGTGATTCACAGAACTCAGGAAAACACTTCTTTTTTTTTAATTAAATATTTTTAAATTAAATTAAAAAACATTAATACACATTTTGTGTATTAATGTTCTTGCTCTTGCAGTCTGGGGGAAGGCAGATAAAAAACAAATAAATGAACAAGGGGAGTAACTAGAGATTGTGATAAGTGCTATAAAGTACATAATTTAAGAGAAGATGAGATAGTAGCAGAAAAATCCTACAGGTTGAGAGGTCAGGCTGGGCCTTGCTGAAGGACATTTGAGCTGACACTTGAGGAGTTAAAGTAAACCACTGATCAGTTATATCTCAGTGAAGCTATAAATAAACAAAGTGACTTAGTGATATGAAGAGTAAACAGAAAAGCATTTCACGCAGAGGGAACACCAAGTAAAGGTCAGAGGAAGGGAAATCGTTGATGTGTTCCAGAAACAGATGGAGGCCAGTGGGATGGGGTGGGAGATGAAGTGGCCCAACCTGAGACTAGAGAATAAGCAGGGAAAGTCATGCATGTTCTCATAGGTCTGGAAAAAAATTAGCATTTTTTTAAAGATAGATTTTCATTATTTTATCATGGAAAAATAGAGTTGGAGTATTTCTTTCTCAACATGATATAGAATATGCATTTTAAACCAGTAATTGTTTTGTTTAATGATAACATATCATTTTTGTAAGACACATTTTCCCCCCACATTTTAAGAGCTCTGAAATTAGGAGACATTTTGCCATCAATGGTGTGTCATAGTTTAATTATAGCTCTTTTTCTTTCTTAGAGGTACACAGAATAATGGTTTGCCTTACATCACTAGCATATTATAAATACATGTCATTTCCTACAGAAAAGGGAACAAGGTAAAGATCAATATCTAGAAACAACTTTACATGTTAAAAGAAAGGCTGAGTGTGTGTCCATTTTTAACTCTAATATGACTGAGATGGGTTTAAGCTTGCAGGCCTCAGATGCTTTTCTACTAGATTTAAGTGTAAGTTGGTCCTTTTCCTTGGAAGCCCTAAGATCAGGTACACTCTCTTTTGTCTTGTGATATATATTCTACTCATCATTTTCCCCAGAAGGCCAGTTTCTACTACACTTAAAATCTGGTTGTAGCTAACCCTTTCCTTGATTTCTGAAACTATTATAGGAATTCCTAATAGTTATGGTACCAAGTAGGAGTTTGGAAGTTATTCAGAGTACAATGGAAATTCACTGAAATATTTTGAGTAGAGGAGTAACCTGATCTAGAATTTTGATGGGGGAAGCATTTCAGTTGTGGGAAGACTTCTAGATTTGGATGTGGCTGGCCTGGGTTTCTACTTAGCTTTGCCACTTATTAGCTAGGTGGCCTGGAGTAAGTAACTCAACCTCAGTGAGCTTTAATTTCATGCTCTGTGTGTTGAGGGTCTTCAAGACCACCCCTGGGTGTGATAATTCACTAGGAGGATTCACAGGACTCAGTGTAGAGTCAAACTCACAGCTATGATTTATTATAGCAAAAGAATACACAGAAAAATCAGCAAAAGGATAAGGTGTTTGGTCAAGTCCAGGGGGAAAATGAGGCACAATCTTCCAAGAGTCACACCAGGAGAAGACCAGAAGTCACACATGAGGCACTTAATTTTTTCAGCAATGAATTTGTGACAACACATGTGAAAAGTTGCCTAGCAGGCAAGCTCATTAGAGTCTCAGTGCCCAATGTTTTTTTTTTAATTAAAGTATCATTGATATACAATCTTATGATGGTTTCACATGAACAACATTGTGGTTTCAGCATTCACTCATATTATCAAGTCCTCACCCCACCATTGCAGTCACTGTCCATCAGTGTAGTAAGATGCTGTATAGTCATTACTTGTCTTCTCCGTGCTGTACTGCCTTCCCCATGACCTACCTATATTGTGAGTGCTAGTTATAATGCCCCTTAATTCCCTTCTCCCTCCCTCCCCAACCTCTTTCCTTTGGTAATGCTAGTCCCTTCTTGGAGTCTGTGAGTCTGCTACTGTTTTGTTCCTTCAGTTTTGCTTTGTTTTTATACTCCACAAATGAGTGAAATCATTTGGTACTTGTCTTTCTCCACATGGCTTATTTCACTGAGCATAATACGCTCTAGCTTCATCCATGTTGTTGCAAATGGTAGGATTTGTTTTCTTTTTGTGGTTGAATAATATTCCATTGTGTATATGTACCACATCTTTATCCATTCATCTACTGAAGGACACTTAGGTTGCTTCCATATCTTGACTATTATAAATAGTGCTGCGATAAACATAGGGGTGCATATGTGTTTTTGAATCAGGGATCTTGTTTTCTTCAGGTAAATTCCTAGGAGTGGAATTCCTGAGTCAAATGGTATTTCTATTTTTAGTTCTTTGAGGAACCTCCATATTGCTTTCCACAATAGTTGCACCAATTTACATTCCCACCAACAGTGTAAGAAGGTTCCCATTTCTCTGCATCCTCACCAGCATTTATTGTTTCTTGTCTGTTGGATGTTGGCCATCCTAATTGGTGTGAGGTGCTATCTCATTGTGGTTTTAGTTTGCATTTCCTGATGATTAGCGATGTGGAGCATCGTTTCATGTGATTGTTGGTCATCTGTATTTCTTTGGAGAAGTGTCTGTTCAGATCCTCTGTCCATTTTTTAATAGGTTGATTTGTTTTTGGGTGTTGAGTTCTTTGTACATTTTGGATGTAAACCTTTATCAGATAAGTCATTTACGAATATTTCCTCCGATATTGTAGGATGCCTTTTTTTTTGTTCTGCTGATGGTGTCCTTTGCTATACAGAAGCTTTTTAGTTTGATGTAGTCCTATTTGTTCGTTTTTTATTTTGTTTCCCTTGTCCAAGGAGATGTGTTCAGGAAAAAGTTGTTCATGTTTATATTCAAGAGATTTTTGCCCATTTTTTCTTCTATGAGTTTTATGGTTTTATGACTTACATTCAGGCCTTTGATTCATTTCCAGTTTACTTTTGTGTATGGAGTTATACAATAATCCAGTTTCATTCTCTTACATGTAGCTGTCCAGTTTTGCCAACACCAGTTGTTGAAGAGGCTGTCTTTTTCCCCTTATATATCCATGGCTCCTTTATTGTATATTAATTGACCATATATATTTGGGTTTATATCTGGGCTCTCTATTCTGTTCCATTGATCCTGGGTCTGTCCTTATGCCAATACCAAATTGTCTTGATTACTGTGGCTTTGTAGTAGAGCTTGAAGTCGGAGAGTATAATCCCCCCAGCTTTATTCTTCTTCTCAAGTTTGTGTTGGCTATTTGGGGTCTTTTGCCGTTCCATATGAATTTTAGAACTATTTGTTCTAGTTCCTTGAAGAATGCTGTTGGTATTTTGATAGAGATTGCCTTGAATCTGTAGATTGCTTTAGGCAGGATGGCCATTTGACAATATTAATTCTTCCTATCCATGAGCATGGGATGTGTTTTAATTTATTGGTGTCTTCTTTAATTTCTCTCATGAGTGTCCTGTAGTTTTCAGAGTATAGGTCTTTCACCTCCTTGGCTATGTTTATTCCTAGGTATTTTTATTCTTTTTGGTGCCATTGTAAATGGAATTGTTTTCCTGATTTCTTTCTGCTCATTCATCATTAGTATATAGGAATGCAACAGATTTCTGTGTATTAATTTTGCATCCTGTAACTTTGCTTAATTCAGTTATTAGTTGTAGTAGTTTTTTGGTGGATTCTTTAGGATTTTTATGTACAATATCATGTCATCTGCAAACAGGGATAGTTTAACTTTTTCCTTACCAATCTGGATGCCTTTTATTTCTTTGTGTTTTCTGATTGGCATAGCTAGGACCTCCAGTACTATGTTGAATGAAAGTGGTGAGTGTGGGCATCCTTGTTTTGTTCTGATCTCAAAGGAAAAGCTTTCAGCTTTTTGCTGTTAAGTATGATGTTGGCTGTAGGTTTGTCATATATGGCCTTTATTATGTTGAGGTACTTACCTTCTATACCCATGTTGTTGAGAGTTTTTATAATGATTGGCTGTTGAATTTTCTCAAATGCCTTTTCACTATCTATTGAGATGATCATGTGATTTTTGTCCTTTTTGTTGAAGTCGTATATGATGTTGATGGATTTTCAAATATTGTACCATCCTTGCATTCTGGAATAAATCCCACTTGGTCATGATGGATGATCTTTTTGATGTATTTTTGAATTCAATTTGCTAATATTTTGTTGCTGATTTTTGCATCTATGTTCATCAAGGATATTGGTCTGTAATTTTCTTTTTTTGTGGTGTCTTTGTCTGGTTTTGGTATTAGAGTGATGTTGAGTGCCAACATTTTTATTGGAGTCTGGCTGGTCACACAGGCATCCTCTGCTTTGCATGTGCCAAAATTCCAGATTCTCAGAAAGAATGCACATGTTCAGCATGAACTACACTGTTTGCACAAATAGGTTAGTCAGTGAGGTATTCTTACCAGTTCTAGGGTGGGGGGAACCCTGCCCAAATTTAACTTTCCATACCCAGTTAGTGGTCAACCTTGCACACAGGGCCTTCTCAGGTTAACAGTCTCAGGCCTGCTACATTAACTCTTCTGTACACTCTGTAAAGTGAAGCTCTTCCTCGAATGTGCCCTTGCTTTGTCCCAGGTTTGCTGCAAACATCAAAACCAGATAAGGGCTTTGAAAGTACTTTTGTTAATGAAAGTTGAGCCCTTCTTGGTGGTGGCATTTGTGTTCTTCCAGTGCCATTGTGTTTCTTCTATTCTACTTCCAGTGCTGCTGTTCATAGAGACTGCTTTCCATAACCCTTAACTGCTCTCCCTGAGCACCATCCTTGTGCCTGGTGCTGTGTTAGTGCAGGAGGGATTCAGAGATGACTCACACACCCTGGCCACTTCCCCTGGGTCCTGTCAGGAGCATGACTGTGGCACTATATGCTGCTTGTTTTTCCAGCTTCTCCTCTCAAGAGACGAGACTCTGCAGGTGGCCAGCACCCACTGTATAACTGCGGTGCTGGTCCCCTCCCCAGTGAAGCATGCCCTGGCCTTCATCCATGCTGACATCCCAGGTAGGGAATGCCTTCTAACCTTCTCCACCGAGGCCCCCCGAGTTCTGACTGGACCAGTAGCAGCAGTCCTGTTGGGGGTTGGCAGGGCACACAAGAGGGATGGGTTGGTGGCAGGGTCAGTTGTGCATGACAGACTCTAGGAAGTAGGACTCATAAAGTCTGAGTCCTCTTGCTACAGATTTATTATCTGACCTCAAGCAATTTGTTACTGACCTTTGTCATTTATTTGACCATGAAGGAATAAATGAAGGTGGTACAAAGACCTGGGGACCAGGCAGGTGAAGGGAACTGATGTTTTTTGAGTGCTTGTTATAAGCCCAGAAATATGCCCTGAGGTGTGCTAACCACATTTAGGTCCTCATCTTTGCTCTTTTGTGGATAAGGAAATTGAGGATCAGAGAAGGGAAATAACTGATTTAAATCAACAGGGCTAGTCATGGCACATAAAGCAGGACTAGTCAAGGTATATAAAAATAAAGCCTATTTCAGCTCTTAACAGTCTTTATAACATGCTGCTACCCATCCTGAGAATTAGGAGACCTGAGTTCTAGTCCCACTTCTACCACTAACAATACCTCTCTCTGGATCTCAGTTTTTCCATCTGTTAAAAAGATGACGTTAGACTGAGGGTGTTTTCCAGGTTTCTCTGTGAATTAATAATCATGTCTCATGGAGAGGGTGTGTGAACAATGAAGGAACAGGTGTAAGATGCTGTATAAATTCAAGGCCCTGGCATTAGTTAAGGGATCATGATCATACAGCTCTCCTTTACTGTTTTCTCCCCATCTCTCCGGCCAGAGTTCCTCTTTGAGCATCTTTCCTCTTCCAGCGAAGTGCTTGTCTGGTCCAGCTACAACTGTTTGATACTCCTGGCAGAAGAGCCACTCTTCTTTTCCAAGTGCCACACGGTGTACGGTTGGTAGTGAGGGCCCTATAATAGCTCTGGGTTGAGTGGACAGCACTTTGAAGTTGGGTGGCAATAGCAGAGATGGGGGCTAGCCTATACCTTGAGGAAGGTGCAGGGTCTGGTCATTTCCATCAGCTCAAACTCATTACCAGATTCCATGAGCAAGCAATTATACCAACAGTTCTTTTCACTAATTAGCAGAAATATATATGTTTAGCAAGAGAAGGGTCATCCTGTTAGCCACTAAATGAATTTGTTGCATCTTAAGAACAGCTTTACTCAGCCTTGGATTCAGTCTTTTCCTGTGCCCAGATATATATCCATCCAGTCAGTCCTAAGTTTTGCTGATTCATCTTTTCAAAGTTTCTTGAAACTGACCCTTCCTCTTCCTTCCTGGTAATACTTTCCTTGTCTGGGACTTTTTATTTCATATCTGGATTTTTAGACTGGGCACATTCTGTCAATCATTTTATATTCTGTGTTCCTATTCTATGCCAGGCACCAGACTGGGACCTGGAGATTAAGAGAGATATATAATGTGGTCCCCGTCTTCTGGAAGGGAAGAGAGAAATAAGCTGACTACGGCTCTGCTGGAGGGACACATAGGAGGTGTGGGAGCTCAGGGTAGGCACAGAGCTCTCCTTGAGTAGATCAGGGAAGGCCTGGAGGACTGCGGGTCTGACCTGATTTTTGAGGAGCAATAGGAATGTGGCTAGTGGAGAAGGCACAGCTCAGTCACTAGGCATTCACTAAATACCTTGATTGCCAGGGCCTGTGCTATGGCTTGTGCTGGATTTTCAGGAGACAGCAATGAATCAGATAAAAGTCTGTCCTCAAAGATCTCACAGTCCCATCCCATCAGCTCAGCCTTGTCAGAGCCCATCCATGTGAGGCTGCCAGCAAATATGTTCTGTCCAGAGATTCTCACCTCTCCTGGGCAGGCAGGGAAGGAAGTATCAAGCCTTAATCCCTGACCTCTGCCATGTTTTTTTTTTTATTAAGGTATCATTGATACACAATCTTATGAAGGTTTCACATGAACAACATTATAGTTTCAACATTCATTCATATTATCAAGTCCTCCCCCAACACCCCATTGCAGTCACTGTCCATCAGGGTAGTAAGATGCTACAGTCATTACTTGTCTTCTCCATGCTATGCTGCCTTCCTAGTGACCTACCTATATTGTGAGTGCTAATTATAACGCCCCTTAATCCCCTTCTCCCTCCCTCCCCAACCCCTTCCCTTTGGTATCACTAGTCCCTTCTTAGAGTCTGTGAGTCTACTACTATTTTGTTCCTTCAGTTTTGCTTTGTTGTTATACTCCACAAATGAGTGAAATCATTTGGTACTTGTCTTTCTCCACGTGGCTTATTTCACTGAGCATAATACCCTCTAGCTCCATCCATGTTGTTGCAAATAGTAGGATTTGTTTTCTTCTTATCTCTGCCATGTTGTTTTGAGGTAGGGATTGAGTCGGTGGTGAGGAGCCTGCAGGGAATCTTGAGGATGAACAACACAGAGCTGCACAAGCAGGGCCTGCTGCTCTTTGCTGAGATCCTGACTCGGTGAGCAAAGGGTGGAGCATCTGGACTGTAGGGGCCAGCCTGGAGAAGGAAAAATGTGAAGTATTTATTCATCGAAGAGTCAGTGATAGGTGTTCATTCACTCCTTCCTCATTTACCATTTCTCAGGCAGCCAGAGGAGATCAAGCTGTTCACAAGCTCAACCATGTGTGGAGATGCTGGCCGTGCCCTCCAAGAGGCAGTAAGCAGCCCTGTGCTGGAGGTGGCTGCTGAGGCTGTGAAGGCCGCTTCTGCCTTTCTGAGGTGAGAGGTCCAGGTGCCTGAATCTTCCACCTCTCCATGTATGCCAGGTCAAGGCCAGGGCAGCTTCCTGGGCCTACTTGTCCTTCAGATTAGGGAAATTCTCTTGAATGTTTTTCTTTCCAATACTGTTTACTTTGTTCCCTCTTTCTGGAACTACCATTCAGATGTTGGACATCCTGGATGGTCATCTAATTTTCTTTGTTTTCTGACAGGTTTTCATCTTTTTGTCATTATGCACTAATTTCTGGGAGATTTTCTTGACCCTTCTATTAAGTGTTTTATTTCTGCTTTCATATTTTTAATTTGGAAGAGTTCTTTCCAGTTCTCTGCTTGTTTATTTTTTTTAAGACTCTTTTTTTAAAATTTATTTTGGTATCATTAATCTACAATTATATGAGGAACATTATGTTTACTAGACTCCTCCCATCACCAAGTCCCCCCCACAAACCCCATTACAATCACTGCCATCAGTGTAGTAAGATGCTGTAGAATCACTACTTGTCTTCTCTGTGTTGCACAGCCCTCCCCGTGCCCCCCCCACATTATGCATGCTAATCGTAATGCCCCCTTTCTTTCCCCCCCTTATCCCTCCCTTCCCACCCATCCTCCCCAGTCCCTTTCTCTTTGGTAACTGTTAGTCCATTCTTGGGTTCTGTGTTTCTACTGCTGATTTGTTCCTTCAGTTTTTTCTTTGTTCTTATACTCCACAGATGAGTGAAATCATTTGGTACTTGTCTTTCTCCGCCTGGCTTATTTCACTGAGCATAACACCCTCTAGCTCCATCCATGTTGTTGCAAATGGTAGGATCTGTTTTCTTCTTATGGCTGAATAATCCATTGTGTATATGTACCACGTCTTCTTTATCCATTCATCTACTTATGGACACTTAGGTTGCTTCCATTTCTTGGCTACTGTAAATAGTGCTGCGATAAACATAGGGGTGCATCTGTCTTTTTCAAACTGGGCTGCTGCATTCTTAGGGTAAATTCCTAGAAGTGGAATTCCTGGGTCAAATGGTATTTCTATTTTGAGCTTTTTGAGGAACCTCCATACTGCTCTCCACAGTGGCTGAACTAGTTTACATTCCCACCAGCAGTGTAGGAGGGTTCCCCTTTCTCCACAACCTGGCCAACATTTGTTGTTGTTTGTCTTTTGGATGGTGGCCATCCTTACTGGTGTGAGGTGATAGCTCATTGTGGTTTTAATTTTCATTTCTCTGATGATTAGCAATGTGGAGCATCTCTGCTTGTTTTTAAGTAGCATTTTATGTGGTTTTATTTCATGCATATGATCTTTTTTATATTTAAGTCTTTTGTTTTAGTCAGACTTTTTCCCAATTTCTTTTCTACTGATCCTTTTGCCTAAATAGTCTTCCCTAAATCTTTGTATGACTGGCTTCTTCGCATCATTCAGATCTCACAGTATCCTTCCCTAACTGGCCAATTAGGCTGTTAAAGCTCCTACCAAACACTCAATAGTTCTTACTTATTCATTTGTTTTGTGTCTCCCCCACTATAATGTAATCTCCAAGAGATCAGGGACTTTTTCACTGCTATATGCCTCACTCCTAATGGGTAGTCCGTATGTGTATGAGGAATGTGAACATGAATAGGGAGACTTAGAGATCCTAAGGTCAAGATGGAAAATTATTCCTTAGCATGATGCTTCCTCTCTTGAAAAGAAAAGCAATGGAAGAAACCTGTATTTATTTATTTTCTTTTATTTCCATGTTCTTCCTTTTAAAAATCTAACAAAGTAATATATTCAAATAATTAAAAAATAAAATACACAGAAGGATTTTAATGAACAGAAACAGTCCCCTGCCTCCACCTCTTAAAGGAAACTAATTTTCACTCATTTTAGTTTCAGTTCTGGTGATTATCTCCGTAATTCTAAATAGTATGCTTATAATGCTATTTCTTTATTTGTCAATTTAAGGCATTATTCATTGACTTGCCATTAAGAAACACCAAGATTTAGCCCACTTTATTTTATTTTTATTTTTTTAAGGTCTTGATTTTTTTATTTTGGTATCTTTAATATACAATCACATGAGCAACATTGTGGTTACTGGATTCCCCCCATTATCAAGTCCCCACCACATACCCCATTACAGTCACTGTCCATCAGCATAGTAAGATGGTGTAGAGTCACTACTTGTCTTCTCTGTGCTATACTGCCTTCCCCATGCCCCTCCTACGTTGTGTGTGCTAATCGTAATGCCCCTTATTCCCCTTATCCCTCCCTTCCCACCCATCCTCCCCAGTCCCTTTCCCTTTGGTAACTGTTAGTCCATTCTTGGGTTCTGTGATCCTGCTGCTGTTTTGTTCCTTCAGTTTTTTCTTTGTTCTTATACTCCACAGATGAGTGAAATCATTTGGTACTTGTCTTTATCAACCTTAGCCCACTTTATTTTGTCTTCTCTACATTTGCTTGGCATCTTTGCTAGTTAATATTTTATATCTTCAAACCTTTAAATAATGCACTTAAAACTTGCATTTCTTGTTCCTTCAAACTTGAAGTAGTATCTCTGGACTCCCCACTTAGTTAACCCAACTGCGTCTTTCCCCTCTCTCCCCTACCTTCTACTTCTCAACGTACCTTTAATTTTACATTGTAAAGATTGTTAATATTTATAATCTCTCCTGTAACCATATTTAAGTCTTTGTGACTTGACTCTAGGTTGATTCTAAAAATTGAAACAAAAAAATAACATTTATGTTACAATGACTTCAGTCTGTCTCTCTCCCTCCTTTGTCCTTTCCTGGATTTGAATCTCAGAATCTGGGGCATGAATCCCAGGGAGCATGAGATGAGTCAGAGGTGCCCATGCAGAGCTGGAAGTTTCCCTGAGGCTGACGTTGGGGGGATTGGTAGCACCTTTTAGGCAGGAGGAAGTATTTGAGCTGTGCTGTGAGGTATGAGAGGGATTTAGGTTTGTGGAAGGCTCAGGGTTAGCCAGACTAGGGCAGCAAAGTTTAGAGATTACTGAGGGTACAGTAGCCAGTCTGGCCAGCAGGCTGTATGAAGGGGAGGACTACATGAAAAAGCTGGAAAGCCGGTTGGTTCAGAATTGTGGAGAGTTATGGATAGGGGGCTGGTTATTAATCCTTAGAGGATTTTACTTTTCCCTTTAATTCCCCGAAAGTTTGCTATGTGGTCCCTCTGAGGTGCTGGGATTCAGTGGGTCTTTGGGAAGTACAAGTGGAAGGAGGAATGAGGAGTGAGAACTGCTGAAAAGAATTTAAAGATGGCAGAACCAGGGCTTGACTGTCAGTGTAGGATAGAAACTTAGAGCTTACAGAAATGACAAAGGAAAGGGGACATCAAGCCTGAACTAAAACAATTAACTGAGTGCCTGTTTGAAGGCCCAACAGATTATTACTCTCCGAGTTCAAAAAGGGCCCAGACATTAGGGTTAACATAGGTTCCTCCTTAGGTATGCACTGGGTTGAATAGCATCCCTCTAAAATTCATGCCCACCCATAATCTGTGAATGTGACCATATTTGGAAATAGGGCCTTTATAGATATAATTGAGTTAAGAAGAGGTCATATAGTGTGGGCTCTTAAATCCAGTGACTGGTGCCCTTATAAGGAGAGAGAGATTTGGACATGCAGTGACATGGACACATACACAGGGAAGATTGTCATGTAGAGACAGGCAGAAAATAGAATGATGTAGCTACAAGCTAAGGAACGACAAAGATTGCTGGCAACCCCCAGAAGCTGAGGCAAGGCAGGTTTCCTCCTTAGAGCCTTTAGAGGGAGCCAACACCTTGATTTCAGACTTCTAGCTCCCAGAGTTATGAGAGAATAAATTTCTACTGTTTTAAGCCATGCATTTTGTGGTAGTTTATTACAACATCCCTAGGAAACCAATACAACTACCTTACACCCTATCAAGTAGCCATCATTCGTTTGATGTCTTTTCTATTTAGCATCAATTTATAGTGCATCTAGCTCTGTTTTAGGTAAAGTGAAAGGATGGAACTGGTCCCTGGCCTCTTGGAGCTCACAATTAGACTAGTCAAAGACTCTTGCCTCCTCTGAGTCTATAGAATCTGAGGGTTGAAATGGACCCTAAGAGTTACTTTCCACATTTATCCCATATTCATAATGACCAAATCTCCAAAAATAGTTTCAGTCTCTGTTTATAATCTCCAAAAATAGTTTCAGTCTCTGTTTATAATCTCCAGAAGTGGGGAGCTCACTCCTTCCTAGATAGTCCCCTCTACCTCTATAGAGTTTGACACTTAGAAAAATTTTCAATATACTTAAATAAAACCTGAGTCCTGATAGCTTTTATCTGTGGATCCTGATTTCCTTATCAAGGTAACAGAGAGCAAATTTGACCTCTCTTCCCCAAGAGAGCTTATTACCACTTAATTGAGAACAGTGGTCATACACATCTCTTGATGCACCTTCAGTTCCAGATAATACCTCTTTCAGCAGGAGGCCCTTCTCAGTGAGAAAACCCCCTGTATTCTTAATACTATAATAATAGTCATAGCTGTTATTTGTAAGGACCTACTATCTATTAAGCATTGTGCTAAGTTCTTGGCCTACATTATCTAGTTTGATCCTTAGAATAATTATGTGAGGAAAGTACTAATAACTTACTTGACAGAGGAGGAAACTGAGGATTAAGGAGGATGAGGAATGTGCACAAAGTCCTCCAGCTAGAATACTGTCAGAGCAAGAGTTTTTTTAATCAGATCAGGTCCTGGACCTGTGTTGTGATCCATCACACTGCCCCCCACTGCCTGAGAACCTGAGGGTATCTTGGGGCACCTTACCTCTCCCTAAGCCTGCTTTTGTCTTTCTGGATGCAGGAAGGACCATCAGAGTGCCCCACCTGTGCAGTACAAGCAACTGCGGGCCTTGCTTGAAGCCATGCTGAGCCGGTGTGCAGATTTTTCCCAGACCCCGCTGAGCAGGAGACCCCAGGTCAGTGCCCTGCAACTGCTTCTTCTGGAGATCATGCTGTAGAGTGTTTTTGGAAGATAATTCCCTTACTTTTGTGTGTTACTTTATAGCTTTTTCTTAGGCACACGCATCTGCAGTGAGATACTATTTTTTTCCCTCTAACTGCAGAGCTGTGAGGCTTAATAATTGCTATCCTTATTTTTACAGATAAGGAAATTGAAGCCAAAGGAATTAAGTAATTTTCCTGTAAGGTCCAAAATTAGCAGGTATCTGAGTTTGGATAGTATACCCCCAGGGTGTTTGTCCTCAAGCCTACTACACATTTTGTCTTTTATACCATCCAAGCAGTCATGGTAAACATGATCACAAAATTATTTAAGGCTGGGTTCTCTAGAATCTTGGAAAGAATCTGATCAATGTTCAATGTGTTATAATTGTTGGCTTTTAATGGAACATGGACTTAAAATATCAGAAAAGACACTATTATTATGAATGCTGATTATGTCTTTCAAGATAAAGTTCTGAAACTAAGCTCTTCACACCTGATGGGGTGGGGATTTTCATGTGTTTTGAAACAAATAATATGGGCATTATAGCTAGTTAGGCTAATGTCCACAGCTTGTGACAGCTTTCTGTATATGACAGAACAAGAGCCAGGCCTGTGGCTTACAGGAAGACAGGTGGCCAAGGTTCCCTCTTCTACTTTTTTAAAGGAGCTCTTAGATGGCTGCATTTGAGAGGATATAAGATCACTTGGGAAGCATTAGGTGTATGGGAATGACAGATTCTTGGTCTCTAGTCTTCCAAGCATAGTTTGGGACACAAGAGTAGATACTTGACTAATAGGTTCCTCTCTCTCCTTTTCACCTCAGGGCCATGCCTCCAGTAGAGAGTCAGAGGAGGCCATTCTTTGGAGGGGAGACTTCCTCCTGAGCACTCTGGAGGGATTTCGAAATGCATGCAGGTGAGGGGTCTGAGGAGGTAGTATTGGGGGGAATCAGACAAAGAAGAAGTTCTAGAAGCAACATTGTAATGGGATGTTTTGCTGCCTAGTCAGGGTACTTTGGCTGGGGTGGGGGGTTGGGGATGTGTGGAGTATGTGGAGTGGTGTGTGGAAGAGGTTTAAGGACTGGTGGCAAGAGTAGGAGGTTTCTAAAGATTCCCTCCTGGTGAAGTCTGTGTTGCTGTGCAATGAGGTTGTCTCATTCAGCTTTGTTCCTCTTCTGAGTTAACCTAGACTTTAGGTGTTCACTGAATGCTTGTTGGATTAATTCAGTTCACATTAACAAATATTTGCTGTCCGTCCTGTGTGTCAGGCATGGTGCTAACTGGCAGGAGTAGACAGATAAGTCGGTTGGCTCCTGTCCACAAGGAGCTCATGGTCTTTTGAGGAAGAGACAGTTACATGTATATATGTGGAGTTCATTACGTTGTCACAAATCTGAGGAAGGCATTCCAGGTAGAGAAAGCAGTAAATGTAAAGGCAAAGGGAGGTGAAACAGCAAACCATGTGGCATGTTCAGGGAGGTACAGGTGGTAGGGTGGGAGAGTCATGTATTATGGGAGAGGGGGTGGGGAGCACAAAGCTAAGGAGGCAGCCAAGGACCAGGCCCTGCCTCACTGAGGCCTCTTGAATTTTCTCCAGATATGCTGATGGGGATACTTTCCCTGGACTCTGAGCCCAAGCATCCTTCCAGGAGGAGGCTTCTAACCTTTATATTGCATAGGTAGTGGTGGGTACTCAAACACTGATTTCTCAGGTTGGCTGTGGAATTCCAAAGTGAGCCTTCTGCCCAGGAGAATCCATTCACAGCTCCCAGTGCTGAGAAGGAAGACACCTTGGAGGACTTCTCAGAATTTCTTCTCAGTGTCTGCGACTCCCTTTGTATCCCCATGGTGATGGTAGGTTTCCCTGAGCCATGCACAGCATCAGGTTTGGAGAGAAGAACGTGAGCGTGAGCCAAGTCTAGAGACACAAGGCAGCGGCTACTCAACTGGACTTCTGAGGATCTTAGCACTGTTGTTCTTGCAGCCATTTTTCCTTTGGTTTTGAAAACAAAGTGTAGTGTTCCATTGTAAAACTAATAGATGCCTCTTAGAAAATGTAGAAAGAGTAATAAGATAATAAATAGGTAATATTTATGGAGTAATAGATGCCTTTTATTCATTACCTAATTTGATCATTCTGCTGACCTTGTGAGATGGTCGCTATAATTTCCCCCAGTTTTAACATGACGTTGTCATGTTTCTATGGCTTTAAAGCAAGTTCATGTTGGTGCTGATATCTGAACCCATGTGCCCTTCTGCTCAGTAAAGAGCAGCGGTGCGTGTCTGTGATCGAGGCTTTACTAAGGACACATATGTGTGTTCTGTAAAATGAGAGATGGCCACTCTGAAGAGAGAGCTAGTCTGGAAGAGCTTTGTTTAGAGCTGCTTTGAGATGGAAAGAGTAGTAAGATCTGGGTCCAGAGGCGTTGACTTTTCAGCTGACCTTGGGTGAGCCCTGTTCTGTTTGAGATTTGGACATCCTGTGAGTGCCTGCTAGTCAGTAAAGGGCACCTCCAAAACACCTACTGGGCACCGCAGGGGCAACAGGGAGGCATCCTCTGGTTCTGGTGGGAGAACTTCTCTTCCTTGAAGAAGCCTGTGAGCTGGCATGCCAGGGACTTAAGGCAGGTAACTGTCCAGAACCATGGGTTGCAGCCCTGACTGGCACACACTAATGGTTACACTCGGACAATGCACGTTGTTTACTTCATCTGCTCTGCTTTCCTCCTGATCTGTGAAGTGTTAGAGCTGGGTCTACAATTAGATCATAGAATTATTTTATTATTCTTGCTTTTTCCTTTTCTGTATTTTATATATTTTCTTTAATGAGCATGAATCAACTTTTTTAATAAAAAAAATAACCTGGTTTAAAAGCAAAAGGAAAGGTATTTATAAGAACTATGTGTTTGAGTCCCTGGCTATTTACAGATAGGGAATTGAGATACCCAGAGGAGAGGGGGTGACCGACCCAAGGGCACATAGCAACTTTGTGCAGAGCTTGAACTAGAACCCAAGCTTCTCTACTTTTAATCCAGAGCTCTGTCTGCTATACCAGGCTGCCTTATTACTATTCAAAGATCACATGACAAATTAATGTGAAGGCAGTTTTTAAGCTCTATTATTATTACTATGGCTTATATTAATAGAAACATGAGTGTTGCTGCAATATAGTCTAGTATGTTTTACACGTCTCATTTGTTTCTGGGAGGGAGGTCTTACTCTTTATGGAGTAGAGGCCCAGAGAGGTAAAGTATCTTAACACAGTTTATTAAATAAAGATATAAGCCTTGGACGGAGGCCTGTGACTTCAGGTTCCTTAGCTTTTCTTCGTGCCCTTCAAATGGAAGGGGTTGGTCTATTGTTTCCAGATTTGATGCCAGGTTTACTGATGCTTTTTCTTCAGAGACTCAGACCTGTTGGGCTGTGTCCTCTTTCCTGGTTCTTTGCAGAGGTACTTGGAGATGGCCAATCACCCAGCCTTGATGGAAGTTTTCCTCTCGATTCTCCTCAGTCTCTTTGTTATTGTTCCCCACATGAAGGAGAAGTTCTCCAAGAAGCTCGGTAGGTAGCCGGCAAGTGTGAAAACTGGAAGGGAGGCAGACACCTTAAGCAGCTGCCCAGAGTGCTGTAAGAGAACATAACCTGTGATGGGAGGTTTACATATTCATTCAGAATTAATATCATTGCTCTGCTTAGTGTTGAATGGAAAGGAATATCATCCAGCAATCAAAGGTCCTTAAAGGCAGTTCTCAGATTTATCGATACTTCCCTGATAGCAACAAGGAGGTTCCAGTTCAGAATCCACAATGTACCTGCTTTCACATTACTCTCATACTCCGTATTCCCTCAGACTGCACAAGATGTTTAGCATCTCTGACTCCCTCAATGCCAGGAATACCCCCAGTCATTGCGACAACTGATAAACATCCCACATACTTCCAGATGCCTTCTAAGGGAGTGGTACACAGTGTGAAAGCTGCTGTCTAACTGTACACTGAAGTGCCTTCCCAAAACAACCCAAATGACTCTTGACTCCTTAAGCCTCCTCTGGGACTTCTTGCATTTACTTATTTTCTTCTCTCACCAGTCATTTTTTCTTTCAAATGTAAATCTTCCTTTCTCATTTCTCCAGTTTTCATGCTATAAATACCTCAGTCTGCAGAGTAAGTCTGGGAGTCTGTTTCCTTTATCTTCCTTAGGCAATGGTAGTGATGGAGAGAATGGGAAGGGGGACTAGCCAAAAACAGAAAAGGGAGCAAAAAGAAAGGAAAGAACAATTAACTAAAAATAACTAACATTATTAAATTCTTACTATATGTCAGGTACTATTTTAGGTGCTTTACATGTATTCATTTACTTCTCAGAAAAACCCTAGTATGTTCTATGATTATCCTCATTTTACTGATGAGCACACTGAAACTCAGAGAGGTTGACTAGCTTGCCCAGAGTCACACTGGAAGTGGCATGACAGGATTCAAACTCAGGGAATCTGACTGTGGAGCCTGCTTTCTTAATCTCTGTGCTATGCTTGCCTCTTACAATTGTTTAATGCCTTTTCCTTTATTCCTGTCACATCGCATGCAGTAGGAAGTCTACCATGGAGGGGTAGCCAGGACTGAGTCAACTATGCAGGGCTTTGTTGGCCACATGAGGAATTTAGACTTTATCCTAGAGGCTTTGAGTCTTACATTAGAAGGGGAATGACAGGCTCCAATTTCTGTTTTAGAAAGATCCTTCTTCGAGCAGTGTGGACCATGAGTTAGAGGGAGGCAGGTTGGAGGCAAGTAGTCCAGCCTTTGCGTTAACTCGGGTTGGTGAGGTAAAGCAGTTAGACGTAGGGCATGAGGGAGAGGAAATGGTCAGGTTGTGCCTTGGCTTCTGGCTGCTGTCTAGGTGGATGTTGGTGTTTTTTATCAAGAGGAAACTTACCGGAGGAGTATCTGATTTGGGAAGGCAGTAGAGAATGTGATCAGTTTGGGTCAGGGTGAATGTGAGATGTCCCAGTGGAGATGTTAGGTAGATAACTCTGAGGTCAGGGGGGAGATATAGTCTTTACATGTAGATGTAGAAGTATTTAGCATCCTGCTTTTCATTCATTCAACAAATACTTATTGAGCACTTACTACATGAAAGGCACTGTCCTTGGGCTGAGGATGTAGAGTGAGCAAGCAAGACCCCTGAGCTTGTGGGGCCAACTCTCTAGTGGGGAGCAGGTGAGATCTTTGGTAAGATGAAGTGATCAAAGGGACCCAGACAAAATCAAGAGAAACATTTAATGGTCTTAATAATGAGAGACTCCAAAGGACTTTAGTAACTGGTAAGAGATCATTGGAGAGGTAGGAAGACAACAAGAAAAGTATGACATTAGGGAAGCCAAGTGAAGAGAGCTTGTAGATTAGGGAGAGGTAGGAGGTTAAGAAGATGAGGACCTAAAAATGTCCACTGGACTTGGCATCGTGGTGGCTGCTCGTGACCTCAGCCACAGCAGTTTCTGTGGAGTGGTGGAGGCAGAAGCCAGACAGTAGTTAGTTGAAGAGTGAGTGCATAGTAAGGCAGTAGAGACAAGATAGATGGCTCTTTTGATAAGTTTGGTGTGAGGGCGTGGTGAGAAATGGGGGTGTAATTGGAGGGGGACATGGAGTTAGGGAGGGTTTTTCTATTCCCTATCTTCAGAAACACTTATCCTGATTAGCAGCTGTTTGGAAGGAGTAGCAGAGACTTCTGGGTAATCAGCAGAGCCAAGGTCCTTGGAAAGGAGAAGAGGCCACTATCCACAGCTGGGGAGATGAGGGGCGTGACTTTGCAGGTCTGGAAATTTGATTAGGGAATTTGAGGGAGTTTCTGATGGATGGTCTAGGTCATTCTGGGGAGGTCCCTTGTCACAGTTTAGCGGAATCTTTGTTCTCTCCAGGAAAAGGACAGAGGACAGAAAAGGCAGGAAGCTATTCCAGGTAAAAAATGTGAGTGGGAGTTTCTAGGAGAGGGTAGGGGGCTGTGCGGGAGAGGGACAAAAGAAGGATCTTGTCATCAGCACACGGGGGTTGGCATTCTCACCCCGCCCCCTCCTTGTTGACGGACATCGGGCAGATTAATTTTCTTGTCTCCGATGTCCTCAGCTAGAACATGGTGACAATAATGAGAATTGAATGAGATAACATATGTAGATTTTCTGAATGTCTGTACCCCTTAGTCACTGTGACAACTGACACTTCTTTCCTTCCTTGCATCCACTCTTCCTGCCTGTAAAACTTGAGGAGCCAAGAGGACCCAGTCTTGCAGTAGTGGATGGGTGCAGAAATGCAGCTCTCTGGTGGGAGGTAGTGGTGGAGAGCAAGGGATGTAGTGAAAGGCCACGTGCAGGGAGAGCTGCGCAGCATGAAGCCAGGTAGAACAAGACTGGGGGCCCAACCTGCAAGAGGCAAGATGGAAGAGAGCAGGCAGTGCCAGCCAAGAGAGCAGAGACCTGGAGCAGAAGGTGGAGACACGCTGGGTTCCTGAGAGACTGGGCCAGGAGGGACCCTTTAGCAGGCAAGCTGGGCGCCCCCTTCCCCTGCGAATCATGAGTTAGACTGGTATCCCAGAAAGGTGCTGTGAAACTCTGAGGGATGAATTCCCTGCCATATGCTTTAGCTCCAGAACAGAATGCAGAGTATCCTTGACATTGGAGCTGGTGCAGTGGGAGCTCTTGATGTTCTCTTTGTCTAGAATCTTGCTTTTACAGGTGCCCAGGATGGATAGGACAGAGGTCAGTTTTGACAGAGAGCCTTGGTGTGGGACAAGATGGGGTAGGGGGAGACTGGGAGGAGGCAGGCACTATAGGGGCTAGCGCCAGGGCCACCAGCTAACGCAGAAACTGGTATCTGACCTCAGGTCTGAGAACCAATCCTTCCCCACAGGCAATCCAGATTTGGGATAAAGTAGTGACTACCCTTTATTCTTCCTGAATCTGAAACTGGGTTGTTTTCTACAAAATTTGGAAATGATATAGAACAAGATGTGTCCTTCCTAGGTCCTTGTCAAATATAGCAGACTGTAGTGGAAGATAATTCAGAAAGGAAGAAGATGAACATTTATTCAGCACCTGCTCTGAGCTAAACATCTTTGTTAGATACATTTATCCTACTTAGCTTCACAACAACTTGTGAGGTATAGATACTGAAACTGAGTCTCTAAGAAGTTAAGCAAGTGTTCCTAAGTCACACTGCTAGACATTGATGGAGCAAATTTTGAGCCCAGGTCTTCATGACTCCAAAACCAGTGCTTTTTGGTACCACCCAGACTTGAGACTGTCTGTAACACATCTGCTTTAAACTGCATTCTGCTTTCTTCCCACTTTTCCTAAGCTTCCTCATCTTTCATACGACTGACCCTGGAACTAAAGGCTAGGTTCTGCAGCAGCCTGAGGTATGTATGTTCCCAAGCAAAATTAGTGGCATAGGGGCTGATGTCAAGTGGAAATTTCTGACTGGTGTGGTTTAGTCATAGGACTATGGGGGAAATGACACTGTCAGAATTGTTCATCAATTGGTGGTATGGGCTGGACATGCTTCTATAGTTTTTATGTTACCTGGTTCTGGTAAGGCTCTCACTCCATGATACTTGGATGGGCTCCTGTTACAGCAAAACTGGGTAGGCTCTTAGGGATCATTTGTCTAACCCCTTATTTTACAAATGGGGGAACCAAGGCCCTCAGAGGGTAGTGGATACAGTGTCCATCAAGAAAGAGTCATATAGTTGCTGCCAGCCCAGCAATTCCAGAGGAAAAACTTGTTCAAAGTAGAGAGGTTGCCACCTCAGTCTGTCTTGTTAGGCTTCTAGAGCAGCCTTCCGTACCTTCCCATTTATGATTTGCCACCTGAATCTGCATTTACTTGGCTGGTTCCATTTGTTAACTGCCTACAGCCTGCATGGTGAGTACAATACAGTATCTAGTTCACCTTCTGTATCTCTGAATAAAACACCCAGTGTTAATGAGAGAATACAGGGATCCATCTGGATTCAAAGCCACCGTTTTGGGTGTTTGTAGTTCTCCTTGACTGGTCGTCTTGGGTTCAACAGCTTTCTTTCTTTACTAGTACTCCCCAACCCTTTCCTGACCTAGGAGCACTTCTTTTGTTCATATATTTTATTAAACTGGAGCTTGGTAGCCCTTCCTGATGTATTTTTTCAGTAAAATTTTAGTGAATGCCTATATGGGTCATGTGCTTAAGTTACAGTTAGGACACCGAGTTCCATATTTATTTTCATAGCCACCTCCAGAACTCCTCTACAGGGCTCTGGTTAGAATTTCACTGGGCTCTGACAGAAAACAGTGGTTCCGAGTATATGGCAGGGATAATGCTATCCCAGCCAAAGTAGCAATGTCCTCTCGTTCTCTCTTCCTCTTCCCCCTTTAAGTCACTCAGCCCTGAACCAGGTGTGTTCCACTTTCTTGTACTACATGTGCCTCAACCTCCTCTCAGCTCCAGAGAAGACAGGACCACCTTCCGAAGAAGGTAAGATGCTATAGTTTGACCACTCTTGAGGTCTGTGGTGGTCATTTAGAGTCTGGATGCCTTGCTGATTGACTGGGTAATGAGTCAGTAATGATAATAAGATCCCTTTGCTTCAAGCTTAGGGATTATGGAATGACGGAATGAGGAAATTAGACTGACTCCCAGAGAGGTGAGGAAACAATCAGAAAACAATGGAACTCAAGGTTCCTGGACCCCTAAATTGTAAGGGTTGAGGCTCTAAAGCTTACCAAGCACAATTCTTCCTCCTGACCATCTCCCCTGCCCCTTCCTCATACCAGGCCTCTTGCTCCCTGCTTACTACCTCTGGAGACCTCTGCTCAAAATATCTTGAGCAGCCTGTTCCATTTCTTTGTTCCTTCATTAAAGAAATATTTCTTGAGCATCTACTATGTGCCAGACTCTATTCCAGGTACTGATAATAGAGTTTGGAATACAAAGTCCTGATTTCATGGAATGGGAGAGGCAGACAATAAATACATAGATACTGTGTCAGGAATGCACAGGTGTCATAAAAAAATAAAATTGGGCAAAGGGATTGAGGGTGATGGAGGGAGGAGGTACATGGTAGATAGGGTGGTCAGGGAAGGCCTCCATGAAGAGGTGGCATGTTAGTGGAGGTCTGAGTGAAGTAAAGGAGGCCCATGCAGAATCTAGGGAGAGGGAATAGTAGATGCAATGCTGAAAGCTGGAAGGTTTTCCTTTTGTTGAGTATTGAGCTGCTGCTGTTTGCCAGGGGAGGTCCAGGTGCTGCTGTGCAGTGACGTACCTTCCCATTTATGATTTACCACCTGAGGCTGCATTTACTTGGTAAATTCCATGATACAGTAATGATTATAATCTTCCCTAAGGGGTTCTTCTGTCCTAGGCCTCTCTCTTGGTATAACATAAAACAATTTAAATCATTGTTTTATTCATTCATTCAACAAACATTAAACCTTCTTTGTGGGTAAGACTTGGTGCTGGCTGTGTTTCATCTTTTTACATTTATGAAGACTGTGCTATCTCCCTCCACTTCCCAAATCTCTCTTTCTCTTTTGTCTTTTCTCAGACACAATGCTGCAGGAAACAGCAGCCTAGGTGGATATTCTCATTCCTTCCAACATGGCTTGGCTCCTAGGTCTCTCACTATACATGCGATTCCTCTCTGCATGGATATCGGCTCTCTGCCTGTTCAGGTGTGCTCGGCCCACAGAGAGAATAGTTTAAAGACTTCCACCATGGTGGTAGTCTAAGGGCATGTTGGCAGTGCTTCACAGCAGCTCCTTGTGCTTTTGATAGCCCCACTGCTGTCCCCCGCCCATAAATAGGAGGGGCCCCACATATTTGTCCCCTTTGACTCTGAGCCCTTGACAAATCTCTGAGCACCAGGGAGAATGGCACACCTTACATGCAGACCGCCTCTTTCTTTTATGTATCAGGAGACAGGACAGGTAGACATGCAAGGCTCAAGGGTGTTAGGTTCATTTTTATTGTAATGATCACAGTGTGCTTTGGTAGAAAAAGCACTCAACTTAGAATTAGGAAAACTGACCTAGCTCTACTATTAAATTGCTGTGGGACATTCTCCATTCTCACCCTGCATTTGACCCTAAGTCCACTGTGCTTGAAGGACATAGTCTTTCATTTGACCTGCAAGTTGGCCCTCTGCTTTCGGTCTCTCATCCAAAAAATCTCCACGTACTGCTGAAAGGATCTGTCTGAAAACCAAGTCTTAACATCTCAACTCCCTGGCCTTCACCCATGGTCTCCAAATATCAGGGAAATTGTCAGACAGTAATGGAGTTTTCTCTGGTTCATGGAGAAATATGGAAAATAATATAGTGAGTTGTCCATAAATTGGCTTTATTCGTATTTTAAGCTCTCAAGTCCTTTTCTTTCGTACTCTTTTGGTATTAAAATATCTTTTCTTTTATGAAACAGAAGTTTTATAAGAAATCCAGAAATCTGCCCTCAGGATAAAATCCAATTATTTCCTAGTATTCAGTGTCTCTCACAGTCTAGCTACAAATGACATCACAGAGTTTTGCAGTTGCTGACATCCACACCTATTTACTGACAGTCCAGTGAGACTGGATTCCTTGACCCTCCTTAAAGGTGACATGCTCTCGTGTGCCTCTGGGTCTCTGAACGCCTTGCTTTGTGTCCCTTGGATTCTTTTCCCTCCCTTCTCTGCCTGTTTTCTGCTCACACTCCACAGTTCCCTCCCTTTGAGCTTGCCCTCCCCACCCCAGGTGGTGTCAGTCACTCCCTCCTCCACACTTGAACATGGCAGTGATCACATGTCCTGCAATTGTCTGTCTCATTATCTGTCTTTTCCCACCAGCCACCCATTCTTGGAGGTGGGGCCTGTGTCTCAGAGCCTGGGCTGGAGTAGCCACTCAGTGAACATTGGCCAAATGAATGAAGGAAGGAATGTATCCGTGTCCTTCCATGTGTCACCATTAGTCCCTTCTGGTAGGCTGAAGCCTGAAGGAAGAGGAGACTGATTTCCTTTATATCCTGTAGGTACCTTTGCTACCCTGTGCAGTACTGTTCAATTAGCAGGTACTCATTTGCTCATTACCTGTTCTCCTGTGTTCTCTGTGTAGCTTTCTTAGCCTGCTTATCTGCTTACCCTCCCCAGAACTCTCTACAGTGTCTGCATTCCTGCAGCATGGGCTGCCCCAGATAAGCAGCAGGAGCTCTGAAAGCCTTGTCTTTCTGTCTGATCGCCAGCATGTGGAGGGAACTGCTCGCCAAAAACAGTACTGCATCCTGCTTCTCTTCTACCTGGCCTACGTACATGAGGATAGGTCAGTGCTTAGAGCTGGTGGCTTACGGTGGGTCCCACATCTGTAGCTCAGTTCTGTTCAGGAAATATTCACAGAGGCATCCTCTCCAAGCCTGGTATTGGACACTGGGGACACAAAGATAAATGAAGTAGAAATGGGTTGTGTTCCTGAAGGGCTCACAGCTTGGAGGCAGGTTAAGACAGGTGGGTAGTCACAGTGCTGAGAGATAGTCTTAGAATGCTAATGAGAATTCCTTGGTATTCTTGAGGATGTTGTTTATGCACAGAAAAAAATTCCAGTAGTTTACTTTGGTTTTAAGAATCACTATACAATCTATTAAAATTATAAAATCAAAGGACTGTTCTACCTTAAGCTTTAAAAAATAATTATATGAGGTAAAATTCATATAATATGAAACTAACCATTTTAAAGTAAACAGTTCAGTGCATTTAGCCTATTCACAGTGTTGTGCAACCACCATCTCTATTTGGTTCCAAAACATTTCCATCACTCTAAAGTAAAGCCTCCTACCCATTAAGCTTATAGTCTTACATTTAGGTCTCCATCCTTTTTGGGTTAATTTTTTATGTCATGTAAGGCAAGGATACAATGTCATTCATTCTTTTACATGTGGATATCCAGTTTTCCCAGCACCATCTGTTGAAAAGGCTGTCCCTTCCCCATTGTGTGGTCTTGGCATCCTGGCTGAAAATCATTTGACCAGTTATGTAATGGTACCTTACTGTTAACTAAACTTTATTCAAATTTCACTAGTTTTCCTTTACTGTTTCCTGTTCCAGAACACAATCCAGGATGTTTACATTTAGTATCACCATTTAAAAGTGCTTAATTTTGTTAGGTACTTAATCTAATAAGTGAGACATACCCAGGGTAGAAAATTTAAAAGGTTTAAAAGGGTACATACCTTTTATACTTTACTCTTTATATAAAAGACTGAAAAGTCAGTCTCCTTCTCACCCCTATCTCCCTTACATGTACAGCTATAGATGTCTCCCTTCCTCAGAAATAACCCACCAAACACACAAATGTTTAATGATAAAGAGGGGTGGGCTGGATACCACAGCAGAGACTCTTGAGCCCCAGAATTAGCATCCTTCTCTTTGACTGTGCTGGTCCACCTGGCAGACACTTCACCTCCTAGGTGTGAGTGAGGAGTCTCCGGCCCCTAACAGAGCTTTGCACAAAGCATAGAACCATGTGCTGTGCCTGTGTAACAATGCTTTGTAAGTATATATTAGCACACTCTTTGTGCAAGGTGTCATCAGGCTGTGGACGTGCTGGGGCAGAAAAACAATGACTGAAGGAGGGTGTGGCAAGTCAGGACAGCCATCTCTACTTTTCTCACTCAGACTCTGCTTGGCCGACAGGTTTGTCTCAGAGACAGAGTTATTTGTGGCTGTGCAAAGCTTCCTCCTGTCTCTGCAGGACCAGGGCGAGCGTCCCCCTCTGACGGTCTTCAGAGCCTCCATCTATCTGCTTGCAATCTGCCAGGACAAAGATGGTGCACTAGATAAGGTATGGACCACAAGGCCTGGGGTGTTCCTCTTCCTCCTTCACCTCTTTACATCATGGTTCCTTGAGAGACTGTAACGATAAATGTATAGAGAAGGGAGGTGACAGAGAGGGATGGAGGGAGGAGAGTGAGAGAGAGAGAGAGAGGGAGGTTGGGTATGGTGATGACACATACATCATGTAATTTAGCTAATTCTCTCAACAGTTCTGAAGTCCATTCACAATCTGAATGGTAGGTTTTATAGGAACCATTCCATTTTACAGGTAAGAAAATTAAGACTGGTGAAAGTAACTTTCTCTAGGTCAAACAGTTAACTGATGGGGCAGCCAGGACTCCAACTCTGACCTGACCAACTCCCAAGGCTGTTAGTACCACCTCTGGTTTGTGCAGGAGGAGAGAGGTGTGAGGTATTTCCTTCTGGTAACAGTCTGTCAAACAAAGTGGGTTGCTGGGACCTAGATCAGGCTGATCTCAGATCACTTTGATGGTAGTTGTGTGTATACAAGTTCTCTTTCTCCATCTTCTTTTTAAACTGTTGGAGATTAAGAGAATCTTCACTGAAAGTCTCACCTTTTTCATTGAAGATTGCTTCTACTCCGCAGATATGGAATCTTCAGCCTCAGCCTGAGGATACTCTTCCTTCACTGACTATTGATTTTGCCTCTTTTTGATTACTCTTGGGACAAAGTGATGTAAGTCGACCTGGTTTAATTTGAATGGAAGCAGGAAGGTGTAGTGGAAGCGCATGGGTTTTCAATTAAGATAGGCCTAAGTGCATAATTGTCCCATTGTCTCTCTTTTTGTGACCTAGATACATTGATTCATTAGGGCCTGCAAAATTCTGTCATTCAATCATTGTTTATTAATTGGAATACTTGTATAAAAAGAAGGTTCCCTCATTAACTGTTCAGTTACACTGAATAGTAGATTGTATAGGAAGCATAGGTTGAATCTTTGATTCTTTCCCTTTAACTACCAGCTTTCAAAAAAAATGAGTTAGTTGCCTAGTGTTCTCCAAAGGTGACCATATAAATTTTTTTTGGTATCATTATGAGCTCACATAGATTTAAAAATATTTGATGTGCTTCAATCCGCTATAGTTTTTTTCCTGTTGGGGCTCAAATTGTCCTATCTCTGACCAGTGAGAGCCTATTCAGGGTAGCTCCTCAGTCCTTTTGACAGAACTGTAGTACTTTTGGCAGAGTTTGAGCTTCCTAGTATGACAAGATGTTTCAGGCTTATTGTATACACTTCCTGCTCTCCCACTGTCCCTTGAACCTACCCCAGCTACACTTTCAACCTTATATCTCTGAAAACATGCTTATCAAAGTCATCAACAACAGATAGGCAGCTAAAACCAATAGTCAATATTCAGTCATCGTCTTACTTGACTTATCAATAGAATCTCTTTCCTTTAAAACACTGCCTTTACTTGGCATCTAGAATGCCATGTGCTCCTGGTTTTCTTCCCATCTCTCTGGCTGTTCTGTTTCAGTGTCTTTTGCTGATTTTCTCTTACCTCTTTGACTTTTGAAATTAGTCAAAGAAATTAAAACCTAAGTGTTGTAGTGCCCCAGGGCTCAGTCTTTAAGTGCTTCTCTTTTCTCTCTCAATTTACTGCTTTGAGGATCGCATATGGTCTATGGCTGAATTAAACAAGATCACTCTGGCTGCTCGGACAATTGACCAAAGGGATACAAGAGTGGAGGCATGGAAATCCGTTATGCTACAGCAATAATGTAGGCAAGAGATAGTAGAGGAGGTAGTGCAAAGGGTCAGCTTCTAGGTATATTTTGAAGCTAAAGCCAATAGAATCTCATGATGGATCAGTGTGTGTGTGTGTGTGGGGTGACAATAGAATAAAAGCATGTTTCCAAAGATTTTGATTCAGAGGGACTGTTGGATTCTTTGGTTCAAAGAATTGTTGGATTGAAATACTAGAGGGAGTAAGCTGGAAAAATAGGAGAGGTGGTGATAAAGTGGGATGCTTGAATTGGGATTATTGGGGAGGATGCAGTTCTTGGTAGTAAAAAGGTCTTGGTGCTTGACCAAGGGTGTGAATGGCTGAGGCAGGTGGAGGAGATTAGAAGGAAGGAAGTCGAGAATTTAGAAGCCAAGGTTTTGGAACTAGGGAGACAGAAGCAAAAATAGCCTCCACATGAGAGACTGTAGGCAAAAGAGGTTCTTGGAAGAGAATCAAAGCAACAACCTGAAAGGAATATTCAGAGTGGTAAAAAAACACAAAACATAAAATTTACCATCTTAACCATTTTTAGTGTACAGTTCAGTGGCATTAAGTATATTAATATTGTTGTGCAACTGTCACCACCCTCCATCTCCAAACTCCTTTCATACTGCAAAACTGAAACTATAACCATTAAGCAATGTGGATTGATCACTTGACACGTGCCAGGTGCCATGTGATCCCTGTCAGGGTTGCATTAAATCAAACAAGTTCCCTGCCTTCAGGAAGTACTAGAAGAGACAAAAGATCACCTACAAGACAGGCAACAGCGGCCATGAGTGCTCTCCTGGAGCTGGAGGCCTGGTCAGGAGCTACAGAAGCACATGGGGAGAGGGACTGTATCTGATTGTGCTATCAGGAGAAGCTTCATCAAGGAGACAAGGTGGTGAAGGAAGAACTTGCAGGCTGAAAGCAGAGCAAGATTTAAGATAACAGCAGTGGAAAGTTTCCCAGTCTGTTCCTTCAAGGGAGAAGCCAGTTTGTGTGCCATAGCTAAGTCATATGGGAGACAGAAGAGAGAAGCTGGAAAGGTAGACTTAAGTCTTTAATAACATGCTCAAACGTGCAATTAACAGTCCCATTTACAATAGCATCAAGAAATAAAATCCATAGGAAAAAATTTAACAAAAGAAATTCAAGGACTTGATCACTGAAAATTATAAAATATGATTGAAAGAAATTAAAACCTAAATAAATAGAAAGACATATGGTATTCATGAATCAGAGGACTTAATAGCCAGTTGTAAGATAAATAAGCTCTGGGGCTATAATGTACATATAATGTACAACATGATGATGAAACTAACAGTTTTGTATACTTGAAAGTTGCTGAAAGAGTAGATCTTAAAAGTCATCACAGAAAAATTTAACTTTGTGAGGTGATGGATGTTAACTAAACTTATTGTAATCATTTCACAATATATACATATATCATCATTATATTGTACACCTTAGATTTATATAATGTTATATGTTAATTATATCTAAAAAAAACTGGAAGAAAAAGATGACTTCATAGTGTTCAAATAGCAATATTCCCCTGATTGATCTGTAGACTCAACACAATCATGATCAAAATCCCAGTTGCCTTTTTTTTCTCTTCTGAAATGAATAAGCTGAAACTAACATCCATCTGGAAATGCAAGGAACTCAAAACCCCAAATAGCCAAAACAATCTTGAAAAAGAAGAACAAAGTTGGAGGACTCACACGTCTTCAGTTAAACTTACTACAAAGCTATATAAATTTACAAAAGAATTACATACAAATTTTTTAAATTCTGGTATCATTAATGTACAATTACATGAGCAACATTATGGTTACTAGACTCCCCCAATCTTCAAGTCCCCACCACATACCCCATTACAGTCACTGTCCATCAGCGTAGTAAGAGGCTATAGAATCACTACTTGTCTTCTCTGTGCTATACTGCCTTCCCCATGCCCCCCTGCCCCCTACATTAGGAGTGCTAATCATAATGCCTCTTTTTCCCCCTTATCCCTCCCTTTCCACCCATCCTCCCCAGTCCCTTTCCCTTTGGTAACTGTTAGTCCATTCTTGGGTTCTGTGATTCTGATGCTGTTTTGTTCCTTCAGTTTTTTCTTTGTTCTTATACTCCACAGATGAGTGACATCATTTGATACTTGTCTTTCTCCTCCTGGCTTATTTCACTGAGCATAATACCCTCTAGCTCCATCCATGTTGTTGCAAATGGTAGGATTTGTTTTCTTCTTATAGCTGAGTAGTGTTCCATTGTGTATATGTACCACCTCTTCTTTATCCATTCATCTACTGATGGACACTTAGGTTGCTTCCATTTCTTGGCTATTGTATATAGTGCTGTGATAAACATAGGGGTGCATAAGTCTTTTTCAAACTGGGCTGCTGCATTCTTAGGGTAAATTGCTAGGAGTGGAATTCCTGGGTCAAATGGTATTTCTGTTTTGAGCTTTTTGATGTACCTCCATACTGCTTTCCACAATGGTTGAACTAATTTACATCCCCACCAGCAGTGTAGGAGGGTTCCCCTTTCTCTGCAACCTTGCCAACATTTGTTGTTTGTTTTTTGGATGGTGGCCATCCTTACTGGTGTGAGGTGATACCTCATTGTGGTTTTAATTTGCATTTCTCTGATGATTAGCAATGTGGAGCATCTTTTCATGTACCTGTTGGCTTTTGGAATTTCTTCTTTGGAGAACTGTCTGTTCAGCTTCTCTGCCCATTTTTTAATTGGCTTATTTGCTTTTTGTTTGTTGAGGTGCATGAGTTCTTTATATATTTTGGATGTCAATCCCTTATCAGATATGTCATTTATGAAAATATTCTCCCATACTGTAGGATGTATTTTTGTTCTACTGATGGTGTCCTTTGCTGTACAGAAGCTTTTTAGTTTGATATAGTCCTATTTGTTCATTTTTGCTTTTGTTTCCCTTGTCCGGGGAGATATGTTCATGAAATTCATACAAATTTAACAAAAATAAATTTATTAGTGTGTTTCTGGTAGAAGGAGAGATATCTAGATCAATGAAACAGAATTGGGAGTTCAAAAATAAACCTATATATTTTTGATAAGGATGCCAAGACAATTCACTGGGGAAACAGTTTTTTTTTTTTAAACAAATGATGCTGGGACAACGGGATATCCACATGCAAAATAATAAAGTTGGACCCTTCATACTATACACGGAAATTAACTCAAAATGGATCAAAGACTAAATGAAAGAGCCAGAACTATAAACTCAAACTGTTAGAATAACATTAAGGAATTTAAACTTTGTTACATGTGCAATGGGGAGGAGGAGAGATATGTTTTTGATAATTAATAAATGATTCAATGCATCTGCTCTTTGCTCCCTCTGTGCCAGGCCCTGTGGCAGATGCAGAGATTAATCTACCTCAATCCCTGCCCACAAGCAGCTCAATTCTAGTGTAGGAAGTAGACTCGCATGCTGACCATTACGATACACTGTGGTATCATTATAGAGCTGGGTGTCTTAGCCAGGGCGCCATTAACGTCTCTTCTGTGGGACGCTGGCCTATGCATTGTAGGATATTAGGTGGCATCCCTGCATTCTCCCACTAGGTGCCAGCAGCACTCCCCAAATAAGGATGATCAAAAATGTCTCTAGACATTTCCAAATGTCCCCTGGGGTGCAAAATCACCCCCAGTTGAGAACTACTCTTACAAGGTAAGCACAGTGAGCTTATCACCTCACTAGAGGGCACTGGGATGAGCCAGTGAAGATATCCTGGAGTACTGAGATGCCAGCACATTTTTCCTGTTATATCTTTACTATGTTTGTTAGGGTCTTTCATGTCCTCTGTAAGGTATATTTAGCTCCTTTCTTTCTTTGCCTCCAGGCTATGGTCAGTGCCATCAGAAAATTCCTAGAGGGCATCGCGGACCTGCACCTAGTCTACACTCACCACCCCCTCCTGCTCAGGTTCTTCCTGTTATATCCAGAGCTGATGAGTAGGTTTGGGCACCATGTCCTGGAACTTTGGTTCTCCTGGGAAGAGAGCAGCTGTGAGGAGCTGGATAATGTTCCTTCTGCTGGACAGCCCACCCTTCCTGCGAGCTTAGCCGCCCTGTTCCTCATGCTCAGAAGCACCCCCAGCATCCTGCTCATTTTGCTAGTAGGTGACCACTTGTTTATTTCTACATTCAGAGATTGTGGGCCTTCTTTCCCTGGGTCCTGGTTTACTGAGGTCAGGAAGCACCTACAGTTGCCGGTTCTGTCCACCTTATCGCTGTTTCCATGTGAGTGGGAGGTGCCTGGTTTCTCTAAATCTAGACCCATTCCTAAGTCTGATGGAGGTCTGCTCCCCAGAGGATATAACTATGAAATGCTGATCTTAGTTGCCATTCTCTCTCACCTCCCTGTCTCCTCTCAAGCAGATTCTGCTAATAAGGGTTTAAAGTCAGAGGAGACCCTTGGTTCATGTAGATGAAGATGCCTGATTGTAGAGGGATTCAGCGTTTTTTCTGCCATGATTCACAGCACAATGTTAAATGTGCAACACACTTCCTCAGGCACACACAGAACTGTCAGGAACCTCAGTGCTTTTTTATATTTAAGACATCCCTATAATTCCTATCAGGTACATCAGTTAGATAAGTCAGCTGCCTTTTGTCTGTAGTTTCTATCATACTGGCTTTAATGTCACCTTGCATATTGGAAAACAAATTAATGACAGTGACATTAGTATAGAGGTAACTGCTGTAATTTGTATACATTTTTTAAAATTTCGATGTCATTAATGTACAAGTACATGAGCAATATTATGGTTACTAGACTCCCTCTATTATCAAGTCCCCACCATGTACCCCATTACAATCACTGTCCATCAGCATAGTAAGAGGCTATAGAATTACTACTTGTCTTCTCTGTGTTGTACTGCCTTCCCCGTGCCCTGCCCCCCCACCCCCACATTATGTGTGCTAATCGTAATGCCCCTTTTCCCCCCTTATCCCTCCCTTCCTACCCATCCTCCCCAGTCCCTTTCCCTTTGGTAACTGTTAGTCCATTCTTGGGTTCTGTGAGTCTGCTGCTGTTTTGCTCCTTCAGTTTTTTCTTTGTTCTTATATTCCACATATGAGTGAAATCACTTAATACTTGTCTTTCTCCGCCTGGCTTATTCCACTAAGCATAATACCCTCTAGCTCCATCCATGTTGTTGCAAATGGTAGGATTTGTTTTCTTCTTATGGCTGAATAATATTCCATTGTGTCTATATACTGCATCTTCTTTATCCATTCATCTACTGATGGACACTTAGGTTGCTTCCATTTCTTGGCTATTGTAAATAGTGCTGCAATAAACATAGGGGTGCATCTGTCTTTTTCAAACTGGGCTGCTGTATTCTTAGGGTAAGTTAAATTCCTAGGAGTGGAATTCCTGGGTCAATGTGTACATTTTTAAAAAGAAAATTATTTGCACATGTGACACTTTGTATTTCGTGAGCCATTACTAGTGGCAGGCCCTAAACAGAAGCATAGGAGACCCTTGATTTAGAACCACTGCCCCCAGTGCTAGTCCACCTCCTTGGCTCTCCCTTGTCCAGGAAGAATGACACAGCACATTTCAGAAGAGTGGAGATTCCTTTGATGTCATCATCAACAAACCTACTCCCTCTCTTGGCTTTCCTGGAGTGACTGTAGTGGAAATAACACCTCATGTCCTTAGGTGCTGCATCCATTTGTCCATATTCATACATGAATACACACAAGCCCCACTCATATTTAAATCTTCCCTGATCTGTCATCTTGTGAAGTCACACATGTTGACTTGATAGGGACCATATTCATGCTTTGGAGCAGAAGGAAAGGAGAAGGAATGGGTTAAAATAAAGCACCAATGCAAATACCATTTGACCCGGGAATTCCACTCCTAGGAATTTACCCAGAGAAAACAAGTTCTCAGATACAAAAAGACATATGCACCCCTGTGTTTATTGCAGCACTATTTATAATAGCCAAGAAATGGAAGCAACCTAAGTGTCCATCAGTAGATGCATGGATAAAGAAGATGTGGTACATATACACAATGAAATATTATTCAACCATAAGAAAGAATCAAATCCTACCATTTGCAACAACATGGATGGAGCTAGAGGGTATTATGCTCATGAAATAAGTCAGGCAGAGAGAGACAAATGCCAAATGATTTCCCTCATTTGTGGAGTATAACAACGAAGCAAAACCAAAGGAACAAAATAGCAGCAGACTCACAAAGTCCATGAAGGGACTATAGGTACCAAAGGGGAGGGGTAGGGGATGGCAGGTGGGGAGGGCAAGAGAAGGGGATTGAAGGGTATTGTGATTAGTACACATGGTGTGAGGGGATCATGGGAAAGACAGTGTAGCACAGAGAAGACAAGTAGTGACTCTGTGGCATCTTACTACACTGATGGACGACTGTGACTGCATGGGGTATGGGGGGGACTCGATAATATGGGTGAATGTAGTAACCACATTGTTTTTCATGTGAAACCTTTATTAAGAGTGTATATCAATGATACCTTAATAAAAATAAATAAATAAAGCACCAATGCATAGAGGAGGAAGGCCACATGAAACCCCAGTGGAGGGACAATGATAGAACTAAGATACTGGATTTTCTTTGCTAGATGCTGTATTCAGAGTCCATTCATCACACATAGTAGGTACTTATAAATATTTGTTGACTCATTGAATTAGGAGTCTGGACAGATCTAAATTTCTCTCTCTCTCAAATAAAAAAGCAGATCATCTAAGAGAGATACTAATTATGGTATCTTTTTTTTCCCTTTTTAAATAGATGAAGAAATAGGTTTAGAGAGATTTGCCCAAGTCACAAGAGTTGAGATTAAAACCGAGATTCCAATTCCTTGTCTTATGTTCTTCCCAGTAAACTGAGCTAACACTAAGAGTAAGAGAAACCAGCCTTGATCCAGTGTTCCATTTAGTGAGAGCACGGGGGAATGCAGTGAAGAACTGGATCTAGTCCCTGCCCCTCACCACGAGGGAATCACACACAACAAACCACGGCTGTGCTAACAGTGTGGCAGTAAAAGCTGGGCAAAGTGCTTGGGTGGCAGGGGGTACAGAGAGGTGTCATCCGTGCTGATCCTCAAAAGGTTTGACAAGTGAAAGGTCTCGGGGAGGATCCTGTCAGGCCAGTACAGCAGCAAGGAAGTGCTTATGTAATTCAGGGATGGCAGGTGGTCTGGTGTGGGTTTGGAGCTTGGAGGGTATGTCACAGGAGATGAGGTTGGGAGAAAGATAAGGAGGAGCAGGTTTTTTAGAAGCCTTGAATTCAGTTACTCACTTTTTTTTTTTTTTTTTATTGAAGGGTAATTGACAACAGTATTACATTACATTAGTTTCAAGTGTACAACACAGTGATTCAACATTTATATACATGATAATTCTAGGTACCAGCTATCACCAAACCAAGTTGTTACAATATTTTGACTATATTCTTTTTTTTTTTTTTTTTTTTTTTAATTATTATTTTTTATTGAAGGGTAGTTGACACACAGTATTACATTACATGAGTTTCAAGTGTACAAAACAGTGGTAGAACATTTATATACATAATTCTAGGTTCCAGCTATCACCCTACCAAGCTGTTACAATATCTTGACTATATTCCTTATGCTATACCTTACATCCCGGTTACTAATTTATTTTACCATTGGAAGTCTGTCCTTTTTTTTTTTTTTTTTTTTTTTTTTTTGTGAGGGCATCTCTCATATTTATTGATCAAATGGTTGTTAACGACAATAAAATTCTGTATAGGGGAGTCAATGCTCAATGCACAATCATTATTCCACCCCAAGCCTAATTTTTGTCAGTCTCCAATCTTCTGAGGCATAACAAACAAGTTTTTACATGTAGAACAAATTCTTACATAATGAATAAGTTACATAGTGAACAGTACAAGGGCAGTCATCACAGAAACTTTCGGTTTTGCTCATGCATTATGAACTATAAACAGTCAGTTCAAATATGAATACTCATTTGGTTTTTATACTTGATTTATATGTGGATACCACATTTCTCTCTTTATTATTATTATTTTTAATAAAATGCTGAAGTGGTAGGTAGATACAAGATAAAGGTAGAAAACATAGTTTAGTGTTGTAAGAGAGCACATGTAGATGATCAGGTGTGTGCCTGTAGACTATGTGTTAATCCAAGCTAGACCAGGGCAATAAAACATCCACGTATGCAGAAGATTTCTCTCAGAACAGGGGGGGTGAGGTTCTAAGCCTCACCTCTGTTGATCCCCAATTTCTCACCTGATGGCCCCCCTGCGACTGTGCCTGTCTTAGGTTGTTCCTCCCTTGAGGAATCTTACCCGTCTCTGGCTAACCAGTCATCTTCCGGGGCCATACAGGGAAATGTGAAGTTGGTAAGTGAGAGAGAAGCCTTATTGTTTGAAAAAGTTAGCTTTTTACTTCTTTGCATATTTATGCCCTGTGGCTTCTATGCCCAGCATTTGTCTTGAGGTATCTTTACCACTTGGAAGAATTATGATACTCGGTAAATTTGATATGAGGCACGAATTCTATTTAAGGGTTGTAATTAGGAAGGAAGAAGAAAAGCTATAGAAGTAGCAGGCGGAAGAAAACATGGGAAGATTGATTATTTCTTTGATATATCTTCTTGTAGAGTAACTTCAGCATGTATAGGTTTTAAGCTACTACTTAAATTGCACACACACATTAACATAATAGGAGTATAGTTACATAACCAAAGCATATCTGTAATTACCAGCCATCTGCAGTGAAACCAAGAAAACCAGTTAGGCACCTTAGGCATTTGTGAAAACTTATCTATGATATGGTGGATATTGTCCAAATGAACTTGAACAGTCTGAGAGAAATCAGACAAATTAAAACAACCCATTCCTGGGGACTGTTCACATGCCATATGTTCTTTTAACAGTAAATAGTTTGTAGTTGTAAGACTTTGGAGCGCTACAATTTGCACTTCTCCAAATTCTTGGTTGAGTTCCAACAGTATAGATCCAGTCCAATTTTGTTGTTTTACTGTATGCACAGGCCAGCTTCGATATCTCCTTCCTCATTCCCATGGCAGGTCCAGGAACTGGTGGGATGAGTGCATCTACAGCTGTAGCAGTGCGTGGATCTTTGTTGGGGTTTTTTGATGATCATCTTCTGGCATGAGTCTTCCAGAGGGTGCAGATGTTGGAAGTTCTTTTTCATATCGTATCTTAGTTCATTTTCGGGGTAGCCCAATTAGGCTTTGATCCTCTGTATAAACACAAACAGACCCTTTGCCTACACTTTTATATGCCCTTTATACCCTTGTGTAGAACTCGTTGGAGGTTACCACACAGGAACTGCCCTTTTTTTTTTTTTTTTTTTTTGCTATCACTAATCTACACTTACATGACGAATATTATGTTTACTAGGCTCTCCCCTATACCAGGTCTCCCCTATAAACCCCTTTACAGTCACTGTCCATCAGCATAGCAAAATGTTGTAGAATCACTACTTGCCTTCTCTGTGTTGTACAGCCCTCCCTTTTCTCCTACCCCCCCATGCATGTTAATCTTAATACCCCCCTACTTCTCCCCCCCTTATCCCTCCCTACCCACCCATCCTCCCCAGTCCCTTTCCCTTTGGTACCTGTTAGTCCATTCTTGGGTTCTGTGATTCTGGTGCTGTTTTGTTCCTTCAGTTTTTCCTTTGTTCTTATATTCCACAGATAAGTGAAATCATTTGGTATTTCTCTTTCTCCGCTTGGCTTGTTTCACTGAGCATAATACCCTCCAGCTCCATCCATGTTGCTGCAAATGATTGGATTTGCCCTTTTCTTATAGCTGAGTAGTATTCCATTGTGTATATGTACCACATCTTCTTTATCCATTCATCTATTGATGGACATTTAGGTTGCTTCCAATTCTTGGCTATTGTAAATAGTGCTGCAATAAACATAGGGGTGCATCTGTCTTTCTCAAACTTGATTGCTGCATTCTTAGGGTAAATTCCTAGGAGTGGAATTCCTGGGTCAAATGGTAAGTCTGTTTTGAGCATTTTGATGTACCTCCATACTGCTTTCCACAATGGTTGAACTAACTTACATTCCCACCAGCAGTGTAGGAGGGTTCCCCTTTCTCCACAGCCTCGCCAACATTTGTTGTTGTTTGTCTTTTGGATGGCAGCCATCCTTACTGGTGTGAGGTGATACCTCATTGTAGTTTTAATTTGCATTTCTCTGATAATTAGCGATGTGGAGCATCTTTTCATATGTCTGTTGGCCATCTGTATTTCTTTTTTGGAGAACTGTCTGTTCAGTTCCTCTGCCCATTTTTTAATTGGGTTATTTGTTTTTTGTTTGTTGAGGCGTGAGAGCTCCTTATATATTCTGGACGTCAAGCCTTTATCGGATGTGTCATTTTCAAATATATTCTCCCATACTGTAGGGATCCTTCTTGTTCTATTGATGGTGTCTTTTGCTGTACAGAAGCTTTTCAGCTTAATATAGTCCCACTTACTCATTTTTGCTGTTGTTTTCCTTGCCCGGGGAGATATGTTCAAGAAGAGGTCACTCATGTTTATGTCTAAGAGGTTTTCGCCTATGTTTTCTTCCAAGAGTTTAATGGTTTCATGGCTTACATTCAGGTCTTTGATCCATTTTGAGTTTACTTTTGTATATGGGGTTAGACAATGGTCCAGTTTCATTCTCCTACATGTAGCTGTCCAGTTTTGCCAGCACCACCTGTTGAAGAGACTGTCATTTGGCCATTGTATGTCCATGGCTCCTTTATCAAATATTAATTGACCATATATGTCTGGGTTAATGTCTGGATTCTCTAGTCTGTTCCATTGGTCTGTGGCTCTGCTCTTGTGCCAGTACCAAATTGTCTTGATTACTATGGCTTTATAGTAGAGCTTGAAGTTGGGGAGTGAGATCCCCCCTACTTTATTCTTCTTTCTCAGGATTGCTTTGGCTATTCGGGGTCTTTGGTGTTTCCATATGAATTTTTGAATTATTTGTTCCAGTTCATTGAAGAATGTTGCTGGTAGTTTCATAGGGATTGCATCAAATCTGTATATTGCTTGGGGCAGGATGGCCATTTTAACGATATTAATTCTTCCTAGCCACGAGCATGGGATGAGTTTCCATCTGTTAGTGTCCCCTTTAATTTCTCTTAAGAGTGACTTGTAGTTTTCAGAGTATAAGTCTTTCACTTCTTTGGTTAGGTTTATTCCTAGGTATTTTATTTTTTTTGATGCAATTGTGAATGGAGTTGTTTTCCTGATTTCTCTCTCTGTTGGTTCATTGTTAGTATATAGGAAAGCCACAGATTTCTGTGTGTTGATTTTGTATCCTGCAACTTTGCTGTATTCCGATATCAGTTCTAGTAGTTTTGGGGTGGAGTCTTTAGGGTTTTTTATGTACAGTATCATGTCATCTGCAAATAGTGACAGTTTAACTTCTTCTTTACCAATCTGGATTCCTTGTATTTCTTTATTTTGTCTGATTGCCGTGGCTAGGACCTCCAGTACTATGTTAAATAACAGTGGAGAGAGTGGGCATCCCTGTCTAGTTCCCGATCTCAGAGGAAATGCTTTCAGCTTCTCGCTGTTCAATATAATGTTGGCTGTGGGTTTATCATAGATGGCCTTTATTATGTTGAGGTACTTGCCCTCTATTCCCATTTTGCTGAGAGTTTTTAACATGAATGGATGTTGAACTTTGTCAAATGCTTTTTCAGCATCTATGGAGATGATCATGTGGTTTTTGTCTTTCTTTTTGTTGATGTGGTGGATGATGTTGATGGACTTTCGAATGTTGTACCATCCTTGCATCCCTGGAATGAATCCCACTTGGTCATGGTGTATGATCCTTTTGATGTATTTTTGAATTCGGTTTGCTAATATTTTGTTGAGTATTTTTGCATCTACGTTCATCAGGGATATTGGTCTGTAGTTTTCTTTTTTGGTGGGGTCTTTGCCTGGTTTTGGTATTAGGGTGATGTTAGCTTCATAGAATGAGTTTGGGAGTATCCCCTCCTCCTCTATTTTTTGGAAAACTTTAAGGAGAATGGGTATTATGTCTTCCCTGTATGTCTGATAAAATTCCGAGGTAAATCCATCTGGCCCGGGGGTTTTGTTCTTTGGTAGTTTTTTACCTCTTCAATTTCGTTGCTGGTAATTGGTCTGTTTAGATTTTCTGTTTCTTCCTGGGTCAATCTTGGAAGGTTATATTTTTCTAGGAAGTTGTCCATTTCTCCTAGGTTTCCCAGCTTGTTAGCATATAGGTTTTCATAGTATTCTCCAATAATTCTTTGCATTTCCGTGGTGTCCGTCGTGATTTTTCCTTTCTCGTTTCTGATATTGTTGATTTGTGTTGACTCTCTTTTCTTCTTAATAAGTCTGGCTAGAGGCTTATCTATTTTGTTTATTTTCTCGAAGAACCAGCTCTTGGTTTCATTGATTTTTGCTATTGTTTTATTCTTCTCAATTTTATTTATTTCTTCTCTGATCTTTATTATGTCCCTCCTTCTGCTGACCTTAGGCCTCATCTGTTCTTCTTTTTCCAATTTTGATAATTGTGACATTAGACCATTCATTTGGGATTGCTCTTCCTTTTTTAAATATGCTTGGATTGCTATATACTTTCCTCTTAAGACTGCTTTTGCTGTGTCCCACAGAAGTTGGGGCTTAGTGTTGTTGTTGTCATTTGTTTCCATATATTGCTGGATCTCCATTTTGATTTGGTCATTGATCCATTGATTATTTAGGAGCGTGTTGTTAAGCCTCCATGTGTTCGTGAGCCTCTTTGCTTTCTTTGTACAGTTTATTTCTAGTTTTATGCCTTTGTGGTCTGAAAAGTTGGTTGGTAGGATTTCAATCTTTTGGAATTTTCTGAGGCTCTTTTTGTGGCCTAGTATGTGGTCTATTCTGGAGAATGTTCCATGTGCACTTGAGAAGAATGTATATCCCGCTGCTTTTGGATGTAGAGTTCTATAGATGTCTATTAGGTCCATCTGCTCTACTGTGTTGTTCAGTGCTTCCGTGTCCTTACTTATTTTCTGCCCGGTGGATCTATCCTTTGGGGTGAGTGGTGTGTTGAAGTCTCCTAGAATGAATGCATTGCAGTCTATATCCCCCTTTAGTTCTGTTAGTATTTGTTTCACATATGCTGGTGCTCCTGTGTTGGGTGCATATATATTTAGAATGGTTATATCCTCTTGTTTGACTGAGCCCTTTATCATTATGTAGTGTCCTTCTTTATCTCTTGTTACTTTCTTTGTTTTGAAGTCTATTTTGTCTGATATTAGTACTGCAACCCCTGCTTTCTTCTCACTGTTGTTTGCTTGAAATATGTTTTTCCATCCCTTGACTTTTAGTCTGTACATGTCTTTGGGTTTGAGGTGAGTTTCTTGTAAGCAGCATATAGATGGGTCTTGCTTTTTTATCCATTCTGTTACTCTGTGTCTTTTGATTGGTGCATTCAACCCATTAACATTTAGGGTGACTATTGAAAGATATGTACTTATTGCCATTGCAGGCTTTAAATTCGTGGTTACCAAAGGTTCAAGGTTAGCCTCTTTAGTATCTTACTGCCTAACTTAGCTCGCTTATTGAGCTGTTATATACACTGTCTGGAGATTCTTTTCTTCTCTCCCTTCTTGTTCCTCCTCCTCGATTCTTCATATGTTGGGTGTTTTGTGCTGTGCTCTTTCTAGGAGTGCTCCCATCTAGAGCAGTCCCTGTAAGATGTCCTGTAGAGGTGGTTTGTGGAAAGCAAATTCCCTCAGCTTTTGTTTGTCTGGGAATTGTTTAATCCCACCGTCATATTTGAATGATAGTCGTGCTGGATACAGTATCCTTGGTTCAAGGCCCTTCTGTTTCATTGTATTAAATATATCATGCCATTCTCTTCTGGCCTGTAGGGTTTCTGTTGAGAAATCTGACGTTAGCCTGATGGGTTTCCCTTTATAGGTGACCTTTTTCTCTCTAGCTGCCTTTAACACTCTTTCCTTGTCCTTGATCTTTGCCATTTTAATTATTATGTGTCTTGGTGTTGCCCTTCTTGGATCCTTTCTGTTGGGGGTTCTGTGTATTTCCGTGGTCTGTTTGATTACTTCCTCCCCCAGTGTGGGAAAGTTTTCAGCAATTATTTCTTCTAAGATACTTTCCATTTCTTTTCCTCTCTCTTCTTCTTCTGGGACCCCTATAATACGGATATTGTTCCTTTTAGATTGGTCACACAGTTCTCTTAATATTGTTTCATTCCTGGAGATCCTTTTGTCTCTCTCTATGTCAGCTTCCATGCGTTCCTGTTCTCTGATTTCAATTCCATCAATGGCCTCTTGCATTCTATCCATTCTGCTTATAAACCCTTCCAGAGTTTGTTTCATTTCTGCGATCTCCTTTCTGGCATCTGTGATCTCTTTCCGGACTTCATCCCATTTTTCTTGCGTGTTTCTCTGCATCTCTGTCAGCATGTTTATGATTCTTATTTTGAATTCTTTGTCAGGAAGACTGGTTAGGTCTGTCTCCTTCTCTGGTGTTGTCTCTGTGATCTTTGTCTGCCTGTAGCTTTGCCTTTTCATGGTGATAGGAATAGTCTGCAGAACTGGGACGAGTGACGGCTGGAAGGACTTCCTTTCTTGTTGGTTTGTGGCCCTCCTCTCCTGGGAGAACAGCGGCCTCTAGTGGCTTGTGCTGCGCAGCTGCGCGCAGACAGGGTTTCTGCTTCCTGCCCGGCTGCTATGGAGTTAATCTCCGCTGTTGCTGTGGGCGTGGCCTGGCTCGGGCAGCTGCTCCAAAGTGGTGGAGTCGCGTTGGAGCAGGAGCTGCTGGGAGGCTATTTATCTCCGTAAGGGGCCTCCCTGCTCCCTGCAGCCCAGGGGTTAGGGTGCCCAGAGGTCCCGGATTCCCTCTGGATTAAGTGGCCCGCCCTGCCCCTGTAAGACTTCCAAAAAGCACCCGCCAAAACAAAACAACGACCACAAAAAAAAACAAGAAAAAAAATTTTTTTTAATTAAAAAAAAAAGGTGGTCGTTCGTTTTTCTTTATTCTCCGGTGCCAGCCTCAGGCCTCTGCTCACCGGTCTTTCTGCCCTGTTTCCCTAATATTGGTGTCCCTGTCCCTTTAAGACTTCCAAAAAGCGCTCGCCAAAACAAAGCAGCAAAAAAGCAAAAAAAAAAAAAAAAATGGTCGCGCGCTTTTCTTATGTCCTCTGTCGCCCAGCCTCCAGTGCCTGCTCACTGTTCTTGCTGCCCTGTTTTCCTAGTATCGAGGGCCCTGCACTCTGGCCCGGATGGCTGGGGCTGGGTGTTCGGCAGTCCTGGGCTCCGTCTCCCTCCCGCTCTGCCTGCTCTTCTCCCGCCGGGAGCTGGGGGGAGGGGCGCTCGGCTCCCGCGGGGCCGGGGCTTGTATCTTACCCCCTTCGCGAGGCGCTGGGTTCTCTCAGGTGCGGATGTGGTCTGGATATTGTCCTGTGTCCTCTGGTCTTTATTCTAGGAAGGGTTGTCTTTGTTATATTTTCATAGATATATGTGGTTTTGGGAGGAGATTTCCGCTGCTCTACTCACGCCGCCATCTTCCGCCCCTCCTTGACTATATTCTTTATGCTATACATTACATCCCGGTTACTTATTTATTTTACAATTGGAAGTGTGTTTATATATATATATTTTGTGAGGGCATCTCTCATATTTATTGATCAAATAGTTGTTAACCACAATAAATTTCTGTATAGGGGGGTCAATACTCAATGCACAATCATTAATCCACCCCAAGCCTAATTTTCATCAGTCTCCAATCTTCTGATGCATAACGAACAAATTCTTACATGGAGTACAAATTCTTACATAGTGAATAAGTTACATGGTGAGCAGTGCAAGGGCAGTCATCACAGAAGCTTTCGGTTTTGTTCATGCATTATGAACTATACACAGTCAGTTCAAATATGAATATTCATTTGATTTTTAAACTTGATTTATATGTGGATACCACATTTCTCTATTATTATTATTTTTAATAAAATGCTGAAGTGGTAGGTAGATACGAGATAAAGGTAGAAAACAGAGTTTAGTGTTGTAAGAGAGCAAATGTAGATGATCAGGTGTGTGCCTGTAGACTATGTGTTAATCCGAGCTAGACGAGGGCAATAAACATCCATGTATGCAGAAGATTTCTCTCAGAACATGAGGGGGGAGGTTCTATGCCTCACCTCTGCTGCTCCCCATTTTCTCACCAGATGGCCCCCTGCGACTGTGCCTGTCTTAGGTTGTTCCTCCCTTGAGGAATCTTACCCAGTCTCTGGCTAACCAGTCATCTTCTGGGGCCATACAGGGAAATGTTAAGTTGGTAAGTGAGAGAGAAGCCTTATTGTTTGAAAAGGTTAGCTTTTTACTTCTTTGCATATTTATGCCCTGTGGCTTCTATGCCCAGCATTTGTCTTGAGGTGTCTTTACCACTTGGAAGAATTATGATACTCGGTAAATTCGACATGTGGCACGAGTTCTATTTAAAGGTTGTGATTAGGTAGGAAGAAGAAAAGCTATAGAAGTAGCAGGCAGAAGAAAACCTGGGAAGATTGATTATTTCTTTGACATATCTTCTTGTAGAGTAACTTCAGCATGGATAGGTTTTAAACTACTAATTAAATTGTGCACACACATTAACATAATAGGAATATAGTTACCTAACCAAAGCATACCTGTAATTACCAGCCATCTCCAGTGAAACCAAGAAAACCAGTTAGGCACCTTAGGCATTTGTGAAAACTTATCTATGATATGGTGGATATTGTCCAACTGAACTTGAACAGTCTGAGAGAATTCAGATAAACTAGAACAACCCATTCCTGGGGACTGTTCACATGCCATATGTTCTTTTAACGATAAATAGTCTGTGGTTGTAAGATTTTGGAGTGCTACAATTTGCACTTCTCCTAATTCTTGGTTGAGTTCCAACAGTATAGATCCAGTCCAATTTTGTTGTTTTACTGTATGCACAGGCCAGCTTAGATATCTCCTTTATCATTCCCATGGCAAGTCCAGGAACTGGTGGGATGAGTGCATCTACACCTGTGACAGTGCGTGGATCTTTGTTGGAGTTTTTTTTTTTTTTGCTGATCATCTTCTGTCATGAGTCTTCCCAAGATTGCCGATGTTGGAAGTTCTTTTTCATATCGTATCTTAGTTCATTTTCGGGGTAGCCCAATTAGGCTTTGATCCTCTGTATAAACACAAACAGACCCTTTGCCTACACTTTTATATGCCCTTTATACCCTTGTGTAGAACTCGTTGGAGGTCACCACACAGGAACTGCTTTTTTTTTTTTTTTTTTAATCATTAATCTACACTTACATGATGGATACTTTGTTTACTAGGCTCTCCCCTATACCAGGTCCCCCCTATATACTCCTTTACAGTCACTGTCCATCAGCGTAGCAACCTGTTGTAGAATCACTACTTGTCTTCTCTGTGTTGTACAGCTCTCCCCTTTCTCCCACCCCGCTATGGATGCTAATCTTAATACCCCTCTTTTTCTGCCCCCCCTTATTCCTCCCTACCCACCCATCCTCCCCAGTCCCTTTCCCTTTGGTACCTGTTAGTCCATTCTTGAGTTCTGTGATTCTGTTTCTGTTTTGTTCCTTCAGTTTTTCCTTTGTTCTTATATTCCACAGATGAGTGAAATCATTTGGTATTTCTCTTTCTCTGCTTGGCTTGTTTCACTGAGCATAATACCCTCCAGCTCCATCCATGTTGCTGCAAATGGTTGGATTTGCCCTTTTCTTATGGCTGAGTAGTATTTCATTGTGTATATGTACCACATCTTCTTTATCCATTCATCTATCGATGGACATTTAGGTTGCTTCCAATTCTTGGCTATTGTAAATAGTGCTGCGATAAACATAGGGGTACATTGGTCTTTCTCGTACTTGATTGCTGCATTCTTAGGGTAAATTCCTAGGAGTGCAATTCCTGGGTCAAATGGTATGTCTGTTTTGAGCATTTTGATGTACCTCCATACTGCTTTCCACAATGGTTGAACAAGTTTACATTCCCACCAGCAGTGTAGGAGGGTTCCCCTTTCTCCACAGCCTCGCCAACATTTGTTGTTGTTTGTCTTTTGGATGGCAGCCATCCTTACTGGTGTGAGGTGATACCTCATTGTAGTTTTAATTTGCAGTTACTCACTTTTTCATCTATCATACATTTTTTTGGTACTTACAAGGCCCTAAGCATTGGGGATACAAAGATAATTCGGATACTCATATCCTTGTCCTTGAACAAATCAGATGCTTGTTTTAACTTGGTCCCTTTGTAGAGGCATATAAAGCATCATTGGAGGGAGAGAATCAGAGAATGGAGAGGCTAGAAAAAATTTCAGCTCATGAAACTGGGCTGTGGGAGTGTAGGAGAGTCTCAGTCCCTCTGGACTTACTCCTGGTTGCTCTGGACATGTTCCACCCAGATCCAGACTCCCACTGGTCTCTGCCCTCCCAACCCTTTCATTTCTCATGTCCTTTCCTTTACAGCCAAACTCCTAGAAATAGTTTTCTGCTCTCAAAATTGTCACTTCTCACTCATTCCTCTGTTTACTGGTTTCTGCCCCTGTTGCTACTTAAACTCTTCCAGCAGGATCAATAATGATGTCGTTATGGCCAGTTACAGTGGACTTTTTGGTCCTTATCTTACTTGACCTGTTAGCATTTGATGATTGTCCATTCCCTTTTTATTGACACATTCTTGGTTTCAGTAATACCAACTCTCTTAATTTCTCTCCTACTTCCTTGGTGCTCCTCCCAGTCTCCTTGATAATTTTCTCTCTGGTCAGCACTGGAGAGTTGCTGCTCTTTAAGGTTTCATCTTAGGCTCTCTTTTCACTCAGCACATTGTCCCGGGACTGTTTCATTCATCACCATGGCTTTGCCTCCTGCCATATGCTAATGACTCAAATCTCTCCCCATTCCTGACCTCTCTCCTGAGCTCCAGACCCATAAAGCTAACATTTCTGTCTACAATAGAGCTCATTATCTTCCTCTCCCAAGTTCTCCTTCTCAGTCTAGGTCTTTCTAGAGTGGCAGCCGTTCCCTAGCTGAAGGCTATTGTTGGCCACTAGCTTCAAAGGACTTAAGAATTTAAAAGAAGCAAGCCAAAGAGAAAATGAACCTCAGGAGACCAAATCATTAGAGTCCCTATCCCTGTCCCTGCAGCAGGTGCCCCACTCTTTGTTGTGGTGGCCTGGACCTTGTCCTTGAATATGTACCATTCTTGTCACCCCTCCTGCCTGAAGGAGTTTGGGGCAGGGCAGAGAGGAGCCTTATGCTTCACCAGGCCTTCAGCTCAACCAGAAGGAACTGCCCTTAGGGTTCGATATTGCATAGAGGTCCAGGAAGATGAAGGTTTCTCTGAGATTGTTTCCTCATGTGTAACGTGGAGCTAACATAAGGATAAACAAAAGAATATGTAGGAACACTCTTGGTATGCTGTACACCATAGGCTGTATTCACTGGTCATTGACTGACTCTGAGCCAGATAAAGAATGTTAATCTCAAAGAAGCCTATTGAATTATTAGTTAGTAAGGGTCATGACCATGACTGTGGCCTACAGTTGATGAGTTTTTCACTAAATTAGATCTTAGAAACATTGGTGGTAAAAAAGGAGTAGTGAGGAACGACTTTGTTTTCTGTTTATATATATAATTCCTACCATTTCTCCCCAGCTTTTAGTCACAGAAGGGGAAAAGAGTCTAAAAATATGTGTTGGTACCAATTTCTGTTTTTGATATGGGTAATTAACAGCTGAAAACAAAGCTGTTAATTGCCACTCCTATCAATGGGTGGTCTTTCATGTAGGCTGCTTAGATGTGAAAAACAATGATGTCAGAGAAGCTCTGTTCCTTGCTTGGACATATCACCCTGGTGTATTCCCATCCCAGAGAGTGCTGTACTGTTCTGAGCAGGACAGACTAAAGAGCGGGCTATGTTCTGCCCAGAACCTTCCCACTGACCCATGTGGTGGAGTGCACACCTTCCTCTGGCATTCATCACACCTACCAAAGGTCAAGTAGCTCCCTTCCCTTTGGACTTTTAAAATGTACCAACTCAAGTTTCTGAGAGACCAGCTCTATTGAAGTCAGGCAGCTACATAGTGATGAAGGCACAGGATCCAGAAACTGGTTTGACTTTGGGCCCTGTGACCTTGGGCAAATGACATCCCCTCTGTGCTTCAGCCTTTTTTTTTTTTTTTTTTGTAGATAATTATTTTTTATTGAAGGGTAGTTGACACACAGTATTACATTAGTTTCAGGTGTACAACACAGTGATTCAACATTTATATACATGATAATTCTAGCTACCAGCTATCACCATACCAAGTTGTGACAATATTTTGACTATATTCCTTATGCTATACATTACATCCCAGTTACTTATTTATTTTACAATTGGAAGTCTGTACTTTTTTGTTTGTTTGTTTGTTTGTTTTTTTGAGAGGGCATCTCTCATATTTATTGATCAAATGGTTGTTAACAACAATAAAATTCTGTATAGGGGAGTCAATGCTCAATGCACAATCATTAATCCACCCCAAGCCTAATTTTCATCAGTCTCCAATCTTCTGAAGCATAACAAACAAGTTCTTACATGGAGAACAAATTCTTACATAGTGAATAAGTTACATGGTGAACAGTACAAGGGCAGTCATCACAGAAACTTTCGGTTTTGCTCATGCATTATGAACTATAAACAATCAGTTCAAATACGAATTTTCGTTTGATTTTTTTTTTTTTTTAATAATTATTTTTTATTGAAGGGTAATTGACACACAGTATTACATTACATGAGTTTCAAGTGTACAACACAGTGGTAGAACATTTATATACATAATTCTAGGTTCCAGCTATCACCCTACCAGGCTGTTACAATATCTTGACTATATTCCTTATGCTATACATTACATCCCGGTTACTAATTTATTTTACCATTGGAAGTCTGTCCTTCTTTTTTTTTTTTTTTTTTTTTTTTTTTGTGAGGGCATCTCTCATATTTATTGATCAAATGGTTGTTAACGACAATAAAATTCTGTATAGGGGAGTCAATGCTCAATGCACAATCATTATTCCACCCCAAGCCTAATTTTTGTCAGTCTCCAATCTTCTGAGGCATAACAAACAAGTTTTTACATGTAGAACAAATTCTTACATAATGAATAAGTTACATAGTGAACAGTGCAAGGGCAGTCATCACAGAAACTTTCGGTTTTGCTCATGCATTATGAACTCTAAACAGTCAGTTCAAATATGAATACTCATTTGGTTTTTATACTTGATTTATATGTGGATACCACATTTCTCTCTTTATTATTATTATTTTTAATAAAATGCTGAAGTGGTAGGTAGATACAAGATAAAGGTAGAAAACAGTTTAGTGTTGTAAGAGAGCAAATGTAGATGATCAGGTGTGTGCCTGTAGACTATGTGTTAATCCAAGCTAGACCAGGGCAATAAAACATCCACGTATGCAGAAGATTTCTCTCAGAATAGGGGGGGTGAGGTTCTAAGCCTCACCTCTGTTGATCCCCAATTTCTCACCTGATGGCCCCCCTGCGACTGTGCCTGTCTTAGGTTGTTCCTCCCTTGAGGAATCTTACCCGTCTCTGGCTAACCAGTCATCTTCCGGGGCCATACAGGGAAATGTGAAGTTGGTAAGTGAGAGAGAAGCCTTATTGTTTGAAAAAGTTAGCTTTTTACTTCTTTGCATATTTATGCCCTGTGGCTTCTATGCCCAGCATTTGTCTTGAGGTGTCTTTACCACTTGGAAGAATTATGATACTCGGTAAATTTGATATGAGGCACGAATTCTATTTAAGGGTTGTAATTAGGAAGGAAGAAGAAAAGCTATAGAAGTAGCAGGCGGAAGAAAACATGGGAAGATTGATTATTTCTTTGATATATCTTCTTGTAGAGTAACTTCAGCATGTATAGGTTTTAAGCTACTACTTAAATTGCACACACACATTAACATAATAGGAGTATAGTTACATAACCAAAGCATATCTGTAATTACCAGCCATCTGCAGTGAAACCAAGAAAACCAGTTAGGCACCTTAGGCATTTGTGAAAACTTATCTATGATATGGTGGATATTGTCCAAATGAACTTGAACAGTCTGAGAGAAATCAGACAAATTAAAACAACCCATTCCTGGGGACTGTTCACATGCCATATGTTCTTTTAACAGTAAATAGTTTGTAGTTGTAAGACTTTGGAGCGCTACAATTTGCATTTCTCCAAATTCTTGGTTGAGTTCCAACAGTATAGATCCAGTCCAATTTTGTTGTTTTACTGTATGCACAGGCCAGCTTAGATATCTCCTTCCTCATTCCCATGGCAAGTCCAGGAACTGGTGGGATGAGTGCATCTACAGCTGTAGCAGTGCGTCGATCTTTGTTGGGGTTTTTTGATGATCATTTTCTGGCATGAGTCTTCCAGAGAGTGCAGATGTTGGAAGTTCTTTTTCATATCGTATCTTAGTTCATTTTCGGGGTAGCCCAATTAGGCTTTGATCCTCTGTATAAACACAAACAGACCCTTTGCCTACACTTTTATATGCCCTTTATACCCTTGTGTAGAACTCGTTGGAGGTCACCACACAGGAACTGCTTTTTTTTTTTTTTTTAATCATTAATCTACACTTACATGATGAATACTTTGTTTACTAGGCTCTCCCCTATACCAGGTCCCCCCTATAAACCCCTTTACAGTCACTGTCCATCAGCATAGCAAAATGTTATAGAATCACTACTTGCCTTCTCTGTGTTGTACAGCCCTCCCTTTTCTCCTGCCCCCCCATGCATGTTAATCTTAATACCCCCTTACTTCTCCCCCACTTATCCTTCCCTACCCACCCATCCTCCCCAGTCCCTTTCCCTTTGGTACCTGTTAGTCCATTCTTGAGTTCTGTGATTCTGCTGCTGTTTTGTTCCTTCAGTTTTTCCTTTGTTCTTATATTCCACAGATAAGTGAAATCATTTGGTATTTCTCTTTCTCCGCTTGGCTTGTTTCACTGAGCATAATACCCTCCAGCTCCATCCATGTTGCTGCAAATGATTGGATTTGCCCTTTTCTTATAGCTGAGTAGTATTCCATTGTGTATATGTACCACATCTTCTTTATCCATTCATCTATTGATGGACATTTAGGTTGCTTCCAATTCTTGGCTATTGTAAATAGTGCTGCAATAAACATAGGGGTGCATCTGTCTTTCTCAAACTTGATTGCTGCGTTCTTAGGGTAAATTCCTAGGAGTGGAATTCCTGGGTCAAATGGTAAGTCTGTTTTGAGCATTTTGATGTACCTCCATACTGCTTTCCACAATGGTTGAACTAACTTACATTCCCACCAGCAGTGTAGGAGGGTTCCCCTTTCTCCACAGCCTCGCCAACATTTGTTGTTGTTTGTCTTTTGGATGGTAGCCATCCTTACTGGTGTGAGGTGATACCTCATTGTAGTTTTAACTTGCATTTCTCTGATAATTAGCGATGTGGAGCATCTTTTCATATGTCTGTTGGCCATCTGTATTTCTTTTTTGGAGAACTGTCTGTTCAGTTCCTCTGCCCATTTTTTAATTGGGTTATTTGTTTTTTGTTTGTTGAGGCGTGAGAGCTCCTTATATATTCTGGACGTCAAGCCTTTATCGGATGTGTCATTTTCAAATATATTCTCCCATACTGTAGGGATCCTTCTTGTTCTATTGATGGTGTCTTTTGCTGTACAGAAGCTTTTCAGCTTAATATAGTCCCACTTACTCATTTTTGCTGTTGTTTTCCTTGCCCGGGGAGATATGTTCAAGAAGAGGTCACTCATGTTTATGTCTAAGAGGTTTGTGCCTATGTTTTCTTCCAAGAGTTTAATGGTTTCATGGCTTACATTCAGGTCTTTGATCCATTTTGAGTTTACTTTTGTATATGGGGTTAGACAATGGTCCAGTTTCATTCTCCTACATGTAGCTGTCCAGTTTTGCCAGCACCACCTGTTGAAGAGACTGTCATTTCGCCATTGTATGTCCATGGCTCCTTTATCAAATATTAATTGACCATATATGTCTGGGTTAATGTCTGGATTCTCTAGTCTGTTCCATTGGTCTGTGGCTCTGCTCTTGTGCCAGTACCAAATTGTCTTGATTACTATGGCTTTATAGTAGAGCTTGAAGTTGGGGAGTGAGATCCCCCCTACTTTATTCTTCTTTCTCAGGATTGCTTTGGCTATTCGGGGTCTTTGGTGTTTCCATATGAATTTTTGAATTATTTGTTCCAGTTCATTGAAGAATGTTGCTGGTAGTTTCATAGGGATTGCATCAAATCTGTATATTGCTTTGGGCAGGATGGCCATTTTGACGATATTAATTCTTCCTAGCCACGAGCATGGGATGAGTTTCCATCTGTTAGTGTCCCCTTTAATTTCTCTTAAGAGTGACTTGTAGTTTTCAGAGTAAAAGTCTTTCACTTCTTTGGTTAGGTTTATTCCTAGGTATTTAATTTTTTTTGATGCAATTGTGAATGGAGTTGTTTTCCTGATTTCTCTTTCTGTTGGTTCATTGTTAGTATACAGGAAAGCCACAGATTTCTGTGTGTTGATTTTGTATCCTGCAACTTTGCTGTATTCCGATATCAGTTCTAGTAGTTTTGGGGTGGAGTCTTTAGGGTTTTTTATGTACAGTATCATGTCATCTGCAAATAGTGACAGTTTAACTTCTTCTTTACCAATCTGGATTCCTTGTATTTCTTTATTTTGTCTGATTGCCGTGGCTAGGACCTCCAGTACTATGTTAAATAACAGTGGAGAGAGTGGGCATCCCTGTCTAGTTCCCGATCTCAGAGGAAATGCTTTCAGCTTCTCGCTGTTCAATATAATGTTGGCTGTGGGTTTATCATAGATGGCCTTTATTATGTTGAGGTACTTGCCCTCTATTCCCATTTTGCTGAGAGTTTTTAACATGAATGGATGTTGAACTTTGTCAAATGCTTTTTCAGCATCTATGGAGATGATCATGTGGTTTTTGTCTTTCTTTTTGTTGATGTGGTGGATGATGTTGATGGACTTTCGAATGTTGTACCATCCTTGCATCCCTGGAATGAATCCCACTTGGTCATAGTGTATGATCCTTTTGATGTATTTTTGAATTCGGTTTGCTAATATTTTGTTGAGTATTTTTGCATCTACGTTCATCAGGGATATTGGTCTGTAGTTTTCTTTTTTGGTGGGGTCTTTGCCTGGTTTTGGTATTAGGGTGATGTTAGCTTCATAGAATGAGTTTGGGAGTATCCCCTCCTCCTCTATTTTTTGGAAAACTTTAAAGAGAATGGGTATTATGTCTTCCCTGTATGTCTGATAAAATTCCGAGGTAAATCCATCTGGCCCGGGGGTTTTGTTCTTTGGTAGTTTTTTGATTACCTCTTCAATTTCGTTGCTGGTAATTGGTCTGTTTAGATTTTCTGTTTCTTCCTGGGTCAATCTTGGAAGGTTATATTTTTCTAGGAAGTTGTCCATTTCTCCTAGGTTTCCCAGCTTGTTAGCATATAGGTTTTCATAGTATTCTCCAATAATTCTTTGCATTTCCGTGGGGTCCGTCGTGATTTTTCCTTTCTCGTTTCTGATACTGTTGATTTGTGTTGACTCTCTTTTCTTCTTAATAAGTCTTGCTAGAGGCTTATCTATTTTGTTTATTTTCTCGAAGAACCAGCTCTTGGTTTCATTGATTTTTGCTATTGTTTTATTCTTCTCAATTTTATTTATTTCTTCTCTGATCTTTATTATGTCCCTCCTTCTGCTGACCTTAGGCCTCATCTGTTCTTCTTTTTCCAATTTTGATAATTGTGACATTAGACCATTCATTTGGGATTGCTCTTCCTTTTTTAAATATGCTTGGATTGCTATATACTTTCCTCTTAAGACTGCTTTTGCTGTGTCCCACAGAAGTTGGGGCTTAGTGTTGTTGTTGTCATTTGTTTCCATATATTGCTGGATCTCCATTTTGATTTGGTCATTGATCCATTGATTATTTAGGAGCGTGTTGTTAAGCCTCCATGTGTTTGTGAGCCTCTTTGCTTTCTTTGTACAGTTTATTTCTAGTTTTATGCCTTTGTGGTCTGAGAAGTTGGTTGGTAGGATTTCAATCTTTTGGAATTTTCTGAGGCTCTTTTTGTGGCCTAGTATGTGGTCTATTCTGGAGAATGTTCCATGTGCACTTGAGAAGAATGTATATCCCGCTGCTTTTGGATGTAGAGTTCTATAGATGTCTATTAGGTCCATCTGCTCTACTGTGTTGTTCAGTGCTTCCGTGTCCTTACTTATTTTCTGCCCGGTGGATCTATCCTTTCGGGTGAGTGGTGTGTTGAAGTCTCCTAGAATGAATGCATTGCAGTCTATATCCCCCTTTAGTTCTGTTAGTATTTGTTTCACATATGCTGGTGCTCCTGTGTTGGGTGCATATATATTTAGAATGGTTATATCCTCTTGTTTGACTGAGCCCTTTATCATTATGTAGTGTCCTTCTTTATCTCTTGTTACTTTCTTTGTTTTGAAGTCTATTTTGTCTGATATTAGTACTGCAACCCCTGCTTTCTTCTCACTGTTGTTTGCTTGAAATATGTTTTTCCATCCCTTGACTTTTAGTCTGTACATGTCTTTGGGTTTGAGGTGAGTTTCTTGTAAGCAGCATATAGATGGGTCTTGCTTTTTTATCCATTCTGTTACTCTGTGTCTTTTGATTGGTGCATTCAACCCATTAACATTTAGGGTGACTATTGAAAGATATGTACTTATTGCCATTGCAGGCTTTAAATTCGTGGTTACCAAAGGTTCAAGGTTAGCCTCTTTAGTATCTTACTGCCTAACTTAGCTCGCTTATTGAGCTGTTATATACACTGTCTGGAGATTCTTTTCTTCTCTCCCTTCTTGTTCCTCCTCCTCGATTCTTCATATGTTGGGTGTTTTGTGCTGTGCTCCTTCTAGGAGTGCTCCCATCTAGAGCAGTCCATGTAAGATGTTCTGTAGAGGTGGTTTGTGGAAAGCAAATTCCCTCAGCTTTTGTTTGTCTGGGAATTGTTTAATCCCACCGTCATATTTGAATGATAGTCGTGCTGGATACAGTATCCTTGGTTCAAGGCCCTTCTGTTTCATTGTATTAAATATATCATGCCATTCTCTTCTGGCCTGTAGGGTTTCTGTTGAGAAATCTGACGTTAGCCTGATGGGTTTCCCTTTATAGGTGACCTTTTTCTCTCTAGCTGCCTTTAACACTCTTTCCTTGTCCTTGATCTTTGCCATTTTAATTATTATGTGTCTTGGTGTTGCCCTTCTTGGATCCTTTCTGTTGGGGGTTCTGTGTATTTCCGTGGTCTGTTTGATTACTTCCTCCCCCAGTGTGGGGAAGTTTTCAGCAATTATTTCTTCTAAGATACTTTCCATCTCTTTGCCTCTCTCTTCTTCTTCTGGGACCCCTATAATACGGATATTGCTCCTTTTAGATTGGTCACACAGTTCTCTTAATATTGTTTCATTCCTGGAGATCCTTTTGTCTCTCTCTATGTCAGCTTCTATGCGTTCCTGTTCTCTGATTTCAATTCCATCAATGGCCTCTTGCATTCTATCCATTCTGCTTATAAACCCTTCCAGAGTTTGTTTCATTTCTGCGATCTCCTTTCTGGCATCTGTGATCTCTTTCCGGACTTCATCCCATTTTTCTTGCGTATTTCTCTGCATTTCTGTCAGCATGTTTATGATTCTTATTTTGAATTCTTTGTCAGGAAGACTGGTTAGGTCTGTCTCCTTCTCTGGTGTTGTCTCTGTGATCTTTGTCTGCCTGTAGCTTTGCCTTTTCATGGTGATAGGAATAGTCTGCAGAGGTGGGCCGAGTGACGGCTGGAAGGACTTCCTTTCTTGTTGGTTTGTGGCCCTCCTCTCCTGGGAGAACAGCGGCCTCTACTGGCTTGTGCTGCGCAGCTGCGCGCAGAGAGGGTTTCTGCTTCCTGCCCGGATGCTATGGAGTTAATCTCCGCTGTTGCTGTGGGCGTGGCCTGGCTCGGGCAGCTACTCCAAAATGGTGGAGTCGCGTTGGAGCAGGAGCTGCTGGGAGGCTATTTATCTCCGTAAGGTGCCTCCCTGCTCCCTGCAGCCCAGGGGTTAGGGTGCCCAGAGATCCCGGCTTCCCTACCTCTGGATTAAGTGACCCGCCCTGCCCCTTTAAGACTTCCGAAAAGCACCCGCCAAAACAAAACAACGACCACAAAAAAAAACAAGAAAAAAAATTTTTTTAATTAAAAAAAAAAAAAAATTTTTAATTAAAAAAAAAAAAGGTGGTCGTTCGTTTTTCTTTATTCTCCGGTGCTAGCCTCAGGCCTCTGCTCACCGGTCTTTCTGCCCTGTTTCCCTAGTATTGGGGTCCCTGTCCCTTTAAGACTTCCAAAAAGCGCTCGCCAAAACAAAGCAGCAAAAAAGCAAAAAAAAAAAAAAATGGTCGCGCGCTTTTCTTATGCCCTCTGTCGCCCAGCCTCCAGTGCCTGCTCACTGTTCTTGCTGCCCTGTTTTCCTAGTATCGAGCGCCCTGCACTCTGGCCCGGATGGCGGGGGCTGGGTGTTCGGCAGTCCTGGGCTCCGTCTCCCTCCCGCTCTGCCTGCTCTTCTCCCGCCGGGAGCTGGGGGGAGGGGCGCTCGGCTCCCGCGGGGCCGGGGCTTGTATCTTACCCCCTTCGCGAGGCGCTGGGTTCTCTCAGGTGCGGATGTGGTCTGGATATTGTCCTGTGTCCTCTGGTCTTTATTCTAGGAAGGGTTGTCTTTGTTATATTTTCATAGATATATGTGGTTTTGGGAGGAGATTTCCGCTGCTCTACTCACGCCGCCATCTTCCGCCCCTCCTCTCGTTTGATTTTTATACTTGATTTATATGTGGATACCACATTTCTCTCTTTATTATTATTATTTTTAATAAAATGCTGAAGTGGTAGGTAGATGCAAGATAAAGGTAGAAAACATAGTTTAGTGTTGTAAGAGAGCAAATGTAGATGATCAGGTGTGTGTGTGCCTGTAGACTATGTGTTAATCCATGTGCTTCAGCCTTATACTCTATAAAGTAAGAGGGCTGAATGGAAATGAACTTAGGTTCCCTCTAGCTCTCCCATCCTGTGATCTCCTCCCAGAGATGTTTCCAGTGTCTCTCCAAGGTGACAAAAATGAAGCAAACCTCACCTCTGCCCTTCATTAACTCGTAGTATGGTAGCATTTACACTGCTTTCTTGGTAGGCAAACTACTTTATCTGCCCCAGTTCCTCATTTGAAAAATTAAGGTGACACCTACTTGGAAAAGTTGTTATGAAGATACACATAATGTATAAACAAACATGCAGTGACAGTTTAAACACAGCATCATACCTGTTATTTTTAGGCCCTAATTGAGTGATTGTTAATTGACATTATCGTTGTTTCCCTGGCAGCGGTGGAGTATGGTGAAGAGCCAAGCCCAGATGCCCCTGTGCCACCCTGTGATCAGCACATCTTACAGTTTCTTTGGTCATGTACCCTGTAGCATGTGTCTCTGTGTGTCAGAAGCTGTCCTCCCTGGAAAGTGTCTGTATGTGACCTTGGATTCATAGCATGTGGCCCTAACTGGCCCAGCATGTTAGCCTGTCTGAAGGAATTGGCTTGTTTGGGCTGGTAGGTGTCAGGAGCTGTCTCTGGTGTGGTTTCTGACTGGCTTTGCATTTAACATACCCTTATTAAAATAACTGAAAACAAATAAAAAGCAATGTGCTTTCCCACTTTCCAAACCCAAGGCCTTTACATCTTGGGGCAGAAGTAGCCAAATGCCATGACAGAGAAGTGGCCTAACCTAGTCCTCTCTTTCCTTCCTGTGCCTTGAATCTATCTTAACCCATCCTTTCCTACCTTGTGACGTCTCCATTCCCCTCTCTTCTTCTCTGTTAAGGTACTCTCAGGTTTCCTATTCTGAAAAAACTTCTTCTTGACCCTAATAATTACATTTTCAAGAGAGAGGCAACCTAGAAAGTAGAAAGAGTTTGTCATTGGAGCTGGAGACCTGAATTCAAACCTAGCTTTGCCATTGACTGGCTTATGTGACCTTTGGCACATCACATAATCTCTCTGAGCCTGCATTTCTTCCTATTTAGGATGGACCTGTTCAACAGGATGGTACTTGATAGATGCTAAGTGAGTGCTTCCTCCCCTGGGTTCTGTGGCACAGCATCCTGGGCCCTTTCCCAAACTCTCTCTTCTTCACTGTCCACCTGTCCCAACCATCGTGTTCTTTGAACTCTGGCTTCCATCTCTCCTGCTCAGGACCTCATCTATTCCAGCCCAGTGGACACAGCCCGAAAGGTACTGATGGTTCTTAGGAGCTTTTTGCAGAGGAATGAGGATATCCAAGTGGAAGGTCTCATCCGAGGCCATTTCCTGCTAATCCTACAGCATCTGCTGGTGGAGCATGAGGCATCCCCCCGAGAAGGTCAGTCTACAGCCGCTGAGCACACATTTTGGTCTGAAGGTTATTTCTACCCTGATGAAGCCTTCTCCAGGAGAGAGAGTCAGAGTTTTCTCTGCAAAAGAAAAGTCAATCCAGTGTGGCATCAGACTACACGTTACTTCCTTCCTCTCTTGGACAGTGGGTGCTCACCCTTCTTGGTTTGGGATGTCTGAATGTGTGTGTGTGTGTGTGTGTGTGTGTGTGTGGTATATGTTTATGTTTAATGTCTCTGTGTGTTTAGCCTGGGTGGGTGTGTTTGATGCATGCATGTGCGGCATGTGCCCAGAGCTGTTTGTTACAAGAAAGGCAGCCCCAGTTGGGAAGAAGAAAGCAGGAAATGGGGAGGCCAGGGAGGCAGTAGCAGCCAGCAGGGGCCAGGACAGGGGTGACTGTGATACACTGGAAGCTCCCAGTGAGGTTTATGTAGATACTTTCCAAATCTGGAATGGAACTGCCTGGAGTCAAGGAAGCTTGATGTTTGGTTCAGTTTGAAGACACTGAAAAGACTAGGATTGGTTTGTCTTTTCCTACTTTTAGAAAGTTGACTTTTAAAAATATAATTGATATACAATATTATATTGGTTTCAGATGTACAACATAGTAATTTGACAATTATATACATTACAAAATGCCCACCACTGTAAGTATAGTTACCATCTGTTAACATACAAAGATAATATGATATTGTTGACTATATATTCCCTATAGAAAGCTGAATTTTTAAGTTAAATTTCTAAGCAATTAAGAGAAAATGGGAGTGATCCAGTTTTATTCTTTTGCATGTAGTTGTCCAGTTTTCCCAGCACCATTTATTGGAGAGACTGTTTTTTCTCCATTGTGTAGTCTTTCCTCCTTTCCATGTAACCTAGGAATTCCACATCTGGAATTTACCTGCAGAAAACAAAATCACTAATTCAAAGAGATATATGCACTTCTGTTTTTATTGCAGCATTATTTACAATAGCCAAGATATGGAAGCAACTTAAGTGTTCATCAATAAATGAATAGATAAATATGTGGCATATATACACAATGGAATATTACTCAACCACAAAAAAAATGATATCTTGCCATTTATGACAACACTGATGGACCTAAAGGATATTATGCTCAGTGAAATAAGTGAGACAGAGAAAGACAAATACTATATGATTTCACTTACATGTGGAATCTAAAAAACAGAACAAATGAACAAACAAAACAAAAAGGCTCATACAGAGAAGGGACTAGTGTTTGCCATGTGGGGAGGAGGATGGGTGAAATAGGTGAAGGGGATAAAGAGATACAAACTTTAACTTATAAAACAAATTAGTCACTGGGTGGCAATACAGGACAGGGACTATAGTAAATAATATTGTAATTTCTTTGTATGGTGATGGATGGTAACTACACTTACTGTGATGAGCATTTAGTAATGCATCTAATTGTTGAACTACTATGTTGTACATCTGAAACCAATGTAATATTATATATCAACCTTATTTCAATAAAAATCTTAAAAAATAATAAATAATAAAGAGGAACTTGGGGGAAAGCTGTGGTCCAGTCCTGACTGAGGACAGGTTTGGAGGTAGGCTTAAGGGTGTCTGGAGAAGCTGAGTCCTTCCTTTCCAGGGATAAGCCCTAACTGCTGATGGTGTATAAGAGCCATGAGACTTCATGGGAACACACAGTGGAAAGCCCATGGGCATTGGATTCAGATTTGGGTTCAATTCCTGGCCCTGCCACTTACCATTTGTGGAACCTTGGAGAGAAGTTACTCAGCCTCTCTGGGTCTCATTTTTCTTAAATGCAAAACAGGAATAACAATCCCCGTTTCACATGGTTTTAAGGGGATGAAGTGAAATATAGAATTCCTGGTACTCACTCCAGAGCTGGCACTCAGTATGTCAGTTGCACTTGTCCCCAGTAAAAGGGAGGCAAGCAGGAAACAGGGGTAGATCCCAACAAACCACTTAACACAGAGCGGGGTGTCTGACTGAGCTTGGGTTGATCTGAGTATCAGGCCCCTGACAGCCTCCTTGTTCTCACAGCCTCAGGGAACCTGCCGTTGCTGCTCAGCCTCCTCTCCTTAATGCAGCTGAGGAACGAGTCAGAGCAAGAACTGGACAGCATGGCCATGAACCTCCTTCACCAAGGTGCCTGGGCTGCTGGAACAGTGCCTGAGGGCCTGGACTGCGCGTGCTGTGGGCGCTGCCCAGAAGCGCCGGTGTTGTTCCTTTACTCTGTCTAGCATCCCTTTGGACCTGTGAATCAGTCTGTTTCTGTTGGCTTCTTGCTGAGGGACCTTCCAGATCTTTATCTACTTGTTCTCTGGGAGTGTTTGGGTGACAAAATAATACTGTGTGACAAGCATAAGCTCTGAAGTCAGGAAGGTCTTGTTCTCAGCTTAGTCACTAGCAATGTGACCTTGGGCAATCGCCAAGCCCCTATGAGCCTTAGGTTTCTCATAGGTAGAACAGTACTTAGCTGATTTAGGGGTGAGGTAAGGAATAGCTGTAGATGTAGAGTGCCACACAGTGCCTGGCATGCAGTTGGCCATCAGCCTGGATACTATCCATTTAGATTCATTTTTCCTGGCACAAGCTCAGTTCTCCATATTCCCCCACAGCTGGCTCAGGATCTGATGATCCACTTCACAGTTCTCTAGGCCTCTTTTCTACCTTTCATTGCTCATGTATGCAGTTGCCACATCACAGGCAGTACCATCAGGAAGATTTGTTGAGACAAGGTTGAAATTAATAGTAAAAAAAGTGTCTTCAGTACCTGGGGACTGTCAGGTCCTCTAACCACAGGTGAGGATGGTTCTGTCTTTGCCTGGAACCCAGGCCTCCTCATGAGAGATCAGGGTCAGGCTCAAAAAAGGCCTCCAGGCCCGGCCTGGTGCTGGTCTTGCCAACCTGTCTGTCAGGTCAAGGGTGATGCTCAGCTGGGAGGACAGTCTATGTATGCTAAAGTCAGCCAACAGAAAGGCTTTTGACAGGGAGGAGTAATGGACTGAAACATACACATGAAGTAATCTACATTTACATAGAACCTTTTAGCACTTTTATTTGAGAGCATTGAGGGGAGAGGACTGTAGTTCAGGGGTAAGGATATGGTTTGTGGCTGCTTGTCTCATTGACTGTAAGTCAATTAGAAGTCAGGTGTTACGTGAGTGCCAAAAAAGTGAATGGAGACTGAGGTAGGTTTCATATTGGGCTGATGTTGGGGCAGGGCAGCAAGGAGTGGGATTCCCAGAAGGAAAGGGATACATCCTATAATTGTCTACTCAACAGTGTAGTAACTGCTGTGATGGGTGCCGGAACTTAGAGACATCTAATTTGTCTTAAGAGGTTGAAGAAGGCTTTACAGGAGAAGTGAACTTAGAGCTGAATCTTGACTGCTGAATAGGAGTTAAGGAGTTAGCCAGATGGGCATAATGTGAGAGAAAACATGATAAATTCAGGGAACTGCACATGGATGGTTACAGAGCTTCCCTGGGAAGGTGGTGAGTACCCTACTGCTGGAGGAATTCAGAGGCTGGATCTTCTTCCTGCTAAGGGGGGCAGGCTGGCCTAAATCATCTCTGTAGACCTTCCAGCCTGGGGTCCATGCCAACATAAGCACTGCCTCAGGATGCCTTTTGACACCTAAACTTGTGTAGTCTGTTCTAACATGCAGCTGTAGGCAGCTTGGGTGATGTTTGATCAAATGGAGATATGAACGTGCCTTTAGGCTTGTCACTCTGTTTCTTTCCATTGGCTGAACACCCAGGACACTTAGTTTCTACTTGGCCCAAGAGTAATGTCTGGCCCAAAGCAATATACAGATTTGATGCAATCCCTATCAAATTACCAACAGCATTCTTCAACGACCTGCAACAAATAGTTCAAAAATTCATATGGAAACACCAAAGACCCCGAATAGCCAAAGCAATCCTGAGAAGGAAGAATAAAGTCGGGGGATCTCACTCCCCAACTTCAAGCTCTACTACAAAGCCACAGTAATCAAGACAACTTGGTACTGGCACAAGAACAGAGCCACAGACCAGTGGAACAGAATAGAGTCTCCAAACATTAACCCAAACATATATGGTCAATTAATATTCGATAAAGGAGCCATGGACATACAATGGGGAAATGACAGTCTCTTCAACAGATGGTGCTGGCAAAACTGGACAGCTACATGTAAGAAAATGAAACTGGCTCACTGTCTAACCCCATACACAAAAGTAAACTCCAAATGGATCAAAGACCTGAATGTAAGTCATGAAACCATAAAACTCTTAGAAAAAAACATAGGCAGAAATCTCTTGGACATAAACATGAGCGACCTCTTCATGAACATATCTCCCCAGGCAAGGGAAACAAAAGCAAAAATGAACAAGTGGGACTATATCAAGCTGAAAAGCTTCTGTACAGCAAAGGACACCATCAATAGAACAAAAAGGCATCCTACAGTATGGGAATATATTCATAAATGACAGATCTGATAAAGGGTTGACATCCAAAATATATAAAGAGCTCACACACCTCAACAAACAAAAAACAAATAATCCAATTAAAAAATGGGCAGAGGAGCTGAACAGACAGTTCTCCAAAGAAGAAATTCAGATGGCCAACAGACACATGAAAAGATGCTCCACATCGCTAATCATCAGAGAAATGCAAATTAAAACCACAATGAGATATCACCTCACACCAGTAAGGATGGCTACCATCCAAAAGACAAACAACAACAAATGTTGGCGAGGTTGCAGAGAAAGGGGAACCCTCCTATACTGCTGGTGGGGATGTAAATTAGTTCAACCATTGTGGAAAGCAGTATGGAGGTTCCTCAAAAAGCTCAAAATAGAAATACCATTTGACCCAGGAATTCCACTTCTAGGAATTTACCCTAAGAATGCAGCAGCCCAGTTTGAAAAAGACAGATGCACCCCTATGTTTATCGCGGCACTATTTACAATAGCCAAGAAATGGAAGCAACCTAAGTGTCCATCAGTAGGTGACTGGATAAAGAAGATGTGGTACATATACACAATGGAATATTATTCAGCCATAAGAAGAAAACAAATCCTACCGTTTGCAACAACATGGATGGAGCTAGAGGGTATTATGCTCAGTGAATAAGCCAGGCAGAGAAAGACAAGTACCAAATGATTTCACTCATATGTGGAGTATGAGAACAAAGAAAAACTGAAGGAACAAAACAGCATCAGAATCACAGAACCCAAGAATGGACTAACAATTACCAAAGGGAACAGGACTGGGGAGGATGGGTGGGAAGGGAGGGATAAGGGCAGGGAGAAAAAGGGGGACATTATGATTAGCATGTATAATGTGGGGGTGGGGCAACGGGGAGGGCTGTGCAACACAGAGGAGACAAGTAGTGATTCTACAGCATCTCACTACACTGATGGATAGTGACTGTAATGGGGATTGTGGGGGGGACTTGGTGAAGGGGAGAGCCTAGTAAACATAATGTTCTGCATGTAATTGTAAATTAATGATAACAAAATTTAAAAAAAGAGTAACATCTGAAATTAGTCAGTTGAGGGCCATTATGTACAGGAAGCATGGGTGCTGGTGTGTGTTTAAGCCATGGAGTGCTGCACAGTGGTATGCCTGGGGAGATGGTGCACATGCGGAGATGGCATGTGTGGGGACTCTCATCTCTTGCAGTGAGCAAGCTGTGTAGGAAGTGCAGCCCCACTGACGTGGACATCTTGCAGCCCTCCTTCAACTTCCTGTATTGGAGCCTTCATCAAACCACGCCAAGCAGTCAGAAAAGAGGTGCTGGGGCCCAGGCTGGGATCAGTGAAGAGAAAGGATGTGGGACAGTGTTTGTGGCCCTTCCTACCATCAGTTTTTCCATCTTAAAAAAATAAATAAGGGCACATATGATTGGGCCAGATGGTCATAACGTCCTTTTTGATAACTTGCATTTCTAGAATGTAGTTGGGACACTTAGATCTTCAAGCTGATCCTGTTGTTTATTTGCCATATTTGCATGAAACCCCCATGAGGTGCTAACTAACCACCATGGTGGCACTGAGCTGGGACTCTTGTGTGACTCACATGGCCCCTGCCCTACCGGACCTTCTATAGCTGTTGCAGTGCTCCTCAGCAGCACAGCCCTGATAGAGCTTCTGGAAAAGATGCTGGCGCTCACCTGGGCTGAGGTGGGTTCCCCCAGGACTGCACTCCTCTGCTCCGCCTGGCTGCTCACTGCCTCCTTCTCTGCCCAGCAGCACAATGGCAGTTTACAGGTTAGTCTCAGGTTAACCCCTGTGGCTTTGGGGATGGGATGCTTACTAAGGAGTATAAGACCCTAAGTTCTGGTCCCAGCTCTGCAGCTTATTAAGTACATAATCTTGGCAAGGTATTTAACTCTCTGAGCTTCAGTTTCCTTGACTACAAAACAAGGAAAAAACATCCAGTGTTCTCAGGTTGGTTTACATTAATCCATTTAGCACACATGGATTACTTATGTGTCAGGCTGTATTCTAGGCACAGAGGAATAAAAAATGAATATGGCATGTGCCCCACACCTGGGAAACTGTATTATAGTCTTTAAGCATAGCCTTGAAAGGTAAATGTACCAGGCAAAGATAGGCACAGGCATTACAGGAAAAGAGAACAATATGAGCAAAGGCATGAAGTTGCACGAATTGAGGACATGGTGTCCAGGTTCGGAGAGTGGTGAGGCACCGTGTGGCTAGATTGTCAGACAGACAGGAAGGCAGAAGCCAGCCTGTGACCTTGAAGCAGTGGTGGGAAGCTGGAAAGTTCCGTAGATGTGTAAGCTGTCGTTGTGATTGATTGACAAGGTAATGCAGGGAACGGGAGCAGTAGACATAGCCACAGAGCACTCCATTTCCTCTTAGCCCCACCCCTGTATAGGGCCTTGTCATCACAGTGCCCTACATGAACTCCTCTCTGAGCTGCTTCATACTGAGGTGTTTCTCCCCTAAGGCTGGCTGCCCTTGTGGACAGAAACCATCTCTTAGGTTTTGGGGTGTCCTTGTCCTGTGCCCAGTCCTGTGCCGGCCTTATGCTGGGCACACACTCATTTGTGTAGAAGTGAAGTCAATTTTAAAGTCTGGCCTCCAGGGTGGCAGATTGATGCTATAGCGTATCTGCAGGTTGTTACCTAGGGAGTTGATTTGGGACAGGTACCTTTCCTGCTTTTCTGTGTGAGGCTGTTGGGCCCACCTTGCAGTCACCTGCTTGGGTGGAAGCCTGCACCTTGTCCTTGGCTTTGCCCTGGCTGTCAGCTCATAGCTAGCCAGTTCCCTACTAACCACCTCCACTCCAAGTACCCCCACTGCCCTAGCTCAGGCCTGATCATTTGTCCCCATCACTAACGTGGCCTCTTCACAGTCATGCGGCCCCTAGCTTCTCCCCTCTTCTACATATCCTGTCCCTGCAGCCATTCTGTCTGTATGTCCCCTCTGCCCACACTCCTTCAGTCGCCTTTTTGTTTTCCACCTGGTGGCCAAGACCCTTTTTACCTAGCCCCTCTGCAGCCTTACTTTCTGCCATTCCAACCTCCTTCTGTGTCCTCTGGCCAAGTGTTTGCTCTTCTCACAGTCAGCTGTGCTCTTTCATATCTGTGTAACTTTGTTTTTGATTGATTGATAGACTTTTAATAGCCTTTATTTTTAGGACAGTTTTAGATTTACAGAAAAACTGAGCAGATAGCACAGAGTTCCCATATAACCCCTGTTCAGTCTCCTCTATTAACGTCTTATATTAGCATGGTATTTCTACATCTTTGCACAGATTGGTTCTTCTGCCTGGAACCTGATGATTCCAGTAGCCAACAGCACTTTTGACGAACTGCTTTGTGCCAGACTGTGTTAGATTCAAGCAGAGGATAAGTAGTCCCTGCCTCCAGACAGCTTGTGTTCTAGATGAGGAGAATAGAGCAGACTCACAGCTATGAACCTACCATCCAACTAACCTCTCAGTTTGGACATTGCTTTGACATTAAGGAAAGGAACACATTTGCCAAGGTTGATCCTCAGCTATTCTTTCCAACAACTCCAGAGGGAATGAAAGCAGATGGCATTATGCCCTTTCCTAGATGAAGAAAGGAACAAGGTGAGAGAAGTGCAGTGTAGTGACTTGCCCACAGCTATACAGCCAGCAAGTGGCAGAGCTAGGATTTTGATTCTGGGCCATCCGAGTCCAGATCTATGTTAGGTGGAGAGTCAACCATAAATGAGTCCAGGGAAGGCTCTCTGGTGGAGAAGGGTCCTTGAGGATTAGGGAGATTTAGGAGAAGAAGGATTCTCCAGGTATGGGGTTAGTTTTCCTCAAGACTCTGTATGACCATCTCTGTTCTAGTGGATGCAGTGTGTGTATGTGTGTTGGGGCGGGGGGTGGTGGTGTAGAAAAGATACTGGGGCAGGTTTTTTTCTACCCAAGTTCCCAGAATGTGGGGTCATCTCTTTACCCACTGCCCTGTCAGGTTCACCAGACACTGTCCGTGGAACTGGACCAAGTATTGAGCTTCCTCAGCTTTCCAAAGAAAAAAGCTGCCCTGCTCTCAGGTATGGGCCTAGTATCCTCTCACAGGAGAAGAAAAGTTTTCCTCCTAGATTCTGAGATGGGACCACCCCTCCCAGACCAGCCTATGGTCACCCCATTGTTATCTCCATTGTCCTCTTCCTTTGACAGAGCTGGGTGGGGAAGGAGGCAAGAATTGGGTATAAGGAGTTTCTTGCTTTTAGCTGCCGTGTTATGCTTCCTGCGGACATCCCTGCAACAAAGCTTTTCTTCTGCCCTGGTGACCCTAGTGCCATCAGGGGCCCGGCCACCACCAGCCCCTGAGGACACTGTACTAGCTCCACTGGGAACATCACAAATCCTGTCCCTGGTCATCGGATTGCAGAACCTCCTGGTGCAGGTAAGGCCCTTGCTGAATTGGGACCCAGGCAATGGGGGCTGCTTCTCCCGGACAAGTGCAGAAAAGGGTTGGCTGCCCTGTCAAGAGCCTGTTATACTCAGCAGGCATGGAGGATAGATATATTGAGACTTTCAAAATTATAGTGACAGAAATAAAACTCAAACTGGCTCAGAACTGCAAAGCCCAGAGGTCAGTAACTGGCTTCAGGCACAGCTGGATCCCAGAGGCTCAGACAGTAGCATCAGATCTCCGTCTCATCTCTTGGCTTTGCATTTCTCTCTGTCAGCTTATTTTCATGAGCTGGTAGGATAACCATTAGCAGCTCCTGGCTTGTATCCTTCCAGCAGAATGAATGTTTCTCTTTCTTTCCAGAATTGGGTCTCACTTGGCTAGGGCACTGTGCCAATTGCTGTGGCTAGAGCCTGGGATGCTCCGATTGACCTGGCCTGAGTCAGTGCCCTCTCCTGGAGGCTGGGGCCTATGGTCAGTTCTCCTTAACCCACATGGACTGAGCATGAGAGAGGGATGGTTCTGCAAAAAAAAACTATTCCCAGAAGGAGGAAGGGATCCTGGGCAAGCCAAAAGAGTAGATAACCATCCCAGAGTGGTTTGTGTTTTATAGCTTAGAGGACTGTTGGAGATCATTGTTTATCTAGATATCAAATGTAAAGGGCAGTGAAGGTATAGAGATAGGTCAAGTGCCTGCTTTTAAGGATTTAACTGCTATGGCTGGGGATGGTGCCATGAGATAGGAGGTAATAGCACAGTGTGGTCAGTGCTGGGCTAAAGGGACACACTGTACATTGGGGGAACAGGACATAACTAATAAGCTGGTGTAGGGTGAGTTCCAGGCTGGCTGTCAGAGAAGGCTTCCTGGAGGAGGTGCTTGAGCTGGGCTGGAAAGACCAAGTGACCTGTCCTAAGTCCTCAAGGACAGGGGCCAACAGAAATGGGATTGATCCTGACAGCACCATTTCATTCTCTGATATAGACTCATTCCCTGTCCCTGGCTTTGTGGCCCATTTCCCTCCCCTGATTCCTCAGAACTTTCTTCACTTTCAAGGAGCTCATTGCCTATTATTTTCAGATGTGTGCTGGTCCCTCTAGGGTGACTGAAACCCCACATGTTTATGTTCTTTTAGTTAGACTTGTACTCTCTTTTCCTTCCCTTTGGAGCTTGCCCAAGACAGACAGTCAGTCACAGATCCACATAGACTGATATGATGGCAAGGCATTCATGAAGCAAGAGGAGGGAGGTGGGGGAGCCAGCAAATGAGTGAGAGGAGTTGCAGAGAGTTTTGGGGTTGGGGTGGAGGCCTTGACTTGAGCAGACGTCACTCAGTGCCCAGATAATGATCGCACATATAGGATATGGCTATTGATCATCATGGGAGATTATGTTGAAGGACTGATCCCCCCTAGGTCTGTGCATAGGCTGGGGGCAGTTGGGAAATGTAAAGAGACATAAGGTGCTCCTGGAGTGGGTCCTGTGCTGGAGGCTTGTTCTGCCAGCACGTCTGAGCCCATGGCTCTGTATTGTTTATGGATCAGACCTCTCTCATGTTGTACCACTTAGCTCTCTCTGTTCCAAGTTCCCATTTTCCTGTCAGTCTTCCCCAGGTGTCAGTTATTCAAAGGTAGGAATTTTGTTTGCTTAATCTTGGTGTCTTGTTCCCCTAGTGGGTTCCAAACCAGTTAAGAAATCAGGAATTGGAGAGCCAAAACATCAGTTTTGTTGCTGGTAAATGCCATAGAAGAATGTAGCTGGGACTTAAGGTCAGCTTGGGCTTCTTTTTGGTTTGAAAAATTTTCAGATATACAGCAAAGATGAATTTTACAGTGAACATTCATACACCTACCACCTAAATCATACCATTAACGTTTTACTATACTTGCTTTATCATATCCAAAAGGAGCTTTTAAACCACCCTCTTACCCTAGGCCAGACCAGGAGCCCATAGGGGGGGAAATTCTGTTTGCATTATGGACACTTCACCAGCTGGCCAAAATCTTAAGAATTTAAGTTCATAGGAGAATGACTTTTAATACCTTACTCCTGCCCTGATGTTAAGCTGACATCTCACCTGTTAGATAAATCCCTTCTTGCATGAGGAGGAGCCAGTCAAAGGTGGGAGGAAAGACAGATGTTCTCTCCAATGTTTCTGAAGGGGCTGAAGTTCCTATTTTAACATTTAGAACATAGGGGGAAATGATTCCCTTACACTCAATACCCAGCAGAAAGCCTGGAACAGAACTGGCATCCAGCAGTGTTTGTTTAGTGAATGAATGAGGACACCAAGATGAACATGACATGGTTCCAGCATTTAAACGCTCACAGAAATTGCACAAATAATTATAACTAATGCCAAAATGACCCATTATTTGAGTCAGGGAAGGCTCCACAGGAGAGGTTGATTTGAACTGTCCTGAGTGATGAAAAGCCTTATAAAGCCCAACAGCTAAACACTAAGAGGCAGACAATACCAAATGTTGATGAGGATGTGGAATAATTGGAACCCTCATACATTATTGGTGGTGGGAATGTAAAATGGTGTAGCTACTTGGAAAACAGCCTGGAAGTACTTGAAAGAGTTAAATACAGAATTACAGTATGACCCAACTTCTGCTACCAGGAATGTGCCCAATATCATTGAAAGCATTTGTCTATATAAAAACGTCTAAAAATGTTCATAGCAGTACTATTCATAATCGCTCAAAAATACAAACAACCCAATGTCCCTCAACTGATGGATGGATAAATTAGTTGTATATCCATACAATTGAATACTATTTAGTATAGTATAAGTGAATAAATAAATGAATACTATTTAGCTGCAAAAAGTAACAAAATTCTGACATGCTGCACAAACCTTGAAAACATGTTCAGTGAAAGAAGCCAAACACAAAAGGCCACATATTATATGAAATGTCCAGAATAGGCAAATCTATAGAGATAGAAAGTACATTAGTGGTTACCTAGGACTAGGGGACTGCTAATGAGTATGGGGTTCCCTTTTGGAATGATGAAAATATTCTGGAATTATGTAGCTGTATAACTCTAGGACTATACTAAAAACCACTGAACTATGCCTTTACAAGGGCAAATTCTAGGTTTGTGAATTATATTGACTACAAAATCCATGTTCTTTCAGTGTCCCAAGAAGTGCATCTTGTGAACAAGAGCCATTGTTACCTGAGGGTAGTCCCTGGGTTTCCTAGACCCCAGTGGCCCCAGCTCCTCACCCACCATGCAGGACCCCTTGCTGGTTGTATGAGGATGCAGGGTGAAAAACTGACACTAGAGCCATATCTTCTTACCAGGTGGGGAAGCTGAGACATGCTGACCCATGACTGTATGATCTTGGGTACCTGGGAAGAGGCTGGAAGTGGCCCCCTCGTTGTTAGTTTTAGATTGAAGGAGAAAGGGCACATGGCCTAGGGTTTTGTTGTACACCTGCTGTGCACCACTACCCAGGAGTCCTTAGGTCTCTCTGGGCCTCATTTTCTCAGCTGTAGGTGAGTGGATTAGCCCAGCCACGTCAAGCTGTGGGCCTTGGAGCCTGAGGGGTTCTGTGGAGGCCTCTCAGGGGTTGTTCAAGAGGGGGAGTGTTTCCCATTGTGCATTTCACTAAGGGAGTTACCGTTTAGTGTTTGCGCCAAGTACTCGTTATACACTCTATATCCAGTTCTCATCTAACCCTCTCAGCAACCCAGATAGTCTTTTTATCCCTGCTCAGCAAGTTTAAGTAACTTTGGCCAGGATCATACGGATGGTAAGTGACTCAGCAAGAATCCAAACCCAAGTCTGCCTCATACTCTTAACCTCCACTGCTGCCTTCCAAAGAACAGCATAAGGAGAGCATAGGAGCTTTTTGTTTGTTGGTTTTTACATTTTAAAAAATCAATTTTATTGAGATATAACTTACATGCAATAAAACTCACCTATTTTAGCTGTATAATGAGTTTGGACAAGTATATATAGTTTTGTAAACACCATCACAATCATGATGTAGATTCCACCTCCCCAGAATGTTCCCTTGTGTCCCTTTGTAGTCAGTGCCTTCTCTTCATCCCTGTCCCTCAGCAAACACTGCTTTCTGTTACTGTAGTTTTAGCATTTCTAGAATTTCATATAAATGAGATCCTACAATATGTGGTCTTGTGTGTTTAGCTTTTTTCACTTTCGCTTAATGCTTTTCATATTCGTTCATATTGTTGTATGACCAGTACTTCATCTCTTTACTGGTGAGTAGTAATCCATTAATGGCTATATGACAATTAGTTTATCCATTCACCTATTGATAGATATTTGAAACTTCTAGGTTTTTGGCTATTATGAATAAAGTTTCTCCTAATACTAAAGTACAGTCTTTGTGTGGATATATGTTTTAATTTCTTTTGGAAATACCTAGGGGTGGGATTGGTGGGTCACATGAAGTTATTAGTTTTCTATTGCTCTGTAACAAGTTACCACTAACTCAATGGTTTAACACACCCATTTATTATCTCACAATTCTGGGAGCAAAGTTCATGGGACCATCTTAAACTTCTGCCTATCGCATATGGTATGTGTCTGTTTAACTTTATAAAGAATAGCATGAGGAATAGTTTACTTTATAAGAAACCATCAAAATAATTTCCAAAGTGTCTGCACTATTTTACCTTCCCACTGGAAGTCTATGAGAGTTCCAGTTGCTCCACATTCTGGCCAACATTTGGTTCTGCCATTCTTTTTAATTTTAATTGTTGCATATATAATGGTATCTCATGGTGATTTTAATTTTAATTTCCCTAATGACTGATGATGATGATATTTTTTGATATGTTTATTAAAGCATAAAATTTTGTTTGATGAAAATTTTGTTTGTTTCTAGTTCTTTCAAAAAAGATTGAAACCCATTGACTTAAACTGTGGGGCTCTTCCAGAACCTATAATCTGTGAATTTCTCAGTGGGGCCCTGGGCCTATCTCTCTCCTTCTTCTGAAACAAAGCATTCCCTGAATGATTATCTACAGGGCCACAATCCCAAATCTGAAATTCTGAAATCCAAATGATTCTGAAAACCAAATGTTTTTTTCTTGGTTGGCACCAAAACTCATTGGTAGCAAAACCTGACATGAACTTCTGTGGTGGTTTTTTTGTTTGTTTGCAGAAGGACCCTCTTTTGTCCCATGCCTGTGTTGGCTGCCTGGAGGCCTTGCTTGACTACCTGCATGCCCGAAGCCCAGACATCGGTAGAAACCTTCCTTGTTCTCTGATGTTCCTTTGGGGGAGATTGTAGGGGGCCAGCCCCTGCCACCCTTCCACCCCAGACCGCCATCTCCTATTCAGTAATTCACACTGATTTTGTTTAATTCTTTTACTAACACCACAAAGGCACTGTCATGCCCATTATACCAATGAGGGTCAGAGAGGTCAAGCATCTTGCCTAGCCAAGGTCACAAAGCTCTTATGTGGCAGAACACCTTTTGTTGCCTACCACCTATCGCAGTGGGGTATGTGGTTTCCCTGAGCCAGGCAGCATAGGTGGGTAGAAGCCCAGGAAGAAAGAAACTTCCTGCAGTCAGCTTGTCTACTGCTCTGTCTCTAGCTGAGCAGCTCTTTTTTGAGTCAATAGGAGAAAGTCCTCTTTAGCAATGTTCTAAGGCTTTTGGAAAAACAGCATCAACAACCCAGGGTGACTGGTGTTTCCTATAGCCCTCCATGTAGCCTCCCAGCCCTGGAATCGTTTTTTGCTGTTTACCCTCCTGGATGCTGGAGAGAATTCCTTCCTCAGACCTGAGATCTTGAGGCTCATGACCCTGGTAAGTGCAGAAAGAAGGGGCTTGTGCTCTGAAAAATACCAGAGCTGGGTGATCCTGAGGCTAGGGACACCTTACTTTTATCCTAATTCAACCCTCATCCTTGAAGGTTGAGGGGCTAGGCAGGCCTTTCCCTATAAGTGCCCTGCTCAGAGGATTCCTCTAAATGCCTACACTTACCAGGGCCTGCCCACCACCAGTCAGATCCTTTGCTAAGTACCAAAAATGTCAATGAGCCAAATGCTCTCTGCCTTTAAGGGTCCCTCAGTCTACAGAGAAGGAGATAGACAAGGAAACTTACCATTAAACTAAGATGTTATTAGTGGTAGAGGATAGAATAAGTGCCTGGCACACAATAAGCGCCCACTGAATAAACAAGCCTGTGAATGATAGAGAAGTGCATCAATGAATACATCAGTGTTTGGTGTGAGAATAGAAAAAAGAGTAATTGCTTCTGCCAGAGCTGGGAGGGAAATGTGAAGAAGAATTAAGTAAGTACTCAATTAGTGTTGTATTTCTTTAGTAAAATGGAAGAACATTCAGCAGGAAGGTAACTTTTTATTTGAGGCTTGAAGGATTAGCAAAGAGGAAAAGTATTCCAGGTAGTAAAGTGAGCACAGCAGGTACATGAGCACATGGTGGTGTGTCTGGGTAAACACAACACAATCCCTTATTTGGCCATGAGTGTGAGGTGCAAGACTGAGGGGTGTGGGAGAGTACTGGGCCAAGTCTCTCAGGGATTTGCAGTCTACCTCATTTGCCCACTCTCCCATGACACAACCCTACCCCTGCCCACCAACTCTGAGCTCCTTGGAGAAAGTAATCTGTGGGCTTCCGATCTGTCCCCAGCTCAGTGCTGAGCATGGCAGGAGCACAGGAAATGTCTGTGAATAAAGGAGAGGCCAAACCACTGTGTTTGGGGCTTCTCTCCATGGTCCAGTTTGTGCGGTTCCAGAGCAGCTGTGTCCTCTCTCTTGAAGAGGTGGGTTATGTTCTGCAAGGCGTGGCTTCAGCTGACCTCTCTGCTCTCTCAAATACCACACTGCAGGCTCTGCGTGGCTTCTTCCTGCAGGTGGGTAGAAAGGAGATGCTGTGTAACCAAAATGTGAGGCTAGACCCTACACACTGTCTTCTCTGGGGCGCTCTGGCCACAGCAGCCAGTGGGAGGTCAGGAGGGCAGGGTGTGGAGGGTAGAGGGCCTGTATGGAGTGGGCACTGAGAAAGTTCATCTTCCCTGCCCTTTTCTCCCTTCAGGTCCAGAGCACAGGCCTCCTGGTTGATCACACCACAGTCCGGACCCTGCAGGCCTCCTTGGAGGGCCTTTCCCTCAGGGCTTCCTCAGCCCAGCCACCCCCGCAGGACATGCTGTATCCTTTCTTGCATTTGGGAGTCTTGGTCTTGGGAAGGTCACCCAGACTATGGGTGGCTGTGGTATCATGCTTCAGGATGGACAGGTGCACTGTCTATAGCCCCACCCTCCAAAGCAAGCCAGTCAGTGAGAATAATTAATAGTGAAAGTAATAACAATAACTTGTTCTGCTTATTAAGCTCCTGCCAAGGACCAGGCCTATTACATGCACTATGTCTAATCCTCACAGCAGGTAGGAGAGTTAACATAGTTGTAATTTAAACCAGAGAAGTTAAATGAAGTGCCCAGGCTCACACAGTGATAGCATCAAGATTAGATCCCAGATTGGTCTGTCTCCAAAGCCACATTACCAAACTCAAGAAGGAGGTAGTTCTTCCCCAAACTTGAAGAAAGTTGCCCAAGCCCAGCTGGTATGGCCAGTGTTGGGGGGTTCTGGGTAACTTGCATGTCCCTGAGAAAGCCTGGGTCTGTGGGCAGTGATCAGAGGCCATTGGGAGGGGGTGTGGTGCTCCAGAGACACTCTGGAGGGGTATGTGTGTGTATGGGGGTACTTCCTCTGCTTCCCCACCAGCTGCCTCCCTGGTTCCCTCCCTTCCCACTTCCCTGGTATGGTTCCTTAACCTAGGTGTTCAAGTCCTAATTTTAGAATCTAGCCCACTCTTCTTAGCACCTGTGTTCTTGCCCGTTTTTGCCCTTTTGGGCTCTGGAAGTGTGGTTCTCCCATGACTAGCCCCACCTCTGTTGTTTTCCTATCGTGTTTTGCTGCCAGCTGCGTAGGAGGGGTGGCTGTATCCCTATCGCACATCAGAGACTGAATCTCAGGACTTGAAGGTACAGAAGTGGAGAGAACCGAGACCTGGAGAAGATAAAGTCAGGACAGAATTGCTGGGGAAATGGGTGGCAGTTGTAGCCATTCTTCTGGAGCCATTTACTCCACTGTTGAAATGGAATCAGGAAGTAAAATGATACACTCATGTCTCTGGGCTCTCCAAAAACATTCACCCTCAACTCATCTTGGCTTCTTTGGGCTGGTTCTTTAGCCCGTTGGATGGCCATCGCTTCAGCAAGGGATGGAGGGCCTCAGGGAGAAAGGGGTATGATTTGTTCTGGTAACACATAAGAAACACCAGCTGGATGCCTGTTGTACCCAGGAAACACCAGTCAGGCCATCCTTGGGGCTGGAAGGGCAGGGAATGACCTGTTTGGTACTGCTGTGATCCCAGTGCTCTAAGAGGCACTTTACCTCTGCCTCATCTTACGTGAAGGTACAGTTTCCAGGCAAGAAAGCTGAGGTCAAATCCTCAGCTTTACTGAGAAACTGCCCCAGCTCAGCCCTTCTCTGGCTAAAGTAAGTTCTCTGTGTTTCTTTCCCTCAGCCCTTTCCAGAAAATTTGTATACCCACGTGTGCAGTTCTTTTATGTCTGCTGTCCACAACTATGCCCGCCCATTCTGAATTCAGCTCTCAGGGGCTTCCAGCTCCCTTCCCCCCGCTGAGGGTCCCCCAACCTGGGTGCCTGTAACTGGACAGCCATCCTTCCTCCTTGAGTCTGGCAGTAGGGACCCTGCACAACACTGGGCTGAACTAATGAATGGACAGTAGGGGCCCCCGACTACTTGGTTTATAAGCTGGTGGAATGGAGCGGGAAGATCCACTCCGCATTTCAAGTTTCTTTGGAAAAAAAAGTTCTAGTTACGATCCACTAAATGATCTATCCACCTGCAGTTTAAAAGACAACTGACGAAACAGTTGCGTGGAAGGCCGGCCAAGGGCCAGGACCCCGTTTTGCAGACGCGCCCTTTAAGTTAGGCACAGACCCCCCGCAGACTTAGTTTCCTTCAGCCAGGCAGCAGAGCGCCAAGCGCCGGAACAGTTGCGCAGTGTGGGTGAGACGAGCCGCCAACTACCTCAGGCGGACTCGGGGCGAAGCCGGAAGTGAGGTTAGCGGAGCGTCCGTCGCGGCCCACGCTGGTTGGTCGCGAGCGGAGCGGTGGGCGGGGTGGTATTCGGCGGTCTGTGCGCTGCGCTCGTGGGTACTCTTCAGCGCGTTTGCTGGTCGCTCCGTCGGACCCTGGAGTCGCTCTGCACGCCGAGGACGTGGTCGCCCGCTCCTCCGCGCCGCCTGGCCTGGTAGGTGGGGCCGGGGGCGGAGTCCTCCCACTTGCTGGGGCTAGGGGGAGATCGCGGCCCCGGAGGCCTCTTCGTTGGAGAGACTCGCTCGCTCCTCCGGGAGCCCCAAAGGCTCGGGGCAGCAACCCGGGCCACGAGTTCGGGTGAGCTCAGAGTCCGCCACTCTTGCAGGATGGTTTCAGAGTCGAGGGAGAGCTCTGGGGACATACAGGGCGGGGAGCGAGAGTGAGAGTCCAGATTAAGTGGAGTAATGGTACAGAGAGCAGGGTTCGTCCCACGCGCTCTGCCTTTTCGGCTTTCCTTTCTAACTAGTCTTATTCGCTCATTAACGGCTGTCATATCTCCCTGACCACAAGTTCTGCCCTACCTGGTTCTGGTTCCCTTGTGCCTGGAGCGTGACATTGGAAGGTAGGGGGTCCTGGGTGAACTTGGGCTACTACTCCCGTTCTCTAGGCTTCAGGTGTCTGATCTGCATTCTCTGAATGACCTCTGCGGGCTCTCTTTGTCAATAACTGATCAGGGGCAGCTTTGAGGTAGCCTGTGCTTGGTGAGGCTCTTGGCTTAGCCTGGGAATAGCTGAGAGACTTTGGGAAGTCATCTCACTTTTCTGTGCTTTGGTTTCCACATTGGTAAAATTGGGCAGCTGTCACTTGAAGCCTCCTCTGACCACCAACTCTCATCCTTCTGTGCTCGTTTTACAAGTTTATTGGTTGTCTTACCTCTGCTAGACACCATTGTCTCTCTCATTCACTGCTGTATTCCCAGCTGTAGAACAGTGCCTGGTGCCTAAATAGAAACAGGTGTTGCTTATGGTGCTTGTGGTTCCAGAATGAGTGAGTAGTAGCCCTCTTACCCTAAGATTGCCCTGCCTCCCTCCCTCTTCTGATGACAGAAATCAGGGAAGGAAGGAAACTCCAGAAGTTTCACATCCCCACTGGCTGCCTGAGCCTTCCTAACCAGATACCTTTCTGGGAGTCCAGGATAGGAGAAAGTTGAGAAAGAATGTTACTGACCATCCCCACCCTCCCAGGCACAGTTCCTCACCCTGTAGTAGGGAGGTGACTTCCTTATCCCTGTTTTACAGTTGAGAAAGCTCCCTCCTTGCAGTAGGGAAGTGACCTCCTTATCCCTGCAGTAGGGAGGTGACTTCTTTATCCTTGTTTTACAGGTGAGGAAGCTGAGGCTCAGAGAGGCTGAGCAATTTCCCGGGGTCCCACAGTCAGGGTCAGAGCCAGGGCTCCAGCCCAGAGTTCTACACACCAACCTTTGTGCTCTAAGCATCCCTGCATTGCCACCACTTACCTTCCTTCCTTCCTTTACTGTGCCATCATTGTCTGCTGGTCATGGCTCTGGGCTAGGGACTGGGTCTCCTTCACCAAACTGAATCCTTGGTATTGGAGGCAGTGCCATGTTAGTAATTTGCTGTTCACCTGCACTCTCTGTTTATGTAACACCGAGCTCTGGATCTCATCTCCTCTGTAGGGGTTACTCTCTTAGCTCCAGGGTCTTGGATATGGACCTTCTTCAGTTCCTGGCCTGTCTCTTTGTCCTGCTACTGTCTGGGACAGGAGTCACAGGCACTCTCAGGACCTCCCTGGACCCAAGCCTGGAGATCTGTATCCTTTGGAGTTGGAGGTGGGGTTCAGGACCTGTTTCTGAGGGAATATATAATTGAAGTGTCTATGTACCTACAACTGCTTGGATTCCAGGGATGGAGTAGACCCAGGCAATTTGAGTAAAGGGGAAAGGTAAGGTGCTCTAACCAAACCTTGATCAAGACAATTCTCATCTTCAGTTTCCCCATATGTTAAATGGAGAAGGCAAGGCCCATCTCTCAGAGCACAAGGGCTCTGAGGATTGTATGTGTGCCTGGCAGCTTGTGAGGGAGACCTGGTGAGGAATTCAGGTCCTGGCATACTGAGCCACCTACTCTGGGCCAGGCCTTGGGAACCCAAAATGAGTCAGGGCTGTGAGGCATTCACAGGCCTCACCTTGTACTCTGTGATCAGCACTCTAATAGAATATGGGAAGGGGCAGGTCGTAAAAGCTTAGAAACTCAGAGGAAGGGTTGGGGCATCCCAGGCAGAGTGTGCAATGTGAGTAGAAGAATGGAGGTTCTGAGAACAGTGAATGATTGTGGAAGATGGCAGGAAGCCCAAAGGGAAGGGAAGGGAGGACGGGAGCCAGGGCCTGAAGCTTGTATTCAGGCTGTTGGATATGGAATCCTCTTTGAAATGGCGGATTGATACAATGTAGGATGCATATGCTTCTCAAAGAGTTTGTTCCTTTCAAACTCTTTGAGAGGGGCAGGGCAGGGAGGGGAGTCCCAGCCATGGTCATCTATGACCCTTCCAGATACTTGCTGGTCAGGAATGGGCCGTCTGGGTTGGGACCACTGGGTTATCCAGGCAGGGGGTGGGTGTGGGAGCCAGCCCCTTAACCTAATGCTGCACAGACAAGAAGATGTTTGAGGTGAAGAGGCGGGAGCAGCTGTTGGCACTGAAGAACCTGGCACAGATGAACGATATCCACCAGCAGTATAAGATCCTTGATGTCATGCTCAAGGGGCTCTTTAAGGTGTGTGTGGGCAGGGACAGCTTATGACAGGGCCAGGCCCTGATCTGGGTACTGATAGATAGGTAGAATTCCCTGGGGATGGTGTTCAATGAGAGGGGAACTGCATGCACAAAAGATTTGAAGTAGGGTTAAAGTAAGTGGGGCCATCTCTGAAGGGCTCTGCAAAGCCACTCAGCCCAAGTGGGTTCCCTCAGGTGCTGGAAGACTCCCGGACAGTGCTCATTGCCTCAGACGTGCTCCCAGATGGGCCCTTTCCCCAGGATGAGAAATTGAAGGATGGTATGGTCTTCCCAACCTCGCCCTCTATTCCTCCCAACCATCTTAATCTTCTCTAGCTACTGCTTCCCTCCGGTTCTTGTCACCCTTTTTCTTTTCTTTCTGAAAGTATCCTCTTGTGGCGCCTTCAGAGTGGTCTCCTTGGGTGTATGGGCACTTAATCTATGTTTCTCTGAATATTTCTGGGCCCTAGAGCCACTTTCTGTGCCCCTGATGCAGATGTATTCCTTCATGCTGTCCTGTGTTTGGGGCAGGGGAACCAGCAAGGAGCCTCTGCCCACTACCACTCCAGGACCCTTGTCTTTTTCACCACCTGACCCTTCTGGTGGAGAAGACAAGGGTTGTTCCATTTGCAGGAGAAAAACCTGAGGCCCGTTGAAGTGCCTGGGAGTCTGGGTGGGTACCAGTGCTCTTCACTATTGCTCCAAAAGCCTGAACCCCCTTAAGTCCTTTTTGAGACAAGGTGGGAAAAACATAGGTAAATAAGATGGAAGAATGTTCTGTGTGCCTTCATCCCTTCAAAGAATTTCTTGCAGTGGCAATCGCCCCCCCCATTAACTGGTTATATTCTAACAATAAAGTTTGCTAGATAACACTGTCAGAGAAAGTAAGGAAGTAGCCCTTACATACTGAATGGTGGATACAAATGTCATCTCTAAATCTCCCCTGTAACTCTTGTGGAAGGTACCATGACCTCCATTTTCCAGATAAAAGAGGACAAGTGGTTTGCCCTGGCTCTTACCTGTAGGCCAAGCTAACTCCTGAGTTCTTTGAGGTTCAGGATTGTTCTGAAGCCCAGGGGTACCTGCTCTAATTGACTCAGACCCAGCCTGGCATATCTTTGGAGGAGCCCGCTTACCTCTTTGTGTGGTGTGGCCAGTGTGGGTGAGGGTTGCGTGGGCCTTCTCTGCAGGGGTGGCTCAAGCAAGGGCTGCCACTAAGGCTGGGTATGCAGTTATTTTTCATGCTAGCCTATTCTTCGTGGGTCAGAGGGATCTGTCACCATAATGGACACACTAACTAAATTTAGTCTAAACTGACCTAATGACCAGAGGAAGGACGTTAGCGGGAAAACTGTTGAAATTCAAGTAAGGTCTATAGATCAGTATCTGTGTTAATGTCCTGGTTTGTATAGTTGTATGATGGTTATGTAAGATAATAGCATTAGAGGAAGCTGAGTGAAGGAATTTTATGATGCATTATGGAAGTCTAAAATTATTTCAAAATAAGAACTTCAGAAACATTTAAAATAAAATTGGAGAGATATTTTTAAAAAAACAAAACAAACTCTAATATGTTCCTTGGCCTTTCTAACAGACCTGACCTTTCACAGGCACTGTAGTTGGGTTAACACCAGGGCCTGCCCCTGGACATATGGATACCAAGCTGGGAGAGTCGGACCCAACCAAGCCTCATGTGATGCATATGGCTTCATGTGCAGAATGACATCACCTCTCTGATTCCCTTAACAAATGAGTCTTCTAACCATGAGTTACAGGGGAAAGCATGGCCCTTGGAGTCAGACAGAACTGGGTTTGTGGCCCAGATTCAGCATTCATTAGCCATCTGAGCCTCAGTTTTCCATCTGTGGTATGGGAACAGCAGCCACATCTTCCTCTAGAGGCGGTTTTGTGGATTAAGTGATCTGGTGGCTGTGAAGGCCTTAGCATGCACTGCGCATGTGGTCAGCACCTGTGTATAGGAGACACTGTTTCCTTCTCTCATTAGAGGGCTTGCCTCTGTTCTCTGGAGGGTTCCTGGGACTGGCCAGGTGGGCAGTAGGAAGGCATCTTCCCTGGCCTCTCATCAGGGTCCTCTTGGCAGCTTTCTCCCAAGTGGTGGAGAACACGGCCTTCTTCGGTGATGTGGTGCTGCGCTTCCCGAAGATCGTACATCACTACTTTGACCAAAACTCCAACTGGAACCTTCTCATACGCTGGGGCATCAGCTTCTGCAACCAATCGGGCGTCTTTGACCAGGGGCCCTACTCGCCCATCCTTGGCCTGGTAAGGACTGGGGTGGAGGAGGCCCAGGAGCCCTCTGTTTGGTGGTGCTCTGTGAACCTTCAGTTGGGCCTGAATGTCAGCCCTTGGCCATGTTTTCTATGATAAGCCTCAAGCTTCCTTGAGGGGCCATATCAAGGGGTCTTCTGCTGACCTGGGTCTCTAAAGGCAATCCCTTGGCCCACATCTGCCTAAGCCTCTGGTCTGGGTCCTAATATGGAGGGAGTGGCCTGCGGGTGAGCTGGAAGCAGGAGAAGGCGGAGGATGACTAGCTTTTCCTCATCTGCAGATGGCCCAGGAGCTTGGGATCAGCGAGAAAGACTCTGACTTCCAGAATCCATTTAAAGTAGACCACGCAGAGGTGAGGTTTTGGGGGCCTGTGGCCATGTCTGCTCTGCCCCCACTGGGCCATGGGAGGCCAGATCCTGCAGGGGCTGGGTCACCTAGGGTGGAATGTGAGGGCTTTGTACTTGAACCCAGATATTCCTGGGTCTGGGTTCAGGTACCATCACATTCACTAGTGCCTTTGGGCAAGCTACTGCTCCTGTCTTAGGCTGAGGCTCCCTGTCCATGTGGTGTGGGCTCTAGCTATGGTGGGCTGTCGGAGGCTGTGACCACACTCATCCCAGTGCCCAAGAGACACCCCAAATCAGGTGAATGTCAGGGGAGCCAGGCTATGCTTCTCTGCTCTTGAGCCTCTAAGCAGTCAGCCAGGCCTCTGTCCTGCATTCCTATACATGCTGTCATCCTAGGGGGCTGAGTTGGGCTCTGAGGGCTGGTGGCTGCAGGGTAGGATGACAGATGGGGACACATATAGTAAAGGGGAGGAGGGGATTAGAGGCGGCAGGGCAGGGCCAAAGGGTCAGGAAGGAAAACTGGAGTACTGGACTTATCAAATCACAGGTTCTCCCCTGGTGTAGGGAGGGGCATCAGGGTCTGTGAGGGACCTAGGAGTTTACCCTGCTTGCGGGCTGTCAAGCTAACCTACTGTTTCATGAATGCTGATAGGTCAGAGGCATCATAGTTTATAACAGCAGAAATGGTATCCAGACTCTTGTCCTGGTCTTGTGGGTGCCCCTTGTTCCCCAGGTCCCATGGGGTAACATAGGGGCCCAGGGATGCTGTGCATGCAGTTTGCATCAAGCCAAGGAACCCCAAGCTGGGAAAGTTTCCTGCCTTTATAGTGAGCAAAAGCAAACCTGCTCACTGGGGGCAGACATCCCTTCATCCTTCCAGGTTGCCCCCTGCCTGAGAAATGGCCCAAGTACAGAGCGGTCAGGGCTTTGCATTCTTGGTGTACCAGTGAGTGTGCAGGGAGAGGTGCAGGGCCAAGACCAACTGTCTGCCCCTGAGCCCTACATGTCTTGGCTTAACTCAAATCTCTATGTGAATGTGCTGTTGAGTCTGGTTAATCCAATCAGTAGAGGCTAGGACCAAATTTGTTCAATTTGTTTCATACTGCATTTGCTTAAGGCTGCCGTAACAGGACTCTAAGCAGCACGATGAGGCCAACCTGCAGTACTGTCTCGTCCATATGCTCCTGTCCCTAGACAGAGCCAGCTGTGTCAAGTCCAGAGGTCTTATATTAGACTATTGGAATGTGGCATAAGGCCAATCTGTTACACATTACTACCCACACAGGAGTTTAGGCTGACCTGCCATCTTTGACGTCATTGCCAGTGATTAAGGGGACAGTGTGTCCCCTCATCCCCAGTGTAGATACGTTGCATGGCCCACTGTCTCCCGCATATTACCACTTGATTTGGGTCACCATCATGTTTGCCTGAGCCCTGAGGGCAATGTTACCACGGAGTTGCCACCTCAGTTACCCTACCTGCCATAACCCAAGGCCTCTCAGGTCTCAGGAGAAGCAGATGGGTTTGTATCTGTCAGATTGAAACAAGGTTGTAAGGGCCTGCGTGTCTGCACAGGGTCACCGTGGGAGCTGCCTTTGATGGCATCCTGCAGAGCCAAATAGTTCAGTACTGACCGTGTCCATGTGAGTTTTTCTTAACACGTGGCTGAGAATAACACATCCAAGAGCTGGTCAGATTGTCCACTGCAGCTGCCACTTGGTTGGGGCAGACTCTGTGATTGTTTGCCAAGTGGCAGTGCTGAATCTAAGGGACAAAGATTTAATTGTTCCCTGAATATCCAAGGATCTAAGGCGTTCCCTCCTCAGATGCCAGGATTATTTCTACAAAATTGGTGTGTCACATCCTGTGACCGAGGATTTCACTTTTTCTCCAATCATCACCTACACCTTTTATCCAGAAAAGGGTCAGATGTGAATGGGACAAGGGCATTTTTTAAAAATTAAGGTATCATTGATAAACAATCTTAAGAAGGTTTCATATGAACAACATTGTGGTTTCAACATTCACCCATATTATCAAGTCCCCCCCATTGTAGTCACTGTCCATCAACATAGTAAGATGCTATAGAGTCATGACTTGTCTTTGTGCTGTGCTTTCCTTCCCTGTGACCACCCTATGTTGTGATTTCTAATTATAGTGCTCCTTAATCCCCTTCCACCCACCCTCCCCACCCCCTCCCCTTTGGTAACCACTAGTCCCTTCTTGGAGTCTGTGAGTCTGCTGCTGTTTTGTTCCTTCAGTTTTGCTTTGTTGTTACATTCCACAAATGAATGAAATCATTTGGCACTGGGGCAAGGACATTTTTACAAAATTTTCACACACACTGTATCTCCTGTCTTGTCCCTCATGGGCCTCTGTAGGGATACTTGGCAAGGAGCATACTCAACTGAGTGGTTATTATCCTAATGATCTCAGGCCATACAGTTCCAACCAGGGACTGTAGGTAGTCAAACCAGAAATACAGAAGTACTACTTTGTGCCTGTCTGTGTTGGAGGGTATGTTGACATCTAGTACAATGATGCATTTAGACGACAATGCCAGTCAACTGGCAGTGTAGACCTGGTCAGCATTTTGATTCTGGCTGGTCTCATCAAAGAATGGGCCTTACTATGGGCATCTAAATGAGTGACTCAGACTGTTCAGTTGTCAACCACAATTTGTTTCCATAGTTTATGGCTCCAAGGAGAGATGGCTGTCTTTGATCTGCCAGTCTCTAATCTTCCGAGTGATGGACCAGATAGCTAGGACACTGGCAACAGGAAGACTGTAACATGCCTAGTTGTTAGAGTATCATCTAGGCAAGGGTGACAGCTTTTAAGTCATACCATTGTCTGACTCGTCTTATGGCAATTAGCCTTCTAGCACTGTCACTGGGGCTGGATGGCTGCTGCTACCCATAGATGCCTGCATCGAGAGTCCCCAAGATCACCCCCAGATTTGATGATTCATTAGGAGGACTCACAGCTATGATTTATTACAGCAAAAGAATGCAGAGAAAAATCAGCAAAGGGAGAGGCATGTGGGATGCAATCCAGGGGATAACCAGGCAGAAGCTTCCTAGCTCAGTGGGATCACACAGGACACACTTAACTCCCCCAGCAATAGGTTGTAACGACACATGTGAAAAGTTGTCTATCAGAGAAGCTTGTTAAAGACTCAGTGCCTAGGGGTTTTACTGGGGGTGCTGGTTGGTCATGTAGGCACCCTCTGCCTAAGGCAAACCAAAATTCCATATGACCTGAAGGAGAGCAGGTGTTCAGCATAAACCACATCGTTGGCACAGTTCAGGTAGAGTGAGCCACTCATCAACTAGGATGGTGATTACCTCCCCAGAATCCTAGTTCCCAGATGCCAGCCAAGGACCATCCTTGGAAGTAGGCCTTTCCAAGGACAGGGGTCAGGCTATGTCAACTTTTCTGCAGAGCACTGTTAGCTCCTAATTTAGATGAACGATGAACAATCAGTGGACCAGGCTTGAGAATTTAGGGGAATATCTGGACTGAGGGACTTGTTGAGCCAGTGGCCTGCTTCAGACATGGTTTTCACCACTAGGGTAGCTGCTACCTCCTAATGTAAAACCAAGACAACACATTCCCCAAGGCTGCTTGCTGCAGTCACAACCTTGTTGAGTGGCCCAGGTAGGAAAGTCAGGGCTGGGTTCTTGGTGTGCCCAGCAAGAATGTACAGGGATGCTCAAGGCCAGGGCAGATTGCCTTTCCCAGTGGGATGCCCACAGAGATGCTTTATTGCTGTGATACTGGCTCTCCTTGCCCTGTAGGTCATGAATGCCTTTCACACAGGAGGAGGGTGAAAGTGTGGGCCATTGAGAATGGGCATCAGGTCAGATAGAGTTTAGCTTTGTAATGTGCTCTGAATGGATATAACCATAGCAGCTGCACACTTTCCTTCTCCTTGGCTGGGGCAGTCCCAAAATTCTACTCACTTTTAGGTATCCAGCGTGGACCAGACCACCAGCAGCAGCCCAGGTTTGCTGAGCTCCCCTCATGTACCCCCTCCATCCCAGTGAGTGTTCTGGGAGTCCTCTCCTACTTCTTATGTACCCATCACTAGGAGCCATATCAGTCTGTATGCTGGCCACTGTCCAGCCCAGAGGGAGCTGGCTGCCTCTCTGCTCTCAGATGCTCATAATCTGTTGGGGAAGGCAGCAGGGAAACAGTTCCAATCCAGAGTGATCACTAGCAATGGAAGACAGAAGTGTGGTGAGCTGTGGGACCTCGAGAGGGAGCCTGACTCTGCTTCAGCAGGTAGGTGGTAGAGGAGGCCATGGGATAAGAGCTGCCGGGAGGACCAGCTAGGGGGAGACCTTGGGGCAGAGGAACTAGTTTGCACAAAGGCTCAGAGGCATAGCACATGCATTCATTCAGCGTTAAGTTAGCATCCACTGATTCCCAGCCACTAGAGGAGCAGAGGGTATAGCTGCTATTTCATGTGACTTGGACACACAAGTTCTTACTGAAAGGACCTGATGGAGGGGAGGGAGCCAGTCATGTTTCTGGGGGAAGAACATTCCAAGCAGAAGGAGGGGCAAGTGGAAAGGCCCTGAGTTGGAAGCATGTTTGGAGAGGTAGAGAGTGCGAGGAGATGAGGTCAAGAGTTGTAGGCCAGATCACAGACCCGTGGGGGTTTTCTCAGGGGCTTTGGCATTTACTGTCATAAGGAGAGCAGGGTGATGGGCCCTGACCTGCCCCTTTAAAGGATTAGCCTGGCTGTTGTGTGGAGAATAGTCTGGGGGACCAGGGCCGATACAGGAGGCTGCTGTGCTTGTCCACTGAGTTGCTGGTGGTGGCTTGAGCCAGGATGACAATAGCAGAGCTGGTGGAATGGTGAGATTCTGTTTTGAAGGTGGAGCCAGTAAGATTTGCTAGGGTGCAGATGTAGAGTGAGAGAGCTGCATTGAGGATAACTGGCAGATTTTTGACCTGAGCATGTAGCAGAATGGGGCTGCACTTCCTCAAATGGGCAGACTGTGGTGGGACCAGGTTGAGGGCTTGTTGAGTGGCCCAGGTGAATCAGTGTTTCTGGACCTGGTAAGCATCTGAATGGAAGTGTGAAGAAGGCAATTGGATATGTGGCTCCAGATTTCAGGGGAGAGGTTGCAGCTGGAGCTACAAAGGTGAGGATCTTGCCAATGAAGAAACTATTGAGAGCTGTGAGACAGGTGTCCCATCACCCCACGGAAGGTGGGGGTCAGGGCAGATGAGCAGTGGTCTGAGGACTGAAGCCTGGGGCGTACCTCCAGTTAGAGAGCAAAGAACCCCAAAAGGGAACAGTCATTGTGATAGTAGCAAAGCCAAGAGAGAATCATTTCCCAGAGGACACATGAGAGTTATAGGAAGGAGGGAGTGATCAGTCTGTCCGCCGCTGCTGGAAGGTCAAGGAAGGTGAGACCTGAGAATTGGCGAGTGAGCTTAGCAACGTGGAGACAGGCCATTAGAGATCTTCCTAAAGGCTGTTTCAGTAGAGTGGTGGGGACAAAAGATTGGATTTCAAGAGAACGACAAGAAAAGAAGTGGACACAGCAATACAAACAATCTTCTTTAAAGAATTTTGTTTTTAATGGGCGCAGGCCAATGGGAGAATAGTTGGAGGGCTTGTGAGTTCCAGGGGACGTTTTAGTCGGAAAGGAGAGACTGGCTTGTCCCATTACAGCGTAAGAACTGATGGTACAGGAGAGTTGCTGGAGCCTCATCCTTGAAGAATGGAGGTGGAGAGATGACCTGGCGTCCAGGGCAAGGGTCAGCCTTGCCTAGAAGAGCAGCTTGGGCTTGAAGCAAATGGGTTGCCAGGTGTTGTGGTGGGAGCTTGTGGAAGTCGGCTTCTGAGTGCTTGCATTCTCTGAAATGGGAAGCAAGGTCATGGGCTGCAGTGAGGAGGGGAAGGGTGTTGAGGCTCAGGAGAGTGGGCAGAACAGGGAAATGCCCTGGATTGCCAGGCAGCACCCAGGGCCCGCTTGAGGTTAGCATCAGGAATTTAAAGTAGTCATTAGCCAGGCCTAGAGGGGAAGGGATCTGGGAAAGGGAGAGGCAGTTTCTCTTTTGACCCTACTAGCTTTGGGCTCCCCTGGTGAGGTTGAGCCACCTGAGGCCAGAGAGGCCAGGGTCTCTTGACTTGTCCTTCCCTGGCTAGAGCCAGAGAATGTGGGGTCCTCTATGGCCTGAGGGGTCTCACAGCTCCTCACTCCTCCCAGGGGGATCAGAATAACTGATAGGGATAGGACATAGAATGTGAGGACAGGGAGGTGGGAGGCCTGAGGGCTAGTCCCAGTTGGGCCTCCCACTTGCTGTGCGACTTGAGTATGTCACTTACCCTCTCTGGACCACATTTCTCTGATTTCATCCCATCTTCCAGGATCGTGGTTCAATCTAATATGGTAGATAACTCCACAAGGTGGAGCTCCTCGTTTGTTTTTAATATCTACCTTGATAAAACATTTGTCAAATTGGCCCTAGGAACAAATAAAGTGGGCATATTTCTCAGCATAGTTACCTGAGTTTTGGGTACTGTTGTATTTCATACTTTAACATGATTCATTCATTTATTTAAAAACTGCATACTGAATGCCATCTACAGGCCCTGTGCTGGGGGCTAATGGCACAGTGGGCAACACCTGACACGATCCTCCTGCCCCAATGGAGAGTGCTGTCCAGTGGGGGTGACAGGCATGAAGCAGGTGGTTGCAAGGGAGAAGCGCTGAGAAGGAAAGGAAAGAGGAAGAGGCAGCACCAGCCAGGAGTCAGGGCAGTCCCTGAGGGCCTCGACAGCTCAGGGGGGGGCAGTGTGGTAAAGGAGCATTGAGGGCCGCAGCCCATTTGGAGGCCGGGCCGTGGGAACAGGGAATCCAAGAACCAGAAGGCATGGGAGCCCAAAGGTGGGCAGGTAGATCTGCAGATGAAGCAGTGGGAGTGTCCTGAGAGCAGTGCAGTCAGGGAGGGCTTACACAGGAGTGTGATGGGTCAGGTGTGCATTTTGAAAAGCTGTAACTGCAGTGAAGAGAATGGTGGAGTGGGACCCAAAGTGGATGTAGAGAGCTCTTGGGAGAGGTGGTGGTGGTGACAGGAGTGGCAGTGGGGGAGACGAGGGATGTAAATGGAGGGATTGAGAGAGACTCAGGTTAACGTGAGCTAGGCTGGGGCAATAGACTCAGTGTGGAGGAAGAGGGTGGAGGCAGGGGCTCCTCAGTCGCTACCCTACTTGCCCAGACTTGAGGTGTGGGGCAGTGCTGTTCATGACGACAGTGGCCCTGGCAGGGGACTGGGTTTGGGGGAGATGGAGCCATTCCAACTTTGGAGCACATTAGGGACATTCTAGTGGAGGTGTCAGGCATTTAGATGGGGAGATGCAGATTTGAGAGGTAACTGACCATATGAGGCTAACGGAAGCCTTGAGTTGAGATGACTGGTCTAGAGAGCAGAGGGGGAAGAGTAAACGGTGTGGGGAATGCAGTTGAAGAACTCCCCGAACAAAGTCCTGGTCCTCATCCTCCTCCCACCTGGCTCGACCTGTGTTCCCGACTCCTCACCGGGCACCTCTGTCTACCTGCTATAGAAACCACGAGCTGGGCACCATCATCTGCTCTTCTGCCTCCCGCCTCTTTTTCAGGGTCTGCCAGTCAACCCTGATCCACCTGCTTCCTGTGCACTGCCTTGCCTAGACGCAGCAGCATGCCTGCTGACTCTGCCCTCCTCCCAGGGGTAGTGATCAGGGCTTCCGGGGCTCGGTTGTCCTGGTCACTCTGCCCCTCACCCTGGGAGGAGTCTGTTTATTGTTTGTCAGATGCCCCATGCAATTTCACACCTTAGCACCTGTACCTTTGCCTGGAATGTCCTCTTTCTTCACCCCACTTGCCTGACAAGTGTCTGCTTATCTTTCCAAACCCACTCAGCAGTCTTCTCAAAGCCCATTGAACTATCTCTGCATGTGGGCTCCAAGGAAAGGGCGTGTCTAAGCAGCCTCCCTGGTCCCGAACCTGCAGCAGCCTAGCACAGAGCGAACTCTTCTCTGCTGGCAGACTAACCAAAGCACTCTGCTCTCCCTCAGTTCCTTTCCAGCACCGACCCTTTCCAGAAGGCCCTGAGGGAAGAGGAAAAACGCCGGAAGAAGGAGGAGAAGCGGAAAGAGATCAGAAAAGGCCCCCGGATCTCGAGATCCCAGTCTGAGTTATAACCCTGGAGCAGCCCAGGACTCCAGGGGCCAGGAGGCAGCGTTACGGCTGAGGTGCCGTGAGAGCCTGCCCCTGTGAGGGGGAGCCGTGCCTGCCATGCCCCTGGAGCAGCCGAGGGGCCTTTAGAGGATGCTGCGCTGCAGACCGTGGAGATGCGGGGGAGGCAGGAGGGGTCCTGGGATGGACCCTCCCAGGGGTTAGGACTGCTGGCTGGCGGTTAGGATTGCCTTCATGGGAAGACAGCAGAACCAAGCTCTCAACCGTGTGTGGAGTGCTTTGCCTGCTGCTGGCCTGGCTGTGTCCCTGAGCTGCCCGGCACAGGTCCCAGCCCTCTGCAGAGACACAATAAAAGCCAGCAAACCCTCTGGCTAACGGAGGCTGGTTTGGACCCCAAAGAGGTATGAACCCCTCCAAAGGACAGGTGTGGAGGGCCCTGGGTGGGGGAACCAGAGGCCTTCAGAGATGTAGAGACCACCTTAGAGGATGTTTCCTCCTCATCAGTAGGAGCCCCAGGCCCTCGTGGGGCAGCAAAGCATCGGCTTGACTTAGGCTTTGCTTCTGAGCATTGTCCTTCATGGAGGACCAGTGTTGGGAAAGGACCAAAAGTGTCCTGGGAAGGTGTTTAGTCTAAGATGACCTTGGAGCAAAATGGTCTTTGTCCTCAGATACCTGGGGACAGGCATAGGGAACAGTCAACTTGTCCTCCCAGGCAATGCTGGGAGACCCTTGGTCCGTGGGTAGGAGCTGCTGGGGGACAGGCCACAGCTCTGTAGGAGGCTGTGCTTTGTAATGGCAGGGCTGCCACGAACTTGATTGGTTAGACAGCAAGCTCCTTATCTCAGGAGGCATGCAAGCAGATGCCAGTGGCTACAGGGCAGGGAAGCTGCAGAAGGAATGAGGCCCAGAGGGGACCGCTGCCCCTCAGTCTTGCTCTTCCCAGGCAGAGGAGGAAGAAGCTCTGGCGGGAATTCTAGCTGGTGGGTCTTTTTGACCCAGCCAAGCCAAGTCTGCCTCTTAATTAAAAGGGGAAAGACGCATGACCATCCATAGAAACCCCAATTCCCCACTACTGACAGAGCCCAAAGGAGACCTGAGTCTTGTCTCAGCCCATCACACTTGCTAAATGACTCTGGCCCAGCCCTCCCTATGCTGCGGTTTCATTGGCAAAATGAACTTGATAATGTCTGAACCTCCTGGCAGCCCTAAACTTCTTTGAAGCTGAGGTTAACTTCTGAGTGACAGGTTCCCTTCTCTGATGGTTCTTCATTCATCCCATAGATTTGTGAGCACCTACTGTATGCATGGTCCAAGAGAGGGGCCCATTCTTAACCTATTTTTTATCTCTGCCTCATCTGGCCTCTCCATCGTCCTAAGCAATTCCTTCTACACCTTTGACCTCTCCATTTTGGTTGACACTTTCCTCCCCACCCCTAATATGGACCCAACTGTTCCCATTTGACACTTTCAAAGGAGCAAGTAGCCACTCTGCTCTGCCCCCTCTTCCTTTGCTGCCATTGTTGATGGTTGTGGGTACTTGTCCCCAGAGGTCCACCTTGAGTCTTACTGCAGGCAGAGCCTGCCCACCTCCCCATCAGGAGCTGTAAAGGAGGCCCTCGCTTGTCCAGCTTCCTTGTACCTAGGATTCAGTTCTGTGACTGAAGCACTCCATCAACCAGATGCACCAGCCAGAGTGGAAAGCCATGGCTGCAGCTACCAGGGGCAGCCAGTAGTGGAGGTTCTAGTGGTTAGACCAGTGCCACTGAGGGTGCCTTACAATGTCAACAGTGACATCTTTAGTGGTGCTTCAAGCATGGTCTTGGATTCATTTCTGTCTGCTGAGCTTCCAGGTCCAATCTGAGGCACCTCTGGAGAGTCTGGGAATTTCCCTATATCCTCTAAGGCAGCTTTTCAACAGTGTCACTGTTTACCTTTGGATCCAGATAATTCTTTGTTGTGTATGTGAGGAGGGCTAGGAGGGATGTCATATGTGTTACAGGCTGTTTAGCAGCATTCTTGGCCTCTACCCACTAGATGCCAGTAGCAGTCTACCAGCTGTGACAATCAAAAATGTCTCCAGACATTGCCAGATGTCTCCTGGGGGCAGACTCTCCCTGGTCCACAGCACTCCTCCCTCCTTTTCCCAGCTACACATCTTTCTCTGCTGTCCACAGTCACTGCCCTCAGACAGATGCTGCTGGCAGCTCCTTGAGGTCATGCTCCCAGGCTTCTGGGCCACCAGGTTGTCCTGGTTCTCTGCTCTTGGTCTGAGTTTGCTCTATCTTCTTAATTGCCCTTTCCTCACCTGCCCCTAAATGAAGAATTTTTTAGCTATTTCTCTCTGCTCATTTCTTCCTGGGAGCTGTATCTAAGACCCCATTGCTGATGTCATCTGCCCTATTATCACCTGATAACCCTTAGTCCTTACATTTCAGCTAATCCAAAACCAAACTTGTTTCCCATCCCCAGCTGTCAAATTGTGGGTACATATACATACTCTTGCTTAATCTTGGAGGAACTGACACCTAAACTGAACCTTGAAAGATGGGCAGAGGAGGGAGGAGAGACAGGTACCATGAATAGAAACCTAAAAGGGGAGGTGTCAAAGATAGTAAATGAAAAAACATGCAGAGTTCTCTTCTATGACCTGTAGTAAGTGCCCAGTCTAGTGATGTCTGGACATAATGATCATCCAGTTCAATCCCTTTTCAGATGAAGAACTCAGGTTCTGGGGAGTGACTTGTTTGAGGCTCACTGCCTCCTGAGCCAGCCTCTGTTCTCTTGGCCAGGACAGTATGCCAGCTGGAAGAGATGTTCAGTTAGATGAGATACAGAGAATGTCAGTATTTGCTAAGGCTGGGTCCAGGGCAGGTGCCTTTCTTCTGCAGTTTCTGTTGAACGTTTGTGCCCCCTGAAGCCACTTGACCAGGCACTTGACTGGGCAGGTCAGCTGGGAGCTGTGGGGACAGCTGCAGAGTGGGAGGCACTGCAAGGTACCCACTTCCCTGATCTCCTGGTGCTCAGGCAGCCTTCTGCAGAGGATTGCTGAGGCACTGGAGTAAAGAAGGCACTGTCCAGCTTAGTGCCCGGTCCAGGGGAGGTTTTCTGTTTCCGGGTGAGACTGGTATAGTCAACACCACCTCTCCTGCATGTAAACAATGAAGAGAACATTCTTGTTTTTCCAAAAACATAAGGCACTTATTTCTTATGTTCATAAATGTTCATTATAAAAAGTAATTTAAACAACACTGAAATACCAAGAAGAAATGAAATTCACCCTGAATCCCACCACTCCCATAACACTTAGCTGTGCTTCCATCCTTTTTGCCCTCCATGTGAGCACACAGATCCCTGTTTTTTTCAATTACAGTTGAGTTCTTGTAGGTCACTTAGTATGCCAGACCTTATGCCAAGTGCTGGCTGGCAGCAGCCTCCTCCTGCCCCAAGGCCTTTATCCATGTTATGTATTCCCCTGGCTACACCAGATGCAGTTCTCTCCTCATAATTTTATGTTTCATCTTAAATGTCAGAGTCCTTCCCTGACATTCCCAAGTCCAGTCCCTTGTTACAGTTTCATCACACCCATTACCTTCTCCTAATCACTTGTACCATTGTCTGTTCTTTTTGTTTAATGTCTGTTTTCCTCACTAGACTGGAAGCTCTTAGAGGGCAAGAACTGTCTCTTCTTGCCTGTCACATAGTCAATAAATTTTGTCAAATGAATGTATAAATTATCTATTTTAAACTTCACAACTGTGAAGGGGCACAATCCATTCTGCCCCCATTTTAGAGATGACAAAACTGAGGCTTTGAACAGTTATTTAACCAGCCCAAATTCACACCATGCATAAATGGATTGGTATGTCTGCCTCCACACATAGCACATAGTCTGTCTGCTCTTACATCTTGGCCACCAGGCAACAGTTGCCTCACACAGACAGAGCACATACTTTTTTTGTTGTTATCATTAATCTACAATTACATGCAGAACATTATGTTTACTAGGCTCCCCCCTTCATCAAGTACCCCCCACAATCCCCATTACAGTCACTGTCCATCAGCGTAGTAAGATGCTGTAGAAACAGAGCACGTACTTTTAATAAGGTTGTGAAAAGTCTTTGTCAATAGATACACATTTATGTACATGTTTAATGATGCCCTTATCCCATTGTGTGACAGTAATTTACTCATCTAGTCCCTTACTGGGCTTCCCAGTTACAGACTTTGTGATGAATGTTTTCACATACACTTGTGTACTTTTCTGAGCACTCTCACACTTTCATTCCTTGAATAAATTCCCAGAAGTTTGCATATTTGTTTTCATCGTGACTAGCTGCAAGATGGGGCAGTGAGGTGGGGAAGGAGTGGGGATCCACGGGTGGGCTGCGCGTCAGAAACCCCGCGGAACTTTGTCAAAAAGCTCCACAGGAGGCCTGTGGTGGGCCTGGGCACTGCCCGTTGTTTTAAAGATCTGCAGGTGGGGTGACAGTCGTAGTAAGCACGTGTTTGCGGCAGGTGCAAAGGCATAGGAATTGTAAAATGGGCTCGGCCCTTGAAAAGCTAGCGGCCCACGTCGAACCCCCGTTTCCACCTTTGTAGGGGTCCAGACTGCTCCAGGCCCCAGTTTTGGGGGACCACGTTTGACTGTTCCCGCTCTCCCAGGCAAGTAGGGCGGGGCAGCTGGGAACATGATGTAATGTGTTTTCTGCTTGCTTCGGGGCGACCTGCGGACGTGGGGGTGGAGCGTCTTAACCCTTTATTTCCCGGCCGATGATTGTAGCTCTTGGAGCCGAGCCAACGGAAAAGGGAGCGGCCCCTTTAAACTAGGGGAAGGAGGTAGGGCTGAGGAGCCGGAGGCTTCCCACCGTGTTCGCTAGGAGGCTGCGGGGGGAGGGGCCTCGCTATGCAAATCTAAGCTGCTGATCGATGACGCGCCATCACCCCACGCACTGTTTCGTACGCCGATTGGCCACAAAGAGCCTGGTCCCATTGACAACAAACAAGGGGGCGCGCGGCACGGAGGCGGGGCTGCGGAGGGCGCGGGTTGGGGCGGGGAATCCCGCCCCGCCCCTCCCGAGCGGCGCAAACATGGCGGCGGCTGGCACCGGCCGCTGAGGCGGTACCGGGCGGGGGCTGTCGGGTGTCATGGGCGGTGGCCGCGGCACCGCCCCAGCGTCTCCCTGAGCGGGACGGCTGGAGGGGCCTCTGCGCCGAGCCTGGCGATGGACGAGAGCGGCGAGCTGGGCGGTCTGGAGACCATGGAAACGCTCACCGAGCTGGGCGAAGAGCTGACCCTGAGGGACATCGACGGTGAGTGATGGGTGGGTGGGAATGCGGGGGCGTTCGGGGAGGAAGGGGTTACGGCGGCTCGCGTATGCGCGCACGCCCACCCTTCGGCAGCACAGCTCGCGCGCGGAGAACCGGCTCGTGCGGTCGCCTCGGCGGTCCCCAACCCTTCCGGGCATTGCGGGTTTGAATCCCCGCCCGGCCTCTCCGCTCCGGCAGGCCGTGGGATCCGTTCCGGGCGCCGCGTGTCCGGGAAGCTGAGCGAGAGTAGTGGGGCCGGAACGCGGAGCCAGGGCGTCTCGAGGCCCTTACAGGAGCGGCCTGAGGAGAGCATGCGGCCGCCGCCTCCCTCGCGCCTGCACGCGCAGCCCGAGGTCCCGCGCTCCCGCCGCCCGCGGCTCCGCGTCGCACCTGTCACTCCCCGCCCGCCCGCGGGAGTGGTTTTGAGATTCCGGGCCTGGGCCCCCAGGCTGTGCGCCCAAACCCCTGGTCTTCCCGGAGATGACCCACTGCGGGGTCTCCAGGCGCTTAGGGAAGCTTTGGGCAGTGAGAGGCTGCAGAAGCAAGTTGCTGATGAAGCGGGCGGTGGCAGCGGGGAGTTGACGCATCTCTCCGGGATGGAGACGCGGGCGCTCCTGCTGTCGCTCTGCAGAGGGAGTTAGGCAGCACGTGTCCCCTCGGGGACAGGCTGGGGGCCGGGTGGCCTTTGTTTTGGTGACCTTAACAGCGGAGTGGAAGATCTGGTAGGAGGAGCCCAGGGATCCTCTCTTGCAGTTCTTTCATTTTGTGGCCCCTAGAACCCAAAGTTTGGAGAGAATCAGCGACTTAACCAAGGTCACCCAACTGGTGAGAGAGCCCAATTCCTGAGCCAGTGGGTGGTGTCACTACTTGAGGCTTTTCACCGGACCCTAGGGGTGAGGGGAGAGTTCAGTGAGTAGATTAGTAATGATAATAATGTCAGCATTTGGGCTCTTTTGATGTTCCCCACATACTTTATATTGTTTCACTTAGAATCCCATGAGATAAACATCCTCATTGCTCCTATTCTACAGGAGACTGAGACCAGGAGATGTTAACTTTTCTAAGGTCACTCACCTCAAATTGTCCAAAGCCCATTCTTAAGCAGTAAGTCGTGTATTTTGCTCTTGAGTTTACTAGGTGCTTTCGGGTCCAATATCTCACTACAGCCTTGCACGTGGGTATGATGCTAATCCCCATCGTACAGATGAAGAAACCAAGGCAGCAGCAGTTCTCTCCTAGGGGAAGAGCTAAGTGGCAGCAGCAAATTGAAAAGTATCCATTTCCCATTTTGCTTTTGTAATATTTCAACTCTTGCCCTGTCCTTGCTTTCTTTTTTGGGGGGTCGTCCAGGCCATGTGGCATGACCCTTAATTGAAACCCCAAGTCTAACCACAGACTTCTCCACTAAGTGCTCCTAAGTACAGAGATGTGTTAAACAGGGGAGGGAGTTTTTGGGGAACTTAACAAGGGCAGCTAACAGGTTTTGAGCACTTCTGTGCTAGGCACTGTAGAAAGTACTCATACACATTAATGATCTCAGTCCTTAACAGTTTCACCAGGTAGAGACTTTGTTACACTGCTCTCATCCCTTCTCAAAGATACAGAAACTGAGGGCCAGGGCAGTTTGTTAACTTACTCAAGGTTACACAGCCAGTAAGAACTAGGTCCAAAGCTGCCTACCAGCAAGCTCACACAAATTCATGTGTATTTTGCATTCCCATTCCAAAGCTGATCCCTATTTGTCTTAATTTGTAATGTGTTAAATTACCTAGTGATTAAGCATTAACTTTATCATTTCTTTCAACTTATCATAGATTTCTGAGGAAAATGTACATCCTGGAAACTACCATGGTGGTTCAGTGGCTACTCAGGTTCCCCTATCAGATTTGGGAAAAGTGGCTCCCCATCTTCAGTTAGTCAACAAGTATTCAAGTGCCAGCTGTAGTTTTTGAGCTGCAGGGAACACAAATGATGGGAAAGATATAATTTTATGGTCTCATGGAGTTAGAGATGAATGACAATAAAACTAGTTTTAGGTGTGAGTGTAGGACAGCCCACAGTTGAGCAGAGCAGTAAGTAAAAGTCAGCATCAAGGGGGTTTGGTAAGGGCTGTCTTACCAGGAATACTACACCGAGGAGGTGGCCCTTGATCTGGGCCTTGGAGGCCAGGAAGGGTTGGGCAGTCTGAAGGCCAATGATGTTTGGTTATAAATATCCCTGAATACTCACCCATCCATTCCCCCTGCATAATGTCAGCTCCTTGAGGACGAGGGCAGGGCTTTTGTTGTGTTCATGCTGTATTACTTGCTCCTAGAACTGTGTATTTGTGGAATGCCTGAATGCCAACCTCAAGTCTGCTAGAGTTCTAAGTTGTACTAGACACAGCCTTTGGGGTTCAGTTAGATCAGGGGTGGCCAGCCCAGATGCTTCCAGGAGCCAGCAGGTGAGGAAGAAGGGCCTCTGGATATGGATACCTGTATTTCTTTTGTATGTGTGTGGTTTGAAAGAGTGGGTACTTGCAACCTAGAGAGCTCATGCCTGCCTCCAGGAGGTCCAGGCTGAAATGAATGAATCCTTCATTCAGCTACCTAGGCCCTGCTGTAATCCATTAGTGCCCTTCAAGGATGTGAGCCCAAGGAGGCCACATCAATTCATTCACTCAGCACATCTCTGAGTGGCTTTTAAGTACCGCTGTGATGAACAAAGTGTTGAGGATAGCTTTGAACAGAACATACAAGGTCTCTGCTCTTTTAGGGAGCTTAAGTTCTTGAGGGAGGAAACATAAGCTGAACAAATAACATAAGTGAACAGTTTAGGCAGGGCACTATGAAGAAAATTAAAAGTCCATGTTATAAAGTGATTAGGATGACCTAATTTAGACTGGGTGGGCAATGGAGGCCCCTTGGAAGAGGGATCTGCCATTTATTTTTCAAGAGATGCTCAAATCTGAATTTTTATATGAAATACCCAGATTTTTTTAATGCTGGTTCAACTTTTTTTTTTTTTTTTAAAGAAACATGCCATAGGCCCAACAAAACATGTGTTAGTTGATCTTCAGAGCCTTGTTCCATGACAGTATTGCTCTGTTGTCCCAGGCTATCAGACCTCCATGATAGAATATCTCAGGCACTTCCTTTTGTGGTAGATATCTTTGTTATGAGAGTGGGCCTTATTCACTGTGATAAGCCAGGGCTTCTTGAAAGGCAGAGGTGGGGAATCTTCCACTGGGGTCAGGAAAAGCACCAAGAGGTGGCCTTCTTGGTAGACCCACAAGGATGGGCAGCAGAAGCAGTATGACAGCATGTGGAAGGAAGTGGACCAAGATGCCTAGGAATAGATGATTGCTGACCAGCTGTTAGAAAATATGGCATGTGTGCAAAGGCAGTGGAAGCGATAAGGTCTGAAAGGTGAGTTGGAGCCGCATTGTGTAGCGGCTTCATACTAGACACATATGTTATGTGGAATGTAGAGAGGGAACTGCTGAGGATTTTCAAGTAGGGTGATGATGCTTGAATCATGGCTTTTAAGAAAACTCAGCTGTGGTGATGGGCGAGGGAGTTAGGGAAAACCAATTAGGAGGGGCTGTAGCCATCCGGGTGTGAGGTGGTGATACTAAGAAAGAGGGTGATAGGAAGTGGCCACAGTGCCAACATGCTGGATGTGACAGGATGTATCCTCAGCAAAGGCTTGGCCCTGAAAACAGAGCAGTGGTGAAATTCTAAGTTTCCATTAAGACTTTGATTCTGGGGCATTGGGAGAGTTTGGAAGCCAGTAGGAAGAGTTGGTTTGGGGAGAGGATGAAAATTTGTCTTAAACAGGCTAAAATTGAGGTGTCTGGGGGGTTGTCCACTAGGAAGTGGGAGACAAATACTCACAAGGTCAAAATTGGGGATGCAGATTGAGGAATAGTCACTGCTGATCAGTTGAGGATAGGTGAGAGAAGATGGAATTGGGAGGTCAGATCAGGTGAGGGAAATATAATAAACTCAGGGGAGGTCAGCTTTTCAAAGAGCTGTTAGTGGATGAGGACAGCAAGGATGATAAGACCATGGAAGGAGTCATGGGATTTGACAATTAGGAGGTCAGCCTTTGACAAAGCTGTCAGGTGAAGGGGGTCCAAGGCTAGATGAACCAGAAAATAGTGAATGTGTGATGGCAGGTAGAGCAGCTGTTCTCTTTGGAGAAGGTTGAAGAAATTTGTCAGTGAGCTAACTTATTTTGTCTCTATGGATTTGCCTGTTCTGGACATTTCATTTAAATGGAGTCATGCAACATGTGGCTTCCCTCACTTAGCATAATGTTGTTGAGGTGCCCTTAATTGCAGCATAGTGTTCCCTTGTATGGACATACCACATTTTGCTAGTCCATTTGTCAGCAGATGGACATTTAGGTTGTTGCCACTTTTTGGCTATTGTAATGAAGCTGCTGTGAACATGTGTGTACAGGTTTTTGGGTGGACGTACGTTTTCATATCTCTTGGGTAAATCCTCTACATTTTTTATTATTACTGTTTGTGTTTTCCTAGGGCTTATAATAACCCCATTTATTCACTTGCTTACTTTCCATGTTCTTGTAACTAATCCAGCCATAAGTCTTGTGCCAGAAACCCTCAATATTGTGGTAGGTTCCTTTTATCCCCTTTTTGATGCTTCTCCTGGAGCCTTCCCTCTTTCTGCTCATCTAATGGTTGTCTAAGTCTTGTCCTCTGACTGCCCTTCACCATCACTGGGGAGGGGGGTGGGGACGGCATGTTGAAGTCCCTATTCCCTAGTTGTTTTTTGATTCCCTCTTTTGATGGAGCACATCCTCCATTAGCTTCCTGAGAAAGAGTACATTGGAGGTAAATTTGTGGGGCCCTTGCCTGTCAACAAATACATTTATTCTAACCTTACTCCAGTTTGTTTAGGTGAGTTTAGAAATTTAGGTTGGATATAATTTTATATCAGAATTTTGAAGGCATTGCCTGATTATCTCCTACCTTCTAGTAGCTGATAAATCTGATACCATTTTGGTTACTAATCCTTTGTGGGTGTCCCGTTTTTCTCCCCTGGAAGCTTGTAGGATCTTGTCATTATCCCTGGTATTCTGAATTCCATGATGAGCCAAGCCACACTGATGTGACTGAGCTGTCAGTCACGGGCTCTGAAGCGCTCTCTGTGTCAGATTCATGCAGTCCTGCTGGCAGCCCACCCTGCACTCCGGCCTTCAGAGGGACTTTCTGTTCCTGCTCCTTCTGGGAACATGGTCTTGGGCCTCTGGTGGCTTCTCGCTGCACAGTTCCAGCTTGGCAGAATCCCTGACTGTGCCTGGCACTGAAGAGGCACTTTGTAAAGATGTGTCTAATGAGGAAAGGAAGGCACTTCAAGTTCAGAGTGTTGGGTTGGCCCCCAGGGTGGGTGTTCTTGTTGCTGGGAAGGTGGGAGTGGCCAACCCAGTGAGCCAGAGGTGAGTGTTTGGAGGGTGTGGCCAGCTCACCAGTGGGAGGAGTGTTTGAAAAGGGGTAGAAAGGGACTGCACGTTTTTCCAGTGAATCAGATCTCAGAACAACTGCTCAGTAAGGTGAAGCACAGATCTACTTTTTACTCTCGTGTATACCTTCTTCAAAACACAGGCTCTGTTTTGACACTTGAATATATATCACTGTTGCTAATGTTTGGGTTGGAAGAGCTGCTGTTGCTCACAGTTTATTTTCCACCCGCTTTTAGCTCCTGATCTCATCTAATTCCATTTCCTGGGATGCATTTTCTGGGGTTGCTCAGACCACTGAACCAAGTGTCCTTGGGTTTCTCCTCCTTCCCTGGTCTGTTTGGCCTCACCCTTGATAAACATTGCCCACATTCACACCCAGGCCTTTGGCCTAAAGCTCCGGAGTGCTGCCTACCTCACTAAACAATCTTTTCAGTTGTTCTCATACCCTGCCCCCATCTTGGCATTTTTATAAGTATATTTTTGCTTTTTTCTCAACTAGATCATTTTTCTCCTCAATTTTGTGATTAAAAAAAGGAAGTTCTTAGGCAACTTCATTCAGATAGCACTTCCTAATCATCAAATTGTTTATTTCCTTAGGGATTGTGTCAGAACTTTATTAATATGCACACAAATTGTTACAGTATTTTTGCTTACAGTTTGCTCTGTGTTGAAATAGTTGAGATGTAATGGCCATACAAACCAATGTAATGCATCTGAACAGGCAAATGCTTGCTGTCCATGTCCCCGTGGAACATGTACATCATTTGCAGTATTTCATTAATATAAATAAGTACTGTTGCCCCGAACACGTATGAGCAAGTCACTTTGGAGTTGGTTCATTGGTGTGCATTTCCAAAGAAGACTCTTAAAGTCAAGAGCTGGGTTCCAGCTCCTTCACACCCCAACTGTAGTCCTTTTATTTCTTTAAACCTTTCCAGTGCTATAAATTACTGTGGTGATTGGTAAACTTACTGCTTGGAAAATATTTTTGTTTTTTCACAAAGGTAGCACATTCATATGCTAAAACAAAAAATATAAAAGGGTAGTGTGAAAAATCTTGTTCCAAGCTCTGTCGCCATCTGCTTAGGGCCCACACCCCCACCTCTTCACAATTAATTTTTTAGTTTACCTCCTTCAAAACTTAATGCAAATATAAGTAGATGTAAGTAGATAGCAAGTATGGATTTTACTGTTAGCTCCCCTTTTTATTTTTACATAAATAGGTAGCATGCTATAAGCTTTATTCTTCTGGTCTTTGCCCTTTTTTTCCACTTACATGTGGCAGTCCTTCCAGTCTTTTTCACTGCTGCATGGTTTTCCACTGTATGGATGCACTGTAATTCAGTCCCTATTTGATGGATGTTTGAGGGTGTTTCCTTCTTACTATTAAAAATAATGCTGTGGTGAATAGCTTTGTAAATTCATCACTTCACACATGTACAGGTGAAATGCAGGACAGATGACCAGAAGTGGGCTGCTGGTCAGAGTAGGGTGGTGAGATGTACATGACAGCTGCTGCAAGGGCCAGCTCTGATGGAACCTGGGAGGGGCAGGGGCAGGAACTAACGTTGTGTTCTTTTCTGTCTCTGTGTTTTTGTGGTTTGGAGAGATTCCGTCAAATTGCTTTCCACAGTGACTAACAATTTATACCCCTACCAGTGTGTGGGAGGGGGGCCTGTTTCTCCTCAGCTTCCTGGCAGAGACCTGAACTCTGGACCCTCTATTCTGCCTCGCTCTTTGCCACATGTGTATCAGTTTAGAACTGAACTACCTTGTCCCCCAGCAGTGCACACATAGAGGCTCATCTGTCCTGACCTCCCTCTTCCTCACTTGACTTTTTGGTATTTGAAGCCACCGGACAATATGTGGGTGGCCACCAGCTTTCTGAGCGACCCCTTCCCGTGCCTCAGAGGTTCCCTTTGCTTGCCTGGGACCCTGTGGTTGCGAGACTGTCTCACACTTCTGCCACTTTTGGTTTCGTGGAATGACCCTTCTTCTGCTTTGCTTGCTTTCTTTAAAGTTGTTCGTTAAGGTACAACAGTTGCTCATTTTCAGCCTTCTGCTTTGGGGGACTTGAAAAATGGCTTCTTCTTTTAAGTTTTGCTGGGACTTTGTTCTGGGTTCTCGCTCATGCAGTTTCATGGGGGCAGCCTTTGCTGTCCTGAAATTTTGGTGCATCCCTGCACAAAAATTCTTCGGGGCTCTCCATCAGTATAAATGGTGTTCTGGGAGTTGCTCCCCTTCACTCTACTTCTCTTAAGACCACTCTTCACCAAAATCTGCAGACATTTCAGGAAACACCCTTTGTTATGAACAACCTCAGCCCTTACAATGCCTTCCTTTGAACTTAAAAAATTGATCATGGTGGTTTGTCTGAGCTAGTTCTGTAATTATTGGACAGGGTTGGTCCGTGACTCAAGATAGCTGTTTTCTATTGTGTTTAGTTCTTCTTACATGTGTATATTTGCTAATGAATATGGCACCCTTTCATCTTGAATCCATGCTGATGGATTGTCGTTTATCCTGTTCTCCAGGTGAACAGACTCACCCTGTTCTTTATTAGGTATTGACTGTCTCTTCAGTCACCTCTGCTTTTCCATCCCTCACCAGGTTTTGAAACTACTGTGTAGGCGGCATCTGCTATGTGCCCAGCACTGTGGCAGGTCATACTTGTAGTTCGGCCTTTACAGAGGGCCTCCTTTGTGCTTGGGCTCTGGGTAGTGCTGGAAGGGTGAGCAAGATCTGTGCCCTCTCTTAGTGTATATGGCCCTTTACGGTCTCATAATATTTTTTTGCTTTTAATCCTTTTTCCAATTCTACAGTATACTACAGGTGAAGAAACTGAGGCCCAGATCACACAACTAGTACAGTGGTAGGATGGTAACCTCAGTCCAGATGTGTCCAACTCCAAAACCCATGTACTTTTCCTCTACCCCGTTCCGTATCCCTGTCTGATGTAAGCAGGCTTCCAAGTTGTGAACACAAAGTGGTATGGTGTGGGCTGAGGCTAGAGAGACCTGGAGTTCTCTGCTTAGGTACACCTTCAGTCAACGTGTGTTTATCAAGAAGGGTCTGCTCTGTGCTGGAATTTAGGGTGACTCCCCTGGGTCCCTTCCCCAGCACTGCTCTGGCTTGAGTGTACGCTGTGAGTTGGGGCCTTGGGAGTATCTACATTACACGTGCTGCAGGAATTGAGTGGCCTAAAGCACATAGAAGGAAGGGGCAGGGACTAACGTTCTCGCTTGACTCTATCCGAGAATGAATGAATGAAGAACTTCAATTTGCAAGTTGACTTTAGGACCAAGGGACCTTTTTTCAGAATACAGTTTTAGAATGTCTATTTTTCATCTTGAGTAGGCTTTTGTAGCTGTGGTGGGCGAGACACAAAGACACAGTCACAGACTGTAGGGTAAAGTGTTCCATTTCTGGACCACAAAGTTCAAGAGTTAAACTTTGTTGACATGATGGAATTTTTTAAAGAGTAGCAGGATCCCAGAGCCTGGGCCTCAAGGTAAGGCTCCTTGGGGGAACCTCTATTTAGAAACTGATCCTAAACCATTGAAGGGCTTGGAAATTGGAAAACAGCTCTTTCTGCATCTCTCAGGCCTTTGGAATTGCTAATGAATCTCTGTCTAAATGTCCCTTATAATCTGGCTTCTGCATCTGGACCTGTAGAACTGGTCTGTTGGGTTCAGGGTCTAGTTTGGAACAGTGAAGAAATTCTGGCACTTGGACCGAATGTGGAACTGCCTGGTTAAACTGGTGCTTAGCCCAGGCCCTCACCATCCCACAAACCAGGGAAATAATGCTTCTTCGCAAGTGTAAACTTTCTGATGAGGCTTTGCACTTTACAAAAGTCCTTCTGATACATTTTCGTTTTAAAAGTGCTTTGAGATAGATGGCTTGATTTTTATTCCCGTTTTGCAGAAGAGACACTGAGACAGAGATGATGGTTTGCCTGGAGTTTCCCATGTGGATGGAGTCGGGAGTTGAACTTGGGCCTTATGATGTGAGATCCCATAACCTTTGCTGCCCTGTGGGGGTGAGGTGGGAGATGTCCTGATGCAGAATAAACCTGTCTGGGTACCCCTGCTCTGGACAGAAGTTGTTTTTTAAATTTGTTCTATCCAGTTCAGCATAAGTGAGAATCTACTATATTCCCAGCACAGTCTAGACTCTTTGGGGTTTTAGAGATGAAAGAAAATAGTCCTGACTTCTAAATAGGAGCTGACGACTAAACAGTCATAATACACAGCAAAATGCAACAGGCCATAACAGAGGAACAAACTCCAGGCGTTTGGAGCACGAAGGAAAGGAATTAGGAAAATCTTCACAGGACTTTGGCATTTGACCTGGATTGTGAAGGGTGAGTGAACAGAATTTTAGAAAGGAGAAGAAGGGGTGGATTATTAATTTTCACAGAATGACCAAAGTTGGGAATAATTGAGCATATGATTCAGTGTGGCCAGAGTACAGTACAGGGACAAGAAGTTCTTAAACTTTTATTTGCCTGACAGTCCTCCAGGTACACCCCCAAAGATCTGAATCTGGAAGATCTGGGATGGCATCCAGGAAGGGCATCCAACTAGTGCTAAGTTGGGGTCAGAGAAGGCTTTTTGCAAAGATAACATGTAAGCTGAGGTCTTAAAAGTAAAGGGACAGAAGGAGAGAGAAGCCAGGTGACATGCTGATCAAACAGCTCTTTTGAAAGGCTTGACTGCTGGTGCTTAGGTATGTGCGTGATTCCCTGATTATACTCTAGATACCTGTTTGTTATTTTTTTCAGTCATAGTTTCTATCAGGTTCTCCTCTGCTTCAGGGTGTTCTGTATCAGTCAAGAGTCTTGGTGATTAGCAGCAGAAACTGTCTCTGGCTAGCCTGAACAGAAAAGGAGTTTATTGGAACAATGGTACATAGACTGACCAGAAAAGCTGGAGATACCCACTTGGAAAATGGGCCAGAACCAAGGGAGGCTCAGCCACAGAGTGCAGCTAAGGGTAGCCATGGGCTAACCAGGCTAGGACCCTGCTGCAGCCATCATCCCTGCCATGTCCCTGCTTTCCTAGCTCATTCCTGTAGGAGTCATGCTCCTGGTGGGAACATGCATTACTCAGAGCCAACTGGCAGGAAGCCTTACCTCCCACCAAGACACCCAGTGGGGATTCTCTGAAGAAAGATCAGGGTGCTGATGGAAAGGGAGGATCAGATGATGGGCAGACAACAAAAGTGGCAAATTGCTGCTATGTTTTCTGTGCCTCTCCTTGCCTCTGAAGTAGATGCAGCGCCATCATCTGTTCCACACTGTGTCCACTTCAGTAACTTGGAGGACATTTCCTGGTGCTCTGGTTTTGCTGAGACCATTTGGTGTGCCTGCACTAGCCTTCCCTTTCTCTAACGCTTAAACCTCTCTCCATCCCTCTGTCAGGCTCATCTTCATGTCTGACAGCCCTTTCTGTTCTCACCCTTGTTACAGCTGATGGAGTGGGTAGGGTCTCTATCTTCCCTGGAAGATCAGGGGGTGGGAGAGGAACCAGCCCTTTGGAGGCTGTGCTGTTTGCTGGGTACCTCCCTAGGCCCTCTGGATCCCCCAGCTCCCAGCACCATTGTGCACATCATGGGCAGATGCTGGGTGCATGTTCGTAGTGTGACTACACAACCTGCCCCCCAGTGTTGTTTTAGGGAGGTTTTGGGGTGTGGTAATGAATGGAGGGGCCGGAAAGTGGGTTTTGGGGTCTTTCATTTTTTGCCTGAATGGTTTAAGGACTGAAAAAGATTGAGATCCGCTGCTATGGAGACTCTGCCACAGGAGGAGGACAGCTCAGGTGGGTTGGCTTGTGCCTGACTTGGTTGACCCTGGGTTACCTGGCGCTGTGCAAGACGAAGCCCACATCTCGCAGAACTGGATCATGCAGGGTTGGTTCCTTGTAGTCTCACTCTCTCCATCTTGCTCAACTTGTACTCTTTCTTCAGTTCACTCCAAGAGAGAATAATATAGTGCAGGATGGGAGCAGATGAAGAGCCAGGAGATAAAGGATAACCTGGGTGACTCCTTCCCTTCCCAAGCATCTGCCAGTGCCAGGCTCTGTGGTGACATGCTGCAGTAGTAGAAGCAGAGCATCTGTACAGCGTGGGGGCTAAGAGCCTCCCTATAATCCTGCCCACCACCTGCTGTCTGGGTGATGGAGGCAAGTGAGTTGACCTCGCCGTGCCTCATTCACCTTGTCTGTGAAGTGGAGGTGATCCTGGCATCTACCTCACATGTTGCAGCAACAAAGGAGGAGACCTATGCACAGTGCTAACACAGTTGCTGACACATAGCGAGAGTTCAGTAAATGTTAACGATTATTGTACTGTTTTTATTACTACTATAACTTATTGGCTCAGGTCTTTTCTTCTTAATTGTTGTTCTCAGTTCAGTCCTGACTAATTTCTGAGAGCAGGCATTTCAAAATAATAAATGGAATAAGATAGACAGTCTTTCAAACATGGGGTGCTAACAATCTGATGCCTCTGATTTGGTGTTAGGTAAGGATCAGAGGCATGGGTTCCCTGGCTGGGACCCCGGATGGGACCTTCACATGGGTGGGGACTCGTGGTGCGGCCTTCAGCATTCTAGAGCCCAGTCACTGTGAGGTGGGGCCACCACAAGCAGGGACACCTGACAAGAAGTCCACTAGTGGTAGTTGCAGTGACTTGTGGAGCAGGGTGCTGCTAAGCACGGGGCTTGGAAGAGGGAGGAGGAGGCAATTTCTACTTCAGTCTGCTTCTGGTTTACCCACCTGCCCAAGACCAGCTGAGCTCAACCCCTCTTTGGACTGGTTTCCTGTTGCGTAACAGCCACCACCACCACCGATCTTCAAGAACTTACTATAATACACCAGCACTGTTCTAAGGATTTTCACACACAATTAAAAGAGTGCTCCAGTCACCTCACAGGCATTTAATTTTGTGTCTGGTACATAGTAGGCTCAGTTAATGTTTGTGGAATGCATGGCTCAAGGGTTGTATCTTTATTGATTTGTTCTTTATTTTAAGAAAGTGACTGTTCTAGAAAGCATCTTGTCAAGGCAGAAGGTCTCATTTGGAGAATAAGTTATTAATTTGGTAGGAAGGTATATTTAAAAAATACAGTCAGGCAAAAATTTCTCCCCTGTTCCCCTGATGACTCAGTTACATGCATACCTAACATGAGATTAACCTTCTTCCATGAGCATTGAACTTAATATTGGAAGTAATGAGATGGATTATGTGAGAGACACACACCCCCCACCGCAAATTCTCCTTTATTGTCACTCTAGGTCCGTCTCCTGAGTCGTGGTGCACAAAAATGTAAAATCCAAGAAATGTTTGTTTTGTAGGAGAAAATACTGTGCTTGGGGAGAGACTCAGAAAAATCTAAATACAGATCTAAATTCAAATCTCAGCTCAGCTACTTTGTAGTTTATGTGGCGGCCTTGGTAAGTTATTTAATTTCCTTGAACCTTGTTTTCCTCACTTGTAAAGTAGAATCGTAATAGTACTGATTTCAGGTCTTATGTAAAGTACTAAGTAGGTGTCTTTGGTAGCTGTTGCATTGTTGTTCACATAGAATTAATACGAAATGAATTTCATTTCAATCATAATTACCTTCTGTACATTTAAATAAAATATGTCAGATTTTTAATTAGAAAATAGCTTTGTCACTGAGTTGTTTTTCCTTTTAAATATCAATAATGTGACCACTGGCTTTTATTTAAGGGTTAAATTGGAATCTAACCTGGAGATTGCCCCCTTTCAAATTTGTTAATTTTTTTAAGAAAAGTGAAAGAATCAAATACATTTTATTCTCTGCTGGACATATCTTGTATGTTAATAATCCATCAGAGTTTCGATTATTCCCATATTTGCAAGTAAAGAACTGAGTCTCAGGGAAATTAATTGATTGCCAAAGGCAGCACAGTGATTCCATTACTAGATTCCCAGCCTGGTCTTGCTGAACTGGCCTTCCAGTTCTTGGTTTGACTTTCTGACGTGACATCCTGCTTTTCTCCCTTAGTATGATTCTTGGCCACACTTCCTTCACACAGTCCCTAGAAGGTGGCCTGCTTCCTGGTATTGATTATTCTGTAGACTCACATATAACCAGAACTTATCTTTAATCAATTTTCAGAAGATTTTCTTCATCCATTGACATAATTATCTGAGTTTGTTTCAACTATTCTGATCTTTTGAGTCAGAATTTAGCCCTAAGTTTTTGCTCAGAATGATTCTTAATGAGTTTATGATGTTATGGGGCTCTGGGGAAGCCAGCATCCCTCTTCTACAAACCAGAGTGAGCAACTGCTGAGCTGGAGGGGCTGCCCTTCCTAGAGCATTATTTGCACGACTTTCTATGGCTTCCCATTCTTTAAAAAGGAGAAAGACCAATTCACTACCATGAGCTGCAGAACCTTTGTGATCCTGACTGCTGCCCAGCCTGGTGCCCTGCCAGTCACTCATTCTCTCTAATAGCCCACCATGCCTTCCAGCCTTCGCTTTTGAAATTCCCTGCGCCTAGAATGCACCTTGCACCAGAGTAAACCTTAAGTCCGACTCCCTCAACCTGCTAGTGACCTTACCATGTTCCTTGTGTCCTCCTGGTCTGCTGTGACAAGCACCACAGACCATAGCCTGTCCCTTTAATTAACTCCTTGAGTTCAAGAGGTTTTTTATCATCTCTGTGGGCCAACACACAGTGGGCGCTCAACACATTTAAATCCTTTTTTGTTTACATACCTACTTCCCCAAAAGTGGAAACTTTGTAGAAATTGCATGGATTTGTCCAGATTTTCCAGGATATTCTAAATTTATTTACTTATTTTTTATTATGGTATCATTGATATCCAATCTAATGAAGGTTTCACATGAGCAACATTGTGGTTACTACATTCACCCATATTATCAAGTCCCCTCCACATACCCCATTACAGTCACTGTCCGCCAGCATAGTAAGATGCTATAGAGTCACTACTTGTCTTCTCTGTGCTACACTGCCTTCCTGTTGCTCCCCTCCCCCACATTATGTGTGCTGATCATAAAACCCCATAATAGGATATGCTAGATTTTAAATCTTGTCCCATTGTGAGATGGTACGCCCCTTCCAGTTGTTGTTCAGCAAGCATGATTGCCATTTTTATAGATTAGTGAAAGTTGGCAGTGAATCGATGGCAGTTTTTTTAAACTACCAGAGTGCTTAGTGCTTAGAGATGTACACAGAATTGGAAGATTCTATCCATGTGCTTGTGGAGCACAGGATACAAAAAAAAGCACTTAAAAATATAACTTAATGTATGTAATGTGGCAAAATAAAGTTTTAAAATGTTAAAAATCTAGCCGATCAGCAGCAGCACATTATCAAAGATTTATTAACATTGTTAATGAGGAAACCAGCAGAATGACAAAACTGGATCAAAGGAGAATGCAAGGAACTGATATTTACATAGTAAAACAGAGCCAGAATAAGATTCAGTTAGATGCAAAAATGGTGCATGTCCTGGGGGACAATAAAAATAAAGCCTTCTAGGTTATCTGTTTTACCAGACAGAAATCATTTGCAGTCTATTGATTTTCTAGAAGTGAACATAAAACCTTACAAAATGTGGGCCAAATCAGTAATACATTAGAAAGTCAAATGAGTTTGTTTCCCTAGAGCCTCAGGTGACCTGTAGGTAGTAAGTCAAACATGACTGCCTCTGGTATGACTTTAAAGGGACACTGTACTTTTTCTTCTTTTTGCCTTGTTTTTAAGTTTGGATAATTTTTCTTAACAAATAAATCACAGCTGGATTCAAAGCTGAAAGACGGCTGGATCTGAGGTGAAAAAGAGTCCTTGGTGAAAGTAATTGTGAGTAGTTTTGAAATGGAATTGGTAACTTCCGAGAGGAAGAGGGTGGTAACAAGCAGAAAAGTGAGTTAATGGCAGCCATGTTCAGAGAAGATCCCTGCCGCAACCCTGCAAAGGCACATGCAGAAAGGGAGTGGGTATTTCTGGCGTGGATGATGAGCTAAGATGAGTGGGAAATGAAATCCCTTGGAGCAGGAGGGAGCAGTTGGTAGGAAACTTTGAAGCTCATATTTAAGAAATTTGATTTGATTTGAAAGACTGTTGGACCACATGATCCTCAAAGGAGACATTTGTCACTGGGTAGGTAGCTGAGGTTGAAATCAAGGCATAGGATCGGAGTGGAGCAGAGGGAGAGCTCTGATACCATGAAAGACAAAAGAGGAAGAAAGCTCAATTGAAGATGGTGCTGCAGATCACCTGCCTGGTGGGAACTGAGCGCTGGCTCAGGTCCCCCGCTGTGCTGGATGGAGAGGCCAGGACTGGCCAGCCAGCTGGGGCCCTCTGATGCTACCCCAGACACCCACCTGTGCAGGTGGAGAGCAAGCCAGGCAGAGCAGACCAGAAGACCAATTGAGAATGACTTTGGCTCCCCTTTGTTCTTTCTTTTTCTCTTACTTTTCAACTGTTTTATTATTTAATATTTGATATATGCAAAGGAATGTATGGCACATTTGTGTGTTATGAAACACAAGATCGGAGAACCCTCACCTCCCCACCCAGTTTTCCTCTCTGGTTTCTTTGCCAGTAAAAAGAGTTCACTCATCCCTCACTGAAAATATAAGATGCCTGAGTCACTAGTTTGCTATTCTGTGTCATTCAGCACCTCCTCCAGACTGCCTTTCCCCAGAAAGGTGACCAAGAATCCCCTTGAAGTACACGATGCTGTCCTGTGTTAGGAGCTTCTTACCAAATGAATGTGCCCCCTGGTGTTCGAGTGGAGTAATTCTAGGCAACCAATTTGCTGGCTATAATTGTCCCTGAGATCCTTGGTGTTTCTCTCATTTCTTCTACATTGAAGGGTGTGGTTGGCAGTCTAGCTCCTTAACTGCTCCTCTGAGTGAATTGAATGGAGATAACTAAAGTTTTAGATCCTGAGAAAGCCATGGTGGTCACAAATAACAAAATGGCGGGGGAATGAAAAGTTTTATCACTGTTGACTCCCATATTTGATACTCTACATTTTATTATTTTTTGAAACTATTAGAAAAAAACATCATAGGAGGGGAAATAGGATCATCAGTTTGAAAGCAGGGTACTTTTGCTCAAGAAGGATAATAGTTTTTGGGAGTAAGATTTTGTATTTCCCTTCCTCTCCCCCACTGGTTGTGGTCCGTCATTCCTAGCAGTCTGCACACATCACACACCATGCTTATCTCTGTGTTCTTATGTTTGTTGAGCAGATCTAATGTGAAAGATAAAATGAACAAAACTAAATGGAGACCGTCCACATGAATATCCTTTTAATCTTAGGGATGGGGGACTTATTAAGTGTAACACAAAAGCTGTGTAATTTCACTGCACAATATTAAAGTTAGTATATTGTCAGTTCTGCTATTCTGCAATGTATGCATTCCTGAAAATCACTGTGCAGAATCATGCAATAAAAAACAGAGCTTATGGGGAAAATGGGATTTGGTCACAATATCCAGAAACTTCAGAGGTGGCAAAAAATAATAGAGTAAATAAATTAAAAGGCTTAAGAAAGATTGACTCCTAATAAAACAGTAGAGCTTTACAGATGTGAAGTGGCTGAGAACTATATAAAAGCCACAATAAATATATTACAGGGCCTTGAAAAAGATCTAAGGTTTGCTTGTGCAAGTGGGCATTGGAAGGATACAGCTTGTGAGTTACTGTGAAGTGAGGGAAGGGAGGATTATCTGAAGTCAGATGGGAGGTTCTGACCCCAGATGTGGATAATACTAAGTGCCAGGCACTGTGCTTTAAATTCAATGCTGATTCTCTCTCAACAGCTCTATGAGTTAGGTATGATTTTAGCGACATTTTATAAGATGAGAGAATTGTAGCTCAGAGAGGTAGAACTTGCCCCAAGGGGCAAGAAGCACACTGTGCCAGTTTTTTTCCTGAACAAATTAAAAGAAAAATAGCAGAGTGAGGCAAATATTTGCAAACATATAAGAAAGAACAAATATTGGTAACACATGAAATTTTTTTTCAAATTAGTAAAAAGAGACAAATGGACAAAAGTTGGGAGGGGGCAGTTTACAAAGGAAGATGTACAGATGCCCAATAAAATAGGGGGAGACCTTCAACCTCATAGGACTCATCCATGCGAGTAAAAACAGTTAGATGTCATTTTCCCCCAGATCTGATAGACAGAAATAGACGTGGGGAAATGCTGGCAGGATCCCAGGTTGTTATCACCTTTTCAAAGCATACATAGTTGTCCTTTGACCCAGCCACCTAACTTCTAGAAATTTATCCTAAGGAAATAAGCAGACAAGTGGGAAAAGATTTTCATACAAGACTTTTGTTGAGAGTTGTTAATAAAGCTGAAAGTTTGAGCATACCTATCCATCACCACTAGGTAGTTAAATTCTAGTGCATCAATACAGTACAGTACTGTGAGACTCGGAAAAAGGATGGTGTTTACCATAATGGTTAATAACTGAATACTCTTCATGTTTTATTATGCAAAGGGAGCATGGTACAAAATCACATCTTCAGTGTGATCCCAATTTTGTAAAACCATTTACACATGTGTGCTTTGTGTGTGCAAGTAAGCCTTGTATAGGAAGAAGTCTGGAAGGACACACACATCAAAATCTTGACAATGGATGATGTCTCAGGGAGGTAGAATTGCTGGGTGATTTTTTTTTAAATTTATTTAACCCTTTCTCAGTTTTTCTGTAGTGACTACGTTTTATGATTAAAAAGATTCTTTTTAAAACATCGTCTAACACAAGGTGCAGAATAAATGCAAAATGTAAGAATGCATGACCTTTATAAAATAGTTCTCTACAAGACTGGAAAAAAATGATCACTAAGGTTTATTCACTTGCTGCCTGGCTGTGCAGTATGGAGTCAGTGTTACCCCATTTGTGGCTTCACGTTCTTTGCTCCTGATCAGATTTTGGGTTTTCAGGTAGACGCTGCTAGGTTGAGCCCGGCAAAGGTACTTTTATGTCACAAGGTCACAAGCTCCATAAAGTGCAGGAGAACTTGGTATCTCTGTGGATGAGGCCCAGGGCTGGTTGCAGTGCACAGGTGACAGCCAGAGTTTCCAATCCAATCTTGGTTGTGTGCTATTAAAGAGACCAAAACCCAGATTGAGTTTCCTGGGGTCCAGCTTACTTGATTAAGCAACTAAACCCTTAGTTTAAAAAGCAGCTAGAAATGGGAATATGGCTTGGTGGGAGAGGGCAACTGCCAGGAGCTCCTCAGCGAGGTGAGCTTACCCACAGGCCTTGCAGGTGGCCTGCCCTACTCCACGGAGATCAGTGTCTGGCCTTCAGCTCCCAGGGCGCTGTGGCTCATCATGCAGGAACCAGAAATTCATTTTCAAAGCTTCATAAAACCTGTGTCTTCTCCTAGGCCTCCCTTTTCTGCATTTCATGGCTCTCTGTGGAAATGAGAGCCTGTGTAATTGCAGTACACAGATGACGGAGCAGGGGATAGCAAGGAGACATGAGGATGCTCCCATGGGGTATAGCTGGAGTTACAGAGCAAAACTGAGCCCGGGGCTGGCCACCTGTGCCTTGATTTTCCAGGCCTTGTTCCGGTTGGCGGGGTCTCCCCTCCTCTGTCACTGCAGACCAGATGGGGTCCCGGGGAGGCTCTGTGCGCCCTGCTTGAGCAGTGGCTTAAAAAGTCTCTTCCCGTTACTTCTTCCTGAAAACACTCAGTCTTAACGGGTCCCTCTGTGCCGCTCAGCCCAGTGCCCATTTACCTAGTTGCAGATAGCTCCACTGGAGCTTGGCATGTGTGGGTTGAAAAGGATTTATTATTTTTATTTAAGCAGTCAGATTCCATCTGCCTACACACTCTTAACCTGCTTTTTGAGCTGAGCTTTGTGACCTCTGCAGGTTACTTTACACCACACCATGTCTTCCCCTACAAAAGGTTTTGGAGAGCACTTGAGATAAGTGGAGCCAAGTGCCCGTGTAGTGGGTGCTCTAGGAGCACCACTAATAGGGACCTTTATGAGGGTCTGCCCCTCACCAAGCACTTGGCATAAATTATTTTGTCAGTCCTCAGAACAGAGAAGCCAAGTGAGTATATTCCTAAGGCAGCTTTTTGTGGTGAGGAAACTGAGGTGCAGAGAGAAGTGACTTGCCCACATCCACACAGCTGGTGCTATGGACCACTGACCCCCGCTGTCCTGCCAGTGGGTTTTGGCCCTGGGCAAGTTCACTATGGATTCAGTGTGACCAAAGAAATGACAGTAGAACATTCTTGGGGTGAAAAGGTTATACCCAACTTTATTTCCACGGTGGCAGGACAATCACTAAAATCCTGTTCACTTAGACCAAGTCTGCATGTAGCAAGCTGGTCTCTGCCTCTGGGCCCCTCTGTCTGCACAGCCGTCCTCTGGGCACAGCCCTCCCAGTCTCTGTCCTCAGCGCTGCCACCATGCCAGCTTCTGCTCTGCTCCCCTGCGGTCTTGCAGTCGTGCCACCGTGTTGCCCAGAGCACTTGGCTGGGCTCTCTATATAGAGTCAATGACGTATTGCTCACACGTGTGTAGTGAGCTAGCCAGTCAGAGCCAGGTGAAAATCCTGGCCACAGGGACCTTCATTTTATTCACACCCACCTAGTGCCAAAGCTTATGCCCCACCACCAGGCCTCAGGCCTCCTTTGCCTTGTGCCCTCCTTAGCTTTCAATGGATTAAAACAATCAACCAGGGAATTATGTTCTTTTAGCTCACAAAGCAGGCTTCTGTGTTGTTTCCCTAGAGTTGGTATCTTAAAGGAATTCTGGAAAGCTCAACAAATTTTTAGGTTTCTCTTATTAATCATTTTCTTAAAGCTTTTTATAATCTTGTGTTATACTTGGAATGTGTCGGCACTAACTTGTGTTTTGTTTAAATTCTGTGCTGCATTTCAGGACATTTCTTAGCTTAATCATGTACAAGGAATTGGAATTCGTTGGTACAAGTTGTGGTGTCTGTGGCAGTTTGCCCATTTCTTCCTCCTACACACAAGCAGGCTGAGTGGGGACAGAGCAGAGTATCGAGGTGTCGGTAAATAATACCACTATGAAGTCATTTAATCTTGTGAGATGCTGTTTTGCCCGTGGGTTGAACCGACTGAACCCTAGAAGTGCTGAACTAAGAGCCAGCTCTCCCGTCTAGAGGTCACACTAGAAATCCCCCATGAAGGACTTGCTGGTGGAGTTTTGGGACAATGAATGGAGATGGTGTTTTTTGGGTTTGTTTTGTTGACCAAATCAGAGCCAAAACTTGAGGGTTTGGAGTGGGGGCTGCCATGGATCAGGAGTAAGCAGTAGCTTCTTGGGAACATAGTGGGTAGGAAAGGGGAGGGAATGTGACCAGCATAGGGAATTGTAGATCTGAAAACAGCTGAGGCAAAGCTGAGGCCTAAGACTCCTAATAGGGACTTGCCCTGTGAAGAGGAAGGGGTCTTAAGAGATGAGTTGTTAATCATGGATTAAGCTGGGTTTTGGTAGCCTTTCGGAGATGAACCAGGGGGAGAGGTCCTGGAAGCAGGCTTGAGGCCCTTTGGGCTGGGAATTTAGGGTCGCAGATACCTGGAGCATGATCTAGAAGGGGGCATGGTCTCCATGTGGACACATCCCCTTGGCTCCACAGACTCCTAGCCCAGAGGGAAGGGGCACAGCCAGGAGAGGGCCAGAGTGGGGCATCTAAAGCATGGAGCCTAGGGCCTGGGTTGCTCTGCTCTGCCCTTCTGTCAGTGAGGGTGCTGTGATGCAGTAGGAGAATATAAAGCAGGTAGGCAGAGAACATGTTCTAATCCCAGCTGTGCCCTGATGAGCTGTGTGACCTTGGCCCCATTCTCAACTTCATGTATGATCTTTGCATTGATTTCACCCCCAAAGATCCATGACTGGGAGGCTGTCAACTTTGTTGTCCCTGGGTGTTACTGAGGGTACCAGCCCTGCCCAGGGCAGTGCCTACCTTGAAGAGATGGCCCAGAGCCGGCCTTGCCTGTGGTGAGAGTTAGGGTCTGGCACAGCTTTGCAGCCAGATCCCTGGGATCTTGCTGTGCCATAGAGAGCAGTGTCACGACAGGAGGTGGCCTCCCAGTGCGGGCTACCAAGCTCCAGAGCCTTATGATGGCACCTACCCACTTTTCTGCCCGTGTCCCCAGCTGTAAATAGGACGAGCAATAATGGGACCTCCAAAAGCAGCATTCACTAGCACAGGTATCTCCTGTTAGGCCTGGTGGAAACAACAGGAAAATGAGTAGAAAGGGCTTGAAGGGAGGGTTAGGAGAGAGAATAACACCAGACAGATGAAGTGTCCTGTCCTCTTGCCCCTTGGCTGGCTGTCTTGGCCCAGGTGATTCCCCAAACAAGAGAGGTGAGGGTTTCCTGACCCATTTCTGCTGTGGTCTTGGGAAAGCCATTGAATGTTCATGCCTCAGTCTTGTAAGCAAACTTGAAAATTAATAGATATTTTGGATGGCAATAAAATTACTCCTTTTCATTTGTTCACAGAGATGCTGCAGTTTGTCAGCAATCAAGTGGGAGAGTTCCCTGATTTGTTCTCAGAGCAGCTATGTAGCTCCTTCCAAGGCAGTGGCAGTGGCAGCAACGGTGTGGGCAGTGGGGGCACAGCCGGGGACCCCTCCGTGCAGCGGTCCTTCAGCCAGACCCCATTACCTTCCTTCTCTCCCTCAGCCGCCTCCCCCCAGGCTCCAGCCCTGCAGGTCAAGGTTTCCCCCACCCCTGTCCCCACCCCGCCTAGAGCAACTCCCATTCTCCAGCCCCGCCCCCAGCCCCAGCCCCAGCCCCAGCCTCAGCCTCAGCCTCCAGCTCAGCTGCAGCAACAGACGGTGATGATCACCCCGACCTTCAGCACCGCTCCCCAGACAAGGATCATCCAGCAGCCTTTGATATACCAGAATGCAGCTACCAGCTTTCAAGGTGATTCAGAAGTCAGATATGTTACTGATTGGTTGGTTCAAAAGTTTATGTGCCAGTTGGCAGACACTGCTGAAGTAGGCTGTGAATGGTTCTGTCCTCTTCGGGGATGACAGACTCTATCAAGTTGGTCCTGTCTAAATGAGCTTTTGGTAACTGGCAGTAAGAACAGTGAGGCAGGAACAGTTCACATTCTGCCTCTTCAGATACCTTAGTATCTATTCTTCCTGCTTCAAGGATACTTGGTCAGAGAATCCAGCAGGCATAGCAGATAGACACAGGGCCATCCTGGTAACTAGAGCTAGAGGCTCAAATAAAATTATACTTGAAGCTTACCCAGGCAACAGCCAGATCTCAGCACCTGTAGGTTAAGAACCATCGATTAAGTAAACATCTCCTGGGTGTCCACTGTGGAGAAGAATATGACTTAACCCAGGTGCTGGGTCTTGGCATAGCGTGCCCCCCAGAGGCTCTCTGCGGTGGTGAGTGACTGTTGTGCCAGCGCCTTTTCATCAGGTTTCCCTCTGACTCTGTGGGGACCCCTGGGTAGGTTAGTATTGCCCTGAATTTCAAAGGATCTGACAGTTCTTCCATGGCCTCAAGGGCTTGGGCTGGGTGGAGGCATCTGAGCAAAAATCCAGTCTGGGTTTTGCCTGCCGGGACAGTCATCGCAGAGTAGGCTTTCCGTTCCTTTCGTGGGAGGGAATGAAGCCCCAGGGAGTGGTAAATGGCTGTGCACATCTTCAGCAGGTGGGGCATAGGATTATTATGAGGCACTCCATCCTCGGTTATTGCCTCAGCTGCAGGGACCAACTAACTGCCTTCCTCATCGTGACTTTTTCCTCCTCTTCTCCCAAGTCCTTCAGCCTCAAGTACAAAGCCTAGTGACATCCTCCCAGGTGCAGCCAGTCACCATCCAGCAGCAGGTGCAGACGATGCAGGCCCAGCGGGTGCTGACGCAGACAGCCAATGGCACGCTGCAGACCCTTGCTCCAGCCACCGTGCAGACAGTTGCTGCGCCCCAGGTGCAGCAGGTCCCGGTAGGTGGCCAGCGAGGATTCAGGGAGGTGCTGGTTCGGGCTCTCGGCTAGTCTTTGCTCAAACACGTGGTCTGCCAGCTAAGAAGGATCAGTAGAGCATAAGGGAGCAGCTTGTAGGGCAGGTGGGGTGCCTGGGCCCTGCGAGTCAGTAGAGACCTGATTTGCGATCACATCTGTAGACGTACACTCTCATCACAGAGACTCGGGCAACGTGGGTGTATCAACTCATTTGCACACATAATGGGTATAAAATTGGAAAGATATGTGCGAGAATGTTTTGAAGTCATGTAGTGAACTGTATTTTCTTATTAACGAAGTAATTTATCTTTAAAAAATGTCCAGGTTTATCATTTTTGCTTCTCAGCCATGATCCTGGCTTTTCTGAGTTTGTCCAAAATCAGATCTCTATCCCCTTTTCTATCCCCCCAAGCCAGGCCTGCTCTCCAGCCCTGCTAGGCCATTGTCACTGATCTCCTGGAAGCCTTTCAACCTTAAAACCCAGGACCCTCTTTAGCTACACTCTCCTTCTCAATTCAGTAATCAAGCTGCATTCTCAGTTTCATGAAAATTTTAATTTTCTCATTCTTCCCTGGGCTGGGGGATTGTCTGCAATAAGAAGTTAATGCAGTTATGCTAAATTAAATATGCTACCTTTGTTTCCTTTTCTTCCTTCTCCATCCAGGTCCTGGTACAGCCTCAGATCATCAAGACTGATTCCCTTGTTTTGACCACACTGAAAACAGATGGCAGTCCTGTCATGGCCGCAGTCCAGAACCCAGCCCTCACTGCCCTCACCACCCCCATCCAGACAGCAGCCCTTCAAGTACCAGTAAGGGCCGCCTTCCCCCAACCCCACCTCCTCTGCCCCGCTCCTCTTTTCTTGGCAGTGTTGGGCCTCAGAGATGTTGGCAAAGCCTCTCCATGCTGATTAGGTACAGCTCTATGGAATGTGTCAGTCAAATTGCAAATATTACCTCTTTTAGTTTTTTTTCCCCTTGAGAAGTACCACCAATGTGTGTTCTGTGGGAGTTCTAGGGTCTACTAGTGGGAAGGAGGAATAGAGGAGGATGCCCAGCTCCTGGGCAACAGCTCTGCATAGGACCGTCCACCACTTAGGTCCTGCTGATGGAGATTTGCCTTCTGAAGGACCCTAGGCGCACCAGGCAGGGAGGGGCTCCAAGGTGAGGGGCATGGAAGGCACCCCTCTTTGAGTTGTAGAGTCTCAGCCACTTAGAGCATCTTGTGGCAAGAGAGTTACAGAGTAAGAGATGATCAAAATTTGAAAGCAAGCTTTATTCATAAAAGCCAAGAACTGGAAACAACTCAAACATCCATTCAAAAAGAACAGGTGATACCTACAACTCTGGCTGAACCTCAAAAATAGTATTTGAGCAAAAGGAGCCTGTCACAGAAGAGTTCATGCCGATGATTCTATTTGTATGAAGTTCAAGAGGAGGCAAGACTTAAGAGCAGTGATTACAAGAGGGGGTGCTGGGTGGTACTGGGAAGAGGCACAAGGAAGCTTTCTATGGAGCTAGAAATGGTCTATGTCTTCGTCTGGGTTACCTGGTTACATATATCATATACATACGTTAAAACTCGTCAATCTATACACTTAATGTGTGTGTGTTTTAATTATGTGCAAATTATTTATTGATGACTGAAGTTGAATAGCTTTTTATTTGTTGATCGCTTGGAGATTGAGGCCATTTATTGAAGAAAGTATGACAAATTAATAAAAAAAGGAATCAGGAGAAAGAGTTGAAGGGAAAAGGGAGATGCTCATCTATGGTTGGCCTGTTTTTTTTTTTTTTTTAGTAAAACGTCTCTGATCCTTTACACAATGTCAGTTCTTCCCTTGAGCTTTTTGATGACCAAATTATATACAGAAATGCAGTAAGTTACTTCACTGTCATATAAAGGGAAAAGTGTGTCATAAACCAAGGTAATGTTTTCCTTGGGACCAGAGTGACGTAGTGCTCACTCTCTGAGCCTAGAGGTGGTTAATGGTTTCCAGCAAAGCAGAAATTATATGGCTTGTCCTGGCACCCCAGATCAAAGTTAAGGCATATTAAGCCACATGCACCCTATTGTGGTGTGACTTACTGACAGTGATTCTGAAAGGGCAGAGTAACTGATGGGTACTGTGGCTCCTAAGGCGTCTTAGGGCCTGACTTGATCAATCCAGGAAGGTGTTAAACCACACAGAGTGTTGCCAGGTGATGCCGCATGGCCAAGGCTAGCAGGTTTGTGCTGTGAGGTTGTTTGACTCAGACTAACCACGGGGTAATTCTTCCCTGTCTGTGCCTACTTTAGACTCTGGTGGGCAGCAGTGGGACTATTCTGACCACAATGCCTGTGATGATGGGACAAGAGAAAGTGCCCATTAAGCAGGTACCCGGGGGAGTCAAGCAGTTCGAGCCCCCCAAAGAAGGAGAAAGGCGGACAACACACAACATCATTGAGAAGCGGTACCGCTCCTCCATCAATGACAAAATCATCGAGTTGAAGGACTTGGTCATGGGGACAGATGCCAAGGTAGGTGCCAGTCAAAACGGTGTTTCATGCCCCACCATGCCCTTTCTACCTGTCTTTGCCTTAGGAATTTAAGAAGACCTAAGCCCCAGCTAGTGAACACAAGAATGAGTTAGAGGTGCCTCCTTATTAAAACATCTTGGGGGTTTTCAAGATTATCAAATATTGACCAAGAGATGGGAACTGTTAGAGGTTGGTAAGGCAGTGGCCTGCCTGGACCTTGTGTCATAGGCAGAGAGCTGCCTGCCACTCGCTGGGGCCAGATACGGGACTGTGTTGTACCTTGGAGTCAGCTGGTAGCATTGCAGGCATATGTTTAATTGTGTTCAGGCGGGGCTAGCAATATTTTTACTTTTTGGGTAAGAGAAAAAATAGATTGGGTTTAACCAACAATAAATACAGGAAATTATTTTCTCATGTATGTCTGGTGTTTCAGGCAATGTGTCTTCTAGCACATAGTTTGTTCTGTGTTATTTTTGTGTGTGTGTTTTTTTTACCAATTAATTTATTCATTTTCATCTCTATTTTGAAAGAAAATTTCATTTTCCTTATAGCCTAAAAATCTGCAAGGTATTAATTACCTTTACTTAAGATAGCTATACAACAATGCTGGGTTTTTTTGTCATTTGTTTTCCTTAAAGTTTGTTATGGTGCTAGGATTATTATAGGAAGTAGGAATAATAGCAAATACTTATCAGTATCAAGTGTCACTATGGGCCAAGCCAGAAGCTAAGCTTTTTATGTGTTATCTCACTTTTGCCCTCATTGTAAGCCTATGATTCACATATTATCATCATTCCCATTTTAAGGAGAAGGAGAGTGCGATTCAGCAATATTGAGTAATCTTTCCTGGATAGCACAGCTCACCAGTGGGAGAGCCAGCATCTGAACCTGGTCCCTCCCACTCCAGAGCCATGCTCTTACCCCATAAGCTCCAGGCCTCTGCTGTCCTCATTGTGCAGCATGCACTGATGCCACTACATTTTTACCCATCTTCCTGTGCAGATGCACAAGTCTGGTGTTCTGAGGAAGGCCATTGACTACATCAAGTACTTGCAGCAGGTCAATCATAAACTGCGCCAGGAGAACATGGTGCTGAAGCTAGCAAATCAGAAGAACAGTGAGTGTGCCTCTGAGAGGGGTTGTCACAGGGAGTGTGCCCATTGAGAAGGGGTCATAGGCCTTGTGGTTATAGAAGTCCTGGGCTGAGCACTGGAGAGGGCCCACTGATGTATACTGGGTGCCTTAAGGGCTGTAGCAGGAGCCATGTGCCCCCTGCCCAGCCCAGACCCAGTCTAGGTGGGGTTCTATAAAAACAGACTGTTTGCATGGTAAGATTTTCTTTGCAGAGTTCCTAAAGGGCATTGACCTAGGCAGCCTGGTGGACAATGATGTGGACCTGAAGATCGATGACTTCAATCAAAATGTCCTTCTGATGTCCCCTCCGGCCTCTGACTCAGGGTCCCAGGCTGGCTTCTCCCCCTACTCCATCGACTCTGAGCCAGGAAGCCCTCTGTTGGATGATGCAAAGGTATGAGCCTTTGAAATGCCCTGACTGCTGGCATCTCTCCCATGTCCCCTAAGTTAGTAGTGGGGAGACTGCAGACAGGGGCCACGACAGGTGTTCAGAGGGCCTGGGCCGGAGAGAAACAGGAATTCTATAAAATTAGGCAGGTCCTGGAGAACAAAGGGAAACAGCCCCTGCTGTTTACAGAGTCAGTTTAATTGGTTTAAATGTAGTCTGTTTTAACTGGTCCTTGCTGAAAGAACCTGTCAGAGAGGAATAAGGGCCAAATCCAGAAGGGGAGCACAGAGCAGCTGTCAGGCAGGCACTCAGAGTTACTGGAGGCGCCTCATCGCTCCTCTCGCCTGTAATGGGCCTGGCAGGACCACTTTGTGTGGTTGATAGTTGGCTTAAGATGAGGCTGCCTCTGGGTCCTCTTCCAGAAATGATTGCAATTTGCAATCTAACAAATAACATTCCAACCAAGGGCCTTTAATTGTTGTAGAAAGCGCCAAACAATTGTTGCTTAATGGAACTATTTACAAGAGGTTCAAGCCTAATGAGGTTCCTGGGGAACCTGTGGAGACCGCTGGGTTCTGTGCCATATTTTGACATTGGCAGTTTCTGACTCCAAAATCATGAAGTTCCCTTGTAGCATAAGTTTTTGATCGAACTATTCATAGTGTCACATACTTAATTTTGAGCCCTGGTTTTGAAATATTTTATAAACATGATTCTGTTTGGTACCAAAAAGCCCTATGACATACACATTGAGTTACCTAGGCTTCTGAATCATCCAAATAATTTTTCAGATGGTTTGAAAATGTTAAAAAGGAGTGGCATGGTGTGTCAGGGCACATCCCACTCCAGCCTTCCTCCCTCCCTCTGCAGGCTCCCTGGGTGGGTGGGGTCTCTGCCTCCATTGTCCCTCTGAAATGGAGAGGAAAAAAAGCAGCGTTATGATTTTAGAGCAAGTTCCTATAGCCAGATCCATGCCAAGTATGGGCTTTAATCGAATTTGTTAAGGTAGAGTTTTATATACAATAAGTATGCCTATTTTACAGTGTTGTACAGTACTGTCATACATTGTGGGGAGCTTTAACAAATGTATACACTTAGGTAACTGTCTCTGTAATCAAGATAGAGGGCATTGCCATCATCCACAGAGCTCCTTCACACCCCTCTGCACGTGGTTCAACATCCCTCTCCAGCCTCAGAGAGCCACTGAGCTGCATTCTGTCCCTGTAGAGTAGTTTTGCCTGTTGTGGAATTACAGAAACCAAATCACGCTGGGTTTTCTTTGCTGTGACAGAGCTCCGTTTTAAAACCAGAGCTTACCTGTCTGTGGTGACTGGTGCTCTGGTGTTTGAGCGGCAGGTGGAGGGATGTGACCTTCTTAGTTCCCTCCTTGGTTTATTCCTGTCTGACTTAGTGGCCTTGAATTTAAATCTCACAGCCTGATCCCAATATATAAAAAAGTAATGTGCTGTAAAAACCCAGGCAGTACTCATTCCAACCTCAAGGCCCTGTTTTGAAGGTCAAAGATGAGCCGGACTCTCCTCCTGTAGCGCTGGGCATGGTGGACCGCTCGCGAATTCTGCTGTGTGTCCTCACCTTCCTGTGCCTCTCCTTTAACCCCCTGACTGCCCTGCTGCAGTGGGGAGGAGCCCGCAGCTCTGACCAGCACCCGTACTCAGGCTCTGGCCGCAGCATACTGTCGCTTGAGTCAGGTAGGTGGAGGGCCCCTTGTGCCACTGGGCATTGTTGAGCTGCTGTGGCAGGAGACAGGCCCTGTGTACAAACTGCTTGGCTTGTCCACCAAGTCCCAACGGGCTTCTGTAGTGGGCCCCACCTGCTGCTTCTGATTGGGACTGGCGTAAGTCGTGTTTTGGAAGTAGTGGGTAAACCCGAGCTCAGTCAGAAAGAGCTAAACAAGCCAGGAAGCCACACTGTTGTAATTACAGGGAGGAGAGAGTGGGGAAAAGGGAGTGTACCTGTTTGAAGGTAGATGTGTTTTTGCCTCAGTCATGAAGCCAATGGCTAACAAATGTTTGTGGCACTCAGTTCCATAGTGATAAAGCTACAGATTCTTATTCAGGCTATAAAATTTTCCCAAATTTGCCTTTAGGGTGGATTAAGGTGTATATGTTATTCCTACTCTAAGTACCTAGACATTGTTAGTAAATGAAACAATCCTGTTATCCACCCTTTCTTTTGAAAATGAGGTTGAAGGCTCTTGCCCACCAGATGTTAGGGGTCCATCAGTTGCCCTGCAGTCTCCCAGGGCTGCTCCAGGAGGCCCTTTCTCAGGGGCTCAGCTGAGACACTCCTCTTTAGGTTCTGGGGGCTGGTTTGACTGGATGATGTCAACGTTGCTCTTATGGCTGGTGAATGGTGTGATTGTCCTGAGTGTCTTTGTGAAGCTACTGGTCCACGGGGAGCCAGTGATCCAGCCACATTCGCGCTCCTCAGTCACCTTTTGGAGGCACCGGAAGCAGGCAGACCTGGACCTTGCCAGGGTGAGTTCTCCTGCCTGCCTTTCCCCTTCCACCAGGCTTGGCTGATAACTCAGCAACTTGTACTGAATACCTCAATGTATGCAGTCCCACAGTAGATGCTTGTGGACCACTAGAGGAGGAAGGGACCTGGCCCCTAACAGTGAACAGGTGGCCGAGACAAGAGCACCTCCACATAAAGGAATTCCAGGGACACGAGGTAATCCACAGTCTGTAGCATGACAGGCTGTGGCAGTTTGGGGCAGAAGAGAAGAGTTCTGAAGGAGGGAATCTGGGGCATGAGCAGAGACATGAAGAGCAGGATGGACCTTCTAAGCTGAAAGGAAAGGATGAGTAGATGGTGATTTGGGGACCAGCACATGGGGATGTCTGGGGGTGAGGGTCTGTCAGAGAATGATGAGGGCTAAGGCTCGTGATAGAGCTAGGGCCCTGATTGGAGAGGTCTTAGACTAGAATGGATTTGGGGCTCTTTCCCCAATTCTGTGGAGCACCAAAAAGGTTTTTGAGCTGGAAAACTAGCTGAAAGTTTCTTTTGAAATCAACAAAGGACAGTATATGAGAAGGATTCTGGGGCAACTCACAGCATGGAAGGAAGAGTTAAACATTCATGTCACAGGAGGGACAAGAACGAGAACACTCCTCAGCAGCAGCAAACCACGGCCCGCTCTCCTGCCCTCAAGCTGCAGTGCCCACACAAGAGAATCTGGGACCAGCCCAGATCTGTCAGCCATGGCTGAGGCTGTGGCTGCTAGAATATTGATGTGGTCATTGGCGACCTGCTTTTAGAAGCAGGACTATTCGCAGAGAAGAATATCCCAAGGTGTATATTCTAGAGGCAGGTCCAGGCCTGTGTTTCACAAATGTCATTCTGTCAGCTTGTGTGAAGGACGAGTTGAAAGAAGGAGACACGAAATGCATGGAAACAAGTTAGGGGGCCCTTAGAACAGGCTAGACAAGAGAGGGCATGGACCTGGAAATGAAGGAAGAACATGAATTCAGGACAAAGGGAAAGTGACAGTGACATTGACTCAAAGACGGGGGAGGCTGGAAGACAGATGGGCTCTGTCTGTGCCCAGTCACTTAGAAGTGCTGTGAGCAGGCCCTGAGAGGGAGGAGCCCGAGGCTGGGGGACCAGAGTGCTGGAAGCTGTACATCTTATCTGCCTGTCTGCCGGGAGAGGGTGCTCGGGAGAAGTTGGATTGATGAGTTGGAAATGCCCTGGTGGCCTTGGAAACAGCTAGCCTTCACGGGAACGACGAGGGAGAGGAGCCAGGGAACAAAGGAAAAAGCCCACCCCCTTTGGAATCTGTGAATTCGGGTGCCTCTCCTGGCTGGAAAGATGCCACCATCACCTTAGAGGTTGTCACTCTCAGAGGGTTGTCATCCATTTTCCCCTGGTAATGATCCACTTCCCAGTAATGGTGCAGGCGAAGAGCAAAGGTATTCTGCCCACTGTGTTCAGGAGGAGAAGGGAGCTTACTTCAGTGCCCCAGGAATGAGAGAAACAGAGAGAGGTCTTCTGTGCCAGGGCCATAGACTCTCCACTAGGCCCTTTTGGGTTGGCAAAGAGTTGACAACTCTTTTGGGTTGGTTAGAGTAACTTAGTCAAATATTTGCCTAAAACCATGGTTCTCCAACTTGAACAGGCATTGGAATTACCTAGAGGGCGCCAACCCCAGGGGTTCTGATTGAGTAGGTCGGGCGGAGTGTGGGTGGGGTACCAAGATTTTGCATTTCTAACAAGATCCCAGGGGCTGCTGCTACTGGTCCCTGGAGACCAAATTTTGAGAAGTTCAAAGCTAAAATGAGCCCATAGTTCATCTGAATCCGTGTTACATATAAAAGCTGCTGTGGGCAGCTGAGTATTTGCTCAAAGATAGAATACCATACAGCCCATTTAGTAAAAGGCCTGGAGGAAACAGTGAAATGTCAGCAGTCATTCTTTCTGAGGGATAAGGTTATAGGTGATTTTTTTTTTTTACTTTTTTGTAGCTTCCTGACTTTTCCCAGATTTTCTTGAGTGCATTTATTACTCTGGTAATCTGGGGGATGAAGGAGAGTAGAAGTTTTTATCAAAGCAAAACCAAAAGGCCACAGCAAGGCCATGAACATTACACTTCTTGCCGCTCTAGGGGGATTTTGCAGCTGCTGCTGACAACCTTCAAACCTGCCTGTCGGTGTTGGGCCGGGCGCTGCCCACCTCGCGCCTGGACCTGGCCTGCAGCCTCTCCTGGAGTGTGATCCGCTACAGTCTGCAGAAGCTGCACCTGGTGCGCTGGCTGCTCAAGAAGGTCTTCCAGCGCCGGCGGGCCACCTCAGCAGGCTTTGAGGACGAAGCTAAGACCAGCGCCCGAGATGCAGCCCTGGCCTATCACCGGCTGCACCAGCTGCATATCACAGGTGGGGGTGCTGCCACTGTCTGGCTTGCCTTGAGCTGCCACCTCACCAGCCTAGAATGGTTTCCACCCACATCCATAGCTGTAAAGATGGCTCATTAGTGTATGAGTTGCACATTTTTCGCATTAACATCTCCACACTTGGCGCTGTGTCCTCTATGCGAGGCATGTAATGGCTGAGTCGGCAGTGTCTTTTCCTTAGTGGTACTTAAATTAATGGTGAGCTTAAAGTTGCTGGCATTGAAAATGTGGCCATTCATTTCACTCAGTATGCTCCTGCTCTAATAGAAAGTCAGCAGATCAGCAAGTGAATCACAGTTCAGTGTGGTAGAGGTGGCAGAAGATCTGGCTTCAGTTGGAGGGAGGGGGTGCTTTGGGAAAGGCTTTCTGGAAAGTCTTGGCTTTGCATGGAACAATGTGTGGAGATGCATGGAGTTCACCAGCTCTGCAAAAGGGATATACCTTCCAGGCAGAGGGGTGTTCTCAGGGAGGAGCCCACCTGGGGGTTGTCCTAGCATGATCTGTACATGGGGGAATGATGGGGGCCAGGGCAGTGAAGGCATTAGGAAAAGGATGATATTTTCAGAGTTGTGCCTCTGAAATTTAGAAGATTCCCTCTGATGGGAGGCAGAAAACAGGTGGAAAGGATTAAGGCTAGCATCAGGGAGGCCAGATAGGAGCTAATGTGGATGAAGATAGAGATGCCAAGAGGGCAGCGGGAGAGAGTAGAGAGGGGTTGACGGGATTTGGGGGCCTACTGGATGTGCAGGGTAAGGAAAGGAACTGGTTGAGATCGTTCCTTGGCTTCTTGCTTGAGAGTTTGGGTGGACAGTGTTGCCGCAGACAGAGGTGAGCGAAATGGGAGGAAGAGCAGCTTTCTGGGGAGAAGATGAGGGACTTCGTTAGGGACCCCTGCCCATGAGACATGGAGGGAAATACTCAGTGGCAGGTGCGCGTGCTGGGTCTGCAGCCAGGAGAGGGCGCTGGCAAAAGGGCATTTACAGGGGACCCTCAATTGCACTAGGAAAAACACCACCTGGACTGGGCAGGCTGGACAGGTTGTTGGGTGGAGGCTGCCTGGAAGTGGCAGCTGGAGAGTCAGAGAAGCAAGAGGCCTGGTGCAGGGGAGGCAAAGTCAGAGGGTTCAAAAAGGGAGGTTGTCTTGGGGATGTCCAAAGGTGAGGGCCAGAGAGCACCAATGGGATGTAGTTATAATAAGGAGGTGATGGCAATGTCCTGGTGGCTGAGAGAGCTTTAGTCTGGAGGAGTGGCTTTAGCAGGTCCCAGGGATTGAGTGAATGGGAGATTAGACCAGGGGGCCAGCTGTGGGCTTTTAGTACCAGCCATGGTAGTAGGGTTCTAGCAGAGGGCCCCTATCTGCAAGCCTTGCCTGCTTCACTCTTCTCTGCCCCCTCAGTGTGCCCTTGGGGTCCAGAATGAACTCCATCGCCGGTCTCCAATGAGGCTGTGTCCTCATAGCTGTTAGGTTCTGGAGAATTCCAGACAGGATAGCTCACATCTTTCATTCCCTTCACATCCACTGAGCACTGTGTGCGGGTCTTGCCTGGTGCAAGGCACTGTGAGGACAGAGGTGACTAAAACGTGGTCCCCACACTGCCCTCCGCCCTCCCCCCAAAGGAGAAAATGTGATGATGTCTTCAAGGGGAGACAACTAATAGCTGTGCATGACGAAGTGTGAGGCTGATAAAAAGACCAGGGAGAAGGCTGCAGGGCTGGGTAAGGTAGGGAGGCCTGGTTGGGCCACCAATTGGACCTTTGATGTGAGACCACCCCAGAGGCTCAGCCTCCCCCTCAGAAAAACAAGGCTGCCTCCAGCCCTGTAGTGAGGACCAGAGCAAACAATAGTGTGAAAGCCTCAGAGGCCTGCTGGACCCTCGTGCTTGTGCAAGGGCACTATGGCTCCTGACTTCAGGGTCACCCTAAATGAGCTGTGTGGCCCTCATATGGGAGGATGTAGTAATACTTTCCTGGCCTGTCACCTGCTAATCTGGCCGTTGCTGGTCAATTTTGTGTTATTTCCCCTTTCAAAAGGATACATACTTACATGTTATAGGATCTTTTTAAATTGAAAATAAATTCACATCACTGTTGTGTTTTTTTAAGTTGTTGTTCCCTCTCTTGCAATGTTTGGAGACACAGGGCTGTATTAGCAAAGTGTGGATGTGCTGTTGACAGTTTTGGAAAATGTTGCAGTGCATTCTTGGAAATCCTGTGATCATGACTGCTCATTATACAAGGACACTTTATAAAAGTACCAGACACTTGACATGCATTTATTTTCTCTTGTCCCCAACAGCTGTAAGATAACACAACTAAGTTGCAGCGCCTGGCATCATCCAGGACTGTCTGATCCTAGAGTTCATGGACGTGCCCTGTTGTTCTGCTCCTGTTCTGGTTGTGCTAGAGAAACAGGAAAAGCTTCGTTTGGGGGGATCTTGTCAGTATCAGTGTCTGTTTCTGCCTGCCACAGGGAAGCTTCCTGCAGGATCTGCCTGTTCAGATGTACACATGGCTTTGTGTGCTGTGAACCTGGCTGAATGTGCAGAGGAGAAAATCGCTCCCAGCACGCTGGTTGAGATCCATCTGACTGCCGCCATGGGGCTCAAGACCCGATGTGGAGGCAAGCTGGGCTTCCTGGCGGTAAGTACCCTCCAGTTCTGTCCCACAAGCCATAGATGTGGCCCTGCCCTTGGGCGCTGACCACCGGATGGGGGCAAACATTTATTCAGTGGGTCATCCACAAATACTTAATGGCAGTGAAAAAACAGACCAAAATTACTCCCTCATGGCCCATACAGGCGTAAACAGGACATTTTGGTACCCTGAGGTAGGCAGATTAATTCAGCAATACAGAGTGACCATATTCAGAGGTTAAATATATGACTTTTCTGCTCTCCAGGTGGTCATAAAAATTCTTAGAATCTTGTTTGTGTCTCCTGGTTCTGTTATTCACTCAAAAGGTGCTTTTTAGATACCTTGTGTTGATCATAACACTTTGGGTCCAGAAACAGAAAACAGTGCACATGCTTGAAGAGCTCAGGGCAGGAACTACAGTTACGAGACACCTCCAGTGCGCCTGGCATGGGGCCAGCCTTGAGAATTTACAATTTGGGTACCTCCCAGTCCATGTTATCAACTAGTTCACAACACCTTCTGGCCTTAGGCTTTCTCTCACTCCAGCAACAACAGCCATGTTTTACTCAGTGCCTGCACTGGGTAGGCTGCTGAAATACATCAGCTCTGTTCAGAACAGAACGAACACATCTCTGTTTCCACATCTCAATAACAGCACTGATGAGCTGAGGAAGAACAGGAATGGGCCCTGTGGTGACACTGATATATTTCCTGACATATGTCACCATAGTCTAGGTAGGGTGTGGGGAAGCCCATTGTACTTGCCATGTCTCAACCCTGTTCCGTGACCCTAGATAAGATTTCATTCAGCATGCATTACTTGGAATGTAGAATTGCGATTACTATTAGAATGCCAATTAGAATAGAATGTAAAATTAGAGTCCCCTCTCAGGGCCAGGCACTTCCAGGAGTGGAAATGTAGTGGTGAGCAGGACATTGCCCTGTCTCTGGGGAGGATACATTCTGGCAGGGGGGAATCCAGTCAAGGACCAGGTCTCCGGGACAGTAGGTTAGTGTGGGGATGGGGCTGATCTGGCCGCGCAGAGAGCACACTGGGCTCCTGAGCCATTGTTAGGGGAAGTCAGTGCGGGCTTTCTGGGCAAGCAAGTCTAGGCTGAGGGCTGGAGGTGTTGGCTAAGTGACACCCCTGTTCCATTTGTTCATCCTAGTCCTCTGGGCTGATACCACATTATAACTTCTCTACCCCAAAAAAGCATCTTAATAACATTAATTTTATCAAAATACAATGCACATACAGAAAAATGTGGGCATTTTAACTCACAGCTTGATGAGTTTTCACAAAGTGAACTCACCCATGTAACAACCACCTAGGGCAAGAAATAGTTTGCTCCCATGACACCAGAAGCCTTCTTCTGCAGGCCTTCATTCACCCTGCCCCCCACAAAGATAACCATTATTCTTCTGAATTCTGTCACCACAGTTTTATCTGCCTATTTGTTGTTCCTGTAAACTTATCAAAGTACAATATGCATGTAGAAAAGTACATAAATCATAAATATGCAGTTAATTCACTTTACAAAGTGAACACGTCATATAACCAGCAGACAGATCAGGAAGCAGAGCTGAGCCAAGACCCTTGAAGCCCCTTGGGCCCCCTTACAGTCAGCAAAGTGCCCCTCCCCATAAGCCCTCCAGCCAGAGTAGCCACTGCCCTCATCACCTAGACATATTGCCTCTATTGAAACTTTATATAAAAGGAGTTATTCAGTATGTACTGTTTGTTTCTGACTGCTTTTGCTCAGGGTCATGTGTAAGGTCCATTTATGTTGTGTAGAGTTACAGCTTGTCCATTCTCATTGTTCTGTAGTAGCCCATTACAGGATGGACTCTTGTAGACAGGCTTAGGAGTTGTTGCCTGGGTTTGATTATTACGAGTAGTGCTGCTGTGAACATTCCTATTCATCCTTCAGTGACTGCATTTCTAGGCACGGCATTGCTGGGTCAGAGGTTATACACAAGATCAGCTTTAGGAGACACTGCTTAACAGGTTTCTTTAGTGGGTGTGCCAATTTCCACACCACCTGTGGTGTGAAGGAGTTCCAGTTAAGCATCCTCATCAAACACGTGACAGTGGCATTTCTGCTGTGTTAGGCCTTCTGGTGGGATCTTGTAGTTTTCATTTGCAGTTCCAAGGTGATTAATGATGCTGAGGACCTGTTCTTTGGCCATTTGGATGGTCTGTTTTTTGTTGTTATTGTTTTGCTATCATTAATGTACAATTACATGAACAACATTATGGTTACTAGACTCCCCCTATTATCAAGTTCCCACCATATACCCCTTTACAGTCACTGTCCATCAGCGTAGTAAGATGTTATAGAATCACTACTTGTCTTCTCTGTGTTGTACTGCCTTCTCCGTGTCTGTCCCCCCTACATTGTACATGCTAATCGTAATGCCCCTTTTACCCCTTATCCCTCCCTCCCCACCCACCCTTCCCAGTCCCTTTCCCTATGGTAACTGTTAGTCCATTCTTGGGTTCTGTGTCTGCTGCTGTTTTGTTTCTTCAGTTTTTGCTTTGTTCTTATACCGGATGGTCTCTTTTGTGAACACCCTATTCAGGTCTTTCACCTAATTTTTATTTATTTATTCGAGGAGTTCTTTATTCTGGCTGTGAGCCTTTGTGGGCTATGTGCTCTGCATGTATTTCCTCCTGGTCTGTGGCTGTTCTCTCTCAATGGTGTTGATTAATGAGCACAAGTTCTTAATGTTCATGAAGCCAGATTATTAGTCCTTCCCTTTACAGTTAGACATTGTATGTCCTGTTCAATAAATCTTTGCCTTACCTCAAAGTCATGGACGTATTCTCCTGTTATCTGCTAGACACTTTTTAAATTTCTACACATAGGTCCCTAATTCTCCTGGAGTTGATTTTTGTAGATTTGGAGGTAGGGGTGCAAGATCTAGTTTTTTCCACATATCTCTCTGCCCCAGAATCTGTTATTAAAATGACTGTCCTTTCCCACTGCACTGAGCAGTACCTTTTCCATAAATCAAGTGTCCATGTGTGATGAGTCTGCTTCTGGACCCTCCAGTCTGTCCACTGAACAACATTGTATCCTCCTAATGGCTAAGTCTTTTAATGCTTGATATCTGGAAGTGTCAGTCCCCTGGCTTTAGCAGCTAGTTTTTGCTCTTTACTTTCCCACAGAAATTGTAGGATTGTTACAGAAAACCGGAAAACCTGGACTGGATTGCTGATGGAAGAACCAAGTGGCACTCGGAGGTCTTGGAGGGTGGAAATTTATTTTACACCAGCAGGCTCAGAGGAGAGTGATCTCCACAAAGGTCTGAGCCCCAAGTACAGCAGGGCCATGCCTTTTATACATTCACTACAAAGCTAAGGGGGCAGTCAGCACCCAGAAACTGTTGCAATAGGAGCTATTAGGTCACTATAGGTGTATTCAGGATGCTAGTTATATTTTAATCTATTTCTATAAAGGTCACCTGGATACCGTATTATAAACTAATGGGCTTCCATGACTATGATTAACAAGCTGTTTAATCCCACTGAGTCTGCTGGGAAGGAATACATTGTTTCAATCCCAAACACCCAAGCACCTTGTGATTCCTCTATATTTCTGAAGCCTCAATAGAAACCCTGTTACCTTGGCTTTCTTGGCTTCACACCCCACCTGCCAAGAGGGGGAGGGATTTGAGAACTTTCTGAGCATTTCCTCATCAGGAACCTCCCCAAAATCCCACTGGGTTTGAATTGTCCTTATTGCTAAGACACAGCTGCCCTTCAAAGAGACTCAAAGACCCCATTTGAGGAAGGTGTGTGTGTGGCAGCTGAGGATTGGGAAAATGGTCACCGTAAAACTGCCCCTGCCCATGAGCCTCCCCAGGAAACATTTAGTGTGCCTGACATACAGCGAACAGTCTGATATGTGTTTCCTCAGGATCTTCTTCCTGAATGTACTAATATATATGCATTGTAATTTGTTTGATATGATCGTACAATAAACCCTGTTTTGCCACTTGCTTTTTTTCAACCAAATGATAGTGTTGGCCTCTTTGTCACCTCCTTATGTATCTGACTGAGGTGCCTGGTACTCCAGCATGTGTACGTGCAGTCCTTGATTGAACCAGGTTGCTGCTGACAAATGTTCAGGTTGCTTCCAGTGTTTGCAGTTATGAACAGTGCTGAGGGGAGCCTAGCCTCATTGCACACTTGTGCCAGTACCTCTGCAGACTAAATCTCTAGAGGTGACGGTGCTGAGTCCAAGGATAGAGATATTTGGAACATTGGTATTGCCACATTTTCATTTCCAGTAAGGTGGGGAAAGGAGATTAGCAGATTCCTAGGTAAGTACCTGCCCTGTCCTGTGCCTGCTTCTCTTGGGAGGGGACAGACTAAGACACCCAGATCGAATTTTCTTAAGGAGGAAGCAGCTTTGAATTCTGCCAGATGTATTTAGCTAGGAAATGAGTGAGGCCCCAGGGCCAGTAGAGGGCTGGCCTCTGTGAAAATGGTTTAGACCAGAGGCTCCCAGTCTTTCTTGGTTCCTGGCACCCTTTGTGCCTCTAATTTTTTCAGGGTTCCCCCCAGCTAAAAGAAATACCTGACAGTTCTGTTTGCTAATAGTTAGTTACAGACATCTTAGTAAATATTTAGATCTTGTCAATTTGGTAGCCATTACAAAATAACAGTGTACAAAATTGAAAAAAGAAATAATATTTTTACTTTATTCTTAATAACCATAATTACTTATTAATGGGCTATGGTATGCCTGTTGAGCATCACACACCTTCTCAAACTTTGATATCAGATTGGACACCACCAACTTCATTTCCTGTTCCATGTTGATTTTTCACAAGTAGCACTTGCTTATTATTACAGTAACACCCAATCACTCGGTTTCACAAAGCTGTGACATCATATGAAGGAAGGGCGTGCGACGTCACCCTGAGCCCATCAGCTACTACCTCCAGTTAGGAGTTTACTCGGTGTCAGACTTGCATTGGGCATTGCTGTATTTACCTCAAAAATGTAAAATAGCCATGCACCCCTGTGAATCACTGCGGTGCTTTGGGCTGCCTTGGCACACAATTTGAGAACCACAGGGTCGGGCCTGTGTGGGGGCACAACCTGGGGTTGGGACTGACCTTGAGTACAGGTGGCTCTCAGGATCTGGACGGTCTGAGTCCCCTGCCACAGCTGCTCGGTTCAGCAGTTCGTGGATGAATTATAGGAGAGGGATCCCTAGGCCCCAGCTTGAGTGAACTCGTATCTGTGGAATTTAGGAAAATTATCATAGGGTGATAATGCCAAGAAAACTAAAAGAGCAACAGAAGTTTTCTCAGTTTCATTTCTGGAAGCCATACTGTGGATGACTGTATCCTAGGATTTATATTTCTTATTAATCCAAACCACTACACTCAAGTTCCCCTGCCCCCACTGAGATTTGTTATAACTGAGGTTTCTTTTCTTAAGATTTAAGCTTTAAAGTGTATTTTAACTTAATGATTTTTTTAATGGCTTCTCTGGGTTCCTCTTGCAAAACTAACCAGTTTTTGCTTCTGCTTCTGTTGGTGATGTCTGGGCCCTTCTGTGGCACTAGTGGTCCTCAGTTTCCCTTGGAGTAGCCATCAGGCTCTCTTGCTTTTTGGGTATGTGTTCTCTGGAGAGAGCTGGGGGCAGCAGTTAGAAGGTTCTCCCACTTCAGAGGCCCTGGGATTGTCCCAGCCTCCATCCAGTCCTGTTCTAGATCCTCAGTTGCTACTGTAACTGCTGCGGTTACAAGTTCAGGCTCAGCAGCTGCTTTGTTGAGTGTCGGGGGAAGGTGCTGGGATTCCTCCCCATTTGTTCTCCAGTGTCCTTCCTCAAATATGCTGGTCAACAAAGAGGAGAAGAGGCCATCAGTGCCACTGGCCCTGTGATGAGAGACCAGTGGAATGCCCACCTTGTCCCATAAGTGCTGTGATAAATAAGAGTGTGTCTGTAGAGCAGTTTGGCCAGGTCACTTTCTCTCAGGTTCAGGAAGCCATCTCTGGATTCCCCCAGAGAGGGGCATGTTCCTTCTCGGTCCATGTTCGTCGAGCACTTTGGCAGTGCTATTTCTGACCCTGGCATTCAAGTCTTCTGAAACTGTTACATTAGTTGGTGTCTGCTTGGAGCACAGCAAAGGTCAGATCCATCAGACTGAACCAGACAAGGAGACATTACCCTCACTGTGGAGCCAGGAGTGGAGGTGTGAGGGCTGGAGTCCGTGGGCCCAGCAGGCCCTCCTCTGGGCCTCCTGAGTGCCTGGGTCTTGTGCTTCACCCTCCCTCCCATCCTTCTCTGCTCAGCTCCTCATTCAGATGAACCTGTATTGAGCGGTTTTATGGGTTGGAAATAATGGATTTTAGAATAAAGATACTGACTCAGAAAATGACAGGGTTTCTGAACATGGATAGAGAGCATTGTCCCTGCAATTCTTTTTCCTAAGGCCCTTGAGTGACATTATCCTGTGGGCAGTGGAGGGGCCTTGGAGGCAAGGGTGCTGGCTCTTTGAACTGCCCAGCAGAGGTTTTCCTGGGCTTTCCTCACAGCTGGTGTTCACATGAGGGGCTCCTCTAGGGATGGTGTAGGGTCTCTAGGGAGCAAGACAAAGCCCTTGCAAGGCAGCTCTGGGGGAAAGGGTACACTCATGCATGCATGCATACGCCTGTGTGGGTCCTTTCACTCCAGTGCTTTCTACTGTGGCAAGGACGGTAAATAAGTTACCAGCCACTTGCCTGTCCTAAATGCTATACTCAAAGGTAAAAGAGATGAAAAAAAATTAGTCAAAGCAGAATATAGTTTTGCCTAAAAATACTCTTAAGAGATATGTAATTAAAATGACAGATGGGAAATGGTCCCAAGATCCAAGGAACTCCTTGGCTTGAGCACAGCGGCACTCAAGGGGCTGAGGGTAGAAATGCATCTGGGAGGCCTCTAGACACCCCTCCTTGACAAACCACACCCTCCCCAGCTCTGTAGGTTGAAAGCCAGCAGGTCCAGAAGGAGATTCCAGTAGGGTTAGGCAGACCCAGCAGGATAGGATGCAGCATGGGTCCCATAGGGGCCTTGAAGCCAGCCCTCCCCTCCTGCTGGGGTTTGGTCATGGTCATCATGCCTGGCCTGTTCGACTGGAGCCACGTGCCCTTGTGACAGAGGTGGCTTTTGCTTTGGGGCACATGAGGCCCAGCCCTCCTGTTGATCTCCTTCCCCCAGCATGCCTCCACCATGGTGATGCTTTGTGGTGACCCTGTGGTGGCTGTAGCCAGCATTCTGTCCCCTACGATCACCCGTGGATCTTGTCCTTCCACAGAACTACTTCCTCAGTCGAGCCCAGAGCCTGTGTGGCCCCGAGCGCAATGCTGTCCCTGACTCGCTGCGCTGGCTCTGCCACCCTCTGGGCCAGAAGTTTTTCATGGAGCGGAGCTGGTCAGTGAAGTCTGCTGCCAAGGAGAGTTTGTACTGTGCCCAGAGGAACCCAGGTGAGAACACCTTTGCAGCCATTGGGAACTGGAGAAAGCCACGAGAGCCACCAATACTGCAGGGTGACCGTACTCCAGGTGGAGACATGGGTCATCTTGTGTTGCCCCCAAGCTTGGGGAGGTCACGGGCCAGCTAAGTTAGTTTGCAGCTGCCCCCTGACATTCAAGGCCCATGGTCCTCATATCAGTCACTCTGTGTTCTCTGCCCTCGTTCTGGGTACTTTGAAAACACAAAGGATGCATGGAGTTGCTGTTCACCGGTTCCAGTCTCCTGTCCCCCTGGAAGGCAGACAGATGTGTATGGAGCAGTCAGGGAACAATAGGTGACAGGCAGTCATGGAGCGCTCAGAGTGGTGTCAAGGACAGGGCTGCAGGCCTCGGGAGGAGATGCTGGCTTGCTGTCCCTGGTGTTTGACAGTTATTGGATGTGACTTGCTCAGCTCTCAGACTTGAGCACCAGCAGCTTTCCACCTTCTGTGGACTTTTCCCCTCAACCTGGAAGCCTGGGGAGTTAAGGCATGTTTTGCAGGTTCAGGTGTGTGTGTGTGCGTGTGTGCGTGCGTGTGTGTGTGTGTGTGACAGTGTTGTGGTGGAGGTTTCGCTATCCTTTTTTTAAAAAAAACAGTAATTTATTGCTCAAGCTCTGAATGGTGGGCAACACCAAAAAGGAAGGATAAAAGCATAAAGCAGTCCTAAATCTCCCAGCCTGTCCCTACTGTCTGCTTTGTCTACATGTAGACTTGCCCTGGTTTTTTCAGCTCTTATGGGCTCTGGCTCTAGGTCTTGTCACCTGGAATGTGTTTATAAGTGTTCTGCCGCCTCATCCTCATCAAATTGAGGCCCACATGTCTGCATGTGTGAGGGGGCAGAGGGTCTGGTGACAGCCTTCTTTAGGCCTGCCCTTGGGGGACTTGTCAGTGACAGCTATTGCAAGCATTGCCAAGCCGCTTGTTTAATCAGCTCAGCCAGACAGCTGCTGACCACAAGTCCCATGGATGTTCTGGGAAACAGGAGCAGGGTCTTCATGTGCTGTAAGACAGCAGCCCCACCGCCTTGTTCTCCTCAGCTGGCTGTCCTTCTGAGCCACAAAGGGAAGAGGCAGGCAGCCTCTGATACTTGGGATAGCTGTCCGCCTTCCCATTTTCTGTTTTCTGACAAGGCTTCCGGCTACTACCTTATAGCTCCCAACCTTGAATGGAATACTGAGACGGTCTAAACCACATGCATCTGGGGGTGACCACTCTCTCCACCCCTGCCCCCATCTTCTGATTGTTTAAAAAGGTGGTTCTGGAGTTTGGTTGAGAAGGGGGTTTGATACACAGAGGGAATAGCTGTTTCTTGGGTTCCTTTCCCCATCTGTTTTCTCTGTAAAGACAAAATGGGCTTATAAATAAAACCCATTTAACCCTTGTCCTGGCCTTTCTCCTCTTGTTCAGCTGACCCCGTTGCCCAGGTCCACCAGGCCTTCTGCAAGAACCTGCTAGAGCGAGCTGTGGAGTCCTTGGTGAAACCTCAGGCCAAGAAGAAGGCTGGAGACCAGGAAGAAGAGAGCTGGTAACAAGCACCCTGCCTTGGGCCATCTGCCCAGGAAGCTCAGGGCTGCTGTGAGCCCAGCTCCCAGGAGGAAGCACACCCTAGTGTAGGGTCTTCAGGGCAATGAGTGATTCTTCTGAATTGACTTCCCAAATATGGCAGCCCCATGAGCTCCCTGGCCTCTTTGCCCTTCAATCCCAAACTGAGTATGTCTTTTTTTTTCCTCCTTTTGATTCATCCCTTCACCAAGTGGAGTCAGTTCTTAGAGCAGGTCAGAGATTTGATTAAATTGCTGTGCTTTCTTGGGTGGGGAAGGGTGGCCTGTTGAAGGGTTAAGAATGGGCATGAGGGAAGCTTGGCAGAAGGCAGACCCCTCTGGTCTGGACATCTCGGGGACCCAGACCTTTACTGATCATGCTAGGCAATTTCTTTTTTGTTTTCTTATTATTATTCTACACAGTTACTGAGTTTTTCCTTCATGGATTAAGACCTGAGAGGCAGATAGGTGCCAAGGTGACTCTGTGTAAGGCCCAGGTCCTGACTGGAGTGCACCTGGGTAGGGAGGGGAGGGCAGTTCTGCCTGGGAGATCAGAAAACTTCTGGGAAGAGAGGACATTTGAACTGGGCCTTGAAGGGGAGGCGTCAGGTTTCTGATGAAAGAGAGAAAGGCTGGCGTGTGAGGACTAGCCTGGAGACATGGCGAGTAAGCAGTGCAGGGGCAGCGCTCCGAGTGTGCCTGGCAAGGTAGGAGGAAGGGGCCAGAATGTCCACTGGGTCTTGGAGCTGGGGGCTGAACAGCCAGGCCACAAGCAGGTCCTTGTGTACATTTTCATGGACGTAGGACCCTTTCGTTTCTTTCTAGTGAATTCTCCAGTGCTCTGGAGAACCTGAAATTACTTAACTCTTTTGTGGATTCTGTGGGGATGGTGACCCCCCCCTTCTCCAGCAGCTCCGTGCTCAAGTCAGCCCTCGGTAAGCACCCTGCTGGGTGGCTGTCTAGGCCATGGCTGCTTAGTTCAGTCCTTCACAGCCCTTTGCCCGAGGGTTCCAGGGGTGGTTATGAGTGTGTACTCAAGATCTGCTCTGAATCTGAAGTGTGTATCTATAGCCCTCATGTAGCTCCAAGCCCTGTTACCCTAAAATAGTCATTCTCCTTGAAGTGGGACCAAGGGAGTGAATGCCTTCCCTGGACCCTGCCTGGGGGTAGGGCAGGTCAGGAACCTTCCCAAATGCCCAGCATGGACAGTAAGTGCTCCAGGCCGCAGGGGCTGCTAGGGACTCACCTTTTAATGCACAGTGTCGCCCGAGAATGCTCTTGGGTCTGACACTCTCTGGAAGACACTCTCATCTGGGTGTCAGTACTGTTCTCCAGCTACCCATTGCCTTGGGTGACACACACAATCCACTGACTGAATTGGCACCAGGACAGTCTTTGTTTCTGCCCCTAAACTGTCATCATGGTGCTAGCACATCAGTTTCTGAGGCTGCTGGGGGAGGGTGTCGAGCTCCCTTCCGGCCGCTCTCCCTAGGGAGGGAAGGATCCCAGAAAAGCAGCCACCCCATCATGACTGCTGACCTCATGGGCTGTCTTTATTTCAGAGTTAGGAAAAGATTGTGCTCTTAGGCTTTTGTCTTATACGTCCATCCCACTGGCCTTGTGCAATCACTAGTGTCATTATTTTGCAGCTGAGAAAGCTGTGCCTCAGAGGAAAAGCCTAAAAAGATTCTAACATGAGCCTGCAACTACAAATACTTGGGAAACCCCATTTTTCATGACTATAGGAAGTTAGGTTTTTCCACTTTTATTTAAAAATAACACTATAGGGAACATCTTCATTGAACTTTTTTTCTCTATTTAGGCTAGTTTCTTTGGGATAGGTGGCCAAAAATAGGATTACTAGATTAATTGAAGTGAACATTTCTAAGGCTTATGATACAGATTGCCAGACAGTCTCCTAAAGGTTGTGGTGGTTGATGGTCCTTCGGGGCAACCTGAAGGCCCCGAGCCATTGCCAGAGGATACAGGTGGCGTGTGCCCCGTGGTAACTAGCTGCAGCCAGCCGGTCTGAGCCACAGGTCTGGTTTCTGTGGTGCTGGGCTAATGTTCAGTGTTGTTCTCCACTAGGTCCAGACATTGTCTGTCGGTGGTGGGCGTCTGCGATCACAATGGCCATCAGCTGGCTCCAGGGAGATGACTTGGCTGTGCGCACTCATTTTACTGAAGTAGAGCACGTCCCCAAGGCCCTGGAAGTGACAGAGTGCGTAAGCCTCCTTGACCACTTTCTAATTTCTCTAGGAGAATCCCAAACACCTGGTGTGCCAGGGGATGCCAGGCTCGCTTGTCTGGGTCAGAGGGAGGGAGCAAGTCTGGGCAGCCATCAGGGTGAGGTTCAGGCAGCTTAGGGGATACTTGCTAGATAGATAAAGCAAGAGGGAGGAAGAGGGCACCTGGGCAGCCGAGCTTGGCAAGCACACCTGTGTGTTATCCTAGCAGCACTGCTTCCTAGGCTCCTGGGCCTCATGTGGGGCCAGGCAGTGTGGTGGTGGCTGCTGGGCAGCACAGGGCTCATGAGACCCCAGCTCCCACTCGTGTGCCAGCAATCCATCCAGTTTCCTTTCAGCCACCGTGCACCCCCATCAGCCCTGTCACCAAAAGGGCCTTTACCTTTAGCCCAAAGCATAACTGGAGAGCCTGACCTTCCTTTTATGGGACTCATGCCTGCTTCTTGGGGGCATTTGGTCCATAGTGATGGGCAGGCCTGCCTGCCAACACCCTGACTGTCTCTAACTGGATCTGAGCATCCTTGACATGTGCCACTCAAGAGATTGTAAAATACTCCAAGGCAGAAAGACTGCGCCAAGTCCTGTCCTCAGAGTCAAGGCCATGGCACTTCCTGTCAAATAGACTCTTTACCAGGAGAGAGCTGAGAAAAGTGGGTCTAGGCACATTCCCTAAAGTAGATCTTATGCCCAGTCTCATTTAAGTGACCCATATTATTATTATTTTTTTTTGGTATCCTTAATCTACAATTACATGGGGAACATTATGTTTACTAGACTCCCCCCTTCACCACGTCCCCCCCACAAACCCCACTACAGTCACTGTCCATCAGTGTAGGATGCTGTAGAATTACTACTTGTAAGTGACCCATTTTTAAGCACCCTCACAATGACCACCAGCCCTGTGTTAGCACTCAACCCCGTGTGAGTTTTCTCCCAGCCAGCACCGACGAAACCCAGGTAGACTGGGCAGGTAGATTGTCTAAAGTCACTTCACTTCAGAGCAGCAGAGCCCCAGCATGCAACTTAAACCCTCAAGGCGCTCCTGCCCCTGAATCCAGTCACTCCAAGGGTCGTCTGCTCTTTGGAGATGGTGATGCTGGGGGACCCCACCCCAGCCTTCCCTCCTCCCCAACCCTCATCTGCTTTATAAAAAGAAGCGAAGTTTCTCCAGAGACTTGACACCTGGCTTCTTGAGGAGTGATGCCTTAGAGAGCAGGTGCAAATAATGGGCCAACTCTTCATGTCACCATGGGTAGCAGCAAATGGGACTGTGACCATTTTATAGATAAGGGAACAGGCACAGATTGTTTTATTGATCGTCTTAGTGGCAGTCCTGTGATTGAGCCTAGGTCTCCAATCCCTTCCTCTCAGCCACATGCCCTGCTCTGAGGTCTCCTGTGCACCTCCATGACTCCATCATCATTCAGTGAATACTTAACGGAGGGCCTGCTTGGTGCCAGCTGCCTCTCAGGAGGTGGCAGTGAACAAGAAAGCAAGTTACAGCCATAAGCAGCCAGTGGTCCATCCTACACTGGTGCTGTGTCCTGTGGGAGCTGTCACCACTGCCTTGGCTGGGCCAGGGGTGGCTTCTAAGAAGCAGCCAGTGCATCTGTTCACTGGGAGGGCTCCTGGGCCAGAGGCAGGTCTGCCCCGAAGAGCACAGTGTCTGGTGAGGGAGGGAGGCCCATAAGCCAAGAGTTGGTGTGAGGGCAACAGAGTGGCTTCAGAAGGGCAGGAGGCAGCCAGAGGAGGCTTGTAGGGACAGAAAGTGGCTAAAGCAGAAGGAAGACCACAGGCCCAGCAGGTGAACAAGTCTGTGGGAAGACTTGTGGGAAATGGTGAGAAAAGTATTCCAGGTAAAGGCCCCCCACATCAGCAGAGGCACAGGAGTAAGAGAGGGAAAGATGAGCTCCTGTTGCCTGGAGCTGGAGCAGAGGCAGAGGCAGGCAGGAGACAGGCTCTGGTGAGGCTGAGGAGGGCCTTGCTTGGCCAGGGTTGACCCTGTAGCTCTCTCACCCTCCACTCCACTCCCTTCCCCTCTCCAGCCATGCTGACTCCTGGATATTCTCCATGTCTCTCTCCAGGCCTTTGAACATGCTGCTCTTCTCTGGAACCTTCCTCCCTTGAAGTCCTCACAGCTTGCTTCTTTATAAGATACAATCCCCTTCCTATGGTTGACTTTCCGTCATGGTGCTTGTACTACCTGGCATTATATATTCTGTGTTTAATGCATTTGTAATCTGACTCCCTCGCTAGAAAGTAAGCGCCTGCAGCCAGGGACTTGGGGATCTGTCAACATTCCTTGAATGAAGAAGGTGCTGTAGGGGTGGGGAGCCATTTCAGATCTGGAGCTGGGGACTTGGAAACATGACTGCAGCTTTTGAGTTGACAGACCCATGTGTCATAGCAGTGTGGGGTGTGGCAGCCATTGGCTTGGGTTCTTCCTTGTGCTACCCAAGTGACACTGACCTGCGTCACCTCTCTCTTGCCCAGGAGCCCCCTGGTGAAAGCTGTCCTCCACACATGCAGAGCTATGCATGCCTCGTTCTCCGGGAAGGCAGATGGGCAGCAGAGTTCCTTCTGCCACTGTGAGAGGGCCAGCAGCCACCTGTGGAGCAGCCTCAACGTTAGCGGGGCCACCTGCGACCCCACCCTCAACCACGTGAGTGGGGCTTACCTGGCCCCTCGGGGAGGTGCTCAGATCCGGGGGGGGTAAGAACTCTGACCTGCCTTGCGCTTACCCAGCCTTTGGGGCTGTCTAGGGCACAAACCAGGCAAACAGCCGCTTCCCCAAAACATAGCCTGTTGGCCGCATGGGCTCCCTTCAGGCCAGGCGTGTTCCCTTGTACTTCTGCTGGGCTCCCTGAGTCCCAGATCCTGCTGGCCTTCAGCTGTCAGCTCTGGGTGAACCGCAGTTGGCCAGGGATCCGCATTTGCTCCAGGCAGCTTGCACAGCTCCACAGGCCCAAGGAGGCCCCTACCCCTCACACAGACCCTGAACCGACTGACCACCCTGGCACCCCGAGCACCCCGAGGCTGGCTGCACAGCTCCTCGCTGGCAGCTGTGGTGCATTGTAGTTGCATTGCATGTTCTGGTGGTACCCATGCAATGTTCCCACAGTGCATCACAGAGGCCTGCCCAGCCCTCGAGAGACTTCCCAGCCATGCCTTGTTAGAGGGCACTGCCGTCACTGTTGGGTCACAAGGCACAGCCATCCTCGTAGAGGGGAGGGAAGAGCAGCTGAAAGTGAAGCATCGTCTGCTTGTGTGAAAGGAATGTGGCTTCATGCCAGAAAGGCAGGGATGAGTTGCGTCTTGGAGGGTCAGACTCTGAGCCCCTCACTGGGGTTTGGTACCAGTGGCTAGGCTGGCACTTACAGCTAGAGTCATCAGTGGCCCCTGACACTGGGTGAACACAGGACGGTGTGCCAGCCCTACAGGACAGGCAGAGTCCAGAAAGGGCCCAAGGCCAAGGCCTGTGGGGGAGCTGCATCTCACCTTGTGCCTTTTCTCTGTTGGTCTCCCATAGCATGTGTCTTCATAAAGAGCCAAACAGCCTTCACTGAGTTTGGGGATCGAGAGAGCGGCAGGCACCTTGGGGCTAGAATTCCTGGGTGGCAGTTATGTGGGAGAATTGGCCTAGAAGGAGGCCCCATGGGACCTGGTATCCCTCAGAGGGCAGAATCTAACCTTAGGCTACTACCCCCACCCAGAGGTGCTGGCCAGTGCCCACCTCTTAGAAGTGCCAGACTTTATTTTGAGGTGGGAGATCTCATCTGTGTCCCCTTGAGGCTGTCAGCAGTCAGAAAACAGTGTGGGCAAGGGGCAGGGTCCAGGGTGGGGTCTGGAGCAGCACTGTGCCCCCTCCAGGTCCAGCGCCCTGGAGAAATGACAAATGGCCTAGGCAAGTCCATCTGAACCTGAGGGCCACGTGTGGCCCATCTTGAAAAGAATTTGCCTTCTCACTCTCAGTGCTCCTGGTGGCAATGAACCAGGAGCCAGGCAGGCGCCCCATCCTTGTGGGTCCATGCAGACCACGTGGGGCCCACTCTCATGCCACATCAAGGCCTATCAGCAGCTGGTATCAACCGAGTGCTCTGAGGGCTGGCATGGTGCAGCACATGGTGCTCTCATATAACGCTCCCAGTAGCTCCATTTGTGGCTGAGGAAACTGAGGCTCAGTAAGGTTCATTCCTGTACCAGGGTTGTGTAGCTAGTTGGTGGCAAACCCTTAATTGATCTAGGTCAGTGGGTCTAAACCCCAGCATCCAGATGCTCTGCGGTTCTGCCTTCATGGGCTCCTGACTCCCCAACCCCAGAGGCCACTTGGGGTGGGCACTGGCTGCCTTCTGTTGAAGTGAGCTTCTCCTCCTGCTCCTCGCATCTGCTGGCTATGCTGCCACTTCAGGCTTTTCGATTCCTCTGGAGGGACAGGGCCATGGCACCTTTTGGGTATCTCAGCCTCCAGGCCAGCCATGTGGAACTCCCATGAGGTGGAGGGACCTGTGCCTTCCTTTCAGTTCCATGAGGATTTGATTCCTGCCCCTGCCACTTGTGTTCCCTATACACAAGTGTAGGCGCAGCTTCCCCACCTGCACACTAGAGAGCACAGATCTCCCACCTGGGGTCATAGAAAGGACTGGATGCTGTGAGGCTGAGTTCGTCCTTTGTCAGTTTTCTTGCTCCCTGGGGAGTGTTCTCTAGGCTGCTCCACCTGGGGTTCTCTGTTTCTTCCCAGAGCTGCCAATCACTGGGCTGGAGGGAGCTTGGTAGGTTCTGGGATCCTTGCCCCAGCAGTATGCCAGTCACCTATCTCTGCCCTCTTGCTCACTCCACAGGTGGTCCAGCTGCTGACCTGTGACCTGCTTCTATCCCTGCGGACATCACTCTGGCAAAAGCAGGCAGGAGCCAGCCAGGCCCTGGGTGAGGCCTACCACACCTCAGGTGCTGAGCTGGCCGGCTTCCAGCGGGACCTAGGCAGCCTGCGCAGGCTGGCACACAGCTTCCGTCCAGCCTACCGCAAGGTGAGGCCCAGTGGCTGATAGGGGAAAGCAATTAGGTGTCCCAGAACCCAGCATGGCATCAGTCTAGGGTCATGATGTTGGCCCTCTGAGGTTAGCCAGCTGACCTGTCAAGCACTGGGCCAGGTGCCATGTGTCTCTGGGTTCTGCTCATGTTGGTTGAACACCTGCTGTGTGCCCTGGTGTGTGGTGGTATGCAGATCACATGGTCCACTGACAGGCCAGCACAGATTGCACCTCACTGGATGTTGGGAGCAAGGACGGGCTCCTGTCTAGAGCCGCGTGGGAAGGACACAGCTCCATCCAGCTTCCCTGGCTGGCATCAGGGGGACAGTCTCCCTAGGGCTGCCTTTAATTCTTTACCAGCCATTTGGTTCTTCTGCCTGACTCTCCCTTGGCAATGGCCACAGGATCTAAATCTCTGGGTCAACTCGGTTGACTGGACTTGGGTCATTTCGTTGTTTGTTTTATTGTTATTGCCAATTAGAGTAACATAATATTTTTGCCTGAAATATTTTCCGAAAATCCAAGTGAGAAGGCCAGAAGGTCAGTGTGGGGGAGGGCTGTGTTTGGAAGAAAGGGGAAAGACTAAGAGTGAGGCAACCCTCGCCTGGGGTGCCTGGGGCCCCCCCAGGGTCACACTATGGCCATGGTGTGCAGTGAGCCAGGACAGCACAGGAGACACTCCTTAGACCCACCTCCGGTGGGGGAAAAGAGGATGTGTGCCCCCAGGCTCGCTGGCCCTCTGGTCTGCCCAGGGTGCTGCTGGCCGCATACCATTTCCATCCTGCCCCTCCCCTGCTGACACCCTTCAGCAGGACTCGGGACCCTCCCCACAGTCTGAGATTAAGGTGTAGTAAGAGCTTTGAGATTCTGAGGAATCGGAGACCCAGGCCTGGCTCCTTGACTCGTATTTACAGAAGAGCTGCAGACTTTTACCTGGAAACCCTCTGGCCTTGATCCCTTTCTGAAGAAACAAATAGAAGGAAACAGGACCTAGACCCCCCATAACTCTGCCCAGCTGTCCCTCTCCCGGCTGCTGCCCCTGCCACCGGTCTCCTGTTTTCAAGCTGGAGGCAGCCCCTGAGGACTGGAATTTTCCTCCAGGCCACTTGTCTCCAATCCCAGAGGGTGTGTCGCCAGTAGAGGAAAGCAGCCCTTTGCTTTTCCTTACTGGTGTCTCACTGCTGCCCCTGCCAGCTGGTCTGTGCTGTGCTCCCCTTCCAGGCCCCCGCCCCCTCCCCCATGGCTTCTTGCTTATGTTGGGCCTCAGAGAAAACAGCAGAGGTTGCTCTCGAGGGAGAACAGGGTGGGATAGTGTGGCGAGAAGGGGAGTTATCAGGTGGCAGACACAACACCTACTGGGGCACAGACCCATGAGGGCCCCGGCTTGATTATGTGTTCCCCTGCACCTCCCCAGGTGTTCCTGCATGAAGCCACCGTGCGCCTGATGGCAGGGGCCAGCCCCACCCGCACCCACCAGCTGTTGGAGCACAGCCTGCGCCGGCGCACTGCCCAGAACGCCAAGCATGGTGAGTCCCACTGTGCTGCAGCCTGCGATGTGGACCTTGCCAGGGCAGGGGAAGGGCTGGGGGAGCCAGCATCTGCAGCGTTCTCACAAGTGGCTTGAGAATAAAAGAAGCCCAAGGCTTGATTAGGTGGGTTGCTGGGGTGGAGTCCTGAGGTGCTGTGGGGCAGGAGCTGGCGCAGAATCATGAGTTCCAGAGCCAGACGGCTGAGCTACATCTCAGCCCCACCACAGGGTAACAGCCTGTGACACCAGCCAGGTTCCTCTCGTCCTGCCCGTGAATGAGGCAGGGCTCTGGAACCCCCTCGCTGGGTGAGTGTGAGGGTTCATGAGCCCACATCCAGCCCTGGGAGCGGTATCTGTATCACAGCAGGTTCTCAGAGTGTGGTTACATGCGTCTCATACCCACAGGAGAGGCGGACACCTGGCCTGGCCAGCGAGAGCGGGCCACTGCCATCCTGCTGGCCTGCCGCCACCTGCCCCTCTCCTTCCTCTCCTCCCCGGGGCAGCGGGCAGTGCTGCTGGCCGAGGCTGCCCGCACCCTGGAGAAGGTGGGCGACCGGCGCTCCTGCAACGACTGCCAGCAGATGATTGTCAAGCTGGGGGGTGGCACTGCCATTGCCACCTCCTGACTCCCAGGCTTTGCCTGTTTGGGTCCGTCACCTCCCCCTGTCTTTTCTCCCAGCCTCTCTCTCTCTCCTCCCTGCCTGTCTCTCAGCCTCTCCCTCCTCTGTCTCAGCCTCTGTCCCTCCTCCCTGTCTCAGTTTCCCCCTCCTCCCTCTAGGAGCTGTGGGATGAACCTGAGCTATTTTGGGACCACCTCAGGCCATTGGGCCCCTGGGCAGAGCCCCTGAAGCTGCTGTGGATTGGTGCCCATGGTCCAGGGCCCAGTGGGCCCAAGAGAGTAAGGGCTGGGTGGGCACGACTTGGGGGTCACTCTGACTTGAAAGCAGCAGGGGGAGCTCCCAAGCTGCTCAGCCCCTGCCCCCAGCCCTCCCAAGATTCTCTTTCCTCTGAATGCCTCTCCTGCCTTCCCTGCTTTCCTGTTTTTTTATCAAGCTTTCCCTCTGGGGGTCATAGGTCTCTGGGCACCAGAGTGCTTCACCCTTGTCACTGTGCCCAGCAGGCCCCCTCCCCCCTTTTATATGAATGTTTTTATATCAGTGTGCTTGGGTTTGCCATGATGCAGGGCCAAGTTGCTGTGGCATCTTTATTTCTCTCTCTGGGTCTGTGTTCCCTCCCCTGTGCCTGACAAAGCCAGTTTGTTGTTTTCTCTTTATTACACAGGACAGCCAGGGAAGGAGGGGCGCCCAGCTCTGGGGAGGCAGGGGGAGTTAGGGCACAGGCCTGGAGGTGGATGAAATAATGTCGGCATTATTTTTGAATTTTTTAAAAAATAAATGATATCTTATTTAATTGTCCTTTCCTTCCCACTCCCCCAACCCACTGGGAAGTCAGCCTAAGCTCAGGGTAAGCCCAGGGGGCTGGGAGAGATGAAGTCACCCACTAGGGCCAGGGACCAGGGTCCTTCAGCAGGGGCTCTCAGTTCCCTCCACCCCAACTCCTACCTCCATAGTCTATTTTTATCCCTAATTCTTGACCTGAAAATAAGCTCGGGTGGCAGGGAATAGCCCCCAACCCCTTTCCAGGGTAGGCACAGTGTTGCTCAGGGTGGGCACTAGGAATGAGGCTTCCTTCCCTGATGGGTGTCTGGGAGAAAAAGCAGTCCCACTTTTCTAGTGCCCCTGGCTTGGTGCCTCTCCTGCGACCATTTCTCCCAGGGCCTGAGGACTGCTTGCAACCCCAGAGCCCGCTGGGAGGCTAAGAGGGGTCTTCCTCCCCCCCTCCTTGTACTTTTCACCCCCTCAGGCTGGCTGGGGCAGAGAGTAGGCAGGGGCCCCAGCACAGATTGCAGGGGAAGGGGGTTGGGAATGCAACAGCAGCAGCTCCCCTGAAGCCAGGTGCAGGCTGGAATGGGTCAACTTGGACCTTACCCACTTTCTTTCTCCCTGCCCCCTGCAGTACTCACTGTAATTTATGGCCCCTGCCCACTGGCTGAGCCAGCCCTTGTGTCATGTGTATATACTGTGCCTTGTTGTTGTTTAGGGGTGGGAGGGGGTGGTTTTTCACTGAAAAGGGGGCTTCCTTGATATGGAGTCATTCACCGTGTCCTGGACGTATGCTGTTCAATAAACAGTTTGGTACCACTCAGCACGAGGTACGTGAGGGTCTGTCATGTGACCGCCGTGGTGACTAGCCAGGTGGCTGCATTGCTTGGCCTCCAGTGGGCCAGGTACCGAGGACAGCCCCTCCCTCTCTGCTGAGAGGCCCCCTGGGAGGTTTTGTTCCAAGACGGGCTACATGGCACACACTCCAGGACTGGGACAAGGCCTGAGATAAGGGCAGTTGGCAGTGTTGAGAGAGGTTCAGGGTCACTGTATGCAGGACATAGAGCTGGCTGTTGGGCTGACAGCAGCAGTTCTTTGAGTTTTGGGGTGCTAAGTCCTTCTGTGTTCACCACTCAGAGAAATCTCTCCCTTACAAGGTTGGCTGTCCCTTAGATTCCCCATCCTCCCTAGAGGCAGTGAGTCTCAGACTCACTGCCTGCAAGTCACATCCAAGTCCAACTCCTGAACTTCCCAGCTGGGTCACCTTGGACAGGTTGTCGCCTCAGCCTCCATTTCCATGTGTGCACAGTGGGGATGACAGTCTCTGCCTTTGACTAGGTCCCCATAGGTCTCTTGGCCAGTTTGAATGACACCATGAGCATAAAGTGCCAATTTATGGTAAGTGCCTTGTGAGGCTCGTGAGGAGCAAGACCCCTAGGAGAAGCAGGGCTGAGAGCATGCTGGCCTCACGGAGAGGTGGGGCCGGGTGTGACACGGAAATGAGCATGGGGCTGCTGTGTATGGTCCATGACCTGGCCCACTGAGAGATAGGTGAGGCCCTTTAGCTCCCAGAGCCTCTCCCTCCAAAGGGTAGTCACAGCAGGCCACACAGCACCCCCAGAGCCAGAGCAGCCATGAGGGCCTGCTGCAGCTGGTCCCTGTGCAGTTGCTACAATGACGTTTCCAGTGGTAGACATGCCCATGGCCTCAGCCTGGCCCCTTGGGATGGAGAGCCAAGGCCCTTGGGACTGAGAATGAGCAGAGGTGCCCACCTCCTGGCACAGCCCAGCCAAGGCCTGCGTCACTAGGTGGGTGGTCGTGGGTGGTCAGTGTGCCCAGGATCCCTGATCCTTTTGTGAGTCTCAGCAGGCTCCATGACTCAGCACCCACTCTCCTCCCCCAGCTCTACACAGCTGCAGGATGGGCCCGGGGACCACCCCACCCCCACCCTTGTTTGAGGGTGTGAGGGCTGCCTCCCATATAAGCCATGGGGAGCCTCGCTGCAGGCAGCACCATGGGCTCTGAGATCTGGCCTGGGGTTTCTGGATCTTGGTTTCCTCAAGTGCCACAAGACAGCAAGGTGGACCCTTCTACAGATGAAGAATGGTGAAATTCGGGCCTCCAGGGCAACCCTGCCAGCAGGAGGAAGGTTAGATGCCTGTACCCTGGGAATAGGAATCCAGTCCTGCCAAAACACATGTTCATAACCTTCTCTCCTCCCCCAGACTGCCTGCTGCTTGCCATTTCACCATCAGATTCACAGTGGCAGCAGAGTACATGAGTCCTACACTGGAGTCAGCTCGGTGACCTTGGCAAATTACTGAGGTCGCAAAACCTCAATCTCCTCATCTGTAAAGCCACATATCCATGGGGATTTTGTGAGGATTAAGTGAAAGAAACAGCAACAAATGGTTGCTATTGTTATTAAAACATTGTATTATGTCTAGGGCACTTGGGAGGGAAACTGAGGCCCAACTAACTGGGTGGCTTTGTTGTGATTACACAATTAGGAGCACAACCCACCCCTCAATACCCCAACAGTGCTTGGCACAGAGTAACGCAATGCTTGCAGGCTGCTAGCAATGCCCTGGGCCCCAGCCATATACCAGGAGCCTGCCCTGGAGTGCAGCTGGCAGTACCAAGCTTGAGTACAGGTACCCCGATGGCACTGCCAAGACTCCAGGCCCAGCATCCCGTTCCCTTTCCCCCCAGAGCAGCTATTTGGAGGAGGCTCCCCCTTCCTAAGCACCAGCTGTCCTCCAGGCCCACTGCCCACACGCACTAGGGGGGTGGCCGAAGGCCAAACTAACCAAGTGGCCTGCAGGCCAGGGGTCGGCCCAGGGCCAGACCATGTCAGTGAGGATCAGCAAAGGTCCAGCCAACTCAAGCTGTACAGTGGGTGACTGGCTGGAGGGAACTCACCTCCATTAGGAGCTAAGGTTCCTCCAGGGAGCCCCAGGCTCCCAAGAACCCTCTCCCCTGTGCCTGATCCTCAGGACGGCTGGGGCTTAGCTGCTTCCTCCCCCATGGCTCCCATTGGTGTGGACATTAAGCCTGGCATTCAGCCCTGACCGCCCTTCCAGCCACTTGTCCCTGGCTCCCAGAACACTTGCCTGCCAGCTCTCAGGAGCAGTCCTCTGCTCTTGCATATGCTGCACCCTGTGCCCGGACTGCCGTCTGCCCAGTCAATGACCAATGCCTCTGACATCACGCTTCTCAGAACAAAGCTGGGGCTCCTTTATTCTCGAGGGTGGGAGCCACAGAAAAGAGTTTATTTACAGGAGGAACCCGGGACCTAGGGCCCCAGCACAGAACCACCAGCTTTATCAGTGGACCCCATCTTATCCCTGCAGGTTCCAAGGCCCCAGTCCAGTTAGGAAAGGTTGAAGGGCGGGCCTTACGGCCAGCGCCCCTCCTGCCCGTGACCTGGGTCCCAGGCCCTAACGATGGAAGGTCTCGGGCAGAGGAGGGCTCCCAGAGTTGTGATGTCTCAGGAGAGCCGGCAGCCCCATCTTCACACGGTGACCTCGGCTTTGCTGTTAGTGCTCAGGTGGCGGGGTCCCCGGGCTGCGCTGCCATAAAGGCCTCGGGGCTGCGGGCTGAAGGCCTCGGACAGCTTCTCCACACTGAACTGGCTCCGGGGCGTGTGGCCGGGCCGCCGGGGTGCGGGGGAGGCCTGAGCCGCCAGGTGCCCGCGGGGGGCATGCCGGGCTGGGCGGCCGGAGATCCAGGCCTTGTAGTGACCCGACGGGACGGGGCCGACGGGAGGCGCGTAGCCTGGCGGCGCCCAGGGGCAGGCGTCGAGCAGAGCAGACAAGTCCTCATGGGCGCGCGCCGTCTGTGCAGGGAGCGCCAGCGGGCCGGGCTCGGTAGCTGGAAAACGCCTGTAGAAGTCCGGCGGGGCGGCCTCTGCCGGGGGACGGGGCGGGGCCTCAGCGCCGGCAGCGCGGGGCGGGGAGGAGCGGAAACAGGCTGCGGGAGACGCGGGTTTCCACCGCCCCCGCTCTGGGTGTGGCGGTGGGGTCCCAGCCAGGCGTGGAAGCCCGTTGCCTGAGGAGGCGCGCTACAGAAGCCGGCTGGATTGCGGGCCCTCGAGGCTGGGAACTTTGGAACCCCAGCTGGGGCTCCCCCCACAGCCTTGCAGTCTAGGAGCTTGGATAGCGGGGGTGCAGTGGGCCCAGCGCTCTCCGCACAAACCCGGCCACTCACCTGCTGCCTTGAGCGCCGCTGCCTTGAGGGTGGCGTACTTGGAGTAGTCGGGCTGCAGTGTCATGCTGCCGCCACCCTGCAGCCGGGGGCCGCGTGGGGGCCCCGGTGTCGCCGACCCTACGGCCACGTTGTTGGGGCGTTTCTTATCTGGAGCTGGGAGGGTAAGACGAGGCTCGGCCTGCTGACCAGAGGACACTGCCCCTGCACTACCACCTCTCCCCAGCTGCAGTTCATGAGAACTTGTGGGATGTCTATTTGGGCCAGACTGAGAGCAGAATCTGTCTTCATGGCAGTATCTCCGGTGTCTGGAACAGGGCCTGGCTCAGAATAACACAAATAATAGCAGCCAGCCCTGGGTGGGTGCTAACTTAATGGACGGCTTACCACCACGTTCTGCTTCTTGTGGAGATGGAGGGAATGTTTGAGAATGAGATCCCATAAAGGGCAATGGAGGGTTGAGGGGATACTGTCAAGCCTGCCTCGTTGAAAGAGGCCAAGAGGGAGGCTCCAGCCTGGAGGAAAAGGCCCAATAGAGGCCACAGACCCAGGCCAGGCAGACCCCAAGGCACTGAGCTAGAGCCTAGAACCAAAGTCTGGGTCAGATCCCTGAATCTGGAGTCTTACATTGTCCCTGGGGCTGGAGGTTGCAGGACTCCTCAGAGGGTCCTTCTCCACAAAGGGGAGCTGACCGGCTTGCCCAGCGCCCCTTCACACAGCTGCAGAGGCAGGCAGCTTGTTTCCCTTTGGGAAACAGTGAGCTCAGAGCCTCTTCTCCGCAGCATCCTCCCCTACTCCCAGGCCCACGTCAGACAGAAGAGGCCCATGCTGTAGATTAACAAATGCTGGCCCACCAGCCTACTCACCTGTGCTATTGGGGGAACCGCGGGGGAGGCCCTCACCCATTTGCACCTGGACACAGCTACCCAGAGGTGGGCCCAGAGGCGGAGGCAGTGGCTCCTGGGGGTCTGGCTGCTTCAGAAGCTCGGTCAGTGTCCTGTGGGGTACAGTGGTAAGATGCAGCCCTCCCAGCTTCCTGCTTCCCCACTAGCCAGGCCCTGGCCTAGCAAAGGCCGGCCCTGCCACCACTGTCTCACTGTTTCAGCCTCTCTGGACCTCCCTTCTCCCCTGTGATTGACACCATGTCTAGATTCTCCCACCAGGCCTGACCTGAGGCCCCAACTTCACAGAACAGGTCAGGAAATTCCAACGGAGTCACATGTAAAGAGGGCCACCTTGTTTTCCAAACGCTCCCAGCCTTCCCTTTCTTGGAGTCCACTCTCCTAGGCCCTCTGAGTTGAGCGTCCTCTCCCAACACCAGCCCTGTTAAGGTTATCAGACTTCTGGACTTTGCTTGTGCTGTTCCCTCTGCTAACAATATCCTTTCCTCCATCTCCTGTAAAATTCTTACTCACTCTCCAGACCCCAACAGAGAATCCCTCCTCCAGGAAGCCTTCTTTATCTGCCTACCTAACTCGCCTTCTGAAGCAGGGGATTCTGCTTGGTCCTGGGACATAGCTGCCAACACAGACATGGAGGAGCCACGAGATCTCCCAGTGTCTCAGCACCCAAGGCTGTGTGACCTTGGACAGTGCCTCCCTGGGTACCAGGCCACCCAGCCCCCACCCAGCTGTGACAGCATCCGATGGAGCCTTCCCCACAGACAGCCAGACCCAGCCTTCAGCCCAGCTGCCTCTGGCATCCCATCCAGAACCCATGATTTTCTCCTAGCTCTGTTTGACCCTTCTTCTGGTGCTGGGGCCTCAAATGGCTGCTTCATGAGGAACACACTGGAGGTGGGACACCTGGGATGAGTGTGGTACGGCTGCAATGTGGAGGGTCTGAAGGCCTCTTAGTGCCTGTCTGAGCTGACCTTCAGACGCTGCCCTCTCCTCAGCCACCACGACTGTGATATCTCTGCACAAGCACCCACCAGCCAGCTGTCCAAAAAATCTGAGCACTTTACTTGTCTCTGGGCCTTTGCACAAACTTTTCCCAGAGACAGACTTCAGCTCCCCTCCAAGCCCACTGAGAAGCCTTCCCAGGTCATCAGCCTCAACACAGCAGAATTACAGGTGAGACCTGAGCAGAGGGCACACACCCACGCATGAGCTCAAGTTGGGCTCCAGATCTCCCCAGAAGAGAAAAGTGAGTCAGGGTACATGGAGCCTGAAGCCCAGAGAGAGGAAGAGACTGGCCAAGGTTACATGGCACATCAGGGGTGGCCAGCTTTTTCTGAAGCATCACCAACCTGCTTCCTGGCCCCTTCAGAGGAAGCACAGTCTAGGTGAACAGCTGGTATTACTGTGGCTGCCCAGCCACCCCCCTATACCACCATGGCCCTTAGCTCCTTCTGCCCCACTCTCTCTGGTCAAGGATATGCCCTGTTCTCTCCCCCTTGGCCAGCGTGAAGAACTCCAAGCTCAGGAGGCCCAGGCTCTGCCCCTGCACTGTCCAGGACCCAGGATGGGAGCCTCCACACCAGGGAGGCAGCATAGTAGCTGAGACCAGGGTTCTAGCCCTAGCTCTACCCTAGCAAGTGGGAGTTGGGGGGCTAAATGGTCTAGGGAACGTTGAGTACTGTGGAGTGCCAAGGAAGCCTTAACCCTGTGCCTCTGAAGTCTAGGAGGGAGCAACACCCACACCAGGCCCACCCAGTCAAGAGGCTTCTCTCTATTGTCACTTCTAAATACCAGCTTGTCATGTGCCTCCTCAGCAGCCCACACCCAAGGGAGCCAGGACCTGGGTGAATGAGGAAGGCACTAGCCCCAGGACATGGGGGTGACTGGGGGAATGTGGATGTGGGTTCAAAGGTGAGGATACAGAATCCCGGAGTTCCTATCCCAGCTGAGGAGGGGAACCTGAGTCCTGCAGACTCCACTTTACACAAAGCTAAGAATTCAGCTAGTTCCTGTCCTGGTCTCAGCCACAAGGAATCTGTGCCCCCCACCTCAGGCCTCTTTCTACAGGGGAGAGGGAAGGCCGCACGACCAATGACAACTGGCGCTGACCCTCACCTTAGGGGTCACTGAATGGGGTGAATAGAGAAGGCCTTCTGAAACCCCAGGAAAGGAAGGTCAGGCCTGAGTCACAGCTTTGGGGGAAGAGGGAGGGTAAACTAGGGAGAGAAGCAGGAGGGAAGAGCCAGGAGAGCCACAGAGAATCCCCCTTCCTTCCCTGGGGGCCTAGGTGTCCCACAGGGCATCAGCCCACGTGTGACATCCCGTGCTAGTGGGATGGGGCCCCAGGTTCCTCCTCTAGGTCAGGATCTTGTGCCCTCTGTCCTGGGCAACCAGCCCTCCCGCAGACTCCGCAGGAGGCGGGGCCGGGGGAGGGCAACCCAGAACCCAGCTCCCGCCTGAAGGTCAAGGGGAGACAGGGCGCTATCAGCTGTCTCCCTCCGTGAAGTGGGGGCTGGGGAGAGACACAAACCTAGAGAAAGAGACAAAGAGGAAAAACCAGGGGGAGGGGCTGCTGAGAGGACCGGTTTGGAGAGGGGCGGGAAGGATGCAGGGTCGCCAGGGGGCGCCCACCGGGCCGGGAGGGCCGTCCAGGCCGGCGGGCGAGGATCCCAGGCCGCAGACCCTGGCCGTCGCGCTCACCTGGTCACTGTGCGCCGCGCGCGCGGGCTGTGCGCTCGCTCCAGGCCCAGGCGCGCCCCGATGCCGACCAGTACGAGCAGCGCGGCAACGCCGCACACCGCGTAGACGGCGGTGTGGCTGCGCTCGCGGCCGGGGTCCCGGGGCGCCGCGCGGTCGCGAGCACGCGAGGGCGGCCGGCCTGTTTGCACCCAGGCCGGCGTGTCGTAGTTGGAGCAACGGCTCTGGTCGAGGCGCCGCGGCCCGTCGTGGCAGCAGAAGCGGTAGCCGCACGTGCCGCAGCAGAAGCTGTAGGCGCCCGAGCTGCAGTTGAAGGGCGGGTCCCACTGGCCCATCACGTCGTAGTAGCCACGGCAGCGGTCGCCCCCGGCTGGGGCCGCTGTGCTGGGCACCGCGAGCTCCGGCGCCTCGGGGGCCCCCGCGTGGCCCGACGGCGGCCCCGCCAGCAGCAGCGCCAGCCCGAGCGCCAGCCGTAGCCACCGCGGGCCGCGGCCGCCGCGCAGCCCCTGCAACCCGGCCCGCTCCATCGGGCCCGTGCCTTCGGCTAGAGCACTCGGCGCATGGCGGCGCGCCGCGGCCCCTCCCGCCCGCCTCCGGGCCGGTTCCCCCGCTCCCTCAGGGATCGCGCGGGCCCCGCCGCCCCGGCGGCAGCCTCCTCCGAGGGCCGCGGACCCGCGGGGGCTGGGCCGGCGCTCACGGGGCCGCACCTCCGGTGGGCGCGTCCTCTCCGCGGCGCACCTCGGACCCGCGCCGGTCGGTCAGCGACCCGGGAGCCCTGCGGGCGGGGCGGCGGGTGCTCGCCTGCGCGCGGCCCCCGGCCTCTCCGCGGCCTGGCGGGAGCACGGGTCGCGGGCCCTAGCGGGGGCGGCGGCCGCCGGACACCGCTGCCCTCCCGCCGCCGGCTCCGCGCTGCCCGCTCTCTGGCTGCGGCTCGGGCTCCGCGCGGGCTCGGCGGGCGGGGGAGGGAGCGAGGGGAGGAGGGCGGGCGGCGGCGCCGGGGGAGGAGCGCGGCCGCCGCGAGGGGAGGGGGGCGCGCGGAACCGAACCCTTCCTCGGACCGGGCGCTCCGTGGGCCTCAGCGCGGCTCTCGGGACTGTTCCTCCGGCACGGAGCCCGCCGAGGGCGCGCCCGTCTGACAGGTGAGGGGACTGGGGGCACAGAGCCGCCCCGGGAGGGTCGCTGGCGGCCCCGCCGGCCCCCTTGCCCCCGCACCGCCTTCCCGTCCCCTCCGTCAGTTCGGATTCAGACACAGGTGGGCCGCGCGGGAGGCCCTTCGCCTCCCTGCGCTACGGTTTTCCCGCCTCTCAGCTGGGCCGGAAACGCCAGCAGAGCCGCGGCCGAGGGCCGAGGTTAGGTCTCCTCCGCGCCGCCTGGGACGCCCCGTTAACCGCGGGGCGCGCGCCCGGGTCCCAGACCCTCGTGGACGCCGGGCTGGGATCTTGGGGCGTCCCCACCACTAGACGCTGGGCCTGGCCTGGCCTGGTCGGCGCCCTCGCGGGGTCTCTCCGCCGCCCCAGGTGTGAGCGGAGGACATTGGACCAGCCTCCGCCTTGGAGGAGGAGGGCGGGGAAGGGACCGTTGGGGGACCCTCCGCCCGGCTCCCCCGCAGGACCCTTAGGCTTTTAGTGAGCCAGAGGAGCAGGGGGCCGGGACTGGTGCGGAACCCGGACCTTCCGCGGAGCGCAGCTCAGGGGTTTCAGAAGGTGGATTTAACTGGAGAATGTGACTGAGCGGCGGCGCCTTGCTTCCCTCTGCCTCAGATTCTCATCTTAAGATCAAAAACTGTTACTGGGAAGCAGATTCATAATCCGCCCCTTCCAGGAGTCAGGGGCACTGTGGTGCCTCCCACTCTCCAGATGGGGACACCAGGAAGGCAAGGGCTGAGGGTGCATTTCACCCCGGTGTCCCCCCATGGCACAGGCCCCGCCATACCTGCTGAATGAATGAATGAATGAAATGACTCTAGTCTCTAGTTTTTGTAAGAGGAAGTTGGGTTGTTAAGGGTCCTTCCCGCTCGCCTTTGCATGCTCTCTTCCCTCAGCGACTGGCATCAGCTTATAAAAATGGAGGAGGTGGAGGGAGGAGGAGGGAGGATTTACATTTAAAGGAGGATCAAGTTCTTCTGTTGCCTAGATGAGGGGCTGACAGGCTAATTTCAGGTATTAGTGCGCTGAGACAGGAAGGGGGTGACCTCCCTGCAACGCCCTCTCTGCTCAGGCTGACTTCCTGTGCCCAGACCAGAGAGAGCCTGCTCCTCACCCCTTCACCCACAGACAGGCTTCTGATCCAGCCCCGGAGACCCCACCCCACGAGAAGGCTTTATTACAATTTTAGATGAAAAGAAATGGACGATCAGAGGAATGAAAGGAAATTGCCTTAATCCCACTAGGGACAACTGATGATAAAATATGTCACACTCTACATACTGTTTTGTAACTGGGTTTTACTTTACTCTTTGCTGTCAAACTTGCAATTCGTTATTCTGCTTAGAACTTTGTAGCTTTATTTTCTAGTGCATTCTTCCCTGCCTCCTTAGCGGGTATTCCTAGAAATGGAATTCATGGCACAAACTGTCCTCTGTATATCCACGCTCTCACCACGAACTGCCTAGCTCTCCCCTAGGTTCCCAGGGCTCTGAGTGTGGCAGCTTCTCCCCATTTTCTCACCCTACTGCTGGGCACTATGCTTAAAGAGAGCTTGTCTCTGCTCCCTGGGGCTGTGGCCTCTTGCCAGGTAGGGTGATCCTGGGCCCACAGCAAGTCTCCCAATGCTCTTTCCTGGGTTACCTCCCTTCCCTGAGCCCCTCTCTTGCCCCCACTGTCCTGGCATTGGACAGTGGGGGTTCAGCCTCTATCCCACGTTGATACCCATCAGGTCCTGCATCTATATATTTTCATTTGTCCAGTGAAGGAGCTGGATTCCAGCCCCCCACCCCTACCCCGACACACACACCCAGGGACTGATATCCAACCTCCAGCTCCTTGTCACACCCAGGGATTCCTTCCCATCTCAGTCTGGATCAGTGGTCTGCCAGGAACCACAGAAGCCCACATCTGTCAGGTCTGTGCCAGGCATTTAGTGCCCTCTCTATATGAACACACAGCCTTGAGAGGGAGAGAGAGCAGGGCAAGGCAAATGCAAAGACAGACCATGAGTGACAGGCTGAGCCTTGGGATCTGGCCATCCATTCAGCCAACACCACCCCCCTCCCCAGGTGCCCAGCCAAGTGCTGGGCAAGAGAACCTAAAGCGAGAGCAGCCAAGCTGAGGAGTGACCCCTTTACCCAGGCTGCCCTCCCTGGACCCTGGGGTCTTTCTGCATAGCAAGACACCACAGCACCTGCCCTTTGTCTCCTCTGCCTGTCCCCCCCAAGTCTGTGTCACCAAAAATCATCCATTGATCCAGGCTTAAAATAATCCCTGGCATCTGCAGCAAGTCCCACGGGGCGGGCAAGAGGAGCTGTGTCTCTGCTCCTGAAGGGCACCCACCCCACCCCCAGCTCCAAGTGCTGGCAGCTGGAGTATGCGGGTGTCTGAGTGTGCACGCACATGTGAACAAGAGTGTGCATGTCTGCACTGACCTGACCATGAGGGCCCTCCCTGCCCCAGGGGCATGTGCATGCAGTCAGTCAATGTGGGTGTCATGTTCTTGCTCACTCTTGAGCCCTCACCTGGTGCCCAGCCCTGGCTGTGCAAGGCTCAGGGGCCTGAGAGATCATTAGGGAAGGACTGTTCTGGGCCTAAGTGTTCCCATTTTAGTTGGGCACTGCCCAGCCCTGGGCCAGGGATTTGGGATTTTCTAGAGAGAAACCGAAGACCCAGAGGGGAAATGATTTGCCGTGACTGGCACACAGCCAGGAAAGGCCTGGGTCTGACCTGGAACTTGCACTGTAAGCCCCAAACCTACCTTCTGGCCAGTTCGGTACAGAGAGCAGCTGGAGGACCCCTGCCAGAGCCCAGCAAAGTGTCCCTACGCCTTGCCCACACATCCAGTGCTTGAGTGATGCCCAATTTGCCCTGACTACTGCATGAGCCCTTGGGTCTTCTCTCTTTCTGGAATGCCTTTGCAGCCCCTCTCACCGAGAGCACCTATTTATTTTTCATTCTGGAGCCAGACTAAAGTGGGTTGGAATTTCTGCATTAATTGGACCATTCAACCTTTCTACTCCTCAGTTTTCTCATCTGCAAGATGAGCTGCTAGCACCTCTTTGGCAGGGCTGCAGGGAGAAGCCAATGGGCCCTGGACTGAGAAACACCCAGGTACAGGTGCATGCAGCCTCGTGAGAGTCCCCACCACTGCCGAGCTGAGATGGTGACTGCCACAGTGGGTACCATCCACAAGGCTCAAAGACCTCATTCCCAGGCCCATTTGTTCCCATTTCCTCCATGATGGAGGGTCACCCAAGGAGCAGAGATTCCAGGGGACTATGGGCTCCCTGCTAGCGCAGATGCCAGTGCTGCTACTCGAAGGGGGTCTGAAGGGGAGGGCCCGCGGCTCCTTTGTCTCCTTTGAGAGGCAGCTCGTGACTCAGGCTCCAGCTGCCTGTGCGAGGGAGGGGACACCGGGGCTGAGGTCGTGAGGGAGCGGCGGCATCGGGGGCTGGGAGCTGGGGCTCAGCCTCGTGTTCCAGTTCCCCATGCACCCTCCCCGACCTTCCCTTCCCTCGCCTCGGGGAGTCTCGCCCCAGAAGTTACAGTTAATTCCTCCGCCTGGATTACCACCCAGTAGTTTCCCTGTGGACCCTCCAAAGGCACCAGGGAAAGTGCAGATCCGGAACCGGCCGCCAAGTCCGTAGCGCAGAGACAGCCTCAGAGAGGTGAGGGCTCTGCGGGGGAGAGAGCCCCGCCGGCCTGCCAATTCTTGGGACACGACTCTGAGGTCATCCCAGAGCCTACTGCGAGCCCCCCACACACACCTCGCCCCCAAGTCGGGCCTCCCCTGGCTCCGGACGCCTGTAAGGACGGGAACGGGCGTGAGCGCGGAGATACAGGTTTGCGGAGCGCACCGCTGGCTGTGGTCCCGCAGCTCAGCTGGGTCTGCCTTTTTCCACGCCCCTCGGACTTGAACCCGCCCTTCCAGGTGCCTCTGGCCCCGCCCCTTTCCTACCACCCTGAGGCTTGGGGTCCCTCTTCCCAGCCTCCCTCCAAGGCCCCGCCCTCGGCCGAGCCTCTCGCCTGGCCCCACCCGCACCGTTCCGCAGCCCTGAGCCTGGCGGCGGGCAGTCAAGGTGCAGGCGCCGCGGAGGCAGACTTTCGCCTGCCCCGGAGGTACCGTCCTGGATGCGGGCAGGACGCCCGGGGCTGGACCCCAGAATCTCTGCAGCTCGAGGGAGTGAGGAGATGCTCAAAGGCCTGAGTTGGTAGCGTTTCTCAGACAGCTTCCTCGCCTTGCAGAGTCCTGGGAGGGAGCATGGGCCGCGAACACGCGCATCTAAGGCCTCCTGGCTCATCCCCCACTCTCCGCGCGACCCTAGGCAGTTGTACTCCACCCCGCCCCGCGGTCGGGGCCAGGGAGCTGGGGAGCCGGCAAGAATTGGAGACAGGTCAGAGTTCAGCTCTGGGTGAAGAATTCGGCCTGAGCCACCCACAGCAGAGCATCCGGGAGTGAGCTCCCCTCCGTGCCCAGAGGAGTGCCAGAGGGGTGTGGTGGATCTCAGAGGGGAAAGGGAAGGGTGGGACTCCAAGTGGTGAGACAGAGGAACACCTGGGTTCCCTGAGGGTTTTGTCCCTGTGTGCCGTGGGGCAGGCTTGGGCACAGGGAAGGTTCTGACACAGTCTCACCTGGTACTCAGAGGCCATGGTGCCCAACTCTCCAGCTCCTTTCCTGTCTCCTGCTTCTTGAGCGTCCTGCTCCGTCTCCTCTGCATCTTTGCACAGGGTCCCCCAGGAATGCTCTTTCAAAGCTTCCTTCTAGCAGGAAAACTAGGCAGGACTCAGGGCATACCCCCTCCTCTCCAAGGCACCCCCTCTGTGCTGGAGTGGTCACCGCCCTGCTCGGAGCATTCCCTGGCCCTGGCATGGGTCACCCTGTCCTGTCACTGTGTTCTGTGTCTCCTGACGAATTAAGACCTACTGGCGAGGCTGACCTCCCAGCACCACCCTGAGAGGCCCTGGTATAGATTCCGCGCATCCAGCATCTGTTGTGACTGGTGGGGCTATAAATGGATGAGTGAGATGAGAGCCTAGGACCAGTTCACTTCCTGGGGGATTTCTGAGGACTGGGGACTCTGGGCAGGAAGTGCCTCGTCTCACGAAGGAGGTGGAGCCACTCCTGGACCCTACTGGCCACATGACCTTTTAATCTCAGACAGCTGGTTGGCCCACAGGTTCCAATTTTAAGATAGGGAGACAGGCCCAGAAAATGCTACTAGTTCTCTAAAGGCAAGGACTGTGTAGGGCCATCCTTGCTGAGAGAGGAGGAGAAGAGGGGTGGGTCCTTCCTCCCGGACTTCACCAGCTGGGTCTCCCCACCCCCACCCTGAGAGCGGAGCCTGGGGCTGCCCGGCAGGAAGTGAAATGTGCCTGCAGGAAGCCCCAGGAGGAACTGAGACTTCAGCCAGCCCCACCCCCACCTGCCAGGGCCCAGGGGACCTCGGGGAAACCAAACCCTCCTTCAGGAAAAACTGGCCAGAAACACAGGCTAGGAGGAGGGGGGCTGCTTGCTTCTGTTCACACCCCAACAAGCAGTTCTTCCAAAGTCTATCTTGGATCCCTCTTACTGCAAAAACAGACCAGCTTGGGAGGGAAATCTGAGTAATGATGAAAACAAGGAGCAAAGCCTGGATCAATCCCTGGAGCCGGCCTGGCCACTCCCAAGGTGGCACCTGGGCCAGTGACCACTGCCCTTTGCACTGGGCAAGGGCAGGCGCCTGGGTCCAGCCCAGCTCCACCACTGCTTAACTGTGTCTTGGTCCAGATTCCTTCACCATTGTGGGTCTCTTTCTGTTTGTGAAATGGCCATATAATCCCTGCTCAGGGACACGAAATAGTCTAGATTTCCAAGAATGCAATTCAACTAACTGGGGCCTTGATAAGGGACAGGCCTTTGGTTGCAATGGCTCCTTCGCAGGCAAAGATATATGTCAAGGAGATGCTCCTGCCTCAGTTACAATAGTAAAGACTGAAAACAACCAAATGCCCAAGTGGAAAATTTTACAAATGTTAAAAATTTTGTTTGCAAAGTGTTCAACAACAAGAGAAAACTCACCAAATATGACAGTCAAGATATAACTTTCTAAGTATAGAATGACTGCAATGATGTCAGAGAAGCCACCACTCGGTTCTGCTGGCGTTGGATTATGGGCCATTTCTCCATAGACTCCACCCTGGACGATTGTCCTGAACTTTAAAAAAATACCTATAAAACGCGTATCATGATTTTTTTAAATAAAATATCTTTTATAAAAGCAAATACAAACACCCATGCCCCTTGTCCAGCTGCCGTCATAAAGATCGAAGGCAGTAACCTCGTGAAGGATCCTTAGAGAATGTACAGGACAGAGGGCCAGAGAGTGGGGGCCCCTAGGAGGTGGGGTCCTTTTCCCCCTTGCCTGCCTCTCCCCCAACTCTGTAAATAAAAGAAGGAACTTTCCTTCTATTATTTGCTGGGTGGCAATGATGCCACGTTTTCTCCCTCTCTAGGCCTCAGTTTCCTCATCTGTAAAATGGGGCGGGGGCAGGATTCTCTGTTTCCTTGCTGTCTTTCTTTTCTGAGGATCGCAGGCCAGGAGGACTTTGCATACAACCTTCATTTTTCAGAAAAGGAAACTAAGGCCAGAGGAAAATTGCACACCAGTCAGGGGCTTAGCGGGTACACAGCACTGCCAGAGGTTTGCATGTCTGGGCCCAGAGAAGTTTTGCCCACTTGTTTTTATCTCTAGGCCCCAGCCCCTGACTGCGGTAGACAAAGGCGGTTGGGAGAGAGGGGTGGCTGGGAAAAGCTCAGACTTCCCCAAGCCTGACGTGGAGGGGAGTAGCTGGTGGTGCCCATTCTGGGTTTGCTCCTAACCCTCTGCCTACTGCCTGCCACCTGACCTCATCCAAGCCACTTGGCTGCCTAGGGGGAGGGGCTCTGAGGTGGGTTCAGGGAGGGAGTGGCTAGGAAGAGGCTTAGAAGTGAGTATCCATGCGCTGGGAGCTCCAAATTCTATTGGCTGATGACTGTCTTCTGAGCTGGGAAAGGGGTGGGCAGGAAGGGCAGGTGTCTGCTGCTGGGCAGAAAGCATCTGATGCATGGAACATGGCCAAGGTCTACAGTGAGACAAAATGATACCCAGAACCCCATCTTCTGACTCCCAGTCCAGTGTTCTGGCCAAGAGTGCCAAACTGTGACAAAGTCCAAGGATGCTGTTCAGGGCAGAGTCCAGGTCAGGAGGTTCTGACCATGTGTAGGAGGGCTGGCAGAAGGGACAGCAGCTGACTGAGTGCACAGTACTGGAAGAGATGGGGGCTCAGCCCCAGACCCCAGAGCAAGGGCCCTTGCTGTCAGAGGAGCAGTTCCCCTGGAATGGTGGGTGAGCCCAAGGGCTGGCACAGAATGGTCAAGTGACCCCAGCAATTGTGGCTCAGTGCTTGGAGAGGGCAGGCCGCAGAGAGAAGGGAGCTCAACGGACAGGTCCAGATTCAAAGTTACAGGCCTGCCCTGGCCTCTGAATGAAGGAGCCTCCTGCAGGTCCTGGGCCCTGCCCTGTATGTGTCTAATTGTGCCTTGGAGCAGCTGAGGCCCCAGGTGGTCTCTGAGGGAGATGCCCATCAGTGTGCCTTCAGCGTGAGTTTGCAGTCCAGCCCCAGAGGCTGTAGACTTCCTCCCAAGTGCAAGCCTAGGCTCTGGAAGCTGCCACCAGGGTGACTATGGCATTGGATTGGGCCAGGCTCAGGGTTCACCCTAGGGTGCAGATACTGCACAATCTAGACTATTTCTTAAAATTATCTTGTACTAAATCCTGAAGCAAACCAGTTAATTGGTTATTCATTGCTGTCATTTGCATCAGTTTAAAAGCGGGACAGCTCTGAGGGCAAGCATTAAAAGAAATACAACACCCAGCCACAAACCAAGCATCCTCCCACTTGATCCCTCTACTAGATTCATTCTGGCTTCTGGTGGCTTCCCCATGCTTAAAGAAGAACCTCCTACTCAGAGTGCCCCAACCACTCAAACTCACAGCAACTCTGCCACAATCTTTGACGGCTGCCAAAGATGGTATGGTTTTAAGCCAAATGCAAACATGCCAATGACACCATACTGTCTGAACCCTTTGGTCTGCAGTCTGTTGTTCTGCAGGGTTAGCTGGGGAGCAGCCGGGCTCCCAAGAAAGGGGCAGGTGGGTACCCGGTGAAGAGCTGAATTCAACCTCCAAGCCCCTGGCTGAAGGCCCACAGGGAGGGCAGGGTCTGCCTCTGTCTCCCCTCCGTTGCTACTGTTGCTCAGGGCCAGCCGTCTTGGTGGTTACCAGCTCAGTGGAGCCCAGCTCTGTAGCAGGCACAGGGACGCTGTGGGCAGGTGGGGTGGTGGCTGGGTCTTCTCTGGGTGGAGGCCAGATGGGAGCTGTGGCATCAAGGGATCCAGAAGAGAGAACGATGACATTGTCCAGGGGCTCTGGTGGGGAGAACGCAGGGTCAGGATTGGGCCACAGTCTTCCCCCACCCCTGTTCTGGAGGCCTCCTGGAGGGACTGAGAGGTAGGTGATGAAGCCCCACTGCAGGGCTGGGGACAGGTGGCACCCGATTGGCCCTCGGGACTGGAAGTGCTGAGAGGGCTGGCAAAGTGAGACTGCGACAGAAGGGAGAGAAGGGCGGGGAGCCAGTCTGGCTGTCCCCGAGACCCTCCAGGCCCAGCTCCCCAGCTGGTGTCTTCCTCAGAAGTCTGGGAGGCTAGAGCTGTGTCCCTCGCTTGGCCCGGGGTCTGAGTGGGACTATGCCTCCTGCTCCGCCGGAGATGCTCGGAGCAAGCTCCGTCCCTCTGTCTGCAGCACCCTTGGAGCCCCCGCCCCTTTCACTCTGCCCCTAACCCTGGGCGGGCACGGCGCAACCCTCCCAGCGGGCAGTGCCCTCGGTTCCCCAGGCGGACTCACCGTCCTGGCCTCTGACCGCCGCCTCGGGGGCGGCCGCCCCGCGGAGCCGCCGCCTTCGCCAGCGCCAGCTCAGCAGGCACACCAGGACCAGGGCCAGCGCCAGGCCCAGCAGCGCGGGGGCGCCGAAGAGCAGCGCGGGCAGCGGCAGCGCAGCCTCCGCCTCGGCCGCGGCGCCCGCGCCCACCGACTCCTGCGGCTGCAGCGCCGTCCCGGGCACCAGGCTGCCCGCCCCGGCTGCTGGCGGAGGAGACGGGGAGGGAGGACGGGGGGCGGAGGGGACGGGCGGCCGGGGAGGTGGGGAGCCGGAGGGAGGCGAGGCTGGGCCGGGGAGCGGAGGGACGGCCGGGGGAGGGACAGGCGGTGGGGGAGAGGGGACCGTGAGGGCCGCGTGTGATCGCTGGTCCCCGTGCAGCCCCTGCCCACCGCCCCCACCAACCCGGCGCCCCCACCCCCTCCCGGGATTTTCGGGCCTCGGCGGGAGCCTTCCCCCCGTCCCCGCGCCCTGGGCCCCGTGCCTCAGCGGTCAGAGCGGCTCCACTCTTACCCGGTCCGGGCTCGGGCGTCCGGAGGAGCCGGCAGGCCACGCAGTTGCGGACCAGCGGGTCGAAGCACTCCGCCTGGACGCACTGCGTGGGGGCCGGCCCGTCCCTGCCCCTCCGGCTCCTCGCCGCCCGCCCCATGCTGCCAGGGCCGCACACCCAGCTGGGACTGAGACCGGCCTCCGCGCCGGAGGAGGAGACCTGGGGGGAGGGGGCACCGCCCACGGCGCCCCGCCCCGCCGCCCGCTGGGTGGGACCACTCTCCGCCGGGGCCCCAGGGCCCGCACCCCAGACCTTCTCTTCCTACCTGCGGTTCCTCCGTTCAACCACTCAACCATCCCGCCGGCGCCTCCCCGGCGGGCCCCTGCTGGGCCCCGGGACGGTCGGGACTGTGGCCCAGGCCAGGCCTGCTCTCGGCAGCAGAGGATGCCCCCCCCGGGGCGGGGCACAGACGTCTGGGGGCCTTCTCTGTCCTGTCCCCAAGGCCAGCCCAAAGGCCCAGGTGATCCCCGCCAGCGCTCTCCTCCTCTGGGAGCCCTTCTGCCTTCCCAGGCAGCTCTGGTTCAGGTCATCAAACACTTGAGCGCCGCGCTGTACCCGCCCCGAGGGATGGCGGCGCTGGTGGTGGTGGTGACGGGACTGGGGAAACGCCTCGCAGCAGGTCATCACCGCAGAGGGTCAGGAAGGCTTTGTGGAGGTGGTGATGAGCGGGCGTTTGCCAGATGGAGGGAGGCCTAGAGAGCACGCTGGTGAGGTTGGAGGCAGTGTGAAGAAAGGCCTTAGGCCCAAAGAGGAAGGTCCGGGGGTACTGGGGCCAGAGGGCTGGGCTGGGGCCTCGACGGAGGGGTAAGGAGCTTGGACTCTGGCCCAAAGGCACTGCGGAGCCACGTAGGGCTTAGGCAGGGAGTGTCACAGTCTGACCGTCAGTGAGAAACCTCTGGCCGGAGTGGACAGCACAGGCAGGGTGGGAGAGGACAGGCGAGGTCCACAGGCAACCCAGTTTCCAGATCTTAAGCAGACTCAGATCAACAGTTGTGGTCCCTCCATTCCAAGATCCGTTAGGCAGCCCGCAAACCCTGGCTCGTTTTTCCCGGTGGCCATGTGACCCGGCCTCCTTGCCTCTACATCTAAAGGAGGCCCCTCCTGTCTCCTCCCCAGTGTGAGGCTCACTCACCTCTCACCTGAGTCTCTCTCTCTCACACACACACACACACACACACACACACACACACACACACACACACACACACTCACCTCTCACCTGAGTCTCACACACACACACACACACACACACACACACACACACCCGACCTGGGGGCAGGGGCCAGCAGAGGGCCTCAGCATGGAACACAGGCTTAGGGCCTCAAGGTGGGCCCTACCAGACCCCTGGGGTTGGGAAGGGTAGAGAGGCAGGTGTGACTGTCCAGGAGACAGGGAGGGGGCTTGGGGACAGGTGCAACAGGGCAGGAGGGATTGGAGGTGACAGGAGGAGTCTGCTCTGGGGACAGGCAAGGCCACTGCCTCTGGGGATGCTGTGGAGGGATGGACGGACCTGAGACTGCAGCTGGCGGCACAGGCTCAGTGCAGTGACGAGCCCTGGGAAGGCCGTGCTCTGGAAGGGCCCCTTTCTCTGGCTGCCGCTCGGAGGCTGGACAGGGAGGGCGGAGCAGCAAGGAGGCTGGCACTGTGTCCAGGGCGGGGGAACCATCTAGCAGTTGTTTAGGAGGGAAGAGTGATGTGACAGAGTGAGGGTAGCAGGGGTGGTCCCCACGTTTCTGGCCCCCCCTTTGGCGTCCTGGCCCACTGTCTCTCCATCCCCTGCCCACGGGCCAGCAACTCTGTGGCAGGAAGGTGTAGGCGGTGGGGCAGCTGCAAGGGAGAAGTGGGTCTGGGGTGGTGGGTGTGGGTGTGTAGTGAGGGGGTGGGGAGCCCGGAGCAGAGCAGGGACGGCCCTCTGGTGGGGAGATGGTGGGCAAGGCTGGAAGCCCTGCTACAGCCCCCACCCTCATCACTATCTGGGCTGTGGTCCCCTGTCCCCAGCAGGACTGCATAGGCCTTTCTACACACCAGGCGCCTCATTTAACCATCATGCCAGACATTCGGGCAGAACAGGCTGAGGTTTGTGGGAACCGGGAGTGGGGAACCTGGCCCTGGGAGACAGTGGGCCAGTGGGGCTGGGGCTGGGGTCATTTACATGAGCCACCTGTGCACAGGCACAAGGCCGCTGTCTCACTGTGGCTGCTCTGACTCTGGCAGAGAACAGACGAGGTGGCCCTCAGGGCCCCAAGCCAGAGGGAGAGAACTGTGGTCTGCCAGGCCCTTACCTTGGCGCGGGCAGCCTTGAGGCAGAAGCAGAAATACTCATTTGACACAGGTGTTCACGGGGTGCGTCCATGAGCCTGCAAGGGGCAGGTCCCATGGCAACAGTGAAAGGCCTGGGGGAGCCAGGCAGGTGCCTGACCCTGACAAACCTTTTCACTTGCGCCTCCTAACTGACATGTCTGCGTGGACGGCTTAGCAGTTAGGAAGAGGGATCCCCATCAGTCCGCGGTGATAAATGTGAGGTTGGTCTCCAATGCCTTCATTATGTTTCTGGCATAGCTTTTGTCGTTTATTTATTTATGTCTTTGACATTTCTTAACTAGGAGATGTGACCAAGAGAGAGGACTTAAAAGTTTCTAAAATCAATGTGGTTCTTGCTAATTTTTAAGTAATTTGCTATCACCACCTCAATGTGTTCCTGAGTAGAAAATAAGGGACTCTGTCGCTGAAAATCTCTTCTAATTGAATCTCTTACTGCTCTCAAGTTTTTATTCACTGATGAATTTTTTTTAATGGTTAAAAAGGGAAAAGGGTCTCCCTTTATCTTTGTTCCCAAATTTCCCCCAAAACACCCTCCCAGTGGCTCTGACACAAGCACTATTACAATGTTCATTTTTCAGATGGGGAGACAGGGTCTCTGAGGGGCAAAGGGATGACCCAGCACATACTTGGGACCTGGATGGGGTCTGTGTCCAGCCAGCTGTGAAGCATGGCCTGTGCCCGTCATGCCTTGGCAACAGGGTGGGGAAGTGAGGAAACCCTACCTGCTGGACAAGCTCAGTGTGGGGGGCGCTGTCCCCAGGGGCAGAGGGGCCCAGCCCCCAGATCTAGATGTGAAAGTGCTCTGGGACCTGGGATGCACGCTGCACTTAAAAGACAGTGTTATTTGTCATTCTGCGAGTAATACCTGAACACATTCTTGTGAAAAAACCCTTGAACAATACAGAAGTCTCTGAGTAAGAAGGGGCATTTCCCTGCCATCCCCAGAGGGACGCTGTTTCACTTTGGACTCTTTCATCCCAATCTGGTTTTGTGCCTTTAAATCCTCATGTGTGGGTACAGGAGCGTAAAGGGGCCGCATGGTGTGGTGGCCTCCCTGTCCCCTCATGATGTGTCAGCTCTCCATCTCACTTGGTTACAGTGGACTGGATTCCCTAAACCAGACTTTCTCATGTTTTCAGCTCTGACAAACAGGACACTGCTAGGAAGCCCCCCTGGGGTGCACTGAGATAAACCTGCCCTGGGGGGATAGCAGCAGGACAGACATTTGGGAGGATAGCAGGAAGGATGCGATGTTGGGCCTCTGGATGCTGGGAGAGGGCAGGAGAGGCAAAGGGATCAACACAAAGTCCTGGTGAGGCCGGAGGGCAGCCCCCACCCCGGCCCCTCTCCCCTTAAACCCAGGCTATGCAAGGGCAGGTCACCCTGCGATGAAGCAGTTAGAGAATCTGTGCCCAGGTCTTCACAGGCCCAAGCTGCTTCTCCTTAAGTCCCCATTCTCCACACACGTACAGTCCAGCACCCCTCGGGGTTCCTGGCCAGGGCAGCTCCAGCACTTCTTGCAGCATGGCCCTGGGGTAGGGGATATGGCCCTCTATGGGAGGGAAAGGAGACCCCTTAGCCTCTCAGCCACAGGGTGTGGAGTGCCCACCTCCTGGGGGCCAGGCCTGCAGGTGGGAGGTGGATGGCTGAGAGGCCAGGTGAGGAGGAGGCTGAGGAGCAGAGAGCCTCCCAGGGGCTGCCCCCAGGCCTTTAGGGCACCACAGGGGAGGGATGAGAAGCCCGCTGGCTCTGGGCCTCCTGCATGAATGCACAGGCCTCCTCCACATGCAGACACCTCCACTCACTTACCAAATAGTTACAGAGACCTACTATGTGCCAGGCACTGTTTTAAGCTCTGGGCACACAGCAGGGAACCACAAAGACAAAACCCGAGGAGTGAAACCATAGTAGGGGAGGCGGTGAGAAGTGCTGGGGAGAAAAACACAGGAGGGATGGTTTCAGGAAGGGCCAGGGAGTCAGGGAAGGCCTGGTGAGACCTTGAGACAGAGAGACAGACAGACAGGGAAGAGAGACCCCCAGGGACTTCCAGGAGGAGCAGACAAGCCCAGGGAATGGTGCAGCAGCCAGGAAAGCAGCAGTTTGCAGGACCGACTCAGTGCTGGCCTGGCCCTGCGGCCCGCAGGCACCGCACTCCTGGCCTCAGCCCTACTGGGAAGGCGGCCCTGTGCTGCTTACTCCCCAGAAAGGAAAGCAAGCCCAGGATGAGGGGCGAACTGAGCCAGGCAGCCCTCAGCCGGAGCTCTCCTGCCACCACTGTCAGCAGACAGGCCCAGCCCTGCAGAAGCCTGTGGCCGAGCACGGCAGAGGAGCCCCGAGAGCTGGAGGGGCCCCTGAGGCCTGGCCTTGCGGGGCTTTTATGAAGTCAGACAGACATCTACCAAATGTTAGCTCCTGGGGCCCCCCAGATGCCTCTGGCATTTCCCCTGATGTAAGAGGGTGGCCGGAGGAAGGCTGCCGCCTCTCCAGGCCAGGGGCACTGGGGACTGTCTGCCCGCTCTCCCTCCCAGGGCTGGTCTCCAGTGGCCCCCAGTCCACAAGGGCACACTTAGGCAGGCCTCAGATTGGCGGCATGGAGGGCTGGGCAGCCATCATTGTCCTGACTCCCTTCTGATGCCCTTGAGTCTCCAAGTATCTGCAAGAAATCCTTCCACACCAATTCTGTACCTGCACCTTACGGCCCCAGGGAAGACAGAGGGAAAGTAAGCCAGCAGGTGCCTTGTGGAAAGGGTCCTTCTGTGCTGGAGTCCTGCCTGAGGTTCTGCCTAGCACCAGGTGTACGCGGAGGGGCATGCCATGGCAGGTTCATCTCAAGAACACCCCGGCGCTCACCTCACCTACCACACCCCTGGGCATGACATCCGTCTGTGGAGGGTATACACAGGGCTGGTCTGGCACTGTCAGGTCTTTAGTTTCCCTGAGCCTTATGAGAACCTCAAGAGGCTGTGGCACTCAGGGGCAGGAAGTGAGTTGCCCCAGGTCACACTGCAGGTTGGCCGCAGACCCCAAGTCAGTGGGACTCAGAAGCCGGGTCCTTTCCCACTGCACCACTTCCCCTCTGTGGCCAGGCTGCCCTGTCTCAGCCCCAGCCCCAGGCTGCCTGGCCTCTGCTCACTGAGGGGTGAAGCAGACACAGGTGCCAGGCTGCAGAGCCCCCTCCCCAGCAGGGAGGCCCTGCCTCCTGGGCACAGATGGGAAATACTATCAGATTGGGCCAGGACACTCCAGCTCGGGCCATATCCCACCCCGAATTAAGCTCCCAAGGGCTGCCCATAACCAGGTTGTCTGAGGAGACGGAGGAACCTATGGCCTTGCCCCCAAAGATCCCGGCATACCTCACCCACACGGTGGGGGCCCAGGTCCAGGCCTTCCTCCACACTCTAGGCAAGTGTGGGCCCCGCAGCCCCCAGGTCCAGCTGAAGGGCACCTCCTCCAGGAGTCTCAGGCTGCCCCCTCCTCGGACCCGCACCCCACCCTCAGCAAATGCCTCCATTGTGACCATGGCCAGCCTGTGAGGTCTGACATTTGCTTAAAGCTTTATATTTAAAATAATGGCTTCTTACTCTCCATTCTTACAACCAGTTGGGGTGAAAGGCAGTAATTAGCCTGAACCTAATCCGCAGATGGGGACGCTGAGGCTCACCGGTCAGTAAATAGCCAAGAACAGTCTGGCCTCTCTCCTTCCACCCCACCACAGCACCAAGCAACACTCTTGGGCACCGTGGGGGCACAAAGACTGGTCTTCCATTACCTCCCTTGGTCAAACTGCCTCCTGGACAGCGTCACTGGCCTCCAGACAGTGCAAAGTGGCCACACTCCCTGCCCAGGGGCAGCAGGCTGAGAGGGCCGCTGACTGCTCTTTGGGGTCGCTCAGCTCTGCCGTGAGGCAGAGGCGGCCCCTCGGTCCCAGGGACCCTGCCAAGCTCGCTGGAGCTGGCAGCAGTGACGGCACCATGTTCCCCCAGCACTTGGAAGGCTCCCAGATCCTCAGCTGCAAAAGTGATGCCACTTCTCTCCCTAAGTGGCACCAGGTGGCAGAGAAAACATGGCACAGGGCCAGAGGGAGACAGTGTGCCCCTTACTGGCTTGGCGTAGGCTAGGGAGTATGGGGAGGACCCCCCCCTTTGTTTCTAGCACTGAGTGACACATCCAGAAGAGGCAGCCAGGCTGTGTCCAGGCTGTGTCCACACTGCCGGCCTCTCCTGCTTGGAACCATGCTCCAGCAGCGCCCAAACCCAACCTACCCTCTAACAGCCCGCCGCAACTGCCCTGCAAAGTCTTGCCCTTTATGGCCGGGGCTACTGAAGCGCTGCAGACAATGCTGGTTTCTAGGAGCTGCTGGGCCCTCTGAGATGGCGGGCCTCTTCCTGGACCTCTGTTGATTCTACTCATCCTCTCAGAGACCAACACACACCTTTACCTCTCACCTCCAGCCTCCTCACTCAACCCTGGACCCATCCCAGCCTCACACCATAGCTGGCCACTTCCCAAATGCTAGGGGAGTGCCTGGTGCTGGCCACAGCCATGCTTAAGCCTGCAGTTGGACCTGTCCTCCTGGTGTGGGCTGGGGCTCCAACCCGGCTGCTGCCCTCTCCTCCACAAAGCCTAACCCGCCTGGGCAACCTCCGCCCTGTACTGAGGGTACCAAGCAGTCCTGTCCTGAGGTTCGGGCCCCCCATGACGGAGCGGCACTTTACGAGACTGCCTTCCAAATGGCTGCTTCCGTAGGCACAGGGCTCTGTCTCTGTCACTTCTGTGTTCCTGGCTCAGGGCCTGCTCAGCAGAGATGCGGGAACCTTTATTGACTGATCAGGCCCAGAGGAAAACAACTGGAGGGAAAAAGCGGAGGCTTGGGCCAGAGGTGGGCTCTGGTGTAGACAAGCTACGTGCCTGTGGATGCACCTCTCATACCAACAGTCTCGGTTTCATTAGCTGTGAAATGGGGAAATGTTATCAACCTCACAGGTCTGCTGGGAGGATGACAGGAGCGGCTGTGTGAGAAGGCTCTGTAAAGCGTGAAGGGCCCTGCAAGTGTCACCTCACCCGGAATCTACGTAGCTGAGGTCCTTGGTGGGGCCCAAGGGGCTGCCTCAGCCAGCCAGCTGTCTGAGCATGAGGGGTGGGGCACTGGGCTAGGTTCTGGAAGTTGCCCAGGGAAAGGAGGGCAGGGCCCTGCCCCCAGGACACTGGCAACGGGTTTTAAGCTGGCCCATCTGTCATGAAGAGCATGAGCTCTGGGCCGCAATGGTGACGTCAAAGCAGAGAGGCCCCGCGGTGCTGGCACTGCCCTGGCACAAGCAGGGTGGGGTGGGGATTGCAGTCATGCTCCCAGGAAGCCGGGCTGGCTCCCTCTGAGGCCTCTTCCCCCGCCCTCCTGCGGGTCCAGCTGTCACAGGGCACCAGCAGGAGCCCCACCCTGGCTGATGGGATTTCCGGATTCCAATCCCGGCACTTCAGTGAATTCAGACCCAAAGGAGAAGGCCAGCGATAGTCCCTGTACGATCTCTCCCTGACAACCCGGAAGCCAGCCCGCCAGCGCACCAGCCCGCTTCTGTCACCGAATTCTCACAAAATGATGAATCTTAGGCAATGTCATTCCTGGATCTGCCCCAGGCTTTGAACTTTGCTCTGTGTGATTTCAAATAATAGCTGCCACTCAGTGAGTGCTTACCTGGCACTGTGCGAGGCATGAACGTGATTTATTAGGGACCTCAAGCATACAAACAAGGGTAGGGGGTGACACCACCCCGGGACTTCACCTGTCCATCTCCACTTTACACCTGGGGAAACGGAGGCTCCAAGAGGCAAGAACTAGATCCTAAGAATGGCACGGCCGGGGCATGGAGTCAGACTGGGCGCAGAGCTCCAAGCTCCCGTGACCCACCCTATGCTTAAAATTGTTCTGTTTCCTCATCCAAAAATCAAAGTAGTGAATGAGACCAGTGATTTTTAAACTTTTTTTAGCCACAGACCCTTTGTTCAAATGGAGCCTTAAGTGGAGATGAACTGCTTTAGCCGGATAAAGACTCAGGGCTCTGCTGGAGGGAGCCGAGCCCCTCCTCCCTCCCTGAGGCCCCCCATCCCCAGCAGGGGTGCACAGAGTTCAGGCCCTGCAGGGAACAGATCCTGACTCACTCTTCAGCAACAGTGACTGTTCACTGGACAGGGCACCAAGCCATGGGGAGCAGCCTGGGCCAGAGGACCTGGCCACTCTCACAGGTCCTCCAGGGAGGGGTTCTCAGAGCTCCTCAGCAGGGACAGCAGATTCAGGGCTGAGACACCGGGCACATGGCCAGCACAGATCTGCAGCATCCGTACCAGGCGCTGCGCCATGGTGGTTCGAGAGACTTCCATCTGCAGAGAAAGAGCAGAGAACAGCGGTGAGGCAGGTCCAGTCTGCCAGCCCTGCGCCCCTTACTCAGAGCACCTGCACAGGCTGCCTAGACGTGGGGACAGCTCAGAGCACCACTGCCCCCCATGGCGATGCTCTTATCACCTTGGGCACCTCACGGAGCAGCTTCCAACCACCTCTGCTTACTGGGTCCTCCCAGCGCCCTCCAGGGGCACAGGAGGTGACGGCCCCTTCTCCAGGGTTACAAAAGCTGAGCAAGTAGGCTGTGAGGTTAGCTAAACTGCCTGGAGTCACATGGCTCGTGACCACAGAGGTGTGCTAACCAGTGCCCAGGAGGCAGAGACCTGGAAGCCTCCCTTAACTGGGACCTGCAGACACTGACAGGGAGGTGCCTTCAACAGAGGATTCCTTTATGGGGCTTTTGAAGGGCCAGTAGGATAAGGTAATTAGACTACCAGGGCCCGGCGTTGGCTAGTGCCAGGCAAACAGGAGATGCTCCATAGATGTGTGTGAAGAGCGGGCAGTGATGCCCAGGTGTCCTGCCCTGGCTAAGGCACCCCCTCCTCCCGGCTCCCCTTCTAACCAGGAGGCCCAGCACCGGTCAGTCACCCAGTGGTCCAAACTAGAGACCAGGGCGTCCTCAGGTCCTCCTGCTCACACTCCCACCACTTGTTACCCGTGACCTCCTTGGTTCTAAACTGAGGTCCCATCTTGGTCCTCCCACTCTGGCCTCATTATCCCCAAACTTGCCAGCATAATCGCCACTCCCTCCCTCCTCAAAACACCTTTTCTAACTGCTTTTACTTCTCCTCATAGACTGCCTTCTCGCTGCCCACCACTTACTCAAGCCGTTACAATGCCATTCTAACCACTGTGCGCCCACCTGACCCGTCACTGTGCCATTCTAAACACGGCGTGACCGCCTGACCTGTCACAGTGCCTTCTTAACCACTGCGCTTTCTGCTGCTTTACTCTGTTCCCTCCACTGGAGCAGGGCTGGGATTCCTTTTACTGTTTTGTTCTATGCTGCACCCCCGATGCCAAGAACAACGCTTGGCACACTGCAGATATGTGAGAAATGTCTGTCAGGTAAGACCTCTTACTCTCAGTTCTGAGGCCTTTGCCACTAAAGGTACCTCCCAGCTGCTGCTGCTCTCGTTCAGCCTCCACAGAGCCTGCCTCCTGCCTCCTCTAATCCACATATCACACTCCAGAGATGTGACCAAAAACCCAAGTCTGGTCACATCGCAACAGCCTTATTCACCTACAGGAAGGAATGACTCCTTTCTACTGCCAGGCTTCCAAACGTCAGCAGCCCCGTCTGCTGCTCCATGTATTACATGCTGGTCTGTCTCACTGGGTTCTGAAAGGGCAGGGACTGTGTCTGACTCAGGTGTGCTCTCGGGGACCAGCACGGGACCCTGTCAGCAGAGCGAGGAAATCATTTCCCTGGCAAATGCCACACCTCCCTAAACATGTTTCCTCACGTGCAAAATGGGGCTGACAGTCCTGCCATGCTAAGTCCTTAAAATATGGTGAGGCTCAAACTCGATGATGTGGAGGGGTGTGCCTGAAAAGGACACACGGGTACAAGGAGTGGTGACCGTCCAAACACGGAGCTTCACCCGAGCGAACGCCAGGTCTACGTTCTCAGCAGGCCAGCTGTGGGCTAAGAGGCCACCGCCACTGGCCTTTTCTCAAGTTCTCAGGAGCCGCGATCACCCAGCACCTGGTGTGGCCTGCCACCTACTGGCCACACGCAGAACTGCCCACCATCCCAAGGCTAGCTGGCACTCCAGCGGGCTAAATGGCCAACCAGCGCCGCTGAGCTGTGGTGCAAAGATTTACGATTCCCCTTTGAGGCAAGAAGACTGCTGCTGCTGGGGGTGGGGTGGGGAGGTGACTTGTTCAAAGCCACACAGTCAGCAGGCTAGGGTGGAAGAGAGATAGCAGCACACGGACCCACAGACTTATCAGGATTCACACTGTAGAGAGAGGGGCTGAAGAGCAAAATTTATCATCGAAGCATCAGTCTGCTCAGCTACCCTAGTAATAAGGACTCACTTTGTGAGAAACACCTACAGAAGTGAGTCGGAGCAGAACCAATACCATATGTGTCCTTCCAACCATCTACCCAGCAGAAAAGCCGGGATTCAAACCACATCTTCTGTCTCTACATCAGGACCAGCTCACTTGAGTGCCCAGTGATCCTCCAGGCAGCGTTCCTGATATGCCCACCGTGCGCTGACTCCCCTCTCTCTGTACCTGCACGACCAGCGTCCTCACCTCCAGGTCACAGAAGAGCAGGGGGCTCCGGTAGGTGTGGGCCAGCTTCACGATGGTGTTCCGATGGACGCTGCAGTGGCTGTCCCGCCCAGCTGCAGAGAAGCCATCGGCTGTAACCTCCGCCTGCCTTCATGGCTGTGATCTAGGAAGCCCTGGGCAAAGTGGTTCACTTCCCCTCCCTGGGCCTAAGTTCCTTACTCGTCAGTGTGGTGGCAAGCCTGTTCTACCTTCTTTTCAGGACAGTTAAGATCATCAAATTAGAAAAAAAGGCTGAACAGGCTTTGAGGGAGTGCTCTATAGGAACATGAGTCTCATGTATAGAATGAGGATAATAACAGCCCCTGCACCCCACTGAGTTACTAGAGAGATTCAGTGAATTAGTATATAGAAATGACCTGCATTCATTTATTCACCAGTGCTGATTGAGAACAGACTGTGCCAGGCCCTCCCGTGAAGGAGTTCACAGTTCAGCTGGGGTCGGGGAAAAGGTCAGACACACACCATCGGTGTAGGGGGAAGGGTGGGGAGAGTCTGACAAAGACTGAGCAGGGTGGATAGGATACCCTGAGGGTCCAGACTGTAGGGCTGGTCAGGGAGGCATCCCCCAGAGGTAGAAAATATGGGTTAGCTGGATGAAGAGGAGGAGGCAGCATCCGCGAGAAGCCGTATGGTATAGTCATCAAGGGCATGGGCTCCGGAACACGACTATCCTGTAGAATCTCAGCTCTACCACTTTTTAGCTATGGGACCTTGGGCAAATTACTAGTTTCCTCAACTATAAAATGAGATAATAATAATATCTACCTCATGGAGTTGCTGTGAAGATTAAGTGACATGGAAACAAAGCACTTAGGACAACATCTGGCATAGAGGGAGTGCTCGCTAAAGATCAGCTCTTCTTATTCCCACTGCTAATACTACAAGCTCCCAGGAGCATCCGGGTTTGTTCAGAGAGCTGCAAGCGGGACCAAAGGATGGGAGAGAATGGAAGAGACTAGACTGGGAAGCAGAAGGCCAAACTGCAAAATGCTTTGTGCCTTTACAGGAGTTTGGAGTTTACTCTGAAGGCCACAGAGAAGCGCGAGGCAACTCTCAGCAGCTAACTCAGCAGAAGGATCTGCTCGGATTTGCTTTCGGAAAGACCACCAACAGGCCCGGGTCGAAAGGCCGTGCTCGTTCCATCCCCAGGCGGCCTCAGCAAGGGGTCTACTAAGGCCTGGGGACAGACTGCCCTCGGCGGGGGTGGGCAGCAGCAGGCAAGGGGCACACTTACCGCCAGTGGCAAGGAAGCCCACCTTCCCCAGAAAGAAGGTGGTGTCCACGTGGCGCAGGGACTCCTCCACGTTCTGGAGGCTGGGGTGGCCCAGCCAGGGCGAGAAAACAAACCAAAGGACAAACTTACAACAGAGAAGGCGGAAGCCCCACTCCTCACCCCAGAGGCCAAAGAATGAGAAGAGGGTGACAGGAAACAGCCCGAGAGGAATGTTTTGTCCTTTCACTTTTAAGTACTTTTAATTACAGAGTGGCTCAAGCCTGTAAAATAACAAATAGTAAACACGGCGAAAAGTAAAAACTTAAAGTCTCCTTCTCCAGCACCACCCTTCTGTCTTTACTCCCCAGAGGTAACTGCTGCTGGCTTGGAGTGTTATTCTTCTAGAATTTTTTCATATGTAAATACAGACAGTGATACATATAACCTTCTAGTTGGGTTTAGTTGGGTTCTATGTACCTGTTACAGTCTTTGAAATGACCACAACAACACAACTGATTTGCCCGCAATGGACATTGATGTGGTTTCTGGTTTTTCACCATTACGAAGAACACTGCATGAACATTCTTTTACACACATCTTTACACAGCCAAGCAAATGTTTCTGTAGGACAGGTGCTAGTAGGGCACGAGATGGGCCACAGGATGTGTCTTTTTAGAATGTATGTAGGTATTGCCAAATGCTTTCCAATAAAGCTGCAGTATTTAGTCATATCAATTGTATAAAAACAATCTTTTCCTCCGAACAAGGGCACTTTGACGGCCTGGGCCAAGGCTTTCATTCACTGGGGTCCACAGAGTGATGAAGGAATCTGAGGTCTCCTGGCCAAAGAGCCATTTTGGTCTGGTTGCCCAAGCCAAGGTTTCAGCCTGAACAAACAAGGCCTGAGGCCAATAGCAATGATGCTCTGTCCCCAAGTGAGGCTGCAGAGCAAGATCTCTTCAAAGGCTGGCGAGTGTCCCTTTTGGTGAACAGAGAGATCTCACTCAAAGAGCAACAGATCTGCTGAGCCAGGACCCTCCGGTATCACGGCAGGTCTCAGTCCCGTTGGCCCCACCACGGGTCTAAGTCACCGGTGACTGGTTCTAGCTGGTCAGGTACTGAGACTGGACTCAGTTCTGACACTACATATTATCTGGTGCCTCTATGTCCCTGGGTTCCGAGTGTTTCCGCCACAGACTTCCCTCAATCCCACCACACGACTCGGTGTCTGCCTTGGTCTCTGTGCTGGACCTTAAACCCTGCCTGCCCTTCAGTCAGCTGTCCCCCAGGACAGAGAAGGTAGACATTCCTTCTGTGCTCCCAAGGCTGCTGCAGTCCTGTGCCCAAGGTTGCCAGCACCATAGGGAAGCCAGGCTAGGCCACAAACATCACCACCACTCCCATGGCCCCTTCCGTAGCCCACTAGACTGGGCTCCTGCCCTTACACAGGTCTTAACAGTCCTCCACGTGCATTATGCTCCTCCTACCCTTTACAGTAACCCTCCATCTGGAACATTCTGCTCACTCCTATCTTGGCCTGGCTAACTTAACCTGGTCACCTCCACCAGAAAGTCTGCCTGACCTAAGTGTTGAGAGTCTGAGGTCTTGTTTGGGCTCTCCGAGCACAATGCTCCCTTCTTTTACAGGACATACCCCAGGTGCTATAATTGTCTGTTCAGAAGTCTAGCCTCCTTCCCCAGTGGCCTTGAGGACACGTGCCACTTCGCCGGTCTGTGCCGGCTGTCAGGGAGCTGGAGCCGAATGGCAGATGACACTGCTGGGAGTCAGCAGTGTCTTTTAATCGTCATGCACAGGTCACTGGCTCATCCTCTAGGTTAACCCGGGCAGCCTTTCCCTGCCTCCTCTCCTTCCCATCCCAAGTGAGGTTACTGTCCCAGCACACCCCTGAGGCAGGTCTGCCTGGGCCCTGACCACTCCCATCCTCTGGCTCTCACCTGTATTTGCTGTGAAGGTTGACCACAAACATAATCAGGTCAATTCGGGGCCGATTCACATTGGAGGGCAGAGGGAGGGACTTTGCCAAGTGGCTGAAAAACAAGAAACTGAAGTACTAAAGACATATGCACCAACATCACAGTGACCATTTGCAAGCTGCCCTTTAGAGGGGGAGAGGTTGTTAAGGGCTCCTCACCTATTCACCCATTGCTCTTGTGGGCATTGCCCTATTCACCCTATCCTCCGGGGAGCATGGGGGCAGGGCAGAGCCAGTCCTATCCAGATTAGTCCTGCCTGACTCCCTCCACCAGAAGAGAGCTCTGTTTAGTAACCACTGGGACACGGAGTTTGGGATATAAGATGGTACAAGGCTAGCCAGCTATACTGCATGCTGGGAGACCAGGCTCAGAAGAGGGGGTGTTAGACTGTGAGATTTAGGGGTTAAGACTGAACCCTTTTGCAGTGTGATAGAAGAGGGTTCATATCCCAGTTCTGCCAATTACTAGCTATGTGTGACCTTGGGCAAGTCACCCCCATCATGCTTATCTAAACTTGTTACTGCATCAGATTCTTTAAAGTGGTGCAACAAGGTTTATTTTATCTAGTAAGGGGCATTTCCAATTCCCATGGAGGGAATACCTGGTAGATTTGGATCATTCTCCTTCAACATGGACCGCTGCAGCTTATTTTTATCAGGGAGAATGACACCCATATAGACACTTGACTCCCATCAGCAGCTGTTTCTACTCCCCATCAGTTAGAAAAGGGAAACAAAATATACTTCTTTAGTCACCTTTCCTCCAGATTTGGGGGTATCTGAACATCTGCTCGGTGCCAAGTACTGCTCAAGGTAGCGGGGTTCACCAGGGGGAAGTCAAAGCCCCCGCCCTCAGGGGGCTGACCTTGGTGTCATGGGGGTGGCGGACTGGACACAAGGTAACAAACAGGTAAACAAGGAAACTTCTCAGGGCGGTAAGTGCTGGAGGAAACAGAACAACTGTGGAGGATACCTTAGACCAAGCCGACCGCGCACTCCCAGGAACCCCGTGCGCCCGCCTCTGGGCGGCTGCTCACTGTCCCTCACGGAGAATTTAGACCGCGGCCGAGCGATCGCACACCCCTGCCTCGGCTACTTACACCTTCAGCTCCGAGGCGCAGTCCTCCTGGAGCATCGAGTTGGCCAGCTGCTGCAGAAGACCATCGTCCGTGCCCACCAGCTGCCCAGACAGAAGGCGGACGATTGATACCTGGGCACAGCAGCCCCGCCGGAGATCGTTTACCGAGAGGACTCGGCCGGGCACGGGTTGAGGGCCCAGTCTTCACACGCTCCGGCGCGGTCCTACCTCCCCGGACTCTCCCTCGGACGGGTAGGATTCTCCCAGGAGGCCCGACCCTGGGAAGCTGGAACACCGAGTTCCCTCCCGGAGCCCAACTCAGCCGTCCCTCATCCCGCCGCCCCACCAATCAGAAACCGGGAAAGAGCTCGCCGCGCATCTATTGGTGGGGACGTCCTGCAGCCTCAGAGGGAGGCTACTTCGATTGGTTCAGAGTGTGGTTCTCCCGCCCACCACGCCAGTTCGGAATAGCTCGCGCGGTATCTCCGAGAGCGCGTAGGCCGCTACGCTGAGGCGCTGGCACGGAGGGGAGTAGGGGTGTGGAGCGGGGCTGCGGACGCCTACCAAGATGGTGGCCGTGTTCAGGACAGGCAGCTTGTCCAGAGGCCGCAACACCGACATCGCCGTTGCAGGCCGCACCGCAGCTGTTGCGGTGAGCGCCGGGTTTTCAAACCTCCTCGAGGCCCGCCTTGAGCGCGCCCCAAGGGGCACGTGACCTCTTGGGCGGGGCTTCGTGGGACAGAGCCCTCTTAAAGGAGCCGCTACCTCCTTTTCTGGGGGAGAGTTCTGGCTCTGGCGCCAGGCACTTAAGGTGCTTCCCTTGGGACAAGCCTTTTGTTTCACGTCTCGGAGAAAAAAGGTATTCAATTATTTATTCGTTCGTTTTCGTTCATTCATGCTCATTTACCATACTCTTGATACCTTCCAAACCTACCCCTCCCACGGCTTCCCCCCCTGAGTTGACTCCATCCTTGCGGCTTCCAGGAACCTTGGTGGTGGTCTTGGCCCCTCCTCCGCGTACTCCCCGTGCAATCCCTAAGCAAGCCTGGGGGTTCTATTCGTCAAGTGCATCCAGAAGCTGACCTCTTACCACCTGGGCGACTACACCAGGACAACACTGCATCTCCCACCGGGGCTATAGTAACAGCCTCCTGTGTTACCGGCTCCCTGCCTCCACCCTGGTCCCAGGGCTGCCGCCTCTTCTCCACTCATCAGTCAGTCGGTCTTTTAAAACAAGTCAAAGCAAGCCACTTCTCCTATGAAAACCCACCAGTAGTCCCGTCACTCACAGTACCCTGCGGACGCCTTACATGGCCTTGAGTCTCTGCGCCTTGTGGCCCCTGACAATCTCCCTGAGCTCTGCTGTTCTTCTCCCTCTAACAGCCCACCCGACTGGGCACAGGGGACACTGGCTGTTCCTCAGATAGTCCAAGTGCCCTCCTACCTTAGGACCTTTGCCCCTGTGGTTCCCTCTGGCTGAAATGCTCTTCTCCCAATAGTCACACGGCTTGTTTCTTCACTTTATTCCTGTGTATGCTCCAATGTCACTGTAGCAGAGGCGCCTTTTTAAAAAAATTTTTATTAAGGTATGATTGATATACACTCTTATGAAGGTTTCACATGAAAAAACAATGTGGTTACTACATTTACCCATATTATCAAGTCCCCACCACATACCCCAGTGCAGTCACTGTCCATCAGTGTAGTAAGATGCCAGATTCACTATGTGCCTTCTCTGTGCTACACTGTTTTCCCTGTGACCCCCCACACCATGTGTACTCAGCATAATACAGAGGGGCCTTTCTTAATGACACTATCTAAAATAGAAAGCTCCAAATACTCCTTACTTCCCTTTTCTGCTCTATTTTCTCAATAGCATTAATCTCCACTTCACTTATTGTTAAGAACTGTTCAGCCTGAAATCTTACTCTCCTTAGAAACAAATAAAAGAAACTGTCACTGTTCATTGCTGTTTACTAATAAACTATTACTGTCTCATGGATGCTGGCAGAAGACCTGAAACTACTAGATTAGAGACAAAGGACTTTATTGCTTGTGGTAAAAGTAGTAGCCAGGGCTTCATGTTTGTTTATGTCAGTTCCCCGTGTACCCCAAGCCCTCCAAAGGACCCATCATGCTCTGTACACCTCATGGATGGCATTACATGAGAGGAACGGAGATTAGAGAGTCACTGCTCTTATAATGAGTAGTAGGCTTGCCTCTTCTTTGGGATGAAATGGTACCTCATCCCTGAAGGTTGCTTGCTGCAAACATAATCCTGAGAAATGGCCTGGGTGAAGAGCTTTCAGGGCCTTACTTCCTTGGTATACCTTGCATTCTTGGCAGCAATAGCCTGCAGGAATGCTCAGGATCCATTGCAGATCGCCTCTTCCAGTTACTTGCTCACTGTCTCTCTAACTAGAGTTTAAGAGACATGAGGGCAGAGACTTTGCCAGTTTGTAAGTCCAGCACTTCAGAAAGTGCCTGGTACATAGCAGTTGCTTCCTAAATATTTGTTGAATGAATGGATCAACTGATATCCATTTATTCATTAGCAGTGATTCATTCATTATTTCATCTTTTCCTAGGGCAGACCCAGTAGCCCACCCTGAGAACATGGATGAACCAGACATTATTAATCAACTCAGTGTGATGAGGGAGTCAGACTGTGATCACACAGTGTGCTCACTGATGAGACATCTGGAAGAGCAGAGGCATACCACCTAGTCTAACCTAAATCCTTTCCCATGCAGACTTCAGTGAATTGTATCTTGCTTGGAAAGAGCAGGAAATAAATGGCTTCATGGTGCCCCTGCCCCAACACAATTAGGGCTTTCATTCTCCATGGCACCGGGTGTGGAAGGGACTCCCTGAAAGTCAGGTGTAATGAGTGCTCTGGAAATAAAGTAAGCAGGCCAGTGGGATAAACAGAGATGAGTGGGAGGAAGCTCCTTGAGGTCAGGGGAGGTCTCTGTCAGAGGCAGTGTTTGAGCGGATGCCCAAGTTCAGTGAGAGGAGCCAGGTAAGCATACTGAAGAAGAGGCTGCAGGCAGAAGGAGCAGCAAGTGCTAAGACCCCAGGGGTCTGACACTTCTGAGGAACAGTAAGGAGGCCAGTGGCTGAAGCAGGTGGATTGAGGAGAAGGTGGGAGGACATGAGGCTGGAGAGGTGGCTGAGGGCCTGGGGACTGAGCCTCTTAGTCATGGAAAGATCTAGACCCTGATCAGCACTTCCTACGAGGGGCTGAGCTGAGACTCATTCAGTCAATCCATGCTGAGTGCCTGCCTTGCCTTGGGCCAGGCCTGGTGCTGGGCGCTGGTGACCTGTCCCTGCTTCCAGGAGCTGTCTGTGTTGGTTGGGCCAAAGGCAGCACAGCAAGCAGGAGCCCCCAGGGACCCATGGGAGCCCTGCGGAAGGGATGTGAAGGATCCCTCGGGCCTCCCACTATACTTTGGAGTGGAGGGGATTGTCACCTGAGGTATCAGCGTGAGTTGGTCCTTGTCACATGGGCAGTACAACAGAAAATAGGATCTGTGCGGTGAGGAAGGGCAAGGATTGGCAGGAAGGCTAGACCCAGGCTTGCAGGTTCTTGTAACAAGAACACCTGGAGCTGGCAGGGCCCCCAGAGACCCTCTGGGCCAGTGATTTTCAAATTGGCTTCTGTGAATCCCTAGGGAGATGCCTCAGGGGCACTGTGTGGGGCAGTGGGAAGCTGAGTGGCAGGTCTGGAGCCTCCATCCCGCATTTAACAGAAGCAACTCTGGTTCATATCACATATTGAGCTTCCCATAAGTTTTTGTATGAATAAAGAATCATGTGGCTAAAACAATATGTAAAAGGCCACCGATCACATTTTTTTACAGACTTTGATACATTATGTACACCTAGGAAGCCACCACCACAGTCAAGATAATGAACATGTTCATTACTCCCCCGTTTCCCCACGCCCCTTCGCCCCCCCTCCAGCTCCCCTCTGCCCTCCCCTCCAAACTGCTGGAAGGCACTTTGGTGGCTCTGCTCATAACAGTCCAACGCTGGAAACAACCCAGATGTCTCTGAGTGGTAAACAGATAAACAAGTTGTGGAACACTAATAAATCCATCTTCAATGAATGGCAAAAGCACTGTGCTGAGCAACAGAAGCCAGACACTCAAGAGCACGTGCTGTGTGACTCCACTTACATGAAATACAGGTACAGGCAAAACTAAGCTGTGGTGCTAGAAATCAGAGTGGTGCCTATGGAAAGGGGCTATTGATCGGCAAGAGGCAGGAGAGAACTGTCTGGGGGACGGAAATATCCTAGACATTGATCTGAGTGGTGGTTGCGTGGGGGTGTACACAGGTAAAAATTCATCACTTAAGATTTATATTTTACTATATGTACCTTATATCTCCATAAAAATCCCTCTGGGAGAGACGGGTAAGATTCCTCAAGGGAGGAACAACCTAAGACAGGCACAGTCGCAGGGGGGCCATCAGGTGAGAAATTTGGGATCAAAAGAGGTGAGGCTTAGAACCTCACCCCCCCTGTTCTGAGAGAAATCTTCTGCATACGTGGATGTTTTATTGCCCTTGTCTAGCTTGGATTAACCCATAGTCTACAGGCACACACCTGATCATCTACATTTGCTCTCTTACAACACTAAACTATGTTTTCTACCTTTATCTTGTATCTACCTACCACTTCAGCATTTTATTAAAAATAATAATAATAAAGAGAGAAATGTGGTATCCACATATAAATCAAGTATAAAAACCAAATGAGTATTCATATTTGAACTGACTGTTTATAGTTCACAATGCATGAGCAAAACCGAAAGTTTCTGTGATGACTGCCCTTGTACTGTTCACCATGTAACTTATTCACTATGTAAGAATTTGTTCTCCATGTAAGAACTTGTTCGTTATGCTTCAGAAGATTGGAGACTGATGAAAATTAGGCTTGGGGTGGATTAATGATTGTGCATTGAGCATTGACTCCCCTGTACAGAATTTTATTGTTGTTAACAACCATTTGATCAATAAATATGAGAGATGCCCTCACAAAAAAAAAAAAAAAAAGTGCACACTTCCAATTGTAAAATAAATAAGTAACCGGGATGTAATGTATAGCATAAGGAATATAGTCAAAATATTGTAACAACTTGGTAAGGTGATAGCTGGTACCTAGAATTATCATGTATATAAATGTTGAATCACTGTGTTGTACACCTGAAACTAATGTAATACTGTGTGTCAACTACCCTTCAATAAAAAATAATTATCTACCAAAAAAAAAAAATCCCTCTGGGAACACAAAGTCATTCCTGCTGCTCCATAGGCTGGAGAGGACCGACCACCTTCTCAGGGACCCGGATGGCCCCAGAGCTGGCAGGGTGTCTGTGGGGCAGGGCGCCCGGGGTGCTGAAGCCGTCCCATTCACAGCCTTTCCTCCGCATCCTCAGGTTCCTGTTAATGGACTCCCTGGGGAGATGGTTCCTTGGGGCCTCTTCCCCACCTCGTGGGCCTCCGGAGCTGCTCTCTCCTCCTGAGGCAGTAACCACTGTGCTGGTGGAACGCTCACCGGGCCCTGACGCTTCGCAGACACGCTGTCTGCAGCACAGGAGGGAGCACCCTGGCTTTGTCACTGAGAAGCTGAGCGGCCTAGAAGGAGAGGTAAGTGGCACCGCCTCTCCGAGGCAAAGCTGCCTCATCCCGAAGGCGCTCTCAGCACCAGCCCAGCCGGAGGATGGAAAGTAGTGATGTGTGGGGCCGGGTCTGGCATCTGGCCGTTCTCAGTGCCCGGGAGCCCAACTGTCTCAGGCCACAGCCCAGCCAGGAGGCTGTGGGGCTGGCGAGGCAGAACTGGGGCTGGCGAGCTCCTGCACGGGAGCTTGAAGGCCAGGCAAGGGCTCAGACCCGGCTTTGGGACTTTCTTGCTATGTGACCTTGGACAATGAATACATGGTAATATAAATAAAGCACTGAAAGCAGTATCTGGCACATGGTAAATGCTGCACTGGCCCCGTGGAGCTAGACCCTCAGTCTCAGCTGTGGTTCTCCCCTCGGTAACAGGGTGCTCATTGGCTCTGCTGGTCACTGTTCTGTGTTGCCGCCCACTTGCGAGAGACCCCAGTCTCTCCTTACCCAAATTCTCCCAGTTATCTCAGCCAGTGCCCCCATCTCTCCAGGCCCGCAGCTGTGGGGCCCAGCAGCCTGCTGGGTGGCTCCCATCCCTCCCCTATTTCCCCAAACCTGCCCTGCCTGTCATCTCTGTACCACGTGCACAGAGCCAGGGATCCAGAAGAGAAGGCTGGTTGCCAGGGCAACGGAGGATAAAGCCCTTACTCTGTCAGGCCTCTGATTGGCTGAGACAGGTCCCACCTCCTGCCAACCTAAGGGTGAGGGGTAGAAGGAAGGGTCTCCGCTGGGCAGGGAGAGGTACCAGGCCAGCCCAGGACTGTCCCCTCCTGGCCCAGTGAGAGCCTCTGGGCCTGGACAGAAGCTCTGTCTCCCATGGGGGGCATTAGCCTCGCCCTTTCTCTGCCTCCAGCACCCAGGGCGGCTGCAGATGGCAGTGTCTCTGGGGACAGCAGCTGCGACTGAGTCCACAGGCCGACACTGAGCTGCTTAGGCTGAGGTGGTGTGCTCAGCACGGAGCCCCCGGAACAGGCGTCTGCAGGGTGTGAGGTGGGTCTGCTGGCACATGGGGGCACTGAGTGGTGCCGGTGGCTTGGGAGGCAGGGAGAGGGGCGCTGCAATTCTCATGCTGTCCTGGGTGGGACTCTGGCTAGAATGTGGACTGGAAAATTCCTTATAGATCATCTGGTAACCCCTATCCCTCCTCCGTCACTGTGCATGGGGAACCCTGAAGTCCGGAGAGGGTGAAGACTGGCCCAGGGTCACACTGAAGGCCAGTGAGTGTTTGCTTCAGCTAGGCCAGTCTTCTGAGAAGCCAGGAGAAGGTCTAGGGGTCCTCCGTCTGGCCCAGAAGGCCTGGGGTTTTGTTCAAAGGGCTGGAGAGTTTGGTGATCCCTTAACTCGGCTCACTGGATGCACAACATTGCAACTGAAATGGCTTCTGCTCTGTCCAAATCCTTTTCTTATGTTTAAGCTGAAAGGATTCTGAGGTCCTGGCTGGGGCCAGGGCAGGGACATGAATCACTTGGCCTTAGTCAAGCTAGTTTGGAGCAGCCTCCCTGCTTGGGGACTCCCTTCCCACCCCCTGCTGCCCGGCAGCACCCAGCAATGCTGAGCTCTCTAGAATAGCAGCTGGCTAGGAGGATGCCGCGCTAGCCTGACTTCGGGCCATTAGCACAAACAGGGCACCTTGAGACCTTGTCTGTGCTTCCAGCCAGCCAGTGGGGACCCTGGAGAGCAGAGGAGGGCTTCCAGATGGATGCAGGCCAGGGAAGCAGCATCTCTCTCCCCCCTAGGGTCCCAGCCCACTTCAAATACCCACCTGCCAGTAGGGGGACAAGAGGAGCTGGAGTTTGGAGACAGAGGTCTGAGAAGCTGGGGCTGCTCTTCAGCCTGTCCTTGGAAGTGTTTCCATCTATACCCTTTATTGCCCTCGAGAAGCCAAGATGGGCATCTGCTAATTTCATCTGCTCAAGTGTCCTTCTCCACCCTGGAGGACTCAAATGTCAGGACATTGCTCTGCTACTTTCTAGTTGGGTAGCCCAGGACCTGCTGATGAGCCTATCTGGGCCTCAGTTTCTTCATTTGTGAAAGGTGGGCAGTAATACCCTTCACAGGCCTGCTGTAAGGTTATGAACGCATCCTACTGAGCTGGCAGAGGTGGCTCCTCAGCCTACCCCTTTATTACACCTCAAGAAGGGTTGAGGGTGGGTTAAGGTCCTGCTTTATCCCATTTCTGGAGGAGATAATCTGTGGTCTGGCTTTTGAAGTATGAGTAGGGGTTTGTCACATGAACACAAATGCCAAGGACATTCTAGGGAAAATGAGCGCATATGCAGAGGTGGAAACTATATGATGTGCAGATACCCAGAGGTGACTGACAAGCTGTTCCATATGCTGACATGTAGGGCAGGAGGTGAGGCCGGCGAGGTTGGCCAGAGCATATAACAGCACCTTTGGGCCAATCTAAGGAGTCTGGGTGTATGAACAATAGCTAATATTCATTGAGTGCTGAAACTAACTATCATTTAACACTTATTATGTGCCAGGCACTGGATCTGAGCATTTTAGTTAACTTAACTCATTTAACTGTCTCAACAGCCTTATGACCTAGGTACTATTTTTATTCCCATTTTACGAATGTGGAAATCAAGGTCCAAGTTTTCTGGGCTGGTGCCTGTCCATATTGTTATATCATGAATCTGGCATGGGCCTGAATTCTGGAGGCTGTGTAGACCCTGTTGATACCAACCAGGTCCCTTGGGATGGGTGGTGGTTCAACATGCTCTCACCAAGCCACACCTGGCCAGGATGTGCGGGTGGCTGGGGACCCACTCATCTGTGAGGGGCCTGGCCAGCAGCAGCCTCTGTCAGGGTCGGGAGGGGCGGCTCCCGGGCAGAGTCCCCAGGATGTCCCTGGCTGAGCGCTCTGAGGCGTCAGCCACCTCACTGAATCCCCACTGGGCTCTGTTGGGGTCCCAGAGAGGTTAGGCCTCGTGCCTGAGGGCACACGAGCTGGGGAGGAGCTGAGCCAGGGTGAACAGGGCTGGGTGGGCCCCTGGTGAGGGAGGCTGCACCTGGCGGGGGAGCTGCCCAGGCACTGCGTCCACTCTCCTGGGCCTCACCCCTGTCAGGCAAAGCTCACAGCTCTTGGCTCTGAGGCCTGCGGGTCCCGTAGGGCAGGTGGGAGTGACAAGGGCACCTCTGACTGGCCCTCACCGTGGCCCCCATGTCTCGGCAGCCAAGGCCACCGTGATGCCACACTTCCTGGACTGGTTCGTTCCTGTTTACCTGGTCATCTCGGTCCTCATCTTGGTGGGCTTTGGCGCCTGCATCTACTACTTCGAGCCCGGCCTGCAGGAGGCACACAAGTGGCGCATGCAGCGCCCCCTGGTGGACCGTGACCTCCGCAAGACACTGATGGTCCGTGACAACCTGGCCTTCGGAGGCCCAGAGGTCTGAGCTGATGAGACAGCTGGGGAGAGGTGGGGGGCACCGGTGCCCTATCCTGCCTGCCCAGCCTGAAGACCCTGGGGCAGAGGGAGGTTGACCCCTAGTCCTGCAGGCTGTCGTGCAGCCTGGGCCCTCCCCGCAGAGGCTCCTGGGTGTTCCAGGTAGACCCTGACTGTGGACAGATGGGCACCTGGGGGCCTTGAGGTGTCACCCAGGGCTTGCTCTCCACGTCAGGCCAGCTCATCCTGCTCCTGCCCTCCTCAGCTGTGGGGACACCCACTGGCCCCCAGCACATTTGTGCTGCCCAGCACTCCCACTCCTCCAGCTGGGGTCAGGCACAGCTGCCCCTGCTTGCCTGTGGGCATCCCCAGGGACTCTCCGGTGACATTAGCTCCCCACTCCACCTGCAGTGGCGCCGCCCTGCAGCTTCACGTGGCAGGCTTCAAAGCTGACCCAAGGAACGGGCCTCACCAGGGATGTCAGCCTGGGCTCTGGCTTGGCATTGGTGAATGTGTGTGATGGGGTGGGCAGAGGAGCAGGAACGCAGGTGCAGGATAGGTGTGTGTGTGAGAGAGAGAGAGAGCACAGCTGGGGCACCCGGATGCATGTACGGATGTGTGAGAGGGACAGTGGGGACCCAGGCAGGCTGGGAAGCGGTGGGACACGGTGAGCTGTGTGGGCAGTGTGGGGGCACCAGCAGCAGTCCCCACCCTCCTGTCTCTGCCAGACCTCCCTGTCCCTCCCCTTCCCCAGGGCTGAGGCAGCTGGCACATGCCACTGGCCTCCCCTCCTGGTCCTGTATGGCGCCACCAGGGCTGAGCCCAGCGCCCTGAGCCAGGTGCCCCGGGCCCCGCCCCTCACCCTGGAGCCCTCCTGGGTGGGGCACTGCTGCCTCATTTTGGGCACAGATCAGCAACTGCCCCACTCTCATCCCAGGGCTTCCATCTTAGCTTATGGCAATAATAAAGGCTTTGTGACGTCTTTGTGGGCCTGCCTCTTTCCTGAAAGTGGGGTCATGCCTATCCCCTCACTGGGTCCCCATGAAAAGCATGATAGCGCCACGGCCCCGTTTTAGGGATGGACCATTGAACTGCAGAGAGGGTAAAGCAAAGTTCTTCAGCAGCGGCGCCGCTGACATCTCGGGAGGTGCTGCAGTAGGCTGTCCTGCACCTTGTGGGGTGCTGAGAGTCTCTGGCCTCCACCCACTCAATGCCAGGAGCACCGCCACCCCAGATGGGACAACCAAAAATGTTATCTGGAATGCCTGGCCTAGAGTACTGGTTAGGACATAAATTCAGGCATGGAGATGCAAAACAACAGGGCTTAAACCAAATAGAATGTTCTGCCTGTCTCGTGGTGCCATCCCTAGGGAGGCTGTCCAGAGCTGGTCTGGTGGCAGGCTCCGCACAGTGTTCGGGGACCTGAGTCCCTCCTTTCTGGCTCCTTTGCTGTGCCTGGGGTGCTACCCTGGTTAGCGAGATCCACGAGGGCTTGTCTGCAGGCAGCTGGGGGGAGGCGTGGGAGGGTGGGCCTCCAGCGCCTTTCAGATCACCCCACCCAAGGATGAGAGGGACCAGCACCACCTACTGGGTGGCCGTCCCACAATGCCTCAGTTTCTCCTGCAGTACCAGCCCCAGTGCATGCTGGGCTCTCTTTCCTGAGGGGATAAATGTCTTCCATTATGAGGCTCTGGATTTCCTGAGTTTCTTGAGTTCTAATCTAGGTGAAAAGAGGTATCAGGCATGGGGATGAGAGCTGGTAGGCCGGGACTAGAGGCTCAGTGCTGCCCCCATTTATCAGAAAACTGTTTGCAGCCATGGTCAGAGGCAGGACTGGAAAGGGCTCAAGCAGAAGCCACGTGCATGAGTTAGGACTGACGCTTGCAAGGGATGTAACCCCCACACCTGGGGTAGAAGGGGAAGTTATCCTGAGGACTCGGGCGTGCAGGCCTTGTAGGACAGGAACGTAGCAGGGGCTCAGGACAACCAGAACCAGGCCCTCAGGCCGCTTAGGATTCTTTCTCTCCCCATTTTTATTCTTGCTTTTGTGCCCCCACTTCATTAGCCACCACCTCACCCCATCTCACCCCTATCATGGAAAAGGCAGCACCAACTGCTGGCAAGTTTTATATCTTACAGCTCCAGCCACTGGAGACAGTTACCTGTGTCTCTCTCTGGCCTTACGGGCAAATATCTCAGGGGAGGGATTCATTGGCTCAGCCTAGGTCAGGTACCCTAGGTCAGGTGGTCAGGCCAGCCAATCACACAAGGCCACAGCAGGGTCCTGTGTTTAGCCCAGCCTGGGTCAGGGCCCGCCTGAACCAATATGACCTGAGCTCAGGTCATCTCAGAACACGGCAGCTCTCTTGGGATGCTGTCAGAGGGCAGAGTTCAGAAGAAATGATGTGAGCAGCTCCCCAACACTCAGCCCAAATGCACTTGACAGACCCTGCCAGAGGTGATTGGACTTAACAAGCTTAACCCGGAAGGGCCTCAGGCTAGATCTGGTCTGCAGCCGAGTTTGGTTTGTCCAACACAGCGTTCTGAAAAAACGCAAATTAATTGGCAACATTTATAAATCAGGAGATTTCACAGGAAATCTTTTTCTGACTCTTTAAAAATAAAATTTCTGGCCACACTGTCTGAAGTGTGAATGTATTCAAGGTTATAAGCTTCGTAGTCTCAGCAGGAAGGATGTTGAGCGTGACGCTGCTCAGGGCCGCGAGCTGCCTCTGTCCAAGGGCTGCCGCAGGTCTCCCTCCCCGGGCTGTGAAGGAGGAGCCTAAGGCTCAGAGAGGGTAAGAGCTTTGTCCAAGTCTTCTCCCCAAGGCTTATTACATAAATGTTTACACCTGTTCTTCATATAAAGGACACAATAAAGTTTCAGTTAAAGAAGCTGCATATACAGGGATGAGAAGGAAATATTCTGACTCCTACTGTAATACTATTACTTGTCTCTGAGCTTCCTGGCAGCCAGAGGGAAAGAGGAAACACAACTAAGTAATTTTATTTTTGTTATATGATAGAAGGGAGACATTGGAACTTCATGAAAGACAAATTTTCTGGTTCTAAATGTTAAAAAGAAATGTCTCGAATGGGATGTTAAGAGCAACACAACAGACTGCATCCTTAGCATTTTTTACAAAGGGGAGGGTTGACATCGACGGCAGAGCCTACAGAAACAGGCCAGTGTCCATGAAGACTTTTTCCATTGGCAGGGCATGCCAGAGAACTGCAACTTGGAGTAAAGGCCTGATAATAGTAAATCCTATAAAACTGTTCATTTAAATTGTATGTCCTTGGGCAAGTTTCCTTAGCTCTCAGATGCACAGCTGTATTCACCAAGCATTTCTCTGTGTCACAAACTGAGAATCACAGGTGATTAAGCCCAGATAAATGCCCACTGCCCAGTGTCTGGCATTGTGCTTAGCTCATGTCATGTTCTCCATAGAAAGCTGGTTGTTTTCAGATTATTCCTGTCCTGCCTGTCTCACTGGATGCTGGCAAACATCAAGGGAGATAATTGGGAGGAAAACATGGTATAAATGCTGTGCTTCATACAGCTATCCTCCTGAAGCCTACAGAGGTGTGGCACATACTGCTCTATCCCTGCACCAGGTCTGGCACCAAGAAGGCAAAGGTGAAGGAAGATATAGTCCCTCAAACAAAAGAGCTCGTAAAGTGCAGGGACAGGCAGAAGTGTAAACAGACAGTTTACAAAACTGTCATTGCAGCAAGAGAATTATGTGTGAAGAACTGAAAACAGAGCCGAAGTGGTACCTAATCTTGGGGAAGGCCTTTGAAAGGAAAGCTTACTGGAGGCTATAAATACTGAGCTGGGTTTTGAAGCCTGAGTAACAGTTTTCCCTGTAAGGGGAAGAGGAGCCAGCAAGTGCAAAGCCACAGAGGCTAGAGAGAACCCAGTCCTGTGGGAGAACTGTGAGTGCTGTCATGTGGCTGAAGCACAAAATGCTGGGAATAAGTGGTAGGAGGGGAGACTAACCAACCAGAAGGTGGTTTTTCAAACAAAGCTAGGTCCAGGGAGAAAGCCTGAGGAGCTTCTGGTTGTCACCTCCACCAGGAAGCCTTCCCGGATCCCACCAGCAGCTTTCCCCATGACAACCCTAATCTTGTGTTGTGATTTTATTCACGTGCCTGTGGAGAGCAGCAATGGCATCTTCTGATCTCTGCCCACAGCCTGCCTGGCACTGGGCAGGGCCTCCAGAAAAGACACTTGCTGGATGAATCGAGACAGTCTCTTCAGAAGTCTTGCCAGGGGCTACCCATCTGTTTAGAGACTAAGATTTTAGAGAGGCTTAGAGGCGTCCTGGGGCTGGGCTGCATGCAGGTTTTGCACATCTTACAATGCCCTGGGAGGTTTTGCAGAGCCCCAGGAGCTTTTTGTTCCCACCATCTGGGAGCTGTCGGGGTGGTGGGTGTGCCTGGGCCAGGCCAAGAGCTGCACAGGAGGCGGGAATGTGCAGGGTCCTGTAGAGGAATGGCTGCAATGTTCAGCCTCTGGCCCTGGAGGGCGGCACAGGCTCCTCATTGTTCCACCCCCTCGCTCTCAACTCTGCCTGAGCAGGAAGGGCTTGGGAATGCTGAAGGACCAGCTCTGGGAAGAGCGTACAGGATGCAGGCTCCCCCAAAAGGCGATCACACTCAGTCAGCTACCTTACAGAGAACCCTGGGTGGGCAGAGTCCCTTCTCCTCCACCGCATATGATGGGAGGGGATCAGAATTTGGAGCCTGGAGACCTGGGTGTCCCAGCTACTGGTTCAATGTGTGAATCTTGGCAAGTCCATTTCCCTCTCTGCATCTGCAGTTCTAAACAGTTGGAATTGATGTGGAAGTCACAGGAAATCACGAGGGTGAATAAAAAAGGAAATAAGAATTACAGGGCAACAATTTGAATGGCTAACATCGATTGAGCCATTGCACTTAGTGCATTCTTACAACCACGCAAGTAGGTTATTGGTGCTGGTCATCAAATACTTCTGGCTCCTTAGCTCTTGCACGTGGTAGGGTTAACCTCCCTGCCTCCTTGTGATGAGTGGGGCCATGTGACTAGTTGTTGCCAATGAGTTGTGATCAGGAATGAGTCCAGGCCAAGGCAGTCACTAGCCAGAGCACAATTCCTCACACTCTCCTTCCCCTGCCGCCACGACCAGCCAGCCTCTAGAAGGTGGCTGCTCCATGAGCCTGGGTCCTAGAGTGAAGATGACGTAGAGTAGAGCCTCTGTGGACCCAAACCATAGTGGACATGAGGCAGGAATGAGAAATAAGCCTTTGTTGTTATAAGTCATTGAGATTTTGGAATTGTTTGTTAGTGCAGCATAATTTAATCCATCCTAATATAATCCCCATTTTTACAGATAAAGAAATGAGCTCAGATAGAGAGTGACTTTTTCAAAATCACACAGCTGTAACAAACCCAGGTTTGAGAACTCTATAGGCTTTGCCACTTGTCTGGGAGGCCACCACAGTGAATGCCTTTTGCTTGGGTGGAGGTCTGACTTCTGAGGCCGCTGCCAGGTTGGTCAGCCTTTCCTGTGTTGGGAAAGCACACTGTGTACAGACCAAGGGTCATTGTCACTTTGGGCCACTAGAGGGCAGCTGAATCCAGGCCTGTAATTACTGGGCAGTGTTCTCTTGGCCCCCAACCCTGGGAGAGAGCCTGGCAGGTGGGTTGGGAGAATACACAGATTAACCAGACTCACGCTTCGCTCCCAAGGCCCTAATAGCTCAGCAGGGATCGAGGTGGAGGAATTGTAGATGAAGCTAGAAGAGCCCACATGAAGGCAACTGGGACCTCTTGGAAAAGGCAACTGAGGCCCAGAATGGCAATTGATCTGTTAGAAGTTGCACAATAACTTGTCGGCCAAAGTGTGAAGAGATTCCAGGGTTGCTGATTTCTGCCAGGGTTTCTCCATCTCAGAGAGAATGCAGTCCAGTGGGTGGCCAGTAAGGGCCCACCCAATCTGTCCAGGCAGAACTGTGCTGTCCCCTCCCCCAGCCACCTCTGTTCTTCCTCCAGCTGGGCTGGTCCTCAGACCCCAAAGCTAGGAGGCGACAGGGAAAGACTCCAGACAGCTACCCGCCCCCACCCACGGGCTTCCAGCAGGTTTCCCTGGTAACCAGAGCACAGCCAAGTTTGAAAACCTAAAGCTTGAAGGGGAGATAAAGGATGAGAAGAGGGGAAAGTCCTAGGTCCACAGAGTCACCATTCATTAATTCTACAGAAACTCTATTAGGCTGATTCTTGCCAGGCTCTAGGACCCAAGAAAATAAGATCTGGGCCCTTCAGAACTGTGCTGTCCAATATGATAGTCAAAAGTTAATATTAAATAAAATAAAGGATTCAGTTCCTTGGTCTCTGTAGCCACATTTTAAGTGCTCAATAGCCACCTGTAGCTGGTGGCTATCACGTTGGATAGAACATTTCCGTTATTGCAGAAAGTTCTATTGGCCAGCACGGCTCCAGAAGCTCACCCGTTAAGGAAAGCAACATGCAGGAAAATAGAGCAGACAACACAGCGCTGTGTGGGTGGCAATGTTCTCATCAGCAAAACACAGGTGACAGCAAAGATTCAAGGATATGCCAAGAGAATGCTTAGCCTGGCTCGGCGCATGCTTGGCGGATGCCACCTACTGTCACTGCTGTATCATGCTTTCCAGAAGGATCTGTTTATACACCCATCTTTCTGATCAGACTGTGAGCTCCTTCCCAGCCCTGGCACGGTGCCTGGTATATAGTAAGTGTTCAGTAAGTGGTAGCTGTCATTATATAGTATAACACTATTATTACTAGAGCTACAGCAGAGGTGGAAGAGGCCACCCAGCCCAGCCCGTGATGCCAGGCCAGGGTGGTAGCCATGTGGGCCTCCTCAGGCCAGGGCTGGGTCACCTCCACGTTCTCAGGGCCTTATGCGGGGTCCAGCTGCAGTGAGGAGGGGCTCAGGGAATAGTTGTTGAAGAAGAGAGCCCCTGCTCTAGCCTCCAGGAATTCCATCGTGCTCCAAGAAAGACCTGAGGTGATGGGCACATTGGTCTGAGGGTCACAGAACTAAACAGAGTTGGGGGGCTAATGCAGAGGAAAAGCAGAAGTGACATGGGCACTGGGGCCACTGGAGTGTGGCTACACCCCTGTTCTTACTGAAGACATATCTTTAGGTGTCAAGGTCTGTGGGAGATAGAGTAGGTCTGGGGACGGTGGGCTGCAGGGCACCACCCCCCAGGTGGCCTTGAGTCCAGAGCAGCCCAGCTTGGCTGTTACAAGCTCCTCCTGGTCCTTTGGGATTCCAGAGGCTCAGAGCAGCCATTCACTGACGCCCACTGCTGAGAAGCCAGCCCCTCCCGCCCCAGAGCCCAGCCCAGCCCAGCCGGGGATGCAGCTGGTGGGACAGGTCAGGAGAAGGCTAGGCCCTAGGCCCGGGGATGGTAGCCTGGGGATCGTGGCTGAGTGGAAGCCCATGAGGGGGCCAGAGGGACAAGGCCCCTGAGCAGATTACAGTGGCCAGACTGCGTGCCGAGGTGAGCCCTGTGCCAGCCTCACCTTCCCAGACTGAGGACCACGGGACCACTCTTGTTCTCTGATAGAGGTAGGTGGGTATTGTGTGCAGGGGAAGGATGGGACCATGGAATCTATGGGGTGTAGGCTCAGTGAGGGGATGGGGATCCGGTGACAATAGAACAAATGTCAGAAATCTGTCTTCTGGCCTACTCTCTGTATGGGTGTGTTTGTGGTTGAGTGCAGGGTAAATGTGCGTGCGCCCAGGTTTCTGCGGCTGTGAATAAGGGCAGGAGAGCAGAACTGCAGGGATAGGCCAGGTGGGTCAGGGTGGAGGCCGGCTCAGCCTTGGGTACAAATACATGGCTGGACAGGGATGCAGGGCTGGGGCACCACGGTGCGGGATGATGGAGATGCCCCTGCTCCAGACCTTAGGGACCTGGCGACAGGGCCAGCCTCCCTCTCCCACGGACCCCTCCCGCCAGCCCTGGCCTGAGCCTCCCTCCCCTCCCCAGCATCACATCCCAGCATGCTGTGTCGAAAGCAGCAGAAACAGCTTTGTTCCAGCGATAAGTTACATGGAGCCCAGAGTTTGTACCAGCTGGTCCCCTGGGAGCCTGGAGTCCCCCACTTGGGGAATGGCTCATCCTCACAGACCACCAGCCAGAGGCTTCAGCCCCTCCTCTTCCCACCTCTGGGTGGTCCATTGCTTTGACCCCTGGACGATGAAGCCTTCTCCAGCCCCACCCCAGCCCACAGAGTATCTCAACAGCGTCCTTGCTGTCCTACCAGGGCATCTGGTCCCTCTGTCATACTGCCCCCAAGAGCCCTTTTCCACCTGCAGACCCCACCGGGTCCTCTTCCAGGACGGAGCCTGGGCTTCAGAGCCTGTGGCTGGTCCTGGGCCTCCAAGCACCTGTGGCCTTGTCTCCCCCATCCCCCACCTACAGCCAGGGAGCCCCACGGTGGGTTCCCAGAAAGATGCGGCATTGCCTCACCTTTGGGCCTTCTGCATGGACTCCCCAAGCCCAGGCCCAGCCTCCCACCTTTGACACCAAAGACTGAGCTAATGCTTGCTGCCTCCCACACATGCTCTCCTCAGCAGAGCTCTGCCAGCCTCGCTGCCTGGCACCCCTGGGGGTGGCAGTTTCCCCCCACAGGGACTGGGGCTTGTTCCTGCCTCCTTCGAGCCTTTACTACTTCCCTTCTCAAGCCTCCCTTCTCCAGGGTCCTCTTCAGCTCGGGCTCTGACTCCGGCTCTGCCAGCAGGCCAGCCCAGGGCTCCTTCCTGCTCTTGGGCAGGAGCCCCAGGTGCAGACCTTGTGCCCAGGCCGAACTGGTCATCCCTCACCCTCCTACCCAGATGCCTGAGCTCGTTCTGGTTGTGTGGGTGAGAGCCCAGAGCCGTCTGGCCCCTTCTGGAAAAGACAGGCCTATACACCGGCTTCCAGTAACCACCACTCTCCTCTGGGGTCTCTGAACAAGGCCCCTTCAGACCCAGCATTTATGTTTTTGACAGTTAGCATTCAACTCGATCCACTGAGGACCTCTCACACTTTTATATATATCTCAATAGATTACAAGTCTGTTTTCTCATTGTTAAAACTTACATTTTGAAATTAAGCTTCATACACATATTTAGCAACTTTTTCAATTATAAAATGAACCTCAATTTTAAAAATGATTTCATACCTTAGTAGCTGTATAACATTAAAATGATAAATCATGCTTTAATGAAGTTACTCGATAACACTTCATATGATTTAAATATTTTCCATTTGAAAATAATGTCTTATTTTACAAGACTCTGACAAACATTGACAACTACAACTTAATTTGCTACTAGCAAAGAAGTTGTCATGCTCTTTATTACACAGGAATCAAAGACATGCGAGCTGAGCTCCTCAGCCCTGACGCCTGGCCCCTTCTCTCTGTTGACCGCCTCAGGGGAAGCCCAAAGACGGGGATGGACCACGACTGTGAGATGCAACCACCTGGAGCCCCCAGGCCCGGAAGCTCCTTCTCCCGCAGCCACTTGCTGGGGCACCCTGCCCGCCCTTCAAAGCTCCCTGGAGGTGTGTCTCCCCTCATTCCGGTCCTGAGGAAGACCGTCCGTTTGGATGCCTTCCCCCAAAGCCACAGCCCACAGGCTTCCGGCCGACCTGGGCTTGGGGCAAGGGTGCAGAGTGCGGGTCCACAGGAGACCAGCAACAGCCTTGTGTCCAGGAAGCTCAGCTCCATCTCCTTAACGCTCCGTCAGAACAGCCAGGCATGGCCCTTGGGTCCCCCATCTTCTCCCTGGGAAGAGCTGTCCACCCTGGGCAGGGAGGCTGCCACCCATGGAGGTGGGAGGCTGCCCGTGCCAGGCTCACCATCTGTGACGCCGATGCCTGCAGGCAGGGTCCACTCCAAGGGCCCAGGGAGCCCAGGCCTGGCCAAAGCCAGCAGGATGCCCATAGTAGAGAAGCCCCTGGTGAGTTCCTACCTGGCCCTACCTTTTCAATCCCGGTTAGCCCAGAATCCACCAGGCTCTGCAGGGCCAGGCCTGCTGGCTCAGAGGCACCCTGTCCCAGTGACTGCCCATGTGTCTACCAGAGCTTCTTCAGGAAGAGGTAAGCCCCGGTTCAGGGGTATCCCAAGATCCCGGCTGCATCTTCAAAGGGCCACCCCTACCAGGGGTCCTACAATGGCCCTAGATTTGGTTACTCTGAACACGAGGCCAGGCACAGCCAGACGTTTAGCTACAATGGCCACCAGCAGACATAGCTTGGCTATCAATGTCACAGCAGTCACATCCAGACAGGATACAGGCACAGAATTCTCTGCTCTGGGTACCAAGCTGGGCACAGCCGTGGACTTGGCTACAGCAGGTATAATCAAGCCAGACACAAGCACAGGGGGCACAGCCACAGACTGGGCGGTACCAGACCCAGACCCAGACAGGCTGGGCACAGCCACTGGTTTGGTTGTACCGGTCACCTCAGCCCCAGTCACTGGTGAGACTGCACTGGACAATGTCATTAGCATGACTGCAGCAGCCACCTGCTCACTGATGCCAAGCAGAAGCACAGACCCAGCCCTGGACCGTGCTACAGCAGAGGCTGCCACAGACAGGGCCACAGAGCCCGCCACGCTGGAGATCACCAGAGAAGCCCAAGGTAGATGTTGAGAGCGCAGCTGGTGTGCACTGGGCTCTGCAGGGGTGGCACAGATGCATCTGGGTAGGTCGGGATGGGGAGGCGGGACTCTAAGGACGGAGTTGAACACACTGGGGGAAAAGGGAATAGGGTTGAGGGGCAGAACACTGGGACTCTCCCTGAGATGGGTCCCAACCTGCCAGTCAGAGGTCAGGCCGAGGGAAGTCACCAGAAGGATGGTTTCTGGGGTACCCTGCAAACAGGTAGTGATACCAAGTTCATCCTTTGGCATCTTGCACAGTTCTTTGTTCCCTGAAGAGCTAGAATTGCCAGGCCGTCTGTAAAAGTCCAGCTTAAAGAGCAAACCACCTACAGGATAGGACAGACCAGCATGTCGGTAGTGGCGATCTGTCTAGCTGCCTGCAGAGCTCCTGGGATGTGGACAATGACCTCACCTGACCCCTTCCAAATCATTCACATTCTGCCCTCCAGGAAGATTCTGTTGCTTAAAAGGTATCTCACCTGGAGTTCTCTTTCTTGGTTCCCTACTCCCAGTCCTTTAGTCCTGAAAGATGAATTGGAGATTTGTATATATGGAAGTCCTACCTAGAACTATAGATAGGTCACAAAGGGCTAGAAGGTCTTTGGGTCTCAGAGAGGCTGTGACATGCCTAAAGTCATGCAGCTGGTTGGTGGCAGTGAGCTCATGGGGGCCCAGATCTCCTTTGGGCACTCATTCCTCACGTGTCAAAGGCGCAGATACTCTGGTTCTGGGAGACGCTTGGAGAGCATCGAGGCTAGTGCCTCTGTGGGGTCTTTGGGTCTGGGAGCTCACCCAGGCTCTCTCCCTCCTCCCTCCGTGATATCACCTCCACCTTCATCCCTGCCCTCCCTCTGAAGTGGCTGTGCCCAGCCAGTGCTTGCTGGATGACGCCACCCTCAGTGTCTCAGGCATGTCCAGAGCAGCCCTTTCCCTCCGGCTCCGAGTCCGGCCCTCCCGACCTCGCTCTCTGCTGTTGGCGCACGGGAAACCTGGGTACCCTCCTTTCCCTCGTCTCTCTCTCTCTCCTTCATCCTGTCTGGTCTATTGCCAGCTCTGTTGCTACTCAGCACTGGTTGGCTGTCCCCTCCTCTCCAGCCCTCTGCCCTGTGATGCTAAGGTCCCCCCCCCACCCCCCAGGGCTTTCCCTCCTCCACACAGCAGCCACTGGCACTCACATGTCTGACGGCAGCACTTCTGGCAAACAGCCGTGGTCACTCACCATTACCTTCCCTTAAATGCCAGCCCCTTAGTCTGGCTTCCAAGGCTACGGACCTCTCCAGTCTCGGAGCTGCACGTCCCTGTCTGGAATTGTCTCCGCTTCAGCTGCAGCAGGGCTCTGAGCTGTCCACCAACACCGCGCAGCTCTCAGCTCCGGGTCTCCTCACCTCTGCTGCCCCCTCTCCCGGCCTCCCCCCCACCTCCACTTGCCTTTCTATCTCGGTCCTTCCCTCTCCCCGGTATTCTTCTAAAATCCCTCTGTCCCCCGCACGTGCCGCGGGTGCACCCACAGCACCCTGTCATACCCCACACTCCCGCATTCGGACAGCCCAGCTTTCTGTACTCTCCGCCAGACCTACAGCGCTTCCAGGACAGGGAGGGCCGGCCTTATCGCTGTCCCCCAGGGCCTGGCAGTATGCTGTCCGTTAATGTTGACTTAATGTTGGAAGATTTTTCTGTTGGGTAAATGCAGACTCAGGGAAGTTCTGACCAGCTCAAGGTCACGGGGCTCGTCACTCCGGAGTCGGGCCTGGAACCTCGGAGACTCGGGGCCCTAGGGGCGCCCGCTCCGGGGCAGAATCGCGCTGAGACGGCGCAACATCCCAACCACCGCGTGACTCAGGCACGCGCACCGCCGCCCGCCGCTGCCACCGGCGCCCCCGCCCCACCTCGCCCTGGTCTGGAGGGTAAGGGCCGGGAGAGGGGGCAGGAGGAACCCCGGGCCTGGGATGCGGGCACCTTCCCCGGCCTGGCATCCCGAGCCTGCAGGCACAGCGCGCCCGCGCGCCTCCTGGGCCGCCCGCAGCCTGGCCCTGGTGCCCGCCCCGCGTGCGGCCCGGCGGGGAGCGGGTGCGGCGCGGGCGCCGCGGGAGGGGGAGGGGCCCTCGGCGGGGCAGCGGGCGCGCGGGTCACGTGGTGCGGTGGCAGCGGCGGCGGCGGCGGCATCGGTTTGCGCGGGCAGGGGCAGCGCGGTGCCGGGGGAGCAGAGGCGACGTCTCGAGCGGGCGCGGCGGCGCGGGGCGCAGGGGCGGCGCGGCCGGGCCCCGGGCGGGGCGGGTGGGCGGAGAGCGCCGAGGGGCGAGGCCCGGCTGAAGGGCCGGTCGGCCCGGGAGGAGCCCGCGCCCCGCTCAGCCTTGCAGCCCCACGCCCTGAGCATCCCCCCGGAGGAACGGAAACAAAGGAGGATTCATGTCCAAAGGTAGGGCCGGGCCACCGGCGTCCACCGAGAGGAGGATGCGGCCCCGAAAGGGCTGGAGGTGCTTCCAAGGGGGAGGGTTGCTGCGCCGAGGAGCCCACGCGCGGTGACACACCACACACGGTGGCACACACCCCAAGACATACATGCCTGGAGAACGTATGCAGGATAGAGGGGAGATACAGGAACCCACGGACACGCCAAGCAGGGACCCAGATGCGCACAGAAAGCCCCACGCTCGTGCAAACACACGCACACACGCAGAGGTATCAGGGCCACCTACCGCGGGGTAAGAGACCTGTGCGCTGACACATGGACCCCTTTCCCCACACTCAGGCACACACGGAGATGGGTACCGGCTGGTGGTCTCCAAGGGAACTCGGCCTCCAGAGGACTGGAATGGGGGCAGGGGGCGTCCCAGGGCCCTTAGCTCCGGTAAATGGGAGAGGACCAAGATATTTTGTGTGGTCTTTTTCTGAGTGCCAGGGCCGGAGCTGGAGTGGACTGGAATTGCCTTGTGGGTGGGGGTGGGGTTCTGAAGGCTGCTAGGTGCTGGGGAAGATCTCCCCTCAGGAAGGAAGGAAGAGCTGCCCTCCCAGCCCCCTACCCCCACCACTGAGCCAAGGAGGCAGGTGCTGCTATTCAGGAAAGGTCCCCTCCCCCTGCTGCCACCTTCCCAACAGAGGGGTGGGGTCCCCGAGCCAGACAAAGACGAAGCTATTTATTTGCCTGTAAAAGAAAGCATCAGGGTCCTTGCTTGGCATGGGGATGGGGGGTGCAGTTTCTGTGCGGGGCTCAGTCAGAGCCGAGCCAGGTGGACAAGATGCCTCTCCCTGAAGCACTGATGGAGCAGGTGGCTCTTGGCAGGGGTGTTGCAGACAGATCCTGTCTCCTCGAGAGGCCCTTGGAGAGATGGGAGCTTAGGAGGGGCCCCAAGAACCATCTAGGCAGGATGCCATGCTGGGGCTACATCCTGCTGTGACCCCATCCTGAGCTCTTCCTCACCCTTGGGAAGCCCCCCTCCAGTTCCTGTTGCAGGGGAGGGAAAGGTCTGTCCCCTTGACTGTGGCCTACAGAAGAGCCGTTTGCAGGCTGGGGGTCAGCTGCTCTGCAAACAGAGCAGCATCTGAGGAAGGAGAAAGGTGAAGGTTCTGAAGTGATACCTCCGTCTCAGGCAGACATCATTCATTCATTCACACATCATTCATTCGTCGCTGAGTGCCTGTGTTATGCTGGGCACATTGAAGCACATAGATGCATAGGACATGGTCCCTGCTGAAGGAAGGGTGGGAGCCAGCATATGTTCAGTAATTTATGCCCATGCTTTTGCTTAACCTTCACAGCAACTCAGCAAGGTACGTTTTCTGAGGAGAAAATTTTCCTGAGGAGAAAATTGAGGCTATAGGGGTCACCCAGCTGGGAGTCAAGTCTGGGCCAGCTGCCCATCTGGGCTGGCATGGCGGGACCAGGGGAGCTGTGGGGCAGAGGATGGAGCTACAGAATTTGACTCAAGAACAGCATTTGTCCTGCACCCTGGAGGTCTTTGTGTACTTGTCAGCCACCCTCACCAGGCAGTGGGCCCTCAGGGGCAAGGAACTTGTGTGGGGTCCCAAAGTGCCTTTGGTATTTACTCTAAGGTTTAGCTGGAGTAGGTTTGCATTTGACAGAATATGGAATTGCCTGGATGGATAAATGGAACAGATGAATGGATGAATGTGATGAGTACCAAGGCAGTCAGCAGGCGAAGCAGCACGAAGGAGGCATCCCCATTGGAGGGGAAAGCAGAGGCTTTCCTGAGAGGTAGCCCTTGAGCTGAGTGGTGAAAACGGAGTAGGGGTTAGCGAGGAGCTGGATGGGCAAGGGGTCTTCCAGCAAAGTCTGTGATGGGGTGAGCTGCTGCACGCTTACAGCACTTGCAGCTGATGGGTGGCTGTTAGCATGTGCTTGGCATGTAATTGGCATGTAGTTGGGAAGGGTGGCTTGCCAGCAGGTGCTCTAGGCAGTATGCACATAGGTGCTAGTAGGTGCCTACTGGAAGGATGAGGGTGAGAGATCTGCTCATGTGTGGGCCCTGCAGCAAGCCTGCCGTGGTGCCTCAAAGTTGCCTGGGAATCTGGTAGGCAGACCCCTTCTCAAAACCAGGGTGTGAATTTGGGGAGTGTGCTTTTTGGGTGCTGCATTTGATGGGCCAGGGCTGAGCAGTCCATGGTGGGGACACCCACATTAGAAGAACATTAAAAAATATACATAAAAAAATACAAGACTCACTGTCCACGTCTGTAAAATAGACATCCCCCTCACCCCCCACAGATGGATCTATCTCACAACATAGGTTGTGGAGACCAGAAGGGCTCAGCTGAAGAGGCATGAGGGAAATGGAAAGGGCCAGCCACGTGAGCGGCTGCACAGGGGAAATGCGCACCGGCCCCAGTGCAGGTATGCTGAATGGGGCTCCAGAGCCATGTGCGAGAGCAGAGGAGCAGCCGGGCTGTGAGAGTCAGCTGCCATGGCTGAGACAACCTTGCTGCCGTCTGGAGCTGCCTGCCTGGCAACAGCTTCCTGGGAGCAGGAAGGAGACCGGCCAGGCCCCAGGGAAGTCCCGAGGCTTCGTCAGATTGCCTGTGCCTGGGAGTGACAGGGAAAGAACAGCTGCCCATTGGCGGGGAGTCTTGCCAGCACCAGGGGAAGGCCTAGGTGGTGGCGGTACAAGAACAGACTCCTGGCTGGGTTTGGGGTGGGGGAGGGAGTCACTCCTGTCCCCTCTCCCTCTGGCCCATCTGCTGCTCCATCAGTCGGCCTGTAAGCCTGAGACTGCAGGGCAGTAACCACGAACCACAGGATCTAGAACGGCAAAACCGGAAGGGGTCCTCAGGAGAGTTGGAGTCCAATTACTCTGCTGTGTAATCAGCATCCAGGCCACCTCCCTTTAAGGAGTGATTTCCCCTTCTGACAGCCTGGTGAACTGGAAAGGGGTGGGGGCAGGGGTGCTTCTAGGCGTCACATCTCAGTGCTCTCCACAGCCTGGATCACGAGCCTAACCAGTTTGCACATGCGGGAGCAGGCTCCAGGGGGAGGGGGTTCGCGCACATCCCCAGAGTGGGCATGTATAGCAGCGCCAGGCTCATCCCACTTCTCACACACCCCTTTTATGGATGGGGAGATGAACTTGTTCCATTCTGAGACCTACCCTGGTGGACAGAGGCGTGATGAGGAAACACACAGATTCCTCCTGTGTGTGTGAACATAGCCATGATCTGCCAGACCCAGAGGGATGTTTGCCTTTCCCCACTGGAGAAGGGCTGTTCCCTCAGTCACCCTTTCTTCTACCACCCACCATCCTAAGAACACACTGATCATCTTTGGCAAGTTACCGCCCCCACCTGGGTCTCATCCTGTCCCTACTGGTCAAAAGGAGAGACTTGTTCTGCCCACAGATTCAGAAATATAGCTAGGTGGGTGTCTGGGGCTCCTCAGGGACAGAGCCCCCCACTCTGCCGGGTGCTCACGGAGCTGAAGGGACACTGAGGCTGGGGAACAAGAGTGATGCTCATTCTGAGGAGAGAGGGTCACCCTATTTGTTTCTAAAAACCACACCGACAGTCAGTAGGTGCTGGGCCCGTGCACTGGAGGCGGGACTCCAGCTGGAACAGCCCAGCATTCTCTGACACCCGCGGTTCTCTCAGGGGATGCTGCCCCAGGGGACGTTTGGCACTGTTTAGAGAAATTTAGGGGTGTCATAATGGGGGCTACTACTGGCATCTAGTAGTGGCCAGGGATGCCATCCTACAATGTACAGGACAGCCCCCCCCCAACAAATGTCAATAGTGCCAAGGTGGAGAAAGCCCTGGATCGGACACACAGATGTGTTGCTTTCAAGAGCGAGAGTATTTCAAAGTGCCCCCTGCGACTGGGGGAAATGCGCCGCGGGCTAGAGTTTGTATCAGACTTGCTCTGTGTTCCTAGACAAGTAGACAAGTCCTTTCCCCTCTAGGCCTGACCCTTCACCTATGAAACGGGGGGCCCATCTGACATCTCAAGTCCCATCCAGTCCCAACTCTGCAATTCCACATCACGAGACTGGCACTGTGGCTTCCATGTGACCTCTGCTTTCCTCCAGCTCACTCGTCTCATCTCGGCTTTGCAGGGCTCCCCGAGACCAGGACGGACGCAGCTATGTCAGAGCTGGTGCCTGAGCCCAGGCCTAAGCCAGCCGTGCCCATGAAGCCCGTCAGCATCAACTCCAGCCTTCTGGGCTACATTGGCATCGACACCATCATCGAGCAGATGCGCAAGAAGACCATGAAGACTGGGTTTGACTTTAATATCATGGTCGTCGGTACGGAAGGTCCTGGTGGCAGCGGTACCGAGGACCCCACTTCTTCCCGTTAGGGTGGCCTCAGCCCTTGCTTCTCTAGGAGGAGCTCTTTCTGGGAGGGCAGACTTCACGGTGCTGATCACAAAGGCCTAGCCTTCTTCTCCCCTCAGGCTGGCTGGCCCAGGGGAGGGAACTTTGGGGGGTGGTCAGCCGGGCCCCGTCACAGCTGGGTGGACGTAGGCAGCCTCTGAGCCGTGCTCAGCCTGCTTTCCGACTGCGGCCTGGGGGACTCATCAGTGTCATTCCCACCTTCAGGACGGGTGGAGGGTGGTCTTATTTCTGATCCTTTGTAGTGCTTTCAAGCTTAGAGTTCCCAGGAGATTGATTGGTCTCTAAGCAGTGTCACGTGGTCACGGGGTGTGCGAGCAGGAAGGGGCCTTTGCCCGGCCTCAGGGGTCGTCCACTCAGTCGCTGAAACAGCGATCCGGGCACCATCCTTCCTTCTCCCATATCCCCCAGTTCCGTCAGTCATCAAGTCCTGTCAGTTTTACGTCGTAAGTATCTGTCGCGGCTGTCCCTGTCTCTCCCTCGCCGCCGCCACCCCGCGCCGAGCTGGGACTCTCACCTGACTCGGTGCTGCTCAGGGAAGAGCCGCTGGGCCGGAGCGCACACCAGATGGAAGTCTCGCTATAGAACCTCAGTTGGACTAAACAGTGTGCTTAGCGGCACAGATGATTTACTTTCTGGTGCAGACTTCTTATCTCAAGAACCAGTAGTAAATGGTTCACGGACCCTGGCCTCAGGTCCCACTTTGAGGGGCACCAATCCTCCTGGTTCTGTCACCCCCTTCAACCCCTTGTCCACAGGTGACCAAACACTTCTTTTTTGCAAAGCTTCTCAAACCCCTTCAGTGAGCCGCAGGGTTTACACTCCTGGTCGGCCTGGTACTGCCTGCCTGCCTCTCACCTCCTACCACTTCCCACGTAGCACCGTGCTCCTCACTTACAAGGAACAGTTCTCCTGCACTTGGCATGCTCTTTCCTACTCTGAGCTTTTGCGTGTGCTGTTTCCTGTGTCTAGAACCCCCTTCCAGCTTCTCATGGGCCATTCGAAGTCACTCTTCGGGTTTCAGCTTAGCTGTTGCTTCTTCCTAGAAGTCCTCCTTGGTTTCAGAGCATGGATTAGAATCCCCTCAGTACGCTGTTATAATATCCTAAGCTCCCTTCACAGCGATCTCTTCAGTGCAGCACACTGTCTGTATTTGCTTCTGTTTTGGTCTCCTCACACTAAACAGCTCTTGAGGGTAAGGATGATGTCTGTCACCACTCTGCCTCCAATTTTAGCACAGCACCTGGCACGCAAGGATACTTAATGAATAGATGACCTTAGACAATATCTGGATGGAGAATGGCAAGTACAAGATGCATGGGCTACTTCTCTCCCCAGCATCGCCACGGCAGGCAATCATTGGTCAGTCACAGCCCACATTCCTCCCTGAGCCAAGGCGTAGCCTTCTTAACATTTTGGTTTTGGTGGCTACCACCAGTTGATCAGTTCGCATGAGAAATGTACCTTATTTGCCATCCCTTGTCTTACCCAGTTCCCTCCCTACCATGTAATCAGTGAAGACACTAGGTGGGCAGTCATGGCTGGTCCAAGGCCTCCATGAGACACCACAGTCGGGTCTGGAACCGTAGGCTGTTGCCTCCTGCCTGGTCCTTTTCAGGTATCCCACAGGGATGCTCTAGACCAGCACTTCTGTTTTTACTGTGCAAAGGACCACCTGGAGGGCCTGTTCAGATGCAGATTCTGAATCACGGGGCTGAGGCAGGCCTGGGATTCTGCATTTCCTATGAACTCCCAGACGGTGCATCAGTTGCAAGAACTGCTGCGCGACTCATGCACATTCAAATTTGAGGAGCACTGCCCAGACCAGTGGTTCTCAAATGCCTTCTAGTGGTGGAGCTCCACCTTGGAATGAAGTCTCCTGTAGAACTGTGTCTGTAAAACAGGTCTGAGGGAGCTGCGGCGAATGAGGTAGCCTCCTCCATCTCACAGGGTCCTCCAGGCATTCATCTCGAGACCCACCTGCTACTCTCAAGTAAAGAGTGGCTGTGGAGCCAAGGGGCTCCTTGGGCTCAAGTTCAGGTCTTGGATTTATTAGTTATGTTACCTTGCACACATTTCATGTTAGGTGGAGATTAATCTCTCTGGACCACTTCCCTGGGGATAAAGTGGCTCTGCATTGGGAGTGGGGGGGCTCACGGTGCTGATATAAAGGCTCATTTTACTAAGGGGACGTGAACGTGCGTCTGCCCTGAGGCAGTATCAGAATGCAAAGTCATTCTGTTACTCCTCTGAGTATTAAAGACTAGAAACTTCAGTCAAGCCAAATCAAAACAAAAAGCCACCATGCTAGACAAATGCAGAGGTTATCCCTTGTCCCAGTGGTCCTGTGACTCCAGGAAGGAGACTGTGGAATCCAGCTGATGTTTCCCCAAGCCCTTCTCCAGCGCAGGGAACCCTGTGCATCCGAGCTCCCCTCCCTGCTCAGCCCGGCCCACCCCAGTGAGCACCCAAACCGGGGCGTCGCCTGGCTCGCAGCTCTGGAATCCTGTAAGCCCCTGGGTGAGATATTAGGCTCCAGAGGTGGACAGGGGCCCTCCCTGCCTCCTCATCCTCCTCTTGTCTTGCTGCAGGTCAGAGTGGGCTGGGCAAATCAACACTAGTCAACACACTCTTCAAATCCCAGGTGAGCCGCAAGGCCTCCAGCTGGAACCGGGAGGAGAAGATTCCCAAGACAGTAGAGATCAAAGCCATTGGACATGGTGAGGCCCAGGCAGGGACCCTGTGGGCATCGCTCAGAGGGGCCTCTGCCAGGAAGGGGAGAGAGGGGGCTTACTGGGGAGTGAGACAAAGGAAAGGCGACCTCAAGGGCGAGTAGACTGAAGTCCTGAACTCTATGGAGCAACTCCTCAGATGCAAGTCCAGAAAAGGGAGGGAGGGGATTAGAAAGGAGAGCAGTGAGGTTTGAGCTGGACAGTAAAGTGTGGGTGGGATTTAGACAGGCAGAAGGACGTCAGGAAGCCATCCCAGGTGCAGGGAACAGCATGAACAAAGTTAGGAGAGTTAGGAGAGACCCTGAACTTGACTTTCCCAATAATTGGTTCTGAAGAAGGAAGTAGCCTGGGTCTCCCTGGCTGGTAGGCAGCAGGGCACCTGGCATCAGCTGGGAGAGTGACCTCCCTGGTGTCCTTTCTGTTCACCCCCAGTGATAGAGGAAGGCGGTGTCAAGATGAAGCTGACCGTCATCGACACCCCAGGCTTTGGAGATCAGATCAACAATGAAAACTGGTATATGTCTGCCCATGAGATTTCCATCCTAAAGACTCTGCAAGGGAGATACTGAACACATGCTGAGAACCATCCGTGCCCTATGCTGAGGGGTCAAGCAGGAAGACTTGCTATAGGAGAGAGGGGGGCTATGCGGGGGCAAGGGGAGAGGCCCAGGTGGGGGCCAGTCATGGGCTGGAGCGGGACGGTACAGAGGGAGTTTGGGCCATGGGATTTCGTGGAGCAGCAGCAGATCTGTCACAGGTAAGGCAGACAGAATGGGGAACCGGGGTGCAAATCCAGGCTGACCTGGAGGCTGAGGCCAAGAGCTTGCCCTGTGGGCCAGAGGTCATAACCCTGATGGAGATAGAAGGAGTGAAAATCAGGAGGGAGGGGAGTTCCCACGAGGAGAGAGGCTCTGGGGATCCGCAGTCAGTGTCCAGTCAAGGAGAGTGAAATACGCTGCCCAAAATGTGGCTGGAAGGTTCCTGGCAGAAGCTTGCTCCCAGGCAGGGGTGGAGACCACCGTGCCTCTGTGGGGAAGCTGGGGTCTGCCACAGACAGGCAGGCCACTGAACAACACAACTTAGAACAGTCTTAGAAAAGCGGTTGCCCTCGTCTCTGGTTATGTGCATGCACACTGATGCATCGTGGTGACAGCAAACTCCTACCGTGATTGATACGTTCTATGTGCCGTTGCTGTGTTCTTTCTAATCCTCACATGAATACCTCCAGGCCCCTATTGTTACTGCCACTTTCCTTATGAGGAACAGTCTCAGAGGGGCAGACCTCCAGCTCAGGAGTAGAGGAGGGGGAAGTGTATATTGCTTTCTGGAGTGGGACAGGGTCTGCAGGTTCCTGTAGCCCAGTCAGGATGCTGGGTCCCCAGGGGAGCGCTAGCGAGGCTAACAAGGAAAGATATCCATGGGGGGCCAATGGAGAATGGTCAACGTGTACCCTAGACCCACCAGGGGAGGCAGGAAAGGAGATGGCTGTGTGGGGACAGCTACCTGGCCCTGCCTGGGATGAGTCCCCAGGTTCTGTGCTTCTGAACTCCCATCTGCTTTCTTCCCCCCCTGCAGCTGGGAGCCCATTGAGAAGTACATCAACGAACAGTATGAGAAGTTCCTGAAGGAGGAGGTGAACATTGCCAGGAAGAAACGCATCCCTGACACTCGAGTCCACTGCTGCCTCTATTTCATCTCCCCCACGGGACACTCGTAAGTACCGGTCCTGTCTCAGGGCTGGGCTGTCTCTGGTTTGCATCACCTGTGCCCATTTTGCAGTGGGTAACCCATACCTGGACTGGCTGGGGAGGGCCAGTGGGGCCCCAGTATAGGCATGGCCTTGTGAGTCCCCAGACTTTCTCCAAGAAAGTCTGGCTTTCTCACCAGGAGAGTAAAGCTGACCAGCGTCAGCCCCTTGCTGCTCTTTGGTGTTCTGGCACCATGACCCTGCACCCACAGAGAAGCCAGTTTGTGTGAGCGGAGTGCTCCTCACCTTTTCTGTAGATACTGCTTTGCACAGGCTGGGGTGGGGGCAGCAATGAGGGTGAAATGGGAGGGGCAGGGCTATTGGATTGGGGCTGGTGCTTGGAGCAGGGTGTGGGGCCCAGCTGTAGGCATCAGAGGGTGGCTAGCCCAGCACGAGGGGCCGAGTGTCTTGAGATGAAAGCAGACAACAAGCAGGGGGTGCTAGGGCCTCTGGCTGTGGGACACAGGTGGGGCTCTATGATAGGGGGTGCTGGCAGAGGATGGGGAGATCCAAGCAGCCCCCCATTGGCAGAGGTCTCATAACTTACTTCTAAGTCCAGCTGCAGGGCTAGAGTTCAGTTTTTGAGAGGATGGACAAGGAGGGTCCCAGACTTTGGAGGAGCCAGGCACCCAGCAGGTGTTTGACGGTGGGGCCCAGGCCCTCAGTGGAAAGGTTGCTTTATTCTGCCCCAGACCCTGGACCAAGGTCAGAACAAGCCAGCACACAGCCTGCCCGATGAGTCCCTGGACCTCAGACTCAGGGCTGATTGGGCCCCAGAGCCTCGGGGAAGTGCGGCCCTTGGACAGTAGAGGGCAGGCCCCCAGCTGGGGCCCTGCAGGACTGAGTGGGGGCTGGGAGAAGGCCCAACAAGAAGTGCTGGCCCACGGGCAGAACGAGATGCGCACAAGTAACCATGACATGAGGACATGTGGGTGGGGGCGGCAGCTGCTCCCGGGAGAAGCCCCAGGAGGAGAGAAAGCCATCCCGAGGAGCAGGCGGAGCAGGGCTTATGGAGGGGCAAGAATTGAAGAGAAATGGAGGTGGCGGGCACGTGTGGGCTGAGCGGGGGCTGTGCTGCAGAAGGTGAGTGCGTGTCAGAGAGGAGCAGCCCCGCAGCCTCAGCCAGGCTCCCAGCCCTGTCCCCCTGTCCCAAGGGCTGCCCTGGAGTGGTGGTGGTGGCAGAGAGGGGAGGGCAAGGTGGCTCTGACACACCCCTTCTCTGGGCCCCAGCCTGCGGCCTCTTGATCTGGAGTTCATGAAACACCTCAGCAAAGTTGTCAACATCATCCCTGTCATTGCTAAGGCCGACACCATGACCTTGGAGGAGAAGTCTGAATTCAAGCAAAGGGTGAGAAGCCCCTGCTCCCTTTCCTGTTCCCAGCCCTTCCTTCCCCTCCTCCGGCCAGCTGTCTCCCCTCCGTTATTACAGCCCCAAGCCCCCTGGCCTCCCAGCTCCTGCTTACCCCTTAAAGAGGCTGGGCTGGCGGTGGTGTCTGGGGACCAGTGGGGAAGAGATGTCAGTGTGGCCTCAGGCTGCCTTCTTCCCACCTCCAGACTTACCCACCAAGACCACTGAGTACAAAACTCACCAGGAACGTGAGAAACCACGCCTCAATGTTAGGGAGCTTGCAGGACTAGAGAAATTAACGAACTGCCTGCCAGCCCTTCTCAGATCTTCTCTGAGCTCCCTATGCTCGTTGGTTTGAGGTGGGGAAGAGAAGTATAAAGACAGTTGTTGCCTTCAAAAAGCTTACGATCAAGTAGACTACTGCAGAGGTCCTGGATGGCTTAAGCCAAGCTTTGAAAGAGGGCAAACAGAGAAGCTCTGGGTGTGGGGGCGGTGAGGGTCACCTCTCTTCTTTGCAGACAGGTTTAGGACCTGCAGCAGTGTGAGCACTGCCCATGTGGAACCTACTCAGAGGCGCTGCTTGTCTAAATCCTGGCCTTATGGACCCTGAGATGAGCAAGCCGCACGCCCAGACCACTCATCTCAGGCTGCGCTGTGGCAATTGTATGGCTGGGGCTTGCATTTATTCAGGGCTTTCCTGCTACTTCAGGGCCTCAGAGTTCAGAGATGACTCGGTTATCGAAGGCTGCATTCAGCCGTCTGACTTTAGCACACACACTCACACACACACACGATTGCATGTGTGTGCACACCCCACACCCCACCAGTCTCCCATTATCCTGACACTTGGCTACCTTGCTTCTCTTCCTTGCCTCTAGGTTCGCAAGGAGCTTGAAGTAAATGGCATTGAATTCTACCCCCAGAAAGAGTTTGATGAGGATTTGGAGGACAAGACAGAGAATGACAAAATCCGGGTGGGTGCCTGGGGCTCTGTTCATCAAACAGATGCCCCCCCTTGGGGCCCGTGGGGTGCATATTGTGTACTGCTTCTGTCTTTCCACCTGCTTTCCCCTTTCCATACTCCCTGCCCCACCTTGCCTGACCCAGACCAGAAGTGACATGGGAGGGCATGAGGGCCAGGGGCCCTGGCTGACTGTGAACTCTGCACCCAGAATGCTGATGCTCCCATTCATCCCCAGACCCCACAAAGACCTCTTCTTCCCCCATCAGGCCTGGCAAAACCAGATGTCGGGTGATGGAGGGCCATAGGCGGGAACGCATCAGGCTGGGGTCTAAGGTATCTTCGCCTGGTCAGAGCTCTGCCTTAGTTTCCTCCTTTGTAAAATGCAGAGGTCAGACTAGGTGAGTGGCTTACAGGTTTTTTTTTTCTCTAGAGGAACTCTTTAAAACAATTAAATGTTAGACAGAACTCCAATATAGATATAAGACATAAAGACAGCTGTTCTCAACTAAGTGGCATGGGGCACAGAGACCTGCCTTCTGAGCAGCCCGTGGGGTATCTCGTGGGAATCTGAAGGCTTCTTGTAAACCCAGTGTCTTGTAAACCATTGGCCAGTAGGATTCCTAAGATCCCTCTCAATTCTAAACTTCTACAATTCTGCGATGTTATATCAGAAAAATCCTGAGTTCTCTTCTGGACTTCTCTGTGAACTACTGTAACCTGGGACACACCAGTTACATGCTTCTGTGTTGAGTCTCCTGCTCCGTCAAGGGTGGATAATCTAGCAGAAGCCCTTTACCTGATGTAGCTGAGAGAGGTAACTGGTCAGTTAATTCAAAAACTTAATTCAAGTGAAGTAATCATGAAAAAATGATGCATACAGATATTAAATGTTATAAAGTAAGTATTTTAGTAAATTATTAAGTTAAAATAACTTCAAGCATATTCCTCACATTCATTAAACATTCTTTCATATAGACAGAGACAGGCCTCTTTGAAGATAAATCCTCAAAGTTGCTTTTAATGCAAAAGCAACTTACCTTTATCCAGTCTTTTGGAAACATTCATTTCCAGAGAAGCAACTTTCCACATTCCTCTAATGCAACAGTTAATTTATCGAATTATATTAACAAGTATACATCAGGCAAACAGACTGGGGAATAAACAGCTGGCTCTTTATTCAACCCACCTAGAGGTGGCCACATCAGAGAGTGGCCTCTGAGCTCTTAGAGGTCAGCTGACATGCCTCTGCCAGTAGTTTTAGGGGAGTCGGTGTAAAGCCTCAGTTGCCTCGGCTGTCAGTTGGGTGGGCATCCTTTAAGAGAAATCTGCTATCCTAGCTAGCTCAGAGTGGTTCCGAATCAAATCAAACGTGTTAATTGTAGGATGAAAAGTACAAGACGTTCTCCAGTTGTAGGAAAGCTGACTTACTGCAGTCAGGGCTGCCAGGCAGGGGCGTAGGACCCAGGATTTCTGGCTCGCAGACCGGTGCTCTCTTTAAGAGACAAGAGCCTGGCCCTTGCCATCAGTGGGATCACTGAAAGCATATCAGAGACGTGCAGCTGACGGCTAACGGCCCAGGACCAAGGGCCCTCCTGCCGTGGGAGGCCCAGACTAGGAGGATGACGGGCACGTGCGTCTGCTTTGTCAGCAGGAGAGCATGCCTTTCGCGGTGGTGGGAAGTGACAAGGAGTACCAAGTCAACGGCAAGCGGGTCCTCGGCAGAAAAACTCCCTGGGGGATCATTGAAGGTAATTCAGTGCGTCTTCTAGAAGAACTGGCTGCTGTTCAGTTATGCTTGTTTATTAAGCATCTGCAGGCTAAGGCAGTGTCCTAGGGTATGAGAGATGAAATGAACGCCCACACACCTGCCGTAAGGAGCTTACAGTCGAATTGAGAAGGTGAGACTCACAGGCAGGAAGCCATAAAGGACCAATATAGCCCCGGACCGGGGGCACTGACTCACGTGTCAAATGAGTTCATAAAGGGAGAGATTAATACAGACTAGAAAAAGCAGAGGAAGGTTTTCCACATGAAAGGGACAAGATTTGACAAACTACTGAAGGGGTGTTCAGATGTGGCCATTTTCACTTTATCGTGAATGGATGAGACCTTGAGAAGGTCATAGGGATTTCTGAAAGTTTTTGAAGAATTGTTTCAATGCTTTCATTCAATATGATAACCCAGAGGGGAGCAGGGTAGGTGTGACTGTTCTCAGAGAATCAGCCCCTGAAGCCCATGAGTTAAGGCTGTAGTTTAAGTGTCCTGCCCAAGATCACGTGACTTGTTAGTGGTGAAACTTGGAATATCAGACCCAGATATTTTGATTCCAAAACCAGGTTCATACCACTGTATCATGTTGTCTTTCATTTTCCCATGACCCTTTTTTTGGGATTAAAAGAAGTTTTTTTTCTCATAATCTGCCTTGAATTGGAATTATTTATGAGAATGTCTGTCCTACCCATTAGATTGTGAGACTAGAGGATTTATGCCTTAATCCTCTTCTGCTCCCATAATTGTTGGCAAATGATTTACAAATAGGAGGCACTCAGTTTATGCTGAATTGGATTTATCATGTAGTACATGACCTTTTCAAGGTGGCTCGATTGTTATTTTCTATGTGTGTTACTGTCTTCCAATAAGATCGTAAGATCTGTAAGGATAGGAATAGTATCTTAGGCCTTGAGCAAGTTTGTTGGGCTCCCTGTATATTAATTTCCTTTTCCACAAGATGGGAAATATAATACTCCCTATTAGCTATTACTGCAGAGAATTTCAGATAGTACTGTGCCATTATAGCTGCTTAATAAATATTTGTTCCATGAATAAAATTTAATGCACCAAAGGGCCAAGACAAGCCACTTGGGAAGGGTTGCAATAGCCTGTCCTGTGGCTCGCTCCTGAAAGTCTCCCTGACCTGAACAGAAGTTCCTCGCTGGCTGCTGGTGCATGAGTAGGTGACCACCTGCTTTGTTCTGTTTCTTCGCAGTGGAAAACCTCAACCACTGTGAGTTTGCTCTGCTTCGAGACTTTGTCATCAGGTAAGATGCACCCCTTCCCTTAGATGGCTACAGGTTAAGTGTCTTGCCCAAGGTCACATGACAGGTTTCCTTAGTTGGGGTCTGGGAGCCGTCTGTTCGGATCCACTGTGTCAGTCTCCAGGTCTCTCTGACAGCTTTGTGACCAAGCTCCCGCTCCCATCATGAAGCAACAGGGGCTGAACGAGTATCGCTGGCTCTCTGGAGCGACTCCCAGTCATTGGGTCCAGGCCATGGAAGCAGTATATTACCCTCACATGTGGGCTGTCTCTTCCTCCTGCCATCTCTAATTATGTCACTGTCCCTTCTCACCCTGTGTCCTTCAGGACCCACCTCCAGGACCTCAAGGAAGTGACACATAACATCCACTATGAGACCTACAGAGCCAAGCGGCTCAATGACAATGGAGGCCTCCCTCCGGTGAGCGTGGACACAGAGGAGAGCCACAACAGTAACCCCTGACGGCCCTTTCTCTGTACCATCACACATTGCCACTTCGCACACACATCCCCAACACCACCACCTGCCACCTACCACCTTCTACCTTTCTATCTGTCCCACAGGCCTGTCTGGTATTTGTGGAGTATTTTGTTTATTGTGTGTGTGTGTGTGAAGGGGGTGAGAGTATGTCTGTGTGTGTGAGCGTGTGCACAGGGGTGAGGTATTTTCACTGTGTGTGTGTGTGTGTGTGTGTGTGAAAGGGGCGAGACTATGTCTGTGTGTGTGCGCAGGGATGAGGTATTTCCCCTGCCCTCCCTGGAAACTCCCTTTCAAGTCTGGTTCCTCCATGGCTGTCCATTATCTGTCTCCTTTCCTTGTATCCCAGAACAAAGCCGAGTGCCTCACTTGAGAGGTCTGGGGGAGGTTTCATTTACAAATTATGGGAGCAGGTGAGCCACAGGTAACTCTTTCTTATCTCTGAATCCGCCCACCACACTGGGACAGCAGAGATTCTCCCAGGACAGGCTGTGGAGTTAGACCCGGGAGGGGCGGGGAGCGGCGGGGAGTCGAGGAGTTAAGCCTCCCATCAGCAGGGCAGTCTGGGGGAAGGAAGGTCACGGAGAGCAGGGAAGTAGGCCGGAGTGGGCTCCTGCAGAAAGAATTAGTGCCTAGAAGTGGAGAAGAGAGCTCCACCCTTCAGTCCATGTCGCCTTCACTGCCCAAAAGCTCCTGTGGGTCACCGACTGCTGCCTTCCATATCCCCTTCCCTCACTGGCCTCTGCTTCCACCTTTCCTTCACTTCTTCATCCTGCCCTCTCTGACTTCTCTCACTTCCTTTTAGACAAATCCATCTTAGCTACATTTCTGTATTTAAGAGTTAAGCCCAGTCTACTTCCATAAATGACATTAGGCCACCTTCAAATCACAGCTGAAGGCATGGGACAGTACACGCTGAGATTACAAGAGAAATCAGATTCATAGCAAGGAAGAGGAAAGAGAGTTTTTGCAGCTGAGTGCTGAAATTGGCCCTGAGCTTGTGGGCAGCTGGGCAGACGAGGAAATGTCGAGTTATGCAGTCCCAATGTTCAGTTAAAAAGGCACATGCATTGGTCAGGTGAGAAAACTTTTTAGGCATTAAGTACTAGAAGAACCAAGTCCAAGGATGTGTCAAGAACAAAATACATTATTTGTCTTTTCCAGTGGTTCGGCTTTAGAGACAAATTTTAAATGATACCTCCCTTTTCTCCGCCTGGACCCTCCCCCCTTGCTGCTGGCTTCTCTGTTGCTCCCTTCACCCCAGATGTACTTGACGCCCACATACTTATTTTCCATTCTCTCTCACTCTTGTGCAAAGCTAATGCACTTTTGTCTGTTTATCTGTCTTTCTCCACTTTTCCCTCCTGACTCCTTAGACATTCCCAGTATATCCACAATCATACATTTAGCTTTTTCTCATCCTTCCCTTCAGCCCTGTATTTATTTTTGCATATTTCTCCTGTTTGTTTTGCACCCAGATTGCTCTTTCTCCCTTTAGTCTATAAGGTGGCTGACATTGGGGCTGGGGAAACAATTTTGCCTCAGACAAGGGAAAACACCATGTGGAACAGTTGACAATAACCTTCTGTAGCCTCCTGTTCCATCTCTTGGTCCAACCCTAGGGGTTTTACTGGTCCTCTACAGATCCCAGCATTTATAGTCCCTTATCACTCAGGTGCTAGGAAAACGTATAGGCCAAGACCGAGATTGGGTGGACCAGACCAAAGAGGTGGGTGATCTAATAACTAGTGACCCCAGATCTATGGTCTCAGTCTTTCCTGGAGGCCCTACCAATCCGACCCATATCCTCTGTCACCCACAGAGTTACTCCAGGGTAGGCACCTGTTAGGAATAGAGCCGCAGCAGGCTTGGAGCCCACAGGTTGCTATGTTTCAACGGAAGTTAGATCCCTGGCTCACAGAGTGAACAGCCTCCTATGGCGGTGCAGGCCTGGATACTAGGACTAGCAGGGAAGGCCTGGGGGCTGGTGTGAGGCTGAGTAGGAGAACGATGCTTGGAGGCCCCAAACCATGATCTCAGCCTCCCTGGAGAAGCTGCTTTGTATGTCTGCTGCCAGCTGCTGGTCGCTACACGCTCAACCATTCTCAACCCCCCTGCAGGGAGAAGGCCTCCCGGGCACTGCCCTTGCACCTGTACCAGCCACCCCCTGCCCCACTGCTGAATGAAGGCCATTTCAAGTGCTGCTTCTCCCTCCATTCCTCTCAGCTGGTATTGCTGCAGGGCCACACCCTTTTTAGAGTTGTGCTTGTCCAGCCCAGCGCCACAGCCCCTCTCAGCACAGCACGTGGAAGGGGCGGGTGCTTCCTCCATTTAGCCAACGCCCCTGTCCTCCCAGGGGAATGGAGTTTTCGCCAGCACTGCCCTCCATCGTCTTTGTCAGCCTGTCCTAGCGCGTGTGTAGGATGAAGGAACATATCAAGAGCTGCTTCTGCCCTCCCAAGCCCAAGCCAGCGGCCTGTACCCATCTCCAGGGGAAATAACACGGCTCCCCACCCATTCGTCCACATAAGCTACTCTTGGCTTCCTTAAAGGAGCAAGAAAGCAACTTTTCTGCTTGTCAGATGCATTGGTGTCAGCTGTGTGAGCCCTGATGGGGAACGAGGGTGTCTCGTTCATTGCTTAAAGCTTGTTTATAAGATGGGTCACTACTGATGTGGTGGAGCAAGGGCTAGCATTCTGTTTTATTAAATTGCAACTTGTGACTGGCCCAGAGTGTGGTTTCACACTCTTCCTGCCCCATAACGTAGCCACTTAGGAGGAGTGGTTTTCCATAAGAGGCATTTCTGGAGTTCACTTCTTTATTCTCAAACTTTCAAAAAGAACTACAGACAGACACAAAACTCCAGGAAGCTGTGATATGTGAATTGTAGGAAGTAAAAATACACCCTTTTGTCCATTTAGCAATAAGAAGGATCTCTTACCATCCGCCTTGCCTACTCCTACCCTTCACCTCCACCACGCCAATGTGAGTAGTGAATTAGCCTGGCCACAGTTGGTCACTGTAGGCTAGTGGGAAATACCCAATGGAGGGAAAAGCCCCCCCATCAGATGCATGAATGTTTGCGAATGTCGGCTACCACTGCCCCACACACTGTCTTTATGGAATTATCCCCACCCCATCCATCTCCACCTGGACACAACTTGCTCAAAGGCTGGTGACTCGTGGGCCAATCATCTACAACCAAATCCTGATGGAGCAAGAGGCCCAAGCCTAGGGGATGCAAGAACGACCCATTTCTTAAATGTTACCAGTCCCAGCCAACCTTTTGGTGACATTATGGTTAAATTTCCCAATTGAAAACAAGCCAAGAGACAAACTGGTTATGTAAATGTTGCTAGACTTTGTGTGTTGTACAACTAAACATTGCTGTTTGAATGATACCTGGCCTGTGTCTTATTTGTCCTTCTCATCCCTTGGCTAAATCACTCATTATGTTATCTCACTCATGTATTGAGGGGAGACAGCATTTGTCTTGGTAAGAAATAGCCACAGAAATTAGAGATGGAAAACATTTCGTGAGGTCAGTTCATCTTCAGTTGGTCTGAGGCTGGATGCCAGTCTAATTCCCTGGAGTTTTGTATCCAAAATGAGTGATGGAGCTACCACACTTGACCTTGAGGGATACTGTGCTTTGCATAACCTGTCTCCTTCAATGAAAATGATGTTTATTTTCATTTAATTAATTTCCTACCTTTTCCCGTTCTTTCTCCAGAAGGCATAAAAACCAAGTCCATGAAAGCAGTGGACCCATCTTGCCTAGGGACCTAATTTACAGTGAATATTTTCAAGAGTTAGGAATTGAAACTGAGATCACTAGTTTGTCTCTTTCTGGAACTAGTCCTTCCCCTTGTTGAAGTTCCTACTCTCTTTTGTTGCCAACAAATAACTCTCACCTGTATATTATTTCTCTGAATTTGACTGTGATGACCACATGCAATTGTGTTTGGGGCCCCAATTTTCTGTAGGGTGAGTGTAAGGTATAGATAAATGGGTGGGGATGTCAAGATTGGAGGAAGACAGATATGGAGGCTTTTGGAGTCATTCAAGTAAAATGTTGGGTGGCAATGCCACACCGAGACGAGAAATGAGATTTGAGCAATATAGAGGTTTTGTGAACTTAAAACACCGCAGCTAAGAGAAACCTGAGTTCTTCAGGCCAACGCCTTTATACAGATATGGATGCTGAAGTCCAGACGCCATAGTTGTCTTGCTCACAGTTGCACACTTTAGTTCCCACCACAAGACTTGGGACTCAATCTCAATACTTGTTCCACTGCGTCACACCACTCCTATTGCATTTCATTTATTCTAATAGTTTTAGTGGTACATTTAAAATGGTGCATCTTACAACCGACAGGATCTTAAATGTGATGAAATACAGTAGTTCAGGAGGTGTTAACATCCCTTTGTTTGAAGCCCTCTGGTGCTATCTATGACGTTTAAAGGAACTAAGAATATGTACATTTTAGTCTTCAAAGCTATTCTGGTATAATGTATCCCACCTTATCCTCACAATCACCCTTTGGAGGAGGCAGGGCAGGTGTGATGGATGACACAGGATCTCTCCACCCTGGAGCAGGCAGGGCCTCTCCTCTGACTCCTGAACCAGCTCATGCACCCTTCCCCTGATACGAATTCACAAGAAACCGGCTCGGAACCCAGGCTTTCTATGGTGGAAAAAAGTTCTGCTCGCCTTAGAAGCGAGGAATCGTTTTGGACCCTTTCTCCACAGGACAGCAGCTTTCAGACAGGGATCTGGGAGGACGCAGGAAAATCCTGCTTTTAATTCCTCACAGGACCAAGTCAAATCCAAACCCGCGGGCAGCCACGCGAGGCCAAGAGGGTGGGAGCGGGCGGAGGAGGGAGCCACTCATCTCCCACTCACCCCTCCTAGGTGGGGCTCTCGACCTCGAGTCCGCCTGGTCTTCTAGCCTCCGCCCCCACGTGATTGGCGCCTCGCCCACTGCGCGTTCTTGCGCCATAATCTCCGCCTTCCCCTTCAAAGCCCCGCCCCACGGCTTGGCGCAGACCCCGCCCCTTCCCATCCAAGGGGCGGCAGCAGGGGGCCCGGAGCAAGATGGCGGTGAATCAGAACCACGTCGAGAACCGCCGCGGGGCCGTCATCCCTTTTGGCGAATGGTGCTTGACGGGAAGCCGGGGGCCTGGGGTGCTGTCCGAGGAGGGAGGAGGCGGACGGGTAGAGTGGGCGCAGGCTCTCAGCCACTCAGGGTCTTTCCCGCCTTTTCCTGGTGCGTCACGCTTGGGGAAGCGGCCTCCCGGCTTCCGGGGTACGGAGGTGGTGGAGGCGGGAGCGCCTGGCCTCGTGGGTCGCTTCGGAAGGAAGGTGGGAGCGCGCTGGCGCCGGGGGGTTGTCGTGCCCCACTCTGGATCGCGTTCGCAGTTGGGAGCGCGCCGTTGTAAGGGTGACGGAGGGCCGTGGTCACACCCTACCCCCACCCCTGGGAATGAGGTCTGGGCTTCCGGGAGGCTTCGGAGGCCTGAGTGTGGATCATTCCGGAAAGATCCCAAACTGTCAGGAACCTCTCCTTGACCCCAAAACTTAACAAAACCCGACTTCTTCTCCCCATCCGGGGAGATGACTGCGCATAATTGTAGAGCTCTGGGCCCCAAAGCAGGGACTCCTGGGAATGGCGCCCTTGACCTCACACAGTCGCTTTGAGCGGTCCCTGTGGTGCCCACTACTCGCCCCTCTCCTCTCGCCTCTGCAGACTTAGCCTGGAGGAGGCTGTTTCTGCCTCCCCACCCAATGTGTCAACTCTACTGCTCTTTCCAATTCCTCCTGCCCTAGCTTTGCGCAGAGACATGCTCAGTCTCCCCAGCAGTTCTTGATTATGCCCCCATCTCTGCACCGGTTTGCCTCCATTTTCCTTTGCTTTCGCTGAGCAGTGAGATCTGCACCCGAATATTGTGCTTAGGTGAGACTGAGCACACCTGGGGTCGCTTTGCATTTCTTGGGAAGATCTAGTAAGACAGTAACAAATGTTGATGTTCAAATCTTTTTCTATGCTTCCTTCCCCAGAATATTTTCTTGACAGATTTACACGGGCTGTCAAGGCTGTATGTCTTCCCTTGCTCCCGCTGCTTTGCTCAGTTTTGTAGGAGGGGGTGATCGCTCATCACTCCGACTGTAATGTCCCCAGGCACAATGCCTAGAGCACTTTGACCTGTATGCTTCTGGCTTTGTGCCATTTCTAACCTGTTCTTTGGGTGTCTTCTTACCCAATCTGCTGGTTTCTCTGTTTAAGTGTTGGAGGCATGGCATGAAGCATGTTTTTAAACAATTAACAAACACTGATTTTCTGGTCCTTTGAATTATCTTTATGGGGTTCATTTTGTGCTCTTGAAGAATTAATACCCAAGGACTGTTCTTAGAGTTTCCTACTTAAAACTGCTCTATCTACAGTGCGGATCAGTAGTATTTCCCTTATTTCACAGGTGGAAAAATGGAAACAGGGAACTAACTCGCTTAAAATCATATGGCCAGTACATGTAGAAGAACTTTGATTTGGGTTTGAACTTAGGTACTCTGCATTGATTTCTCTACTTCAGCTGTGCTTCAGAAAGGAAAAGGGCTGCTGCTCTGCTGTCTCCTCATCAAAGAAGGCCCTGTCAGTGCTCTGGCTTCCTAGATAGAAACTACTTTAAAGAAAGAAGTTGAGATGGAGAAGACTGGTTTGACTTCACCTGCCTATTTGCAATGTACACTTGAGAAATTTATCACAGCTTGGCTGTGTTTTGTGACGATCTCTTTCCTTATCCCAGCTGAGAAGTCATAAATGTATGGGCCGATTCTACTGGTCAAAAGGGAGGATGTTGAGTTTTTTTTTTTTTAACCCACATTCTAAAGCTTGTGCAGATAATACCATATGTGTTTACTGTAGAAAAATTAGAAAAAACATTAATTACCCCATATTCAAATGTCTAGTGCTTCTTATATTTTGCTCTGTATCCTGCACTTTCCTCTGTGGAAATAGAGAGATTTATCCCCCTCACACTCCTTTGCAACTTGTTTTCCTCACTTACCAATATACTGGGAATCCCTCCCCATACTGACATCTACATCATTATTATCAGTGGCTGTTATTCCAGTATGCATAAATCTTTGCTTAATCCCCTATGTGAGATATTCTGGTTTTAATTTGTCATTGCTATAAACGTTGTTGCAGTGAACATTTTTGAAAACTAGTCTTTGCACATGTTCAAAAATACTTGTTTGGGATGTGTTCCTAAAACTGGAATTGTAGGGTCAAACGACATAGACATTTTAAGAAAAATTAAAAATATATTTTAACATAAAAAATCTTGTTAAAAATATTTAAAATGTATAAACATATGTAAGGTTTTTTTTTGTTGCAAAATTATCCTACAGAATAATATCAATTTACATTCCTCTCAATTCTGAGTGTCTATTTCACCTTACCCTTTCCAAAATCTGGTGTATAATCTTTGATATATCTGCCCATCTGATAAGTGAATAATGGAATCTTCAAAAAAAATTTTACTGCAGTGAATTTTTTTTTTCACATGATTATTGGCTATTTATGTCTTTGGTAAATTTGCTTGGTTCTCAGATTTTCTCTATTTTTTACTAAGTTCATCATTTTTTATATGATTAAAAAAATTTACCATCTTAACCATTTTTTAAAAGAAAAATTTTGTATATTTAAGGCAGACAATGTAATGATTTGGTGTGCATATACATTATGGAATGATTACTATAGTCAAGCTAATATATCATCTTACATAGTTTCCATTTTTTTGATATGACGAGTATGTCTAAAATCTCTTTTAGCATATTTTCAGTGTTCAATACAGCACTATTAACTATAGTCATCATACCTGTATATTAGATATATAGACTTACATTCATCCTACATAACTAAAAATAATGTACCCTTTGTGCAAATTTGTACCCTTTGACCAACATCTCCTGCTCCCACCTCTCCCCAGCCTCTGGTAATCACCATTCTACTCTTTGCTTCTATATATTTGACTTTTTTTGTTTTTATTTTAGATTCCATATATAAATGAGATCATACAGTATTTGTCCTTTTATGTCTGGGCTATTTCACATGGCATAATGTCCTCATATACACACCACATCTTCTTTATACATTCATCTGTTAATGGGCACTTAGGTTGCTTCCATATTTTGACAGTTGTGAATAATGCTGCACTGAACATAAGTGCTGATGTCTCTTTAAGGTTCTATATCCATTTCTTTTGGATATATATCCAGAAAGGGATTGCTGAATCATATGGTAGTTCTATTTTTATTACATTGATTGATTTTCATATGTTGAACTATCCTTGCATTCCAAAAATAAATCCTACTTGGTCATGGTGCATAATCCTTTAAAAGTGCTGTTGTATTCAGTTTGCTAGTATTTTGTTGAGGATTTTTGCATCAGAAAATTTCAGGGATATTGTTCTGCAGTTTTCCTTGGACATGTTCCCTCTTCTTCAATTTTTAGGATGATTTTCAGTAGATTAATGTTAAGTTTTCTTTAAATGTTTGGTGAATTATTCAGTGAAGCCATTTGGTCCTTAGTTTTACTGTGTTGGGAAGTTTTGGGTTACTGATTTAATCTTATTTGTCTGTTCAAGTTTTCTATTTCTTCATGATTTAGTCTTGGTAGATTGTGTGTTCCTACACAAGAAATTTATTTCTTTTAAGTTATCCAGTTTTCTGGTATACAATTATTAATAGTATTCTCATAATCCTTTTAATTTCTGTGGCATCAGTTGTAATGTTCTTTCATTTCTGAATTTGGTTATTTGAGTCATCTCTATTTTTAAAATTAATCTACGTAAGGTAAGGGTTTTTCAAGTTTTTAAAATATTTTCAAGAATCCAACTCTTAAAATCAGTTTTAGTGATTTTCTATTGCCTTTCAATTCTCCTTTGTTTATGTCTTCTTTAATCCTTATTCCCTTCTTCTACCTTTGAGTTTAGTTTGTTCTTTGGTTTCTTGAGGTGTAAAGGTACATTGTTGATTTGAGATCTTTCTTCTCTTTTAATGTATGCATGTACAGCTATATACTTCCATCTTAATACTGCTTTTGCTGCATCCCATAGTTTTGGCATGTTGTGTTTTCATTTTCATATGTCTGAAAGTATTTTCTAATTTCCTTTGTGACTTCTTTGTCTCATTGGTCATATAAGAATGTGTTGTCTAATTTCCACATGTGTGTGGATTTTCCAGTTTTCCTTGTGTTACTGATATTTAGTTTCATTCTATTGTGATCAGAAAAGATGACTTTAACCTCGAATTTGTTTAGATTGTTTGTGGCCTAACATGTAGTCTGTCCTGAGAATGTTCCATGTGTACTTGAAACAATGTATATTGTGTTGTTGTTGGGTGGAGTGTTCTGTATATGTCTGTTAGGTCCAGTTGGTCTATAGTTTTGTTTAATTCCTCTGTTTCTTTATTGATCTTCTATCCATTAGTGAAAGTAGGGTATTGAATTCTACTGTTACTGTGTTGCTATTTCTTGAATTCTGCCAAAGCACACTTCCTATATTTAGGAGCTCTGAAGATTGTTACATAAATATTTATGATTTTCTATCTTGGTAAATTGGCCTTTTATCATTATGTAATGTCTTTGTCTCTTATAACAGTTTTTTTTACATTTGAAGTCTGTTTGTCTGATATTATTAGGATAGCCACTCCTACTCTTTTTGGTTATCATTTGCATAGAGTATATTTTTCCCTCCCTTTGTTTTAGCCTATGTGTGTCCTTAGCTCTAAAATGAGTCTTTTGCAGACAGCATATTTTTTGTTACTGATTTGATCTCTTTACTTTTCTTTATTTTTCTTTATTTTCTTTCTTTCTTTCTTTATTTTTATTTTTATCTATTTTTTCTGAGAGGGCATCTCTCATATTTATTGATCATATGGTTGTTAACAACAATAAAATTCTGTATAGGGGACTCAATGCACAATCATTAATCAACCCCACGCCTAATTCTCAACAGTCTCCAATCTTCTGAAGCATAACGAACACGTTCTTACATGGTGAACAGGTTCTTACATAGTGAATAAGTTCTTACATGGTGAACAGTGCAAGGGCAGTCATCACAGAAACTTTCGGTTTTGATCATGCATCATGAACTATAAACAATCAGGTCAATTATGATTATTCGTTTGATTTTTATACTTGATTTATATGTGAATCCCACATTTCTCCCTTATTATTATTATTATTTTTATTTTTAATAAAATGCTGAAGTGGTAGGTAGATGCAAGATAAAGGTAGAAAACATAGTTTAGTGCTGTAAGAGGGCAAATGTAGATGATCAGGTGTGTGCCTATAGAGTAAGAATTAATCTAAGCTAGACAAGGGCAACAAAACATCCACGGATGCAGAAGATTTCTCTCAAAACGGGGGGTGAGGTTCTAAGCCTCACCTCTGTTGATCCCCAATTTCTCACCTGATGGCCCCCTGATCTCTTTACTTTTTATAGGTCTATTCAGGTTTTCTTGCTTCTTTAGTCAATTTTGATAGTTTGTTTCTAGAAATTTGTCCATTTCATCAAGGTTACTTGGCATGTAATTGTTTATATATCCACTTATAGTCCTTTTTATTTCTTTAAGTTCTGTGATAATGTCCCCACTTTCATCCCTAATTTAAGTAATTTGGGTTTTTTTTTTTGTTGGTCAGTCTAGCTAAGGTTTGGTCAATTTTGTTGATCTTATCAAAGAATTAACTTTGGTTTCATTGATTCTCTATTGTTTTTCTATTCTTTATTTATCTACACTGTAATCTTCCTTCTGCTAGCTTTGGATTTAGTTTACTCTTGTGTTTTTAGCAAAGGTGAAATAATCTTAGATTATTGATTTGAAATCTCTTTTCTTTTAATGTATGCTTAAAAAACTATAAATATCCTTTAGAGTGTGTTGTTAAATTTCCACATATTTGTTAATTTGCCAGGTTTCCTTCTGTTATTATTTGTAATTTCATTACTTTGTGGTCAGACAATATATTTTGTACGATTGCAGTCTTTGTAAATTTAGTGAGACTTGTAAATTTGTGGCCTAATATATGGTCTGTTTTAGAGAATGTTCCATGTGTATTTGAGAAGAATGTGTATTCTATCTTTGTGGGTGGTGAATCCTATGTTAGGCCTCGTTGACTTTTGTTAGGTGCATCCATGTTTATAATTGGTATATCTTTTAAATGATTGCCTGTTTTATAATTTTATAGTATTATTCTTTGTCTCTTGTAATAATTTTTGTCTTAAAGTCTACTTTTTCTAATGTTAGTATAGGTACTCCACCTTTTAGCTATTTAGTATTGATGGACTGTCTTTTCCCATCCTTCCCTTGCAACCTGTTTGTGTCTTTGGCTCTCAAGTGAGTCATTTGTAGACAGTATATAATGGTATCATATTTAAAAAAAATACGTTCTGTCAACCTTTGACTTTTACTTGGAGAATTTAATCCATTTATATTTGCTGTTTGTTTTCTATATGTCTTGTTTTGTTCCTCATTTCCTCCATTAATGTCTTTTTTTGTGTTTAATAGATACTTCCTAGTGTACCATCTTAAGTCCTTCCTTGTTTCTTTTACTATATATATTTTATTTATTTTCTTTGTGGTTGCCCTGAAGATTGATTTAACATTTAATTGATAACAATCTACTTAAAATGAATACCAATTTAGTTTTAACTAAAATTTAGTTTCAGCTGTGTAGTTTGTTCCTATATAGCTCTGCCCCCCGATATGGTTATTGTCACAAATTACACCTTAATACACTGTGTACCCACCACTGTAGATTTATAATTGTTTTTTATGCAATTGTCTTTTAAATTATATAGGAAGAAATAAAGACTTATAAACTAGAAATACATAATATTGACTTTTATATGTACCCATATAGTTATCTTTACCAATATTCTTTATTTCTTTGTATGGATTTGATTTACTGTCTAGTGTCATTTTATACCAGGCAGAAGGACTTCTTTAGAACTTTTTATAGTTCAGTTATACTATTGAACTTTCTGTTTTTGTTTATTTGGTAATGTTTCAGTTTCTCCTTAATTTTTCAAGGATAGCTTTGCCAGTTATAGACTTCTTGGTTTACAGATTTTTTTTCCTTGTAGCACTTTGAAATGTCATCCAACTACCTCTCACTTTCATAGTTTCTGAAAAGAAGTCAGCCATTTGTCTTATTAAGATTCCTTGTGCCTGATGATTCACTTTTCTTGCTGCTTTCAAGATTCTCTTTATTTGGCTTTCAACAGTTCGATTATAATGGTTCCTAGTATGGATCTTTTAGAATTTATCCTACTCAGAGTTTTTTGAACTTGTATATATAGATTAATGTCTTTCATTAAATTTGGGAGGTTTTTAGTTATTATTTCTTCAAATATTCCTTATGCTCCTTTTTTCCCCCTCTCCTATCCTTCTCTCACTCCCATTATGCATATATTGGTATACTTGATCATGCCCCACAGGTCTGTTAGACTGTTCATTATTCTTCATAATTTTTTTCTTTTTGTTTCTCAGGTAGCAACTGTTAATCTCAATTGATCTATATTCCCATTAAATCATTCTTTCTTCTGCCTTTTGAAATCTATCATTGAGCCCCCACTACCAAATTTCTCATTTCAGTTATTGTAGTCAACTCTAGAATTTCTTTGGTTCCTTTTATAGTATCCATCTCTATTGATACTTTCTACTTTGTGAGACATTGTTTTCATTCTTTCCTTTAGTTATTTAGGCATGGTTTCCTTTAATTCTTTGAGCATACTTAAAATAGTTCATTTAAACTCTTTGTTTAGTTAATCCAATGTCTGGGCTTCCTTAGGAGCAGTTTCTATTAATTTCTTTTTCTCCTGTTCTTGGGAAAAGTATGTGTCATACCGTCAGGTTTCTTTGTATGCCTCATGATCTTTTTATTAAAGAATCATCGATATACAATCTTATGATGGTTTCACATACACAAAACAATAGTTCAACATTCATCCATATTATCAAGACCTCACCCCCTCCACTGCGATCACTGTCAATGTAGTAAGATGTTATAGAGTCAATAATTGTATTCTCTGTGCTGTACTACCGTCCCAGTGACCTACCTATGTTGTAAATGTGAATTACAGTGCCCCATAATCTCCCTCTCCACCCACCCTCTCCAGCCCTCCTCCTTTGGTAACCACTAGTCCCTTCTCAGTGTCTGAGTCTACTGCTTTTTTTTCATTCCTTCTGTTTCTCTTTGTTGTTATACTCCACGAATGAGTGACATCATTTGGTACTCGTTTTTCTCCACTTGGCTTATTTCACTGAGCATAATACCCTCTAGCTCCATGCATGTTGTTGTAAATGGTGGGATTTGTTTTCTTCTTATGGCTGAATAATATTCCATTTGTATATGTACCACATCTTTTTTACCCATTCATCTACTGAGGGACACTTAGGTTGCTTCCATGTCTATTATAAATAGTGCAGCAAGAAACATAGGGGTGCATATGTCTTTCCGAATCAGGGATCTTGTTTTCTTTGGGTAAATTTCTAGGAGTGGAATTCCTGGGTCAAGTGATATTTCTATTTTTAGTTTTATGAGGAACCTCCATATTGCTTTCCACAGTGGTTGCACCAATTTACATACCCACCAACAGTGTAGGAGGGTTCCCCTTTCTCTGCATCCTTGTCAGCATTTGTTGTTCCTTGTCTTTTGGAAAGTGGCCAAGCTAACTGATGTGAGATGATAGCTCACTGTGGTTTTAATTTGCATCTCCCTGATGATTAGTGATGTGGAGCGCCTCATGATTTTTTGTTGAAAACTGGGTATTTTTAATATTATAACATGGCAACCCCAGAAACCAGATTTTCCCACTTCCTCATGATATGCTGTTGCTGCTTAGTGTGGTTATTGTTTGTTTAGAGACTTTCCTGAACTGTAAATTTTATAAAGTTTATATTCTTTATCGTGTTCAGCCACCAAAGTCTTTATGTGAACTTGATGGTCAGTTAGTGGTTTGACAACTTAATTATATGTCTGACCACCACCCCCAAAAAATCTCCCCCTTTGCAGATGAAGTTTGTGTGTGTGTTGGAGCGTGTCTTTATCATCCAGCCAGGCAGTTGGCAACTCTTTCTTGGCTTTCACTTCTTGCTTGAGCAAAGCCTCATTGTTAGTCAAAAGTAAAAATTTAGGGCCTTTTCCGGTTCCTTCTGAACCCAGCCTGGGGCATGTATGCATGTGGCTTTCTAGATTCCCATTAATATACTAGAGCTTTGAGCTTCTCAAAACCTTTATTAGCCAAAGCATCTCATTCCTCAGCCTTTCCTCCCTATCTTTTCAGGGTTTAATGTTTGCACCAGATGTCACCCTTTGCCCCAGACAGCAGCAGCTGATATATTTGCCTTGAAATGTTTTTTGACAAATATGCCCTAGGAAGTCACCTCAGTCCTAAGAGAGTTTTTTGTGAGAGTTAGGCACACACACTCAGAGCTAGTCCTTCGGGAAGCCTCCAGGAAGATTAAAAGAGTACCACAGTTCGTTAAGAATAAGGTCTGTTCTGCTCTCTCTGGTACTTGGTAGCTGTACTAGGAATGTGGGTTGTTGTTCTCAAGGCCGTTGCCAAGCTGGGAGGTGGAGGATGGTACCATGGTAAGTTAAAAGTGTCACAAAGCTCTCATACTGAAATTCAGCTTTTCTCTTTCATTGTTATTGTTGATTAAACATTCCCCTAGTTTGCTATACATTTTTTATTAGATCTAGAGTTCTGGAGTAACTTTTAGAATTCCCTATTTCACTATTTTTGCTGACATCCTGTATTTTCATAGTCTTTTTAAAAGCCCTTTATATCCACACACCACCACCCTAGTTCCAGTTGTTACCTCACATCAGAACTATTTTAGGAACTCTTAAACTGGTCTTTCTGATATACCACCACCACCTTACCTTGCTCATGTGGCTACCCCGCCAAGACAGCTTCCATGCAGTTACTCCTTGTCTAGCAAACGATGTCTTCAGCCTCTAGTCCCAGCATGGCTTCCCATCTTTATTTCAGCGTCCCCCCAACCACATTTCCATGCTGTTTTGATGAATCCAGGCAAGTAGACTGATCCCAGTATGCAGTCTGCTTTCCACTGCATACTCCCATTAATGCTGTTTGGTCCCCATCTGGATTGTCCCCTGCCTTCATCCTTGCCTACTGAAATACTATTCATCTCTTAAGAATCCGCTCAAATTTCAACCTTTCTGTAAAGTCATTTCTAATTACTTAAACCAAAATGAATCTCTCCTTCCACTAAATTGTCATGACTTTTGTGCCACTTATGTGATGTATGTCATATATTGCTTGCATTATTATTTGTATTTATGTTTGCATTCAATCATTCTCTCAATAAATATTTAGTAGCACCTTCTGTTTGCTAGGGCTACAGTGGCAAAAGAGGCAGGCATTGTCCCTAACGATCATTATGGTAGACATTGAACAAATAAACACACATATATTATAATTATTACTATGAAAGAAGCAAAACAGTAGGCTCCTATGAGTGTGAATAATAAAAGTTTTTCATGTTAAGAGTGAGCAGAAACATAACAGGCAGAGGGAACATGTCAGAAAGGATTCTGGAGCACTGTTTCCTCCTTTATCAGTGTCAGAGACATTTCTATTAGCACGGTGCTTTATACTTACTGCACAAGACATAGAAGAATCAGTAAATAAACATGAATAGAAGTGGGTTTGCACTCACACCAGTAAGGATGGCCAGCATTGAAAAGACTAAGAACAACAAATGCTGGCGAGGATGCAGAGAAAGGGGAACCCTCCTACACGGCTGGTGGGAATGTAAGCTAGTTCAACCATGTGGAAAGCAGTATGGAGGTTCCTCAAAAAACTCAAAATAAATATACCCCGGAATCCCACTCCTTGGAATATACCCAAAGAATACAAGTTCTCAGATTCAAAAAGATATATGCACCCCTATGTTTATCGCAGCACTTTTTACAATAGCTAAGATATGGAAGCAACCTAAGTGTCCATCTGTAGATGAATGGATAAAGAAGATGTACATATACACAATATAATACTATTCAGCCATAAGAAAGAAACAAATCCTACCATTTGCAACAACATGAAACGGAGCTGGAGGACATCATGCTCAGTGAAATAAGCCAGGCGGAGAAAGACAAATGCCAAATGATTTCCCTTGTTTGTAGAGTATAACAATGAAGCAAAACTGAAGGAACAAAATGGCAGCAGACTCAGAGACTCCAAGAATGAACTAGTGGTTACCAAGGGGGAGAGGTGTGGGAGGGAGGGTGGGGAGGGAGGGAGAAGGGGATTGAGGGGTATTATGTTTAGTACGCATGGTGTTGGGGATCACGGGGAAGACAGTGTAGCACAGAGAAGGCACATAGTGGATCTGTGGCATCTTGCTGCACTGATGGACAGTGATGCACTGGGGTATGGGTGGGGACTTGATAATATGGGTAAATGTAGTAACCACATTGTTTTTTCATGTGAAACCTTCATAAGAATGTATATCAATCATACCTTAATAAAAAAAAAAAGAAGTGGGTTTGCAAAGAAAAATATAACCTAATGGTGAAGAGGGAAAAGAGTGTGTGTCAGAGATTAAGGTCATTTACATTCCTTTCTATTTCAGTAAAATAGTAGTAGTACTAGTAGTAGCAGCAACTAACATTAAGTGTTTTACTCTGGTCTAGGAACTGTGCTAAGAGCTTTATGTGTATCATTTTATGTAACTTCTAAATTATGCGCTGTCTGCTCTTCTCTGCAGTGTCTTGAAGCAGTGTGAGGATGTGGACCTCTCCTTCCTGCAGCACCCAGAGGGATCCGATTTCTTTAGTGGTACAAAGAGAGGAACACTATTTCTTACTCCATACCGGGTAATTTCTACTTATACTTTGATCTGAATAACTCTACATTCATTTTACCTAAAATGGAAAGAGGTTAAACATTTGCACTTTGGTATTTCCCATGTTGAAGAGTGTTGGAAGAAAATAGGTGATGTTTCTCAATTGCCAGCATGCCAAAGCATCTTGACCCTAGAGTTACTCTTAACGTGTCATAATCCAGGGATACATTGCACTCCTTTTCCAAAGTTTCTTTCCTCTCTTAGGTGATCTTCGTGACTTCACATTCAGTCAATGATCCCATGTTTTCTTTTATGATGCCATTTGATCTGATGAGTAACTGTGTCATTGAACAACCAGTCTTTGCTCCCAACTACATTAAAGGAACCATTCAGGCAACTCCAGATGGTAAGTGTTCCCCCTCAGAAGTGTATTTTTTTCTCAAAAGCTTCCAGAAGGTTTAAGATTCAGACTTGGCTTATGTTGGGATTCAAAGAAAACTGCCCTGCTTCTGTGGGTTGTGCGTCTCTCAGTGTTGGTGGCAGTCGTCCTGTAGCCAGCTGCGCGGGCCTCTCAGTATGTGCCATTTCTTCCCCTAGGTGGCTGGGAAGGACAGGCTATTTTTAAGTTGTCCTTCAGAAAAGGAGGTGCCATCGAATTTGCTGAATTGATGATGAAAGCTTCCTCTGCTGGTGAGTGATGCTGATAAAGATACTAACCACTTGGGGTTCGGGGACTATGGAATTAAAGGAGGACCGTTAGCCATGTGAGACTTCTGGCCTCTGTGTTCAGGCAGTCACTAGTTGCACATGTGTCCAGCAGACAGCCTGCATGCTAGGAACACAAATGTTATTCAGTCCCTCCCAGTCCTGAAGGAGTTTGCAATCTAGTGGGAGCTTAAAATCAGACACCTGAATAGCCAGTTATACCCACTAGTCTTTTGTCCTTAATGTGCTGGTCTCACCTGCCACTGGTTAGTCTTTCTCAGCTCAGGGAGCCCTAGTGCCTCAGCCCTTCTTCCTCGGCATGCCTTTTTGCCTTCTCTCCTCTCTGGCTTTGCCTTTGCTTCTCTTAGGTTTGGCCCTGAGAAGGAAGGAGGGAGGGAAGAGGTGCTATCAAGCCCCACAGCAGTGATCTGATGGATGTACCAGAGGACTCTTTCCAACTTCAAATACACATAATTCTTTTACGATGTATTTTTATGCCATCTAGCCTTACTTCATGGTCCTCACTCTCACCTTTTGTACCCCAGTCCAGCTGGACTTTGTGCCTTGTTTTCTCATCTCTGGGCCTGCACACTATTTGCTCTGTCTGGAATGCCTTCCCCTTTCTCCCTTGCCTTTCACCCCCCACTCTAATCCAGTTGAAAAAACATGATCTAGTAGAGACAGACATATGCAAATATTTCATCCTGTCTTATGGCATGTGCTGTAATAGAGGCATGGACAGACTGTTCGACACACAGGAGGGTGGAGTGAATATTCTAGCTTAGAAGACTAACTAGATCAGGATGCTATAAACCATGGACAGGTATAAGAGACAGTCTGTTGGAGAGGAAATTACTTTAGTTTTAGACTTAATAATCTTAGCTAACATTTATTGCACTTACTATATACTGGGCAGTGTTCTAGGCCCTTTACATGTGTCATTGTATTTAATCTTCACAAAAAATTATGATGTAGTTATTATCCTCAATTTATAGCTGGGAAACTGAGTGATGGTTAAATACTTTCCCAAGGTTGTATAGTTGGCAAGTGATAGAACTGGAATTTGAACCCTAAACCTACTCTGTCTTTTCAAACTTTTTATTTTGAAAAGAAATCAGATTTATAGAAAAGTTGCAAGAATATTACAATGAATTCCCATGGACCCTTCATCTAGAGCCACTCCTTGTCAGTGTTTTCCCTCATTTTGCTTTTATCTTACTCTTTTTTTTTTTTTTTTTTTGCTTTTTTTAATTGAACTGTTTGGGAGTAAGTCACAAAGATCATTCCTAAATATTTAAGTATCTATCTTGTAGGAACACAGGTATTTTCTTACCTAATCTCAGTGTGCTTAGCAAATACAGGTAATTTAACATTGAAATAATACTGTTATTCAATGTATCATTTATATTCAATTCAAATGATTGACCCATTACTGTTCCTTATTTTAATATCATTTTTTTCCAATCCGGATCTAATCCCAGATCTCATATTGAATTCAGTTATTCTATTTCTTAATTTAGTTTTCCTGCTTCTCCTTTAATCTGGACTCGACCATTCTTTGTTTTTCATGACACTGACATCTGAAAAAGAATATAGGTTTACTGTTTTGTATAATATCCCTTAATTTGGGTTTGGCTGTTTCCACATGATTATATTCAGGTCACATATTTTGGCAGGGATACTACATGAGTAATGTTGTGTCCCTTTAAGCCTATGCTGTTAACCCCTGCACCATACTAAGTATGAGGTCCATGGGAATGCTAGAGGCCAGTGGACATGCAGCTCAGAACTCCAAAGATGAACTGTTATCTAGAGACTGATTTGGAAATCCTCAACTCACAGGTCATCTCTGGAGCCATGTAAGTGATAGGCTCATTTCGTGAATTAAGTATGGTATTCCAAGGGTCCTCAACATTTAAGGGATAAATTTGGATGCGTGACCTGCAATGAAGATTCAAAAGGGGCTGACTGAGAGGAGAAAAAAGTGATTTTATTATCCCAGAATTCTATAGAGGAGAAAGGTTCAAGCATTACAGGGTAGTCATATGTCAGGTGTTACAGAGATGTTTGGTGAAATGAAACTGAAAAATGGCATTGCATGTGGAAATGTGAGTTAGTGGTTCTTAGCAAGAGAGATTTCAGTGAAATGTTGGAGAAGAAAGATGGTGAAAAATCCATATTACAGGAAATTGAGGAGTAAATGTTTTTACTGTTATCTTTAATGATACAGTAAAAAGATACAAAGGTCAAGGAGTTCACAAGCTATACCCAACCAAATAGCTTTACATGGTCTAGAGGGCAGACAATCTGGAAGTCTGACTTTGGCAGACAGAGGGAGTATTACAATGGGAATGGGGAACTCTTGGAAGTCTAGTTCTTCTTTGCTGTAGATGTCTGGGGAACTCAGGACAGTTGCATACTGGGTCTTGAATTCACTGTTATTTTAAATTCACTGTTACTTGAGTTCATAATACTGAACATGGCTTCTTTTTAGGATTATGGGCTATGAGTCAGGTAACTTTAGGGGATCCCCTTTGTGCTTTCATTAAGATCTGCTTCTTGGTCTTTAAAGCTAGATTCAGAGTCACACAGCCACTTGCAAAGGTTGTATGCAACTTACATGAACTTGGCCCTGGAACTGCTCTGGGTCTGATTATACCATGGTTTAGGTGAGGGAACCTACCCTGGTCCCCACAGCAAGAGTCAGGGCTTGTGAGATGGACTTCCTTGAGACCTTTGGAATTGACTACCCAGCATGCTTCCTGATCTGATTCTTTGACCAGGAAAGATTCCCTTTCCCTCTGCAGAGCTGATTTGTCAGGGCTCTTTTGATTCAAGTTTTTAACAAATATCTATGGAGTATCTCTTTTGTGCCAAACACTAGGTGAAGCATTTGAGAGTGCAACAGTGAACAGGTATCTACCCTGTTAAACTTCTCTAGTGAGAATCATGTAAGAAGTAAGCAAATACATAAGTGAAAAAAACTTCTCCTGGGAAGGGATACGAATAGGTTGTTGGAAAGGTGGGTAACAGGGACAAGGGGGACAACTTTAGATTTTTAGCTAATTAGTGAAGATAATGCTAGTTATTGAAACAGACAAACCCAAAATTATCAATGACTTAAGAGGGTAGATATTATTGCTTACATAAAGGCCAATCAGCAGGGCAAAAGGGGGCCATGTCCCACATAACACTTCAGTAATGCAGGATAATAAGAGTCTCTGCCATTATAACATAAGGCTTCCATGACCTCTTTGGATAGCTAGCAGAGAGGGGAAGAGAGTAAAGATCTCACCTAGGAAGTTTTCTTGGGGAAGGCCTGGAAGCAGTATATTTATTTATGAACATATGCCACAGGCCAAAAGTTAGTGTGGTAGGCTGATAAAGCTTCCAAAGATATACTCATGTCCTAATCCTCAGAACCTTTGACTAGTACCTTATTTGTACAAAGAGTCTTTGCAGATGTAATTAACTTAGGGATCTTGAGATGAGGAGATTGTCCTAGATTATCCAGGTAGGCCCCAGATGTTACCACAGTGCCCCTATAAGAGAGATGCAGAGGGAGACAGACAAACAGAAGTGCTTTCTTCTCTACCACACTTACATTGTATTCGTTTCTAACAGAGGTATCTTGCCAACTTGGTAGAATCCTCACTTGGAAATTTTTTCTGAATACCTGTTTTGGTAGGTGCTATGCGAGACCCTGAATAAGCAAAGGCAAATAAGACAGGCTCTGCCCTCAAGAAACATACAGTTCAGGACAAGGGCAATGTATATTTTTTATTGTGTATCCTGGGGGCAATGCTGGACACACATGTAAGGTGACAGTTAATACTCTGCTAATTACTTTGTTGATAGCTGCTGTGCATCTGACTTAGAAGAATTAGAGGCCCAATTTTCCCAAACTTGTCTTTCAGCTGCCAGAGGTATTCCATTTGTAAGTGTAAATTACTGGTTCAGTGCTCGAGGACCATATGTAGTTACTGGACAGGGGAACATGATGTGCACCCAACAAATGCCTTGTCCAGGTAAGGTATGGAGGGGAGGTTCTTCCTGGGTGGTATAAAAGTATGGCAGGTGTTCAAAGATCTGTTCACTATTAGCTTACCTCCAACTCTGCTGCGGGAGAAGCAGCAGAGGTTTGGTGGGCTGGAAAATGGTTAAGTCCATGAGTTGATTTCCAGACTGAAACTCAGTGGCAGATGAGCAAGTGATGGGTTTCAGTTTCAGGCTTACTTTGAACCATGAAGTATAAATATGGAGCATAGCTGGGCAATTCCCATTAGTGGGAACAGTCACATCCTGCTTACAGCCTGAGCAGAAAACATATGCTTATGCTCACTTCCTCCTTTCCATTTCATGCAAGCATCGCCATCAGGCTTGTGCCATGCCCTTCAAAGTCACTTAGGACGCCAGCCCTGGGCTTTATACCCTTTAAAAGTTGTGCCTGTCCACAACTCCTGAGTCATGTTCCTGGGTGGTGATAGATGAATGATTCTCAAATATGATCCACAGCCAACTGGGGAGGCCACCTAACAGGCTGCCAACAGACCACAAAACATGGGCCCTTTTCTTGGGTTTTCCTTGGAGCATAATGTGCATGCCTGTCAGCTTTTAGTTTTGTTTACAACTTATATCACAAAACTAAATCTTTATGCATTGCGTGCCCCAAAACATAATCTAATAATTCTTTAAAATGCATTAGTGTTTTAAATTATGTAGAAAACAAAACAAAAACGAATTACAAACACTGCTACAATAACATTAGCTTTTATAATTCCCAACAATTTATCTTTATTGAGATCTTTATTTCTTAACATGGCTTCACATTACTGTCTAGTGGCCTTTCATTTCATCCTACAGAGCTCCTTTAACCTTTTCTTGCATGGCAAGTCCAGTGGTAATGAACTCCCTCATTTTTTGCTTATCTGAGAATGGCTTAATTTCTCTCTAAGTCTTGAAGGAGTTTGGCCAGATATAAGATTCTTGTTTGACAGTTTATTTCTGGCCTCCAAAGTTTCTTATGAGAAATCTGATTATCTTATTGAGGACTCTATGTCTGTGATGATTCACTTCTCTTGCTGCCTTTAAGATTTTTTTAACTTTGGCTTTGCAAGTTTGATTATAATGTGTCTTGGTGTGGATCCTTTGAGTGCATCTTACTTGGAGTTCATCTTACTTGGAGTTCATTGAGTTTCTTGGATGTTTATATTCATGTCTTTCATCAAATTTGGTAAGTCTCAGCTCTTATTTCTTCAGATATTTTCTCTGCCCCCTTTTCTCTCTCTTCTCTTTCTGGGACTTCCACAGTGTGTATGTTGGTTTGCTCAATGGTGTCACTGGTCCTTAGGCATTGTTCACTTTTCTTCAGTCTTTTTCCTTTCTGTTGTTCAGTCTTGACAATTTCTATTGTCCCATATTCAGGTTCACTGATTCTTGTTTCTGCCTATTCAAACCTGAGTTTGAATCCATCTAGTGAATTTTTTCATTTCAGTTATTGTACTTTTCAGCTCCAGATTTTCCTTTTGATTTCTTGTTAGGTTTTCTGTCTCTTTATTGATATTTTGATTTTGTTCATACATCTCTTTCTTGATTTTTCTCTACATTTTCCTTTAGTTCTTTGAGAATCTGTAAGAGTTCTTTTAAAGCTTTCTCTAGTTAGCTTGAACATAAATATGGATTACAACAAAATAATTTAACAGCTGTCTATGCACCGTGACCCAGTTAAATCACTTTGGGAGCATAGCCAAGGAAATAAATAAAACCCCTTTTTATCATAGTATTGATTAGAAAGTTGGAAATAACATGCTATCCTACAATAGGAGAATTAAGTAGCACCTACCTATATATAAAATATTGTCCAGCTTTTAACTTATGAAGTGCATTACTAATATAAGGAAATTTCTCATAATATCAAGTAAAAAGAGCCAGATTAAAAAATTGCATGGTTGTTATAATCATGATTGTATTAAAAATATTAACATAGATACTACAAATAAACCAAAATATTTTTTGTCTTTGATGATGGAACCATAAATGTCTTTTTAATATTCATCTTTTCTCTATTTTCCAAATACATATTCCTCACTGAGAATGTATTACTTTCTTCATAATCAAAACAAAATTTATTAAGTGAAATAGGTATCTGTGCACAACTGTAAGAACATAGAGTTACAACTGTAGGGTTGTTTTCATGTTAATTTGAATCCCTCTACAACAGGAAATGATAAAGCCTTCATCTGATGGTGGCTGAAGGATCTGGCTTTAGCATTATTCTACCTGAATTCTCTTCCTGTATCAGTTTGCTTCAGTATATTTTTTTAAATTTTTTTATTTTATTTTATTTTATTTTGTTATCATTAATCTACAATTACATGAAGAACATTATGTTTACTAGGCTCTCCCCTACTCCAAGTCCCCCCCACAAACCCCATTACAGTCACTGTCCATCAGCATAGTAAGATGTTGTAGAATCACTACTTGTCTTCTCTGTGTTGCACAGCCCTCCCCGTGCCCACCCACGCACTATACATGCTAATCGTAATGCCCCCTTTCTTCTTCCCCGCCCTTATCCCTCCCTACCCTCCCATTCTCCCCAGTCCCTTTCCCTTTGGTAACTGTTAGTCCATTCTTGGGTTCTGTGATTCTGCTGCTGTTTTGTCCCTTCAGTTTTTCTTCGTTCTTATACTCCACATATGAGTGAAATCACTTGATACTTGCCTTTCTCCACCTGGCTTATTTCACTGAGCATAATACCCTCTAGCTCCATCCATGTTGTTGCAAATGGTAGGATTTGTTCTCTTCTTGTGGCTGAATAATATTCCATTGTGTACATGTACCACATCTTCTTTATCCATTCACCTACTGATGGACACTTAGGTTGCTTCCATTTCTTGGCTACTGTAAATAGTGCTGCGATAAACATAGGGGTGCATATGTCTTTTTCGCTTCAGTATATTTTTTATCTTCTTTCCTCTTCTCATTTATTCCTTGTCCACTCCAAAAAAACAAGTAGCTGAATTGCTTTTCCTTCTCAGGATACCCAGTTGTTGTCTGTGGGCCCCTATCAGCAGGACATGGAGCCCCACCTGCAGGATATGGAGCCCCGTTAGTGGGATATGGAGCCCTGCCAGTGGGATACACAGCCCCACCTGTGGCATATGGAGCCCCACCAGTGGGATACGGAGCCCCACCAGTGGGGTATGGAGCCCCACCAGCGGGATACAGAGCCCCACCAGGGGGGTATGGAGTACTCCCTGCAGAAAATGAAGCTCTACCAGCTGGAAGTGGAGCCCTGCCTGCAGGATATGGAGCCCTGCCTCTAGGACATGAAACTCCACCTGCTGAAAATAGGGCTGGGACTCAAAAATCTGTGGCAGCCCAGCCTAGCAGATGTGAGACTTCTCTTCCTTTGGGCTCATCCCCTAAGTCCCGTTTACCATCATCTGAGTAAACCTTGAGGACGCACCAAGCAAAGTGGCACACACTAAACCGGAAGTCGAGATAAGAAGGATTCAGGTGTGTGATTAAAGGGCTGTTGTTCAACCCTTGGGAAGGGCAATCTGAAGGGGATGGTGAAGTTTTATTTCCATGTCTAGATTTTAGAAGCAAAGTCACTCTTGATTAGATGGGCTAAAGGAGAATTAGAATTGTAGAGCTAATTCCTCAATAATTTGGTTGACATTGGGTTGCATTTTTTAATATACCTTGAATGTGAGTGTGTAAAAAGCTTCCTGCCTTAATCCCTCCGCATTCAAGATACATTTAGTATACTCAGTTTTCCAGGCACTAAGATATATGTTAGAAATATCAAGTTGAACACTTAGTTGTTTTTTACAACATTCTTTACGTTAGTGAAAAGATGGAACAACCAAAATTTCCAGTAGTGAGAGACAACTTAGTAAGTAATGGCACATCCATACAATGGAATATTATGTAACCATTGAAAATGATGTCTCAGAGGTAGGGAAAGTCTTCTCTATGAAGACCAAAACAATGAAGCAATAAAGGAAAACAGCAATAAATTTGAATGTATGAAAATTTTAAACTTCTATATAACCAAAGTTAAATGATAGGCAACAGACTAGGAGGAAGTGATATGCATGAGGTAGGCACCCATGACCCCTCACCCATTAAATGCCAGCAGTGGCCTACAGTTGTGATAACTAAAAATGGCCCCATTTTTCCTAATTTCACACTGTGAGGGAGTGCCATCTCTGTTGATAACCACCATTCTAGACTCTTCTAGGCTATTCCAAGGTTTTCAGCCTCTTAAGAGCTCACTGTTTTCCCATTCTGACCAAGTTCCTAATTTCATTTGCCTTTCCTTACCTTTTTGCAGTCTCATTAAGCCACCTAAAGTGAGGCCTTAAAAATATTATATCAGGTATTTTAAGATAGTTATACAGCAGAAGCGTTTCAGAAGCTCTAGTTGACAATATTACCAGACCCAAAAGATGTTTAAACCAGTGTATTTTTTCTCTGCATATATTTTGCATGTAGTTAAGAACATACTATATATATACAGTGTTTCACCTGACATTTTACAAACATTTTCACAGGTTTTTTTTCTTTTCTTTTTAATTAAGGTATCATTGAGATACACTCTTATGAAGGTTTCACATGAAAAACATTGTTTACTACATTCATCCATATCATCAAGCCCCTTCCATACCCCATTGAAGTCACTGTCCATCAGTGTAGTAAGATGCCACAGAGTCACTACTTGTCTTCTCTGTGCTACACTGTGTTCCCTGTTTTCATAATTTTTTAAACAGCTTTATTGAGGTATAATTGATATAGTGAAAACTGTATATATTTGATGTATACAATTTGATGATTTTTGTAAGTTTTTAAGAATTCTTCATAAATATCGTTAGTGGCTACATTATATCCTGATATGGTTGCACCATTACATATTTTATCAACCACTATTTTAACATATTTGTTTCCAGGTTTTTGTTATTACAAACAACATTGTGACTAACGTGTGTATAGAGCTTTTTTTGAATTTTGGATTATGTCCTTAAACAGGTTAGAATTGTTGATTGATTCTCATGATAACAATTAGGAAGCCAGATGCTCCTATGTTCCCAAGAACAGCCTTTTTCCTAAAGAGGTCAGGTGGATGTTGATGGGTGTTACGTGAAGAAAGGGGCTATGGGGTTACGGAGTCACATATATTTTAAAAAGCCAGGTCAATTTAGTTACTTCATGACTTCTCAGACCTTGAATATACTAATGCACATCATCTCCAAGAGGGAGAGATTTTCAAAATATACATCTTTTTTTCAAAATTATTTGACCTTGGGCTATTTCATTCACTAAACATTTTGGAAAAACTATTAGTCAGTGGAACAAACTTTGGGAAATGCTTTTTGGAATGATGGGATATTGGAATTAAAATGGACTTCAAGTGTCTGGAATATGCAGGGCCTTAGAGCTGTTTCCAACAATGAGACAAATGAAAGACCATTTTTCCTTCCATTCCAAGAAAAGTTTCATGTCCAGTCTGCAGAGAACAGAAGATCTTCTTGAGGAAGATATATGATAATATAGAAAGTAGCTACTGCTTCCTCTTAAAAATTGCTGGCAGAGAGTTATGGGTCTAGGTATCTGGAATGTCAATAGAACAAGGAACTGCCAATAGGCCCAGACAGCTGGCAGGAAAAGGGAAAATGCGGGTATAACTCTTTATAACGGTTCCAACAGAGAATTCACACCAAGAGGCTCTTAAACATGTGCCGCAGGGTCTGGATCTCTTTTCCTTAAAATTTTTGGAGGACACTGATGAGACTTGTTTTTTCTTATAAGAGTTTCTTCTTTTCTTACTTTGAAACCACTGTACGTGGGCAAAAGTGACAAAGAAAGAAGAGGTAGAGATTCTCCAAACTAGAGCAGAAATAAGGTCCTCCTCATTCATGCTGGAATATGATGGTGAGTGGGGAACAGGGTTGAGGAGTGAAGCCTCTTTTATACTGGAATAGTTCTCTAAATAACTGATATCTAGCAAACATATTCTGGGATTAGAATTCTGAAAGGATAGCAACTAGACTTTCTTCTGCTCTTCATTCTACTTATACTTGTACCAGGTGGATTTGAGGTGAGGTCCAGTTACCTCAAAAAGGTAGCAGGTCCAAGTCTTCTGAAACTGGAATTCTATCATGTTTTCCCCTGCAAAGGATGCCTGCTCACCTGTTCCACCGAGCCGTCTAAATACAACCAAAGGTTATGACTGTATAGCGATAGGGCCAGCAGAGCTACAGTTTGGACCCATGTGGTGGTGATGGGTGGCACCTATTCTCCCACTGCCTGATGAGCTATTCCCCCAAAGTCTCAGCCAGAATCTAAGAGGCACTTCCTATAAGGAGAGCTTTGGGTCCTGTGTATCCAAAGGGGTCTGGTTTTGTTCTGCCAGGACAAACCCATTAAGAGCTCAGCTGGGCCTGCCACATGCTCAGAGCTTCATGCTGGACCATTCAGCTCCCCACTGACATTTTGGATATTTCCTGATTCACTCCCTGAACTGGTGGGTTTCACCCTTTTCCTGTCACTTCCCCAGCTGCAGTAATAGAAACTGTTTTTGCTCTGTTGTCCACTTTGTCTTCTCATTTCCTATTAGGAATACAAAAGGAAAGGAAGAAGGCCTTTTATCCCTGGACTGTCTGGTAGTGGACCCACAAAATAAGCCCCCAAATAATCTTTTATCCTAGAGGACTAGATGCTTGCCAGCCTGCTTGTGCAGAGCCTTCCTGGCTTAACTGTCCTGAGGACACAAGGGAACAATGCATAGTTAATGTGATTTTTCAATCCAAAGACTAATATTTGCAAGAAATACTAGATGTCTTTGTTCTCCTTAAATTTAATTCTGTTATCGAGACCCCCCCCCATCTTCCTTGGTGGTGGGCTCTCCCAAACTCCCAGGGTTATGTAAAGGTATGCAGATGTTATTATGGCATCTAGATGCTGGAAAGGCCCTTCCAGTCATCAGATCGCCTCTGAAACAGCCTCTGACCAATCTTGGCAGGCCCTCCAAGTCCGGTAGCTCAGTTATTTCCTTATGACCCCAGAAGATTGGGTGGGGCCTGGAAGCTGGATGTCAAGAGACCCAATCCCAAGCACCATGTCACCCCTCAGCACTGGGGAGCAGGACCCCTTGAGAGTCTTAACAGTTCCTTTGCCAGCCTCTCCGATTCTGCCCTCTTAGCAAGCCGTTGGTCTGTGTCCCCTCTACCTCTCATCCTAGTGCTAATCTCAGGAGTTGGGTTTTCACAACTGGTAACAGAGAGCCTTTGCCTTCCTGCTGACTTGGCTTCCCTTGCCCACGTCCTGGCTGCTTGCTTGAAATTGTGAACATGTGAATATATATGCAATGTAAAGACCTAGTCCAACTTCATATGCAAAAACTGTTAGGCTGCATAGGTTACCTAACCATGGGGTGTGGCACTCAGCCCCACCTTTACCTGGGGCGCCTTCCAGAGAGGGGAGGCAGTGGGGTACACTCAACCATGAATTGCTAGGGAATAAGCTTTTCTTTAAAAGTTCCCAAATGTCTCAAGAAGAAGGGATTCTGCCTAAGAGAAAGGGTCTACAGATTGGACCAGCGGTTTGATTAGTCTAGATATGTATTTAGTAGCTAATATTTTAAAATGTGTGTAATGTTTAGTATTTAGCATTTGTTAACAAATAATGAAACAGTATTAATTTAACTGAATGTTAATAAGTAGCAACTGATATTGAACACAGTTGTTAAATTGCTTTGAAAGCCTAAATAGTCATTTAGCAATCTCTGAAAGCCCTAGCCAAAGCTATTGGAGCTAGATTTTTGAATTGTGAAAAAAAAGAAGAGACGATTTCTTCCTCCAATGCTGGGAGAGGCAAGAGTTGCCTCCTGGGTTGAGAGAAGAGTGACCAAAATGTGCCTGTTCCCTCCTTCACTGTGTCTGTGCCCACAGTGCTTTCTGCCCACTGCTTGCCCTGCCTCAATACTGTGCTCCCTTCGGCCGCCTGGCAAAGTCCTGTTCATCTGTTAAGTCCAACTCCAGACCGTTGTGAAACCTTCCTCAGCTCTCTAGCCACATTCGGATGCTATTCCTTCCTCTGTCCTACCCAGTTTTTTGCTCTGAATCCATCTGAGCATTTACAGAGCAAATTGGCATTGCTGGTTTACATGTCTGTTTCTGCCCTGGACTTTGAGTCTCCAAGCACACTTCCTGGGCCATTATTTGGTGCAAGGCATTACTCCTAGTGCTGTAGAGGGGACACAGTTGTTTAAAATATAGTCCCTAACTATTCAGAGCTCTAGGGCAAGAGGGAAATTGTTAGTAATTGTGCTTCACTCTACCACTCTTCTGGAGGCTCCAGAGGAAAGAGTCTCTGGTTATTGTAATACAGGTTTTATTATTATTTAGGTATGGTAAGGCCTTCCTTGCTGGGTTCCCTGTCGCTGGGTGGAATCTCTGAGAAACAGGATGAAAAAGGAAAGAGGGAAGGAAACTCTTCTTTCAGTTAGGAGTGCAGTCAGCTGCAGCTAAAAGCAGCTACCCTGTTTTCAATAAATAAGGGCTCATTTTCCTCCTATAACAAAACTCCAGGAGGCAGGCAGGCCCAGATCAGTGCAACAGCTCACCCAGGACACCCAGGGCTCAGCTCCTTTCCCCTTGGAGGCTGCCATCCCTGCTGTCCCTAGCAATGTTGGCCAGTTGCCTGATGGTCAGGATGTCTGATCACCTCCAAAAAGTATCATGTTCACATCCAAGGAAGAAGATGGGGGAGGGCAGAGGGCTGTGCCAGCAGCAGCTCCCTGCCATCCTCCAGGCTCCAGCCAGAGGGCCGGCACCTTCTGAAATGCTAATCTAGTCCAAATAGCTCTCGTTGGGATGCGGCAGGGTTATTAAAAAGAATGTGGCAATTGAACATGTGCTAATAGGGAATAATCTGAAAGATAATAAGTGAAAAAAGCCACAGAAGAGTGTGTTTTCTATGCCACCGTTCTCCACACATGCACACGGAGTGACTAAGCACATCTCGGGAGACCCACAGGACAGTGGTAGCAGGGCCTGCCTTGTTGTGCCCCGTTGCCTTGAGTCCCCCGTGTGGAGCCGCAGTCACCAGGCTCAGTCGCGAGATGCAAGAGCAAAGCAGGTCTTTATCGCTGGCTCGAGCTGGGGTCTCAGTGGCCCGTCAGAACACAGGACTCGGTCTGAGACTCTGAACAAAGTTCCCTTTTTGCTTTTATACTTTTGGAGAGCTGGTAGGGGCTTTCCAAGGGGGGTGGTTTATTGTGACCTTAGCTGATTGGCTGAGGAGGGTCAGGGTCTTGTTGCACATGGGCGTGGCTTGAGCGGGAAACTTCTTACTCAAGATGGAGGACACAAAATGGAGGCAGGGGTCATGTAGGGGACATAGTTATTCAAAATGGGGTAAACAAAATGGAGGCGGGGGTCAAGCTAACCTTCCGGGGGTCCCACAGCCTCTGGGCTGGGGAGCTGCATGGCTCGGAGAAAGAATTGGGAGAGAGACTTCTCACTCTAAATCCTTCTGGGCCTTTTGAATTTTGGTACTCTGTGCATGTGTACTGTGTTTCTATTTTTAGAAATGAAGAATTTAAAAAATAAGTTACTGATATGCTAGGTTCTACCTTGCTTATAAATTGTGCAGTGGTTCTCACAGCCTTCCGGATAAAGTCCAGAATCCTGATTTTCATGTGTACGTGGGTCACATTATGCCCCTTAGCATTTAAGGCCCCGCATGACCTGGCCCCTCCGGTGACCTTCCCAGTCCTGTGATCCAGCCTAGCAAAGCAAAACACAGACACCAGTCCAGGCATGGCCTTTGCCTCTGCCTTCCCCCACATTGCCTTCTACTCGTTATTCAGAACATCCAGGAAGTTCTTTCTTCTGAGAAGCTTTTTCTGAACTCCCCTTCTAGCGTAATTGCCCTTCTGCTGAGCTTATATTGTACGGTTGGTGTGTTTCTGGTGAAATACTGTGCCAGACCTGCTGGGATTATTTGCATGCTCATCTCCCCCATAACCTGTGAACTTCCTGAGAGCAGAGGTGGTACCCCATTGCAGGGGCACCTAGCAAAAGGCATGGCTGAGTGGGTAGCTAGTAAACATTTGTTGAGTGAATAAAAATAGGAATAAATTGTGTTTCTTGATCTATGATATACACATACAACGCATATATGCACCACTGAGTTTTGGCCACCAGTTGAAGATTCTAGTTTGCAGAATCAGTTTTGTTTGGCAGACTGAGAGGATTAGAAATTAAAATTTCAGATTTTAGGGAAAGCTGTCCCCTCTCTGACTGGTTGAGTTGAACGGTTCTGAAGGCATGATTGTCTCACTTCTTCCTACCTCACAGCTTTATATGGTTCTTACTGCTCAAAGCCACTTTTGCAGGGTGGTCCCATAGAACTCACCTGGTGTTTAAAGGCCTTTGAAAGTGAACTAATGATCATTCCTTTAGTTGGATCCCAGGCGATATGCTAAGGCTTTTCATAATCCCATAGCAGCCCGTGATGTGAGCCCTGTTAATAGCTTCATTTTACAGCTAAGCATACTGAAGCTTGGAGACCTTAGGAAGCCAAAGAAGCCACAACTCGTGAGTGATGGAAGCAGGACACGAATGCACGCTGGCCCCAGAGTGTGGACACTCTAACCTGTGACTGGGGAACCCGCTCCCTAGCACCCTCTTTTCATTCCACAGGTGCCAAACAGCAGGTGGTATTTCCTGTGTGCACAGTGGCCTGATCCTCTCCACACACCTGTGAGGTCCTGGTGAGCTCTGAGTCCCTTCCCTGTTGCAGGCTGGGTCTCTAGTGGTCAGACAGTTTAGAAAATTGACTGTCAAATGTTGTATAATGGGTCAGAGGAAGGCTTAGATTTCTCACAGGACCAGAAGATTGGTCCCAGACCTTCTGGCTGCCATGTGACTGGGGGCTGGGAGTTGTAGAGCCTGAAGCCCTTGAGTCAGCTTAGCTAGCCCAGAAGAGAGAATCCTGAGATCTTTTGAGTTTTCTTAGGGCCTCATGCCCTCATCCCTTCATCAGGTCCCAGACCTGCCTCATTAATTGCCTTATGATGCCCCTGAGTAAAGGGTGCTTACAGGAGATGGAAGGTGAAGAGTTTGAGCAGGGCAATAATTATATCAATTGGCCAGCCCATTTATTAACTATCTGCTCATGCCAAGCACCCTACTAAGCACTTCATTTGCATAATCCAGCAAGGTGGGTGCTTGGTTCCCAATCCCATAGGTGAAGAAACTGGGACTGAGAGGGAAGCAAATTGCCTACTGCATACAGCTGACCTAGTAAGTGACAGAGCAGGATCTCAACATAGGTTTTCCATTTCATTCACACATTCATTTACTGAATGCCCGTTATAAGCTATTTCTGTGTGCTCGTGATCAAAACAGACCTAAATTCATGCTCTTAGGGAGTTTACATTCCAGTAATATTAAGATGCAGTCAATACATACTATAACTTACGTGATATAACTAGGCATATCATATTCAAACCGTAGGAAAAGCAAAGAGAAGTTGATTAAGAGCTATGAAAAAATGTCAAAGTAAGGGAGATTGGGAATCGGGGGCGGGGGGTTGGCAGAGGGAGCAGACTGTACTAGAGCCTTGTGCAGAAGGTAATATTTCAGTAGAGATTTGAAGTGTAGAGGAGATGAGCTGGCAATGCAGATCCCTGGGAAAGTGTTCTAGGCAAAGGGAATGGACAGTATAAAGGCAGTTTAATTGCAAGGTGCCTTCCCTTATACCCAGTGCCTTAAAACATAGATGAGTGTGAGAAGACTCCTGTTGTCAAGAAAGGAAAATGCTTGAAAACAGATTGCAAGCCAACCAGAGTGAGAGAGATCTGAACCAGTCCACATAAACCAGCTTAGGGATGGAGACTAACTTCTGAACTCTCGTGAGAAAACAGGCCTCCTTGCCTGTGACCTGAGGAACAAGGAGAAGTAAATATAACCACAGAGGCAGTGGTCACCCTGGTTCTACACCCTCAATTAAAGTCTGCTTGATGCTGCACACCTCTACCGTGGCCTTGGGCTCTGTTTCTGAGGGCATCTCTGATACACTGCCTGGTGCTGGTCCCTTGGGATCATCCACTGGGCAGGTTGGACATGACCAGGTTCTCAGCTTCCTGGTTGGGCTCTGTACTTGTTCCTTGCCTGGTTCCAAAAGAGATGGATCTTCTCAGTGGTGAAGTTTTTGAATCATCTTGATGGAGTACTTGGCTGAGTTGAGGAAGCCTGTTCTCTGACCCTCCATGGAAAGCGAAAGCCAGAACAAATGGATGTAAGAGCTTGTGGGCTGACACCTTGTTTTTTTGTGCTGCACAGTATTGGGCTCTGGGCTTCCTAAGGATCAGTTCAGGTCAAGTACTTGCTGAGGCTGCTCTGTGCCAGCTCTATGCTCTGATTTCAAGGAGTACACAGACTTCTCCAGAGAGACAATTTCATTATGTTTTGCAAGTCTCCACCCTGTTCTGGACCCCATGCATGCCTAAAATATAGAGTGGGAGCAGGCAGGTACTCCACCCTCGGTGTGGTCCCTCTGGGGAGGTTGTCTGGACTTCCTCCTGTTGGCTTGCTCTGATGGTCTTAACTTTCCTTGGTCCTCAGACCTCTTTTGGGGCCTTGGCATACCTCAGTTTGGGAACTATTCTAGAAATATTTCTGCTCAAGCTTGGGCTTCTCTCTTGGACCCAATTCTGGAATTAGACTTATGGATTTTTCCTAATGGCCAGTAAGACAGAGAGATACTCCTAACTCCTCATGAAAGTTGAATGGTAGAGTTTAGAGGAGGGTTTCTGACCAGCCTAAGGTGGTCCTGTAGGCTTCCTGGAGAAAAAGACGCCTGTGTTGATTTGATGCCCCAACCAGGAAGGCCTTTGGTCTGGGTATGTGGTCTAGCCTTAGTAAGGAGACCAGGTGTCCCCTTGTGTAGACAGTCCTTGCCTGCTAATCCTTCTGCTCTCTTAACAGATTTATTCCTAAAGAGGAGACAATCATTTTCTGGTCCAGCATATAAAAGGCTTGAAAGTCAATAAGAAAAAGATTGAACAAACAAAATCAGTTACTCTTCTTATATCCATCAGTGAATTGAAGTCATAGGGCAGAGTGCTGCCTACAAATTGTAGAGACAGGTAAATACAGAGAATCAAAACCTACTAAAAGCAAAAGCTCAGGAAAGGAAGCCAGATGGTGGAGCCAGTACCAGGGATGAACTGCTGGAGGCTCTGTGTAGACAGACAAGCTTGAAAGTTAAAAATTTCAGGAGGGCCCAGTCTTAGAGATTATTCCAACATTTTGGTGAGTTTTACCTATAGCCCAGGTCCCCACAGTAAGGAGTGATGAAAAATCTCTGTGCTTCCAGCAGCAGGAATGGAATAGTAGATATTTTGAAAATCTTCCCAAAACATTTTGTTCTTAACATGGCCTGCTCTCAAGAGATTCTGTTTAAACAGAGCCTGACTGGAGTTTTACCAGAGCCCAACTGACCCAGGGAAGGGAAATTGCAGCCCATTGCAGCTTTTCATGAAGTCCAGCCCTTTAGCCTTTATGCTTCAGATGAGGAGGAGGGGAGAAACCCGACAAGTAGGAATTAATGGTTGTGAAGGTCAAAGCCCAGGAATAAAGACTCACTGAAGACTGACAACAAATTATTGGATTGTAGAATGCTCCCTTTCCCCCAATACCTTATCACCACATCAGTAGGGCCCCTGCATAATAAGATGGGATTACAGTGGAAAGAACTGCACATCTCAGACTTTATTTTTTTTATTTTTTATTTTTTTAGGAGAGCAAGGTACAGGCTTTTATTTAGAGATAAAGTGAAAGGATAGAGCTCCCAGCTCATGCCAGGAGGGGATAAGAGAGTCCCTCAGACTTTATTTTAAAGGTCTTTAGGGAAACAAAATGGGAGACAAGAACAAGGATACCAGGGGAAATTTTAGCCTCTAACACCTTCAGCTACAGCAAACAGTAAACACAGCCTAACTCCAAGCCAGACAAACATAAAGTCTCATTCTAAAGACCCAATTTACCTCAGTTCCTTTGCATAGTATATCATGTCTGGCTTTCAGCATAAAACTATAAGGCATACTAAGAGACAAAAACAGCTTGGACAGAGAAAGCATCAGAACCAGACTCAGACATGACAAAGATGTTGGAAATATCAGACTGGTAATTTAGAACAACCAATTAATTTGCTAAGGGCTGTAATGGAAAAAGTGGTCAACATGCAAGAACATGGGTAATATAAGCAGCAGAGAGATGGAAACTCTTAAGAGACAATCAAAAGGAAATTCTAGAAACCAAGAACACTGTAGCAGAAATGAATGCTTTTAATGGGGTCATCAGTGAACTGTACATGGCCAAATAAAGAATCAGTGAGCTTGAACATATGACAGTGGTAACCTCCACAAATGAAATGCAGAGAGAAAAGGGGATGAAAGATGCAGTGGCATATCCAAGAACTGTGGGATAATTATAAAATGTGTAGTATACACATAATGGGATTACTAAAAGAAGGAAAAGGAACAGAAGAAATATTTGAAGTCATAATGACTGAGAATTTTCCAAAATTAATGACAGATACCAAACCACACATCTAGGAATCTCAGAGAATACTAAGCAGGATAAACACCAAAAAATCTACAATTGCGTATATCATATTGAAACTGCAGAAAAATCATGTAAGATGAAAATCTTGAAAGAAGCCAGAGGGGAAAAACATTACCTATAAAGGAAGAAGGGTAAGAATTTCATCAGACTTTTCTTTAGAAACCACATAAGTAAGAAAAGTGGATTAAAGGTGGTGGCGTGAGAGGTAAGACAGAGGCCTCCTCCCAAAACCACATATACTACGAGAATATAGCTAATACAACTGATCCTGAAAAAGCAACAGGAAAGAAGGCTGCATCAGACTGCATACACCTGGAGAAAAGAGCAGACCTCACAGAATAGGGTAATGTACCAAAGCTGTGACCTGGAGGGGCCCAAGCCCTTCCCCCACCCCAGCTCACTGGCAGGAGGAAGAGAAACGGAGCTGGGAGGGGCTGGAGGCCTAGGACTGCTGAACACACAGCCCTGCGGGTCTGCTCTGGGAGCCCGAATCGACATTGCATGGTGCTCTGGAGATTAGTGGGATTGGAAAGCTGAGACAGGGGAATACTTGGAAAGACTGAGATTCCAGCCACTTGTGGAAAACGGATCCACATCTGGCTGCTCTAGGACAAAAGAAAAGTGGGCAGTCTGAGAGACTTTAACAGTGAGACAGCAGCTAAAGGGGCAAAGATTACACAGAACTTTCTGCTCAGGAGTAAGGACAGGTGGACAAAATTGGGTGCACTCTGTCCAGCAGGTTGGGAAATTAAAGGAGTTTCAGGTGCTCCACCCCCATGGCTGGCTATGCAGCTCTGAGGCCCCCCACTGTGATATGCAGCCTGCTGTGCCTTCTTCCTGGCTGGTCAGCATCAGCTTGCAAACCAGCATCCCCTGCCCTGGTGTCAGGCCAGCCAGAGGGAGGCCCCGCCTACAGAAGCTACAAATGCAAAGCATAGAGGCTTATACCTGTGCACTCGGCCTACTGGTTCTAGCAGTGGAGACAGGCACAACAGCTGGGAAGCAGGAAACAGCTCTTTCCTCCCCACAGACACCAGCACTGCTCCCCTGCGACCCCCAACGCCGCTCCAGGGGCTGAGCAGCTCCAGATAGAGCTTCTGGGCACTAGAGGGCTCCACATACAAATAGGAAATGCCAAAGGAACCTAGTTCAAATTAAAATCCTACAAACACCAGAAAAAGGGCCAAGTGAAACTGAACTCAATCTTCCTGAAAGAGATTTCAAAGTAAAAATCATAACCATGCTCATGGAGGTACAGAAAAATATTCAATAACTCAGGGACGAATTCAGGAGTGAGATTCAATCATTAATGAATACAATACCTGAAATGAAACAATGGAGAGATTTAAAAGCAGATTAGATGAAGTAGAGGAGATGGTAAATGTAATAGAAATTAGAGAAGAGGAATACGAAGATGCTGAAGAACAGAGAAAAAGGATCTCTAGGTATGACAATATTGAAAGAACTGTGACCATCCAAACGGAACAATATTTGCATTATAGGGGTACCAGAAGAAGAAGAGGGAGAAAAAGGGATGGAAGGTGTCTGAGGAGGTAATTGCTGAAAACTTCCCCATTCTGGGGAAAGAGATAGTCTCTCAGGCCATGGAGGTGCACAGATCTACCAACACAAGGGACCCAAGGATGACAGAACCAAGACATATAATAATTAAAATGGCAAAAGATCAAGGATAAAGACATACTATTAAAAGCAGCCAGAGAGAGAAAAAAGATTACATACAAAGGAAAACCCATCAGGCTATCATCAGACTTCTCATCAGAAACCTTACAGGCCAGAAGGGAGTGGCATGATATATTTAATACAATGAAGCAGAGGGGCCTGGAACCAAGAATAACTGGAAACATTATCATTTAAATATGAAGGATGGATTAAATAATTTCCAGCTAAGCAAAAGCTGAGAGAATTTGTCTCCCACAAACTGTCTCTACAGTGTATTTTGGAGGGACTGCTATAGATGGAAGTGTTCCTAAGGCTAAATAGATCTCATCAGAGGAAATAAAACCACAGTAAAGAAAGTAGAACTATGAATTATTAAGCAAATGAAAAATCAAATCAACTACCCCCAAAGTCAGACAAGGGATAGACAAAGAGTACAGAATATGATATCTAATATATCAAGAATGGAGGAGGAAGAAAAAGGAGGAAATAAAGAAAGAACCTTTAGATTGTGTTTGTAATAGCATACTAAGTGAGTTAAATTAGACTGTTAGACTTTAAGTAAGTTACTTTTGAACCTTTGGTAACCATGAATCTAAAGCCTGCAATGGCAATAAGTACATATGTATCGATGATCACCCTAAATGTAAATGGTCTGAATGCACCAATCAAAAGACATAGAGTCACTGAATGGATAAAAAAATAAGACCCATCTATATGCTGCCTACAAGAGACTCACTTCAAACCCAAAGGCATATGCAGACTAAAAGTGAAGGGATGGAAAAAGATATTTCATGCAACTAATAGCGAGAAAAAAGCAGGAGTTGCAGTACATGTATCAGACAAAATAGACTTCAAAACAAAGAAAATAACATGAGACAATGAAGAACATTACATAATGATAAAAGGGTCAGTCCAACAAGAGGATATAACCATAAATATTATGCACCCAAGACAGGAGCACCTATATATGTGAAACAAATACTAACAGAATTGAAGGGAGAAATAGAATGCAATGCATTCATTTTAAGAGACTTTAACACACTGCACACTCCAAAGGACAGATCAATCAGACAGAAAATAAGTTAGGAGACAGAGCCACTGAACAAGACATTAGAACAGATGGACCTGACAGCTACAGAGCACTCCACCCCAAAGCAGCAGGATACACATTCTTCTCAAGTGCATATGGAACATTTTCAAAAATAGATCACATATAAGGCCACAAAAAGAGCCTCAGTAAATTCAAAAAGATTGAAATTGTACCAACCAGTATCTCAGACCACAAAGGTATGAAACTAGAAATAAACTACGCAAAGAAAACAAAAAAGTGCACAAACACATGGAGGCTTAACAACATGCTCCTAAATAACCAATGGATCAATGACCAAATAAAAACAGAGACCAAGCAATATATGGAGAAAAATGAAAACAATAACTCAACACTACAAAATCTGAGACTCAGCAAAGGCTGTGCTAATAGGGAAGTATATTGCAGTACAGGCCTACCTCAGGAAAGAAGAAGAATCCCATATGAACAGTCTAAATTCACAATTAATGAAACTAGAAAAAGAAGAACAAATGAGGCCCAATGTCAGTAGAAGGAGGGACATAATAAAGATTAGAGCAGAAATAAATAAAATCGAGAGGAATAAAATAATAGAATGAATGAAAGCAGGAACTAGTTCCTTGAGAAAATAAACAAAATAGGTAAGCCCCTAGCCAGACTTATCAAGAAAAAAAGAGAGTCTACACACATAAACAGAATCAGAAATGAGAAAGGAAAAATCACTGCAGATACCACAGAAATACAAAAAATTATTAGAGAATACTGTGAAAAATTATATACTAATAAACTGGATAACAGAAGAAATGGACAACTTTCTAGAAAAACTACAACCTTCCAAGGCTGACCAAGGAAGAAACAGAAAATCTGAACAGACCAATTACCAGCAATGAAATTGAATTGGTAATCAAAAAACTACCTAAGAACAAAACTCCTGGACCAGATGGATTCACCACTGAATTTTATCAAACATTTAGTGAAGACCTAAAACCCATGCTCCTTAAAGTCTTCCAAAGAGTAGAAGAGGAAGGAATACTTCCAAACTCATTCTATGAGGCCAGCATCACCCTAATACCAAAACCAGGCAAAGACACCACAAAAAAAGAAAATTACAGACCAGTATCCCTGATGAACATAGATGCAAAAGTGTTCAACAAAATATTAGCAAACCGAATTCAGAAATGCATCAAAAAGATCATCCATCATAATCAAGTAGGATTTATTCCAGGGATCCAAGGATGGTACAGTATTAGGAGATCCATCAACATCATCCACCACATCAACAAAAAGAAGGACAAAAACCACATGATCATCTTCATAGATGCTGAAAAGCATTTCACAAAATTCAACATCCATTCATTATAAAAACTCTCAACAAAATGGGTATAGAGGGCAAGTACCTCAACATAATACAGGCCATATATGACAAACCCACCACCAACATTGTATTTAACAGCAAAAAGCTGAAAGCTTTTCTTTTAAGATAGGGAAGACAAGGATGCCCACTCTCCCCACTTTTATTCAGCATAGTTTTGGAGGTCCTAGCCATGGCAATCAGACAACACAAAGAAATAAAAGGCATCCAGATTGGCAAGGAAGAAGTCAAACTGTCCCTGTTTGCAGATGACATGATATTGTACATAAAAAATCCTAAAGAATCTACTCCAAAACTACTAGATCTAATATCTGAATTCAGCAAAGTTGTGGGATACAGAATTAATACACAGAAATCTGTTACTTTCCTGTAGACTAACAATGAACTAGCAGAAAGAGAAACCAGGAGAAGAATTCCATTCACAGTTGCATCAAAAAAAACACAAAATACCTAGGAATAAACCTAACCAAGGAAGTGAAAGATCTACACCCTGAAAACTACAAGACACTCATGAGAGAAATTAAAGAAGATACCATAAATGGGAACACATCCTGTGCTCATGGATAGGAAGAATTAATATTGTCAAAATGGCCATCCTGCCTAAAGCAAGGGTGGAGGATATGAACAGACAATTCTCCAAAGAAGAAATTCAGATGGCCAGCAGGCATATGAAAAGATGCTCCATATGAAAAGATGCTCCACATCGCTAATTATCAGGAAAATGCAAATTAAAACCACTATGAGATATCACTTCGCACCAGTAAGGTTGGCCAACATCGAAAAGTCTAGGAACAACAAATGCTGGATTCAATGCAATCCATATAAAAATACCAACATCATTCTTCAGTGAACTAGATCAAATAGTTTTAAAATTCATATGGAACCACAAAAGACCCTAAATAGCCAAAGCAAACCTGAGAAGGAACAATAAACTTGGGTATGGGGGGGATTATTATGCTTGTCGACTTCAAGCTCTACTACAAAGCCACAATAATCAAGACAATTTGGTACTCGCACAAGAACAGACCCATAGACCAATGGAACAGAATAGCCCAGATATAAATCCAAGCATATGTAGTCAATTAATATATGATAAAGGAGCCATGGACATACAATGGGGAAATGACAGCCTCTTCAACAACTGGTGTTGGCAAAACTGTACACCTACATGCAAGAGAATGAAACTGGATTATTGTCTAACCACATACACAAAAGTAAATTCAAAATGGATCAAAGACCTGAATGTAAGTCATGAAACCGTAAAACTCTTAGAAGACAACATAGGTAAAAATATGAATGTAATAAACATGAGCAACTATTTTCTGAATGCATCTCCTTGAGCAAGGGAAACAAAAGGAAAAATGAACACATGGGACTACACCAAACTAATAAGCTTCTGTACAACAGAGGACACCATCAGCAGAACAAAAAGGCATCCTACAGTATGGGAGAATATATTTGTAAACAACGTATCTGACAAGGGGCTAACATGCAAAATGTATAAAGAACTCACATGCCTCAACACCCAAAAAGCAAATAAGCCTATTAAAAAATGGGTGGAGGATATGAACAGACAATTCTTCAAAGAAGAAATTCAGATGGCCAACAGGCACATGAAAAGATTCTTCACATTGCTAGTTATCAGGGAAATGCAAATTAAAACCACTGTGAGATATCACCTCACACCAGTAAAGTTGGTGACATCAAAAAGTCTAGGAACAACAAATGCTGGTGATGATGTGGAGAAAGTGTAACCCTCCTACACTGCTGGTAGGAATGTAAACTAGTTCAACCATTATGGAAAGCAATATGGAGGTTCCTTGAAAAACTAAAAATAGAAATACTATTTGACCTGGGAATTCCCCTCCTAGGAATTTACCCAAAGAAAATAAGTTCTCAGATTCAAAAAGACATATGCATCCCTATGTTTATTGCAGCACTGTCTACAGTAGCCAAGATAGGGAAGCAACCTAAGTGTCTATCAGTAGATGAATGGATAAAGAACAGTGGAATACTATTCAGCCATAAGAAAGAAGCAAATCCTACCTTTTGCAACAACATGGATGGAGCTAGAGGGTATTATGCTCAGTGAAATAAGTCAGGCAGAGAAAGAGAAATATCAAATGATTTCCCTCATTTGTGGAGTATAACAATGAAGAAAAACAGAAGAAACAAAACAGGAGCATACTCACAGATTCTGGAAATGTAGAGCTTTGGAAGGAGGTATAAATGAAGGTAAAATAAAGTCTTTTTCTTCACTGATCTAACAAACAACGGTTTGTTCAAAATAATAACAGTAACTATGTATTCGGTGATTATAGCTTATGAGCAAGTGAAATGAATGACAACAATTTATAAAAGTAGGGAGGAACTGGAAATACTGCTCGAGGTACTTTCGCTATCTGTGAAGCGGTATAATGCTATTTGAAAGCGGACTTAGATTAGCTGTAAATGTATATCACAAACTCTAGGGCAACCACTAATAAAGTTAAAAATATAGTATTCTGTACTTGCTTCATATATTTGGGTACCCTGATATTGGTATATTTTATGATTGTTATATAACATTATGATTTATAATTGTTATAACCTCTTGATAAATTGCCCTTTTTATCATCATATGACCTTCTTTGTCCCTTGTTAAGTTTTGGCTTAAAGTCTGTTTCTTCTGATATAGGCATGTCTATCCCTGCTGTCTTTTGGGTTTCACTTGCATGGAGTATCTTTTTCCATTCTTCTTTAAGCCTTATGTGTGTCCTTAAAGCCAAAGTGAGTCTCTTATAGGCAACATATAGTTGGATGTTTTTGTTTGTTTTGTTATTTATTTGTTTGTTTTTAATTTTGATATTGTTAATGTACAATTACTTGAACAACATTATGGTTACTAGACTCCCCCTATTATTCAAGTTTCCCCAACCTACCCAGTTACAGTCACTGTCCATCAGCACAGTAAGATGCTATAGAATCATTACTTGTCTTCTCTGTATATACTGCCTTTCCCGTGTCCCCCCCTCCCCCGCTACATTACATGTGCTAATCTTAATGTCCCGTTTTCCCCCTTATCCCTCACTTCCAACCCATCCTCCCCAGTCCCTTTCCCTTTGGTAACTGTTAGTCCATTCTTGGTGTTCTGTGAGTCTGCTGCTGTTTTGTTCCTTCAGTTTTTTCTTTGTTCTTATACTCCACAGATGAGTGAAATCACTTGATACTTGTCTTTCTCCGCCTGGCTTATTTCACTGAACATAATACCCTCTAGCTCCATCCATGTTGTTGCAAATGGTAGGATTTGTTTTCTTCTTATGGCTGGATAATATTCCATTGTGCATATGTACCACATCTTCTTTATCCGTTCATCTACTGAGGGACCCTTAGGTTGCTTTCATTTCTTGGCTATTTTAAATAGTGCTGCAATAAACATAGGGATGCATATGTCTTTTTCAAACTGGGCTTCTGCATTCTTAGGGTAAATTCCTAGGAGTGGAATTCCTGGGTCAAATGGTATTTCTATTTTGAGTTTTTTGAGGAACCTCTATACTGCTTTCCACAATGGTTGAACTAATTTACATTCCCACCAGCAGTGTAGGAGGTTTCCCCTTTCTCTGCATCCTTGACAACATTTGTTGTTGTTTGTCTTTTGGATGTTGGCCATCCTAACTGGTGTGAAGTGATATCTCATTGTGGTTTTAATTTGCATTTCTCTGATGATTAGCGATGTGGAGTATCTTTTCATGTGCCTGTTGACCATCTGAATTTCTTCTTTGAAGAAGTGTCTGTTTAGATCCTCTGCCCATTTTTAATTGGCTTATTTGCTTTTTGTTTGTTGAGGTATGTGAGCTCCTTATATATTTGGATCTCAACCCCTTATCGAATATGTCATTTATGAATATATTCTCCCATACCGTAGGATGTCTTTCTGTCTACTGATGGTGTCTTTTTCTGTACAGATGCTCTTTAGTTTGATATAGTCCCACTTGTTCATTTTTGCTTTTGTTTCCCTTATGCTTTGTGTCTCTAGCTGTTGTAGGCAGGGCCTTCCTCTGGCTGGCCTGACGCCAGCACAGTGACTGCAGGTTTGCGAACTGGTGCTGGCAGGCCAGGAGGGAGGCGCAGCAGGCTGCATGTCACAGTGGGCGGCCTCGGAGCTGAGTAGGCAGCCAGGGGGATGGAGCGCCTGAAGCTCCTCAAAGTTACCAACCAGGTGGGCCGAGCGCACCCGGAGAACCTTGTCCAGCTCTCCCCTCCCCCACGGCGCATCCTCCGCACAAACCCCGCCCCTTCAGCAGCCCTCTCGCTGCTAGGAAGCCTCCCCGACCGCCTGCCTTTCCCTTGTCCCAAGAGTGGCCAGGTGTGGATCCCCGCCTCCACAAACAGCTGGAATCTCAGTCTCTCAAGCACTCCACCTGTCCGAGCTCCCCAATGCCCAGAGCACCACACCGTGTAGGTTTCTGCCCCCAAAGCAGACCTCCAGGGCTGGGGGTTCAGCAGTCCCAGGCTTCCACCCCCTCCCCCGCTCCGTTTCTCTTCCTCCCGCCTGTGAGCCGGGGTGCAGGTGGGGCTTGGATCACGCCGGATTACAGCTTTCGTGCGTTACCCTGTTGGGTGAGGTCTGTATGCAGTCTGGTTCAGCCTTCTTTCTTGTTGCCGTTTTAGGGTTAGTTGTATAAATTAACTACATATTCATACTATTTGTGGTTTTGGGAGGAGTTCTCCATCTCACCTCTCACGCCGCCATCTTGAATCGTTTCTTTTTTTTTTTTATCCATCTAGCCACTCTGCCTTTTCACTGGAGAATATAATCTACTTACATTTGAAGTAATTTTTTATTAGTGAGGACTAACGACATCTTACTGTTTTCTGGCTTTTTCATAGTTCCTTTGTTTCTTCCTCTCTTGCTGCTTTCCTTTGTGATTTGGTGATTTTTCTGTAATGATATGCTCTGATTCCCTTCTCTTTATCTTTTGTGTATCTACTATAGGTTTTTGTTTTGTGGTTACCATGAGGCTTACATAAAACATCTTATGGATACAACAGTCTATTTTTTTTAATTAAATTATCATTGATACACAATCTTATGAAGGTTTCACATGAACAGCATTATGGTTTCCACGTTCACCCATATGATCAAGTCCTCACTCCCCCACTGCAGTCACTGTCCATCAGTGTAGTAAGATGCTATAGTCATTACTTGTCTTCTCAGTGCTTTACTGCCTTCCCCATGACCTACCTATACTGTGAATGCTAATTATGGTGCCCCTTAATCCCCTTCTCCCTCCCCAACTCCTCCTCTTTGGTAACCACTAGTCTCTTCTCTGAGTCTGTGACTCCACTGCTATTTTGTTCCCTTAGTTTTGCTTTACAAATCTATTTTATACTGCTAACAACTTTTACTTAAAACACCTTGAAGAAAACTCTTACCTTTGCTCCCCCTTATTTTATGTTTTTGATGTCATTGTTTACCTTTTTATATAATGGATTGGTTGACAAATTATTGTAGCTATAATTATAGCTTTAACCTTTATATAAAGTGGTTAACACACCACATTACAGTATTGTTCTGAATTTGGCTGTATACTTACCTTTACCAGTGTGTCGTGTATTTTCGTGTCACTAATTATCATACTTAAATTTCAGCTTGAATAACTCCTTTCAGCATTTTTTGTAAGGCAGGTCTAGTAGTGAACTCCCTCAGCTTTTGTCTGGGGCAATCTTTATCTTTTCTTCATTTCTGAAGGATAGCTTTGCCAGATAGAATATTCTTGGTTGGAAGTTTTCTTCTTTTAACACTTTGGGTATATCATCCCACTCTCTCCTGGCCTGTTAAGATTTCTGCAGAGAAGCCCACCAATAACTGCATAGGTGTTCCCTTGTAAATGACAAGCTTTTTTCTCTTGCCACCTTTAAGACTCTTTGATTATTGGCACTTTTATCATAAGTATCTTGGAGGTCTCGAAGTTGGGTTTTAGTGACCTATGAGCTTCATTAATTTTGATACCTAAATTTCTTCCCAGATGTTGGAATTCCCAGCCATTGTTTCATTAAATAAGCTTTCTGCCCTCCTCCTCCTTCTCTTCTCCTTTTGGGACTCCCAATAATTTGCAAATTGCTTCTTTTGGTGGTATCTTTTAGATCATATAGGCTGTCTTGCCAATGGGTTTCAACCCCAGGCAAGTTTGCTATGGATTCGATATGACCAAAGAAATTGACAGCAAAATGTTCTTTGGGGTGAAAGGTTTTATTACCCGGCTTGTTCTCCGGCGGTAGGTCGAGCACTAGCGTCTCTGCCTCTGCCCAGAGCACTGGGCCGAGCTGTCTATATAGTTCAATAATAGCTTATTGCCTAAAGGTGTGGAAGCAGTAATCTAGCAACAGGCCAGTTACATCATCAGGTGGTTTAAGTTCAGTGAGGATCCTGGCCATAGGAATCCCAACTTCCCCACATAGGCTTTCTTCACTTTTTAAATTTTTTTCTTTGTTATCCTCTGACTAGATAATTTCAAAGTTCCTGTCCTCTAATTCACAAATTCTTTCTCCTTAACTGACCCATTCTGCTATTGATACTCTGTATTGCATTTTTCATTTCATTCCTGTATTCTTCAGCTCCAGAATTTGGTCCTTTTTTTTTTATATCCATCTCTTTGTTAAGCTTCCTATTGTATGTGTGTATTGTTTTCCTGATTTCATTGAATTGTCTTTCTGTTTTTTCCTGTAACTCCTTGAGCTTCCTTAAAAGAGCTATTTTGAATTACCCAGTGCAGATCTCCATGACTTTAAGGTCAGTCATTGAAAGGTTATTGTGATCCTTTGGTGGTATCATGTTTCCCTTGATTTTTCATGCTCCTTGAAGCCTTATACTATTGTCTTTACATTTGCAGTAGTAGTTGCTTCCTCCAATCTTTATTAACTAACTTTAGGAGAGAAATCCCTTCCATCAGTCCTGCTAGAGATTATGAGGGTCTCTCAGACCTTTTATGGATTTGCCTCCTTCAGACTTGTTGCTCCTCTTGTGGCAAAATTCTTAAGGTTGTATACCTTCTCTTGATATTGCAGTACATCAGGTCAGGTACTGACAGCCAAGCCACCCTTTTTTTTCCCCAAAGGTGGAGCTAAAGGTTAACTTTGTGTTTTCTCCCTGGCCTGCAGACTCAGGCTGGCTTTCTGCACATGCTCACTAGTCATCTGCCAAAGCTCACCCTTGCCACCGTTAGGAGTGTGCACTGAGAGCAGGCACAGAGTGGAGGTGTATGGAGCACTGCAAGCACCTGTGGAGCAGTAGGGGGATCTGCAGGCAAGGTGTCCCCAGCTGCTTATGGTTGGGTTTCTTTTGGAGTCTGCAACACAGTGAGCAGTATCTGCACCCCTTTAATTGCTTTCAAGAGTCCTATCTGCCACTATCCCAGCTTTCTCCCAGCACCCCCATCACTCCCAGTCATGCAGTTCACAACTCAGTATTCTGGATGAAGTGAGTGAGAAATGGACCTCTTTGGCAATGTTCTGCATAGCTGGAGAAGCCACGTGCTTACTCACATGTTTTCATTTTCCCTGTGGAAGAAATCATGGACTCAGAGCGTCTCACTTGGCATTGAACTGTGCTGCCTTGGGGAAGGGGTGACATGGATAAAATCAAACTGTTCCTCTTTCCCTCTTCAGTGTGTCCAAACTTATATGTGCTGGAACTTCTCCACTGGAAACCTGGACAAAAGCTCTGTTGTCTTCGGGTGATTGTATAAGTATTCTCCAGATTCTCCCAGACAGTGGCTGAGAGGGACTGGAGTCACTTCACAGGCCACTGCAGTGTCCACAGCTGGGACCGTCATCTGTATTCCTGTTACCTGATGTACAGGTTGGCAAGGCTCCCTCTGGGCCGCTCTGCATATGGTGCTGGATCCTAAAGCTCCCACAGGGCACTTTTGTCTGTGGAGGGATGCTAAATTGTGGTTGTTCATTGGGCAGATATGTGAGGGGTATCTTTTTCAGCCATGTTGCTGATGTCACCTCACTTTTAAAATTCTTACTCATTACCATGAATATTTACCTGGCACAATATTCCTCTCCTCTCTCTTCTTGTTCATGTGTTTATGGATGGAAATGATCTGAGGAAGACTGAGGCTGGTTGTCTGATGTTTAAATAAGGATGGCATAAAAGTTTGAATAACATTGAATGGGAGAAAAGGAATATTGCAATGTTATCTTGCATTTTACCAGGAGTCTGTAGAAAGAAGGAAAGTAGAGCGAGAACCATTAATGGAAAGTCAACATTTAACTCTGATATGCAGTCACCAAATATGTCAGTGAGGATGTCTATTTCTAATAACACCCACTTATCTTAATTTCTCCTCTTTGGCATCCTGGGGCTAGAAGATGTGCACATCTCCATTGGGTTCCCCTTTCCTCTGTATGTGTGGTTGCATTCCTGTGAAATGCTACTGTCTTGTTTGTATCCTGACTGCGCATACTTTCCATAAGCCCATGTGCTATTTTCTGTATTGGATTCTATTGACTTGGGCCTGGCCATGGCCACCGCTCCTAAAATTCTGGGCACCTTCTGGTTCACTCTCAGGGAGCTAGATAGACAGACAGACATATAGACAGATAATAAATAGATTTAGTAAAAAAACTTACAGTAAATACCATTTAAAAAAACCTTACCTGTTAACCATTTTTAAGCATGCACTTCAGTAGTGTTAACTATATTCACAATGTGTGTAATGAATCTCTAGAATTCATTTTTCAAAACTGGAGCTCTATAGCCATTGAACAACTCTCCCCACCCCCAAACCCCTGACAACCACCATTCTATTTTCTGTTTCTATGATATTGACTACTTTAGATACCTCACGTAAGTGTAATCACACGTATTTGTCTTTTTGTGACTGGTTCATTTCACTTAGTTCATTCATGTTGTGGCCTGTGTCAGTACTGTACTCCATTTTGTGGTTGAATAACATTTCATTGTTTGATTAACCATATTTTGTTTATCCATCAGTTGGTGAACATTTGCGTTGTTTCCACCTCTCAGCTCTTAAGAACAGTGCTGCTATGAACATCTGTGTACAAGGTTTTTGTGTGGCTATGTTTTCACTTCTTTTGGATATACACCTAGATGTGGAATTGCTAGGTTTATGGTAATTGGTTTCCTCAGCTGAGAAAGTGCCAGACCACTTTCCAAAGTAGCTGTAACACTTTTACATCCCTACCAGCAGCTATGAGGGTTCCAATTTCTCCACATCCTTGGCAACACTTACTTTTACCTGATTTATTTATTCCAGCACTCTTTTCAGTGCAAAGTGAAACCTTATTGTGATTTTTATTTGCATTTCCCTAATGGTTAGTGATGTTGAGCATTAGCCATTTACAAATCTTCCTTGGAAAAATGTCTTTCTAAATCCTTTGCCCATTTTTAAATTGGGTTATCCTTTTATTATTGAGTTGTAAGAGTATATCTTTTAGATATAAGCCCCTTATCAGAATTGCAGATATTTGTAGATCATCTTTTCAGTCTTTTTAATATAGGCAAAGTATATCTACAAATTTCCCTCTGGTTGCTATTTTCACTCTTAAGTGTTGGTATGTTGTGTATTCATTTTCATTCATCTCACAGTATTTCTTTGTGATGAGTCTCTTCTGTATTGCTGCTTTTGAAATTTTCCGTCTTTGGAGAGTTTGATTTTGATGTGTCTGGGTATGGATCTCCATGAGTTAGTCATACTTAGAGTTCATGGAGCTTCTTAAATGTGTAGATTAATTTTTGTCACAAAATATGGGAAGTTTTGAGCCATTATTTCTTTAAATATTCTCTCTGCTCTCTGTCCTTATATATGTTTGTATACTGCATGGTGTCCCATATGTGCCTGAGCCTCTGTTGACTTTTCTTCATTCTTCTTCCTAGTCCTCAGAATATTAATTTTGATGGACTTATCTTCAAGTTTGCTGATTTCTTCTGCCTGGTCATATCTGCTGATGAGGGCCCTCTAGTGAATTTATCTCAGTTATTGTACTTTCCAACTCTTTTTAGTTACTGTCTATAAATCCTGTCTCTTTACTGATATTCCCTATTTGGCGAGACATCATTCTTGTATATTCTTTCCTTTAGTTATTTGGACATGTTTTTCTTTAGCTCTTTGAACATATTTAAAACAGCTGATTCAAGATATGGTACTAGGGTAAGTTAAAAACACTATAAAGCTTGCTGTTCTTTCCAAGATCCTACTGTTTCTTAACTGAATGTTTTCTGGGTTGCTGCAAGCCTTTGGTTAATTTCCAGGGTTGTGAGAAAGTTGATTCTGATAATATGTGGCAGTTTTTTCATTGCTTTTATGGAGGGAGCAAACTTTTGATGGTTCTTACTGGGTTACTTTTGTTGATCCCTGGCTTGGATTCTGATCTGAACAAACTACAAAGAGCTATTTTTTGAGGCAATTGATAAAAACTGAGCAGACTTGTTAGCAGATTATTAAAATTTTTATTCTGATAGGAAAATTGCATTTAGGATATATGTGTAAGATATAGGTATAATATATATCCATCCCATCTGTTACATAGTGGCATTTAGAGTTTGCTTTGCTTTGCTTCCAAATGCTTCAGCTCACATGCAGGAGGAGGAGGTGTGGGAAGAGAGATAGGAAATAATGGCACATGTTGATAGTTGTTGGAACTGGGTGATGGGTACATGGAGGTTCACTTCCAATTTTATTTTTGTGCTTGAAAATTTTCTATAATGTTTTTAAAAAGAGGAAGGAGACCCTTGGGTCCAAACAAGACTGCCTTGAACTGGGAAAAAAAATTGAGTCCCTGACTGACCTTAGGTAGAAGACAGGTAGGGTGTGGGTGGTGAGAGACCGAAAGCTAGAGAGAAAGAATCAATCAGGCACCCCCGTGATAAAGGGACAAGTTATATTGCAAGTAAAGACATGTAACCGTCTCTGGGTCTGGACTGACTGCCAAGTCCAGGCTGATTCCTAGCTGCAGCTCCTGATTCCATGGTCTAAACCACTATACTCAACCCCCTCCCAGGGTAGTGGGAAAGACTTCTTTCCTGGGACTGGCAAAATAAAGTGCTCTGTCCTGAGACCATTCTATTTGACTTGAACAGCGCTATGACCAAGACCCAAAGCTGGAGCTATGTTTGCACAGGGTGATGGGCCTCCAAGGGCGGAGGCCTGGGATGAGGCAAGTCCTGTCCTCCTGAGGGGCCCATAGTCTCAAGACTATCACTGGAAAAAGGGAGGTTTCTCTGATGACTCTGGACTAAGTCAGTGAAGCTCCAGTAATATAAATGGCACCATATTCTTTACACCATATTCTAAATACAAGGACTTCACATCCTGAGGGTGAGTGTGTGAGAGATCCACCCACAAGAGTTTCCACAGGCCAGGCCAGCCAAGGCCCGGGGCACTGGGCGCTCCCATATTCAAGGCCCAAGGGAAACCTACCTAGCCTGCTTTGCTTTACAAACGGGGAGAAGAGTCACCAGGGAAGACAGGTGCCCTGTGGCCTCAGCTGTAGGGAAAGGGTGTGATAAATGGGAGCCAAAGAAAGGCAGTCAAAACCTGCCATTCTTTGACTTCACCCAGGAGGAGAAACAGGAAATATATTTCAAGACACAAAAATCCCCTGGACTTGTCTTTGGACCCATCTGGGGGATGCGAACCTGCTCTGCAGCCTGCGTAGGAGAGGAGTAACTAAAGGAGGAGCTGGTGGGGACAGTTTGGCAAAGACAAGCTGTAGGGCCCCTGAGGGAGGATGGCAGAGCTGACCCCCTGACACACACGCAGCCACAGTCCCAGTGAGTGAAGCTGTCATCACGGGGAGAAGAGCTGAATGGTGCCCAAGACAGTAACACAAAGTTCCTTAGCACATCAGGGCTTTTCACTGTGCAGCAGGGGGGCTGGCGAGTATAGTGGCCAGTGGCCAGTAGACCCTGTAACATCTGAACAGAATGGGGAAGGGGAGCACAAGACAAAGAGGATCTGAGGACATCACTACTCTGCCCCGCTGTGTTCTTACCACCACCACCGTTTTGGGCAGAACAAGAATGGCTCCCTAGTGAGAGGCAAGTCTGGAATGTCTAGGAAATAAATCTGCACGTCACCTTGGAAAACAAAGGGCTAGAAGTTGCCACACATCTTCAATGTGAAGCCAAATTTGAAACCAGGACCCTGTGTACTGCCACACAGAGTCCCTAACTGAAGGTGCCTGTGACCCCAGGTCCATATTACAACTATCTGACTAAAGAACAGCTTTATTGGTAACCTGAGGGAACAAAGGTTACTTCTAGGAGGTGTCAGCCAGCAAGGCCTTCTCCAGGCAGGAAAGACAATCACACAATTCATGACAAAGAGGTCATTCCGAATTATAAGAATTAAACAAATCCCGATTTCTGAGTCAACAAAAGAGATAAGAGACTGGTGTCTTGACAGGTATCAGCGTTCTTGCCTGTGGGGCCTCAGGAGGCTCGTGGGGTTCTTCGGTTAATATCTGTGGGGCCATGCAGATGAGGTAGAAGCCAGAAAGGCCACAGGAAATGGCCCCAAGACAAGTTTCCAAGAGGGTTCACGTTTGAGCAGGGCATGGAACCAGGCCCTGAGATTGCACTTTGGGTCTGATGGGGTCAAGTAGCTGAGCAGCCTGGGTAGCAGAGAACCCCCCCTACTGGCCCTCAGCCCATGGGAACTCCATGGGCTGGGCTCAGTGGTGCCAGCAGAGCCTGTCACATGTCCCAGCTCCTCATTGCTGGGGCAGCCCCAGCTTACTGATGGGATACAGGTACCACATCACCACCCCCGAAGGGTTGATGATCACTGTGAAGGTGGTTTTATCTTGGAGGCCACTGATGACATCACCCGTGTAGACGTTCTGGGCCTGCAGGGGAGGAACATCACCAATGCCACTGTAAGAATGGCTGCACTGAGACCCCCTCAGAGCATGTAAAAGCCTGGATTTGGGCTTGTGTTGGCCTTCAGTGTATCCTACAGAAGTGGGAGCCCTGAATCTCTCATCCCTCTACTAGCAAAGCCAACAGATGCCCCCAAGTAGGCAGTGGCAAAAGCCCCAGCCCATAGAGAACCCGAAGGAAATGCCAGCAAGGGCTGACCAGTGAGGGGCAGCACACCACCTCAAAGTACGGGACTCACCAGTGCAGTAGTTCCGTGTGTGTTGCGTGAAAGCAGCAGTGCAGAGAACACCCCCAGCCACCACCCTCAGTGCCTGCAGCTGCCCCACGGGCGCTGGCCAGAGGCCCGGAGGCCCACAGCTTAGGAAGGCCATGTGTGAGAGGACCACCCAGCAACACCCTTCCAGGGAAGCCCGAAGCCCTGAGCAGAGCACTCACCTCATACGTGTTGGAGCTGTGGAGGTGCAGCTTGGCGAGGGAACAGCGGTAGTGATAAGGCAGATCGGTCCTGCGGCTGAAGAAGACTATGGCGCAGGCCTCGTTGGCCAGGGGCCGCACGAACACTTCAATGTGAGACCTCTCCTGGGCACACGAGATGGCTACTGGCTTGGGTCCCTGCTCAGGCAGGCCCTGAAGTCCCATTCCCAGCCCTCCCTTGAGGTATAGGTCCCCCGAGACCGTAATTCCTTGTCAGGCAGAAGCCTGGGGGCATCCCACAGCCCTCCAGCACCCTTACTAAACTCCACTTCCCTTCCTTCCTTCCCTGACTCAGCTCATGCTCCCCAACACTTACTCTGTGCCAGGCCCCATGTTAGGACACAGACAAATGCTTCATGAGGTCCTGCCTCAGAGAGCTGACAGGGTCACAGGAGGGGCACACGTGGAAGCTGCTGGAACTGGAGAGGGCACCGCCACTGGGAACGATGAACTCTGCCCTAAGTGGCCAGCGGGGTGAGCCCTTATCCTCCATAGCCCCGGGCCTGGCTTCAGCAGCCGCTCCTCTGGCAAAGATGAGTCAGCTCCTCGGGGCACCACTAGTCCTACAGGTGTTTTCTATAGTTGTACAGCTTTGTTTTTACTCGAGAGGCAAGGATCTGTGCAGAGCACAAGCTTCGAGGCAACACTTGGAGTCAAGTGCCACTTACCAATTGTGTGACCTTGGGCTAAAGTTACTTAGACTCTTCAAGTCTGTTTACTCATCTGTAAAACGGAGGGAGTATTTACCTTCTGAGAAAATTTAGCTAGAATGCCTGGCTCCCAGTAGGTATACATAGCAAATGATAGCACTCGGAAGAGTTGTGATCCTTGTCTTCAACAACTCCTCGACTCTGGAGGGAAGCCCTAGTTCTCTGCTGGACATCACAGACGTGTGCAGAAGTCCTGTACTTCGCAGCCGAGGGGCCTCACCTTTCCCATGTACACTTGTGTGGTGATGTCTCCTTTACCCAAATCATATGAGCTGTCTTGCTCTGGCCCTGCTCTCACCCGGGCAAGTGGGGGACAGTGAGAGCAGCTCCCAGTAGTCCTTGGCTGAATGCAACAAGGAGGGGCTGCTGAGCAGAGTTCAGACCCAAGCCCAGCCCTCCACCCTCCACCATGACCTTTAGGCTTGCAGCCTTGTTCTAGGGGAAGCCCAGTCCCTCAGCCTCCCGTCCCCTTCCTCTCCACACCTCCTTGAGAACTCTGCGTCCTTGGATGCCTAAGGGATCCTGGTTGATTTTGATCATGAGTGGATTCTGCAGAATGTCCATGTTCTGGGCAGAGATCGTACGCAGGTCAGTGGACATGAAGAGGGGAGCTGCCAGCACTGTCCATAGGGCCATCTGGGCTCGGGCTTGCTCAAAGCTGAGGCCAAAGTTCCCAATTAGCAGCTGGGGGTAGAAGAGAGAAGCAGTCAGCTGTGCCCTCTTCAGGGAGGTGGGTATGGGGACCAAACCTAAACTTGTAGCTGAGGCAAGTCAGAGATGGGAGAGGATGGCCACCGGTGGGGCCTAGTTCCATGAACACCATTCCCTAGCAGTGTGGCCTTGGTATGAGTCAAGTCACTTCCCATCTAAGCCTCAGCCTTCACCAAGAATACGGGGGTGGTAATCAGCCCTGGCTATACCCCAGGTTCTTCAGACAATCCAGTGGGATCCTGCTGCCAAAAAGCATTTATAAACTGGAACATGCAAGTCAAGAAATACAGCCGGGTAGAAGGGGTGGGAAACCAGACCTGGATAGAGTCGCTACTCCTGCCGCTATCCACCCACGTGCCATAAGCACAGAGAACTGGACCAATGGGGATTCAATCCACAGAAGAGACACAAGAGATCATTGCTTACACGTAATTATGTACTTAATGATACCAATTTAAGCATTATATATGTGCCGAACTCTGCCAAACATTTTATAGGGTCATCCATTTAACCCTAAGGTAGCTACTACTATTATTTTTCTCATTTTCCAATTGAAGAACTGAGCCAGAAAAAAATTCAGTTGCTTGCCCAAGATAAGTAGCAGAGCTGGAGCTAGAACTGTCAAGCAGACCGACTGCTGTTTCTGCTGGTGCCTCCCCATTCTGGCCTAGGTATTTGTAACTATTATCGGAATTGCCTGGGAAGATTGTTAACAATGGGCATTCAGACCCTCCCCGAACATTCTGATCCACAAAGTGGGGGTGGGACCCTGGGAACAGAATTGTAAAGAAGTTCCCAGGGCAAGTATAATGTAGCTGGTTCAAGGACACATTTCAGAGACACTAATCTAGAACCTGGCAGAAGGTATTCAGGAAGAAAGCACAGGGCGGTGGGAGCAGGTCCGTCATGGGCAGGGGGCCCCCCCTTGGTACTAGTACCATGTCTGGGTCGTTCCAGTGCCCAGGGCCTGCCACAGGCTGCAGTATGTCCTGGTAGCGCACAAACCAGTCCAGGACGGACAGCACGCTGCTCCAGGAGTCCTGGATGTCATCGTAGTTGCGCCAGAGGTTGCAGATGTCTGCCAGCAGACTGTAGTTCACCTGGATGTGAAGGAAGGCAGACTCCAACACCAGTCATCTGCCATCCAGAGGCCCACCCAGGAGCTGGGGAGCCTCAGCAGGAGACACAGAGGGTGGGGAAGGGAAGAGAACAGGCCTTGAAATTGATCAGGGTGAGGAAGGCCTCAGAGAGAACGGCCCTGTTCTGGGGCTGCCCGGGCCTCCCTTCCATGTGTGCTGGTGCCAGAAGCCTCCCTGCCCTGTCATGCCAGCCGGGGCCAAGGTCAGGGTACGATCCAGGCTGGTGTGCCCACAACCTTCCCGACTGCACACCCACCCTGTGTTCTCTCAGAGTTCCTGCCATCTGTCAGCTTTCCTCCTCAAGTGTGCAAGTCTGATCCCACCCTTCCTAGTGTCCTTGGTGCTGAGGGGCCCCTGGTGAGGTGCCCACAAGGCCTTTCAGAGGCTCTGCTCCACCTGCCTGGCCCCAGCAGCCTTCTGGATCTCCTGGCCCGCTCAGTACAACCCAGGACTCTGACTGCTGGGTGGTGTGTGTTGGCAGATGACACATGGTTCCCATGCAACAGATGCCCATCCCTTCAATCTACCTGACTCCTCTCTCAAGGCTCAGGGCTGGCTCAGGCCCCTCCGGGGTACTTGGGACCCTCTCATAAACCTATCAATCAGCACATGGGCAACTGCCAAGAGCAGCCCGACTGCACAGGAGCCGAGGAGGCCTGGATGTGGGAAGCACTACCAGGCGGGTGCAGGGAATGGCTTACCTTGGGAGGGAGGCCCCCTTCATAGGCTGGCCAACTGCAGGATAAGGCAATGGGGCGGCCTGTGGCATTCAGGGCAGCAGCCATCCTGGGGTACCCTGGAGCAGTCAAACACCCATGTTTTAGGACTGAGGAGGCACAGGAGGAAATCTAGGGCCTCAGCCCAAACCTTCTGCCACCAAATTGAGGAAACTGAGACTCCAAAGAGGCAATGCAGCCCCCTGTATCCACAGTTGCAAACCTTTCCTGGATGGGGCATGGTGCCAACCTTTAGGGAACCTGGGAGCCAAGATCCCTCCAACTCCTGGTTGAGGGGAACTGGGAAACACTTCCCCCTAGGGGCCACACAGACAGACAAGCTCAGCCAGGTGGGCACCTGTGGGCCTTTCCACGGGCACCCCTCTGTCTACCTGATGGCTCCTGGTTAGATATAGGACCCACCCTTGGCCCGTTCCTCGGAGGTTGAGAAGCAGCCATCCAACTTCAGCATGTCCACCTTCCAGTCGGCGAAGGTTTGAGCATCCTGGACCACCTTGTCCAGTGTGATACCTGGGTAACCCATGCAGGTGAAGTTGCCCATGTCCTCATAGATGCCCAGCTTCAGGCCCAGGGAGTGAGCCTATTGGGGGGTTGAGGACACAGTGGGGTCAGTTAACACCCTCAGGGAGAAGCCTCACAGGGACATCTGACCAGGCCCCATTAAAACCTTCAATGGCTCCCCACTGCCCACAGGAAAGGGTCTCACCCTGCTGGCCTGGCCTCTGCCAACTATGTTCCTTCCCCTCCTTCCAACAAAACACCTCCCATGCTGTTTCTGACCTCTAGGCCTTTGCCTCTGCTATCTCCTCTGTTTTGATGTCATCTCTCTCTTGTATCAGTTCAAGAACTGCCTCTTCTGGACAAACTTCCTGAACTCCCAGGCTGGATAATATGCCCTTTCTGGCTCTCACCCACCACAATGGGCCAAACTAGCTGTTCACTTATCTGTCCCCCACTAGACTGTGAGTTCTCAAGCAGGGATTGTGGAAATGAGCCCTATGCAGGGTGGGGTGGCCATTGGCCAAAGGGCAGGGTTGATGTGCGGCTCACGTAGTCAGCTAGGAAGGCAATGCCATGAGGGAAGCGCTTGGGATCAGGCACCAGGTGGCCCGTGGCATCACGCCCACCAATCCAGCAGTCATCGATGTTAAGATATATGTAGCCCAGGTCCCTCCATCCATCCTGTGCCAGCCGGTCAGCCATCTCCAAGAAGAGCCGCTCACTGGCAAGGGACAGAGAATGGGGCAGCTCAGTGGGTATGAAGGGGGCCCTAACTCCCACCCTGTTCCTCAGAGCTTTTCAGATTTCTTGGCTGCTTTGCATGTGAATCCAAACTATGAGAACCCTGGCCTTGCTGTCAGCTGAACTTAACCAGGTAACAAATATAATAATACCAGGGATCGTGTCACAAGCCATAAGCAGCATAGAGTGAAGGAATGACCTGGCCTCCAAAACAAAGGGGCAGGTCTGGGCCAGGGAAAATGTGTAGGTCTAGCTTGGCCTTACCAGTTAGCTGCAAGGCTTAGAACCCAGGGCTCTACCACAGACCTCCGAGAAACCTCGGAAGGGACTAGGGGTCAGCCAGGTTGGACCTGCACCTAGCCAGCTCACCTGGGTGAGCTCTTTCTCTCAGGCCTCAGTTTCATTATCTGTAAGATGGAGTTACTGTACCAACTTTACAGGGCTGTTCTTAGCACATGTTGATAAGATACGGTCTCTGCACTTTCAGGGAAAAGGGGATGGCAAGTCTAGCTTGGCCTTATCAGTTAGCTCAGGTTCGATAACCTCCAGTTTTGATTATAAATTATCTCAAGAGCTGTGTCCATCACAAGGTCCTTGCCCTACAGGCCTTATACTCCCAGAGAGTAATACTCCAAAGCAGGTAATGAGGCTGTCAGATGGCTCAAAAGTTACCTCTGGCTGCCTTCTGTCTGGGATGGGAAGGGGCATCTGACTCTGTCTTCTTTTCTAGTTGACCCTCCACTCCTTACTACACTCAGCAGAGCCCTGGGCAAGGTCTGTCAGGCGGCTCAGACCTTACTCACCTGATGCAGTTCTTTGGGTCCTCATCACAGTCAGTGTTGCAGCGGAAGCGTTCCCAGGCCAGCCAGCCCATGGGAGGCTTTCGCAGGAGCCCATTCTCCAGCACTAGCACCTGGCTCACCAAAGCCAGCAAGAGCACTGTAGGGGGGTTAGAGGGATGACTTTGAGTGGCTCGCATAACCCCAGCTCTCACTGCACCCCATCCGTATGCTGTTCAGTCCTACAGAGGTTGCCAGCCTGCACATTAGGGGAACTGGGCTCGGGCTTAACGTGGAATTGGCTCTTCCTGCAACTGCTGTCTCATGCAGTGCAGCGAGTGGGCAGATGGTGCCTGGGACAGGGCACTGTGTTTGAGGCCTGGGTCCTCACTTGCTATTGTCACTGCAGTGCTGGAATCAGCAAAAACTAACACCTGCGGTCATATCCTTTTTCGTCCCCTGACCCCATGACCATTTGCACAGAACTACTTGAGAGTACTCTCCTGCCAAATTCCAGGTCTCTTGAGTCCCAGCCAGGGCTTTACTACAGACTTCCAAGAGGCCTCAGAAGGGTTAAGGGGTCGGCCAGGTTGGACCTGCACCTAAACAGCTCACCTGAGTGAGCTCCTTCCCTCTCGGGCCTGTTGCATTATCTGTAAGATGGAGTCACTGTACCAGCTTTACAGGGCTGCTCTTAGCACATCATGGTGATGGCACATAAGATACGGCCTCTGCACTTTCACAGAGAAGGGGATGGGAAAGGAGGAAGCCCCTTTGGAGAACTGATTCCTAGGTGGGGAGCAGCTCCTCCTTTCTCTGCCCAACTCCAAGGATAAGAGGAACATGTCTCCCCACTTACATCAGGGAAGAAGGCCCAGACACCACAGGGCTGGAACTTCCTCCAGATAGCCCCCACCCCCAACTGGTCACCTACCCTCCCAAAGCCACCCTCCGACCCGTGTATGTACCTGTCTTCAGCAACATTACTCTCTGCTCAGCGTCTCAGCGACTCGACCAGATCTGCTCTCCTTATGCCAGTGTTGTACGTTGGGCTTTGGAAGCTAAGGAACGTTAGAAAAGCACTGGGGTCACTACTGCCTGCCTAGCCCTGCCGCTCTTAACCTTGGTTCGTGGATTGCACACTAGGTCCCCAAGCTCCCACAGCTCCCAGCCCCTACAGCAGCTGTCACTTCCCGGACCCTGGCTTCTTCCTTCAGAAATACTAACGAGGTGTCTTCGGCATTAGACACCCACACCCTCCGCAGTTGGAAACCCCGAGCGCCAAGGGTGGCCTCCGCCCGGCCGGGGCCATTGATCGTCTCGAGGACGCCCATAAAGAACCGAGGCACCAAGCCGTCACCAAGCCAACACAGGTTGTGGACGCCCATGGGGTCTGACTGCCGCCCCCGGGCCCTAAGAACCGCAGGCCCAGCATCCCAGGGCGAGGACCTACTCCGACCCCGAACTCACCTGAGTGAACTCTTTTACCGACCGGGGGAGATCCCTTCTGACGAGCTCAGAACTGCCGCGGGTTTCTGCCTGCGGAGCAGCGGAGTGCGGCAGTCACCTGACTCGTCGTCTACGTTCCATGGGGGGCGGGGCCTGGTGGCGGCCAACCTTCCCCGACAGAACCTATCAGAATCCCCCGAGCAGCGTCGTGTCACGCCCCCAAAGCCCCGCCTCCCTTGACATCTGCCTGCGCGCTCAGGATTCCGGAGGAGCAGGGGTTGGGTTAGGGACCGGAAGACCTGCTAGTGTCTATCGCGATTCCTAACAAGACTAGTCCTTTCACCTCCGAGAGGTTGCTGAACGCGAGGATAGTGCCTGGCACAGCGTAGACGCTCAGTTAGCAGCTGTAGCGCGAATACTTGCTAGGAGCTTAGTTAAGAAAAGGGAGAGAATTCCCTGAATCGTGGCATGTAGCAAGCCGCTCAGAAACGGCAGTTGAAGGTGAACAGGCACTACAAGGAGTATGGGTGAGAGGAAAGCAAACCAGGTGGAGGACACAGCTTTTGCAAAGCCAGAAGACTCTCCCCGCCCCTACCTGACACTCCGGCCACCGGTTTTGCTCGCCCAGGCTTATCCCTTCCGTCTTTCATTTCTCTAATATTTCTTGAGCAAGTGTTAGGTGCCAAATCTTTATCCTCAGCACCTCCACTTGGTTGCCCGTCAGGCTTCTCAAGCATAACTGCCTCCCACATTGAACACCTGGTATCTTCCATATCTCAGGTAATGACGACTCACCCTCCAGGTGCTCAAGCCAAAACCTTAGAGTCTTTCATGCTACCTCTTTCCCTCAGTCCCACATCCACTCGTAAACCTTTCACTCACTCTCCTTCAAACCTATCCTGAGTCTGGCCACCTCTCACTACTCTCCCAGCCCCAGCACATCTTGTCTGGATTATTACGGCAGCCTCCCTGACCTATCTGCTTCCACCTACATTTATTCTCTCCGCGGTAGCCAGAGTAATCCTTTAAAACATAGCTCGAGTCACTCCTTGCTCAAGCACCTGTGGTGGCTGTTCATCTCGGTCTGGAGTAACAGCCCTGGCAGATTTATACCACATTTCTGATCCCATCTCCTACTGGTCTTCTCGTCCTCCCTGCCTCCCTGCCACACTGGCCTCCTTGGATTTCCTCAAACACAAAAGGCCTCAGGGCCATTCCCTAGCTGTTCCCTCTTCCTGGAATGCTGTTCGTCCAAAGTTTGGCATGTCTGGCCCCATTTCCTTCAAGTGTTTCCTTCAAGTATTTCTCAAGTGTCACTTTCTCAGTGAGGCCTACCTTGGCCATTCTATTTAAAATTGCAAACTCCCGTTCCTGCAATTCCTAATCTCCTGTCTCTGTTCTATATTTTCCACACCACTTACTACTACTTAAACACATTTGTGATAGTTTCTATTATTCACTGAATAAAATTTTGTGAGGGAGACATATAACAGGAAATAAAAGCAGGAGTGTAGGGAAGTTTCTAGAGTAGTTATTGCTATAATGAAAATGCAACCCAGGAATGTGCTAGACTTGAGGGTGAGCTACTTTACCACCCACGGTCAGGGAGGGATCTTTTGAGCTAGGACCTAAGGGAGGTGAAGGAGCCTGAGGAGACAGAGCTGAAGGGTATGGGTGAGGAGGAGGAGCGTGGCGGGTTGCAGGAACTGCAAGGGCCGAAGGTCTGAGGCGGAACCAGCCCCTCATGGTCACATATTCTGAGCTCAAACCCCAGCCTCCTGCCTTCAGTTGTGCGCTCCTGCGACTTTCACCGTGGACAGCCTCGGGGCAGAGCCTGGCGTTGCAGGTCCGCGGGAGCAGAAATGGATACTCCCCAGAAGTAGAGATCCCGCCGCTTCCAGGGGCCGGGTGGCTGCTGGAAGTTAAGCGGGCCTCGCGGGCTGGATAAGAGCCCGCCCAGAGGAGGTGCCGGGCCGAGGCTGTCCCAGGCTTGGCCCTGGAGAAGTGGGCCGGGCGGGGAAAGGGGGGCTGGAGGGGAGAAGAGGACTCCAAGTTCTGGCATTGGGCTGGGTCCGAAGCGCACGGGCCGCCTGGGGCAGGGCCCTGGGTTCGAGGCCGCCCGCCACTGACCGGCTCTGTGGCTCAGGCAGGTCCCGGCCTCTCGGGCCTCAGTTTCCCTACCGCGTGGATCAAGGGGCAGATTAGCGGACAGCCCGGTGAGCGGTGGGTGGGAAGGGGCGGGGGTCTCCCGGCTCGCGCAGACACACTCGCGGTCCGGCGGTGGCGCGCGTTTGGAGCCGGGAACACCCCGGGAGACGACTGTACCCCGCCGGGCCGGCCTCCTGGTTTTGGCGCGCTCGGCTGCGCGGAGGTGAGAGTTCCTGACGGGCTCGGCAGGCGGCGGCCCCGGGGAAGGCGTGGCTCGCGGGGACTTGGCAGGAGAGCCCCACCTAGCGGATGGGGAAACTGAGGCGGAAGCTGCCCTCCGAGTCCCGGGTGAGGCGACCCCTGTTTCAGGGCAACAGCAGGGCAGGGGCCTGCCGCTCCTCTAACAAAAGATCCGGAGAGACGTGGTGCATCGGCCTCCCGCCGGATGTGCGATTCCCTCCCAGGAGTGCGAGGCGGGGCGGGGGGGGGCCCCCTTCCGCAGGCACGCGCGGGGGCTGGAGCACCGCTCCGCGGCCTCCGGACCCCTCTCCACGCCGGGGCTGGGTGGGCCGGCGGTAAGGCCATTCATTCCTCGGCTCTGACCTCCTCTCCCCCAACCCCGGCCCCTGCTCGTTGATGTCCACCGGCCTCTGCAGGACTGGTCCTTAAGTTAGTTATTATCTCATTAATTTTTAAAGTCATTTGTTATTATTTGTCTTTGTTCAGAGTGTGTCCCCACAGCTGGAATGTAGGCTCTAGGAGGGAGGGACTTGGTTTTGCCCATCGTCGTATTCCCAGTTCTTTCAACAAATACTTCCTGAGCGTCTCTTCCTGCACCCGGCTGGATAACAGAGGCTATTCCAACTGCCAAGCCGAATCCCGCCCTAGACATTCCGGGTCTGCACAGCACTGTAAGCACAAGGAAGGTCCCTGGGGGATGAAGGAAATGAAAGCAGAAGTGAGGGGGCTGCTGGTTGGGTCACCTTGGTGATTAGGACCACTTTAGATATAGTGATATATCTAAATAGATATATGTGTGTGTATATGTGATACTATGTACACATATATTGTATATTGTATATTACTATATGTATTATACTATATTATGTAACATATATTACATATTCTTATATTATTGCATATTATATATAATATATTAGGTGACTTAAAGCCCACAAATAAACAAGTGATAGAAGGGAAAAACAGGAAGCTATGAGGGTGCTTAACTCTGACTTGGCCTTAGTGAGTAGAGAGCTGAGGTATGAAGAGTGAAAGTCAAGACAACAGGACCCAGCCCCTTAAACTGTTCATAAATGCCTGGCCTAAATGGGTGAGGGGACTTCAGTGGTCAGGGAAGTCTTCCTGGAGGAGGTCGTGGTTTCAGTGGGCCCCAAAGGCTGAGTAGGAGTTCACATCTTTCAGGATGGGTTGACTAGGTTTGAGAATTGTTTTGCAGGTACTCTGGGAACCACGTGGTCAAAGTGCTGAGTGGTGTGACCAGACACGAGAGGCCCTTGCCCCAGCCCAGTGGGCTCTGCTGGTAAGCGGATCATTCCCAAGACTTGCCCCCAGAAATTGTGAGGGAATCAGGAGACCAAGCTCTGCTTCTCACTGGTCATGTGACTTTGGGTAGTTTCCCTTCACTGCTCTGGGCCTCAATTTTCCATGAGTCAGGAGGACAGTTGAATTAGGTACCACTTAGGATCCATGGGATGCCAATATTCAGTGGCTGAGGTTGAGACTGCTCCTACTCAACTGCACTGTGCTTGTATCACATTCTTGTTCACTGAGCAGGTCCCCATCTGACTCCCCACTGTCTGGAGAAATGAGACAGGCCTGCCCTTCTCTGCCCCATCGACCCTGAAGGCTGCAGATTCTTACTAAAGGACAACTGTGCCATTAACAAAGAGAGGCCAGCAGGAGCCCAGGAGGGTCACAGAAACCCTAGAGGTTTGGCCTCAGTGTTGGACCTAAGGGGCCTCCAGACTAGGGGCTTATGTAAACAAATGGTTTCTATGGGTTTGGGATCCATTTCAGCTCAGCTGATGGATTTTTCTTTGGATCTTATAATGTCAAAGTCCTGCCATACTTCCAATCTGATACAGTCACATTTTCCTTTTCTCTGAGTCCTCTGATGTACAGTTTTTTTGCATGACCCTCACAACAACCCGTTGAGAGAAAAGGCAGGGGGAGGCTAGCCCATTTCACAGATGAAGATACTGAGCACTCAGGGCACAAAACAAGTGAGTAAAGGCAACAGGGCTAGGGCCCAGGGTCCTCCAGAGCCAAACTCTTTTCCCCATAGGGGGACAGGGGCTGCCCCCTCTGATCCTTGGTCACCTCTCTCACCTCACAGTTCTTATCAGAGCCATGAAGCTGAATGAGAGGAGTGTGGCCCACTATGCACTGAGCGACTCCCCAGCAGACTACACAGGCTTCCTACGCACTTGGAGGGGGCCAGGGACTCCACCCACCCCCAGTGGTACTGGCCGAAGGTGCTGGTTTGTCCTCAAGGGCAACCTGCTGTTCTCCTTTGAGAGTCAAGAGAGCCGGGCACCACTGAGCCTGGTGGTGCTGGAGGGTTGCACAGTGGAGCTGGCTGAGGCTCCTGTGCCTGAAGAGTTTGCCTTTGCCATCCGCTTTGACGCCCCTGGTGTGCGCCCATTCCTGCTTGCAGCAGATGGTCCAGAGGCCCAGGAGGCCTGGGTGAAGGCACTGTCCAGGGCAAGCTTTGGCTACATGCGCCTGCTGGTACGTGAGCTGGAAAGTCAGTTGCGTGATGCCCGTCAGAGCCTGGCTTTGCATCGCCGCTCATCTTGGAAGACTGTTACCAACCGCTGTAAGCCCCAGGCTCCTGATCACTGGTCTTTGGGCCTGGAGAATGGCCGCTCCCCGCCCAGAGATTGCAGCCCCAAGGGCTTGATGGAAGAAGGGGGCAGCAGGTCACCATGGTGGGGCTTGCCCGAGGGGGACTTGCATGGCCCTGCCAGCTTTCCAGGCAGGTGGCAGAGCCCTGTGACCCCTGAGACCTCCTGCTTTGCTACCCTGCATAATCGATACGGCCAGGAGATCATGGAGCTGAGACGGAGGTGGCTGCAGAGGGTCCATGACAGACAGCCAGAATGTCAGGAACAGGATAGGCCCTGAGTCTGGGCCCTTCTGATTCTGCCCTTATTCTGCTGGTCAGACACCAAGGCCAGTGCTTTTTCAGGACTTAAATGTTTACTCATTCCTAAGGATGCTTTTATTTTTAGAGGGTTTCTCTCTTTCCTGAATTTTAGGCCTTCTTCAGGTTCAGATCCACCCTCATGCCCGTAGGGGACAGAGGAATCATTACTTCTAACCCTTTATTTCCTGAGGCCCAGAGAGGAGAGGTGGCTTCCTCAGCAACCAGAGTGAGAGCCAAGTCTCCTGACTGCACTGGGCTGCCCCCTCTCAGGGTATACTAATGAAACAGAGGAAGTGGGGCATATTACATGGCCACTGGTCATCCTGCCTTTCACCTGCACATCAGACTCTACAAACACAATTTCCAAAATGGAGAGTCTTGTGTAGATTTAAATACCAGAAGTTGGCTGCAATGTTGTCTTGAGGGACTAACATTGTCAGAAAATGTTAATAAAAATATTTATTGTCTCATGGGGGTTTCTGGGGCCCAGCTCTGACTGAGTGGTGGGAAGACTGGTCATGGGACCCCAAGTCTTCAGTTTAGGGCCCTTTGAAGGGAGAAAGCCCTCAGCCAATAAAGAGAGATTTATTCTGCTCAGAGAGTGTTGGGCCCCCGTCCTCTCTCCTTGGCTGCTCTGTCAACAGTGGGTGCTGGTCACTGCCCCAAGAGGGGCCGTTAGCTTTTATATGCCAACAGAAATCCTTCCTGTATTCTGTCCTCAGCAGCCAGCTCCTGGAGCCGTCAGGTGGGAAGCTGAAGATGTGGGGAGACAGCATGACTCACTGGGAAAGCCAGATTCTTACTTCTGTTTTTTTCAGTCCTGGGCATTCCAGGAGCTTGGGCACAGGATTTCTGACACCCTGTGATAAACTCTTCTTTCCTGACCAGGCTCCCCAAAAGGTGTTCCTAATCCCGAAACCCCCCAGGAACTCGTTCACAGTCCTGCTTGTTTCCCTGTGTCCAGCTGCCAAGACCCTCTCATTGCTCCTCTCACCAGCACGGCACCAAGTGTTTTCTTTGCTTACTCTGGGAGGCACTGGCTGGCCAGACTAGCCTGACACCCTAGGGATGTGGTGGCAATGCCTGGAAGATAGTTTGGACACACACTCCGTCTTCCTTGATACACACAGGTTGCTCCTTCCTGGCCTCTCTTTATTATTGGCTGGGGCCTTGGGCAGCCTGACCACGGCTGGAGGCTGCGAGTCAGAGCCTCTTAAACCCAGGAGGCTCAGATGCCAGCCAGGATACAGGACCCATCCCTACCCTGCTGGTTTCCCAGGAGGAGGGGCCAACTTCCCCGCCCTATGAGGGAGCCCCACAGCCCACTGAACCTTGTCTTATACATAGAAACTGTAAGTTTTTGTTATCTTTCTTATTGTTAGTGTTTTTTATACAATTAAAACTAAGTTTTTTCTTTACTTTTTTAGTTCAAGTTTATTTCAATCACCTGGACAGTTTGTGTGAAAGCTCTCATTTCCCCCTTTTCAGATATAGTTTCCGTATGGCTATATATAACATGCCTGGGCATGAAATAAAATTCCAAAATCAAGTTGTATAACTAATAAATTTGAATTATATTTTTTAGTGTTAAAAGAAAAATACAGTTGTTTGAGGTTCAATTAAATGACTTTTCATTTTAAAATCTACTGCTCTGCTAAACTGTGGCTATCCTGGGTTCGGAGACAGTAACACAAATGTGAAGGCCTAACACGGACGACCGCATTCAACGGGCCCACAGCGCCAGTAAGAGGCTAGTACTGGGGCGTCGGCATCGTCCTCGTGACGCCATCACGTCGGGGCGGTGACAAATACCTCTTTCGGAACAGGAACTAGACTCTGCGCAAGTGTGAGGGCGAGGCCTCTCGTCAGCTCACGAAAGCCTCGCGAGACTTGGGGCAGCGTTCTTCCTGAGGGCTTCACCCGATTCGGTCGGGGTGCCCGGGCTAGGGGCGGAGCTGGAATATGGCGTCTGGAGTGGCTCGCTGGCTGGCAGTGGCGCCTGTCCGGTCCAGGGTTTTCTGGAGCGGGCCGAGTTTGAAGGCAGGTGGCGATGTCTCCGCTGGACGGGGCAGCTCAGGTCGGAGTTTGGTACCGTCGAGGTCAGTCATCGTTACTCGCAGCGGCGCCATTTTGCCCAAACCGGTGAAAGTGAGTGTCTGCCTGGAGGCGGGGCGAAGGGGCCGAGGCCAATCATTGTGGGGAATGTGCGCGGGTCGACGCTGATTGATAGGAACAAAGGCCAATCAGACGACTGCCTTAGACCGGGAGACGGATCAAGGACAGTTTTTCGCTAATACCGCTACTAATTTTGACAGGTGGGAGGAAACGGTCGGTTTGGAGTGTTGAGCTGGCTGCGTAGAGATAAAGATTGGGGAGATAAAGATTGGGGTTGGCAGCACTAGTTTATTCTAAGGAGCGCTGTGTCCTAGATCTCCGAAGACAAGAGACTCGGCTTTATGCAAACAATATAGACCTCTCTGTTCATCTCGTAAAATCGATGGGATACAAAACAAATTGTGAAAGAACTTTATAAAGGGTACGACGTGAGACAGGCCTTATCTTTTTCTGAGTTTTGACCTAGTATTTAATTCATGTGATTTTCAGCCCTGAAAGTGTGCAGGGAATCAGTTACAATCACTCTCTACAAATGAAGTGAGAATCGGGTGGTAAAGGAGTGGTGAAGACTGTGTCCAAAGCTTGCTGCTGAGTTAGGATTCCAGGTTTCCTGGCTTAAAATCCCCACCAGGTCCTGTTTTTTCCCCTACTGAATGCTGTCACATACTCTCAGTAACTGCGTTTTTCTAGTAAAATGGAAACAGTCTCCATACCAAAGCAAGTTAGTTCTTTGACTCCAGAGCTGTGTAGGAGTTACAAAAGTACTTTTAAAGCTAGTCAGGCTAATGTTACCTCAGAAGACAAGTGAGATCAGGGTTATCTCACAGCAAGAAGCAGGATCCATGTTGGGGAAGAGCCGCCTTAAAAAAAGGCACAGGTGAAAAAAAGTATTTTTAAATTCCATAGGAAAAATGAGAGGAAATGGTTAATTTTACTTAAACTCCCCTAATTCATCCAAGTAGCTGGTCTTTTAATGTAGAGGCATGCTCACTTTTCAAAACACACGTTTCTAAAATTTAATGTGAAATCAAATTTTTCAGGCACCAGGAACCTATTAAAGAACTATTAAGAACATCCCTTCACTGTACATATACCTTTTTGTACATATACCATATTTCATGTATTTACTGTTGTCTTCAAGCAGAGCTGAACTCCATTTCCAGTCTAGCTCTTAAAACTTTCTTACCCATCAGTATCTAACTGCCAGGCTGTGCCCTCAGTTTTAGATGTCTAGACTGCCTTATACATTTTTTTCCAGTAAACACTTTGATGACCATAAAATCACCTTTATGTCTTCTTCTAATCATTCTTGCTCTGAATTTTTCAAAGAACTTTAAAATCAAGTTGCTTATGATTGTCTGGGGTCAGGAGGGAATGCCCCCGAGAGGGCCAGGCCTCCCCTGGTTCCCCCAGAGTGGCTCTGGAGCTCCCGCCCTGGCTGACTCTTACAGATGTCCTTCGGCCTTCTCCGTGTGTTCTCCATTGTGATCCCCTTTCTCTATGTTGGGACACTCATTAGCAAGAACTTTGCTGCTCTACTGGAGGAGCATGACATTTTTGTCCCAGAGGATGATGACGACGATGACTAACAGGTAAGACTTGCTTTACCCTGAATGGACCAGGAGCAGGAAGGGGGGTGTGGATGCGGCATCTGAACTGTGGTGGTTTGGCCTGGTAGCAGCATCTGGACACTCGAAGCAGAAGCGCAGACCTTTAATTAATTGACTCACTTGGTGGCTCATGATTTTCTTTTGCCTTTTCTCTACATTTGATGAGGGAAGTTATTTTACTGACTTAAAACTCTCTGTGTCTCTTCCAACTAGGTCAGATCCCAGACAGCCTTTTCATTTGCCCTTTATGTACCCATATTCTCTCAACCCACCCATCTTACACACCCACCACAAACAGCCTTATTTCAGCAGCTCCACCATGAAATTTAGAAACTGCATGTCCTCACCAGTCAGCTCTGGTTACCCAGCTCTGCATCGGGACAGCCCATACGCAGGCCCTACAGCATGGTTCATACTCTGCTCACAAACCTTCCCCGTGCCGAGCCCAGCCCAGCCAGCTTTCCTGTGCTGACTTCCAGTGCTCTAATATGTGCTGCTTGGCTACCGTACTGTTGTAGATAAGGACACCCTGACTCCTGTGTCTGGCATTCAAGGCTTGCTAGGATCTGGTCACACCTGTTAGTCCAGCCTCATCTTCCATATTCTGAGCCACACACCTGTCCCTGGTATTCACAATTTCTTGAATTACCCACATTCTTAGCCACTCCCAAGCAGCGGCTCCTTGTTCCTCCCAATTTGAAGGCAGTTTCTCACTGCTCTGTCTCCCTTCTACCAGTTGTTCCTATCTTTGATGAAATCTTCTCTCATTATTTTATTTAAAAGTGACCGATCTGCCCTGACTCACCTGTACCTCCTGTGACACTCAGCATTATATGCTTAAGCACACAGACACTCACAAACACTACTAGGCTATGAGCTGCTTGCTGGCAGGGAATATGTTTTTAATGTGTATACCTTACCTTTGGGCCCTCAGTGCCTGGTCTCTGCTGAATGCTCGGTAAATGTACGAATGAATAATCCAATGTTCTCTCAACGCCAGAGCCACTCTGGAATTCTTTTTCAGCATGTGGGTAGAGCTGCTGTTGCCCAGTTCACTGCTGCTTTCCTTTCTTACAGGGCACAGAGGAAGCACAGGAGAAATCCCTAACTTACTAAGAAATGGTGATGCTCGCAGCCTCTCATCCTTCCCTATCAGTAGAAGAGCCCAGGGAAGGCCCTCAGCCTCCCAACTCCAGTGAAGCCTTCTGCATGGTCTGTGACCACAGCCCAGATCCCCAGGCTCTGGGAGGTTCCCAGAGATGTGCTGTCCACTGGGCACAGTCAGATCATGAATAAACATAATAAACGTCAGCTCTGTATGACTAAGGGACAACTGAAGTTTCTCAGTACAAGCAGGTTCTAGTTGCAGTTTCTTGTCCCTGCTGTCCTTTCTCTCAGCTGAACATAGAAGCCATTGGTTTACAACCCAGGTTCTCCAGGCCCCTGAAGATCCACAAAGGTAATTATGGGGACCTGGGGCTTATTTTCATTATTTACAAAAGCCCAACATAAACTGATTTTCCTCAGTAAAGCTGCACAGGGTACTGTGGCTTTCTGTGTGTTGAGTTAACAATGGCTAGTTATCACATGCCAATGCTTAAAAACTCCTTGAGAAATGTTAGAATGATTCTCTCAAAACTTGGGTTCCTAGATGAAACATAGTAAAGGGGGTGCTGATGCTGAAAAATTAGGGAATCCTTAGGGTGACTGCACCTATAGATACTGAACCCCTTTGTCCAGCATTTAGACTGTCTAGGGAAGGAACAGAGACTACCATCCTGGGCGAACAGCCTGACCAGTTCTTTAATCTGGGTCAGTGTTTATCTTCCTGTCTTCTAGAGCTACACCCCAGTCTGCAAAAACAGCAGGAATATTTTTGTGCTCTGCATGTGCATGAACAGCTGTGGCCCTAACAGAGTGCCTGAGTAGGAAGTTAATTCCATTTTAAGGACTGGTGCTTGTTGCAACAGAGGTAGAGCCTCTGAGCAGCCACTTCCTTCAGAACCCAGGGAAAAATAGTCAAGTTGTCAGTTCTACTTTTGTGCCCCTTAGTGCTGTTCTAATCCCTCTCTGACAGCAAGAGCTGGCTAATTTTGGGTAATCTGTGCCGTGACAAAGCTCTCCAATGCTGGAGGCTGTAGAAACACAGCTAAATTCACCAAAGTCATCTAGCCACATACCCTGAATGACAGTTTCTGAGTAGATGGTCTCATACTTCGTGTACTGACATGCAAGATTCTTGGAAAAAAGAATCTTAAATTTACAGGAAACTACACTTCAGTAAAAAGGAAAGAACAGGTGGTGTGTATACTAAGCCTCCACTTAAGGCAAAAAGTAAGAGAGACTCGAAGTAGAGCTTCCCACTGATTCCCCAACGGAGCTCTACCATGAAATGAACATCACATATTGAATTTATTTGTGCTCTAAAATATTTAAATTATATGCACCTTTCCACTGAGTAGGACTTCACGGGTCATGGCCAACATAAAACTTGGACAGGAAATCCTTTGGCCTCGGTGCTTCTGTTTCATGGAAGAACCGCATGATGTGTGTGCGCTGCTTCCACACCTGAATCGTTTCCTCCAGTTCCATCTTTCCCTGCACAAGGGGGGTAAGAGGCCCTCAGTCAAAGTGCTTGAGTGGAAGGAACACAATGCTGAAGACCAGGACACACTGCTCTGCTCTGGTCACTGACTTGCTGAGAGACCTTGGGCAAGTAACAGTCTGTCGAGCCACAGTTTCTACATCTGGAAAGTGGGGGTGGTTGTACTAAATGATCTTTAAGGCCTTTCAAATATTCTTTAATTCTGTGGCTAACAGGTTCCAAGAGGACAGACTTCCGAGACTTCCATGCCCCACAACTACCTAATCTGACTGGCTTAACTTACGTTTCTACTTATCGCTCCTTCCATGTTATTTACTGGTCCACGCGGAAGTTCCCATTGACGCTAATATGACCGACCAGAGAGATGGAATTAGGCCCAGGATTGGACCCCATTTATGTAGGACCCAGCCAACCGGCCTGCCTCTTCCAGCTGTGAGCTGGCAACCAGGTGGGGCAGTTAACTTTCAGGGATGAGGTTCAAGAAGGGTTTAAACTTTCCTCATGCCTTTTTTTAGTTTTAAACTGCAAAGCCCAGTGGATTTTTCCCTTGATCAATCTTATAATCTATTTAATCAGATGATAACTTCCAAGTTCAGCTGTTCCTTTGAAACACTAAGCAACAGTTGCTGATCCAGTCGTTGCTTTTTAAATTTGGAGAAAAAATGTTCACCTGGGAAGAATGAGAAGGACAAGTTAGCTGCTCTTTTAAATCAGGGAGGGTCAGTTACCTTAATGACCAGAAGATCAACCACCCTGGGGTCTGTGACATGGGCATTCTTCATAAACATTTCTCGGACTTTATCCCGTCCCTGTTTCACAGAGATGTCTAGTTGGAATAGGTGCACTATAAAAAGAAAACACAATTTCAGGGTAGGAATTTTATGGCTAAAATGATATTTTTTAAAAATTGAGTCAATGGATATTCATTCTGAATACATACAGTTTGCCCATCCACTCCATTCACCAAATATTAGCCTGACCCTAAGCTAGGTGCTTGATGTGAAGAAGTATGAGACATGGTGCTTGCTCTCAAGCTTACATTTTGTTTGAGGTGACAAGACTACTGTCTTTAAAAAGTGTTACAGCATAGTTCAAGAGTGAACAACCTGGGTTCAGATCCCAGCTCTTGTCATTTACCAGCTATATAATCCTGTGGATATTTATGAGTGAAATGAGGATGATAACAGAGCTGTTGTGAGGATTCACTGAGATAATGCAATTTGCTTAGAGCAGTGCCTGGCAAGGATAAGTTCTCAATAAATGACAGTATTACTGTTACATGGAACTGGCAAAATATGACAGGGTTCAAATTGATGTAATATGATCTGGCGTAGGTTTGTGCACCACACAAACTTTTTTTTTACTTACAGGAAGACTGCTGAGTGCACAGGTAGGGAAGGCTTCAATCCAGCAAGCATTTAACTACCAGATTAGGTTACTTGGGGGAAGGAGAGAGATGTTTAAGATGCAGCTCCTGATCTCTAGGCCTTAAATTGTAATTGGAGGGACAGCCATCCCTGAATGCAACCATAAAGTCACAACATTGAACAATCCCTGATTAAGTAAGTGCCTAAAATAATGACACAGACAGTGACCTGGGCCTTCAGAAGAGACAAATGAATGTCCTTTGAAAACTAGGTTTTAGTCATTTGTACTCCCCTCAACTGGAAGTCAGCCTTCAGTGGATTTGCTGATGTCAACAAGGGCATGAAGAGGGCCTTGTGTGCACATGGAATAAAGATAGGAAGAGGGGCAGAGCAGATGGAGGGGAGGGCATAAACAAGGCTCATAGGCAAGACTGAATGCTGTGGTTGAGTCCACTGCTCGTTTGGGGAGGATGCCTGGCAGTGAAGCATTCCTGTGATAGGTCCAGTCCAGTCTAAAGAACTATCACAATAAGCCCTGAAAACCCTGAAGGCTCTTTAGTGACTGGGTTAATCAACAATAAAGTCTGAATCTAATTATTTTCGTAACAGTGACAGCAATAGGAAAGTAAAGCTTTTACAAGGGGAAATCCCATGCAATGCTGATCCAACCAGAGAATAAACAATAGCAGAAATCTAATAGAAATCACATCCCAGCTTTACAGGTGTTAAGAGAGGACAGAAGACCACTTACACTAGAAAGAGCTCAGCACCCAGTGGTGTGCTGGCACAGGCTCTCATGCAGAGCCCGTTACACACATCTCTTCCTAAATCTGCCTTCACTTTGGTAGCTTAAAATCAATGCAGGGGGAGTATTTACACCATGGAAAATAGAAAACTATAAATCCAAGTTTCCCTCCAGAAAGCTGGTTGTTAAAAACCACAGTCTCATGTTAAAAAGGAGCAAACAAAGGGACAATAACAAAGAGACATAAAAACAAGTGCAAACTAATACACATCCTGGAATTTAGTCTCTTACCACTTGTGGGGAGTGAAGCCCCAAATCATACTACTGGTCCAGGCAAATGCAGGCAAATGTGGGCCTGGAATCCAGGTTACTTACTGTTCTTTTAATTTTTAATCCAGTGTGTGTATGTTTGAATTGAGGAACATACAATAAAATGCACAAATCTTAGTGTACAGCTCAATGAATTTTGGCATGTGTATACATTCACGTAACCATCACCCAGATCAAGATATCAAGCATTCAGATTTTCTCCCCTTCACCGATTTCACACAACCTCATCTGGTGCTCTTTTAAGGAAAGGAATGTAAAGACTCTGCCTGCTATCAGGGCTTACCTTTCCTGCATTTTTATTGTAGTTTCCTGCCCAGCTCTGGGAGGGGAAAAAACAAGGTACCTCTAGGCATACTAGGGGAGAGGGTGGGTGTTCATCAGCCCCCATCCCTCATCATATCCTGACTCACACAACGGCATGGTGTACCTATCTTCTCGGGAAAATGTTCCCAGGCACCAATGCAGTTTTGCTGACAATGTTGGTTCAGATCCCTGAATACCCATCCTCCCAGGTTAAGAACCCTTGTCTAGAGAGACAAATTTCACAGTTTTGTCCTAGTGTCCCTCCTCCTGTCCAACCCCTTGAACACACCTTCCACCAGTGAGAGAAGCTGCAGGAAGGCAAACAGGAACAGCCTAAGCGATAGCCTGCTGACCTGTTCCTTGGTCGAACTCTGTGGTTCTGCAACTAGCAACGACTGCCTATTCAGCCATGTCTGGTGGCACATTTGGTTGTCACGACGAGGGAGAGAGTGCTACTGGATCTAGTGGGCAGAGGCCAGGGATGCTGCTAAACACCCTGGAATGCACAGGACAGCCCCCATAACAGAATTATCCAGCCCAAATGTTGTGTTGAGAAACCCTGGATTAAATCTAATTGTTCTTTCTCAACTCAAGAGATCCCTGGCTTAATTCTGAATGCTGAATATTTAAATTTCAATTTGAAAAAATCTGAGAGGCTCAAAGGAAGATACAGAAGTGTCCCTTTTGGATGAAGGGGACTCTTCCCTAGTCTGTTTTCCTAAAGTTACTGTTGAGGCTTTTCTAGGGAAGGCGGTGACTGATTAAGAAGACTGACATTGATAGAGTCCTTAGCTGTTAGCTCCACCTCATTTTGGTAGCATTCATACCAGACACTGGGAGATCTTATATGGGAAGGCAGCATGGTGTAACAGAAAAGAGCATGGGATCAGGGGTCATACAGGCTGGATAAGGTCTCCACACTGTTACTCACTTTTGTATTTCTCTAGGCATCTAGTACAGATGCTGTAGGGCAAGAGGTACACAATGAAATGGAAATCAAGTGAATGGTTTCTATACAAAGTCTCCTGTTACATTGTAACCAGCAAGCCCATGTAATATTTTTTTCAAAGGAGGGATTCGAAGATAGTTCTGTTCCTATGTTCCCATGCCAAGGCAGCCACCACCCATGTAAATGGCACTCTGCTCCCCACATGCAGAACTGACCCACGTGAGAGTCAGGGAAAACTACAGCAGAAGCTGAGAACCAGGTATATAGCTGGACAGTCAGGGTGTGAAGTCTGGCTCTTCCCCTTACTAATGGTTTGATGCAGAGACAAGTTTATATGTGCAGTTTTCCATCTGTAAGACAGGGCAATAATTAGGACCCACCCTAAAAGAAGGCAATGTGAAGCAACACAGTGTTGGGCCATGTGTGCATTTTAATAAACATCAGTTATTATCAATACTATTACTTATCCCCAATCCTCGGTTTGGCTCCTCAGTCCGCATGATGGATTGCATCACCCTAGTGTAGACACAGGCCTGAGAACCAACCAGCTGCAGATCACTGATCCTACTTGTAAGGGGGTACCCCTCCCTTGCCTCATTCATTCCCCTTCTTTCCCTGCTCTCTAGGTTCCTTCAACTCCCTTCTGCTCCTCCTCTCAGGACCCTTCTGAGTCTGGAACTATTCTCAAACAGTATTTGAAGAAAGGTCCTGAAGGGGGTCGTTCAGAAAGAGCTGGGTCCTGACTCTGGATACCTGGGTTCTAGCTTCAACGCAGCCACTGGTTTTCACTCTTTGCAAACTATTCTTTCTCTGTCTGGGTTTTGTTCCCCACCTCCTGCTCCTTTCTGCAGTGAGAAAGGATTCTGGGTACTCATATAAGAATCCCGCTAGGAAAAAATTATGCTTTTAAACATCTGCACCTATTGTCTACCCGTCCCCTTAAGGCATTTGTGTTGACAGTCCCTGAACCAGCAATAGATAACAGTAACAATAATAACGAAAACTACATGGTGCCCACATTTAACAAGAACCCAACTAAGTGTCAGGCTCTATTCTACGCACTTTAGTTATATTAACCTATTTAATATGGTAACACTCTGAAGAAGGTACTATTATCCTCATTTTACAGATGAGGAAACTGAAGCATAATGATATGAAATAACTTGCTCAAGGTCACATGCCTAATAAGGGGCAAAGTTTGGAGGCAAGTCCATGTAGCCACCACATTCTACTGCTTCTCACAACAGGCAGGGAAGTGAATTATAGATGGGGTGCTATGGTGCTCCAGCTCACCTAAAAACACCTCCCTCTCAGACTAGCAGTGACAGTCTACATTAAAACACACTAAATCAAATTAATAAGTAACAAAATATTGATGGTCCCTGACATTTGTATGCCCTTGACAGTTTAGAAGGGATTTTCCTTTCTAACCTTTCTTTTATCAGGTACACGGGACAGCTCTGTGGATGATGCCAGTCACTTTCACAGGGAGCTTATATTTTAATCCTTCAGGTGAACATACTGGTTCTCTGACATCTAAGTGAAGGCAGGGGTTCTGAGGTAGGAGGGGGCAGGCCAGTAGGTGGGATGGGAAGGAGTTCCTAAGGAATACTGGGAGCAGGCAGAACTAGGGAGCACGGGCTGGAAGACTGGGAAGGGGTTGGGGAGGCCATCTCACCTGGAGGAACTGGTTAAGGCACCAGTGACTTACTGGATGACCTTGGGAAAGTCACTTCCCTTTCTCTGGTCCTGTTTCTTGTTCTGGGAGGGATGTGGGAACCAGATGATCCCTCAAATCCTACAGCCACTCTGTTTGTATGACCTAACTGGGCTGCTGTAAATATATTCAGGAACCCCGGCGCTGACTCGGGGTTCCAGATCCACTAAGAGCTGGCTGTGAGCCCTGGGCGCATCATTTCGCCTCTAGGTGCCTCAGTTGCCTCACCCATAAAATGCATATGTCACTGGCAGTCCCTGCTTTCCTTCCCAGGGGTTCGGTAAGAATTACGGGGGACAAAAGAGCCAAAGCGCTAAGGGCGCCCTTCCGAAACGCGATTCGGACGAAGGGCACGGCTGGTCTGACCCCGCAGCCGCAGCCGGGTCGGGTCCACCAATGCTCGGGTGACCTTCCTCCCATGAAGCACCCGGACTAACGCCTGCCCAAGTCGATGCCCTCAATCCGGCCCGGGAGAAATGGGTGGCTGAGGCCTTGGGAGGCTGCCTCCGGGGCCCCGCGTGCGCCGCTCCTCTCACCAGTGTTCGGCACCTCCCGATACCAGGCGCGGTAGAGCTCGCGCACCCTCCGCTTGGCCTCGTTCAAGTCCCGACTGAAAATGGGCTTCACCGCGGTGCCAGCCGCACCGCCCGCCTGGCGGAGATGACTCGCCGCCATCTTGCTAAAGAAACCACCGCCCGCGAGGGCGGCCAAAGCACAAAAGTCTTTTCTCACTGGCTGAAATTGAACGCCACGCCCCTAAACTCCAAGGGTGGGCGGGAGAATAGCTGTGGGGCCCGTTGATTGGCTGAGGGGAGAATATCGGCCCTCGGGGGCTGCGCATGCTCGTCTGCGAAACCCAAGCTCGGCCAGTGGGTGTCGTAACCGTCGCCCGGCGCTGCTGCCAGGGGGCGCTCGGGTGCCAAACTGGCCGCTGGGCTGCTGCGTGGCCTCCCTCCGGGTCCCCCTCTCGAGCTGCTGTGGGCGCGCAGGCCTCCAAGGGCGCAGCTTCCCGGGCGCGGGCCGCAAGCTGCGAGCCGCCGACCCTGAGGGACGGCTGAGGTAGACACTGGCGACTGGGCTGCCGTGGCTGGGGCCTTATGTGGCTTTTCCTCAGCAACATCTTTTTTCCCCGTCTATAAACCAGCTCTTCTGAAGCGCGGTGTACACGTCACAGCGCTTTAATGGCAGTTAGCTTCTTGGCGGGTCTCCACAGTCCGGGGAGGTAGGTTCTGTCCTCAGCCCCACTTTAGACACGGACGTTTTCATCCCTACCTCTGGATGCCCCTGAAAAGCGGCCCAGAGTTTTGGAGCTGAAAGGAACCTTAGATCGTCCGCTCTCCTGGCGTTTTCCTTCTGAGGTTATCTCTGAACACCAAGGGGAACCTGGACGGGGAAGGGAAAAAGAACAGCCAACAAACGGACCCGGCAGGCCGTGACTGGATACTTCACTTACTCTTCTTTATTCTCATAGGTCTGACAGGTACTGTTAGCGATCCCATTTTGCAGGTGAGGAAACGGAGGTGGTGCAGAATCCAGGTCACTTGCTATGCTGAATGGCCCCCCTAACTGACTCCTGCCTGGCGTTCACTGGTCTTTTCTGAAAGTGAGTGTTGAGGAAGGAGCAGAGGCCAGGGCTGAGCTCAGCTCTCGGACCCCAGCCAGCTGAGGAAGGGCCCTGCATCTAGCCAAGTCTGTCCAGGTTTAAAGGGTAACACATCAGATTTTTTCCCCTATATCTTTTAAAATGTATTTGTACATTTAAATGAGAGCATGTAACATACATAAATTATAAAGCATGATAGTAAAATGGAAGCTTTGGAACCTCAGTACCCACCTTAAAAAATTGTTATACAGTTAAAGTTTTTAGTTTAGTTTTGTTTTTTTGTTATCATTAATCTACAATTACATGAAGAACATTATGTTTACTAGGCTCCCCCCTTCACCAAGTCCCCACACACACCCCATTACAGTCACTGTCCATCAGCATAGTAAGATGCTGTAGAATCAGTACTTGTCTTCTCTGTGTTGCACAGCCCTCCCCATGACCCCCCCACATTATACATGCTAATCATAAGGCCCCCTTTCTTTTTCCCTCCTGCCCTTATCCCTCCCTTACCACCCATCCTCCCCAGTCCCTTTCTCTTTGGTAACTTTTAGTCCATTCTTGGGTTCTGTGATTCTGCTGCTGTTTTGTTCCTTCAGTTTTTCTTTGTTCTCATACTCCACATATGAGTGAAATCATTTGATACTTGTCTTTCTCCACCTGGCTTATTTCACTGAGCATAATACCCTCTAGCTCCATCCATGTTGTTGCAAATGGTAGGATTTGTTTTCTTCTTATGGCTGAATAATATTCCATTGTGTATATGCACCACATCTTCTTTATCCATTCATCTACTGATGGACACTTAGGTTGCTTCCATTTCTTGGCTATTGTACATAGTGCTGCGATAAACATAGGGGTGCATCTGTCTTTTTCAAACTGGGCTGCTGCATTCTTAGGGTAAATTCCTAGAAGTGGAATTCCTGGGTCAAACGGTATTTCTATTTTGAGCTTTTTGAGGGACCTTCATACTGCTTTCCACATTGGTTGAACTAATTTACATTCCCACCAGCAGTGTAGGAGGGTTCCCCTTTCTCCACAACCTCGCCAACATTTGTTGTTTGTCTTTTGGATGGTGGCGATGCTTACTGGTGCGAGGTGATATCTCATTGTGGTTTTAATTTGCATTTCTCTGATGACAAGCGATGTGGAGCATCTTTTCATGTGTCTGTTGGCCATCTGAATTTCTTCTTTGGAGAACTGTTCAGCTCCTCTGCCCATTTTTTAATTGGATTATTTGCTTTTTGTTTGTTGAGGTGCATGAGCCCTTTATATATTTTGGATGTCAACCCTTTATCAGATCTGTCGTTTATGAATATATTCTCCCATACTGTAGGGTACCTTTTTGTTCTATTGATGGTGTCCTTTGCTATACAGAAGCTTTTCAGCTTGATATAGTCCCACTTGTTCATTTTTGCTTTTGTTTCCCTTGCCCAGGGAGATATGTTCATGAAGAAGTCACTCACATTTATGTCCAAGAGATTTTTGCCTATGTTTTTTTAGAGATTTTTGCCTATGTTTCCTGACTTACATTCAGGTCTTTGATTCATTTCAAATTTACTTTTGTGTATGGGGTTAGACAGTGATCCAGTTTCATTCTCCTACATGTAGCTGTCCAGTTTTGCCAGCACCATCTGTTGAAGAGGCTGTCATTTCCCCATTGTATGTCCATGGCTCCTTTATCGTATATTAATTGACCATATATGTTTAGGTTAATGTCTGGAGTCTCTATTCTGTTCCACTGGTCTGTGGCTCTGTTCTTGAGCCAGTACCAAATTGTCTTGATTACTGTGGCTTTGTAGTAGAGCTTGAAGTTGGGGAACTGGGGAGCAAGATCCCCCGTACTTTATTCTTCCTTCTCAGGATTGCTTTGGCTATTCAGGGTCTTTGGTGTTTCCATATGAATTTTTGAACTATTTGTTCCAGTTCGTTGAAGAATGCTGTTGGTAATTTGATAGGGATTGCATCGAATCTGTATATTGCTTTGGGCAGGATGGCCATTTTGACTATATTAATTCTTCCTAGCCAGGAGCATGGAATGAGTTTCCATTTGTTAGTGACCTCCTTAATTTCTCTTCAGAGTGTCTTGTAGTTTTCAGGGTATAGGTCTTTCACTTCCTTGGTTAGGTTTATTCCTAGGTATTTTATTCTTTTTGATGCTATTGTGAATGGAATTGTTTTCCTGATTTCTCTTTCTATTAGTTCATTGTTAGTGTGTAGGAAAGCCACAGATATCTGTGTGTTAATTTTGTATCCTGCAACTTTGTTAAATTCCGATATTAGTTCTAGTAGTTTTGAAGTGGAGTCTTTAGGGTTTTTTATGTACAATATCATGTCATCTGCAAATAGTGACAGTTTGACTTCTTCTTTACCAATCTGGATTCCTTGTATTTCTTTGTTTTGTCTGATTGCCGTGGCCAGGACCTCCAGTACTATGTTGAATAACAGTCGGGAGAGTGGGCATCCCTGTCTAGTTCCCGATCTCAGAGGAAAAGCTTTCAGCTTCTCGCTGTTCAGTATAATGTTGGCTGTGGGTTTTTCATATATGGCCTTTATTATGTTGAGGTACTTGCCCTGTATACCCATATTGCTGAGAGTTTTTATCATGAATGGATGTTGAATTTTGTCAAATGCTTTTTCAGCATCTATGGAGATGATCATGTGGTTTTTGTCTTTCTTTTTGTTTATGTGGTGGATGATGTTGATGGATTTTCGAATGCTGTACTATCCTTGCATCCCTGGGATGAATCCCACTTGGTCATGTTGTATGATCCTCTTGATGTATTTTTTAATTCGGTTTGCTAATATTTTGTTGAGTATTTTTGCATCTACGTTCATCAGGGATATTGGTCTGTAGTTTTCTTTTTTGGTGGGGTCTTTGCCTGGTTTTGGTATTAAGGTGATGTTGGCGTCATAGTACGAATTTGGGAGTATTCCCTCCTCTTCTATTTTTTGGAAAACTTTAAGGAGAATGGGTATTATGTCATCTTTGTATGTCTGATAAACTTCTGAGGTAAATCCATCTGGCCTTGAGGTTTTGTTCTTGGGTAGTTTTTTGATTACTGCTTCAATTTCTTTGCTGGTAATTGGTCTGTTTAGATTTTCTATTTCTTTCTGGGTCAGTCTTGGAAGGTTGTATTTTTCTAGGAAGTTGTCTGTTTCTCCTAGGTTTTCCAGTTTGTTAGCATATAGGTTTTCATAGTATTCTCTAATAATTCTTTGTATTTCTGTGGGGTCTGTTGTGATTTTTCCTTTCTCGTTTCTGATTCTGTTGATGTGTGTTGATTCTCTTTTTCTCTTAATAAGTCTGGTTAGAGTCTTATCTATTTTGTTTATTTTCGCGAAGAACCAGCTCTTGGTTTCATTGATTTTTTCTATTGTTTTATTCTTCTCAATTTTATTTATTTCTTCTCTGATCTTTATTATGTCCCTCCTTCTGCTGACTTTAGGCCTAATTTGTTCTTCTTTTTCCAATTTCAATAATTGTGACGTTAGACTATTCATTTGGGTTTGTTCTTCCTTCTTTAAATATGCCTGGATTGCTATATACTTTCCTCTTAGAACTGCTTTCACTGCATCCCACAGAAGTTGGGGCTTTGTGCTGTTGTTGTCATTTGTTTCCATATATTGCTTGATCTCTATTTTAATTTGTTCATTGATCCATTGATTATTTTGGAGCATATTGTTAAGCCTCCATGTGTTTGTGAGCCTTTTTGCTTTCTTTGTTCAGTTTATTTCTAGTTTTATACCTTTGTGGTCTGAGAAATTGGTTGGTAAAATTTCAATCTTTTTGAATTTACTGATGCTCTTTTTGTGGCCTAGTATGTGGTCTATTCTGGAGAATGTTCCATGTGCACTTGAGAAGAATATGTATCCTGCTGCTTTTGGGTGTAGAGTTCTATAGATGTCCATTGGGTCCATCTGTTCTAGTGTATTGTTCAGTGCCTCTGTGTCCTCACTTATTTTCTGTCTGGTGGTCTGTCCTTTGGAGTCAGTGGTGTGTTGAAGTCTCCTAAAATGAATGCATTGCATTCTGTTTCCTCCTTTAATTCTGTTAGTATTTGTTTCACATATGTTGGTGCTCCTGTATTGGGTACATATATATTTATAATGGTTATATCCTCTTGTTTGACTGACCCCTTTATCATTATGTAGTGTCCTTCTTTATCTCTTGTTACTTTCTTTGTTTTGAAGTCTATTTTGTCTGATACTAGTATTGCAACACCTGCTTTTATCTCTCTGTTGTTTGCATGGAATATCTTTCTCCATCCCTTGACTTTTAATCTTGCATGTCTTTGGGTTTGAAGTGAGTCTCTTGTAAGCAGCATATAGATGGGTCTTGCTTTTTTATCCATTCTGTTACTCTGTGTCTTTTGATTGGTACATTCAGTCCATTTACATTTAGGGTGATTATTGAAAGATACGTACTTATTGCTATTGCAGACTTTAGATTCGTGGTTACCAAAGGTTTAAGGTTAGCTTCTTTACTATCTTACCGTCTAACTTAGCTCGCTTATTGAGCTATTATAAACACTGTCTGATGATTCTTTATTTCTCTCTCTTCTTGTTCCTCCTCCTCGATTCTTTACATGTTAGGTGTTTTATTTTGTGCTCTTTTGTGTTTCCTTTGACAGCTTTTGTGGGTAGTTGATTTTGTTTTTTGCCTTTAGTTAGTATTTGATTGGTCTGCTTTCTTTGCTGTGATTTTATTTTCTCTGGTGACATCTATTTAGCCTTAGGAGTACTTCCATCTAGAGCAGTCCCTCTAGAATACCCTGTAGAGGTGGTTTGTGGGAGGCAAATTCCCTCAACATTTGCTTGTCTGGGAATTGTTTAATCCCTCCTTCGTATTTAAAAGATAATCGTGCTGGATACAGTATTCTTGGTTCAAGGCCCTTCTGTTTCATTGCATTAAATATATCATGCCATTCTCTTCTCGCCTGTAAGGTTTCTGTTGAGAAGTGTGATGATAGCCTGATGGGTTTTCCTTTCTAGGTGACCTTTTTTCTCTCTCTGGCTGCCTTTAGTACTCTGTCCTTGTCCTTGATCTTTGCCATTTTAATTATTATGTGTCTTGGTGTTGTCCTCCTTGGGTCCCTTTTGTTGGAAGTTCTTTGTGCTTCCGTGGTATGAGCGACTATTTCCTCCCCCAGTTTGGGGAAGTTCTCAGCAATTATTTCTTCAAATACACTTTCTATTCCTTTTTCTCTCTCTTCTTCTGGTACCCCTATAATGTGGATATTGTTCCTTTTGGATTGGTCACACAGTTCTCTTAATATTCTTTAATTCCTGGAGATCCTTTTATCTCTCTCTGCATCAGCTTCTCTGCGTTTCTTTTCTCTGATTTCTATTCCATTTAACGGCCTCTTGCATCTCATCCATTCTGCTCTTAAGTCCTTCCAGAGATTGTTTTATTTCTGTATTCTCCCTCCCAACTGTATCTGTTAGCTCTTGCATATTTCTCTGCAACTCCATCAGCATGGTTATGACCTTTATTTTGAATTCTTTTTCAGGGAGATTGGTTAAATCTATCTCCCCAGATTCCCTGTCAGGGGATGTCTGGGTTATTCTGGTCTGTGTCAAATTCTTCTGCCTTTTCGTGGCAATAGAAGTAGTTGTGGGCAGTTGGTGCATGTGTCAGCTGGGAGAACAAAGTCTCTTCCCACTTGCTTGTCGCCTTCTTCTCCTGTGAGAACGGCAACCCCTAGCGACTTGTGCTGGGCAGCTGCCCGCCGACGGGCCCCTTGGGTCTGGCCCAGGCGGCTGCGGGGTGGGGGAGGGAGGCTCTGCGTGGTTGCTGTGGGCGTGGCCGGTCTCAGGCTGCTGCTCTGCTATGGTGGGGTATGCCGGAGGGGTAGCAGGTCGGAGGTTGTTTATTGTTGTGAGGAGCCTCAGAGCTGCACTGCTGCCCAGGAGGGTAGGGCACCTGGAGTTCCCCCTGATTCCCAGTTTCTGGGCTGAGTGTGCCGGGACAGTTTAGTCCAGCTGTGAGGCTCCTGTCCCTTTAAGACTTTCAAAAAGCACTCGCTTTTGTCCCAGGGTCACCGACTGTGGGGACCTGCTCACAGGTTTTACTGTTCCATTTTCCTAGTATCCAGCACTCCATGCGCTGTGTGTCTGCGCTCCCAGTGTGGATGAGTAGGGCTGGGTATTTAGCAGTCCTGGGCTCACTCTCTCTCCCCGCTCCGACTCCTCTCCTTCCGCTGGGGAGCTGGGGTGAGGGGGCGCCCTTGGGTCCCACCGGATCACGGCTTGTATCTTACCCCCTGAGGCGCTGGGTTATCGCAGGTATAGATGTAGCCTGGCTGTTGTACTGTATCTTCTGGTCTCTCTTTTAGGTATAGTTGTATTTGTTGTATTTCCAGATATATATATGGTTTTGGGAGGAGATTTCCGCTGCCCTACTCACGCCGCCATCTTGGCTCCTCCCCTCCAACATATGTTATTATTTTTAAAGAGACTTCCAACCTCCAAAAAAGTGGTTGCACCATTTAATACTCCCATTAGCAGTGGTTGAATGTTGGTTATTCCTCTTCTCATCAGTGTATGGTCAGTTTTTTAAATTTGAGATGAGCTAATAGGTGTGCAGTCATATCTTCTTATGGTTTTAATTTGCATTTCTCTAATGACCAAAGATATTGAGAGAATTTTCATTTGCTTATTTGCCATCTGTCTTGCCTGAGGATTTCAGCCCTGGGCAAGTTCATTATGGATTTGATGAGACTGAGAAATAACAATGGAATGTTCTTGGGAAAGAAGGGTTTATACCTGGCTTCATTCGCACTGTGATAGGTTGAGGACTAGAATCATGCCTGCATCAGCAGTCTGCACGTCTGTAATCCACATCCATCTCTGCCTACAATGGAGCTTTTAGTGATTCAGTCAATAATAGCTCATTGCCAATGGGTGTGGAAGCATTAGCCTAGCAGTAGGCCCATTACATCATGAAGTAGTTTAGGGTCAGGTGAGGATTCCGGCCATAGGAACTTCTATTTTCCCCACACCATCTGTTTATCTTCTTTGGTGAAGTATCTGTTCAAACCTTTTGCCCATTTGAAGAATTATTTGTGTGTTTTATTATTGAGTTTTGAGAGTTATTTATAAATTCTAGACAAATTTGTTTATTTATTTAGTTAGATACATAATTCACAAATATTTCCTCCTAGTCCATGGCTAGTCTTTTTGTTCTCTTAACAGTGTCTTTAGAAAAGCATATTTTAATTTTAGTGAAGTTCAGTTATCACTTTTATTCTGTTATGCATCATGATTTGGGTGTTATATTGATAAATCTTTGCCTAATCCATGAATACAAAGACTTTCATGTTTTTCTTCTACAACTTTTACAGTTGTGGGTTTTAGATTTAGGTCTGTGATCAATTTTGATTAATTTTTGTATATGGAGGAAGATATGAATTGAAGTCCATTTTTCCCCATATGATTATCTAATTGTTCCAGGACCATTCACTGAAAAGATTATATTTCCTTCACTGAATTGCCCTTATCAATTGACAATATATAGGTTTGTATCTAGACTCTATTCTGTTCCATCTATCTTGACATCAACAATCTTATACCATCTCGATTACTATCCAACTTTGTTTGTTTCAAAATTGTTTGTCTTTTCTCAGTCCTTGGCATTTCCATATGAACTTTAGATATAGCGTATCAATTTCAGTAACCAAAAATGTTTGCTGGAATTTGTATTACAAATTTATTTTGGTGTTCTTCAATTTCTCTCAACAGTGTTTTATAGTTTTTAGTGTATGGCTCTTGCACACATCTTTTGTTAGACTTTTCCCTGAACATTTCTTTTTTTTTAACATACACATATCTTTATATTCACTTTTTTTATTAAGGTATCATTGATATACATACACTCTTATGAAGGTTTCACATGAAAAAACAATGTGGTCACTACATTCACCCATGTTATCATGTCTCCCCCATACCCCATTGCAGTCACTGCCCAACAGTATAGTAAGATGCCACAGAGTCACTATTTGCCTTCTCTGTGCTACTCAGTCTTCCCCATGATCCCCCCGACACCATGTGTGCCAATCATAATACCCCTCAATCCCCTTCTCCCTCTCTCCCCACCCACCCTCCCCCATCCCTCCCCTTTGGTAACTGCTAGTCCCTTCTTGGAGTCTGTGAGTCTGTGAGTCTGTTGCTGTTTTGTTCCTTCAGTTTTGCTTCATTGTTATACTCCACAAATGAGATAAATCATTTGGTACTTGTCTTTCTTTCTCTGCCTGACTTAGTTCACTGAGCATAATACCCTCTAGCTCCATCCATATTGTTGCAAATGGTAGGATTTGTTTTCTTCTTATGGCTGAATAGTATTCCATTGTGTATATATACCACATCTTCATCCATTCAACTACTGATGGACACTTAGGTTGCTTCCATATCTTAGCTATTGTAAATAATGCTGTGATAAACATAGGGGTGCATCTGTCTTTGAATCTGAGAAGTTGTTTTCTTTGGGTGAATTCCTAGGAGTGGAATTCCCGGTGAACATTACATATTTTTAGGCTATTATAAATGGTATTTTAAGAAATTTCAATTTCCAATTGCTCATCACTATGATATAGAAATTTAATGGATTTTTAATGCACTTTATTTTTTAGAGCAGTTTTAGTTTCACAGCCAATAAAATTGATTTTCATATATTGATCTTGTATCTTCAACCTTGCTAAAACCCTAGTAGTTTTTTGGATGATCCCATAAGATTTTATATACAATCATATAGTCTACAAAACGAAGACAGCTTTACTTCTTCCTTTACAATCTGGTTGCCTTTTACTTCTCTTTTTATTTATTTGTTTGTTTGTTTATATTTTAAGCTTTATAGATAATTGAAAGGATTGATCATCTTTTAATGGCCAATTGTGATAATCAAATTTGGAAAACATTAATCAATGAGCAACCTCATGATCTATGTAGGTGAAAGTCTTTTATCTTATTTGCAATTTGCAGAAGAAATTATAGAGACAATGTTACAGCTCTTATGAAATGAACACAAATAGTATTATAAATGATATACAGTATTATAAATTATGTAAAGGGTTAAATTATTGCAATAATGAGGCTCAACCTCTGCAAAGCTGTTACTCAAAGTACACAGTTTGACTTGGGGGGTGATTGGCAATGGCAATAAATCAAATTTTCAAATGTTAGGTTGATTATTGGACTAGATTAGGAATGGGAAAGGAAGTCTGATGTCAGGGTTTTTCATTGATATCATCACTCCATTCAGAAGTGTGGTAGGTTTACTGATCGTGGCAAGGGCAATTATTTCTCATTCTTGACTTAGTTCACTGTCTAAAACTTCCAGTACAATGTTGCATGGAAGTGATAACGGCAGACATCCTTGCCTTATTCCTGAACTTAGGGGGAAAGCACTCAGTATTTTACTACTGAGTATATTGTTAGTTCTAGGCTTTTCATAGATTCCCTCATCAGTTCGGGGATATTCCCAACTACTTCTAGTTTGCTGGGAGTTTTTTTTCAGGAACAGATATTGATTTTGTCAAAAAAATTTTAATGTATCTATTGAGATAATCATATGATTTTTCTTCTTTAGCCTGCTAATGTGGTGAATAGTATTGATTGATTTTTGAATGATGAACCAACCTTGCTTGCATTCCTGAAGGTAAACTCCTTTGGTAATGTTGTTACCTTTTTATATGTTAAACTCCTTTTTATATGTTGTTGGTTTCAAGTTGATAAGATTTTGTTAATATTTGCATCTTTGTTCATGAGGGATGTTGTTATGTAATTTTCTTTGTCATCTTTGTCTGGTTTTAATATTAGATAGTGCTGCCCTCATAGAAATTTCCTCCTCTTTTTTTGTAAGAGTTTGTGTAGAATTGGTATTATTTCTTCCTTAAAATCTTGGTAGAAGTCACTAGTGAAGCCATGTGGACCTGGAGTTTTGTGGGACGATTAAGTAAATTCAATGTCTTTAATTTATATATAGGATTATTCAGATTATGTTTCTTGTGTGAACTTTGGTACTTCATGTTTTTAAAAATATTTTGTCCATTTCCTCTATATTGTCAAATTTATTGGCATAACACTGTTCATAATATTCCCTTATTATCATTCTAGTAGGTATAGAATCTGCATCAGGATTACCTTTATCTTTTTTTAAAATTATTTTAATTTTGCTATCATTAATGTACAATTACGTGAACAACTTTATGGTTACTAGACTCCCCCTATTATCAAGTCCCCACCACATACCCCATTACAGTCACTGTCCATCAGCTATAGAATCACTATTTGTCTTCTCTGTGTTGTACAGCCCTCCCCATGTCCCCCACTGACTACATTATATCTACTAATCGTAATGAGCCTTTTCCCCCTTATCCCTCCCTTCCCACCCATCCTCCCCAATCTCTTTCCCTTTGGTGACTGTTAGTCCATTCTTGGGTTCTGTGAGTCTGCTGCTGTTTTGTTCCTTCAGTTTTTGCTTTGTTCTTATGCTCCACAAATGAGTGAAATCACTTGATCCTTGTCTTTCTCTGCCTGGCTTATTTCACTGAGCATAATACCCTCTAGCTCCATCCATGTTGTTGCAAATGGTAGGATTTGTTTTCTTCTTATGACTGAATAATATTCCATTGTGTATATGTACCACATCTTCTTTATCCATTCATCTACTGATGGACACTTAGGTTGCTTCCATTTCTTGGTATTGTAAATAGTGCTGCAATAAACATAAGGGTGCATATGTCTTTTTCAAACTGGGCTCCCACATTCTTAGGGTAAATTCCTAGGAGTGGAATTCCTGGGTCAAAGGGTATTTCTATTTTGAGTTTTTTGAGGAACCTCCATACTGCTTTCCACAATGGTTGAACTAATTTACATTCCCACCAGCAGTGTAGGAGGGTTCCCCTTTCTCCACATCCTCACCAACATTTGTTGTTGTACCTTTTTCATTCTTGATACTGATCATTTGTATTATACTTATGTTTTTCCTGATCTAAGGGGTTAGACATTTTCTTGATTTCATAAAATAAACTTTTGGTTTTATTGATTTTTTCTATTGTTTTTCTGTTTTCTATTTCATTTATTTCCACTCTGATCTTTGTTGTTTAAATTATTGTGCTTACTTTAGGTTTTATTTACTCTTTCATTTCTATTTTCTTAAAGTAGAAACTGAGGTCATAGATTTGAGATATTTCTTATTTTCTAATAAAGGTGTTTTAGCGCTATAAGTTACTATGTACTTCATTAGCTGCATCCCACAAATTTTGATAATTTTTCATTTTCATTCAGTTCAAAATACTTTCTAACTGTCCTTTTGAATTTTTTCACCCATGTGTTATTAAAAGGTGTGATGTGTAGTTTCCAAATATATGGGGATTTTCCTGGGATCTTTCTGTTACCAGCATCTAAGCTGGTCAAAGAACATACTTTAAATTACTTTAATCTTTTAAATTTATTGAGGAGCATTATGGTTGAAAACATGGTCTGTCTAGGTGACTATTTCGTGTGTATGTGAAACTAAGGCATTCCTCAGTTTTAACCATCTATAGTTTTGTAATTATTATTTAGTTACATTTATAGTAATTTAGGGATAGTAAAAGTTATTGTCTTGAATCAGAAGATACCTTTTTGATGTCGTCAAGCTGCTCAAGGGCAAGCTGTGTCCTTTTTACCTTCCTATGCCCACAGCATTATTCCTGGCGCTAAAAGGAAGCTCAGCAGACACTGGTTGAATGAATGGATAACACTTAAAAAAGGTCAGGCTATGTTCTTGCTTATGATTCAGAAAATATTCTTATTGTATTTTGTGGCAAGACTGTCTTACACACCTTTGTGTCTTTGTGTCCCTGCAGGACTTTGCCCAGAGCTCAACATATTGTAAACAGCATTAATGGCATTGAGTGAAGCTGATGAGATACCAACAAAAGTGCTGCTTCTTACGGGTGGGTATTTAAAGTCACCCTGAGGCAACTGGCAAATTGCTCCAACCAAGGTTGGAGAGGTTGTCCCATATAAAGCCCCTAAAACGTGATGTCACACATAGACACTACTCTCCGTGCAAAAGGGAGGGGCCGTGTGCAGGGCTCGCAGACTTAGCTGGGCTTCAGTGCCCTTCCCGGTCTTGCTTCTGGAGCCTGAGGGGAGATGAATAGGCTATATGGACACTAATATGGTCAAATGATTCTCTGCAAATCGCTAACATCTTTAAGGTTGGTGGATTTGGTAATAAGCACGTTTGAAAGGCTGCCCTCAAACTATCCAAGCAGGTGATAATTGTCTTCATGACTCCTGGCCCACCCTTTCTGTATCCCTTCTCACTGGGCATTCCTCTTCTCCCTTCTTCTGCCTGTTAGGGCTCATTTTCTCTCCATTCTTCCTCTAGACCTATTAGAAAAAGCCTGGTAACTTCACTCATACAAAATTATAAATGGCAGAAACTTACTGTTGAATACATTGCTAGCAGTATTCTCAGAGAAGGTGGTGCAAGGAGAAGGGAGGTGCTGTAGTGCCCTGCAGAGGAGAGATGAAGTAAGCCAAGGCCTGAAAGGCCCATTGGGTCTGGTGGCAAGGAGCCTACTGGTGACCTTGGTGAGAGAGGTCAGAGGTTTATGGGACAGAAACAGATTGAAGTGGGCTGTGGAGTGAGGGAGAGGGGGAACGGGGTGGAGACACCCACTGGAGCTGTCTCAAGGGGACTAGTGTGAAGGACGGGAGACAGGACAGTAGCTGGAGGAGGAATATGTTTTCACGAGGGAGGGCCTTTCTTAAATGGAAGAGATGACTGATGGGTTTAAATGCTGGTGGGAAAGAACTAGGAAGGAAGGAAAGGCTGAATATACAAGTGAGAGAGGGGACCCCCCCTGCAAAACACCCAGGTTGTGAAAGACCAGATGGAATGGAATACGGGGCGGGGGGTGGGGGGCAGCCCGGAGAGGGAGGGCAGCCTCCTCCCCTGAAGGGGAAAAGGCCCGTGAGAAGCAGAGACTGGGTGGGTTTGGTGGCGGAAAGTCTAGGCAACTCCCATTTGATGGTGCCTCTGCTGAAAGGAAGGCCGAGGTGGGGTTGGAGCTTTAGAGACCTTCTGAACTAGTCCCTTTGGAGAATGGGGCTGACTTGAGGAATGGAGAGTCACCAGGCCAGCCAGGGGTCCAGGTCCCGTTGGAGACCTTAACTTTACAATTGTGTTGGTTTGTATGGAATCTGACACTGATGGTGGGATTTCAGATGGAGGGTGTTTTGAGACAGTGAGGGAATCTCTCCTGGTACTCCCAAAATTATTCCCAAAACGCTGCACAACACAGAAAATACTTAAAGTGTTGGTAGTTTGTAATCATTATCATTTACTATTATAATTAGCCACCTCTACCTGGGGTTATTTCACACCAAATGTTCAGCAGAGCTATACTGTTCTTAATTCTAACCCACCCACCCCTCTTTTCCCATCCCAATTCCCTGGGACATACCTTTTCAGCTCTTAGGGCATTGAAACTAGCTTTTGTTTGGGACTCTGAGGTCTTGGGAGAAATTCCTGGGTGTTTTCCAAGCTCCTGGTACTAGCCTCCTCCATCCTGAGTTTGGCCTCCAGCTCTAACGAGAAGGCCATTCCCTGGCTGAGCCCTGTGGATGGAGGTCCTTGCCATTCCTTCAACTGCCTTTGGCCTATTGTAATCCCTGCAAGCCATGGGGTCAAGGAACATTAGGATACCAGGCCTATGTGATACATTGACTGTTGCCTGTCTTTTCTTCTTAGACAGAAAATGGCATTTGGTCTATGCTGCCAGAGAGAGAGGTAAAGTTTAGGTGGGCCCTGTTATCATACCCCAAATGACAAGGAATGGCGAACCCCACTTGGGCCTAAGAGGAAGGGAAAACAGAAATCTCCATTCCCCTTTCCCTGACTGTTGTAGTATTTCTAGGGTTCAGAGTTGGGATAGAGAGCCTGGTCCTGTCATGTGGGACATTCCTCTCTGTGTGTATGTGTGCGTACGTATGTTTAGGCAGGGAGGGGGCAACCATCCTGACGGTGCTGAGATACTCTGCTTGTCCCGAGGAAGGGGAAGAAGAGGATGGGCCATAGGGTCCGTCAGTCCAGAGTAGGGAGGGCTTTGCAGGGTTTTGGGGAGAAGATCTAATCCAGCACTGAATGAGCAGCTATGACTGCTCAGCCAAGGTCGGGTCCCTGCCTTCTGGCAGGTGAGGCAAGATGGACCCATGTAAACAAGTGAGAAAGGAAAACGGAAGAGAGGGGCCAGGGATTCTTGTGTGCTACTTGCTCCAAGTCTGGCTTTCAACATAGGCAGATACACAGAGTTGTGCCTGCCACCCAGCAGGGAGCCCAGGCTGAGGCTTTAGAGCTGACAGTTTTATTCATCCACAAATGTTGACTGGACACGTCCTGGTGGAGTAGGTCCTGGCACTGGGGCTGGGGAGGAAAGCCGGTGCTTCCTGGCAAGGGCACAAGACAGCCCAGCCTCAAAGCTCTACTTCCCTCCCAGGCTCTACAAGCCCCTGTACGTAGAACAAGTCTTCAATTTTGCAGGTAAGGGGCTGGGTACCGGGGTGAGCTGGGAATGACAGCAGGAACCCAGGAAACTGGTTTTCAGTTTCCGTCAGGGCTACCCCAGTCTCCAGATACCCCCTGGGCTCCCAGAGGCCCCCTCCCAAAGCTAGTCAGCTTCCCAGGGGATGGCCACACTGCCCTTTCTTTGTCCCTTTCTTTCCTCTGTTCCTTCATAGTAAAACTGGAATTTGAATCCATGTTTAACTATAGAACCCATGCTTCCCCCCAAAAAAACCCACACAACCTAACACTGTCCTACAGAAGTGATCTTCAAAATTTTGCTTGCAAACCTTTTGAAAAACTATATATCCCTCCACATTGTAAGTTAATACCTAACATCTTTCATCACAAGTTTAAGTGGATATGATTTCTGATATACTGTAAATATTGACATTTAAAAGTAATTCCACTACTCTTTTACATTTTTAAACTAGCCTTTCTTCCTTCTCCTACCTGCAGGAGTATATACTGCTATTTTCAGGGGTCTGTGTGGAAAACAGCCCCTGAGAATGAGATTGCTGGAGAATCATCACAGGTAGGGGCTTTCACTGAGACCTAGAGACTGGGAGGGTCTCACTGTAGCCTGAATATGGATCATACTACTTGACCTCAGACGATCAACCATGTGTGTGGGGGGGAGGCAGGGGTGGGGGTGTAGGGGCGGGGGGTTGCTGCACACAAATGTGATGGCTCTGGAGAAATTCCCTGTGTTTCTGTCAGTGTCAAAACAGATGCCCCACCCCTCGTGTTGGCTGTATGGTCACCGTGGTGCTCTGTGGCAGTGGCCTAGACCAACCAAAAGGAACAGATGACCCCAAATGCACGAGTAGCCCTAGAATGTGGTTCAGCGCTCCTGTGAGTGAGGTGGTAAGCAAGACACCTGCTGGGGACTGCACACCCTCCTGGATGTCCCAGATCCAAGGACCTATGGCAGCAGCCCCTCCTCCCAGCCCCAGGTCACGATTCCACAAACGGATGCTGGATGCCCACTGAGGGCCACTTGCTGGATTAGGTGCTGCCCATCTGTTGTCATTTAAACCTCATGGGAACCAGGAGCTCCCACTTTATAGATGGGGAAAGTCAGGCTCCCAGAGGGACAGTGACTAGACACAGACCACCCAAGGTGACAGGACAGAACTGCATACCTGGTCTCTGGAGCCTTCCTGATCTGCATTCAATGCTGTTGGGAAGAGGGGATTTCCATGTGCTGCACTGTTAGGGGCTGATACCTTGGACATCAGTGAGTCCAACTTTATTCCTTTCTTTGTTTTCTTTTAAAGTAATCAAATTTCAAATTTAAAATGTCTTATCATCATCAAAGATAAGCATGTAGTTTGATGAGTCAAAGTTTTAAGGCCTGAAACAAAAAACAGCTGCCATTTGCCCCACCCCTTCTCACCCAGGGTTCTCACAGGGTGGGAATCTCCAGTTCCCAGTCTTTGCAGCTGTACCCTGGATTTTGCCTCCATGTTTCTAAATAGAAAGCTTATCCTGCTCTGTCTTGATCTTTCAAATTTAAACATTAGCCAATGAATTCCTACAATGGAAGACGAGGATTTAGCTCTTGTAAGAACCCCACATCTACTGCCTCCTGCAGCACTGGCTTCACGCCCTCCAGCCTTGCAGTGTAGTTACATTCTGGTTTGGGGCCTTACTAAATTCTTTATTCTGAATGATGACATCTTCAATGTTTAAATTTCTTAAATATCGTATTTGCTTCTTTGCTGATTTTTACATAATTCTGGCTCTTAATTCCCCCTCCCTAACAGTAGGCTCTTTTTATTCATTTCTTTAAATTGAGGTATAATTTATATAGAGTAAAATCTGTCTGTTTTAACATAGTTCTGCCAAATGCAGACAATTGTGTAACTGCTCCCACAACAAAGATACCGAACGGCTCCATCACTTCAGAAAATCCCCTCCTCCTCACTCGTACTCTCCCTTCCCCACTTCCAGCGGACATGTTCTCCGTTCTGTACGTTCGCCTTTGCAGACTGCCGTACACGGAAGAACCCGGCATGTAGCCGTTTGAGGTGGTTTCTGTCACTTAGCGCACTGCATTTGAGATCCATCCAGTTGTGTGTGTGTGGCAACATTTCTTTCTTATTGCTGAGCTGTCCATAGTATTCCTAAAACAGCCTTTTTTCTTTGTACCTCTAGAAGTTTTTAGGTTTTCTTTGTGCTCAGTGTTCTAAAATTTATTGATGACTGATAAAATATAGGGTGGGTTGCCTTCATTCAGTGCCCTGGTCACTTGATAATTCCTTCTCTTCTGGAAACTCATGTCCCTCATTTTTTGGAAACTGCCTTGATAAAAAGGAATGTATTTATTTGGTGTCTCTCCCTGCAAACCCAGCCTCTTGCCTCTGTTCCCTCTTGCAGAAAGATCTATGATTTATCTGTTGGAGCTCCTGAACTCTCCTCTCTGTTCTTTCTGGGAAATATGCTTTCCAATTTTCCTTCTACTCTTTCATTGTATTTTTAACTCCCATTATCATATCATATTTTTATTTTTAAAGAATTAGAGGTTTGATGTTTTGAGAGAAATCTTCTGCATCCGTGGATGTTTTGTTGCCCTTGTCTAGCTTGGATTAATACTTAGTCTATAGGCACACACCTGATCATCTACATTTGCTCTCTTACAGCACTAAACTATGTTTTCTACCTTTATCTTGCATCTACCTACCACTTCAGCATTTTATTTTAAAAAATAATAATAATAATAAGGGAGAAATGTGGGATTCACATATAAATCAAGTATAAAAATCAAACGAATGTTCATATTTGACCTGATTGTTTATAGTTCATGATGCGTGATCAAAACCGAAAGTTTCTGTGATGACTGCCCTTGCACTGTTCACCATGTAAGAACTTATTCACTATGTAAGAACTTGTTCACCATGTAAGAACTTGTTCGTTATGCTTCAGAAGATTGGAGACTGTTGAGAATTAGGCTTGGGGTTGATTAATGATTGTGCATTGAGTCCCCTGTACAGAATTTTATTGTTGTTAACAACCATTTGATCAATAAATATGAGAGATGCCCTCTCAAAACAAAAAAAAAAGAATTAGAGGTTTGAACATTTCTGTTTTAGAGCCTATTCTTGTTCTATGAATGCAAAATTTCATCTTCCTAAAGACATCCATTGCTGTTTGTTTAAAGTTTTCACTGAATCCCTGGTAGTCTTCAGGTGTCTGTGCGCTGGCGCTGACAGTGGCTGCTGAGCTCTCGGTTGTCACCTCAGCCTCTTTTCACTCCTCCTTTTTCTCTTTATCATGCAGTTCAGAGGGGAGACCCGAAGGCCAGTGTGGGGGCTCATGGATAAATGCTACCCTGTGACCACTCAGGTGGGTAAGGGCTGGGGATGCCCCTTCCCCTGGAGTGGGCTCAGCTGTCCTGGGCACCCTTGGTAAACACAGGGACAAGACAAGCCAGATGTCAAGGGCTCCCAGCCACTCCCAGCCGTGTCACACCTGTTTCCCTCTGTAGAGACTCAGAGTCGAGTGGGAGCAAACAAACCTCCGAGGTGAGTGAGGCTTACCTTACTGGAACTGGGGGTGGGCTTTCTCCTCTCAGGTGCCCCAGCTCCAGAGGGAGTCCCAGGGAGAGCAGGGCCCCTTCCAGGGTCTCACAGCTTTGCCGGAGCTGTAGCTGAGAAGGGAAGGAATTGCCTGGAAAAGCAAAGAGCCATGCACACTCTGTGTGCGGAGGACAGGGGGAGGGTTGAGGCATTCTGAGGGCCTTTCTGCCCATATTCTGTCCTCTTGTCTCTCCCTGCAGGCCATGACCCCCAAGGCAACAAGAGGACCAAATGCCGCTGCCCACAAGGAGGAGATTGGCATCTTGTCTCAGGATGAGGGGGAGGTGAGATCCCCAGAGGAGGAAGCAGCCAGTCCCACTCCTGCTGGGAAGGAGGTGGCTGAGGAGGAGGGGGTGGCAGGGCATGGAAGGGAAGGAAGCCTAGCCCCTCCACTGGGACATCTCCTGCCTAAGTCCCTCTGAGAAGCCCCACAGCACTGCAGTGGGGTGGGGGGTCATGGAGAAGGCAGATATGGTGTGAGCAGGTGGTGTGAATCCTGGCTCCCCTGTCTTGTGAGGTGAAGCCTTCATTTCCCTATCATGTAGTCCCAGCCAAACACCATGCCCCTCCTTTCTTCCCAGGAAAATAAAAAGGTCCCAAAGAAGAGACCTGTATAACCCTCAGGTAAGCCAGTGGAGCCCACACTGCTGCAGGAGGACTGCATCCCCCAGTTCTGGGTGACCCCACAGAGGGCACGGGTGGCCCAGTGCTTCTCAGACCCTCATGGCCTGGAGAGGGGTGGGCAGGAGACCAGGTAGCCAGATGCTCTGACCTTTCTGCCAGTCATCTGATCTTCCTGGGCTCTTTCTAGTGCTGCACAGCTGCCTGTCATCCGAGGGTTCCCCGGCCCTGGGGAAAGGTCCTCCCAGCAGGGGACCCACAGGCATGCCTGTCTGTGCTTCCTAGAAGCCTCTGAGGCGGACAGCAAGGAGGAAAGCCCTGGGGGCTGGGTCCCCCAGCTGCTGAGGAGGCCCTGGCCGGGCTGGTCCCCAGCCCTTGACATCCCCAAGACTCAGAGCCAGGAATGAGACAGTGTCCAGTAAACTCAGTTCTGAGCTGCTGCTTCTGAAGATCCAGCTGCCTCCTTTCAGGGCCTCACATGTTCCCAGACCCAAGGTAGCCCGTCCACACACCCTGTTCCAGTGGGCTGCAGGAACACCACCTCTTAGCACCAAGCCCAGACTGGCAGTGGGTACTGACTCAGTGCCGAGGGACAGACCTAGTTCCCTGAATGCTGGGGGATGGGGAGCTCCCTGTCATGACGGCTTGTAGAAGATGCTGGGGACCCACATCAAGGATGCAGTTGGGTGGGGGTCTCTGGTGAAGAGTCAGAGTGGGGTGTGCCCTGAGAGTCTGTGGTCCCGAAGCTGTGACCAAAATGCACCAGGGGGCTGTGCCCAAGACTCAGCTAACGAAACTGTCATTAGGATCCCTGGGATGTAGTTCAAGTGCTCAGTCCTGAACCAGCCACTGTCGGGGGGAGGGGGGGAGGGGGCACAGGTGGAGGACCAGAGTCCTTGCACTTGGCCAAAGCTCCACACTCACAAGGTCACAGCCCCACAAGTCACAGCACAAAGACCCAGTGGCCAACTGATGTACTCATCTCATTGTCAGAAGGAGAAACAAAAGCCTGGGGCAGAGGGACAGGCCCAGGTCACAGAGTGTCATGTCAAAGCAAAGATGAAAACCATGCTGTCTTCCTCCATAGCCCCAGTGTGGTCTCCTTTTCTGCCATCCCAGTCTTACATGGGTCCAATGTCGGGTCCTATCCCTAGAGCATGCTTGTGGCCCACAGGCTCATTCCTATCCCTGGGGATGATCTGTAAGAGCCAGGCCAGCCCTGGTCACTCAGAAGACATTGCCCCCACTGGTTGGAGCCCACACAAGTGCCCCCGCACTCCAGCCAGGCCATGAGTGGCAAGACCTACTGGACAGGAGCCTGGCCATGAGAAGCTTGTGGGGCTGGCAAAGAGGGCTTATCCCAGTGGGGGTGACTGAGGGGCTCAGGTGGGCTGCCCCTGGGCTTCCTGGGAGAGCCCCGGCACCCGAGGACAGAGCCCTGGGTGTAACCCTGGCACATCACATCCTGACCTTCCCAGAGTCTGCCCTGTTGGACTGTCGTAGAGGAAGGGGGGTGGCAGAAAAGATGTGCCGGCTGAGCTGCTGGCCTGTGGTGAGGGGTGGGTGTGCTCAGGCTGAAAGCTGGGCATCAGGCTGAGAGGGCCCTGCCCACCCCCAGGGCCTGACCGGCTGGCAGCTGGCAGCAGCCTATTGTAGCCCTTCCCAGCAGGAGCCAGGACCTCAGGGCGGCAGACTTTGTCCCTAAGCCCAGGTGCCAGTGCTGGGTCTACATGGGTGACTGGGGGAAGCTGTCTCTTCTGAGCCCCAGTATACCTAGGCCTCCAACTGGGGTCAAATGCCAGGTAAGGATGGATAAGGCAGGGGAAGGGGCTGGCCCTAGGGAGGCTGGGGAACCCCGATCACTGCAGGGGGCCCAGGTATGATTCAGAAGACATATTGGTCACCCCCAGACTAGTTTATTGTACAAAAGAACACCGCTGGGGAGAAGACTGAGAGTTAGTATCCCTCACTAGCGGATCACAGCACACAGCTGGTAAGGGTATGGGGTCACTATGAAGGTAGTGACACGGTGGTTGCTGGGGCGGGGCTGCCCAGCGGGCACCGAGAAGCTGAAGCGCTGCAGGAGGCAGGTGAAGAACAGGAAAAGCTCCATGCGGGCCAGGGGCTCCCCTAGACACAAGCGGCGGCCTGCGGGTGCGTTGGAGGACTCAGTGAGCCTGGGGGCCTCGGCCCCACCCCTCCAAGTCGGCCGAGGGAGGAGCCTGCCAGCCCCACACCCCGCAGGCACCTGCTGAGAAGGGCATGAAGGCCTCCTGCTTGACGAAGCGGCCCTGGGCGTCCAGAAAGTGCTCGGGGTGGAAGCGGAAGGGCTTCTCCCACACGGTCTCGTCCTTCAGCACTGACGACAGGTTGGTGATGAGCGTGGTCCCCTGGAGGGACATGCCTGCATGAGTGGGGTCTCACTGGGGGACGCAGGCATCCCTGCTCCTGGCCACGAGTGGACACGCTGTGCCTGGCACACACCTGGACTCTGTCTGGTAACCCTGAGCCCAAGAAGCTCCTCGACGCCCTCCCAGTCCCCAGGGCAGGGCAGGTGACCCGCCTCCCATGGGTGCCCCCCTGTCCCAGTCCCTGAAGCGTGCACGGGCTCCTCCAACACAGTGAGGCACACTTCACTTTGGGTGCCTCACCCGAGTGGGCCCTGAGCGGATGAGGCCGGCCCGCCTGCTGGCATCCCCACCCGCACCCAGTGTGGCCTTTGGTGCCTGTGGAAATGAGGGTCGGGTGACCTGGGGTCCAGGCCTGGCCTCACCGGACAGTGCCCATTGCTGGGGCACCAGGTGGCGTTGAGCTGTGGCAAGGAGGGCCACAGGCCTACCTTGGGGATGAGGAAGCCTTGCACGACGATGTCCTTAGTTGTCATGTGGGGCAAGTTCAGTGGGATGATGTCCCCAAAGCGCTGTACCTCATGGACCACAGCCGTGGTGAAGGGCATGCGGGCCTGGTCCTGCATCTCCGGTCGTCGCACCTGCCCTATCACCTCATCAATCTCCTCTTGGACACGACCTGGACAGTTAAGGGACCACGCAGTGGTCAAAACTCACAGTGTTAGGTTCCAACAGCCTGCTGACTCCTGGGTAGGGCTATGCACACTTGGAAAAGGGGGTCATGCTGAAGCCCAGCATCTGCTCAGAGCTCCTAGTGGCCAAACCCAGTGGAGTGCCCCAGCCTCTCCCTGTCCCCCATGCCCATCCCACCCCGCCCTCCAGCTGGGCTCACGCTGCACATCCGGGTGCAAGATCATCATCAGCAGGGCCCAGGTCAGCGTGATCGAGGTGGTCACCATCCCGGCAAAGAACAAGTCAGCCACCACCAGGCGCAGGTTCTCCTCACTGAAGCTGCTCTCGGGGTTCCCCTTGGCCTGGGCCATACAGAGAGGGAGCATTCATGGGCAGGAGGCGGACCCCCAGATGGCCTCCAACTCTGCCCCTTTCAGCCCAGGTGGCCCATCACTGGCTGATACATGGGTCACACCTTACTTGGCCTTTGCTTCATGGCCCCCTAAATCCATACCTGCTGTTCCTGTTCCTGGCACCTCACCTTCTCCACCTCATCCAGGAAGGCGTCAGTCAGGCCTCGGGGTGGCTGGTCCTGGTCTCGGGTGATCCTATTTTCGGCAATCAACTCATCCACCAGGTATATGAAGGCTTTCTGACCTTGGAAGACCCTGCCAGACAGCCCTGGGATGTGCCGAAGCACTGGGAACATGTTCATCACCTGTGTGGGCCAAGATGTGGGGCCTAAGGTCATTCCTGTGCTCAGGTGTCAACTGTACCAGTCAGGTCCCCTCTGCTCCAGAGCAACCCCTGGTACCTTCCTACTGGGGTCCTTGACCCATTCTGCTGGCCCTAGGACCAGAAGGATAAACAACCTAAAAGCTCAGGGTTGGAGGGGCTTCCAGCGAAGGAGGTAGTTTCCTCAGCCTTCTCTCAGGCTTCCTCGCTCTGAGCTGTCCTCTCCCAGCTCTGTCGTCTGCGATTCCCCACCTCCAGGCCTTTCCTCTTGCAATTCCCTCTCCTGGAATGCCCTCTCTCCATGCCTCTGTAGGAATGCTCCTTCGGGGAGGCACATTGCAGGGAGGAGGCCTTCCCCTAGGAGCTGTCTCTGCAGGGTTCTGTACCTGGTGCAGGAATCCTGTGCCCTCCTTCATTACATCCTCTGATAGGTCCAATAGCTTGAGGAAGCGCAGGTCGTTGTACTCGAAGCGGCGCCCGAAGGTGAGCGAAGTGATCACGTTGCTCACCGCTTTATTCAGGAGCACACTGGGGCTAAAGGGGCGGCCTGGAAGGGACCGTGCAGGTGAGGGGGCCACCTGCCTACCCTCCCAGCCTCAGCATCCCTGTGTCCAGCGCACCCTCCATACCTCAACACTCACCAAGGTGGTCAGCAAAGGCAGCACAGAGACATGAGGCCTCCTCGGTCACCCACTGCTCCAGGGACTTCTTGCCCAGGCCCAAGTTGCGCATGGTGGACACAGAGAAGCGCCTCTGCTCACGCCAGGCGCGCCCGTAGCGGGCCAGGATCACCCCTGGGGGCGGGGCGACTGCATGGGCGGGGCTGAAGAAGTGTGTAAACCCCGCCCACTGGCTGCGAGGGGGCTCGTCTGCCAATCAGGAATAGGCCGTGCCTCCTCTTTCTCTTTGGACTTCCAGCCCCCTGCGCAAGAACCGCTGTTGTTTCTGTCCCTCTTTTGATCAGGTCGTGCACGAGGTAGCACATTTGAGGAGGCCTCTCACCTTGCTCGCTGCCAGAACCACCCACATTGGCATCAGGCCAGGTCCGTCCCCGCCGCACTCCTGCCCCAGCCCTGGAACCTAGAACTTCCTCCGTGCCCTGGGCCCAGCATTCACCATCACTTCTGTCTGCCCCACGTCGATACCCCCCGTTTTCCGGTCCCTGCCGGCCCAGGCCCCTCCCCGTGGGTGCCCCTTCCTAGCTTGCCTTGGGAGAGGGGCCCGAATCCCAGGAGCTCAGTGAGGGGCATCGGTGGGCGGTCGGCTGTGTCCTCGCCACAGTCCACCAGCGCCTCGCGCACAGCTGCCAGTCCGTTGAGCACGACCATGGGCTTCCAGGCCATCTGCACACTGAACACGTCCCCAAAGCGGCGCCGCAGCTGCAGGCCGAGTGTCAAAGGTGTTGATCAAGCCCAGTGACACCAGGCTGCTGGCCCCAGACTCATGGCGCTAATCTGGGGGAACCTCTGGGCCGCTGGCAGCTAACGGGTACAAGGGTGACATCTGGCTTTGAGACATTGGGGATCACATCCTCTATGGTTTAGGACCTCTCATTTTATCAGCCTACTCAGCTATGACTTTGTAAAAGTCACCAAAATTGTCAGTAGACCAGTTAGCATCCCACTGTCTAGGTGAAGAAACGAAGTTCACATGTGAGCAGTGAGACCCCAGGGCTCACACATTTGAATCGGTTCCTGTCTTTTCTCACCTGAATTTCAGGGTTTAAAAGTGGCTCATGACTGCAGGTTTTACCCCATTTCAAGAAATTTCTTTCTGATGTAATCAAAAGGGACTGAGGTTCACATACTTCAGTGCTGTCCAACTGGATCCCAAACCCACTGCCTAGTCTCACGCCCCTCCAGACCTTTCCCCCTCTGACCCTTTGTAAACCAGAACTTACCTCGGCCTGGCACAGATGCCCCCCTGCGGGAAACCTCTTCCCTGCCTCCTCTTCTGGGCCTAGCTTTTCTCCAGCCTGTGACTTAACACACCACCCACTGTCTGCTCCTAGGTGAAGGCCCCAGGGCCTCTGCTGCCCTGCCCAAATGTGCCCATCATCCTCACCTGGCTAATGCTCTGAGGAAGGTCCTGGAAGTCCAGCTGCAGCAGGTTGCCCAGCCCAGGCAGCGGCAAGGGGCCAGGTGGGTAGCGGGGGGCCCAGCGTGTGCACCGGTGCATCAGGTCCACCAGGAGCAGAAAGATGGCCAGGGCCACGGCCAGGGGCCCCAGTGTATCCCCGCTCAGCAGCCCCATGGATGCCTCAGTGCCCTCCAGGCTCCTCTGGGTGCACTGGAAGTTCTCACCACACCAGACTCTTAGGACCAGGCCACAGTTAACACACCCCTGGGCTCACCCAGCCTCGGCAGTGTTTATGAAGGAAGCTGGGACTGACCTTTGTCCTCTGCACTACGCCAACCTGTCAGGAATATAGTGCTGCCAGAGGGGAATGCCATTACACTTTCAGGAAATGCCATGGAGGTTAGGTGTAGGAGCGGCCATTAAAGTCCTGTCCCTCCTGCCCTCTCCAGGTGCTGACCCAGGGTACTGGGAGAGATGAGAGGTCCCCACCACCTGCCTGACTCCCCAGCTTTCACTGGCTCTGAGAACCAACCAGGGGTCTCTGGAACTGATCCTGCCACTTGCCTGTCGACATTAGGTTCACAATGCTAATGTGGTCACAGCCCGATCCCCAGACACATTCTTTCCTTCCTGTACTTACCTGCATGCTACCAAGCAGCCTTCACCTGGGAGGACAGGTATGCCTGCTTGATGAGAGCGGTCACAGGTGCAGGGACGGGGGCAGGGACACAGAGGAAGACAGAGGTTCCCCCCTGTCCCCGTACCTCACCCTGCATGCTTGACAGACACAGACACACCTAATCACACACAAACCAATCATGCAGTCTCAGGCACCACCCTCATGCTCACACACACACACACACACAGATGCACACAGTCCCACTATATACAAATGTACACACGCACACGCTCAGCCACACTCAGACGACTCTCAAGAACACAGCCTCCCACACTCCGGGACACATACTCACACACACGAGCACACACACAGCCAGCACCAAGTTCCCTGGTTCTCAGTGGTGCCCGCGGCTACCCAGACTGCACCTCTTCCACCAGGGGCTGCTCCCAGTAAGTGCACAGCGTCCCCTGCCCCGCAGCACAGCCCAGGGCCCGAGGCTGTGGCCTCGCTGAGGCCAGCATCCACCTGGGCGTAGGGGGCCACAGGGCTGTTCTCTGAGCTCCCCGTTTCTCCTGACTGGCCACTGTGGAGCCTGGAGGCCCTTTCCCACGCTTGTGACATCCACCCGTAACGTTCTGAGGGTCACCCTTCCTGGCCTCTGTGGTGCTGATTTAAAATCGGATGTGAACATCTGGGAGGATGGTTCTCTTGCTCATGATGAGGCACATCTCACATCTTTCTTGAAGCTTTCAAGATTCTGTATGTTTGAAATACACTTTGTTCCTGTTCCTCGCACTGGATCATCTCAGCTGACCGGTCTTCCAGGTCACTGACTTTTCTTGTGCCTGTTCATACCTTCTCTTGAGTTGTCTGTGTTGTGAATTTTCACTTCAGTTACAGTACTTTTCCACTCCAGGATTTCTACTGGGGTCCTTCTCATAATTTCTGTTTCACTATGGGGAGTCAGCAATTGGTGACATGTCACTTCCACACTTTCCTCCAGTGCTTCAGACATGGTGACTTGATTTGTGTGAACATATTGAATTTGGTGACACACGGTTTTTGTCCAGCAACTGCGGCATCAGAGTCATGGTCGATCGCCCTTATTCCTGTGTATGGGCCACACTTCCTTGTTCCTCTGTCTCTCTTGTAACTTTCTGTTGAATGCTGCTCATGTCAAGTCATACAGTGTGGCAGATTTGGAGATCAGACTCTCCTTGTCCCCCAGGATTGCAGTTGTAGAGGTTTCTTTGATGAGTGACTTTTCTGCACTCATTCTATAAGGTCCCTGTTGCTTGTTATGTGTGGCCACTCAGTTAGCTTAGTGTCCAGCTGATGGCTGGTTAGAGACGTCCTGGAATGCCCGGAAACCGTGAGTCTCGCAGTCTCTGCTGTCCAGAGTTGCTGTGTGGTCGGGGCTTCTGTCACTCAGCCAGGCACAGGCTCTGGACCTTACAGCTTCCCGTAGCCTTCACTTGCTGTTTGCACGGAACCTCCACGTCAGGCACAGGTCTTCCCTCCCTGAGCAACACACGGCCCGACACGTGTGCATGGCCTGCTAGATTCCCAGGAATGTAAAGCCCTATGGACACCTCCTGCCCCACCTGCTCATTTTGAGCTTTGTGGTTAGTGCTTTGCTTACCCCAGTTCTTCAGCACTGCCTCAGGCAGCTTTGATTTAAAAACGGGCTCTGGTTGCTGCCCACAAACTCTCAAGAGGAAAAGGCTCTTTGCACTAGGGGAGCCCTCAAATCCAACACAGGCTGCCCTGCAATCGGGGTCTCCCAGGGAACCACCAACGGGTGAGATGTTGACAAGTCTTTGGCCGTGAGGCTTTGCGCATGCCCCATCCCCACGTGCTCCCTCAGGGCACCGCATAGCCTCCCTGGGATTGCGGGCAGTTACTTTTCCAAGCTACTGCTGTACTGGAGAGTGGGCCTTGGGGACTAGGCAAGATTAAAGGACACAGAGCTTGCCTTTCTTTCTGAGGCTCTTGAAAAGAAGTGCTCTTGAGTAGCTGTGAGCTTTTGGTTAATTCCCAAATTTATGAAAAGCTGTCTCACCATTCTTGGTAGTTTCATCATTGCTCATCTGGAGCGCCAGGTTTTCAGAACTCTGTCATTTTTGTTGATCTCATTAGTCCCGTGAGTGTTGTTTATGTGACTTTACATGTCTTAAAATGTCTTTATTTATACTTGACTAATACTTCAGCTGGGTATAAAATTGTAGTTAGGAAATCACTATCCTGCAGAGTTTTGTAGATATTTTTCATAGTCTTTGACATCAAGGGGTGGCATTGAGAAGTCTGATGCTAGTCGAATTGCTACAACTGAGACTTCTTAATTCTCTATCCCTCTGGAGTCTTGAGGCCATTGTTACTGTCACCGTGCCAAGGTGGGGGACACCTCTCACTCAATATTTGATGTGGATGTCGACTAATGACACCATTCCCCATCAGACGGCTTGGACAGGCCTTATTCTCTGCAACATTGAGGAATCAGGGCACATCAGGACTGGCCTCTCAATTGGGTTTGAAATGTTTGAGAGGCCAGGAGAGAAGCCCAACGTGGATTTTTCCTGTGGTTTAGTGACATGACAGGGTGAGGACTCCAGGTGGGATGGTTACCAGCTTGGTGATCTGAAACCCCATTAGGCTTAATGGAGAGACACCAGGGATTTATCCCCACCTGTCCAGGTGTGGAGAACGAAGGGTGTGAAAGAGGCGATGGTTAAAAGCGGTCAGAAGTCAAACACCAAGGACAGAATCACGCCCCTCAGAATGAGGAGAAGCCGACTGAGCGCGATGCACTGACCTCCCTAGAGAAACTCCCTGCCTCCTGCTTCCTTCCTGGTGGCAGGAACTCAAGCCCAGTCCCGTCAGGCTGTGGCAAACCTGGGCTCTGTTCAGTGCTGCTCTGCTGCCTGGCATCCGAGGGTTCCCCGGCCCTGGGGAAAGGTCCTCCCAGCAGGAGACCCACAGGCGTGCCTGTTTGTGATTCCTAGAGGCCTCTGAGGAGGACAGCAAGGAGGAAAGTCCTGGGGGCTGGGTCCCCCAGCTGCTGAGGAGGCCCTGGCCGGGCTGGTTGTTCCCAGCCCCTGACATCCCCAAGACTCAGAGCCGGGAATGAGACAGTGTCCAGTTACTCCCACTGTGTAAGTGGCTGCTTCTGCAGGTCTGGCTGCCCCCGTCAGGGGCCTCATGTTCCCAGGCCCAAGGTGGCCCGTCCACACACCCTGTCCCGATGAGCTGCAGGAACAGCACCTCCTGCCTTGAAGCCCTGACGTGGCACTGGGTACTCAGAGGCCTTCTGACTCAGTGCAAAGGGGCAGACTTAGCTCCCTGAGTGCTAGGGGGACGGAGCTCCCTGTCCTGAGGGCATTTAGAAGATGGGACCCCTGGGGATGTTGTTGGGTGGGGGGATCCTCTCACAAGAAGTCTTGTGCTTTGAGTTCCTGTGGTCCCTGAGCTGTCACCTGAATGCACCACGAGGTCTGCCCAAGGCTGTGCTAAGCAGACTGCCCTTAGGACCCTGGGTTGAAGCTTGAGTACTCAGTCCTATAGCATGTCAAAGGTCGGGTGGGCACCAGGTGGGGAGCACAGTCCTCGTCCTGGTTAGCGGCTGCACACAGCCCCAGAAGTCAGAGCAGAAGGTGCCAGTGGTTACCTGGTGCACCCATCTCATTGCCAGAAGGGGAAACAAAAGCCTAGGGCAGGGGGGACAGGCCAAGTCAGCGTGCTGTGGCAGAGCAGCGACCAGAGCCTGGGTGCTCTCCTCAGTGGCCCCCCGCCGGGGCCTGAGTGCTCTCCTCAGTGGCCCCCCGCCGGGCCCCTCCTCCTCTGCCCTCCCTGATTCGCTGAGGTCCAAGGTTGACCCCTGTCTCCCTGCCTCCAGAGCATGCCTGTGGTGCACAGAGCTCACGCCTGCTCCTGCTGAAACCTCGGAAGAACCCGGCCATTCAGAGGATGCTGCCTTCACTGGGAAGGGGCCCAGAGGAGTGTCCCCCTCCCCCTGCACTGTGGCCCTGAGTGGCAACTCCTGCTGGGCAGGGACCTGGCCATGGCTACCATGTGGGGCTGGCAAAGGGGGTCCATCCCAGCGGTGGTGACCAAGAGGCTCAGAGAGGTGGCTCACTCCTGCAGTGCGACAGGGCTTCCCAGGAGAGCTCCGGCACCCGAAGACAGAGCTCTGGGTGTAACCCCGGCACATCACATCGTGACCCTCCCAGAGTCCGCCCTGCGGGGTGTGCTAGAGAAAGGGGGGTGGCGGAAAAAATGTGCCAGCGGAGCTGCTGGCCCGTGGTGAGAGGTGGGTGTGCTTAGGCTGAAAGCTGGGCATCAGGCTGAGCGGGCCATGCCCACCCCGCAGCGCATGACCGGCTGGTCGCTGGCAGCAGCCTATTGTAGCCCCTCCCAGGAGGAGCCAGGACCTCAGGGTGGACTTTGTCCCTAAGCCCAGGTGCCAGTGCTGGGTCTCCGTGGGTGACTGGGAGAAGCTGTCTCTTCTGAGCCCCAGTATACCCAGGCCTCCCTTGGGGTCAAATGCCTGTTAGGGATGGATAAGGCAGGGGCAGGGGACGGCTGTGGAATCATGAACACCACAGGTGCGTAGGTGGGATTCGGAAGTCAGGTAAGTCAACCCCGGAGTGCTTTATTGAACAGGCAGCCGCGGGGGGGGCGGGTGTGGGTTAGGTCCCCATCTAGCGGGGCACAGCACACAGCTGGTAGGGGGACGGAGTCACCAAGAATGAATAGACCCCGTGGTCGCTGGGGCAGGGCTGCCCAGCGGGCACCGAGAAGCTGAAGCGCTGCAGGAGGCAGGTGAAGAACAGGAAAAGCTCCATGCGGGCCAGGGGCTCCCCTAGACACAAGCGGCGGCCTGCGGGTGCGTTGGAGGACTCAGTGAGCCTGGGGGCCTCGGCCCCACCCCTCCAAGTCGGCCGAGGGAGGAGCCTGCCAGCCCCACACCCCGCAGGCACCTGCTGAGAAGGGCATGAAGGCCTCCTGCTTGATGAAGCGGCCCTGGGCGTCCAGGAAGTGCTCGGGGTGGAAGCGGAAGGGCTTCTCCCACACGGTCTCGTCCTTCAGCACTGACGACAGGTTGGTGATGAGCGTGGTCCCCTGGAGGGACATGCCTGCATGAGTGGGGTCTCACTGGGGGACGCAGGCATCCCTGCTCCTGGCCACGAGTGGACACGCTGTGCCTGGCACACACCTGGACTCTGTCTGGTAACCCTGAGCCCAAGAAGCTCCTCGACGCCCTCCCAGTCCCCAGGGCAGGGCAGGTGACCCGCCTCCCATGGGTGCCCCCCCTGTCCCAGTCCCTGAAGCGTGCACGGGCTCCTCCAACACAGTGAGGCACACTTCACTTTGGGTGCCTCACCCGAGTGGGCCCTGAGCGGATGAGGCCGGCCCGCCTGCTGGCATCCCCACCCGCACCCAGTGTGGCCTTTGGTGCCTGTGGAAATGAGGGTCAGGTGGCCTGGGGTCCAGGCCTGGCCTCACCGGGCAGTGCCCATTGCTGGGGCACCAGGTGGCGTTGAGCTGTGGCAAGGAGGGCCACAGGCCTACCTTGGGGATGAGGAAGCCTTGCACGACGATGTCCTTAGTTGTCATGTGGGGCAAGTTCAGTGGGATGATGTCCCCAAAGCGCTGTACCTCATGGACCACGGCCATGGTGAAGGGCATGCGGGCCTGGTCCTGCATCTCCGGTCGTCGCACCTGCCCTATCACCTCATCAATCTCCTCTTGGACACGACCTACACCAACAATCGACCTACAGTATTCAGGACCCAGAGCACTGGACTCCAGCCTTGTCCTGATTCTGTGTCGGGGTGTCCCCACATGGAGGAGCGTGTCACTCTGATCCCTGAGCTTGGATCAGCGTCTGCTCAGAGCTCGTAGTGGGCAAACCCGGCTGAGTGCCCCAGCCTCTCCCTGCCCCCCATGCCCATCCCACCCCGCCCTCCAGCTGGGCTCACGCTGCACATCCGGGTGCAAGATCATGAGCAGCAGGGCCCAGGTCAGCGTCATCGAGGTGGTCACCATCCCAGCAGAGAACAGGTCAAACACCACCAGGCGCAGGTTCTCCTCACTGAAGCTGCTCTCGGGGTTCCCCTTGGCCTGGGCCATACAGAGAGGGAGCATTCATGGGCAGGAGGTGGACCCCCAGATGGCCTCCAACTCTGCCCCTTTCAGCCCAGGTGGCCCATCACTGGCTCATCATTGCCCACACCTTCTTGGCCTTTGCTTCCTGGCCCCCTAAATCCACAACCACTGTTCCTGTTCCTGGCACCTCACCTTCTCCACCTCATCCAGGAAGGCGTCAGTCAGGTCTCGGGGTGGCTGGTCCTGGTCCCGGGTCATCTTGTTTTCAGCGAGGAGCTCATCCACCAGGGACGCGAAAGCTTGCTGCCCTTGGAGGGCCTTGCCAGCCAGCCCCGGGATGTGCAGGAGCACAGGAATCGAGTTCAGCACCTGCGTGGGCCAAGGTGTGGGATCCTGGATACTTCCTGGGCTCAGGTGTCACAAGTACCAGTCAGGTGCCCAGTGCCTGCAGGGTCTCCCCACCAGTGACCTGGTTCCTCCCTATTTGGGGGTCTTGACTTTCTCTGTTGGCCCTACACCCAGAAGGATAAATGTAAAATCTCCGGGTCCCGTGTTGTCAGCCTTCTCTGGGGAGGGCTGACCTGGGCCCACCTCTCCCAGCTCTGTGTCTGCGATCTCCCACCTCCAGGCCTTTCCTCTTGCAGTGGCCTCTCCTCCAATGCCCTTTTCCATTCGTCCGTAGGAATCGTCCATCAGAGAGGATGGACCAATCTCAGGGATCAGAGTGACACGCTCCATTGCAGGGTGGAGGCCACCTCCATGGGGCTGGCCCCGTAGGGCCCCCGGGCGCCTCCACCCACGCACCTCGCGCAGGAGCCCCGTGTCCTCCTTCACAGCGTCCTGAAGTACATCCAATAGCTTGAGGAAGCGTGGGTCGTCGTACTCGAAGCGGCGCCCGAATATGAGCGAGGCGATCACGTTGCTCACCGCTTTATTCAGGAGCACGTTGGGGCTAAAGGGGCGGCCTGGAAGGGACCGAGCAGTTGAGGGAGCCGCCTGCTGTCCTCCCAGCCTCACCCTCCCTGTGTCCAGCCCACCCTCCATGCCCGACTCTCACCAACTTGGTCGGAGAAGGCGGCACAAAGGTACGAGGCCTCCTCGGTTATCCACTGCTCCAGGGACTTCTTGCCCACGCCCAAGTTGCGCATGGTGGACACAGAGAAGCGCCTCTGCTCGCGCCAGGCGCGCCCATAGGGAGCCAGGATCACCCCTGGGGGCGGAGCGGGCTCGTGGGCGTGCCTGGTGGAGAGCGCACGTCCCGTCCTCCGACCTCTGAGCTGCGGCTTCGGCCGCGGCTCCGCCACTGCCAATCAAACCTCGGCCCGTCCCCTGTTGAGCTCAACCTCCCCGCCCCCTTTCCTGAGACTCCGCCTCCGGTCGGCTAACTCAGGGCCGAACCGTCCCCCGTTTTATTCACCGACCCGCCCCTTTCTGCACTTGCTCCACCCCTTTTCTGCTCTTAGTGTGCCGCCCCTTCCTTAAGGACCCCTTAAGGTTGCGACCACTCAGTCCTCCCACCTTTCCTGAGCCCTCTCTCCAGGGTTTGATGCCAGACCCGCCCAACCAGCATCGGGCCAGGTCTTTCCCTGCCACACTCTTCCTGCCCCAGCCTTGGAACCTAGAACTTCTTCCGTGCCCTGGACCCAGCATTCACCATCACTTCTGTCTGCCCCACATGGAGACCTCCCGGGCGTCCGGTCCTTGCCGGCCCAGGCCCCACCCCGCGGGTGCTCCTTCCCAGCTTGCCTTGGGAGCGAGGCCCGAAACCCAGGAGTGTGGTGATGGGCACAGGTGGGCGGTCGGAGGTGTCCTCGCCGCGGTCCACCAGCGCCTCGCGCACAGCCGCCAGTCCGTTGAGCACGACCACGGGCGTCCAGGCCATCTGCACGCTGAACACGTCCCCGAAGCGGCGCCGCAGCTGCAGGACGAGCGTCAAGGGCATTGGTCAAGCCTGGCCGCATCAGGCAGCCTGCTGGCCTCAGACTCCCGGCGCTAATCTCGGGGAGCCCCTGGAAGGGCCACAGTGAGCAGCAGCAAGGATGACACCCAGCCTCATGATGACGCCAGGGTCACATGCTCTATGGTTGAGGACCTCTCCCTGGAGGAGCCCTGCCAGCCAGGACTTTGTAAAGGTCACCAAACTGTGAGTAGGCCAAGTTACCATCCTGTTGTGCTGGTGAAGAAACCAAGTTCATAGGTGAGCACCGAGACCCGAGGACCCTCAGTGGCAACACCATTGAACTGGGTCCGTGGTCCTCTCTCAACCTGGGTTTCTTTGCTTAGAAGGTGCCCAGGGCCAGAGTCCTTTCCTCCATTGTGAAGACCTTTCCTCCTGATGCAGTCAGGGGGCATGCAAGTTCACATGGGACTTGCAATCAGGGGGCATGGAAGCACACATTGGACTTGCAATCAGGGGGCATGGAAACGCACATTGGACTTGCAATCAGGGGGCATGAAAGTGCACATGAGACTTGCAATCAGGGGGCATGCAAGCGCACATGGGACTTGCAATCAGGGGGCATGTAAGTGCACATTGGACTTGCAATCAGGGGGCATGTAAGTGCACATTGGACTTGCAATCAGGGGGCATGCAAGCACACATTGGACTTGCTATCTGGGAAATGTAAAGGCACATTGGACTTTCAATCAGGGGGCATGCAAGCGCACATTGGACTTACAATCAGGGGGCTTGGAAGTTCACATTGGACTTGCAATCAGGGGGCATGCAAACGCACATTGGACTTGCCATCAGGGGGCATGCAAGTTCACGTTGGACTTGCAATCAGGGGACATGCAAGGGTACATTGGACTTGCAATCAGGGGGCATGCAAGCATACGTTGAACTTGCAATCAGGGGGCATGCAAGCGCACATTGGACTTGCTATCAGGGGGCAAGGAAGTTCATACTGGACTTGCAATCAGGGGACATGCAAGTGCACATTGGACTTGCAATCAGGGGGCATGCAAGTTCACATGGGACTTGCAATCAGAGGGCATGCAAACGCACATTGGACTTGCTATCAGGGGGCATGCAAGGGCACGTTGGACTTGCAATCAGGGGGCATGGAAGTTCCCATGGGAATTGCATTCAGGGGGCATGGAAGCACACATGGGACTTGCAATCAGGGGGCATGCAAGCGCACATTGGACTTGCAATCAGGGGGCATGCAAACGCACATTGGACTTGCTATCAGGGGACATGCAAGCACACATTGGAGTTGCAATCAGGGGGTGTGCAAGTTCACGTTGGACTTACAATCAGGGGGCATGCAAGCACACATTGGACTTGCTATCAGGGGACATGCAAGCGCACATTGGACTTGCAATCGGGGGGCATGAAAGTGCACTATGGACTTCCAATCAGGGGGCTTGCAAGTGCACATGGGACTTGCAATAAGGGGGCATGCAAGTTCACATGGGACTTGCAATCAGGGGGCATGCAAGTGCACACTGGACTTTCAAATTTTTCCAACTAGATCCTAAACCCACTGTGAGCCCCACACCCCACCAGTTTCAAGAAATTTCTTTCTGATATAATCAGAAGTCACTGGGGTTCACACACTTCAATGCTACCCAGTATATCTCAAACCCACTGCCTAGTCTCATGCCCCTCCAGACCTTTGCTCCCTGTGACCCTTGGTAAACCAAATCCCTACTCGGGCCCTGCACAGATGCCTCCCTGCAGGAAACCTCTCCCCTGCCTCCTACTCTGGGCCTAACTTTTGTCCAGCCTGTGACTTACACACCACCCACTGTCTGCTGCTACACGGGGACCCCAGGACCTCTGCCCCTTACCCAATGCACTACCCTCCTCAATCCTCACCTGGCCAAAGCTGCGAGGAAGGTCCTGGAAGTCCAGCTGCAGCAGGTTGCCCAGCCCAGGCAACGGCAAGGGGCCGGGCGGGTAGCGGGGTGCCCAGCGTGTGCGCCGGTGCATCAGGTCCACCAGGAACAGAAAGATGGCCAGGGCCATGGCCAGGGGCCCCAGTGTATCCCCGTTCAGCAGCCCCATGGCTGCCTCAGTGTCCTCCGGGCTCCTATTCACACACTGCTGTCCCTCACAATGCTCTGCTCCTGGGATCAGGCCTGGCTGGGAGCTCTCAGCACACACGGTGTGCTCAGCCGGCCGGGGTGCTGTTTTTAAAGCTGAAGCTGACCTTTACCCTATGCACTAAGCCAACCTCGCCTGGTACACTGTGGGGCGTGAAGACAGGTCAGGTGTGGGTGTCGCCATTAAAGTCCTGTCCCTCCTGCCCTCTCCAGGTGCTGACCCAGGGTACAGGGAGAGGAGATGAGAGGTCCCCACCACCTGCCTGACTCCCCTGCTTTCACCAGCTCTGAGAACCAACCAGTGATCTCTGGAATTGATCCTGCCACTCGCCTGTCAACACTAGGCTCACACTGCTAATGTGGTCACAGCCTGGTCCCCAGACACGTCCTTCCCTTCCTGTACTCACCTGCCTGCTACCAAGCAGCCTTCACCTGGGAGGTCAGGCATGCCGGCTTGATGAGGAGAGCGGTCACAGGTGCGGGGAGGGGGGCAGGGACACAGAGGAAGACAGAGGTTCCCCCCTGTCCCCGTACCTCACCCTGCATGCTTGACAGACACAGACACACCTAATCACACACAAACCAATCACGCAGTCTCAGGCACCACCCTCATGCTCACACACACACACACACACAGATGCACACAGTCCCACTATATACAAATGTACACACGCACACACAGCCACACTCAGACGACTCTTAAGAACACAGCCTCCCACACTCCGGGACACATACTCACACACATGAGCACACACACAGCCAGCACCAAGTTCCCTGGTTCTCAGTGGTGCCCGCGGCTACCCGGACTGCACCTCTTCCACCAGGGGCTGCTCCCACTAAGTGCACAGCGTCCCCTGCCCCGCAGCACAGCCCAGGGCCCGAGGCTGTGGCCTCGCTGAGGCCAGCATCCACCTGGGCGTAGGGGGCCACAGGGCTGTTCTCTGAGCTCCCCGTTTCTCCTGACTGGCCACTGTGGAGCCTGGAGGCCCTTTCCCACGCTTGTGACATCCACCCATCGCGTTCTGAGGGTCACCCTTCCTGGCCTCTGTGGTGCTGATTTAAAATCGGACGTGAACATCTGGGAGGATGGTTCTCTTGCTCATGACGAGGCACATCTCACATCTTTCTTGAAGCTTTCAAGATTCTGTATGTTTGAAATACACTTTGTTCCTGTTCCTCGCACTGGATCATCTCAGCTGACCGGTCTTCCAGGTCACTGACTTTTCTTGTGCCTGTTCATACCTTCTCTTGAGTTGTCCGTGTTGTGAATTTTCACTTCAGTTACAGTACTTTTCCACTCCAGGATTTCTACTGGGGTCCTTCTCATAATTTCTGTTTCACTATGGGGAGTCAGCAATTGGTGACATGTCACTTCCACACTTTCCTCCAGTGCTTCAGACATGGTGACTTGATTTGTGTGAACATATTGAATTTGGTGACACACGGTTGTTGTCCAGCAACTGCGGCATCAGGGTCATGGTCGATCGCCCTTATTCCTGTGTATGGGCCACACTTCCTTGTTCCTCTGTCTCTCTTGTAACTTTCTGTTGAATGCTGCTCATGTCAAGTCATACAGTGGCAGATTTGGAGATCAGACTCTCCTTGTCCCCCAGGATTGCAGTTGTAGAGGTTTCTTTGCTGAGTGACTTTTCTGCACTCATTCTATAAGGTCCCTGTTGCTTGTTATGTGTGGCCACTCAGTTAGCTTAGTGTCCAGCTGATGGCTGGTTAGAGACGTCCTGGAATGCCCGGAAACCGTGAGTCTCGCAGTCTCTGCTGTCCAGAGTTGCTGTGTGGTCGGGGCTTCTGTCACTCAGCCAGGCACAGGCTCTGGACCTTACAGCTTCCCGTAGCCTTCACTTGCTGTTTGCACGGAACCTCCACGTCAGGCACAGGTCTTCCCTCCCTGAGCAACACACGGCCCGACACGTGTGCATGGCCTGCTAGATTCCCAGGAATGTAAAGCCCTATGGACACCTCCTGCCCCACCTGCTCATTTTGAGCTTTGTGGTTAGTGCTTTGCTTACCCCAGTTCTTCAGCACTGCCTCAGGCAGCTTTGATTTAAAAACGGGCTCTGGTTGCTGCCCACAAACTCTCAAGAGGAAAAGGCTCTTTGCACTAGGGGAGCCCTCAAATCCAACACAGGCTGCCCTGCAATCGGGGTCTCCCAGGGAACCACCAACGGGTGAGATGTTGACAAGTCTTTGGCCGTGAGGCTTTGCGCATGCCCCATCCCCACGTGCTCCCTCAGGGCACCGCATAGCCTCCCTGGGATTGCGGGCAGTTACTTTTCCAAGCTACTGCTGTACTGGAGAGTGGGCCTTGGGGACTAGGCAAGATTAAAGGACACAGAGCTTGCCTTTCTTTCTGAGGCTCTTGAAAAGAAGTGCTCTTGAGTAGCTGTGAGCTTTTGGTTAATTCCCAAATTTATGAAAAGCTGTCTCACCATTCTTGGTAGTTTCATCATTGCTCATCTGGAGCGCCAGGTTTTCAGAACTCTGTCATTTTTGTTGATCTCATTAGTCCCGTGAGTGTTGTTTATGTGACTTTACATGTCTTAAAATGTCTTTATTTATACTTGACTAATACTTCAGCTGGGTATAAAATTGTAGTTAGGAAATCACTATCCTGCAGAGTTTTGTAGATATTTTTCATAGTCTTTGACATCAAGGGGTGGCATTGAGAAGTCTGATGCTAGTCGAATTGCTACAACTGAGACTTCTTAATTCTCTATCCCTCTGGAGTCTTGAGGCCATTGTTACTGTCACCGTGCCAAGGTGGGGGACACCTCTCACTCAATATTTGATGTGGATGTCGACTAATGACACCATTCCCCATCAGACGGCTTGGACAGGCCTTATTCTCTGTAACATTGAGGAATCAGGGCACATCAGGACTGGCCTCTCAATTGGGTTTGAAATGTTTGAGAGGCCAGGAGAGAAGCCCAACGTGGATTTTTCCTGTGGTTTAGTGACATGACAGGGTGAGGACTCCAGGTGGGATGGTTACCAGCTTGGTGATCTGAAACCCCATTAGGCTTAATGGAGAGACACCAGGGATTTATCCCCACCTGTCCAGGTGTGGAGAACGAAGGGTGTGAAAGAGGCGATGGTTAAAAGCGGTCAGAAGTCAAACACCAAGGACAGAATCACGCCCCTCAGAATGAGGAGAAGCCGACTGAGCGCGATGCACTGACCTCCCTAGAGAAACTCCCTGCCTCCTGCTTCCTTCCTGGTGGCAGGAACTCAAGCCCAGTCCCGTCAGGCTGTGGCAAACCTGGGCTCTGTTCAGTGCTGCTCTGCTGCCTGGCATCCGAGGGTTCCCCGGCCCTGGGGAAAGGTCCTCCCAGCAGGAGACCCACAGGCATGCCTGTTTGTGATTCCTAGAGGCCTCTGAGGAGGACAGCAAGGAGGAAAGTCCTGGGGGCTGGGTCCCCCAGCTGCTGAGGAGGCCCTGGCCGGGCTGGTTGTTCCCAGCCCCTGACATCCCCAAGACTCAGAGCCGGGAATGAGACAGTGTCCAGTTACTCCCACTGTGTAAGTGGCTGCTTCTGCAGGTCTGGCTGCCCCCGTCAGGGGCCTCATGTTCCCAGGCCCAAGGTGGCCCGTCCACACACCCTGTCCCGATGAGCTGCAGGAACAGCACCTCCTGCCTTGAAGCCCTGACGTGGCACTGGGTACTCAGAGGCCTTCTGACTCAGTGCAAAGGGGCAGACTTAGCTCCCTGAGTGCTAGGGGGACGGAGCTCCCTGTCCTGAGGGCATTTAGAAGATGGGACCCCTGGGGATGTTGTTGGGTGGGGGGATCCTCTCACAAGAAGTCTTGTGCTTTGAGTTCCTGTGGTCCCTGAGCTGTCACCTGAATGCACCACGAGGTCTGCCCAAGGCTGTGCTAAGCAGACTGCCCTTAGGACCCTGGGTTGAAGCTTGAGTACTCAGTCCTATAGCATGTCAAAGGTCGGGTGGGCACCAGGTGGGGAGCACAGTCCTCGTCCTGGTTAGCGGCTGCACACAGCCCCAGAAGTCAGAGCAGAAGGTGCCAGTGGTTACCTGGTGCACCCATCTCATTGCCAGAAGGGGAAACAAAAGCCTAGGGCAGGGGGGACAGGCCAAGTCAGCGTGCTGTGGCAGAGCAGCGACCAGAGCCTGGGTGCTCTCCTCAGTGGCCCCCCGCCGGGGCCTGAGTGCTCTCCTCAGTGGCCCCCCGCCGGGCCCCTCCTCCTCTGCCCTCCCTGATTCGCTGAGGTCCAAGGTTGACCCCTGTCTCCCTGCCTCCAGAGCATGCCTGTGGTGCACAGAGCTCACGCCTGCTCCTGCTGAAACCTCGGAAGAACCCGGCCATTCAGAGGATGCTGCCTTCACTGGGAAGGGGCCCAGAGGAGTGTCCCCCTCCCCCTGCACTGTGGCCCTGAGTGGCAACTCCTGCTGGGCAGGGACCTGGCCATGGCTACCATGTGGGGCTGGCAAAGGGGGTCCATCCCAGCGGTGGTGACCAAGAGGCTCAGAGAGGTGGCTCACTCCTGCAGTGCGACAGGGCTTCCCAGGAGAGCTCCGACACCTGAGCACAGATCCCTGGGTGTAACCCTGGCACATCACATCGTGACCTTCCCAGAGTCCGCCCTGCGGGGTGTGCTAGAGAAAGGGGGGTCGTGGAAAAGATGTGCCGGCTGAGCTGCTGGCCCGTGGTGAGGGGTGGGTGTGCTCAGGCTGAAAGCTGGGCATCAGGCTGAGCAGGCCATGCTCACCCCCCACGGCCTGACCGGCTGGCAGCTGGCAGCAGCCTATTGTAGCCCCGCCCAGGAGGAGGCAGGACCTCAGGACGGACTTTGTCCCTAAGCCCTGGTGGCAGTGCTGGGTCTCCGTGGGTGACTGAGAGAAGCTGTCTCTTCTGAGCCCCAGTATACCCAGGCTTAGGGTCAAATGCCAGGTAAGGATGGATGAGGCAAAGGTGAGGGGAAGGCTGGGGAACCCCAAAAGTGCAGGTGCATGGATGGCATTCGGAAGCCAGGTAGGTCACCCCCGGACCAGTTTATTGAACAACAGGCAACCGCGGGGGAGCGGGTGTGGGTTAGGTCCCCATCTAGCGGGGCACAGCACACAGCTGGTAGGGGGACGGGGTCACCATGAGGGCATGGACCCCGTGGTCACTGGGGCGGGGCTGCCCAGCGGGCACCGAGAAGCTGAAGCGCTGCAGGAGGCAGGTGAAGAACAGGAAAAGCTCCATGCGGGCCAGGGGCTCCCCTAGACACAAGCGGCGGCCTGCGGGTGCGTTGGAGGACTCAGTGAGCCTGGGGGCCTCGGCCCCACCCCTCCAAGTCGGCCGAGGGAGGAGCCTGCCAGCCCCGCACCCCGCAGGCACCTGCTGAGAAGGGCATGAAGGCCTCCTGCTTGACGAAGCGGCCCTGGGCGTCCAGAAAGTGCTCGGGGTGGAAGCGGAAGGGCTTCTCCCACACGGTCTCGTCCTTCAGCACTGACGACAGGTTGGTGATGAGCGTGGTCCCCTGGAGGGACATGCCTGCATGAGTGGGGTCTCACTGGGGGACGCAGGCATCCCTGCTCCTGGCCACGAGTGGACACGCTGTGCCTGGCACACACCTGGACTCTGTCTGGTAACCCTGAGCCCAAGAAGCTCCTCGACGCCCTCCCAGTCCCCAGGGCAGGGCAGGTGACCCGCCTCCCATGGGTGCCCCCCTGTCCCAGTCCCTGAAGCGTGCACGGGCTCCTCCAACACAGTGAGGCACACTTTACTTTGGGTGCCTCATCCGAGTGGGCCCTGAGCGGATGAGGCCGGCCCGCCTGCTGGCATCCCCACCTGCACCCAGTGTGGCCTTTGGTGCCTGTGGAAATGAGGGTCGGGTGGCCTGGGGTGCAGGCCTGGCCCCACCGGGCAGTGTCGATTGCTGGGGCACCAGGTGGCATTGAGCTGTGGTAAGGAGGGCCACAGGCCTACCTTGGGGATGAGGAAGCCTTGCATTTCAGTGTCACGGGTTGTCATGTGCGGTGCACCCAGTGGGATGATGTCCCCAAAGCGCTGTACCTCATGGACCACGGCCATGGTGAACGGCATGCGGGCCTGGTCCTGCATCTTCGGTCGCTGCACCTGCCCTATCACCTCATCAATCTCCTCTTGGACACGACCTGGACAGTTAAGGGACCACGCAGTGGTCAAAACTCACAGTGTTAGGTTCCAACAGCCTGCTGACTCCTGGGTAGGGCTATGCACACTTGGAAAAGGGGGTCACGCTGAAGCCCAGCGTCTGCTCAGAGCTCCTAGTGGCCAAACCCGGCTGAGTGCCCCAGCCTCTCCCTGTCCCCCATGCCCATCCCACCCCGCCCTCCAGCTGGGCTCACGCTGCACATCCGGGTGCAATATCATGAGCAGCAGGGCCCAGGTCAGTGTGATCGAGGTGGTCACCGTCCCGGCAGAGAACAGGTCAAACACCACCAGGCGCAGGTTCTCCTCACTGAAGCTGCTCTCGGGGTTCCCCTTGGCCTGGGCCATACAGAGAGGGAGCATTCATGGGCAGGAGGCGGACCCCTAGATGGCCTCCAACTCTGCCCCTTTCAGCCCAGGTGGCCCATCACTGCCTGACACACGGGTCACACCTTACTTGGCCTTTGCTTCATGGCCCCCTAAATCCATACCTGCTGTTCCTGTTCCTGGCACCTCACCTTCTCCACCTCATCCAGGAAGGCGTCAGTCAGGTCTCGGGGTGGCTGGTCCGGGTCTCGTGTGATCCTGTTTTCTGCGACCAGCTCATCCACGAGGGACATGAAGGCCTTCTGCCCTGAGAGGACTTTGTCAGCCAGCCCCGGGATGTGCATGAGCACAGGAATCGAGTTCAGCACCTGTGTGGGCCATGACTTGGGCTCGGGTGTTTCCCGGGCTCAGGTGTCACATGTAGCAGTCAGGTGCCCACTGCCTCCAGGGTCTCCCCTGCAGGTCCTCCCTACGTGGGCACCTTAACCCTGTGTGCTGTGTCTAGGCCCAGGAGGAAAAAACTCAATTCCAACTCAAGGGTTGGAGGGGCTTCCAGTGAAGGGGGTAGAGGTTCCTTAGCCTTCTCTCTGGCTTCCTCGCCCTCAGCCCACCTGTCCCAGCTCTGTCGTCTGCGATCTCCCACCTCCAGGCCCTTCCTCTTGCAGTGGCCTCTCCTGGAATGCCCTCTCTCCATGCCTCTGAGGCCCACGGCGGGGAGGATGCCTCCCCCACGGAGGTGGCCGTGCATGCTTCCATCGTGCCTGCACCTCCTACCTGGTCCAGGAATCCTGTGCCCTCCCTCGTTATTTGCTCAGTTAGGCCTAGTAGCTTGAGGAAGCGTGGGTCGTCGTACTCGAAGCGGCGCCCGAAGGTGAGCGAGGCGATCACGTTGCTCACCGCTTTATTCAGGAGCACGTTGGGGCTAAAGGGGCGGCCTGGAAGGGACGGAGCAGAGGAGGGGGCCGCCTGCCGGTCCCCCCAGCCTCACCCTCCGTGTGTCCCGCCCACCCTCCATGCCCGACTCTCACCAACTTGGTCGGAGAAGGCGGCACAGAGACGTGAGGCCTCGTCGGTCACCCACTGCTCCAGGGACTTCTTGCCCACGCCCAAGTTGCGCATGGTGGACACGGAGAAGCGCCTCTGCTCCCGCCAGGCGCGCGCGTACCGGGCCATGATCACCCCTGGGGGCGGGGCGGGATCGTGGGCGTGGCTGGGGACGTGCCCAAGCCCCGCCCTCCGACGGCTTCACCTGCGGCCCGTCCTCTGGCAGTCAAACCTCGGCCCTGCCCCCTGGTTCTGCTCGACCCCCACCCCTTAGTACGGCTCCGGTCTCTTCCTGCTCTTGCAACGTCCCTTTCAATGAGGTCCAGCCCCATTATGTGATCACCGTCGCGCCCCTTCCGCGCATGTTTCGCCTCTGTTTCTGCTTTTACAGTCTCGTCCCTCTGATAAGGACCCACTTCAGGTTGCTGCCACCCAGCCCTTTCACCTGTGATAAGGCCTCTCCCGTGACTTGCTGCGAAACCCGCCCACATTGGCATCGGGCCAGGTCCGTCCCCGCCGCACTTCCGCCCCAGCCCTGGAACCTTCTCCTTCCTCCGTGCCCTGGGCCCAGCATTCACGATCCGTTCTGTCTGCCCCACGTCTAGACCCCCCCGGGCGTCCGGTCCCTGCCGGCCCAGGCCCCTCCCCACGGGTGCCCCTTCCAAGTTTGCCTTGGGAGCGGGGCCCGAATCCCAGGAGCTCAGTGAGGGGCATCGGTGGGCGGTCGGAGGTGTCCTCGCCGCGGTCCACCAGCGCCTCGCGCACAGCCGCCAGTCCGTTGAGCACGACCACGGGCGTCCAGGCCATCTGCACGCTGAACACGTCCCCGAAGCGGCGCCGCAGCTGCAGGACGAGCGTCAAGGGCATTGGTCAAGCCTGGCCGCATCAGGCAGCCTGCTGGCCCCAGACTCCCGGCGCTAATCTCGGGGAGCCCCTGGAAGGGCCACAGTGAGCGGCAGCAAGGATGACACCCAGCTTCATAACGACGCCGGGGTCACATGCTCTATGGTTGAGGACCTCTCCCTGGAGGAGCCCTGCCAGCCAGGACTTCGTAAAGGTCACCAAACTGTGAGTAGGCCAAGTTACCATCCCGTTGTGCTGGTGAAGAAGCCAAGTTCATAGGTGAGCACCGAGACCCGAGGACCCTCAGTGGCAGCACCATTGAACTGGGTCCGTGGTCCTCTCTCAACCTGGCTTTCTGTGCTTAGAATGTGCCCAGGGCCAGAGTCCTTTCCTCCATTGCGAAGACCTTTCCTCCTGTGATCGGAGTGATCGGACGGGACTCTGACTCACATTTGTTCAGCTATGACCAACGTGGATCCCAGACTTGCTGCCTAGTCTTACCCGCCTCCAGACGTTTGTTTAGTAACTCAAAACTGTCCTTCAGGCCCTGCACAGATGCCCTGGTTCTGGAAGCCTCTCTCTTGCCTCCTCTTCTGGGCCCAGCTTTTTCCATCCTGTGTCTTTCTCCCCCCACCCAATGTATGCTGCTTGATCCTGTTCTCAGGACCTCTGCTCTCTGCCCCCCAACTTTCTTACCCGATTGATGCAGTGAGGAAGGTCCTGGAAGTCCACCTGCAGCAGGTTGCCCAGCCCAGGCAGCGGCAAGGGGCCAGGTGGGTAGCGGGGGGCCCAGCGTGTGCGCCGGTGCATCAGGTCCACCAGGAGCAGAAAGATGGCCAGGGCCACGGCCAGGGGCCCCAGTGTATCCCCGCTCAGCAGCCCCATGGATGCCTCAGTGCCCTCCGAGCTCCTCTTCACACACTGCTGTCCCTCACAATGCTGTGCTCCTGGGATCAGGCCTGGCTGGGTGTTCTCACCACACCCCATGGGCTCCGCCTGCCTGGACCCTCCTTATAAAGGGAGTTGAGACTGGCCTTTGCCCTGTAGCTGAGCCAACCTGTTGGGCACACTGTGCTGCCAGAGGGAGCAGGCAGGAGCCAGGGGAGGTCAGGTGTGGGTGTGGCCACTGAATCCTGTCCCTCCTGCCCTCTCCAGGTGCTTTTCCAGGGTGGGGAGGGGAGGAGATGAGACCTCCCTACCACTGGCCTGACTCCCCAGCTCTGTACAGGCGCTGAGTACAGCCAGGGGTCTCTGGAGTTGATTCTGCCACTCCCCTGTCACAGCTCACATCCCCAACATGGTCACATGTTCCCCCAGAACAGACCCTTTCCCTCTCTTACCTCTGCGTGGCCTTGAAATTCTGTTAGTGGTACTTGCCAGGCAGTGTAGAGAGGCCACATTGATCAGAGGGAGTCGGGGTTAGGGATGAAGTCCTCAGTGTCCCCTCGCTTCACACTAGCACACTCAGGACACACAGATACAGAATCACACACTCACATAGTGCTGGCACATTCAGACCCTACCCGACGCTCACAGGCTGACAATTCCTCACACATCCTAACACGCTCACCAAACCACACGCTCAGGAACACATGACCACTTACACTCCCAGACATGCCCTCACACACGCAACCCTGTGTCACATCTCCGTACTCAGTGTTGCCTGGACCCAACCCCTTCCCCCTGGCTGGAGGCTGCTGGCTGTCATGCCGGGGACCCTTGCCTGGCATCTGCCGGCCTAGCTCCCTCGGTGTTTGCCTGGTCACGGCCATGGCAAGTTTGAATTTGGGGGGTGGTGAGGAAGGGGAGATCAGGATTGTTTTCAGTTTCCTAATCACCTTGATCAACACACTCAGTGGCCCAAAAAACCCTTCTTAAGTTTGTAACAAATGGGCCTTTGGACCTCCTAGCTGTTGTGGTCACCCAGGTGATGAATCTCCATCATGCCTGTGCCCGCTTTCCTGACCGGAAGCAATGTGGGGTGGCCACTTCCCTTGCAGAGCTGCCAGTCAGCCCAGGGCACGGGGGTGACTTAGCATAGGACGTGCCTCAGCTGTTGTCTTTGGAGTGGGCCTGCTTTCTCCTTGTCCTTGAACATCAGCTGCTCAAACTCTGGAAGACGGGATGGGAATCAAGTGGGGACACTGTACTTTCTTTATCCCCCGCAGGCCCGCTGAGGACAACAGCAGTGGCTTCTTGGGCCTTCCCCTTGGCCAGCCTTCTCTCCCTGGGCTGCACCCCGCCTGCCTCCAGTGCCACCCCTCCCATCCCTGACTCGCAGTCCCTCAAAGATGCCACCTCTGGACTGCACCAGGGCATGCCGCCTCTGGGCCGGAGCCAAGGCTGCCAGGCCAATACACCTGCTCGGCCCTGGGCCCTCCAAGCCGGAGGCGGCGTCCATTCCACCCCAGGGCATGTCGGGATGCTCTCCTGCAGCGGGGAGACGGGGGGACTCAGGGCTGTTTAAATCAGTGAGGCTGCTGCGACTCTGAGGCCAGACCCGTTCAAGTCTGAAAGGGTAGGGACCTCTCCTGGGTGGGGACGGTGCCCTCCTCCATGCCAGGGGGTGGGAGGCGAGCTCTCAGTCTGGAGGAGGCGCCCTGCAGCCCCTGCGGTCTGGCTCTCATCACTTCTCAACCACTGAAGTCCAGGTTCTTCCCAGGGTGCCTCCAGACGCGCCAACTCAGAGAGGCAGCCCAGGGCCATGTGGTCTCCTGGCATTGGCTCTCAACCAACACCTGCAGTTTGCATTTCCTGCCTGGCTTGTGAAAGCTGCACCCCTTCTTCCAAATTACCACATCCTCACTGTCCTGCCAGGCCCAAGACCTGAAGGCCAAGCTTGGCGAGGTCCAGCTGGGCCTTCCCTGCATCTTGCCTTAGCCAGGGCATGGGTTCTATCCCACCCATGCTGGACATACCGTGTGCTGGGCACTGGCAGCAAGGCAGGGCCCTGCTCCAAGGTGCTTATGACCAAGGGGGAGGGTGGGAAGTCAGAGTGACGTGCCAGGCCGGCAGTGGAGGGACTGCTGTGGGACTCATGGGGACGTTGTCCCAGGCCGGAGCAGGACTCTCTAGGAAACCTCATGGAGGACTTTGGCTGGCTTGGCACTGTGAGCAAGGTGACCTGGCAGGGGACCAAAGTACCACACAAGGCCTGGGTGGAGGGAAGGCCACTGGCAGGAAGGCAGCACGAGGCTGCAGCTTTGCAAGTCTGGTGGAGGGCTGGGCTGTGGGGACTTGGGGATCTGGGCCTCCAGGTGGCAGGGACACCAATTTTGAGGTCCCACAACAGAGCAGGAGGGCAACGTCCACGGGCACCCAGGGGCTTTTCAGATTCAGCCTGTGACCTCCCGTCTGGCCTCAGTTCCATGCTTCTGTCCCACCAGGCAGCACCTCTCCACCCAGGACTATCAGACAATACCAAGTGACGGCAGTGGAGACAGGAGGGCAGTGTCCCCACCCCATACCAGTGGCTGTTATCAGGGTGGCCATGAGGAATACCTGCAGTCAGGAGGCCTAGGGATTGCAGCTTCTTTGCATGAGAGCCCCAGGCCAGCCACTGCTGTCACACATGCACCCCCGAGTCCTGTAAGGCAGGTGGCTTTATGATTCCCTATGGGAGAGGCAGTCTCAGGGATCATATCAGGAGGGTTAGGGTTAGGATTAGACACAGAGCAGCTTTACCATCCATTTCAAAGTGTACGCTCTGAGTTACTGCTTTGTGCTGCTTGGACATAAACTTCTCTAAGGGCCAGCATGTGAATTACTTTAGAAACATGTTAGCCCATCCTGGCTGGGCTTCTCCTCTGCTGAAGCCGCAGGGCAAGAGGACTGAGACCCTTCCTCCCCGATACGTAGCACAGGCCCTCACCTGCACAGGTCCTCTGGACAGGAGTCTGGGGTGACATCAGCAAGATGTCTGACCAGGCAGTGCCCGACCCTGGGGCTCCCATCGCGATGCAGAGCAAAGCCCTTGGGGAGGCAGGAGCTGGAGAAAGCAGGTAGGGGCTGTCGCACCCTTCCAGGACTCTGGCTATCAGTGGCATTTTGCTTGCCTTGTCCCTCCCTGCCTCAGTATGGCAGCACCCAGGGACAAAACACCCCCAATTCCAGGTCTTTCCTGGGGACAGAAAGTTAGAGTGGAACCTGCCTGCAGACTGTCCGAGGGCCACGGGCCTGGCAGTCTCAACGGCCTTGTGGGGTCCAATGCCCAGCATGGGGGCGGGGGGGATCCAGGCCAAGACGGGCTGCACCTGCAGCTCCGCGGGCGGGTGCCAGAGGGTGCCGGAGGGCGTGGGTGGGAGGGGAGCAAGGCAGGATGGGCCTCCCAGACTTGCTTTTAGGTTTTGTGTTTGGGCCCGGCCAGGTGAAGTTCTGGAGACCTGCTGCACAAAAATGTGAATATACTCAACACTACTAAACTTTACTTTAAGTTGTTTAGCCGTAATTTAAACATTACTTTTAAAAAGGCATCAGGAGGAGCCAAGATGGTGGCGTGAGTAGACAGCAGAAATCTCCTCCCAAAAACATATATATTTTTGAAAATACAACAAATACAACTATTTCTAAAAGAGAGACCAGAGGACACAGGACAACATCCAGACCACATCCGCACCTGAGAGAACCCAGCGCCTCGCGAAGGGGGTAAGATACAAGCCCCGGCCCCGCGGGAGCCGAGCGCCCCTCCCCCCAGCTCCCGGCGGGAGAAGAGCAGGCAGAGCGGGAGGGAGACGGAGCCCAGGGCTGCCGAACACCCAGCCCCAGCCATCCGGGCCAGAGTGCAGACACAGTGCGTGCCCAGGGGTCCCTGGATGCTGGGGAAACAGGGCAGCAGGACCCGTGCGTGGGTCCCCGCAGCTGGCGCCCTGGGGACAAAAGAAAAGCAAGTGCTTTTTGAAAGTCGTAAAGGGACAGGGACCCCATAGCTGGACGGAAGGAAGCGTCCCAGGACACTTAGCCCAGCAGCTGCGAATTGTGAGGAACATCGGGCGCCCTAACCCCCTGGGCGGCAGTGCAGCTTGGAGGCCCCTCATGGAGATAAGCAGCCTCCTGCCCGTTTCCCCTCCCGCGCGGCCCCGCCATAGTGGAGCAGCGGCCTGAGAGCGGCCACGCCCACAGGCAGGGCAGGAACCAGACCCCGTCTGCGCACAACTGCCCCCCACAAACCACTAGAGGTCGCTGTTCTCCCAGGAGAGGAACGCGCGGAGCAAGCAGGAAGGGATTTTGTTCTCCCAGCTGACACATGTGCCAACTGCCCATCGCCATGAAAAGGCAGAAGAATTTGATCCAGACCAGAATCACACAGACATCCTCCCCTGAGAGGGAGCCTGGGGAGATAGACCTGACCAATATCCCTGAAAAAGAATTCAAAATAAAGGTCGTAACCATGCTGATGGACTTGCAGAGAAATATGCAAGAGGCCATTAATGGAATAGAAATCAGAGAACAGGAACGCAGAGAAACTGATGCAGAGAGAGATAAGGATACTAAGAGAACTGTGTGACCTATCGCAACAGAACAATGTCCGCATTATAGGGGTTCCAGAAGAAGAAGAGAGAGAAAAAGGGATAGAAAGTGTATTTGAAGAAATAATTGCTGAAAACTTCCTCAAACTGGGGGAGGATATAGCCTCTCAGACCACGGAAGCACACAGAACTCCCAACAGAAGGGAGCCAAGGAGGACAACACCAAGACACATAATAATTAAAATGGCAAAGATCAAGGACAAGGACAGAGTACTAAAGGCAGCCGGAGAGAGAAAAAATGTCACCTACAAAGGAAAACCCATCAGGCTATCATCAGACTTCTCAACAGAAACCTTACAGGCCAGAAGAGAATGGCATGATATATTTAATGCAATGAAACAGAAGGGCCTTGAACCAAGGATACTGTATCCAGCACGACTATCATTTAAATATGAAGGAGGGATTAAACAATTCCCAGACAAGCAAATGTTGAGGGAATTTGCCTCCCACAAACCACATCTACAGGGTGTTCTAGAGGGGACTGCTCTAGATGGAAGCCCTCCTAAGGCTAAATAGATGTCACCAGAGAAAATAAAATCACAGCAAAGAAAGCAGACCAACCAAATACTAACTAAAGGCAAAAAATAAAATCAACTACCCACAAAAGCAGTCAAAGGAAACACAAAAGAGCACACACACACACACACACACACAAAAACTCCTAACATACAAAGAATGGAGGAAGAGAAATAAGAAGGGAGAGAAATAAAGAATCATCAGACAGTGCTTATAATAGCTCAATAAGTGAGTTAAGTTAGACAGTAAGATAGTAAAGAAGCTACCCTTGAACCTTTGGTAACCACGAACCTAAACCCTGCAATGGCAATAAGTACATATCTTTCAATAATCACCCTAAATGTAAATGGACTGAATGCACCAAAGACACAGAGTAATAGAATGGATAAAAAAACAAGACCCATCTATATGCTGCCTACAAGAGACCCACCCCAAACCCAAAGACATGCACAGACTAAAAGTCAAGGGATGGAAAAAGATATTTTATGCAAACAACAAGAAGAAAAAAGCAGGAGTTGCAGTACTAGTATGAGACAAAATAGACTTCAAAACAAAGAAAGTAACAAGAGATAAAGAAGGACATTACATAATGATAAAGGGGTCAATCCAACAAGAGGATTATAAATATATATGCACCCAACACAGGAGCACCAACATATCTGAAACAAATACAAACAGAATTAAAGGAGGAAATAGACTGCAATGCATTTATTTCAGGAGACTTCAACACACCACTGACTCCAAATGACAGATCCACCAGACAGAAAATAAGTTAAGGACACAGAGGCACTGAACAACACAGTAGAACAGATGGACCTAATAGACATCTACAGAACTCTACACCCAAAAGCAGCAGGATACACATTCTTCTCAAGTGCACATGGAACATTCTCCAGAATAGACCACATACTAGGCCACAAAAAGAGCCTCAGTAAATTCAAAAAGATTGAAATTCTACCAACCAACTTCTCAAACCACAAAGATATAAAACTAGAAATAAATTGAACAAAGAAAGCAAAAAGGCTCACAAACACATGGAGGCTTAACAACATGCTCCTAAATAATCAATGGATCAACGACCAAATTAAAATAGAGATCAAGCAATATATGGAAACAAATGACAACAACAACACAAAGCCCCAACTTCTGTGGGATGCAGTGAAAGCAGTTCTAAGAGGAAAGTATATAGTAATCCAGGCATATTTAAAGAAGGAAGAACAAACCCAAATGAACAGTCTAACGTCACAATTATCAAAATTGGAAAAAGAAGAACAAATGAGGTCTAGTCAGCAGGAGGGACATAACAAAGATCAGAGAAGAAATAAATAAAATTGAGAAGAATAAAAGAATAGAAAAAATCAATGAAACCAAGAGCTGGTTCTTTGAGAAAATAAACAAAATAGATAAGCCTCTAGCCAGACTTATTAAGAGAAAAAGAGAATCAACACACATCAACAGAATCAGAAATGAGAAAGGAAACATCACAACAGACCCAACAGAAATATAAAGAATTATTAGAGAATACTATGAAAACCTATATGCTAAGAAGCTGGAAAACCTAGAAGAAATGGACAACTTCCTAGAAAAATACAACCTTCCAAGACTGACCAAGGAAGAAACAGAAAATCTAAACAAACCAATTACCAGCAAAGAAATTGAAGCAGTATTCAAAAAACTACCCAAGAACAAAACCCCCAGGCCAGATGGATTTACTGTGGAGTTTTATCAGACATACAAAGACATAATACCCATTCTCCTTAAAGTTTTCCAGAAAATAGAAGAAGAGGGAATACTTCCAGACACATTCTATGAAGCCAGCATCAACCTAATACCCAAACCAGCAAAGACCCCACCAAAAAAGAAAATTACAGACCAATATCCCTGATGAACGTAGATGCAAAAATACTCAACAAAATATTAGCAAACCAAATCAAAAAATATATCAAAAGGATCATACACCACAACCAAGCGGGATTTATCTCAGGGATGCAAGGATGGTACAACATCCGAAAATCCATCAACGTCATCCACCACATCAACAAAAAGGACAAAAACCACATGATCATCTCCATAGATGCTGAAAAAGCATTCAACAAAATTCAACATCCATTCATGATAAAAACTCTCAGCAAAATGGGTATAGAGGGCAAGTACCTCAACATAATAAAGGCCATCTATGATAAACCCACAGCCAACATTATATTGAACAGCGAGAAGCTGAAAGCATTTCCTCTGAGATCGGGAACTAGACAGGGATGCCCACTCTCTCCACTGTTATTTAACATAGTACTGGAGGTCCTAGCCACGGCAATCAGACAAAACAAAGAAATACAAGGAATCCAGATTGGTAAAGAAGAAGTTAAACTGTCACTATTTGCAGATGACATGATATTGTACATAAAAAACCCTAAAGACTCCACCCCAAAACTACTAGAACTGATATCGGAATACAGCAAAGTTGCAGGATACAAAATTAATACACAGAAATCTGAGGCTTTCCTATATACTAACAATGAACCAATAGAAAGAGAAATCAGGAAAACAATTCCATTCACAATTTCATCAAAAAGAATAAAATACCTAGGAATAAACCTAACCAAGGAAGTGAAAGACCTATACCCTGAAAACTACAAGAATGCTTAAGAGAAATTAAAGAGGACACTAACAAATGGAAACTCATCCCATGCTCTTGGCTAGGAAGAATTAATATTGTTAAAATGGCCATCCTGCCCACAGCAATCTACAGATTTAATGCAATCCCTATCAAATTACCAACAGCATTCTTCAACGAACTGGAACAAATAGTTCTAAAATTCATATGTAAACACCAAAGACCCCGAATAGCCAAAGCAATCCTGAGAAGGAAGAATAAAGTGGGAGGGATCTCAGTCCCCAACTTCAAGCTCTACTACAAAGCCACAGTAATCAAGACAATTTGGTACTGGCACAAGAGCAGAGCCACAGACCAGTGGAACAGAATCGTCTTCAGTCATTAACCCAAACATATATGGTCAATTAATATACGATAAAGGAGCCATGGACATACAATGGGGAAATGACAGCCTCTTCAACAGGTGGTGCTGGCAAAACTGGACAGCTACATGCAAGAGAATGAAACTGGACCATTGTCTAACCCCATACACAAAAGTAAACTAGAAATGGATCAAAGACCTGAATGTAAGCCATGAAACCATAGAACTCTTAGAAAAAAACATAGGCAAAACTCTCTTGGACATAAACATGAGCGACTTCTTCATGAACATATCTCCCCGGGCAAGGGAAACAAAAGCAAAAATGAACAAGTGGGACTATATCAAGCTGAAAAGCTTCTGTACAGCAAAAGACACCATCAATAGAACAAAAAGGCATCCTACAGTGTGGGAGAATATATTCATAAATGACAGATCCAATAAAGGGTTGACATCCAAAATATATAAAGAGCTCACGTACCTCAACAAACAAAAAGCGAACAATCCAATTAAAAAATGGGCAGAGGAACTGAACAGATACTTCTCCAAAGAAGAAATTCAGATGGCCAACAGACACATGAAAAGATGCTCCACCTCGGTAGTCATCAGAGAAATGCAAATTAAAACCACAATGAGGTATCACCTCACACCAGTAAGGATGGCCAACATCCAAAAGACAGACAACAACAAATGTTGGCGAGGATGTGGAGAAAGGGGAACCCTCCTACACTGCTGGTGGGAATGTAAATTAGTTCAGCCATTGTGGAAAGCAGTATGGAGGTTCCTCAAAAAGCTCAAAATAGAAATACCATTTGATCCAGGAATTCCACTCCTAGGAATTTACCCTAAGAATGCAGCAGCCCAGTTTGAAAAAGACAGACGCACCCCTATGTTTATCGCAACACTATTTACAATAGTCAAGAAATGGAAGCAAACTAAGTGTCCATCAGATGAATGGATAAAGATGTGGTACATATACAATGGAGTATTATTCAGCCACAAGAAGAGAACAAATCCTCCCATTTGAAACAACATGGATGGAGCTAGAGGGTATTATGCTCAGTGAAATAAGCCAGGCAGAGAAAGACAAGTACCAAATGATTTCACTCATCTGTGGAGCATAAGAACAAAGGAAAACTGAAGGAACAAAACAGCAGCAGAATCACAGAACCCAAGAATAACAGTTACCAAAGGGAAAGGGACTGGGGAGGATGGGTGGGAAGGGAGGGAGAAGGGGAACAAGGGGCATTACGATTAGTACACATAATGTAGGGGGGGGGCATGCGGAAGGCAGTATAGCACAGAGAAGTAGTGACTCCATAGCATCTTACTATGCTGATGGACAGTGACTGTAATGGGGTATGTTGGGGGGATTTAATAATGGGGGGAATCTAGTAACCACAATGTTGCTCATGTGATTTTATATTAATGATACCAAAAAAAAAAAAAGACATCACTACACATTTATTAGAATGGTCAAAATCCAGAATGCTGAGACCACCGTCTGCCGGCAGGGCTGTGGAGCGACAGGAGCTCTCATACACTGCTGGCGAGGGTGCAAACGGCACAGCCACCCTGGGAGACAGCTGGGCGGCTCCTTATGAAACTCAACATTCTTACCACATGATCCAGCTGTCACCCTTTGATGTTGACCCAAAGGGTTGAGACATACGTCACACAAAAACCTGCACACACATTTATAGCAGCTTTATTCATAATTCCACAACTCAGAAGCAACCAAGATGTCCTTCAGGAGGTGAATCAACTGTGGTCCGTCCAAGGCAACGGATTCTTCTTCAGCATTAGGAAGAAATGAGCTGCGTAGCCACGAACAGACGTGGAGGAACCTTAAATGAGTGAAAGAAGCCAGTCAAAAGGCTACGAGCTGTGTCCAGCTCCATGACTTTCTGGAAAAGGCAAAACTATGGCGACATTAAAAAGATCAGCAGGTGTGCCAGGGGCAGGGGTGGGGAGGAATAGCAGCGCAGAGGGTTTTACGGGGGTCACAGTCCAGTGTATGGTGCCGTAATGGTGGATCCGTGTCATTATACATTTGTACACCACCAGGAGTGAACGCCAATGTCGATTACAGACTCTGGTCGATTCTGGTCTGTCAGTGTAGGTTCACCAGCTGCAACAAATACACAGTCTGCTGCGGGATGGTGACAGTGGGGGAGGCTGTATCTGTGCCAGGGGGACAGGGTGGGTGTGTAGGGAATCTCTGTTCCTTCTGCTCAATACTGTTCTGAACTGAAAACTTAAAAAAAAATAGTTTATTAAAAAAACACATAAAACTCAAAAGTGGGAGCTGAAACGTGCACAAGGAATTGGTTTCCTGCAGAAGCCAGAAAACTGCAGTCAGGACGGAAGCGTGGAACACAGCCACAGCCAGTTACCAGCCACTTCAGAAGCCGGCTCGAGGAAAGACCTAAACAATCCTAAGTGCCTTGCTCAACTATCATCAAGTCAAAAGGGGACAGAAGAATAAAAGGCAAAATGAAGAAGAATCGGGAAAATATTTTTCTCAAGATTCCTATTTTTCAAGTTTTGTGGTTTAGCCCTTGACACCTGAAATCTATCAATTTCACTTGAACTGTCTTAATGCCAAGTCAAGACCAGACGGGAAGCCAAGCAGCTCAAAAAGCCGTCATTTCGATGCAGGTCCCATGGCGCACGCAGCCTACCCACCCACAGCTCCATCCTGGCCGAGCAAATGAGAAATGGACCACACTGCCTGATGCAGCCATTAAAGTGAAATTAATCTGCCATTTCTGCAGCCTCAAATTGATGAGCACACAAGAACTCATTTATAATTGCTCATTTCTACTTCACAACATTCCTTCCAGTATTTCTGTTCTCTAAAAAATGTCCATTAACATTGCATCATTTTTTTAATAATCCATAAAATTCATGTTGATTGGAAATACGTCCTCATACCAACTTAAGGAAATCTGCAGCCCCATACATGGGCGGAGCCCACCCTCCAGGCTGAGCGGCAGAGAAGGGCCTTGGGGTTCGCTCTGCCCCGTCTCTGCCAGACCAGTGGACGCCAGCGCCCGCAGGGGCACCAAAGCTGCCTGTGGGGGCTGGAATGGGAGGAGGGAGAGATGCCTTTGCTTTGTATTAAACAAAAAGAGGAAACAAGGTTAAAATGAAGTTTATTATTTTTTTGATTTTTTTTTTTTTAAATAAAACTGTTGGTGAAACAGCTATTTTCTCCCCATGGCAGAGTGACCCCTGAAAGATGCACTAACCCCTTCTTAAGGCCTTAATAAGATTTTTTTGTACTTTTTTCTTTTTTTAAAACTCAGATATTTAGAAATTAAACAATTTACAAACAAAACAAAATGATACAACATAAAGAATCACATAGAATGGGGCTGCTCAGCTGACAGGTTCCCTTTTCCTTTATAAAAACAAAAGCAAAAGAAGAGGTTGACTGGGTGTTGCCAGTCGGCTTGAGCCACACCGATCGCGCCCCACACTCCTCCACGTCAACTCCTGCAGCCCAGCGGCCTGTCCCGTGCGGCCCGGGAGTCTGGGCACAGCCGCCTGGAAGGTGCCCAGAGGCTGCGCCTGCCGTGCGCCCGCTGTGGGGCACTCGGAGTTCTCACGGCCCAGTGACCCAGAACACAGCTGTGACCTCGGGGCACCTGCCAATTTCACCCCCCAAAAAGATAAAAATTTTAAAAATAAATAAATAGTGTTTCTGGAAATGAAAAAAATTAATTTTTGTGTTTAGACATCATTCTCCCACTCCTGAAAACATGGACCATCCCCATTCCCTACCCCCTAAACCTTCCCACTTTTGAGACAAATTAATGACCAAGGATGGTTTTGGTGTGGGAAGTCTCTTCCAATCCTGGATCTAGAGCTCTCCGAACTGGTGGAGACAGGCTGAAGGTCAAGGTCACACCCCGCCCTTCATGAGATGAGTTTGTTCAGTTCAATTCCACATTTAAATTTCACTGTTATTGGAACAAATTTGGAGTTCTTTCACTAGATAATTTTAAAATAGAATCAAAAGGGATAGCGCACCTTTCATTTAAACAAAGTCTTTCCAGACTAAAAATAGATTTATATATATATTTTTTATCCCTCCCTTTTAATCCCCCCCTTTCCCATCTCCCTCCCTCCCCCCTCCCCCCACATTGTCACTATGGAGATTGTGTCCATGGAAACAGCCATTCCAACTTCTTGGGGCTCTCTTTCCCGTGGTGTCACTGGTTGGAGTGTGATCTAAGAACTGGGAAGGAAGTGCTGGCGTGGCGGGCGGGGTGGGGCAGGGCTGCACGGGGGACCATTTCCATTCGATCGCGAGGGTCCACCACCTTCTCATCTCCACAGTCTCACCTGGAAGAGAGAACGGACACTGGGTAACGGGAACCTCCCGCTCCAGCAGCGAACAGCCCCTGCTTGGCAGTGGTGCTGGGACGGGGCTTTCTGCAGGGTCCAGCTGCAGACCCCGGAAATGTGCGGACAGGGGAGACACCCAAGACCAGAGTGGCACCGCTGTGTGGCTCCGGGCCTAGAACCGGGTTACAGGCAGCAGTGACCTGGCCAGCTGTCGTGGGTCGGGACTGAGTGCCTCTCGCAGTGTGTCTACCTCCCTAGTGCATGGGAGGAAGAAACCAAGCCTAGGGGAGACTCCCTGACCCTCCAAGGTGGGGCTGCCTTGGAGGGGGGGCCCTGCTTGGGACCCCAGCAGCACTTGGGCGGAATGGAGCAGTCCTCACAGAGGTGGCTGAGCTCTTTCCTCTTTAAGAGCACTCTTCCTGCGAGCCCCCCAGGCACCCCTGCCACCAGCTGCTCCTCCTCTGGCACAGGCTCTGGGCTCCGGGCAGATCCCACAACCCACGTGGGGCAGGTGGGCTTGGACCAAGGTCTTCCTCAGAACGCTTCATGGGTCATTACATGTGCAAAGGTCACCAGGGGACACAGCTGTTTCCAAGGCATTCAGTTCAGAAAAATTAACTGGAAGCCAAGCGCCTCACTTGCTTCCCACCAGTCACAGCATTCCCGGAATCTGGGTGCTGTGGGGGCTCACCTTGCTTCCTCCTCAAACCTCTTTGGGCTCCTCCTCCAACAGCGAGCATTGGGGAAACCCAGGTGTCACTATCCCTTTTCTGTTTCCATAAAACTTACTAACATGTGGGATAGTTAAAAAGCATGAGCTAAGAACATTCTGTCTAAAAGCATACATATGTCTACCTGGCCCTTGCCAAGGAGAGACTGACTGCTTGGCAGAAAACACGAATAATCAGGAAGACCCTCTGCAAGGATAGTAGGACGTGACCAAGGTCAGCAAAAAGCAAACCCCAGGACTGCTGCCAGGCCAGCGGCTGAGCCATCCTGCCATCCTCAGGATGCCCAGGGTGGTTTCCCTGGTTCTGAAAGTGTCACTGGGCCCTGGAGGCCACCCCAGTCCCCGTGGCCCATGCTTCCTACTCTCCCAGCACAGGGGACTCCGCGGCTGCCACTGGTTTACTGAGGTTGCCAGGACGGGCCAGAGAAGCAGCTTTCTCTGAGAACTCCTAGGAACCAAGGCCCATTGTAAACGCAGTGACAAAGGCACAACTAATGGGGTGCCTCTGGCAGAGACCAGAGGGGCTAAATCTTGCTGGTGATGTGGGTTACAGGGGAGAGTGGACAGAGGACAGGGCAGGGCTTGCCCTCCCGATCTTGGGCCTGCACCCCCATCCTGCTAATTACTCTGAACAGGAGGCCCCCACCTCAGTGGCCAGGGTCTGTGGGCTGCTGACTGGGCCCCTCCTGTGGCACCACAGGGGAGTGTGGTGGTCCAGGCAGCTGCTATTCTCAGCACTGCCTGCCTTGGGCTCTATCTTCCAGCCCTTCCAAAAAGGGCCTTTCCCCATGTCTGATAGTAGATTGGCCAAAAGATAAGACACCTTGAAGAGGGACCCCAACTTCTCGGAGGTACGTCTAAAAAACCGTTCCTTCAGTTGGGAGAAAAGGAAGAAAATGTGTTAGGCACCTACTGTGTGCCACGTACTGTGGATTCTAGGAGCTTCACTGATGTTACTTCACAGTAACACTGAGAGGCCTGTTTTGCAGATGACAGAGCTGAAGCTGAGGGAGGGGTCACATGTAGCCCAAGGCCAGCAGCTGGTCAGAGGTGAGACTGGGGCTCACATCCAGTGAAGCTCTTCTGACCGGGGCCCCAGGGACCATGCCTTTGAGCCTCAGTTGCTGCGTGGCCCCAGGGAGCAGGCGTGGTGCCGCAGCTCTGAGCTGCGGATTTGCAGTGCTCCCTGTAAGAAGGCACCTAGATGTCTGGCTGCCGGCAACAGGACTCCGCCTGGGCCAAAGCCTCCCGACGCTGTGCTCCACACTGCTTCTTGCTCTCCCTCAGCATCGCCTCTGTGGCTGAACCTGTGTCTGGTGGGGCCCAAGGCTGGCCTTTGTTCCCTGACCCCTACTTGGCTGGGGGACTCCCCATGTCCCTGAGACAGACCCGCAGTGCTGCCTGTGGGGTGGGGGCCTCACTAGGGGTCTGTCTGGTCATGGGCACAGCCAGGGTGAGGGAGCGCTTCACCTCTCCGGGTGCATGTCCTCCTCTAGCACAGACGCCCAGCACCACTGTGCCCCTGCTCCGGGCTGGGGCCCAACGGGCAGGACAGACATGGCCCCTGACCTCATGGAGCGAACATGCTAGTGGAGATGCAGATGACAGGTACCCAAGTTATTCGTAACTGCAGCGATGCTAGGAAGGCTGCAGAGTGGGGTTGGAGGTGGACAGACAGGGACATGGAAGGGAAGGCCTATGTGAGGAAGTGACACTGACACTGGGACCCAGAGATCCGCCAAGTGCCCCAGGCCCAGGGAATGACCAGTGTAAAGGCCCAGAGAGAGGGGCTGAAGGAGGCTGGGAGCCTTGCGGAGACGTCCATAGGCCTTTGGAGGCACAGCTGGGAGTTTGGACTTAATTCTCAATGTGACGGAGCTTCTGAAGCAGAGAAGAAGTGTGTACACGTGCGCTAAGGGTTCGGGCCGAGCAGAGCAGCAGCGAGGTGGGGGTGGGAGTGGCAGCGTGGGTCTGGGCTGCGGGTGGGGTGGTAGAGAGAAAGGGGCTGGGTTGAGTTCCTTGGAGGTGTGATCCCAGGACTTTCCCTGGACCAGCCTGGGGGAAGGGGGGCTCCAGGGCAGGGCACTTGCTCACACAGGCACCGGCAGCGCAGCCTCTCCAGTGTAACACTCTCACCACAGAGCTCTCAGAGAGGCCCATTCCGGGGCAGGGGGGCTGCTGGGTGCAGGCGACATCCCCCTGCTCAGGACAAAGGAGCAGCGAATGGAGGTGACTGCTTCCTAACCACTGGGTTGGGGGACCTGATGGGGGGGGCCTCCTTATTCACCATGGGACAAGAGAGGAAGATAATATGGGTGGTGGTGGGGGGTGTCCATCGTCAAAGCCCTGCTACCAGCCACATGGAGCTGGCAAGACAGCCTGGACACAAGCAAAGGGCAGGCAGCCACAGACCTGCCACTGGAGGCTGCCCTGGTGAGGGACAAGGGCCAGGGACCTCACATGCTAGTGGGGGTGGGGGGTGGGGGATTGGAACTCGCATCTGCACCCCCCACCCCAGGCATCTCTGCTGGACAGGGCAGCCGGCAGCTGCAGGGACTGCTCTGCAGTTTCAGTCCTTCCAGCTCCTGCCGTGCACAGCAGACTAGCAGGCTGTTAGCCTGTGCCCAGGACTTGCTGACTCCCCACGCCAGGCCATGCTGCGCTGGGCAAGGCAGAGATGTTTCCTAACTAATTTTCACAAGGCTGGCCACTGTTATTTCTCTGTTTATAGAAGAAGAAAAGCACAGAGACATTAGGTGGCCTGACCTGGCTGCATAGCACTTTCCACACCACACCAGGAAGCAGGCTCACATGTACATCCAAACTCCCTCCCTGCCTTGTCAGGACACCCAAAGAGGGTGGCTCTCCGTCCCTAGGACAGACCCTGAGATGAATGCCTTTCAGGTAGGGTGTGTGTCACCCCTGACCTCTGGGGCTTCCGCACAACCTGCAGAGGGCTGATGGTACTGTCTGGGCCTTAAGGACAGCAACTGCTCTCAACGTGACTGCTCAAGTGAGAAACCAGGCCACGGAGGGACAGTGTGTGGAGAACATTTCAGGTGGAGAAGAAGCACATGCCTCCAGGAGATGGACAGTCTGACCTCACGCTGATGGGCCAGGCCACTGTCTCATTCAGCACTTCGGTTTCTAACAATTAAACTGGAATAATAATGCCAAACCTTCCGAAGAATGAATGATGCAGCTTACTGTCCCACTCTGGAGCGCAGGGCTCTCTCAGCTGGCAGGGCCCAAGAGTGGGCAGAGAGGAAGGAGATGATGAACAAAGTTAGAATCCCCAAGAGGGCTGGGCCTGCCAGGCCTGGGGCCCGGACTTCCTCTTTTCCTCAAACACAGGCTGGAATTGCAGGACAAAAACAAAAGACACCAAACAAAAATGGTTCTTTCCCCACCAGGGTTCTCCAGGACACTGAGGAATACCCATCAGGGCCCTTCTGGAACACGGCTCTGGGCCAGGCCGAGGAATCAACAGGAAAAGCTGGCAGACCCTGCCCAGGCCCAGGGACACAACGCAAGCCCCGGCACACTCAGAAGGCCCAGGAGAGAAGTTCCTGGGAGCCACCAGGCTGTGGCCTTGCCCTGGGGGCTGCTCGGGGGGGAGGAGCGCAGGGCTGAGGGGGCCTGGCAGGTGCTGGCTGCCCGGTGCCACCGCTGCCGCTGTCCCCAGGGCTCCATCCGCCCCTCTGGGTCCTGTGACCAAACCACCTGTTCCGCACCGCCCCCTCCATCCCAGCCCCGTTCCTTGAGGAGGAAGGGAGAAAAGCACAGCAGCAAAATCCTCACTTGAAACTCGTGAGGGAAGCGCTGAGCCCCCAGTGGCCCCAGAACCAACCCTGGGAACAGAGGGTCCTTCTCTGGGAGTCGTGCCAGAGCCCACCCGAGCAACAGATGACTTCTCAGAGGGGACACTGCCACATTCTGTGATGAATCCTCTTTGTTCCTCAAATTACGGTCAGGTATTCCAGAGAAAGGTGGACCCCCCCACCCCCGCCATTTGTAACAAAGGGGAGGGAACATTCCAGAGACTCTTCAGGGCCACGGAGCTGCCTGGGGGCCAGGCCCCCGCACACCTGCGTGTGGCTCCCAGACCCGCTGCCTTTCAAGAGGGATAATCCCATAATGGACACTTCCCAGACAAGGCGCGCCACCCCACCAGCACAGGCAACTGCCCTGGCTGACGTTCCCACTTCCCTTGTCCGGCTGTGTGTGGGCTCCCCCCCCTGTGTCCCTCAGCGACTTGAGGGCAGGTCCGGGGGAGGGGGGGGGAGGGACCAGTGGGGACCTGCCGCCTCTGAGCCCTTGGTCCTATAAGCCGTTTTCACAGACGCGCTGCCAGCCCTGACCATGAGCTCACAGGCAGTCTCAAAAAGCACAACCCAATCCCTTGAGATTTTTAAGAGTAGAACTAATCAGATGCTAAAGTCTACTAAATATTTGAGGGGATTTTCCTTCCCTTTGTACTTCTGTTAAAAGGAATCCTTCAAAGTACTGGGAAAAAAGATTTCAAATAAGGAAACTTGGGGAATGTTTTGTTTTTCAAAGGAAAAACCCACTATAAGCTTTATGGATGTGGAGTCAGTCAGAGCGGAGACCCCTGGCTAGGAGCCTTCTGAGATGGGGAAAGAGCAGGGCCGCGGCACGCGCCCCGGTCGCAGGGGCCGGTCCCGGGGGCCGGCCGCGTTCTGCCTTTGCAGCACCACACACAGGCCGAATCCCAGGGATGGTCACACGGAACCCCAGTGGACAGCGGGATGGTTCTGAAGCCCCACGCCGCCTTCCCACAGATACTCCGGGGGAGCTAAGCGACAAACGGAGGAACATCTTCTCCACCTGGTGCTGGCAGTCCACACAATTGAACGGGGGTGCAGCCTGGCCCGGGCGAGCAGGAGGGGGCAGGGCGGTGCCCACTCACCTGTGCCTGCTGTGCGCTCCATTCCCGCGAGCACACTGCCCCCCTCACCCCCGCTCCGACTGCTCTGTGCTGAGGCTGCCTTTCGCTGTCTTGTTCTGCAAGGGCGGGAGGGGGCACGGGGGGGGAGGCTGCCGCCGGCCACGCCCAGGGGACAGGAGGGGGGACAGGAGGGGGACAGGAGGGGGACAGGAGGACGGCACACGGAGAAGGAGAGAAAAAGCACAGTCAGTATCGGGGGACAGACAGGGGAGGTTCAGGCAGGGTGTTCCGAGGCAAAACGTGACCATTAAAAAAGAGAAGTCTTAAAAATAAAAACTTGTAAATTAGGTAAAAATAGAATACTGCAAAAGCCTACGATCCATCCTAAGCACCTTTCAGAAGTGTCCCGAGGGCTGACCTGTCGGGCCAGCCTCTTTCTAGTGCTTTCTGGCCCTCCTTGGGGGCGGAAGGCAGCGGCGGCCAGCGGCCACCAGGTGTCAGCGCGACCCCGGCCAGCGGAGGGGCAGCTCCGCGGGGCACTCCCGGCCCTGTGGGGGCGCCCCCGGGGCCGCTCCCTCCCCCCACGCGGGGTCTCTCAGAGACCGACCTCCGCCCCGAACCTGCCACCCTTTCCAACGGACGCCCACGACACCACCCGCGAACCACCCGGGGAACGCGGCGGCGGCCCGGGGCGGAGGGAGGCCCGGAGGAGAGGCCTTCCCCGCAGCCCTGGGGCTGACAACTCGGGCCGGGAAAACGCCTCTGCTTCCCACAAGGCCCGACAACCCATCTTCCGTCGCGCCCGCCTGCGACCCGGGGCGCCATTCAACCGAAGCAGAAGCCGGCCCTTCCAGCGAGCCCGCGCTCCCCGTTTCTCTATCCAACAGAACGGCCTCCCTCCCCGGCCCTCCGGGCCACGGGGCCCCCCGCACGCCTGGCCCGCGCCTCCGGCCTCCCTCCACCCACCGGGGACCAGGCGCAGGTCCTGTGAGTCTGCTCTTCAGCACCCGCTGCCAGCCCGCTGGGCGCGCGGGTGCTCCGGGACCCCGACTCACCTTGTGCTTGGGGCACCTCACGGAGAAGTTCTCCTCACGCAGCGAACAATCTGCAAGACAAGCAGGGGTGTCAGCGGCGGGGGGGGGGGGGGCGCGGGGCGCTGCCGAGGTGGCGGGGGTGCTGTGGCCTGCAGGGTCAGCCACGGAGGCCAGCGGTCTGCCTGCCTGGGTCCCCTTTCTGAAGAAGAAAACCTTAGAAACCATGGTATCAACATGATGGAGTATCAGCCACTTAAAAATCAATTCAAACTACAGAACGACGACATGGGAAATACTCATGACATGGAACTGCTTGAAAAACAAGTATATGTAAATGTGTAAATACAATCCTAATTTTATCAAATGTTTTATATGCATAAAAAAGGGGCAAAGGAAATCCACCAGAGTATAACAGAGGTTCTCTTTGGGTAGTAAATTACAAGTGGTTTTAATTTAATTTTTTCTGTATTTCCACAGTCATACAGTATTTTGATAATCAGCTTCCAAAAAAGGTTATTTAAAAAATCCTTGATTGTAGGCTTAGCCCAGTCCACAGGCCCCAGACAATGCTTTCTCATACAAAAAACTCTAAATCTGGAGGCTTCTTTTCTCCTCTGTCAAGAGCCCACATGTCAGAGACAGAAAGGAGGCCGCGCCTGAGAGCCGTCACCCCACAGCCCATGGAGACACGGAGGAAGCTCCCGACAGAAGCTACATAAGCCACGCTAAATGCCTCAGAGGAAACTGAAACCCCATGAGGGGGCTATCAATCCTTGGAGGGAAATGATTCATTCCAACTTTTAACATGGTGACAGCATCCTCCATGACAGCCAGGCAGGCAGCCGCCACCACCAGGTGAGCTGAGCTCTATGGCACAGGGTAGCATGTGGAGCAGGGCGAGGAAATCTAATTAATAAGTTCACTCTACACACCACAGCTCACGGAGACTGACAGCCAGGTCACTGGTGCAAGATGCGGTGGCAGAGTGTTAATAAATATTGATCACACATTCTCAGAGAGCTCCCAGGCACCACGGGGGGAGGCAGCCTTGTTAAATGTGCAGTTTAAGTCAGGTTTAAACTGAAGTCCAGATTAGCAGCCTGGGTACCCACAGATTTTAAGTGAAATAGTAATAAACAAGGGAACAAACAAACAAATGAAAACTCTGAGGTAATCTGGATCCTAAACAAATCAAAACAGGCCCTTTCATAACTGGGCTAAGCCTGTACCATCACTACCTCCCCTCTGGAGTCCCAGAACATTCAAGAGTGGGCCACCAGCCTTTTCTGCCCCCAGGGCAAGCTGCAGGGCACAGGGGCGCAGCATGTCCTGCAAACCTCTGCCCACAAGCAAATAGCATGGCAGTAAATGAAATGTGTTAGTTTAAAACCCAGAAGTACGTGGCGTGACCAGGGCTCCTGCTGCTCCAATCTGCCAGAGAGCTTATGAACAGCAGGAGACAGACAACTGGAGCTCAGGGAAGCACTTGCTCCTCAACTGGGCTTTGGTGGCACTGCCTGCTGGCAGAGTCTTAAGTTTGGGTCAAAGAGAAATAGCACAGTCCTTGTGGGGTTCTGCCACTCTTATGCCACAGGGTTTACAGAAATGACGAGGGGACCGTGTTAGTAAGAAAAGGTGCCACCAGAAAGGCAAAGGTGGCTTGCTTCCCCTTAGAGCCATAGAACAGTCACCAGCTGTGAAGGACAATTAGTAAAATACATCTGATGTTAGGATACATGTCCCATCTAAGTTTAAAAGCAGAGAAGAAATAAAACAGTGTTAAGTATACACTAATGACAACTTATAACTAAGCCAAGTGCTTCTGGAAACAGAGGTTTTCCTAAACAGATCTGCCAGAGACGATGTCCACCTTTGGCAAGGCCGCCCACACAGGGACACCGCAGACAAGCGTTCTCATCTGTTCTCTGATAGCCACAGGCCACCAGGAACTGCAATTCATGTTTCCGGCAGGTGTGAGAGCCACAGCTAGAGCGCTCAGCCACCTGGAAGGGCAAGGAGACCCTCCGTGGCTGCCTGGAACCAGTTCCTGCTGAGGGAGAGCAGAGAAGTACAGTAAAACCTCTTCTGAGGTCTCCGTGCCAGCGCCTGGCCCTACACAGCCTGCCAGCCAGCCAGCAGTCTCTCAATTTGTTTTAAGCCCCTGGCAATATCCTACACTGCCCAGAGGGCCTGGTCAACACTTCCACACAGTGAAGTCCGAGTAAATGGCTCACTGGATCATTGTACAGGTTGGAAAAGCCTCACAAGGTGGTCGACAAGATGGTTTCCGGACACTGATGGCAGCCCTGGGAAAAGTACTACACTTTCATTTCTCTCTTTCAGCGTAAAGGCAGTGTGGACTTTGCCAAGCTCCTTGTAACAAGCTATTTGGAGCTCCAGACACCCATATGCATGGCACATACCCAGACAAAGGCTGGTGAGCTTGAGGACGGAGAAAATGAGAGGGGAGGTCTAGTGTCCTTTGGATCCTCCAGGCCCCAGGCAGTGTCTCCAGTTCACCTACAATCTACCTCAGAGCTAGTTACTCCTTACGTTGGTGAGATTCAGGCTGGGACAAGGAGCCTGGCAGGCGTGAGAGGGCCTGCCTCACTGGGGGACAGTCTTGGGAGAGGCAGGCTCGAGCCCCTAGGCCTAAGGAGGGGGTAACAGGGCAGGAGCAAGGCCCTAGGATGGCTTCTGGAGTGCAGAGGGCCGCCTCCCCGCACAGGGGCCAGCCCCCAGCCCCTTCATAACGACCCAGATTGGGCTCTGAGCCCACTACTGCACAGTCTGGGGCAGGGACTGCTGTTTGAAATGGTGGCTATGGAAAGTGAACTCCCAGCTGCGTTTCTTCAGGAGGGTAAAGAAAAAGCCCCTCTAGGCAAGTTCCTTTATGCACAGTGGAATTATTAATGAGCACCACAGCTCTTTTTTCCTACAGTCCTAATTGTTGTGGCTCACTGCATTAAGCACATTAAATCTTTTTTTTTTCAGCACCAGTGCTTATTTTCTTATTACTCCTTTCCCACCTGGAACCAAATCCTTTGCTTATGACATAACCAGTAGCACGGAAGAGCTGACTGTGATGTCACAGTGTAGGGTCAACATCAGGTAGGAGGGAAGCCGCAGGGGTCAGAGGTCCTCCTGAAACAGACTGTCTCCAGGAAGACATCGCGGTGATAAAAGTTTCCCCCAGACATGAAGAGCTCTATGAGTGTTTGGGCGGTGACAATGAGGCAGAGATGGAAGTGTTAAACTGTTCCTTATTCCATATCCAGATGCAGGACTATCAAATCCAGGGATTTATTTTTATGGTAATTAGAAAGTCAATCAGTGAATACCTTTCCTGAATATAAAGATTCATCACATATTTTAGAACAGAATTCCTGAGAAAAGCAAATGGGGTAAACACAATAATCCATCCCCACAGAGCAGTGCAGGTGTCTGGGTCATCAAAAAGACCAATAAATACCAAAGACCCGGTCACCCTGTGAAGCTGCTTCCTGGGCCCAGCTCTCCACACAAAGCAGGAGAATGTACAGCAGCAGGGGCCGCACAGCTAGAAGGCCGAGGCCCACTGACCCACCAGCCTGCCTCTCGCTGGGTACTTGGCCACAAACTTCTGCCAGAGACATTACTAACCACCTGGTCAGGCCACGTGTGACAGGCTCAAACAGAGAGTGACGACTATAGGTGACTTACTAACCCCTGCTTTCCTGCGGGTGGTGCAGGGCGGCGACCAGGTAAGCCTGCACAGAGAAGAGGAAAGCACCTGGCCTGAAGGCCCCCAACAATACTGCCTGAGCTCCATCTAGGTGGTACTCAGCCTGTACTGTCCAGCCACTAGCCACATATGGCCAAGCAAATTTAAGTTAAAATAAAATATATCCAGTCTCGCATTCCCACTAGCCACACTTCAAGTGCCGAATAGTCCCGCATGGCTTGCAGCTGCCATGCTGGCCAATGCAGATCTAGAACATGTCCATCGTTGTAGAAAGTTGTATTGAGCAGCACTGCTTAACTCCTTGAGAAACTGTACCAGGAGGCAGGCTGTGGGCCTGGTCCCTGACTCGGCTGGTGCCGCAGCGTGCAGACAAGCAGTGCACCCATGGGGCATGAGGTTACCTGCCTGCCACTCAGAATTTCTTCAGCAGAGAGCCTCAATACAGACCACTTCTCACCCAGCTCCCTATTGGGAGTTCCATTCTCCATGCGGAACTTAAACAACTGCTGAAAACTTAATACTGAAAATCTTCATTTAAAAACCATGAAGCTTAAACTGAAGAGAGAAAATAAAACATTCTGATGTAACTAGAGGCAACATCATGAAAATGAGAAGAGGCACCCATTGGCTCTTGAGAGGATTTAATGGCTGTACTATCTAAGGAATACGCCACAGCATGACGCAGGGTGCATTACAGCTTAGACTCAATACCGAAACACTGAGGGGAAGAAAGAGAACGGAAGAGACAGACTAAAACCTAGACTCCCTGAACTGACTCTTCAAGGGCCCTTCTTACTCCTCACACATCCCTCTGGCCACCAGCTGCCCCTCTGTGTGGGCAAACATGCACTGTTATGAGACTCTTAACTTTGGCAGAAACATTATTTTTCTGTCCTTTTCTTGTTCTTTTTAGCTGCTCCTCCTATGGGGACTTGGAAAGAAAAGAAGAGGGAAGGGGCAGGAAGAACAATGGGAAGGTGTGCAAGGCAGGGGCGTGCTGAAGTGGCCCTTACAAGTGCTCACACAGCAGCCTGTGCTATCCGACCCCACGTGCTTTATGCCTTTGTACCGGCTTCCCTGTCAGGTCAGCCTCGCCCTTCCCCTTCTCTCCCAACACCAGATCACACCCAGCCTCCCAGGAACGGCAGCTGCCTCCACGGAAAGTTACGCCTCCTGCTCAGAACTTAGGAAGCGCTGAGAGACGACAAGCACCATGCCACCTGCACTATTTATCCTTCCATTTTCTTCTCCCTCCATCCTGACCACAAGCAGTATGGGGGCTGGCTAGGTGATGGTCTTAGACACATCTAGTGCTCAAAAATAACTGGTGAAAACATTCACTTGAAGAGACAATAGTCTACAGGGAGAAAGAGGATTTTCCCAGGCTGGTGAAGTTGAGTCAAAACTCGTCTTTGCATCACTCATTGGATGGCACTTCTCTAACAAACGGTTTCCTTTCTTTCAACAGTTATCACACGCTGTACAACATTGTTCTTGATCATCAACAGATGTGGAAAGGATGTCTGACAAAATGCAACACCCCTTCCTGATAAAAACACTCAACAAACTAGGAACAGAAGGGAACCTCCTCAGCTACATTAAGAACATCTATGAAGAACCTAAAGTCACCATCATATTTAGTAGGCCAGAAACAAGACAAGGACGTCAGCTCTTGCTACTGCTATCCAACATTATACTAGAAGTTCCAGCTAGAGCCATCAGGCAAGAAAAAGAAAAAAGGCATCTAACTGGAAAGGAAGAAGTAAAACTACTTGCAGATGACAGACCTTATATACAGAAATGATTTTTGCTGTTACATATGAATTTTAGGAGCACCTTGTCCATATCTAAAAAAAAATAGCCATTGAAATTCTGATAGGGAATGCACTGAATCTGCAGATCAAATTAGGGAGCTTTGCCATCTTAACAAGAATATGTTTTCTAATACATGATCAAGGGATATCTTTCCATTTATTTCAGTCTTTAATTTCTTTCAACAGTGTTTTATAGTATTCAGAATGTAAGTTTTTCACTTACTTAATTAAATTTATTCCTAAGTATTTTATGTTCAGTGTGACTATAAATGGAATTATTTGCCTGATTTAATTTTCCTTGTAAGTATACAGAAACATGATTTATTTTGTATATTGATCTTACATCCTATAACTTGGCTCAGCTTATTGATTAGTTTTAATTTTTTTTTCACACCAAACATAATAAAATACTTAAGAGTAAATTTAAGTAAGTGTAAAACTTATATTCTGAAAACTACAGATCACTGTTGAAAGAAATTAAAGACTGAAATAAATGGAAAGATATCCCTTGATCATGGATTAGAAGACATACTCTTGTTAAGATGACAAAACTCCCCAATTTGATCTACAGATTCAATGAATTCCCTATCAGAATTTCAATGGCTATTTTTTTTTTTTTTTACAAATATGGACAAGGTGATCCTAAAATTCATATGTAACAGCAAAGGACCCAGAATAGCCAAAAACAATCTTATAAAAAAAGGGAACAAAATCAGAGGACTCATATTTCCCAATTTCATGATCTACTACAAAGCTACAGTAATCAGAACAGTATGGTACTAGATGGAGTCCAGAAATAAGCCCATACATGTATGGTCAACAGGTTTTTAATAAAGGTGCCAAGATCACTCAATGTCTTTTACATAAAAAAGTCTTTTATATAAACGGTGCTGGGACAACTGCAATCCATAAGCAAAGGAAAGAAATGAATTCCTACTTCACCACAAAAGTTAACTCAAAATGGATCAAAGACCTGTGTAAGATGTAAGGACTAAACTGTAAAACTCAAGAGAAAACATGGGCATGTATCTTTGTGATTCTGGATTAGGCAACGGTTTCTTAGATAAAAGAAAACACAACAAGCCACAAAAAGCACAAGCAAAGAAAGAAAAAATAGCTGAACTGGACTTCATCGAATATGCTCAACATCATTATCAACATTCAATCAGGGAAATGGAAATCAAAGTCACAATGAGATAATGCTTCATACCCACTGGGATGGTTACAGTAAAAAAGACAGATAATAGCAGATAACAAATGTCAGAGACGGTATGGAAAAACCAGAACCCTCATATACTGCTGGAGGGATATAAGATGGTTTAGCCTCTTTGGAAAATACACTAGCAGTTCCTCAGAAGATTAACCATAGAGTTACTCTATGACCCAGTAATTCCACTCCAAGGTTTATTCCCAAAAGAACTGAAAAGAAGAAAAAGTCTACACAAAGACTTACATGTGAATGTTCATAGCAAGATTATTTGTAATAATCCAAAAGTGGAAAACAACCTAAACGTGCATTAACTGAATAATAAATAAATTAATGATAATAATAAATTATGGTATAGCCTTACAATAAAACATTGCTTAGCAGTAAGAATGAAGTACTGATAAACACTACTTGGATGAACCTGAAAAACATGCTAAGTGAAAGAAGCCAGACACACAGAGCACATATTGTATGATTCTACCACTTATATGAAATGTCCAGAATAGACAAATCCATAGCGACAGAAAGTAGATTAGTGGTTGCCAGGGGCTGGCAAGGATTGGGGGTGGGGGTGGAGGGTAGGGAGAGTCATCGCTAATGCGTAGTTTATGAGGTGATGAAAACGTCCTAAAAGTTATTATGATGATGGTCGCACAACTCGTGAATATACTAAAACCCACTGAACTGTAAACTTAGTGAATTGTGTATGAATTATATGAATAAAACTATTTTTAAAAAATATTACCCCATTTCACTCCTAATTATCCTCTCTGCATTCCTTTAGAATTTACAAACAGAAAGGGCTCAGAAGAGATGAAATGAACTATAAGGAAGGGAAAGAAGGCAGAGAATCAAAGCACATATCCTATGCTTTGGATGCTCTGGACAAGGTGTGCAGCCCCGTCTTACCTGCGTCAGTGGCACATGGGTAATGGTAGCGGAAGGAGCAGCCTTTGTTGTAGCAGCCCAAGGTGGCGCCTGCCTCCTGGCAGTGGGAACATTTCTGAAAGGGAAGAATTCAGACAGGTCAGCACCCCAGGTCACCTCTCTCCTCCAGGCCTTCCCTAGACCCTGTCGGTCAGACCTCAGGCCGTCTCTGTAGTTGCAGGGGTCTGCAGCAGCTGGATGGGCTGGTAAACACTAGCCATTCACTGCCCACACCACGGAAGGGATTTAACAGTAATGTTTCAGTCCAGGCCTCACAAATGTTCACAAATCAATCAAGCAGAACAACACAGGGGTGAGGGTGGGGCACCCAGCCCTGCCCCTGGGGCTCCCCCTGCCGCCCACCCTCGTGCTTGCCGGTCCTTTCCTCATTCTCACCACTGTCTTGAACTGCCTATAGATCTTGCCTGTTTGCTTCTGCTGTGAAAGTCTGGGGTAGGAGGAGAGGGTAAGATAGTAGAGTTATATATAAACTTTTGGAATTAAGAGTGGAATCTGGTTTCTAGTTCTTATATTTGTTAAGATTTTATTTTTATTCTACTTATCCCAAATGCCCAATACAAGTATATTTCCCTTTTCAGAATATATGGGCTCCTGTGTGCAAATGGTATTTTTATACAAAAATCCTATTTTAAATGCACTAGGAAACCTGCCATGGATTTCTGGCTAAGTGACACATTATTCTGTAATTGAGATGCTCCTCCTTATATGGTCAGGTTTTCTACAAGTGGGGCACATCTCCTATCATCCCACTGATGTGGCTGCTGTGAGTGCTCAGTCCTGTTGGCATAACAGATGTGTCCTATCAATGATAATATTTGTAAAATTCAACTACACTGGCCGCACTGAGGAAGAACACAGACCCACGGCGGCTGGGGCACAGCTAGACAAGGCTGCCTGGGAGATGCAGACACTTCCTCCCAGCTCCCCCCTTTCCTGGTACCAAGTGTGATGGGCACCCTTCTCCCTCTTTTCCCTGGAGGGCAGCCCATCAGAGTCAGTGTGGCTTGCAGGCCTGCAGCCACCAGGACAGCACCACAGAGCAAACACCTCCAACCCAAGGTGGAAGGAGCAAGAGCAGGGTGACAGGGCGCTGGGACAGTCACTCCATGGCGGACGCTGGTGGTGAGACCACACTGGCTCCAGCAACAGCACAGCCCAGGTGCTCTCCACATGTCAGGCATTGTTGTCTGTAACTGACGCGGTCCAGCGCGGTCAGTTCTTGGGGCTACCCTGCAGCATCTCACTCTACAGACAGGGTGAGTAGTAGGGTGCCTGAAGCCTGGAGGGGGAAGTAACCTGCTCCAGTCACAGCTGACCCAGGCTGCCCACCCCTGACATCCTCCAGAGACAAACGGGGCAGCAGCAGAGCTGTTACATCGAGTCTCTCAGAGCTCTGCCTTCCTCTCAGAAGACCTATGTCCTGCTGGGCCCTGATGATCAGTCAACATTTACCATGTGCTCTCATACCCTTGCCAAGAAGAAAAAGATTACTAGGCCTAGAGTAAACCAAGGACGATTGGCAGCCTTTTGTGTAGCCCTAGACTTTGTCTGCTTTTGTCAGTGCCACAGAGCACCTTACGAACAAAGGTCTCAGCACCAACCAGAGGGGATGAGTGTGGCTGATTTGTCAGTGGCCTGCCCACAGCTACTCCTGCTACACCCCTTCTTCATAAAAAAGAGGAGGAGCTCTGAACAGCCAGCTATTCTGAGGGCTTGTGCTCCAGGCCCTCCCCACCCTGTGTGTTTGGCAGGGACGGGAGGGTGCAGGAGTACGTTTCAATTAGTTTGACCTCATTCAGGAATGGGAGTGTCACCTCTTTGGTCTCTGTGAGGATGGGATGGTGAGATCTATCACAACCACCTTACCACAAGCGGACAGCTCTGAAGACAAAACCCAGCCCATTGAGGACAGCAGAGTGACAGAATGGAGAGATCCTCTGTAACACTCTGAGCACTAAATTAACCAGCCCCAGGACCACCCCATCTCCAGACTTAAGGGGGATGGACACGTTTTTTAAAAATCACTTTTTATTTTGTAACTTGCAGTCAAAATATCCTAATAAAGGAAGGGACCTAGTATTTCAGGCACTGCTGTATGAGGTATCAAGTGTGTGGGCTCTGGAACCTAATTGACTCCCTGGTAAGTGAGTCAATCTCTGTGTGTTCTTGGCCAAATCCCTAACCTTTGTTTCCTCAACCTGTAAACACAGACCTAATAATGCTATCTACCTCACAGAGATGTTGTGGGCTTAAATGCGTTAATCCAGGCTTAGAACTGTGGCTGGATCAAAGGTGCTCAGTCAATGTGACCCAAGATGACCATGTGCCAAACACATGGTAGATGTTCTACAGAGACCACCTGTGAAAACAACCAGCAGAGCAGGCCTTGTCAGCACCCCAATTTACAGACAGGAAAGAGAAGTGATCAGGCTTGGATTTGAACAATGTCCCTTTCCTTCCCACCTCAACACATGTCCCTCTGTCCCCTGCAGGGCTTCTTAAGGCTCCCTGCCCTGAGCCAGGACACAGACTACAGGTGCCATCTTTTTCTTAACGAAAGCAAACTCATCATCCCTTGCACCAGGAACGTGTCTCCTCAGCTGCTGGACAACTGCAACAGCAAAATCTGTCAGATGTAACAATTCTGAAACTCTGAAGTCCACTGAAGACTTGCAACTTTAGGGGAAGGCTGGATGGTACACTGCAGTCATTTTGGTCAATTTCAGCTTTCAGCACAGCAGCAGCTGCCCATCTCCCACCTCAGCTACATGGCACACAGCACACAGCTATGCATGTGCTCATGCAGCAGCCTGCATGGGCAAAAGGAACCCTGTCCTCCAAGTGTTGGGAACCTCTGCTCTAATTGCTGGTTGCTGTTTCTGATCACGGAGATGGAGAGAAAGAGAAGAGGCAGGGAGCTGTTGGTACAAGCCTCTCCCCTCAGGCTGAAGTTACTTCCAGGGGATTTAAATGGCTGGCACCTTTCCTATCCCCTTCATATTTTGCTCTTTCCTCTTTTGGGAGCCAGACACTAGAGACTAGAACATTCAAAACTACTACATATATGGGGAAATTTAGAAAGTGGCCATGCATTCCTAAGGAAAGGCTCAGAAAAGACCTAAGACCTTACATTTACACCTCAGGCTGGTCCTAGGCACAGAGATGGCCTGCAATAATCAAAATAACAATCCTGGGGAAGGGGGAGAATCTGATTTCCAGAGTTATCACATTATAAGATTTAAATGTCCCATGTTTAATGAAAAACCCACAATGTATTCAAAGAAGCCAGAAATATGGCCTCAAAGGAAAAAAATTAATTCACAGAAACTGTCCCTGAAAAAGACCTAATGGTAGATAGACTAGACAAAGACTTTAAGAGCACTGTCGTAGAGATGCTCAAAAACTAAAGGGAGATGTGGAGAAAGCCAAAAAACATGTGGGCAAGTGAAAATAACAATCAAGGTTCAGAAAACCTAAAAGAAACTAAAAGAACTTCTGAAGCTGAAACATACAATAACTGAAATAAAAAATTCACTAGAGGGATTCAAAGGCACTAGATTGGAGCAGGCAGGAGAAAGAAATCAGTGAACATGAAGATATAGGGCAATGGAAACTGTTGTATCTGAAAAACAGAAAAAAAAAGGTCAAAGAAAAGTGAGGAGAGGGATGAGCTGTGGGAAACCACTAAGCACAAGCTTTACAGGAGTCCCAGAAAGAGGAGAGAGAGGGGGACAGAGGCAATTTTGGAAGAAGTAATGGCTGAAAATTTCCCAAATTTGATGAAACATTTGGATATAAACATCCATCCAAGAGGTTCAACAAACCCCAAGAGATCCACACCAAGGCACATAAATCAAACTTTCAAAAGCCAAAGAAAATCTTTAGAGAAACAAATCCTCACAAGTGATGATTATATAAGATTATCTACAGATTTTTCATTAGAAACTTTGGAGGCCAGAAGATAGAAGATTTAAGATGATATATTTGGAGTGCTAGGAGAAAACACTATTAACCAAGAATCCTATATCCAGCAAATTTGTCCTTTGAAACTGAGGGAGAAATTAAGAAATTCCTAGATGAATAAAAGCTGAGGAAGTTTGTTACCACTAGACCTGCCCTACAAAAATTGCTCAAGGGAGGCCTTGAAGGTGAAATGAAAGACAGCAACTCAAAACTGTATGGAAAAATAAAGATCTCAATAAAGGTAAGTAAATACATGGGCAATAATGAAAGCAAGTATTGTAACAATGGCCTGTAACTACAATTTTCTCTATGTGATTTTAAGAGACTAATACAGTTAAGAAATAAGCCCAACTATTATTGTAAAAAGTAGTATTACTATAAACTTTGGTTTATGACTCTAAATCTTGTTTTCTATAAGAGAATAATCCACTTATAAAATTATTAGTTTATGTTTTTGGGCACACTGTATAAAGATGTAATTTTGTGACATCAACAATCAAAATGGATTGGAGCAGAGTTTTTTGCTTAACTGAAGTTAAATCAGCATGAATTTAAATTAGTGCTATAATATTTGGATGGTAAATGCAACCTCTATAGTATTCCCAAAGAGAATAGCTATCAAACGTATAAAAAAGAAAATGAGAAAGGAATTTAAACTTTTCACTATAAAGAGATCAACACAGAAGACATTAACACAGGAAAGAAGGGACAAAAAAAAAACTATACAGCGGCAGAGAGAGAAAGACGGTGGCATGAGAGGAGAGACAGAGGCTTCCTCCTAAAACTGGATACAATTAGAAAATTTAATTGGCGCAACTAATCCTGGGAGAGCAACAGGAAAGAGGACGGCGTCAGACGGCACACACCTGGAGAAAAAAGCAGACCTCAGCGAGCGGGGTAACGTACCAGAGCTGTGGCTCCGCGGGACCCGAGCCCCTCCCCCACCCCAGCTCAGCGGGGGGAGGAAGAGAAAGAGATGAGAGGGAGTGGAAGGCCTGGGACTGCTGAATACCTGGCTCCGGAGATCTGCGCTGGGAGCACAAACCTACATTTCATGGTGCTTTCATGAGACTCGCATGACTACCGGGTGGGAAAGTTAATACAGGCAGAGTTCCTGGGGAGACTGGGATTCCAGCCACTTGTGGAAAGTAGGAATCCATCCGGCTGCTCTGGGACAAAAATTTATACCTGTGTGCCCGGCCCACTGGCTCATGCAGTGGAGACAGGCACAGGAGCCGGGAGGCGGGTAACAGCTCTTTCCTCCCCCCAGGCACCAGTACCGCTCCCCTACGAACCCCAACATTGCTTCAGGGGCTGAGCAGCTCCAGAATAGAGCTTCTGGACACTAGAGGGCGCCATATACAAAGGAACCTTGTCCAGAGTAAAATTATTAATACAACTCCCGAGAAAGATTTAAATGATATGGACCTTGTGACTCTTCCTGAAAGGGAATTCAAAATAAAAATCATCAACATTCTAATGGAGGTACGGAAAGACATCCAAGAACTCAGGAATGAATTCAGGTCGGAGATCCAATCGTTGAAGAGCACGATGGAGGATATTAAAAGCAGGTTGCATACGGTGGAGGAGACAATAAATGAAATAGAAACTAGAGAAGAGGAATACAAAGAAGCTGAGGCACAGAGAGAAAAAAGGATCTCTAAGAATGAAAGACTATTGAGAGAACTGTGTGACCAATCCAAGCGGAACAATATTCACATTATAGGGTTACCAGAAGAAGAAGAGAGAGAAAGGGATAGAAAGTGTCTTTGAGGAGGTAGTTGCTGAAAACTTCCCCAGAAGGACAGTCTCTCAGGCCATGGAGATCCACAGATCTCCCAACACAAGCGACCCAAGGAAGACAACACTAAGACACATAGTAATTAAAATGGGAAAGATCAAGGATAAGGACAGACTGTTAAAAGCAGCCAGAGGCAGAAATAACATCACATACAAAGGAAAGCCCACCAGGCTAACATCAGGCTTCTCAGCAGAAACCTTACAGGCCAGGAGGGAGTGGCATGATATATTTAATGCCATGAAGCAGAAGGGCCTGGAACCAAGATTACTTTATCTGGCAAGATTATCATTTAAATTTGAAGGAGGGATTAAAACAATTTCCAGATAAGCAAAAGCTGAGAGTGTTTACCTCCCACAAACCATCTCTGCAGTCTATTTTGGAGGGACTGCTATAGATGGAAGTGTTCCTAGGGTTGGATAGCTGTCACCAGAGGTAGTAAAACCACAGTAGGGAGGGTAGAGCAGCTGACTGCGAGGCAAATGCAAAATTAAATGGACTATCCCCAAAGTCAATCAAGAGATAGACAAAAAGTACAGAATTTGATACCTCATATATAAAGAATGAAGGAGGAAGAAAAAGGAGGAGATATGGGAAAGAACCTTTAGATTGTGTTTGTAACAGCATACTAAGTGAGTTAAGTTAGACTCTTAGATAGTAAGGAAAGTAACCTGGAACCTTTGGTAACCACGAATCTAAAGCCTCAAATGGCAATAAGTACATACCTATCGATAATCACCCTAAATGTAAATGGACTGAACGCACCAATCAAAAGACATAGAGTTACTGAATGGATAAAAAAACAAGACCCATCTATATGCTGCTTATAAGAGACTCACCTCAAACCCAAAGACATGCACAGACTAAAAGTCAAGGGATGGAAAAAGATATTCCATGCAAACAATAGGGAGAAAAAAGCAGGTATTGCAGTACTAGTATCAGACAAAATAGACTTCAAAACAAAGAAAGTAACAAGAGATAAAGACGGACATTGCATAATGATAAAGGGCTCAGTCCAACAAGAGGATATAACCATTATAAATATATATGAACCCAGCACAGGAGCACCAGCATATGTGAAACAAATACTAACAGAACTAAAGGAGGAAACAGAATGCAATGCATTCATTTTAGGAGACTTCAACACACCATTCACTCCAAAGGACAGATCCACCAGACAGAAAATAAGTAAGGACACAGAGGCACTGAACAACACAGTAGAACAGATGGATCTAATAGACATCTATAGAACTCTACACCCAAAAGCAACAGGATACACATTCTTCTCAAGTGCATATGGAACATTCTCCAGAATAGACCACATACTAGGCCACAAAAAGAGCATCAGTAAATTCAAAAAGATTGAAATTCTACCAACCAACTTCTCAAACCACAAAGGTATAAAGCTAGAAATAAATTGTACAAAGAAAGCAAAAAGGCTCACAAACACATGCAGGCTCAACAACACGCTTCTAAATAGTCAATGGATCAATGACTAAATTAAAATGGAGATCCAGCAATATATGGAAATAAATGACAATAACACAAAGCCCCAACTTCTGTGGGACGCAGCAAAAGCAGTCTTAAGAGGAAAGTATATAGCGATCCAGGCATATTTAAAGAAGGAAGAACAAACCCAAATGAATAGTCTGACATCACAATTATCAAAATTGGAAAAAGAAGAACAAATGAGGCCTAAAGTCAGCAGAAGGAGGGACATAATAAAGATCAGAGAAGAAATAAATAAAATTGAGAAGAATAAAACAATAGAAAAAAATCAATGAAACCAAGAGCTGGTTCTTTGAGAAAATAAACAAAATAGATAAGCCTCTAGCCAGACTTATTAAGAGAAAAAGAGAATCAACACACATCAACAGAATCAGAAACAAGAAAGGAAACATCACGACAGACCCAACAGAAATACAAAGAATTATTAGAGAATACTATGAAAACCTATATGCTAACAAGCTGGAAAACCTAGAAGAAATGGACAACTTCCTAGAAAAATACAACCTTCCAAGACTGACCAAGGAAGAAACACAAAATCTAAACAAACCAATTACCAGCAAAGAAATTGAAGCAGTAATCAAAAAACTACCCAAGAAAAAACTCCCCGGGCCAGATGGATTTACCTCGGAATTTTATCAGACATACAGAGAAGATATAATACCCATTCTCCTTAAAGTTTTCCAAAAAATAGAAGAGGAGGGAATACTCCCAAACTCATTCTATGAAGCCAACATCACCCTAAAACCAAAACCAGGCAAAGACCCCACCAAAAAAGAAAATTACAGACCAATATCCCTGATGAACGTGAATGCAAAAATACTCAACAAAATATTAGCAAACCAAATTCAAAAATACATCAAAAGGATCATACACCATGACCAAGTGGGATTCATCCCAGGGATGCAAGGATGGTACAACATCTGAAAATCCATCAACATCATCCACCACATAAACAAAAAGAAGGACAAAAACCACATGATCATCTCCATAGATGCTGAAAAAGCATTCGACAAAATTCGAATTCTCAACAAAATGGGTATAGAGGGCAGGTACCTCAACATAACAAAGGCCATATATGATAAACGCACAGTCAACATCATACTGAACAGTGAAAAGATGAAGGCTTTTCCTCTGAAACCGGGAACAAGAGAGGGATGCTGACTCTCTCCACTGTTATTCAACATAGTACTGGAGGTCCTAGCCACAGCAATTAGACAAAACAAAGAAATACAAGTAATCCAAATTGGTAAAGAAGAAGTTAAACTGTCACTATTTGCAGATGACATGATATTGTACATAAAAAACCCTAAAGACTCTACTCCAAAACTACTAGAAATGATACTGGAATACAGCAAAGTTGCAGGATACAAAATTATCATACAGAAATCTGTGGCTTTCCTATACAGTAACAATGAACCAATAGAAAGAGAAATCAGGAAAACAATTCCATTCACAATTGCATCAAAAAGAATAAAATACTTAGGAACCTTACCAAGGAAGTGAAAAACCTATACCCTGAAAACTGTAAGACACTCTTAAGACAAATTAAAGAGGTCACTAACAAATGGAAACTCATCCCATGCTCTTGGCTAGGAAGAATTAATATTGTCAAAATGGCCATCCTGCCCAAAGCAATATACAGATTTGATGCAATCCCTATCAAATTACCAACAGCATTCTTCAACGAACTGGAACAAATAGTTCAAAAATTCATATGGAAACACCAAAGACCCTGAATAGCCAAAGCAATCCTGAGAAGGAAGAATAAAGTGGGGGGGATCTTGCTCCCAAACTTCAAGCTCTACTACAAAGCCACAGTAATCAAGACAATTTGGTACTGGCACAAGAACACAGCCACAGACCAGTGGAACAGAATAGAGACTCCAGACATTAACCCAAACCTATATGGTCAATTAATATTAGATAAAGGAGCCATGGACATACAATGGGGAAAGGACAGTCTCTTCAACAGATGGTGCTGGCAAAACTGGACAGCTACATGCAAGAGAATGAAACTGGATCATTGTCTAACCCCATATACAAAAGCAAATTCAAAATGGATCAAAGACCTGAATGTAAGTCATGAAAGCATAAAACTCTTAGAAAAAAACATAGGCAAAAATCTCTTGGACATGAACATGAGCGACTTCTTCATGAACATATCTCCCCGGGCAAGGGAAACAAAAGCAAAAATGAACAAGTGGGACTATATCAAGCTGAAAAGCTTCTGTACAGCAAAGGGCTCCATCCATAAAACAAAAAGGTACCCTACAGTATGGGAGAATATATTCATAAATAACAGATCCGATAAAGGATTGACATCCAAAATATATAAAGAGCTCACGCACCTCAACAAACAAAAAGCAACTAATCCAATTAAAAAATGGGCAGAGGAGCTGAACAGACAGTTCTCCAAAGAAGAAATTCAGATGGCCAACAGACACATGAAAAGATGCTGCACATCACTAGTTATCAGAGAAATGCAAATTAAAACCACAATGAGATATCACCTCACACCAGTAAGGATGGCTACCATCCAAAAGACAAACAACAACAAATGTTGGCAAGGTTGTGGAGAAAGGAGAACCCTCCTACACTGCTGGTGGGAATGTAAACTAGTTCAACCATTGTGGAAAGCAGTATGGAGGTTCCTCAAAAAGCTCAAAATAGAAATACCCTTTGACCCAGGAATTCCACTCCTAGGAATTTGCCCTAAGAATGCAGCACTCCAGTTTGAAAAAGACAGATGCACCCCTATGTTTATCACAGCACTATTTACAACAGCCAAGAAATGGAAGCAACCTAAGTGTCCATCAGTAGATGAATGGATAAAGAAGATGTGGTACATATACACAATGGAATATTATTCAGCCACAAGAAGAGAACAAATCCTACCATTTGCAACAACATGGATGGAGCTAGAGGGTATTATGCTCAGTGAAATAAGCCAGGCAGAGAAAGACAAGTATCAAGTGATTTCACTCATTTGTGGAGCATAAGAACAAAGCAAAAACTGAAGGAACAAAACAGCAGCAGAATCACAGAACCCAAGAATGGACTAACAGTTACCAAAGGGAAAGGGACTGGGCAGGAGGGGTGGGAAGGGAGGGATAAGGGCAGGGAAAAAGAAAGGGGGCCTTACGATTAGCATGTATAATGTGGGGGGGGCATGGGGAGGGCTGTGCAACACAGAGAAGACAAGTAGTGATTCTACAGCATCTTACTATGCTGATGGACAGTGACTGTAATGGGGTTTGTGGGGAGGGACTTGGTGAACGGGGGAGGTGAAGGTGAATCATAATGTTCTTCATGTAATGGTAGATTAATGATAATAAAATGAAAAAAAAAAACTGTACAGCATATAGAAACCAAATAGCAAAATGACAGAGGTAAGACACCTATGATCAGTAATTACTTTAAATCTAAATGGATTAAATTCTCTAATCAAAAGATACATATATTGGCAGAATGGATATAAACTCATGATTAACTACATATTGTGTACAAGAGACCTACTTTAGACACAGACTTAAAGTGAATGGATGAAAAGAGATATTCCATGAAAATAGTAACCAAAAGAGACAGGAGTGGCGGCTCTACTAGTATCAGAGAAAATAGACTTTATATCAAAAAAGTTTATAAAAGACAAAGAATGGCATTATATATTAATAAAAGGCTCAACACAGCAAAATATAACAATTATAAACATCTATACACCTCATGACAGACATTAAAACATATGAAGCAAAAACTGACAGAAATGAAGAGAGAAATAGTTCTATAACAGTAATTGGACCCCATATTCACAATAATGGGCAGAAAAGCCAGACAGAAGACAAGTAAGGAAATAAGACTTAACACAATAAATGAACTACATCTAGCAGACAAATACAGAACACTTCACCCAGTATCAACAGAATAAACATTCTTCTCAAGTGCACATGGACATTTTCCAGGATAGACTATAGGTTAGACCACAAATTAGGTCTCAATAAATTTTAAAAGACAGATATACGAAGTATCTTCTCTGACCACAGTGAGATGAAGTCAGAAATCAGTAACTAAAGGAAAACTGGGAAATTCTACAACGTTGTGGAAATTAAACAACATACTTTCAAGCAATCAATGGATCAAAGAAGAAATCACAAGGGAAATTTGAAAATGAAAATACAACATACCAAAACTTATGGGGTGCAGCAAAAATGGTGCAAATTTTTTTAGCAGGGGAATTTATAGCTATAAACATATTAAAAACAAAAAATATCTCAAATGAGTAACCTAATTTTACAACTTAAGGAAACTACAAAAACACAAACTAAAACCCAAACCTAGCATGAAAGAAGGAAATAAGGATCAGAACAGAGATAAATGAAAGAGTAGACAGTCGACAAAAATCTATAAAACCAAAAGTTGGTTCTTTGAAAAGATAAAAATTGATAAACTTTTAGCTAGATGAACTAAGCAAAAAAGAGAGGAATCTCAAGTAACTAAAATCAGAAAGGAAAAGTGGGGACATTACAACTTATTCTATGGAAATAAAAAAGACTGTAAGAGAATACTATGAGCAACTGTACCCCAACAAATTGGACAATTTAGATGAAGTGGACAAATTTCCAGAAATATAAAACCTACCAAGATTAAATCATGAAGAAATATGATATCTGAATAGATCTCTAACTAGTAAAGAGATCGAATCAGTAGTTAAGAATATCCCAATACAAAAAAAAAAAAAGAATATCCCAATACAGAAAAGCTCTGAACCTAAAGGCTTCACTGATAAATTCCACTGAACACTTAAGGAAGAACTTTATGAAACTTTTCCCAAAAACAGAAGAGAAGGGAACATTTTCAAAGTCATTCTATGAGGCCAGCATTACCTGACACCAAAGCCAAAGATGCCACAAGAAAAAAACAAAAAAACTATAGACCAGTATCTTTTATGAACCTTGATGTAAAAACCCTGAACAAAATACCAGCAAACAGAATTCAGCAGCATGTTAAAAGGATTACGCACCAGGAAAAATTGGGATTATTCTAAAAATGCAAGGATGGTTCAATACATGAAATCTATCAGTGTAATGTTACATCACCACTTTGAAGGAAATAACCATAAGATCATCTCAATTGATGCAGAAAGAGCATTTGACAAAATTCAAAACACTTTCATGATGAAAACACCCAACAAACTAGGAACAGAAGGAAAATACCCCAACACAATAAAAGTCATATATGAAAAACCCACAGGGAACATCATAGTCAATGGTGAAAGACTGAAAGCATTTCCTCTAAGATAAGGAAGAAGGCAATGATGCCCACTTTCACCACTTCTATTCAATATAGTGTTGGAAGTTCTAGTCAGAACAATTAGGAAAGAAAAAGAAACAAAAGTTATCCAAACTGGAAAAGAAGTAAAATTATCTCTGCATATGACATATGATTATACATGTAGAAAACCCTAAAGAGTCCATAAAAATGTGTTAGAACTAATAAGTGAAAAAGGAGCAGGATACAGTCTACCCCCAAAAATCAGCTGCATTTCTATAGACAATGAACAATCTGAAAAGGAAATTATAAAAACAATCGATTTTCAACATCAAAAAGAATAAAATATTTGACTAAGTATACAGAATTAACTAAGGGAGTGAAAGACTTGTACAATGAAAACTACAAAATATTGCTGAAAGAAATCAAAGAAGATGTGAATAAATGGAACCATATCTCATGTTTGTGGATTAAAAGACTTAATATTAAAATGTCAGTATTACCCAAAATGGTCTATAGATTCAATACGATCTCCATCAAAATCCCAATGATGTTTTCTGCAGAAATAGAAAATCTAATCCTAAAATTCATATGGAACCTCAAGAGACTCTGAAGGGCCACAAAAATTTTGAAAAAGAACTGCACTGGAGGACTCACTTCCTTATTTCAAAACTTACTATAAAGCTATGATCAATAACAATGTGGTACTGATATATAGAGAGATATGCAAACAATGGAATACAATAGAGAGCCCAGAAATAAAACCTTGCATATAGTCAAATGACTTTGACATGGGTGTCAAATTCAATGGGGAAAAGGACAGATGGTGCTGGCAAAACTGGATATCCACACACAAAGAAGTGAACTTGGACCCTTACCTAACTCCATATACAAAAATTAACTCAAAATGGATTAAGCATCTGAATTTAACATCTAAAACAATTCAACTCTTATAAGAAAACATAGGACAAAAGCTTCATTTCATTGGGTTTGGCACCCAAGGCTCCCATAACAAATGAAAAAATATTGGGACTTCAAGAAAATTAAAATGTGTATCAAAAGACACTGTCAACACAGTAAAGAGGCAACCTACAGAATGGAAGAAAATATCTGCAAATCATATATAGGTCAAGGGATTTATATCCAGAATATACAGAGAACTAAAAATGACATTTCAAAAATGGGCAAAGGACTTGAATAGACATTTCTCCAAAGATAAACAAATGGCTAATAAGCACATGAAAAGATGTTCAGCATCACTCATTAGGTAAATGCAAATCAAAACCCCAATGAGCTACCCCCCTCACCCCCATCAGAATAGTTGCTATCAAGCAAAACAAAACAAACCCTGCCAAACAGAAAAGAAGTGGTGATGAGATGTGCAGAAATTGGAAACCTTGGGCACTGCTGGTGTGAATGTAAAATGATACGGCCAAATTGTTTTACGTTCTGGATATAAAGGACTGTATACCTTCTGCATATAGTATCTGGATGCAATTCTTATAAAATCAAAAAAAAGAATTATAGTACGATCCAGCAATTCCACTTTTCGTTAAACACCCCCCCAAATGAAAGTAGGGTCTCAACGACATTTGTATACTCATGATCATAGCATAATAGGTAAAATGTGGAAGCAACTCAAGTGTTGACTGACGGATGAATGGATAAGCAAAATGTGATATATACATACAATGGAATATTATTCAGCCTTAAAAAGAAAGGAAATTCTGACACATGCTACAACTCAGATGAACCTTAAGGACATTATGCTCAGTGGAAAAAAGCCAGTCAGGAAAAGACAAACACTATTATTCCACTTACTTACATGAGGTATACTTAGAATCACAGATACATAAAGTATAATGGCGGTTGCCATGATCTAGGGGAAGGAGAAAATAGAGAGCATTGATTAATGGGCATAGAGTTTCGGATTTACTAGACTAAGAGTCCAGAAGACAGATGGCAGTGATGGGTGCACAACAATGTGAATGTATTTACCACCACTGAACTATGTTCTTAAAAATGTCTAAGTATGGTAAATTTTAAGTGTATTTTACTATATAAAAAAAGGAAAAAAATGCAAATTCTCAAGTCCTATCTCAATCTGTGCTATAACAAGTCTCCAGGCAACTCTGATGCACAATACATTCTTAGAACCACTGATCCAATTTCAACTCCCCAAATTTTTGGATGAGGAAAACAAAGACCCAGAGAGATGTTAAGAACTGGCTGAGCTAAGAGTTCAGGTTTCCTGGGAGCCATCTAGTGCCCTCTCCAGTATACTACTGCCCTCTACAGACCAATGCAGATTATGCTGCCTGACAGACAGAACTGCCCTCCCCAAATGTCCAAACTCATTCCCAGAACCTGTCACCTTACACAGCGAAGGGAATTTGCAGATGTGATTAAGTCAAGGACCTTGAGATGGGCAGAGTATGCTGGGCTATCCAGGTGACCCCAACCTAGTCCCAAGGGCCCAGAATTATCTGAATTGCAGGCGTTAGGGAGATACGACGATGGAAGCAGGGTCGAGAGGCAACACTGCTGGCTTTGCAGATGCAGGAAGGGGCCACAAACCAAGAATACAGGCAGCCTTTAGAAGCTGGGGAGGACAAGAAAACAAATTCTTCCCTAGAGCTTCCAGAAACAAGCACAGCCCTGCTGACAACCTAATAATCTGAACCTCTGGGACCTGTGTCAGACTTGTGAGCTAAAGAACTGTCTTTGATAACTACTTTGTGCTTTAAGCCACTAAGTTTGTGGTGATGTGTTACAGAAGTGATAGGGAACTAGTAAGTGGGGATTCCCTGAAAATCTCATAATGAGAAGTGACTGTTCAATTTTCTTTTGCATTCTTCAGTTTAACACATTTCTCTCTCATGGAAACACCGACAATTTCACTTTTTATTAGGCAGACTGTGGCATCAGATCAGTAACACTGGAACTAGAAAGAGATGCTGGGTCTGTCTTCAATGCTCTTTTTTTCTGGTTCAAGAAACAGACTAGAAGCACAGTAACCTGAAGATCATGTAACTAGAAGTAGAAGAACTTAGAACTTCAGCCCGTTTTCTTCTGAACCCCAAGTTCGACATTTGTAACACCATGCCACACTGCCTTCTGGCCCCCTTCACTCACTTACTATCCAACATTTGGAGGGTACTTCCCCTGTGCCAGGCATCAAAGACAGAATATAAAAACTTATTCCTATAGTATCTCGTTTCTCTTTTCCCTTATAGTCCCTAAAATCAATACCCAGCCTAGAACCATTTCCAATTAGATTTTTATTCTTTACTTCTCACCTGAAAGAGCTATTTATACTATCATTTTCCCATAACACAGATAATATAATAGTTGCTGCACAGCTAAATGCCCTTTGTTCTTGACTACACTGTGGTCTGAAGTTTAACCGCATTCATTCCTAGGACAGGTAAGCCCACCCAGTACTGCTCCCTGCACAAATGAGACACACATGGGGCTTCGACCATGGTTTCTAAATCAAGGTACATTTTTCACACAAGCAAAGACCTGCCTCTCTTCACAATAAAATTTCCACTTACTGTCAAAGGGAATAAAGGTTATTTTTAAGCAATCCTGACAAGAATCCTGTATTTCTTGATACTTAGGAAGTAAATTATAAAATGTAGTCTTAGTTTTTGGACATGTTTAAATATAAAGTGGACCCCAACCTGATTGTTTCACCAGCGTCGGTGTCCCAGAGGCGGAGCTCCGGACTGGAGCCAAATCACCTACAAGCAGTTTAAGCCGGCAGGTGCTCCAGGGGAGAACTGTGCATGCCTCTTCTTTCACAGAAAGGCTCCTTCCTATGAGATGTAACAGTGACCTGAATAATTGCTGTTTAATGAGCATCTCGAAATGGCCTCAGAGCACCGAAGCCTCCAGGTCAGAGCATTATTAATGTTGGCGATGATGGGTTCTGCTTGAGCCTTGAAGATCACACATGTTGCCCTGCTGTGCCTGAGATGGCTTTTATGCAGCACTGTACACTTTTACTCCTGCTTACAGTATTTACTTATTCATGTTTGTCCACTTCCCCTAAACTGTGCGACTTACTCTGTATTCTCAGGGCCTGGCACACTGTAGGAACTGTACATGTGGGCTGATGGAGTGAAGGCAATGTCTGACAAATTTGAGAGCCTGGAGAAAACTAATAAGTGTACTTTCCAACATGAGGTAAAAGCTGATGCTGGTAGAGCTTGCAGAGTGTGGAACAAGGTATGTGTTAATTTTGGCCAGCAGCAAGAGCTCTTTTTCCTTTTAATTATGCCTTGTAAATCTAGGACAGAAGCCTCTGTTGCCTGTGCAATCTACTCCAGCTAAATGGCAGCAACATAGTCTACACACGAGGAGCTAGTCTTGATGGCCCTGGCAGCATCTTTCATTGGTTGAACTCTATACCATACCAATTTTCTTTCAAGAAAACTTCAAGGTGTTGGCCAAACCAGTATATACAAAACCCTTTATGTTTTAGGTACTTGCTTCCTTAGAGCTATATAATCTCCTTATGTTCCCTTATGAAAGCTCACGAGACCAGCTGGAGCATTTTGCAGCTGCTTGCCACTCTCACACACTTGCAGAAGGCTTGGCGCCAGCCTCTGGAACCCACACCACAGCCCAGAGCACCACCAAGGCTTCAAAAAGCTAACCGTAATTCTACAGTATGGGAGAATATATTCATAAATGGCTTATCCGACAAGGGGTTAACATCCAAAATATATAAAGAACTTACATGCCTCAACACCCAAAAAGCAAATAACCCGATTAACAAATGGGCAGAGGATATAAAGAGACAGTTCTCCAAAGAAGAAATTCAGATGGCCAACAGACACATGAAAAGATGCTCCACATCGCTAGTTATCAGGGAAATGCAAATTAAAACCACAATGAGATATATCACCTCACACCAGTAAGGATGGCCAGCATCGAAAAGACTAATAACAAATGCTGGCGAGGATGCGGAGAAAGGGGAACCCTCCTACACTGCTGGTGGGAATGTGAGCTAGTTCAACCATTGTGGAAAGCAATATGGAGGTTCCTCAAAAAACTAAAAATATAAATACCATTCAACCCGGGAATCCCACTCCTTGGAATTTACCCAAAGAATACAACTTCTCAGATTCAAAAAGACATATGCACCCCTATGTTTATCACAGCACTTTTTACAATAGCCAAGATATGGAAGCAACCTAAGTGTCCACCAGTAGATGAATGGATAAAGATGTGGTACATATACACAATGGAATACTATTCAGCCATAAGAAAGAAACAAATCCTACCATTTGCAACAACATGGACAGAGCTGGAGGACATTATGTTTAGCAAAATAAGCCAGGCAGAGAAAGACAAATGCCAAATGATTTCCCTCATTTGTGGAGTATAACAATGAAATAAAACTGAAGGAATAAAATGATGGCAGACTCAGAGACTCCAAGAATGAACTGGTGGTTACCAAAGGGGTGGGGTTTGGGAGGGCGGGTGGGGAGGGAGGGAGAAGGGGATTGAGGGGTATTATGTTTAGTACACATGGTGTGGGGGATCACGGGGAGAACAGTGTAGCACAGAGAAGGCACATAGTGAATCTGTGGCATCTTGCTGCACTGATGGACAGTGACTGCATTGGGGTGTGGGTGGGAACTTGATAATATGGGTAGATGTAGTAACCACATTGTTTTTTCATATGAAACCTTCATAAGAGTGTGTATCAATCATACCTTAATAAAAAAACAAATCTAGCCTTAGAGGGCCAGAGATGCCCCGCTCTTCTGAGGGTCGTTAATTCAATCCTACAAGAAATACAGTGCATGGATTTAAAAGTTGCATTTATGTCCTGGAGCTGTTTCAGCAAAAGCACCAACTTCAGAAACTGAATCCATTAAATACATATCTTAATAAATGATGACTGCGTAACCGCCAGTCAGTCACACTATCAGCATGCACTGGCTGAAGGCTAATGGTGTGTACCTTAAGAAAAAAGTTCCAGGTTTGACTGGCTTTTTAGAATAAACATAGGTGGTCTCCAATATGAGTATTACCCAGGTATGGGCAGCATATAGGCCCGTGGAAAAGGAGCCTAAGGGTATCAGGTCTTGTGTGAAAGCCATAAAACACGACTTTATCATCTGTAAAATGGGGACAATTTTTGCTCTGCCTTCCTCATAAAGCTGTTGTGCGTGTTAATAAACTAGAGAGTTATATATTGTTAGGATATATATAAAAATATATAAAGCATATCTTCATCTAGAATATGTCAAATTTGGGGCAGTTACTGATGTCAAAATTAGACACAACATATACCAAGTGGAGTCTACTAAGACAAGCTAAGTTTAAAGAGTTGTTCTTTGCAACATATTTTTTCCCTTAGAATACAGCCTGAGGCCAGCAGACCTGGGTGGGCTGGCACATCTGTCACACAGCTTTTGCAACTTTAGTTGCTGTGTGTGCATTTGCAATAGTATCTTACCTCTGAGGGTGTGTATGGTCAGCTCTTGGCTGCATCTCTCCACACAACATCTCTAACTACTACTCACTATCACTTCCATTGTATTTCCCTCCCTAATTCTATTATTGAACAATATAGATTAATGGGAATTATTTTTAATGTCTTGTGAAGCACTTCTGCATTGGAAGGAAAGGTGTTAAATCAAGGAACGAAACTATAATCACATACAAATTAACACTAGTAGGAGGTCACAAGCATCAAAAAGTACCAAAAAGACACACGGAGCACAACCACAATGAGGAAAAGTGCCCTATGGGGCCAGGCTGTTGTACTCTGCATGTAATGTGGGGGGCAGACTGGCTACTGCACCAGATGTCAACTGCCATGTGTTCCTCGCCACAGTTCTCCCAGCCTTGTTATGCAACCTCACTCACGGTTAGTATAATCGAGAATAACTGCTGCTTCTGGATCTCCTGCTGCCACAAGGGGCCTGAGGCCCTGAAGGTGGTCGTGCTCCTCACAAAACATCTAGAACCTAATAGCTCACCTGCCCGCTATGGAGTCACCTGCTTCCCATCAAAATCAGGAGAGAAAACACACCTGCACAAACTTTAACCTGATTATCGCATCAGATAAAAAAGTAATCTGGGATGAAGTATCCATTTAGACTGCCATTCCCCTCCTGTTAAAATCCCCAGTCTAAAAGTGGTTCTGTAGATGACACTAAAAAAGAAGTTTCTTTGGGAAGCTTTTCAAACCACATTATAAACCTCTAAGTGTCTTTGTGGCTTTTAACTTAGTTTATCTTAATAGACCCTATATTCAGTATGTACTACATCTAATTTTGACATCAGTAACTGCCAAAAATATGACATGTTAAAGATATGTTTGTTTAAGATATTTTTGTAAGTCCTAACAATTACATAACTCTCTAGTTTATCAAGACACTTACAGGTACAGAGTAAGGGCTGAGAGGTGGCTGGCCTGATGCAGCAAAATGCAGGACAGAATGGCCAATGCAAGTCTGGGTGCAGCTGTCCTGGCTGCATCTGCCAGCTGCCACCCTGGCCTGTTCTGATCCATGAGGAAGGCCTGTTCCCTGAATTCCCTCACTATGGTCTTGGTACTTGCAGATGGGCTCACGGTGAAGCTATGTAGCTTTGAATCAGGCTACAAGGCTCGGGACTGACCATTTCCTTGTCTTACTGCACTTCACCTGCCAAACAGGGGAGGCCAGAATTTGACCATAACCTTGAACACACAAAGAATAGAGAGTACATGCCTTTCTACAATGGATTTGTTCATCACTTAGCAAACAAATAATGAAAATGTATAGGCTTAAGATGCAGCTGGCGAAGGGTGTCTTCTCAGAAGACTGTCACATGCCTCTCTCTTTGCTGTTACTGTTTTACAAATCCAGATTTTCACAGTATGTTGGAAGGTAGATCTGCTGTTAAACAGGTGTGAAGGTAACCACTGGCTAACACATGTAAAACGCCAGCCCAGTGCTTCTTCATGGGATCGTGAGATCAAAGTTGTTCTGTTGAATATGAAGAAAGGATTTTGACTTCTTAATGAGCTGATCATGGGACTTTCATTTTCTTTATTAACATACAGTATAAGACTGCAAAGTCCAGAGGCTGGTAACATGGGTTGGAAGGAAACAAGAACTCAAATCAGTCTGGTTATTGGCTCAGTTTTCTCCACTCCATACCTTGCCTGTAACATGCTGGTTTCTGAGGTTGGGAGAGACTGTTGTGACTACAGCGCCACCTCAGTGGTCTGTGCCTTGATATTTAAATTTTCTTAAATGATATATTTCAGAAACATGAAAATCTTTCCTTTTTATTCATTCAACAAATTTATACCGCATGCCCCTGCGAGGCCAAGGGGCTGAACTGAGGGTAAAGGCCTCTGCGTGCTTGCCCTCAGGGAACTCTCAGAATGGCCTGGGGATGAGAAACCCAAACTGCCAAGAGTAAACAGTACTTCAGCTGGAGAGGTCAGAGCTTAATTAAGGAAGTCAGGAAAGCATTCTTGAGGACTGTTGCTGCGCATTTGAATCCTGAAGGGATGGGAGCTATATGGGCAACGGGAAACAAATTGCCCTGTAGGAACCAGCCCTCGGGATGCAGAGGGCTGACACAGAGGAGCCCACTTCTCAAGACACACGGAGCTTATGGGCAGGAATGTGGGGCCAACCCTGCTGTCTGGGCTAGGCATGTCACAGAAGAGTCTCATTATGGGGGGGGCGGGGGTTGGAAATGCAAACAGGAGGCTGTATTTAGAGACCCCTTGGCTAGAAAACCCACAGGACCCAGTGATGAGCTACAGCCTGAGGGTCAGGGAGCCCTGTGGTGGCAGCTGCTGGCGCCTTCCCTCGGTGGCTCAGTGGAAGGGGAGCCTTAGGGCATCCCTGCAGCAGGGTCCTGCAACAGGCAGCTGCTCTAAAAGCTTACTGACTTAGAAACAGTGCAGCAACATTATAGTGTTTTGGACTTAGAGCAAATGATCACTGGAATGATCAGGAATGGGCTTAACTTCAAATGATATTTTCTGGGTAACTGAAAGTAAAGCTAGAAATCCTTTCTGGATCACATCAGCCTACACTATTTTGAATTAAACTGATTATTTGCTATTGCCTAACTGTTAATTCTATTATTGGGAATACTCTCAGAAGATACTACTAAGTAGAGACTAGGCTTTATCAAACTATCCCCAGGATATGACTTGAAAAATATTGCTTTAAAAAAATAAATCCCTGCTAGCAAGCTTTTTTCATCATTTTCTTGTTTATCCTAAAGTGGAGGGGAGAAAAATACTCAGGAGAGGACATGCTCTGGTTAGCTGGCGTCTGCTATGCCTGCCCTCTGCATGTTCAGAAGAATGGAGAGGAGGTCCCCGGGGCTCCGCACCTAAGCCGAGCTGCCCAGGAGAGCTGTGGAGGAGCGGTGCTCAGCGACAGAAAAGAGCCCCAGCCGGGCCCTGCCTCTCCCCAGCCCTGCCAGCCTGGGCCAGTTCATTTATTTAAGGCTCAATTTTCTCAACAGTAAACTGGGGGATAATAACCAGCTGGGAAAAAGGAGGATGGAGAATCTTTTAGGAAAATCAATGAAATGGGGGAAAAAAGCCACCCTGAATGTACTTGATAATGAAGGAAAAGAGTATTTTTAAATGATATGTAGGGTACCCCTAAGGTACTCCTTAAAGCATAAGGGAAAAAAAAGTCCTTAAAGCATAAGGAAAAAAAGTCCCAGCAGCGATGCCACAGAGTGGATGGCCCCTGAAGAACCAGAGCCCTTTGGGCTTCTCTGCAGGGCAGTGGGACGCTGGAGGCAGGTAGCACAGACCTCCAGGAGAAGCTAGCTTTGTCCACTAGTAGTGATGACACTTAAACCAACAACGCTGCCACTTAGGTGCACTTGTTTTGAACATTCATCTTTTTATAGAACATTTTTTTACAGGCCAACCACAGTATTTAACCACTGTTTATTCCCACCCTCAATTATCTGTTTTAGTATGGACACTTTTATTGGTGATAATGTTCTATAGACATGTAGCAGGACTAGTACAGGTACTATTAATTATTTCTACCAAGGTACCCACAAAGCTGAAACAATTTATAATGATCACGCATGGAATAAACTTCAACCATGGATACAGAGGACACAGATATTGGCCACTTGCTGTGGGTTTTAAGTGTTCTGGTTCCCTGTCTGACTCTAATTCTCCTGGGTTTGCAGTCTTCAGGTTCAATAGTAATATATTTATGGAGGCAAAACAAAGCAATATAAAGCAATTTCCCAAATAAAATTTATCTACTTGCCACAAGTTAAAACCAGTCTTCATCCCCCCTCCGAGAAAATTTAATTAAGCAAGAAAGTTTGGTTTAATCGTTTTCTCCTGCACAAAATGTGTATTATGTTAACAGACATTCTTCATAACTCCACTTATCAAAAAAGCAACACAGGTTTCATGTATGACGTTTCTTTGGGCTAACAAGACCTTGTTTTTTCCTAAAAGACACTTTGCATTTTATCTTACCCACAATTAGATATATTCCATCAAAATAATTCTCATTAGAAGGTTTCTTTTAAAAGCTGTAACTCTGCTGAAAACATGATACGTTTTGTCTAGGGGAGGTTCTTTTTTTTTTTTTTTTTTTGGTATTATTAATCTACAATTACGTGAGCAACATTCCCCCCATTGTCAAGTCTCCCCCACATACCCCATTACAGTCACTGTCCATCAGCGTAGTAAGATGCTATAGAATCACTACTTGTCTTCTCTGTGTTGTACAGCCCTTCCCGTGCCCCACCACATTATGTCTGCTAATAGTAATGCCCCTTTTCTCCCCCTTATCCCTCCCTTCCCACCCATCCTCCCCAGTCCCTTTCCCTTTGGTAAGTCTAGGGGAGTTTTTACACATTAGAAGATAAGGGACTTGTGCCTTTAAGCTGGGAAAAAGGAGGATGGAGAATCTTTTAGGAAAATCGATGAAATGGGGGAAAAAAAACCACCCTGAATGTACTTGATAATGAAGGAAAAGAGTATTTTTAAATGATATGTAGGGTTCCCCTAAAGGTACTCCTTAAAGCATAAGGGAAAAAAGGACTAGTAGCAAGACTAGTACAGGTACTATTAATTATTTCTACCAAGGTACCCACAAAGCTGAAACAATTTATGTAGTCCTGCTACATAAGACATAAGGCCGTCCTTAGCACATTTGCTTTGTATAGCAGCTGAGAACCTGAGAAGGCTAAAGCCAGCAGGTGGCCTGTGTCGGCTCTGTAAGAGAATAGCCTTTTCCCTATGCATAGAAAGAAAAACTTAGAGTTTAAATTGAAATTTAAGTTACAAAAGACTACATACTATCTTATTTTTATTTTACCCTTTGCTCAAACAGTGGACTGGTTTATAAGGAGAAATGTTACCTTTTGTGCTTTCTGAATCTAAAAAGGCATCTTCTTAAAGATTACCTACCTGTCAGTTAAGAGGCTCTTGATATAATCCTGCATCTCTCCACAGCTCATCCCACCCAAAGTTGGGTCTCTGCTTCCAGAAAGCCAATTACAGGGGCTGCTCATTCACGAGGTGCCCGTATTTTAGTGTTTATTACTTCAGTAGCAGAAATGTGAACGTGCTGCCACAATAGACCTCCTTTATAACAAGATTTTGAATCTGCACAGCTTATCCTTGGACTTAAATCAAGCTACTGTCAAAGCAACTATCTGTAGGGTTGCTGGTCTCCACACCCTCGGGCCAGCCTGCCAGATCCTGCCTACCCTCTCAAGAGTGCTGTATGGGGCCACTTAGTAGGACAACAATATGGAAGGCACATCACAGGGCACTTCAGGACACCCCACTTCCCAAGGCTGTGCTTTTTAAACCCGAAGCTTTTCTTCTTGGAAACCTTGCACTAGAGAAGGAAAAATGTGTCCAAACCTAAAATGGAAACTTTGGCACCAAAGTTAGTTAACTAGCTTATGATCTAGCTTTAGTGGAATAGCTAAACACTGAGTTTTCAGAGGTGATTTTAGATGTTAGTCTGTTGCAGACTGTTTGGTCTTTATGCACCAGCATCACCTGAAGTGTGTCAACAATGCAGACAGTGGCTGCCACCCAGAAAGACTGAGAAGTACAGCATCTATGTTCTCATCCCCTGGGAAGTTTAAAAACTATTGGCTCAATCCATTTTCATGGATATAGACATTTCTGTTTTAGAAGCTTAATCCTAGTGTAGAAGATACTCAGCAAGAGGCCGATCCTCACTTCAACAGATGAAGACCTTGGAAACTAGTAAGTAATATGACCTAAACTCAACACTCTTCTCAGCCTCCTCCAACTTTTACATGACTGCTAGGACATACCTCATTTAACCCCTACAACAACCTGATAGGATAGTCCTGTTGTTATCTCTATTTTATGGGTTAAAAAATTGGGCTCGGAGGCTAAGATGTGGCTTGTTACCATTACAATTTCCCAAGAAGCCAATCTGTATGAATACTTGAATGAAGGATAAAGTGGAAACTACAGGCTTCTGTGATGGCTCCTCCTTGCCAGCACTCTCCCTAGGGTCCCCAGTGCCACCCACTGGGGGACTGCGAGAGCCACCTTTGCTCTCCCTCTGGTCCTTGTTTTCTGGGCAGCCTGGTCGGCGGAATGGTCATGTGATGAAAGGTGGTTCCCTAATACTGGTTTTCTTTCATGAATGAGATTACAAAGAAGCAACAAACAGAGGATGGGGTTAGTCAAATTATCAAAACTGCCTGAAAATATATCCACTATGGGGCTTCAGAATTCCCAAGTCAAATTAAGGAGCTAAAGCCAACAATTGGTGTTTGCTGGTGATCTCAGAGCCCTTGAGGGTCTGTGTGTGTTTGTGCCTGGACAGATCCTGGGGCTCCTAGAGCTAATTTGGAAGATTCTGAACGTAGAGTCCTCTAGAGCTGACAAACAAGATCTTACTGGCATATTCACCTTCCATGGAACTCTCTTTTTTCCACAGGAGGGGGTGGGATGGGGTTGGTATGGAAGAACAGAATTCCCTTTCTGGAGAGGCTGCATGCCTAGAGGTGATTTGCTGTAACGAGGAAAGGCTGGCTGACTCACTGCAAGGATGCAGAGTTGAAGCAACAGCAGTTTATAGACACCTATCCATAACCACATGGCTGCTTGCTGCACCCACACAGAAGCAGCCCTCACCTGTCACAGTAGAGGGTCAAGTCTTCCCTTAGAGACTACGTGGCCCACATGAGTGTGCTAATACTGATGCCTGTTTGGGTCTGCCTGTGAGGGATGAAGCACGGAGGGAGTGATGTTAAGAACAAGGTGAAGGGGCTATTCAGAGCAGAGAATGAAGAGTGTATGCCTGATGTTTGGTGAGTGGCAGAGGGCATGAAGGAAGAGCTTGGGAAAGCAGGAAGGTATGGATCACTCCTTAAATCCCTAAGTCCCACTGATCTATTGGCATGTCGGAGTGCCCATGACTGGGCGGGTCAGGCCTCCAAAACCTTCCTGGCCTCACTTCCCCCTGCCCAGGTTAGGGGCAGTTGCTGGGGGCTTGCACAGACCCCATGCCCTCCCAGCACTTGCACAAGTGCTGATCTAACCTAAGCCAGAGCTACTCATAGTGGCAAGGAACTACCCATCAGAAATTCATTAATGCTGAAATGGTCATATTTCACTTGGATGTCTAAGAGGCATCTTAGAATTAATGTGAATTTAATAACACCTCCTGGTTTCCCTACCAGACCTGTTCCTCCTCCAGGCTTTCCTGTTTCAACAAACTGCACCTCTGTTCAGGTCCCTGCACCCGATTCCAATGTGTGTGTTGGGGGAGGGGTTTTCCCACACACAACACCAAGCAATTTTTGAACACTAGCAAGGTGTCCAAGAATTCAATTCTGATGCTCTCTGCCTGAAGACAGCACAAGATCCTAGAGGTTAAGGGCTCTGTCCTACAAGACTGCCCTCTACCCCACTCCAGATGCCAGCCACAAGCCCCAGGCTGTTCCCTGTGCTTCTGACCAACTGGCTTTAGACTGGAGGCTCCCATGACTGTCCCTTTAGGTTTGTTAGTTTGCTATGGTAGCTCACAGAACTCAGGAAAACACATTTACCAGTTTAAGGGTAACACTTAATAGGATACAAGTTAACAGCAAGAGGAAGAGATAAATGAGGCAGGGTCCCAAATAAAGGAGCTTTTATCCTGGTGAAGCTTGGCGCCGGGCTGGGTGGCGCGTGGAAGAGTGCTGGTTCCCCAAGTGTGGAAGCTCGCTCCACAGAGAAACAGGATGCAAGAGAGAGAACATATGCTCTTCTCTTGGGTTTTTGTGAGGGCTTCATTGCAGAGTCCCGACTGCCTAAGTCACTGGCTCTTGGCAGATGCACCCTCCAGCCCCTCTGCCCTCTCTCCTCCCCGGGGCTGGAAGTTCTCACCCTCTCATCATGTGGTTGGTCTCCCTGGCAACTAGCACCTGTCCTTGCGTGGGATCCAAAAGTCTTCTTATCAACACAACAAGACAACTATTTCACCTTTATGGGTTGGAAGCATTTTCAGGAACTATAGATGAAGACCAAATACACCTGAGAAACATACTGTGGTCCTCTGACCGCGTACATACTTATAAACCATCATACCGCAGCACTGCATTCACCTTGTTGCTGCTTCCACTTCTGCCATAAAGACCACAGGCATTAGCTCTGCCGGCATGTCCAACCTCATTACCCCCTCCCCCTATGCACTATGGTCTCACCACACTGGCTTTCACTCTGTTCTTGAAATCCACAAACCTCGGTTCCTCCCTACAGCCCATGCCCTCTAGAACATTTGCTTTCTGATCTCACTAGACGACTCCCACTTAGTTCCTCAGGGAACTTACCCTGAACCCCCATCTTAAGCAGCTACCTGGTCACTTTCTATCATATTGCCTTAATTTAATTACGTGTTCTTGCCACATAACAGATGCCAACAAGATGCCAGCTGAATGCATGAGTACAGGGTGCTGGTAAACCAAAGTTGTAAACTGGCCTTGGTATGGCCATACTCAGGATCCAGAAAGATCACTTCAGAGTAAAGGATGGACAGAAGAAGTCACTTGCAAGGGCCAATTAAGATGGTACTGTCATGAGCAAAGATGACAGCTTGGAGAGATTTGTTATTTAGGAAATAAAAACAACAGGATATAGTGACTACCTGGATGGGAGAAACGCGAAGGAGAAGGTGGCTACAAGGTTTTTGGTTGGGGAAGGAGGGCATGGAAATAGGTGGAAGACGGTGGTGTCTGCATATTCTGGTTTTGAGTGAGGGCAGGTGGATAGACAGACCTGGAACTTGAGTTCTGAGTGTCATTAGGTCATGTTCTCATACAGGAACTGTTCCTCTCCCTTCTAAGTAGAGGCTGTCCTCTGAATGGTCAGTTTAGGACAATAATCTCCAGTTAGGACTCTGAGGTGATCTTTGGATCTCATATTTTTGTCTTAAGAGGCACACACTGAGATACACAAACAACAAAACCTGGCACGACGTCCTCTGTAATGAAGGCAGAACCTGTGGTGATGGTCCCTGGCATCCTGTGCCTCACTAAGAACTACCAGGATGGGCTAAACAATTAAGAAAACCACTGATCATCCATCTCTCCTGAAACTGCTTGTCCTGAAACTATCAAATAGCACATAGAAAAACTGTCACTCTCTTTCATTTCATAACACATTTTAACATCTCTCTCCAATTTTTTATACAGACTAAAATTCTAACCAGCATTTCACAAATGATTTTCAGTTATGTTTTTAAAATAAATACTTTAAATGGCATCCAAAGCTGGACATTACACTGCTTATCATGAGTCTCTTAAGAAGAGTGCTGTGCTAGTCCCAGGTCTCCCCTGTACTGATGAGCCCTGGGCTGGGCACTACCCCCAAGGGAACACAGTGCTAAGTGGCACAACCAGGTATAATGCCAGGGACCTGCTGCCTCCAGAACCAGGTGACAGGTAACCTGGTTTTTAAGCCATTGTGCTTTTCATGAATAACAGTAGATTAAAATGTCCACACCTACTGGGAGGTACAAAATCTTCTGTCAGCAAATAAATACATTCTGTTTTTGAGGGGCTGCATTTTCAAAGCATTAATATCTTTGATTCCTGCCAGCGATAACTCTACCTGGCAACAAGCAAAGAGAACCATCTGGCAATTATCCTATTGCTGATCTTAAGGACCTATATCCCACCAGACCAGCTTTAAGTTGTTTCTGGACAAAAAAAAACAAAATAACATTCATGCAAACCAAGGGCCTACATCTGACATCTGTCTGAGCTAAGAGTTAAATTTCAGAGACACCGTTTTCAGTCTGCAACTACCAGGCATCTCCACAAAGCCAGTCACAGTGAACATGCTGAGAACCGTTACGTTTACATCATGAATATACACTTTACCAGAAACTCTTCCACTAGCTGCTTTGTGAAACATGTAAGAAATAAAATGCCTCCACAGTTGATGTCACTGCAGCTGGTCTCACTCCCATCAGAAGGGACCAGCACCAACCACTTCAAGACTTGAAGTTTGTTATTTCAGATGGAAATGTGTTATTTTGTTGATCTTGGTCTTATGCATCTGCTTGTATGGCAGTTCTTCAGTTCTATTCTCATAAGCCACATTACTTGACTGCAGCATGCTGCCAACATGTTCCAATTAAGTGCCAGCTCATAAGCACATCCAGCTGTATGTGGCTTACTGGAGCAGGGTCACACAGGGCTGAATCTTCTCTTCAGTTTGATTTCTACCCAATAAGCTTAGTGCAACATATGTAACACATCTTTACTGAAACAACATGTGAGGACACCTTTTAGGATTGGTACCAGCCCACGGTGCTTATTTCTTTTGAAACCACCTCAGCTCAAAAGCCTCTAGTAGTAGTTTAGCATGCACGAAAGAAGCTCCCTGATCTCCAGGGAGGTTCATTTTACCCCCAACAATCCTGTCATTGTCCTACTTAGAGACAAGCTCTCCTAATGCACCATTTAGGTGGCACTCCTGAAGGCAGGACTTCTACACATTTCAATTTCCTGCTAACTGAAGTTGTTTAGACTAGGAAAAGTATGCACAGAAAAATGACCATAAACTGGAGAATCATTAAAATTACAAACTAATGGCCAATGGACCAGAAAAATAAAAACTAATAGGGAACAATAGCAATATTACTAATACAAGGAGCGAAATTAAAAAGAAGAAACTTTAAAATGTTTAAATGTCCAATGTCACTGAGGTTGTAGTAAAACGTGGGATTACATGTGGATGACCATAGTTTGGTATGACCCTTTTTAGTTAAAACACAAGATAATGCCTATCAAAAACCATAAAATGTTCACAATTTTTGACTTAGTAGTGTAACATCTGAAAATTTCACCCCAAATAGAAGTCCATGAATAAGTTACTGCTGCATAAAAAATAATAAATTAACTGGAAACCTCAATGTTCATAAGTGCAGAGATACTCAGATAAATAGCATTACATCTGTATTAAAAAAATGTAGACTAATATGAAAACTAAAATTACAAAATTAAGTGGAAAAAGCAACATAGAGACTTGCATCTGCAGTGTGATTGTGGAGACTCTGGGTTTGGACCCTGACCTCAGACTTGCCTAGAAGCATGAAGACCCATCTCCAAGGGCTGTTGTGAGGTTTAAGTGTGACAATTCATGTACGGTGCTAAGAAACATTGCCTTAGAAAGGCAGATTTGTTGGGTTATCAGGATTTTGACTTTCTTACATTTACAGTCCTGTACTGCAAATTAAATAACAATGTTATTATTTACCTTTATGTAAATAATATGTTATTCCGTTAAAAAGCTGTTTCCACCTTTCACAACTCAAGGAATGAACCTTGACCCCATGGACAGTGCCAGGAGCGTCCTCTGGACCCCGCAGCCAGTCTGGCTGCCTTCTCCTGCCCTTCCTGTGAGTGGGGCTCTCAGGCCCTTGGAAAATTAAAGTGTCCATCCCTAGTGACAATCTTAACCTCAAAGCATGTATGAGTACACAGTAAAGTGCATGCACTTTGTCACGTTCTCAATTGAACACACAAAGGCCTTAAACTGCACTCTGGAACTGAGAAAATAGGGCACTCCTGTGTACAACGGAAGTTTTTTTGGACACATAAAGTAATGTTTCCTATCAGTTCTTTCTCACTGTAATGAAATGCAACTTGGTGTTCCACTGTGTTGTCAATGTCAGTGTCTTGAAAAAAATTATTAGAAAGCTAAAAAAAGCAAAATTTTGAATTTAGGCAATAATTACACCAACAGCTAAATTCTCATGCCTTTTCAGGGTTCTCCATGTGGGTTTTTTTAAAACAGTACACAGGTCTCATGTTGTCCTATTCCCCCACCCCATTTTCTTGCAACTTAGGTTTAAAAGTTTACCAGTTTTACACTTATTCAAAAAGCTAAATAAAAATAACCAGTCCCAGTGGGATTAAAGATGGCGGCGTGAGAGGAGAGACAGAGGCTTCCTCCTAAAACTGGATACAATTAGAAAATTTAATTGGCGCAACTAATCCTAAGAAAGCAGCAGGAAAGAAGACGGGGTCAGACTAAACACACCTGGAGAAAAGAGCAGACCTCAGCGAACAGGGTAACGTACCAGAGCTTTGGCTCCGCGGGACCCGAGCCCCTCCCCGACCCCAGCTCACCGGCGGGAGGAAGAGAAAGAGCAGGGAGGGAGTGGAAGGCTTGGGACTGCTGAATACCTAGCTCCGGAGATCTACTCTGGGAGCACAAACCTACATTTCATGGTGCTTTCATGAGATTCACATGACTACCGGGTTCGAAAGTTAATACAGGCAGAGTTCCTGGGGAGACTGGGATTCCGACCGCTTGTGGAAAGCAGGGATCCATATCCGGCTGCTCTGGGACAAAAACGTACCTGTGTGACCAGACCACTGGCTCAGGCACAGCAGCCGGGAAGTGGGGAACAGCTCTTTCCTCCCCCCAGGCACCAGTACCGCTCCCCTACGAACCCCAACATTGCTTCAGGGGCTGAGCAGCTCCAGAATAGAGCTTCTGGACACTAGAGGGCGCCATATACAAAGGAACCTTGTCCAGAGTAAAATTATTAATACAACTCCCGAGAAAGATTTAAATGATATGGACCTCGTGACTCTTCCTGAAAGGGAATTCAAAATAAAAATCATCAACATTCCAATGGAGCTACGGAAAGACATCCAAGAACTCAGGAATGAATTCAGGTCGGAGATCCAATCGTTGAAGAGCACGATGGAGGATATTAAAAGCACGTTGCATACGGTGGAGGAGACAATAAATGAAATAGAAACTAGAGAAGAGGAATACAAAGAAGCTGAGGCACAGAGAGAAAAAAGGATCTCTAAGAATGAAAGACTATTGAGAGAACTGTGTGACCAATCCAAGCGGAACAATATTCACATTATAGGGATACCAGAAGAAGAAGAAAGAGAAAGGGATAGAAAGTGTCTTTGAGGAGGTAGTTGCTGAAAACTTACCCAATCTGGGGAAGGAGATAGTCTCTCAGGCCATGGAGATCCACAGATCTCCCAGCACACAGGACCCAAGGAAGACAACACCAAGACACATAGTAATTAAAATGGGAAAGATCAAGGATAAGGACAGACTGTTAAAAGCAGCCAGAGGCAGAAATAACATCACATACAAAGGAAAGCCCATCAGGCTAACATCAGGCTTCTCAGCAGAAACCTTACAGGCCAGAAGGGAGTGGCATGATGTATTTAATGCCATGAAGCAGAAGGGCCTGGAACCAAGATTACTTTATCTGGCAAGATTATCATTTAAATTTGAAGGAGGGATTAAAACAATTTCCAGAAAGCAAAAGCTGAGAGTGTTTACCTCCCACAAACCATCTCTGCACTCTATTTTGGAGGGACTGCTATAGATGGAAGTGTTCCTAGGGTTGGATAGCTGTCACCAGAGGTAGTAAAACCACAGTAGGGAGGGTAGAGCAGCTGACTGCGAGGCAAATGCAAAATTAAATGGACTATCCCCAAAGTCAATCAAGAGATAGACAAAAAGTACAGAATTTGATACCTCATATATAAAGAATGAAGGAGGAAGAAAAAGGAGGAGATATGGGAAAGAACCTTTAGATTGTGTTTGTAACAGCATACTAAGTGAGTTAAGTTAGACTCTTAGATAGTAAGGAAAGTAACCTGGAACCTTTGGTAACCACGAATCTAAAGCCTCAAATGGCAATAAGTACATACCTATCGATAATCACCCTAAATGTAAATGGACTGAACGCACCAATCAAAAGACATAGAGTTACTGAATGGATAAAAAAACAAGACCCATCTATATGCTGCTTATAAGAGACTCACCTCAAACCCAAAGACATGCACAGACTAAAAGTCAAGGGATGGAAAAAGATATTCCATGCAAACAATAGGGAGAAAAAAGCAGGTATTGCAGTACTAGTATCAGACAAAATAGACTTCAAAACAAAGAAAGTAACAAGAGATAAAGACGGACATTGCATAATGATAAAGGGCTCAGTCCAACAAGAGGATATAACCATTATAAATATATATGAACCCAACACAGGAGCACCAGCATATGTGAAACAAATACTAACAGAACTAAAGGAGGAAACAGAATGCAATGCATTCATTTTAGGAGACTTCAACACACCATTCACTCCAAAAGACAGATCCACCAGACAGAAAATAAGTAAGGACACAGAGGCACTGAACAACACAGTAGAACAGATGGACCTAATAGACATCTATAGAACTCTACACCCAAAAGCAACAGGATACACATTCTTCTCAAGTGCACATGGAACATTCTCCAGAATAGACCACATACTAGGCCACAAAAAGAGCATCAGTAAATTCAAAAAGATTGAAATTCTACCAACCAACTTCTCAAACCACAAAGGTATAAAGCTAGAAATAAATTGTACAAAGAAAGCAAAAAGGCTCACAAACACATGCAGGCTTAACAACATGCTTCTAAATAGTCAATGGATCAACGACCAAATTAAAATGGAGATCCAGCAATATATGGAAATAAATGACAACAACAACACTAAGCCCCAACTTCTGTGGGACGCAGCAAAAGCAGTCTTAAGAGGAAAGTATATAGCGATCCAGGCATATTTAAAGAAGGAAGAACAAACGCAAATGAATAGTCTAACATCACAATTATCAAAATTGGAAAAAGAAGAACAAATGAGGCCTGAAGTCAGAAGAAGGAGGGACATAATAAAGATCAGAGAAGAAATAAATAAAATTGAGAAGAATAAAACAATAGAAAAAAATCAATGAAACCAACAGCTGGTTCCTTGAGAAAATAAACAAAATAGATAAGCCTCTAGCCAGACTTATAAAAAGAAAAAGAGAATCAACACACATCAACAGAATCAGAAACGAGAAAGGAAACATCACAACAGACCCCACAGAAATACAAAGAATTATTAGATACTACTATGAAAACCTATATGCTAACAAGCTGGAAAACCTAGAAGAAATGGACAACTTCCTAGAAAAATACAACCTTCCAAGACTGACCAAGGAAGAAACACAAAATCTAAACAAACCAATTACCAGCAAAGAAATTGAAGCGGTATTCAAAAAACTACCCAAGAAAAAAACCCCTGGGCCAGATGGATTTACCTCGGAATTTTATCAGACATACAGAGAAGATATAATACCCATTCTCCTTAAAGTTTTCCAAAAAATAGAAGAGTAGGGAATACTCCCAAACTCATTCTATGAAGCCAACATCACCCTAATACCAAAACCAGGCAAAGACCCTACCAAAAAAGAAAATTACAGACCAATATCCCTGATGAACGTAGATGCAAAAATACTCAATAAAATATTAGCAAACCAAATCAAAAAATATATCAAAAGGATCATACACCACAACCAAGCGGGATTTATCTCAGGGATGCAAGGATGGTACAACATCCGAAAATCCATCAACGTCATCCACCACATCAACAAAAAGGACAAAAACCACATGATCATCTCCATAGATGCTGAAAAAGCATTCAACAAAATTCAACATCCATTCATGATAAAAACTCTCAGCAAAATGGGTATAGAGGGCAAGTACCTCAACATAATAAAGGCCATATATGATAAACGCACAGTCAACATCATACTGAACAGCGAGAAGCTGAAAGCTTTTCCTCTGAGATCGGGAACAAGACAGGGATGCCCACTCTCCCCACTGTTATTTAACATAGTACTGGAGGTCCTAGCCACGGCAATCAGACAAAACAAAGAAATACAAGGAATCCAGATTGGTAAAGAAGAAGTTAAACTGTCACTATTTGCAGATGACATGATATTGTACATAAAAAACCCTAAAGACTCCACTCCAAAACTACTGGAACTGATATCGGAATACAGCAAAGTTGCAGGATACAAAATTCACACACAGAAATCTGTGGCTTTCCTCTACACTAACAATGAACCAATAGAAAGAGAAATCAGGAAAACAATTCCATTCACAATTGCATCAAAAAGAATAAAATACCTAGGAATAAACCTAACCAAAGAAGTGAAAGACCTATACCCTGAAAACTACAAGACACTCTTAAGAGAAATTAAAGAGGACACTAACAATTGGAAAGTCATCCCATGCTCTTGGCTAGGAAGAATTAATATCGTCAAAATGGCCATCCTGCCCAAAGCAATATACAGATTCGATGCAATCCCTATCAAATTACCAACAACATTCTTCAACGAACTGGAACAAATAGTTCAAAAATTCATATGGAAACACCAAAGACCCTGAATAGCCAAAGCAATCCTGAGAAAGAAGAATAAATTGGGGGGGATCTCACTCCCCAACTTCAAGCTCTACTAAAAAGCCATAGTAATCAAGACAATTTGGTACTGGCACAAGAACAGAGCCACAGACCAGTGGAACCGATTAGAAACTCCAGACATTAACCCAAATATATATGGTCAATTAATATTAGATAAAGGAGCCATGGACATACAATGGGGAAAGGACAGTCTCTTCAACAGATGGTGCTGGCAAAACTGGACAGTTACATGTAAGAGAATGAAACTGGATCACTGTCTAACCCCATACACAAAAGCAAATTCAAAATGGATCAAAGACCTGAATGTAAGTCATGAAAGCATAAAACTCTTAGAAAAAAACATAGGCAAAAATCTCTTGGACATGAACATGAGCGACTTCTTCATGAACATATCTCCCCGGGCAAGGGAAACAAAAGCAAAAATGAACAAGTGGGACTATATCAAGCTGAAAAGCTTCTGTACAGCAAAGGGCTCCATCCATAAAACAAAAAGGTACCCTACAGTATGGGAGAATATATTCATAAATAACAGATCCGATAAAGGATTGACATCCAAAATATATAAAGAGCTCACGCACCTCAACAAACAAAAAGCAACTAATCCAATTAAAAAATGGGCAGAGGAGCTGAACAGACAGTTCTCCAAAGAAGAAATTCAGATGGCCAACAGACACATGAAAAGATGCTGCACATCACTAGTTATCAGAGAAATGCAAATTAAAACCACAATGAGATATCACCTCACACCAGTAAGGATGGCTACCATCCAAAAGACAAACAACAACAAATGTTGGCAAGGTTGTGGAGAAAGGAGAACCCTCCTACACTGCTGGTGGGAATGTAAACTAGTTCAACCATTGTGGAAAGCAGTATGGAGGTTCCTCAAAAAGCTCAAAATAGAAATACCCTTTGACCCAGGAATTCCACTCCTAGGAATTTGCCCTAAGAATGCAGCACTCCAGTTTGAAAAAGACAGATGCACCCCTATGTTTATCACAGCACTATTTACAACAGCCAAGAAATGGAAGCAACCTAAGTGTCCATCAGTAGATGAATGGATAAAGAAGATGTGGTACATATACACAATGGAATATTATTCAGCCACAAGAAGAGAACAAATCCTACCATTTGCAACAACATGGATGGAGCTAGAGGGTATTATGCTCAGTGAAATAAGCCAAGCGGAGAAAGACAAATACCACATGATTTCACTCATCTGTGGAGTATAAGAACAAAGGAAAAACTCAAGGAACAAAACAGCAGCAGAATCACAGAACCCAAGAATGACTGTTACCAAAGGGAAAGAGACTGGGGAGAATGGGAGGGTAGGGAGGGATAAGGGCGGGGAAAAAGAAAGGGGGTATTATGATTAGCATGTATAATGTGGGGGGTGGGGGAAAGGGGAGGGCTGTGCAACACAGAGAAGACAAGTAGTGATTCTACAACATCTTACTATGCGGATGGACAGTGACTGTAATGAGGTTTGTGGGGGGGACTTGGGGTAGGGGAGAGCCTAGTAAACATAATGTTCCTCATGTAATTGTAGATTAATGATAACAAAAAAAAAAAGATGAAAACACTAAATTCAAAGAGGTATTTCCACCCTTATGTTTATTGCAGCATTATTTACAATAGCCACAATAAAGAAGCAAACTAAGTGTCCATAAATAGATGAGTGGATAAAAAAGATATGGTAGGAACTAAGGGGCATTGTGCAAAGTGAAATAAGTCAAAGACGAATACCGTATGATTTCTCTTAAATGTGGAATCTACACAACAAACTAATAAACAAAACAAAATAGAAATAGACTCACAGATATAGGAAACAAACTGTTCGTTTCCAAAAAGGGAGGGGAGAGGTTATGGGTGGAGTGTAAAATATATGAAGGTGCTTAAGAGGTACTAATTTCCAGTTATAAAATAAATAGGTCGTGGGAATGTATAGCATAGGGAATAAAGTCTATGATACTGAAATAACTTTGTATCATGACAGATGATAACCAGACTTCACAGGGATCATTTCATAAAGTATAAAAATATGAAATCACCATGATATATACCTGAAGCTAACAGGATAGTTTATGTTAGTTACACTGCAATTAAAAATGAACAAAGAAAAAAGTCCAACAGCACTTTTTTATTTTTGTTATGTTGTATATACAATGAATTTTGTTAGGACATGCATTTTTAAATTCAGGCACAAAACAGTATCATCCTTGTTTTTTTCATTAGAAGAATAACCTTTTGATAATAAAAATAAGGTTCCTGATCCTAAAAAAAATAAAATAAAATAACCAGTCCTTCTGAGGGGTATTATGTTTAGTACACATGGTGTGGGGGATCACAGGGAGAACAGTGTATCACAGAGAAGGGACACAGTGGATCTCTGGCAACTTGCTGCACTGATGGACAGTGACTGCATTGGGGTGTGGGTGGGAACTTAATAATATGGGTAAATGTAGTAACCACATTGTTTTCTTCATGTAAAACCTTCATAAGAGTGTATATCAATCATACCTTAATGAAAAATTTAAAAAATAAATAAATAACCAATCCTTATTTTAAAACACCGTACAAGAGACTAGAGTGCAGACTGGTCTGAACAGCTTCCACACCAGGTGTCTTTTGTCTGTACCTATTGGCCACAAAACAGTCTTCCTTCTCTGCGTGGGCCCCCTCTGCTCCTGGTGTCTTACCCACCCTGGCCCCATACACTGACTGACTCACTGTGCTAGAAACCTTAGATTTGCATCTCACTTTCCTTTCCCTGTCAAGCCTGGTCAGTCTCTGGATTGTCAGTTTAAATTCCAAAGCATCCCTAGTACCCACAGCCCCTTCTGACCCCCTCACTGCCTAGCACGGCTGGCACAGCTTCTCGAAGGATCGGTCCGCTTCTCACCCCACCCTGTCTTCCTGAGTCTCCTTTACACACATAAACCTGATCATGTGACTTTACTTGCTTAGAAATTGCTGGTCATTTCAACTGCCCGTAAATTAAAGACTAAACCCTTAGACTATACAGCCCTCTGGAGTCCACATATACTACACAGATTAACTCTCTGGGGGGAGGTGGAGTGCGGTCGCCTTGAATGGTTCCATAAATCTTTAGTTATTCTGGACTTTCCTTATAGTGCTGACCTGTCAAAATGTTTATTTAAAAAACAACTTGATTACTGGGTGCCGTCCTTCCTTCCTTTTGCCTTAGGTAATCACTATTAAAAAATTACCAACTTATAAGAATATTAATGCTTTTACTTAATGTGCAAGATGGCTTTTATTGCCTTCGTTTTGCCTCCTCTCCTTTGAAGACCAATTCCTGAGAGTGTCCGTGTGGGCTAATGCTTTTTCATACAATAGTAATTAGTACTGCAGTTTAAATGGCACACACCCTGCTTCCCACCAGAGTAAAAGTGAGGAGAAAATACTGTTTCACATGCAGGACAACTTTCCTTTCCAAGAAGGTAAGTTCTGGACACTCCTGGGAAGAGCCCCTAATGGTGCTAGGATGGAATCATAGACAAACTATGCTCACAGAATGAGCCGACTGCCAGGAACACATGTTCACTAAAACCACACTCGAGGACACCATTCTAGTCAGTCTAATACAGACCGCAGGCCACAGTATGCGCCCAGCATCTCTATGTACTTCCCAACGGGCACCTCATTTGATGCTCATAACAACCTTCCTTACAGCAGGCGCCATCAGGTCCTGTACTAATGGATGAGAAAGGGGAAGCATGAGGCTGTGACTTCAGTGAGTAAGCAGCTAGGACAAGGCAAGTACTGGGATGCCTATGAAGCAATGGGATCCAGGACTGTCCCCTAGGTACCCCCACAGCATAGCAAATGAGCAGAACAAAGGATCTTTGAGGATAACTATTAAGCTGACTAGATTTTCCTTTATCAGACTTCTTTCCAGTAAATGGGAAGATGGGAAGAAAAGGGCCTGCTGGTGTGGTCTTTGGGGTCCTGTAAAACTGACCTTGGATTGGGGTGGGGTTGTGGGGAGGAAGCTTAATTTTCCTTAGCAGTACTAGGTAAAAGAAGCTGCACCTCCTGGAAAATTCAGGCCCTCATACAGAACTGTGTGGGGCAAGGCACTGCTTTCTGCATAAATCACAAAGACTTTCCCCGCAGCGTCCAGGGGCCTTGTCGCTGCACTGTTGCATGCGCCAGCTGGGGGGCCTGGGGCCGAGGCACACTCACCCCTGAAGTGCTGCACTCTAACTTCAGGTATGTGTTGGTTCTCTAGCAAGGACTCAGGTATTTGAACTGAAACAAATGCCTACTTTTACATAGTATTTGATGTTAGCTCTTTTAACCTATTAGCAATAACTGTTGAATATCTAAGAGATGAATTACTTGGCCTAATATAGGGTAACTTGCAGTACTCTTGTTTATGGTCCTTTAGCATTTTCAAAGAATAGTCTAATCCTTTCTATGTTTATTTTAAAATCAGGTGTAATGCTTCTCTCATCATCCTTCCATCCCTAAAAGAAATAAAGAAACTGTTGGGAAAGTAAGGATCTTTGAATCGGTCATGATTTCTTCTGTAGCACAATATAAGCAATAAAACTGAAAACTTAAATTTTCGAGACTGTTTAGAATTTAGAAAAACCAAATCCTGAAAGAAATTAACCCTTTCTCTGGAGGTTTACTCTTAAGGTCATCGTGCAGTGATATAAAAAGAGATGTCCCACAGGTGGTGTTAAGAAAAACAGCTATTAAGACAATTACCCCACTTTCCACTATATGCTATAAGTCTATGCTATCTAGAGACAGCCAGCCTTTGTGCCTCTATGTAGCGCAGACAGGGTGGGACAGGCATGTGAGCTGTGAAAAGAATGACCAGCACTTGCAGGGAGATGGGGCTGGTGAGGGAGAGGGTGTAAGGAAGCCGGGAGAGGGGGACGGACCCTCAGGGAAGGGGAAAGGAGAGGAGACAGATATCGGTGTGAAGGGCAGAGACCAGAAGTTTAAGGGAGGCTTCAGCAGGACCTGGGCTGGTGGGAACATCCTTGCTAGGCTACTAGTGTAAGGAGCACACAGATGAGAATTCGGGGAGCATCGAGGCTAATGTCTTTATTGTATAGATAATCCGAGAGGCTAAGTGACCTGTTTTTTTACATTTTAACACATTTTCATAATTTAATCAATATGTGAATACTTTCATGGTTGTCAAATCATGTTTTTCGTCACAATTTAAGGTAAATTAAGGTGGAGGTTCACCTGTTAGGGGAAGAAGCTATGTAAACTTGTATTAAAAATAAACCTTAGATCCACGCACTGCTACAGCTGTAGATGCACTCATCCCACCAGTTCCTGGACTTGCCATGGGAATGAGGAAGGAGATATCTAAGCTGGCCTGTGCATACAGTAAAACAACAAATTTGACTGGATCTATACTGTTGGAACTCAACCAAGAATTTGGAGAAGTGCAAATTGTAGCGCTCCAAAGTCTTACAACTACAGACTATTTACTGTTAAAAGAACATATGGCATGTGAACAGTCCCCAGGAATGGGTTGTTTTAATTTGTCTGATTTCTCTCAGACTGTTCAAGTTCAGTTGGACAATATCCACCATATCATAGATAAGTTTTCACAAATGCCTAAGGTGCCTTAATGGTTTTCTTGGTTTCACTGGAGATGGCTGGTAATTACAGATATGCTTTGGTTATGTAACTATACTCCTATTATGTTAATGTGTGTGCGCAATTTAAGTAGTAGCTTAAAACCTATATATGCTGAAGTTACTCTACAAGAAGATATGTCAAAGAAATAATCAATCTTCCCATGTTTTCTTCCGCCTGCTACTTCTATAGCTTTTCTTCTTCCTTCCTAATTACAACCCTTAAATAGAATTCGTGCCTCATATCAAATTTACCGAGTATCATAACTCCTCCAAGTGGTAAAGATACCTCAAGACAAATGCTGGGCATAGAAGCCACAGGGCATAAATATGCAAAGAAGTAAAAAGCTAACCTTTTCAAACAATAAGGCTTCCCTCTCACTTACCAACTTCACATTTCCCTGTATGGCCCCGGAAGATGACTGGTTAGCCAGAGACGGGTAAGATTCCTCAAGGGAGGAACAACCTAAGACAGGCACAGTCGCAGGGGGGCCATCAGGTGAGAAATTGGGGATCAACAGAGGTGAGGCTTAGAACCTCACCCCCCCTATTCTGAGAGAAATCTTCTGCATACGTGGATGTTTTATTGCCCTGGTCTAGCTTGGATTAACACATAGTCTACAGGCACACACCTGATCATCTACATTTGCTCTCTTACAACACTAAACTCTGTTTTCTACCTTTATCTTGCATCTACCTACCACTTCAGCATTTTATTAAAAATAATAATAATAAAGAGAGAAATGTGGTATCCACATATAAATCAAGTATAAAAACCAAATGAGTATTCATATTTGAACTGACTGTTTAGAGTTCATAATGCATGAGCAAAACCGAAAGTTTCTGTGATGACTGCCCTTGTACTGTTCACTATGTAACTTATTCATTATGTAAGAATTTGTTCTACATGTAAGAACTTGTTTGTTATGCCTCAGAAGATTGGAGACTGACGAAAATTAGGCTTGGGGTGGATTAATGATTGTGCATTGAGCATTGACTCCCCTATACAGAATTTTATTGTCGTTAACAACCATTTGATCAATAAATATGAGAGATGCCCTCACAAAAAAAAAAAAAAAAAAAAAAAAAGACAGACTTCCAATGGTAAAATAAATAAGTAACCGGGATGTAATGTATAGCATAAGGAATATAGTCAAGATATTGTAACAGCTTGGTAGGGTGATAGATGGAACCTAGAATTATGTATGTAAATGTTTTATCACTGTGTTGTACACTTGAAACTAATGTAATGTAATACTGTGCGTCAACTACCCTTCAATAAAAAATAATTATTAAAAAAATAAAATAAAATAAAAAAATAAAAAAAATAAACCTTAATCTTTAATGTAGTGATCCAAAAAGAGATTAACCTAAAACCAGTTCTTTAACATATACTGTGAGCTAAAAAAAGATCAGAAATTCCCCATGGAGGTTGTTAAGAATCTTTTTGGAAGGGATGCTGTAGCCCGTTGATGGGGGCAGGGAAGCCAGCTCTCCCACATGTGGGGCAAAGCTGGGGTGTGCAGTCTCCAGGGATACACCGGACATCCATGGCCACCATGGAACTGATCCCTGTCTACTGCCACCACCCTGAAGGTCTCTGCATTCCTAAATGTACCAAATATGATTTTTATATATATACATTATATGTATGCCTGTTTACGCAATTACTTCTGTCACACCATTCATGTCAGGTCACTGTGGATTCAAATATACAATTATACCAAGGTAAATAAGCAGAGGTCAAAGTTAGACAATGCCAAAGAGGACAGCGCAAAAGGAATGGATTAAGTCCTACACTCAGAAAAGGAAGGTGAAGGCCATCTGTTTGAACAGGAATGTTCTGGTTTTCAGCAATTTTCAGAGTAGCATGACACCGGGAGAAAAGCTATTGTCTCCTGAGGACTTCATATTTTTTTTGCTATAGTATCATGCTTGTCAAAACACCTGATAAATAATAGGCCAAAATGGATTTCTAATGAAATATATGTGGCCTTATCTCAACATGACAGGATTGAGAGCATGCTTATGAAGCAGACCAAAATTGAATGCATCTGCTAAAACCTAAGATAAAACTGGACTCAAAGTGACCTCGACAAATTGAAACATCATCTATCAAATTAAATAAAAGTAGGGAAGTTGGTGTAATTTTAATTTATTCTCCACTATATTAAAAAAAAAGGAGAATAAAACCTGGGCAAACAAAACAGAAAAGGATCTTGCAGTCCTGGTGAAACATTGGCTCAAAGAGCCAAGAAGCATAACTTTTTAAACCATTTGAAAAGTCATCATATCACTGGGCTTACACTACCTGAGCGTGTGCCTCTAAAGGCACATCATCCTTTATCCCGAGGGTAATGGAATGCTATCTTCTCCCTTCCTATCTCACTGGGTGGTTTGTGAGAATAAAACACATGTGCAAGTGTACCAAAAAGTTAAGTTCAATGTATAAAGCTAGCTAGCATTCTATTCTAAAAGAGTAGAATTCTATTCTAAAATAAGTAAAATGGGACAAGGAAAGAGAAAGCTAATATTTTTAAAGGGCACTGGCATAGTGAGTGGGTACAATATAAGGAGATAAGCTTAAAGCTGCAATATGAGATTTCTTTTAAGATTATGAAATGAATATAGTATTACATGCCAATTGTATTGCAATTTTAATAAATGGTTGGTGAACAGTTTGTATTCTGAAACCTGTTATTAAAGGACATGGTAGGACTGGCATCTCTGATGGAGCCATCACAGAACCCAAAACTGTTCGACACCTCTACTACATAGAAGGGTTCGGACAAAAATACCTGTTTTTATACCTTTTACAATTAGACGAACCATTAACCCTCAGAGCATATGATTAATCTGAAGCATTTTTGAAACAGTCGAGGCTGCAATTAATATATTTAAAAATAAAAATGACTATCAGTGTTCTCTATTGTGCTATAATGAGTTATAAGAAACATATACTTGGTCTTCCTGAACAGTTCCTGAAAATGCTTCAGAGTCCTAAAGAGAAAAAATGGGCATCTTGTCATGTTAATGAGACTTCTGGACCCCACCCAAGGATGGGGGGCTGGGGGCTGCTCAAATCAGTCAGTGGCTAATGACTCAGTCTACCATGACTATGCAGTGAGGCCCTCACAAAAATCCACGAGAAGAGCGTATCTTTTCTCTCTTGCATCCTAATTCTCTGTAGAGAGAGCTTCCGCCCTTGGGGAACCAGAATGCTCCCATGTGCCATCCAGCCAGGCCCCAAGCTCCACCAGGACAGATGCTCCTTTATTTGGGAGGGACCTTGTTCCATTTCTCTCTTCATCTGGCTGTTAACTTGTATCCTGTTAACTGTTACCCCTAAACTGGTAAACCAAGGGGTGAGTTCTGTGAGCTGCTCTAGCAAACTAATGGAACCTAAAGGGGAGGTCATGGGTACCTGCAATCTGTAGCCAGTCGGTCAGAAGCACAGGGAACAGCCAGGGGCTTGTAGCAGTCTCACCGGACAAGCCCTTAACCTGGGGAACCTGGCACTGTCTCTGGGCAGACAGCATCAGAACTGGGTTCTGGACATCCTGCTGGTGTAAGAATTGGTTGGTGTCCTATGTGGGAAACCTTCCAACCCCCAAAAAACACACACATTGGAATCAGGTCTGGGAACCCAAAAGGTGTTGGTGTGCAACTCACCTACCGCAAGTGCTTCATGTTATTTTAACCACTTAGTCAATGAAAGCTGCAGGGGGTGGGTTAAAGAGACTGATTTATCATATTTAATGTATTTCTTCCAATTTTAACTTACCAGATTTTATTTTGAGATCAAAGCTGACAAAGCAGTAGACTAAATTGTCACTTTCTGAAGACACAGATTCCTGACTGGGGATTTTAAAAGGCAGGACTGCTGTTCACCAACATTTTGGGGATGGGGGACTGTGATTTAGGGTGGTCATATCATTATCAGGTACCTTCCATTTTCTGTAAACTAGACTTGGATTGAGCACAGATTCTAGGGATTTGGTAGGTGGGTTTAGGCTGCTGATTACTGGCTACCAATTACCACTACAAAATGTTCAAGATTTCACACATAAAAATTATTCTGAGATGTGTTAATAATAATATTCTATGCTGAAATAAAACACTGGCACATGGACAAGGACAAATCCCAAAGTAACAAACAAAACAAACCAACCCTCCAAATACTGGAACTTTCTGAGGAAACGTGGCAAGCAGGACATCACCTGGGGAGAAATCACTGACTACTTGAAGAATTTTATACTTTAGGGTCTTAAATGTTTGTCCCTTTAGGACTTTTGTATTTTAAAATGTCACTGTGTCTAAGAAGTCAATCTGTTTCAAACTTGGGATTTGGGAGTGACACTGATGACTGAGAGGGAAGGAGGAAGAAAAGAGGCTGGCGCATACACAGAGGGGAGAGGGCTCCTACAGGGAAGAGCAAGCTCCTGTGTGATTACACTAGACTCTTCTAACTTAACATATGTACTAATTTCACACTAAATACATTGTTACTCTAACTTTTCCTTTTTTTTTTTCCCCAGACACTGTATAAAATCTAGGGATAATGTAATGATAAAATATAATGGTTCTTCCATCAGTAGATGAATGGATAAAGAAGATGTGGTACATATACACAATGGAATATTATTCAGCCATAAGAAAAAAACATATCGTACCATTCTCAACAACATGGATGGAGCTAGAGGGTATTATGCTCAGTGAAATAAGCCAGGCGGAGAAAGACAAGTACCAAATGATTTCACTCATATGTGAAGTATAAGAACAAAGGAAAACTGAAGGAACAAAACAGCAGCAGAATCACAGAACCCACGAATGGACTAACAGTTACCAAAGGGAAAGGGACTGGGGAGGATGGGTGGGAAGGGAGGGACAAGGGTGGGGAAAAAGAAAGGGGGCATTACGATTAGCATGTATAGTGGGGGGGGGCACGGGGAGGGCTGTGCAACACAGAGCAGACAAGTAGTGATTTTACAGCATCTAACTACACTGATGGACGGTGACTGTGAAGGGGTATGTGGGGGGGACTTGGTGAAGCGGGGAGCCTAGTAAACATAATGTTCTTCATGTAATTGTAGATTAATGATACCAAAATTAAAAAATTAAAAAAAATATATATATATATAATGCTTCTGGGGGAGCAGGCTGGGAGGGAGAGGACAGTATAAAGTGTTCCAGAATATTATGATCCTGGTTGATAAAATCCTCATTAACGGTGATCAAAAGACATTTGTATATCTGTCAAGTAGGGTAAGTTTTAAATACAAAAAAAAATCATCTGATTAAAGATCATAGATTAAATATACATTTACACATACACTTCCTTCCCACAAAAATGAAGGGATAAACTTCTAAGACAGATTCATGAGACATGAAGAATGGGAGAAGAAACACATAACACACAAGAGATGCCCAATCCTAAAAGGTGGAAACAGCATAGACAGGGAGGAAGTGATCCAGTAGCCTGAAAGGAAGCAGAGAGGAATGAGCGCCACAGGCAGGAGCTGCTAGGAAGCCAGCCACTTTGAGGCACAGGGCCTAGGACGGGTGTCTCAGAAAGTGAGATGGGGTGGGAACCGGGCATGAGCTCAGAGTCTGCAAGGGGAGCTAGGACACAGCTCAGCCCAGGCTCAACCAGGACTGTTCCCTCAGAGGGACGGTCAGGACAAAAAGCTGTCAAAAATATCAGAAATGGACATAAAGTGTTAGATGATGAAACAGAAAGCCAGAGAAATTAGAACAGTAAGGCAGAGACAGAACACAGAACATGAGGGAAAAGGTGAAGCCAGAGGATCAATCCAGGAGGTATAATACTTACTTAATAGGAATGCAGAAAGAGAGAACCAGGAAAATAGAGGGAAGGAAATTATCAAAGAAATAACACGTAACAGACCTACTGAACTGAGACATGAGTGTGAACAGATGGCAAAAGCTCACAAAGAAGCCAGCAATGAATGAAAAGACCTATCAGCTTGAGATTTCAGAACCCAGGGAAAATGTAAGATCTTCGGACCTTCTGGAGGAGGAACATAAACTAAGAACTGAATGTGAGAACAGCTCCTGTCCTCCCCACTCAACACAAGAAGCTAGAGGATAAGTCAGAAGCCATGATACCAAGACAGACAGAAAACAGAAAATTATTTAAAATCTGGAATTCTAGAGGAATTGGATTAAAAATGGCGGCATGAGAGGAGAGACAGAGGCTTCCTCTTAAAACTGGACACAATTAGAAAATATGGTTGGTGCAACTAATTCTGAGAGAGCAACAGGAAAGAGGACGGCGTCAGACTAAACACACCTGGAGAAAAGAGCAGACCTCAGCGAACAGGGTAACGTACCAGAGCTTTGGCTCCGTGGGACCCGAGCCCCTCCCCGACCCCAGCTCACCGGCGGGAGGAAGAGAAAGAGCAGGGAGGGAGTGGAAGGCTTGGGACTGCTGAATACCTAGCTCCGGAGATCTGCGCTGGGAGCACAAACCTACATTTCATGGTGCTTTCATGAGACTCGCATGACTACCGGGTGGCAGGCCAAGTTCCTGGGGAGACTGGGATTCCGGCCACTTGTGGAAAGTAGGGATCCATCCGGCTGCTCTGGGACAAAAGCTTATATCTGTGTGCTTGGCCCACTGGTTCAGGCAGTGGAGACAGGCACAGCAGCCAGGAGGTGGGCAACAGCTCTTTCCTACCCCCAGGCACCAGTACCGCTCCCCTACGAACCCCAACATTGCTTCAGGGGCTGAGCAGCTCCAGAATAGAGCTTCTGGACACTAGAGGGCGCCATATACAAACATGAAACACCAAAGGAACCTGGTCCAGAGTAAAATTAATATAAAACTTCAGAGAAAGACTTAAATGACATGGACCTTATGACTCTTACCTGAAAGGGAGTTCAAAATAAAAATCATCAGCATGCTAATGGAGGTACGGAAAGATATCCAAGAACTCAGGAATGAATTCAGGTCAGAAATCCAATCACTGAAGAGCACGATGGAGGGTATTAAAAGCAGGTTGGATACTGTGGGAGGAGATGATAGATGAAATAGAAACTAGAGAAGAGGAATACAAAGAAGCTGAGACACAGAGAGAAAAAAGGATCTCTAAGAATGAAAGAATATTGAGAGAACTGTGTGACCAATCCAAACGGAACAATACTCGCATTATAGGGATACCAGAAGAAGAAGAGAGAAAGGGATAGAAAGTGTCTTTGAGGAGGTAGTTGCTGAAAACTTCCCCAATCTGGGGAAGGAGACAGTCTCTCAGGCCATGGAGATCCACAGATCTCCCAACACAAGGGACCCAAGAAAGACAACACCAAGACATATAGTAATAAAATTGGCAAAGATCAAGGATTAAGGACAGACTATTAAAAGCAGCCAGAGAGAGAAGTAAGATCACATACAAAGGAAAGCCCATCAGGCTAACATCAGACTTCTCAGCAGAAAACTTACAGGCCAGAAGGGAGTGGCATGATATATTTAATGCCATGAAGCAGAAGGGCCTGGAACCAAGATTACTTTATCTGGCAAGATTATCATTTAAATTTGAAGGATGGATTAAACAATTTCCAGATAAGCAAAAGCTAAGAGAATTTACCTCCCACAAACCATCTCTGCAGTCTATTTTGGAGGGACTGCTATAGATGGAAGTGTTCCTAAGGTTGAATAGCTGTCACCAGAGGTAATAAAACCACAGTAAAGAAAGTAGAACAGCTAATTACTAAGCAAATGCAAAATTAAATTAACTATCCCCTAAGTCAATCAAGGGATAGAGAAAAAGTACATAATATGATACATAATATATAAAGAAGGAAGGAGGAAGAAAAAGGAGGAGAAATAGAAAAGAACCTTTAGATTGTGTTTGTAACAGCATACTAAGTGAGTTAAGTTAGACTCTTAGACAGTAAGGAAATTAACCTTAGAACCTTTGGTAACCACGAATCTAAAGCCTGCAATGACAATAAGTACATACCTATCGATAATCACCCTAAATGTAAATGGACTGAATGCACCAATCAAAAGACACAGTAGAGTCACTGAATGGATAAAAAAACAAGACCCATCTATATGCTGCTAACAAGAGACTCACCTCAAACTCAAAGACATGCACAGGCTAAAAGTCAAGGGATGGAAAAAGATATTCCATGCAAACAACAGGGAGAATAAAATCTAGAATTCTACCCAACCAGCAATTAAACACTCAATTAAACATGAGGATGGGATAAAGACATGTTCAGATAGACAAGATCTCAAGGTATTTACCTCCTGTGCACCGTTTCTCAGGAAACTACTAAAGGATGATGCATTCCATTAAATGAGGGCCCAGGCTAAGAAGGGTGAAGTCCTGGGAATCAGGAAACAGCATTCAACAGAAGGAAGAAGTAAATGGTGATGAGGAACGGAACCCCCAGGGATAACAGTTATGAAGCAAACCTGAAGAATAAATACCCCAACTGGAAAAGTTTGGATTGGAAAACTGGTTCAAGAAAATAAAAAGCAAATAAAAGCATGTGTTAATAATTCTAGAGAAAAGTTTTAGAGGAAATAACCATAGTGTACTTCCTAAGTATTAGAGAGCCTGATGTTGAAAACTGGGAAAGATAGATCAGTAAATAACACAAATATCAGTGAAAGCTTGTTGTTCAGAAAGAGGAAACTGGCAGAGGACTCAGGGATCAGGTCTGAGGAGGGGCGGAGCAGGGACATCTGTCTCGTATCACGTATGTTGTATAGCACCAGCATGACTTTGTAACCCAGGGACACATACTATTTGATAAAAAAAAAAAGTCAAACCTTCCAAATGATTTCATTTTCTGTCCTTCATGTGGGGATAAGGACTTTAACCAGGTATTACTGTGTGATACATAAGAATAAAAAGTCAGGCTGAAACAAGCAGAGGTGGAAGAAATAGAACGAAAGAGACATAACAAAAAGCAAGCTGGTAAGGGATTTCTCAAACTCACCATCTCTCTGGCTATTTCCAGCGCTTCCTGCAGACCATAGAGCCTGCCACAGACCAGGTAGATTCCATTGGCCCAGAGAATACAGCCCTCGTGGACCCAAAATTCATTGCTGTCAAGAGGTAGTTCAGGGATTTGTAACTCCAGCTCGGGGCCACCTTCTGAAGTGGTGGGCGCGGAGGGCTTTGAGTCCAAAACTGTCTTTTCGCTGCTGCCCTCGGTGGTTGCTTTTTTACAAGGGAGCCCCCTGGACAAGGAGCGAGGGCCTCCGCCACAGTCTTCAGAGCGGTGCCGCCGCTTAAACCTGGGGTGGGTGGCCAGGCTCCTTTGCTCCTTCTGCTGCTCTTCCTCCTCCTCAGTGTCCGTCTTGGAGCCATTTGAAGTGCTTTTGTGACGCACCTTGACTTTGCTCTGGGTTTCCGTGGCCCTCTTGGGAGGCGGATTCTTCGGGAGAGTGGCTGCATAATCTTGGGGATAAAAGGGTCCGAAGAGGTCCCCCATGTTCCGGTAACTGGCCCACTTGCCACACAGACAGCAAACCAGGTGCCCCACAACAGAAGACTCTGTCACAACAGGGCCCTGCAGCATGAAGGACGACGCCGGGAGTGCCTTGCTTTCAGTGCTGCTGGGCGGAGGGGTCAGAGACCGTGGGCCCTTCCGACCCCTCACCAGTTTGGTCTGTTCTTCCTCCTCAGCATTGATGATTGTACAGACGGCTCCGAGTTCACACTTATTCACTACATGGATATAAGGGAAGAAAGTTTTGTTCTTCGCGTCGGCTTTATCCAGTGGCTGGGTGGCATACTTCAGTTTTATCTCCGGTTCTTGAGGCTCTACAATCGGGACTGCTTGCTTGGTTTTCCGCTTCCTTGGCTGCGCCCCAGGCTTCCTTCTCTCCCTCCTTTGCCTCTGCTTTTTTGGTTTTGGCTCTCCATCTGCAGAACTTTCTGGTATCTGAGGGGGCTGAGGAGGTGGGGGAGGCGGCTGCTGTTGTTTCTTTTGCTTATTCACACTACCAATGGGTCTCCCCTTCTTCTTTCCGGATGGGAAATACCCCTTTGGGGGGAAACCTTCTTGTTTGGGGGAAATCATCACAGTATCATTCTCTTTCTCTTCAGCCTTGGGGTTTGCCTCAGGGGCCAACACACCCGCTGGAGGTACATTCTTTGAGTCAGGGAAGATTAAAGGTGCTGTCCCACCCAGGGAACCCTCTGGTCTCCCCTGATTACTCCCAGGCTTCTGTGAGGTCACAGATGTCGCAGCACCGGGGGGTTCCTTCCCAGCAGGGACTGTGTCTGGGTGTGCCTCAGTCTTCACTTTGTCATCCCCACTGCCACGCCACTCCTCTGAAGACCTTGCAAGGGGCTTTTCTACATTCAGCTCCTGGTTTGTCATACAGACCAGGTCAGGTATCACCTCACCTTTTCTCTTCTCCATCTCAGCATCCTGAACAGCAATGCTCCCCACCTCAGGAGGCCCACTCTTCAAAGCCAGTATGTCATCAAGAGTAACCGTGTCTCCCCCAGCTTCTGCACTGTTTGAGGATGCACTCCTCCTAATATTTGGGGACGTGATCTTCTGAACTATAGCTTCCAATTTCAATCCCCGTCCTTTTCTTGGGGGCAGTATTTTGGTCTTAGCAGGACTTGTGAGTGTAACAGCAGGGCAGTTTCTACCATCCAGGCTTGGAAGGTCCTTGGCAGATTCTCTCTTAGGGAGAGACTTGATGTCCTGGCTGTGGGAAAGATGAGCATAGGAATTGAATGCTTTATCAGAGCCTTCTTTAGATGGATGAAGGAGGCGCCCTTTGTCTTCGGTGTTACTGTTCTTCACATCTTGTGACTGTCTCTTACTGGGAATGGGAGAGATAAAAGACCGGACACGCCTCCTCATGATTAAGGGATTTTGAGAAGAATGATCCTCTTGACCTGGAAGCCTTAGCATAACATTACTAGGTTTGGATGACTGTGTAGACTCAGCTAGTCCATGTCCATCGGTCTCGTGGGGTGGTCCATACCTTTTTTGAGTAGACATTCCTGGAGGACCACTGCTTTTGGCTGGAGAAGTCTGCCGAGAGAGATCCCAACAAGACTCTTGTTGTAACTTTTGGGAGCCGTGCTTCAATTCAATGCCTTTGTTAGACAGACCATCAGTAGGCAGGAGGCAGCGCCCACCTTCCTGACCACTGGGGTCGTGGTAAGTCCCCATTGGCGGGCCATACATCATACCATCTTTGTCATTTTTCAGAGGGCTCCGTACTCTGTCAAGAAACTGCTGCTGCCTTGGGCTCTTCCGTGGTCCCTCCTGCCTATGCTGGGCAGCGGCGATGACTCCCTGAGCAGAACTGCTGCCCCAGTCTTTATACTCCTCCTGTTGCTGTTGGTACATCTGCCTCTTATAATGGAGCTGAGAATTCAAACCTGCACTGGGGTCCCCATAAGCATGAGCCCGAGCATTTGTGTGATAAGCAGAAGCCAGGCTTTCAGAGTTGGAAGAAAAGGGAGCATGTAAGGAGCTCCTGTTGGCCCTCTCTGAAAAGGCCATGTGTGGGTTCATGTGATGAGGGTCTCCCCCTGGGCCTCTGCTCCTCCCAGGAGACATCTTCAATTTTTCTGAGAAGTCATGATACTGTGAAGGGGACCGACCCCTCATACCCTCTCGACCAACTCTGCCAGGGACCCGCCGCATTGGCGTGGGTCTGCTGTCTTGTGGGCCATAGTCTGAGATGGAATCATGGGCTGCTGCTCCAGGGCTGGCATTGCCTCGGTAGGACTCATGCTTGATGCTAGTAGGATGGCAATGTTCTCCCGATTTCTTATTGTTGAAACTAGTTTGGGATTTGGATTGTTCAAAGTCTTCCTCTTTTATCTGCCCACTCTGAGATTTCAGTTTTGTTTCCATGGACACCAACCCACCTGGAAGAATGACCGACTGACTTAAACTTGGATTGAGACGTTCATTCCTCCCTAGTCTGGTGTCAGCACCCATGTGTCCCAGTGAGTGAGCTCCTGGGTCCCTGACAATCTGTCTTAGTGGAGAAATATCACAAATCACGGATCTTCTTTCAGAGAGGGAACCCCCAGGCTCATGGGCTGATGACTGAGGATCTATTTCGAATTTTCTGGGAATTGGATAGTCGGCCAAATTGATTTGTTTCATTTCAGGAGCTGTGCTGCTTGGCTTCCTCTCCCAAGGGCCCCAGTGGGGGTTTTCTAACAGGGACCCAATGCTTTTGTTCAAAAGGCCCCTGCTGGCTAATTCATTGGTTTGACTAACCAAGACATTAGGCCTCGTGGCTCCTTCTAAGCCAGCAGTTATGCCCTGATGCTCCTGAGCACCCCTGGAATACCTCCTGTCAGGGTGGTGGTGGTAGCCCTGGAGTACTTCCTGCAGGAGGCTGGGGAACTTCTCATTTCTACCCTTCCGCTCCCCATGGCCAGTGAAATCCCCCTTATCCTGTCCTGTAGGATACTGCGGGAAGCCACTGACATTTCTCGGCATGGCTGACCCAAAACTATCTTTGTAACTGTAGCGCAGGCTCCCAGGAGACTTGCTAGACTCAGTTCTGCCTACAAAACTGGGGCCCACTGCAGAGTGCCCGCTCTGGCCATTTCCCTCTCCACTGTGGTTCGAGTTACTGTCTCCGCTCTTGTTTCCTTTGCTTCCTCCCCCAGGAGGCTCTGGCTGTGAAAGTGATGTGTGACTGGCTTCCTTTGCCCCACCAGTGCTGGGTGGCCTCTGAGTGGCTGCAGGATCATCCTCTTGGGAGCCTTTATCTTGTCCACCAGGCTTTTCTACCCGACTTGTCATGGCTTCCCGCGAGACAATCACCCCAACTGTCTTCTCATTGACTTTTGGGTTGCCCTCAGATGACAATGGCGTGTCCTTAGCACCTGGTGAGGTGGCCTCTTCTCTGGCTGCAGGACTGGCACTGAGTCCGGGGGCTTCATTCTGAGTGCCAGGTCCTGGTGAGGAGCCAGTCTTCTCTGAGGCTCCACCCTTGTAGGTGGTGTCGGAGCTGGTGCTCTGGCCACTTAACTGCCTCACTCTCTCGCCCTGATCCTCAGAACTGCTGGAGCAGCCTCCATCCAGCGACTCTGCCATAGGGGACTTCAGCTGTTCTTCAGGCTGTGAGGAGCCTTCGGAGTTCGTGCAGCTGTCTGCTTTCTTAGAAGATGAGGAGGGCCTCTTGGAGGTCTTCTTCTGAGGTGTCAGGGCATCAGAAAGTAGCATGTGCTGGACAGTATTAGGGAGATTGGCCACTTGAGTACTCAGGGCACTCAAACTACTCAACCCAGGGTCTGTCAGCCGCTTTTCTGGCACTCCTTCCAGCCCAAACCCTTTGAAGCCTGCAGTATGAGAGTTAGGACTGGGCATCATTGACGGGGTTGGGCTGAGCTGAGGCATTAACTGTAAAATTCTGTTTCTGGAACCCATGGGCACACTGCCTTGCCCACACTGGAGATTCTCCCCACTCTGCATAAGAGGGGATGGGGTAGAGCTACAGCTTGGAGACTGAACCACAGAGGCCGCTGGAGAAGGGTTAGAAATGGGGCTGAAGTTCTGGTGAAACTGCATGGGGGACCTCACAGGGACCTCGGGCTGGCTGTACTGGCCCACCTGGCCTTGCAGGGGCAGCTTGGCGGCAGCATTGGTATATGGCATCACATGCTGAGGGGGATGCTGCTGCGGCGGCTGTGGCGGCTGTGGCTGTGCCTGGCCCTGCTGCGTCCCCTGCGGAATCTTTGCCTGCTCAAAGTTTTTCATAGACTGAGGCTGATAGCTGTAATTTGATTGTGTTCCATAAGCCTGTGAATTAGAACCTGCACTGTGTCCTTCATACTGGGATCCAGCATTCACACTGTAGCTGCCGTCGTAGCTCTGTCCAGACTGGCCGAAACGCTGTGGTGAAGGGAAGGAGGAGGAGGACGACGAGGAGGAGGCAGCAGAAGACTGGTAGTGCTGGCCAAACTGACCCACTCGTAGCTGGTAGCCCGCAGCAGAGGATGGCAGAGCCGAGGGCCGCTGCATCGGCTGCAGGTGGGCTGAGCCAGACGCCGGCTGGCCCGCAGGCGGCAGGGACTGGTGGGCCTGGTAAAGCTGCTGCCTCAGCTGCTGCGCTTGCTGCTGCTGTTGGCTGGAAGCCTGCTGCTGGTATTGGGCGCTCCCTGGAGAGAAAGGCCCCGCGTAGTCCTGCTGATAATGAGACACGCCACCAAGGGTGGAGTGCTGTGCTTGAAACTGGCCCACATGACCCTCACTCCCGTACTGATTGCCAAAGCTGCTCCCCTGAGGGGGTCCATAGCTCTGCACGGGCCCAGAAGGCCTTCGCTGAGGAGGCTGTGGGGTTCCTGTTGCCACAGGGTCTTTGTTGCCTGCCATGTAGTAGAAGTCTCCAGCCTCTTTCCTGAAACCCTGGTAGCCCTGATGGCCAGAGGTCTCGCTAGCCATTGCTGCAGCCACTGCTGTGCCTCGTCGCCCACTGCCGCTGCTGCCGCCGCCGCTGCCTGCACCCCCAAAATTCTGGAACATCTGGGCCTGGCGAGGGCTGAACTCTTCTATCCGGGATGAGCCGTGCGCCTCCTGTGGGTAGCTCTGCTGGTTCCCGTGGTAACTGCTCTGCTCCCGGAAGGACTGCATACTGTTCAGCAGCGCAGAAGCAGGCCAACAGCCCTCCTGGAGGTGGAGGAAGACAAAGAAGAACATCAGACAGGCATCTCCTCAGGACAAATGAATCAAGTCTGATGAGAGAGGGGATACAGTAAGTCAGTTGCCCAGATGGAGATGATTGGTTTGAATTTCATCTCTCTTTATTTCTTATCCTAACCATTTTTTAAAAATGTAAACAAGCAGAGAACCGGCCTAAAGAGTGAGGCAGGAGGTATGAAAGAAACACTCTGGGTAAGTACAAATACAGTATAATGAGGGAAAATCTCATTATAAATGAGCCCCCCAAATTCCACTGGGTTATAGTATGAGGTGTATTATTACTACCAAAAAAATATATATATATAGCCATTTTTAAGAAAGTCTTCCAGTTATCGTAGGGAAGGAGGGAGAAAAAACTTTTTCTTTCATGTTTTAGATTGATCACTGAACTGAGAGTCTCCAATAATAATGAGGTGGCCACCCCACTGGCTGCCCCTGTCCCTGACTTTGAGAAGCAGAACTGGCCTGAGAAGAAAAGTCAGTCCCTTACATGCAAATGTGTGTTACTGCAAGTTTACTGAAATTACCAACTACCTGTGATGACTGGAGCCCCCAGGACACTCAGCTCTTACCACTGCACAGATCCTTATTGCTACAGCCAACCACACAAACTCAGGGGTTAACTCTTCCTGACACTTAATTGTCCAAGGCACTCCTCTCAGCACCCACCCTCAATTCCCAGAGACACAGGGCGAGGCAGCATAAGCCGATAACACGGTGACTATTCTTCCAGCTACTTTTGGGATGTGTACTGGAAGTGCCAGCACCTCCAGCACCCATGTAACTTCTATCTGCCAGGCCAGTGCTCACAAACTTACTACTGGACATTACTATGAAAGAAGGAATTGAAACACTTTAGAAGACAGCAAAAGATACAGAGGAAAGAAATAACTCATCAAGCCCGGACCTAGACTCTTCAAAGCCATCTGAATTAGTCAAGAGTTGCATTACCTTTGCTGATGTAATTAGCATAGGATATACCTTTCCCCTTAAACAATTAATAGAGTTGATTTTATTTTGCTTTTTGCCTACCAGAGCCACAGATGAGTAAAACAAGGCCAAATGCTCCAAATGACTTTGATTTTAAATCAGTTATTTAAAAAATAAGTCAGGAAAACACATATGGGCTAGGATAAGTTGGGGCAAAGTTTTCTTACAATGGCTTCTGAAGCCAGTTTCTTAGTTTCCTTTCAGGGGAAGCTGAAATGGAGTGGCCAGCAGTAAAGTCTGTGGTCTTTTTAAAAGACAAGTCAGGTTCCTTACCACCTGCACTGGCCTCACTGCACTGGCTCCCCATCTCATGCCAAGTGAAGCTGGGCTCGGAGGCCCAGCCTCCACCCCAACGATGACCCGTCTTGCTGTCTCCTAGCCCCCGCAGCAGGCCAAAGGCATGTCATGTCTACAGAGGAATTTTACCCTTGCCTGCGACGGTCCTCCTCCACAGCTACCTGACTCGCTCCTCTGACTTCCAAGGGCAGTGTCACGTGACTGGTAAGGCCTTCCCTGGTACCCTACTAACAGCTCATGCCACACCCTCACTGGCTTTCATGGCCTCCCTCCCCAACACTTACCCCAACAGACCCAGCTCTACTACTTGTGTTTTCCAACCCACTAGAATGTGACCTTCCTAAAGGGCAGAGACTGTGCCTTGCTGTAATCCTCAGGTGGTTAAAACAGTAAGAAGCACCTGACAGGTATGGTATGAACAAGTAAATGGTACACGAACCAGGCCTTAGAGAACTAGGCTACACTGACTTACAAGCTCAGAGGAGGCAGTGGGGGGTGAGGGAAGAATCACAGGAAGAGAAAACAGTGCAACCGTCTAAAAGCAGAGTTAGAGGATGCGGAAGACCCTGTCTGTAACAGCTGCCAGGTGTGGTTCTAAGGGGAAAAAGCCTCCTTGGGTCCACAGGAGAGCCCTGAAGAGACTGCAGACAGTCAACACCCATCAGGGCTGACGATGGTCAGTGACTCCAAACTTTAAAAGCTTGACCCACTTCTTCCTGAGATACCTTAGGTCCAAACGGCTAGATGAAAGTCTACTGCTTTGTACTGAGTCTGATTATTATATTAATCACCTGACCCAAATCATTTGAAGCATTCTAGTACAAATAATCTCCAAATCTAAAGGAAACTGCTTCCCATCCTCTTCAGATGACTAGTATTTTCTGTTCTAATGAATCTGCTGTAGTACTTGATACGATACCAGCACCTCACATGTATTTGTTCACCATTTCATCCTCACGACACAATATTCTCACTTACAGATGAGAAAACTGAAGCACAGGGTTCACAAGGCCCCTAAGCAGCAGGCCAGACTCAGTCTGGCAAGTCTGCCCCTCAGGCCACATTCTTTTTTTTTTTAACAAACATTTCCCCTTTTATTTTTTATCTTTCAGAAATATTTAGATTTATATATTTTTAATCTGATATTTTCCCCTGTGTGTATTTTTATATTATTTCCAAGCTGAGAAAGTTCTCGTTATTCCATATAGGTCAAATACATGCATATTGAATCAGGCTGCATTCTTAACAACTGTGCTACCCAGGGGGTCTGTGACACGGCCGTGACAGCTGTCACTTGTCCTATCAGCAGTCAGCCGTGAGGGTGGGTAGCCACCAATGGTCCTTTTCAGTATGTCCCTTCTCTGCTGCCCTCTCGCAAGGACGTCCCCAACTACTTCAGGACTGCCAGGAGCAACTCTGTCCCCACAGGTGTCCCCTGCTGGTGGTGTGCTAGCCTAGCTCTTAGCACTGGTGGCCCTTCACGGGATAAAAGGCGTCTGACAGGTTAAACAGAACAAAATGACTAACACTGGCAATTTAATGAAAAGCTTTCTTGAGAGATAATATCTTCATAAATACATGTTGTTTAATTAATCCTCTGTAAATAAAATCAGACTTCTGAAAATCTGTGTGTATAAACAAGATTGTCACTTGCTCCAAATTTTTCCTGAATGGATGCTCCTAAGAACTGAAGACCAGTCTGACATCAAGTCCCACCTCAGGCTGTCTGTTTCCTTCAGAAAAATCCTATCTCCAAAGAGGGGAACAGATTTGGGTACAATTCTTCTGAAGGTCTGTTCTCAGCCCTTTTCTGGAGTTTCCCTGTCCTGAATAATGCCCTTGTTTTCCCTACTGTAATAGTTCTGGCTTCTGGATTAGATGAAAAAGCATTCACAGTCAGTTATGTCCTGCAGGGTACTAGTCAAACTAAATAGTATAAATGAAGTAGATCTCGTCACCAGAAAGGGAGTGCAATTAATTTTTCTTAGGAGCTTCCAGTAAAGCAATTAGGAAAACCAAGTACCTAGATCAGCAAATGAAAATGTAAACCCAGAGTACTTGTAATTTTAGCATTAGCATGTAAAATAAGCTACTAAGAGATCATTCCAAGATTTTAAAGAAGCAAAGCATCAGTGTAGTCAGTTATAAAGCACTGTGATCAGTGACAAATGCCTGATTTTACTTGTTTGAATGAACACAGATGTAAAGAAAATCTGACATTCCACAGGAAGTATGTCACCCATAAGGAACTTATCTACACACTCTGAAAAAGAAGTTTACCAGCGCACCTTCCTCCCAAGCTCTCCTCCTTTCTTGGTTTTCTCTTATTTTCCTAACTTTCTGAATGATTTCAGAAGGGCAATGGCACTTGCGAGGTCCACAGCTTACCGCCTTTATGTTTGGTGGTCCAGAGTCCACATGCTGACCTCACTACAACCACTGCTTCCCGCCGTGGCTGTGCTCTATTTCACTACAGGGCTGCCAACTTTGCCCCTTGCAGAAACCAACATTAGCTTTCTTTGTCCTTTCTTCACACGTTCCAGTCCATGTTCTCCACAAAGTTATCCAAACCAACTTCAAGAGTTTCCTCAAGAGATCTTTTCAAGGACCTGCTTGCTTCCTCTTTTGTTTCATGTTCATTTATTTTCTGCTTGTTCTCCTTCCTTGCCTTGAAAAACTGCTTCAGTTCTCAAGACATGACATCACACATCTCCTTATGTCCTGTCTGGTGGATTATTCTGTTTGCCCTCCAGCTCAATCCTCGCCCATCTCCACCCTATTCTATGCCCTGAGAGGGGGCACCGTAGGAACTATAAGAGGCTCTGGTGCCTCTCTGGCATCTGGCAGGTTTGGCAGCAAAGAGGCAGGAGGAGAGTGAGGAGGATTTTTACTCTCCTGGCTCCCACCCTGCAGTCACTGAGGCTGGCTGAGGCTCTGCCAATGGCCACCTTATGTTGAGCAACCTGCACAGCCAGCTTCTCTAGGCTCTGGGAACTGCTTCTTCCTCTCACCTTTCAGGCCCAGGGGTAGTAACAACTCCTGCTACTGCTAGCCCAAGAGATCCCACTCTTTCCACTGGACCCAACCCTGCTTGCCCCTTGTGTACAGCACCCATTCTGTACTGTGGTCAACTCAGCAGCAACATGATCCCTCTCCTAGTTCTCCTCTGCAGATCAGAAACTGGGAGCTATTTTCCAGAAGCCCTTTCCCAGCAGAGTTCTGGGTTAAAGTTTGCAAGAGAAGCAGAAGCACAAGAGAGATTTAAAAACAGAAGAAAATGAGAGATTGGTTGTCCCAGAGATAGCTGCTGTAGACATGCATTCATACTGGCTTCCTTTGAGCTCACAGGGACCACTCACTGAGGAACTGCAGTCTGCAAGGATCAGGAACAACTTCCCTGACCTTCTCAATCCCAGTTCTTCCGATGGCTGGGGAAGCCCTGAAATCCTCTACCAAAACACTCCATACCAGGATTAGAAAGCTTCCCTTTCCTGAAGGAACCCTGAATGACACAATTAAATGTTCCTCAAATCATTTATTTGAGTGTGCCCATCTGTTTCCTATCAGGACCCTAACTAATATAATTCTTCTTTCATTCCTAGGGTTTCAGTAGAATATTATCACTTGGGTGCTAAAAGACTTCTGTTTCATGTAGTATGGCATACCAGAGGGACTAAAAATCCTCCCCCAATGAAACACACAGAAATGTCAGATAAATTGCACAGCCAAGCTGCAAGAAAGGAAGAAATGTCCAGGTTCCAAAATCGGATAGGATACCAAAAACAGAGTAGCAAACAGGTGCTGGGCTCTGACTGCCACTGATGGGGTGGGGTGGGGTCTACAGGACTTATTAGCCATATGGAGATGGTTTTAGTAACCAGGGACAGAGAACTAAGTCTCCAGCCCTCTTTAGGTGGCAGTAGGGAGACAGAACAGTCACTTCTGCATGTAAAGACTGGGCAGTATCACTTGTGGCTGGAGTAATTTCTGTAAAAATGACAAAATACATTTATTCATAAGTAGTCATAAACACATTTTCAATGACAAAATTGTTCCTTCTTTAACTGACCCAATTACCCATCCTCAAGGAAAACCACAAACACCTCTCAGATATACTAAGCAAAAAGCTTTAGCATAACCCCAAACGCATCCCTTCCTTTAAGTCTTTGTATTTAAGATGTTACCTAATCCTGCTACTTCTCCATTTCCTGTACAGGCAGACCTCACTTTCCTGTACTTCACAGATACTGCATTTTTTTACAAATTGAAGGTTTGTGGCAACCCTGCACTGAGCAGGTCTATCACTGCCAGTTTTCCAATAGCATTTGTTCACTTTGTGTCTCTGTGTCACATTTCAGTAATTCTTGCAATATTTCAAACTTTTCATTATCATTATGTTTGTTATGGTGATCTGTGACTAAGTGATCTTCGATGTTACTATTGTAATAGCTTTGGGATGCCATGACCTGCACCCATTTAAGATAGTGAACTTAAATTGATAAATGTGTGTTCTGACTGCTCTACGGACCAGCCGTTTCCCCATCTCCTTCCCTCAGGCCACCCTATTCCCTGATACACAGCAATATTGAAATTAGGCCAATTAATAACCCACAATGGCCTCTAAGTATTGAAATGAGAGGAAGTCACACATCTCACTTTAAATCAAAAGCTTAGTGAGGAAAGCATGCTGAAAGCGGAGGCAGGGCGAAAGCTAGGCCTCCTGTGCCAGCCAAGTTGTGAATGCAAAGAAAAAGCTCTCGAAGGAAATTACAAGTGCTCCTCCAGTGAACACACAAATGATACGAAAGCAAAACAGCCTTATTGCTGATATGCAGAAAGTTTGAGTGGTCTGGATAGATCAAACCATCCCAACATTCCCTTAAACCAAATGCTAATCTAGAGCAAGGACCTAACTCTTCCTCAATTCTATGAATGCTGAGAGAGGGAAGATAGCTGCAGAAGAAACAGTGGAAGCTACCAGAGGTTGGTTCATGAGGTTTAAGAAAAGAAGGTGTTTCCATAACATAGAAGTGCAAGATTTAACAGCAAGTGTTGATGAAGAAGCTGCAGCAAGTCATCCAGAAGATGTAAGATACTCAGTGAAGGTAGCCACACTAAATAACAAAATTTCAATGTAAATGAAACAGCCTTATAATGGAAGAAGGCACCATCTAGGGATTTCATAGCTTGAGAGAAGTCAATGCTTGGCTTCAAAGCTTCAAAGGACAGGCTGACTCTTGTTAAGGGCTAATGCAACTGGTGACTTAAAGTTGAAGCCAATGCTCACTGACCATTCCAAAAAATCCTAGGACCCTTAAGAATTACATTAAATCTACTCTATGTGCGCTCTATAAATGGAACAACAAAGCTAGGATGACAGCACTCTGCAACGTGGCTTAATGAGTATTTCAAGCTCACTGTTGAGACCTACTGCACTGAGAAAAAGATTCCTTTCAAAACACTACTGCTTACTGACAACACACCTGGTCACTGAAGAGCTCTGATGGAGATGTACAATGAGATTCAAGTTGTTTTCAGGCCTGCTCACACAACATCCATTCTATAGCTCACGGATCAAGGAGTAATTTAGATTTTCAAGTCTTATTATTTAAGAAATACAGTTGGTAAGGCTGTAGCTGCCATAGATAGTGATTCCTCCAACGAATCTGGGCAAAGTAAATTGAAAACCTTCTGGAAAGGAACCACAATTCCAGATGCCATTAAGAACATTCATGATTTATGGGAAGAGGCCATTAACAGGAGTTTGGAAGAAGCTGATTCCAATCCTCATGGATGACTTTGAGGGTTCAGGACTTCAATGGAAGAAGTAACTGCAGATGTGGTACAAACAGCAAGAACCAGAATTAGAAGTGGAGCCTGAACTGCTGCAATTTCATGATAGAACTTTAATGGGTAAGGAGTTTCTTCTCAGGGATGAACAAAGAAAAGTGGTTTCTTGAGATAGAATCTGCTCCTGGTGAAGATGCTGTGAAAAAATGTAGAATATTACACAAACATAGTTGACAAAGCAGTGGCAGGTTCGCAAGGACTGACTCCAGTATTGAAAGAAGTTCTACTATGGGTGAAATGCTATCAAATAGCATCACATGCTACAGAGAAATCATTCGTGAAGGGAAGAGTTAATCGATCAGCAAACTTCTCACTGTCTAATTTTAAGAAGTCGTCACAGCCACCCCAACCGTCAGCAGCCACCACTCTGATCAGTCGGCAGCCATCAACATCATGGCAAGACCCTCCACCAGCAAAAAGATTACAATTTGTTGCAAGTTCAAATGACAGTTAGCATTTTTTAACAATAAAGTATTTTTAAATTAAGGTATGTACAATTTTTTTAGACATAATGCATACTTAACAGACTACAATATAATGTCAATGTAATTTTTATATGCAGTGGGAAACCAAAAACCTCATTTGGCTCCCTTTATTGCAATACTTGCTTTACTGTGATGGTCACCTAACTGTGGTGGTCTGGAGCCTATCTTGCAGGATCTCTGAGGTGTGCCTGTATGCTTGCCCGTTACCTCTCCAGCCTCATCACTGCCATCTTCATCTTTCCTGAACTAGAATCACATCTCCAGAAGTTCTCTTTCCCAGCACGAATCACCTGGAACAGCATTTCTTCACCTACCATTTTGACGGTATTACCCTCCACACATGACTTGAAGCCCTCCGGCATCTTCCCAGCCCATTTTCTGCTCCTCTCCACCCTCTCAAACCTGCTCACTCCCCTCTGGGCATCACCCTGCTCTCATCTTGAACTCTTCTCTGAAGCATCCTAGGTCCATAAATTCCTTCCTAACAGGTAATATGGCTCTCAGAACCTTAAGAGCTCCTGAAATGTAACCTTTTCCACAAGTCTTCTTAAGGCAGAGAATTTGTTGGATTTTTTTCGCTTAGTTAAAACAAACTTAGTAAAGTGCATTTGCCTTTAACCACTAAAGTATGTGCTATTGGTGTAGTCACTATTGATTCTACATGTCAGGTACTGTGTCGCTTTACATATACTTCAACTTGTGGATGAGAATTAAAAAAAAAGATAAATTATGTAATTTGCCAAAAGTCACTCTTAAAGGATAAACTGGAGCTGATATTCTATAACTCAAATTCTTTTGGTCCTAAAGCCCATGTTCCTTTCTTTCACTGCACCACAAATTGAGCAAGGAGTACCCAAATCCAGGTTTTTTTAAATCCTAACACTTGTGTCAGATCTATAATAGCTGTAGCTATTACCTATTTACTGCATGTCTAACACAAGCCACGCACTATACCAGGCTCTTTACATAAGCAATATACTTAATCCTCACCATGTCTAAGAAGTAATAGTGCTCCCTTTTGTAAACTGAGGCTCAGGGAAGTTGAGGCAAACACAGTGAACAGAGAGGTGAGGTACAGAATATCCACCCCAGAACCCAGTCTGTACTTTGGGCAGAAGCCTTCTTTGAACCAGTATCAAGACTCTCACAAATCAGGAAGCATTTTTAGAAAAGAATCTTGAAACATGCTAGAATTGCAATGACTGCTTGTACTTGGACACATCATGTCTATATTATTTGCTTCAGGTGTATGTAAACATGTAGAGCAGACACAAGATTTGCCCAGTGACTTGATTAGGTTTTTCAACATTTATGTCCTGTTTGCAGATGAGCAGGGCCTAGACTTCTCAGTGACTGGTATCTCAGTACAATTAGGCCTTTAAGATTAAATGATGTATTGATGGTGAGTGTTGGCCCAGAAAGTGACTTCAGGAACCAAACTCCATCAGAATTTGCAAGTCAATCGGTGCAGGGGAACAGAAACCCACCAAAATGCCACAAACCTAAATGCCTGCTCTCTGAGGGTCAAAACCTGTTTTTTATTAGTCATGCAAGCTATAAATATATCCACCTTCAACTATGATCAGATACATGCTGGCAAAAAAGTTGGGGCACAAATTTGTAGCTGTTAAATTTTCCCCCCAAATTAAGACATGGTATCCCATCTGGTGAGGTTAGATTGAATCTAATACAGACAATAACAAAAGCAGCATAAATCACAACTATGTGGAAAGGCAATTTGGTAATAAAAACATTAATACCTTTTGGCTTAGTAATTTACTAGATTTTTTTTATCCTAGGGAAATATCAAAACAACAACTAAACATCAAAGTACCACTCCAATGATATCTATAAGCAGAAAACACTGGGAAGAACATAATTCTTTATCATTTGAAAACTATGGTATATCCACTCAACAAAACAGTTCCTGTTCATTAAAAAATAACTGAATGTAGCACAGAGAAGACAAGTAGTGACTGTGGCATCTTACTATGCTTATGGACAGTGACTGCAGTGGGGTATGGGAGGGACTTGATATTAATATGGGTGAATGTAGTAACCACAATGTTTTTCATGTGAAACCTTCATAAGCATGTATATCAGTGATACTTTAATAAAAAAATAACTCGAGATTTTAGCATCGTGAGGAATGCTTATTACGTAAAGTCAGATGAAGGAAACCAGCATATAAACTCCTACCTGTGCTATGGTTACAACTGCCTGAAAATTAGGTGTTCACTGGGTCCAGGGCCAAAGAGAATAGCATGGAAAAATTAAAACCTTTTGGCTCTTCAGGGTGGCAGGATTGTGGCTGCATTTTCTTCCTTTTTGTTTCTATTTATGTTAGTGCTCATGTAGAAATTAATCACTTTAAAATTTCATTAGCCTCATTTATAAAATACACCTCTAACACTATCTCAAAAATATCTTTGCTGTATTTACTCCTACTGACAACAAAGCACTTTGCTGCCCAAGGAAAAAAAGGGAAGGCACAGGAGATCCCCTTCCCGCAAAGTCCAGAGGCAGATGGGGGAAACAAGCACTTGCCAGGCAGAATCTCTTCTCCAGGAAACCTGCTGCCAACACCATACATGCACCTTAGACACTGTGGTGCCCAGGCACATGTGTACACAGAAATCACAGCTCTAGGTAGTTTTTCAGAATCAAGCCTAAAAACAGTTGAATTCCACCCCAGAGTGGGCAGGCCTATTTTTAGACCTAATCTCAAACAGCCAGGAGCAGCATCGTATCAACTGCATGCTTCAGAACTGCATGGGGTGCCAAAAATCTGCTCCTGGTCAGGTGAAAGGGTCCTGGGCCCCAACCCTCAATGGCTACCCATCTTATGTTCACAGGGGCATCCCAAGATCAATTTCAATGACCACATATGTGAGCACGATGGCCAACAGTTCTTGGAAAAGCAGCAGGAGAAGGTGGGCAGCGGTACTTCTGGGGCTAGCTGGGGCTCCCTGTGGGTTTTTCCTAACTGTTGAGCCTGAGAGCTTTTAAGGAGTTATTAAATTTTTCTCATTTTAAGGGCTGTACAAATACGTAATTTCTAAACCTTCACAGACAAAAGATTCAGAGAAAAGCAATTAGTGTTGCCACTTACAGGCAAAAAATGTATTCCATCTTAAATAGCAACAAAATTAAAAAGATACCAGAGGACTAATCCAACGTAGAAGTGGGCAAAGCTATTTACTGAAAATTATAAACTTTACTGAAGGACCCAAAAGAAGAGCTCAAAACAAAACAAAAGGCAACAAACAAACCAGAAGAACACACAAGGTATCTAGATGAAAAGACCCAATATCATAAAGAGGTCGGGTCTCCACGGATTCATTTATAAAACTAGGAGTCCCAGTGGAAATCTCAATAGGGTATTAAAAGAATAATTTTGATAATTTCAAATGTGCAAAAAGTATAATACACAGTGCTTACACACCTCAGCAAGATTCCCCAACAGATGTTTTACATTGTTTGCTCTGTTACCTATATACATATTCATTACCTATATATAATATATGCCCATTAGCTTTTCCTTACCTCTTGAGAGCAGGCTGAAGACAGGAAGCCCCAACACCCTTAAATACTCTGGTACATACTTCCCAAAACAAGGACACTCTTCTACATAACCAGCATACAAACCTCCATTATCAGGAAGCCAACCTCCATCCTACACCACCACCAAGTCAATCCAGACTCCATTCGAATTTGGTAAACTGTCCTAACAATGTTTCTTTTTCCTTTCTAGTCTGGTCCTGTCCAGGATGTGTCTTACCAATCTGGACTAGTTCCTCAGTGTCTTCCTGACTTCCACACCCCTGACAGCACAGTCCTTTCATCTGTAGGACGGTCCCCAACTAGTATGCCCAGACTCACATCCTGCCTTCTTGGCAGCAATACCAGAAATGTGGTGCTGTGCTCCTCCTAGTGCATCACATCAGCAGGGATGGATGGCGAGCCATTCCTCCACTGATGATGTTGACTATGTTCACTTGGTCAGGCCCTTCTCTGCCAGGTTTCCCCTCTGAAAAATTACCACTTTACTCTTTCTAATGGGTAAATATCTTGTGGGAGAAATCCTGAGATTGTGCCAACATCTTGTTCTTTCTCAAACATCCTCCCATTGATGATTCCCATGTGAGTCAACCACCTCTACGACGCTGCCAGATGGTGATTCTTTATCCATCATTAGTAGGCAGAGCTTTGTCTCTTCATCCATTTATTCACTCATTTACTTGATGCTCAAATTGTCCCAGATTTGGCCAGTGGAAACCTCTGCAAGCCAGCCCCTGTGTCTTTTGACATGTTCCATTTTGGAGCATTCCCTTGCTTCCTGGCACCAGACCTTTCAGGCTCACATTGCATTTGCCCTGTCCCAAGCCCTGGAACCAGCCAATTCTCCTGATACCTTTCAGAGGAGGCTATTTAGAAACAAAGATCTGGGTGCGAGGATTATTCATTGCTATGGGGATGTCACTGTTCTAGCTAGAAAATATTATGTATGTTCACACACACACACACACACACACACAACTACTTTTATGTCTACAGTGTATACATGTTAACGAACCATGAGTTCAACTTGATACCTCTGATTCAGTCCAACACCATCAGGGCTTTGTAAAACCTTGCATCATTCCCTGTTTATAATGCCCTCCTGAGAAAATAAGAAACCTGGCTCCCAATAGCCTCAACATATACTTATCTACTTGCTTAGTTTATTTTGCTCAATGTAACCAATCTCCAAAGCTCTGCAGCCTCATCTTTCATGACCCCTTGTCACCACCTCGGCACAGCACTTTCCTATTAGGTTTTGATAAATGAATTCTAAAGTTCATCTAAATAAAATGTGCAAAACTAGAAAGAATATGTGGAAAACTATGAAAGTCAGGAGATATTTGCCCTATTATGTGTCATAATTTGCTAAATTATAATTAAAATAAATTAAATGCTATTGGGACAACATGCTACCTTTCTGGGAGAAAAATAATTGTGTTAGACCCCATCTCATGCTATTCATAAAAATAAGCCCATATGAACTAAAAAACAAAAGCTAAATATCACACACAAAAAGACACAGTTCTGTGGATCTATACTGTTGGAACTCAACCAAGAATTAGGAGAAGTGCAAGTTGCAGTGCTCCAAAATCGTGCGACTATAGACTATCTACTGTTAAAAGAACATATGGGATGTGAACAGTTCCCAGGAATGTGTTGTTTTAATTTGTCTGATTTTTCTCAAACTATTCAAATTCAGTTAGACAATATCCATCATATCATTGATAAGTTTTCACAAATGCCTAGGGTACCTAACTGGTTTTCTTGGCCTCACTGGGTATGGCTGGTAATTGTAGGTCTGCTTTTTTTATGTAGCTGTATTCCTATTATGTTAATGTGTGTATGCAATTTAATTAGTAGTTTGTTAAAACCTATACATGCTTATGTTACTCTACAAGAAGATATGTCAAAGAAATAATCAATCTTCCCATGTTTTCTTCCATCTGCTACTTCTATAGCTTTTCTTCTTCCTTCCTAATTACAACCCTTTAGTAGAATTCGTGCCTCATATAGAAAATTACCGAGTATCATAATTCCTCCAAGTGGTAAAGATACCTCAAGACAAATGCTGGGCATAGAAGCCACAGGGCATAAATCTGCAAAGTAAAAAGCTAACCTTTTCAAACAATATTGCTTCTCTCTCACTTACCAACTTTACATTTCCCTGTATGGCCCCGGAAGATGACTGGTTAGCCAGAGACGGGTAAGATTCCTCAAGGGAGGAACAACCTAAGACAGGCACAGTCGCAGGGGGGCCATCAGGTGAGAAATTGGGGATTAACAGAGGTGAGGCTTAGAACCTCACCCCCCCCGTTTTGAGAGAAATCCTCTGCATCCATGGATGTTTTGTTGCCCTTGTCTAGCTTGGATTAATAGCACAGACCTGATCATCTACATTTGCCCTCTTACAGCACTAAATTATGTTTTCTACCTTTATCTTGCATCTACCTACCACTTCAGCATTTTATTTAAAAATAATAATAATAATAATAGGGGAGAAATGTGGGATTCACATATAAATCAAGTATAAAAATCAAACAAATAATCATATCTGACTTGATTGTTTATAGTTCATGATGCGTGATCAAAACTGAAAGTTTCTGTGATATGACAGCCCTTGCACTGTTCACCATGTAAGAACTTGTTCGTTATGCTTCAGAAGATTGGAGACTGTTGAGAATTAGGCTTGGGGTTGATTAATGATTGTGCATTGAGTCCCCTATACAGAATTTTATTGTTGTTAACAACCATTTGATCATTAAATATGAGAGATGCCCTCTCAAAAATAAAAAAAAAGACACAGTTCTGGAAGAAAACACTAATAGTCCTAGGCAACCAAGCTGACATTTGGTTTTGAGTCTCTAAATGCCACTAAATGGAACCCAGGCCTCTTGGAAAAATGGCCGATTTTCCAAGAGGCAGGCAAAGTATTAGGCATAAGCGTATAATACTTTACTGCGCCTCAAAGCGAGGATATACTTTTCAGCCTAATGGAGACATGCCAAACCAGTCTGAGGGAGTACTTGTGACTTTGTAGGAACCAGCTTTTTAAAAACTATACTAGATGAATTAACAAGGTAATTTTTCCAAATCAGCTCCCTAGCTCTGTGTGTATGAACATGGATACTTTTTAGAAACAATATACATAAAAACAGCATGGTGTTTGGAAGGAGGGAGGTACTCAGAGGAGACTCCCACAGTGACATCTATTAAATCTGGTTGATGGGTACACAGGTACCAGTAGTCTCTGTGCTTTTCTGTATGTTTGACATATGTCACAGATAAAATTCTGGTTCCCCACTTAACTAGTTTGAGAAAATACCACAGAGTTCACAGCATGGAATTCAAGATCCTTCAACTTCTGACACCAACAGAATTTCCAGTCTCACCTCTTATGACCCTACTTCACACTTCCTACTCCAGTGAGACCAAACTTCTCTCCATTCCCCAAATGTGCTTCAGGCCTGCAGGTCTTTGCCCAAGATGTTATCCACGTATGCTAGTACCCTGCCTGATGAACCCAGACTTCTGTGAAGACCTGCTCAAATGCCCCTTCTTTGGGAGCCTTCTTCCAGTGAGTCTGTCACTCCTGACTCTGCCCCCACAGCTCCTGGCAGCGTGGGGCAGTGGAAAGGGCATGCATGGACTTTGAACCCAGACAGTCACATTCTGAACTGGCCTTGCAGCTTATTGCTAGTGAGATCTTGAGCAAATCACTCACTTCTGTAAGCCTCAGTTTCCTCAACCATAGAACAGAAATGCCCCTGGAGTTTGCCCTTGACAAGGTGATACACTACATTATTCTGCCAAGATTTCTCCTGATACTGGAAGCAAACTCCATCTTTTCTTTTGTAACTGATAAATCTCAAACAGTAAGTCTAGAAAACGGATGGAAAGGATACATACCAAAACATTAACTAAGGGAGGGATGACTTTTGTTTTGTTTTTTTGTAAGACTATAGTCATGTGTTACTTATGAAGAAGTCTTCTTAAGAAAAATTAAATAAGGTTATAGAAATCCGCAAGCAAATCATTTTGGTGAACAGCAGCTCACAATTACCGAGGGAGGCCTGGAGCTGATGGCAAGAGAGGACCACAGTGAGGATTCCAGCTAACCCCAAGAAAGCAGTAACAGGGGTAAGGAAGGTCCCTCCCTCAAGAAGCCCATGTTTAACAGGGTGAACATTTACATATACATGTATTCATCACGGAGTACACATTGGAGCAAATACTATATTCCAGGTGCTGTTCTAAGTTCTAGGGATACAGGTATGAACAAGACCCCCAGAGCCCAAACCCCCCATGAAAATAGCACTCAAACAGAGACAAAACAATTAACCAGTAAACATTTACCAGGAACTGAGAAATGCTCAGAGAGAAATAAGGGAGGCAAAGAAGACAGAGAGAAGGATGTAGGGGAAAGGGTGGGATTTAAACAGGGTGGTCAAGGCCAGCCTCCTTGAGAAGGTGAGGGGACAGAACACACAAAGACCTGTGGAAAGGAGTGCAATGACTAGAAGCAGGAATGAGCTCGGTGAGAGAACGACAAAGTGGCTGATGTGGCGAAAGGCTCAGGGAGAGCAGAGGAGGATGTGGCCACAGAAAGGGCCCTGGGCACACAGGCCTGGCTATTGTGGGGTCCAAGGACCAGCAGCAATGCCATGTGGGTGCTTGCTGGCAATGCAGTCTCAGGCCCCATAGACCTATGAGTCCAAATCTGCATGTTAACAAGCTTCCAGTGAGTTGCATGCGTGCTATGAGAAATACTGATCAAGTGTCTTGTGAGCCACATAAGAATTTTGGATTTCATTAAAAGGCTTTGGAGGGCTTTGAGCTAGAGAGCAATGTATTCTAGTTTGAATTCTCAAATGCTCACTCTGGCTGTTCTGTGGAAAGCAGGCTTTGGGAGGGGCAAGGGCAGAAACAGAGAGTTAAGAGGCTATTTTAGTCATCTGGGGAAGGGATGTTGGCTGCATAGAAGAATGTGGTGTTGATGGAGGTGGTGATATGTGGTCAAATAGAGGACGTATTTTGAAGTTAGAGGCAACAGAAATTGCTAATGGATCAGAAGTGGATGTGAGGAACACACAATAGTGACAAACAGCAGCAGCCAACATAGCTGAGCACCAGCCATGCGCCAGCCTGCTCTGTGTCTTTTACAGGTAAAAAATGTACTCATCTTCACAATAGTCCCATGAGGAAGGCACCGCTGACAGCCCTGGTTTATTAAAATGAAGACTATGAGGCTGAGAGAGGTGTGATAACTGCCCCAGGCCTCAAAGCTTGTAGATGGTGCAACAATCGGTGGGCTCGGGAGCCTGCACTCCAGCAAGATCCCTTGCTGAGCAGCCGTGAACACGGCAACTGAGTGCGTTGCTGGACAAGTCAACTTTGAGGTTTCTAGTGGACACCCCAGTGGAGATGCCGGGTAGATGGCTGGCATGTCTGGATCTCAGGAGAATGATGGGGATGGAGATACAAATGTGGATGTCATCAGCACAGAGATAGTATTTAAAGCCAAAGGAGTATATGAGATCACCCAGAGCAGTTTTTCAAACTAAAGGTTGTGAAATCAATTTAGTAGGTCATGAGCAGCACTTAAAAAAAAAAAATGAAATAGAACAGAATGGAAAATAACAGCGTCCATGGCTCAGAGTAAGATGAAGTATAAGAACTGTTTCATGAAACTTCTGTTTCAGTTGTGTCTATGCACATAAGTGAGTGCAGTGTGTATGTAACAGGGCATTTGGTTTGACCAAAAAAAAAAGTTTAAAACCACCCACCTAGGTATTATGTGTAGGATTGATCCCTGAATCACTCCAACATTTAGAGGTTGGAAAAGAGGAAAAGCAGCCAGAACAGGAGAGTGAAGGGAAGAAACAGCTAGTGAGGAAGGAGGAAGAGCAACGTGGTTCCCCAGGGCTGAGTGTCACCCTGTGGACACCAGGTGGATTGAGGAAGGTCATGAAGTATGATCCCAAACAGGTGTAGTGCAGAAATACTTATGGGGTGGAGAGGTAAGCACACAGTGTCATGGAAGCACAGGGGAAGGCCTGTTAAGGTCTGGTGGCTTAGAGGAGAATGAAAGGGGGGGAGGGGAGAGAGATGAGGTCAGGATTTTATTTTAGACCCTGAGTTAGAGGGGATAGCTGGATATCCAGTGTATAATACCCATAGGCTGCAAACATCCCGTCATTTGCTTTTTTTTTTTAGCACCCCCTGAGTGCTGGGCCCTTTACCAGGCCTGGGACTACAGGGATGACAAAGACACTGTTCTGCCCTGGGAAGGCTTACACTCTGGAAGACAGGAGCTGCATACAATGAGATCAGAGCCACAAGGCAGAGTGTCTAACAGGTTTGGCGAGGATACTGGCAATTGTCCTTTCCAATCACTGCTCACTACCTGCCAACCCAAATCCACCAACTCCAACCAGACTGTGTACTCAATATCTGTACTTCTACCTCTTGACTTGTCCTCTGCCCCTCCCAAAAATGTTTCCCAGCTCTGAGTCACTCTTCAATGCCTGGCTCACATTTGACCTCCTCACTGAAGCCTTCAGGAAACACTCAGCTCAGCGATCTCGCCTTTCCCTGAACAGCTACAGCATTTCTTGTCCACACACACACTGTCTGGTGCCTGGTGCATGCCTTCTGCTTTATCCTTACTTTCCTACTTCCTGTGCATGCCTCCTCCCTCCAGCTAGGCGTACAAGCTGAAGGCATGTAACAAACGTGTCTGCCTTTTTCATGGCACTCTAGAAAAGCAAATTCCTGCTTCCATACTATAACACTTCCCTCCAATCCATCTTAAGTTTCAGCACTGTTATTGAAACAGATCTGTTCACCTTACATCCTAACCTCTAAAACCTTTACTAATTCCTAATCACCAGTACAACATACAGACAGCTCCATCTTGTCTTCCAGGCACAATACACAGCATTCCCTTTCCCTGCCTCCCAAACACCCTGCAGATGGAACAATGGCAACCAAAACAAAACAAAAAGAAAGATGTACAGAGACGAAATTTAAAAGGAATTCACCAAACTGTTGACAACAGTTGTCTTTAGGGGTGGGACTGCAGAGGACAGCCACCTTCTAGGAACTGATTTGATGAACATGTGAACTTTAAAACAAGAAATATATTTAAAAAGCAAAGAAATTAAATAACTGCAACTATTTTTATTGCATGTCTACACATGTGCCAGGCAATATATTACAGTCTCATTTAATCTTAACAAGTCTATGGTATAGTTATTACCCATTCTGCAGATGGGGAAACTGAGACTCCAAAAGTTTAAGTAAATCTCACAAGGTTAGCAAAAAAGAAATGCTGAGATTTAAGCCCAAGTCTAGTAAAGAATGTACCCTTGGCCTCTTGTGTACTTAGTCATGTTTCTGTGATTTCTCAGTGCCTCCAGCAAGTACCGTTTGCAATCCTTCCATTGTTCTAGCTGGTTTTCTGCCTCAATCTTAGCTTTGCTGACATATCACTCATCTTCAAGTCTAGTGTAAATCCTGCTTTCCCCCAACTTCTCCCTAGAGCACGTACCAGGGCCAGCATTATCCGAGAGTTATTTTCTCCCTTTATTTTCCCTGCAAAGCATGGAACTTTGGCCCTCCTGATGCCGTGCACATAGCAAGCATTCAAATGCTGAGTGAATTAAGCTGACAATATAAATTCTCCTTCTGACAAAAACAAAGTAACAGAAGGAGACCAAAAGTTTTCATTTGTGAGGGAAGTTAGTATCAAGAAGGTTTCTACAATCCCTCCTTCATTCCCTGCTTTGAGCCTCACATCATTATAGCTGAACACACCAGCACCTGAGGAATAAAAAATACTTAAAACCTACTATTAAAAAATATAAATAATGTAAATCAAAGGCTTCATTAAAGTGTTTTAAAGAGTTTTGAAATTGTTACCTTTTTCCAAAAGGCCCTGACCTTTGAAAGAAACTACTTTTTAAATTCAGTCCAAAGAAATAAAAAGATACTAAAAGATACTTTACATATATATAAACAGGGAGACACATGAACCAGTGAATCAGACATGTTTAAAATGCAAAAAGCTCTTTTAACACGAACCAACAACGTCTGAATTTATTAACAGAATTTGAGTCCAAATAAATGACACACTGTAAAATAAGAGCACTGCCCAGCAATCTTAGGAAATACAGGATGGGACAAACAGATTTTAACATGTCCTTGTCCTTGCACAAAGCAAAGAGAAATGCAGCCAAGCAAGGCATTAAGACCTGATTTTATTGGAGGTACAAACACCATAGGTAAACCTGTCAAATGAAACGAAAGGCAAAACTGAGTTCGATAGGTACAGTCCACTCCAGATAAAAGCTAATGGACCTTTTAACAGTTTATGGCACCCTCTCTGTATGATGCAGGCGTGGGAAGAATACTGTCTGGATGATGAACTCCTGTGGAAGAGCACAGAAGAGCTGAAAATTCTCCAAAACACTGAGCAACAATGCATCAGTTCTTGTTAAATGAATATATAAGCTAAGTGTTCCTTCTAAAGATTATTGAGCTTTCCACTTAAACAACCTAAAATAAAAACACAAAAAACCCACAAAGATTCCACACCTATAAATTAACTCAAAGGCTTGCTTCAAATATTACAAACTTTAGAACTTCAAACTAAAGAGAAAGTCACCTCTAAGTCTCCAGTAAGAGCCCACAGAATCAGCAAATTCATTTGAGGTTGGAATTTTTTAAATAAATAAAAAGGCAGATCAGTTGGAAGTATCACAATCCCTGGTTTCAAACTACACTACAAAGATATGGTAATCAAAATGGTATGGTGCTGGCACAAAAACAGACACACAGATCAGTGGAACAGAATAGACAGACCAGAAAGAAACCCATTCGTGTATGGTCATTTAATTACTACAAAGAAGGCAAAAAAAATACAATGAGGGAAAAGTCTCTTTAATAAATGGTGCTAGGAAAAGTGGATAGCTACATGCAAAAGAATGAAACTGGATCACTGCCTTACACCATACACAAAAAGGAACTCAAAATGGATTAAAGACCTGAATGTAAGACCTGAAACCTTAAAACTCCTGAAAGAAAACGCAGGCACTTAGCTTTTGGACATCAGTCTTAGCAATATTTTTTTGCTCTGTCTCTTCAGGCAAGGGCAAAATAAACAAAAATAAACTGGGACTACATTGAACTAAAAAGTGTTTGCACAGAGAAGGAAACTATCAACAAAACAAAAAGGCAACCTACTGAATAGAAGATATCTGCAAATGACATATCCAATTAGGGACAAATATCTAAAATATATAAAGAACTCATACAACTCAACACCAAAAAACCCCAAATAATCCAACTTAAAAATGGGCAAAGGAACTAAACAGACATTTTTCCAGAGAAGAATGGCCAACAGATGAAAAGATACTCAATATCAGGGAAATGGACATCAAAACCACAATGAGATATCACACCAGTCAGAATGGCTAGTATCAAAAAGACAAGAAATAATAAGTGTTGGAGAGGATATGGGGATTGGGACAGCCACTGTGGAAAACAGTATGCAGGTTCCTCAGAAAATTTAAACTAAAACTACCATATGATCCAGTAATTTCACTTCTGGGTATTTACCTGTGAAAACACTAATTCAAAAAGATCTATGCACCCCTATGTATATTGCAGCATTATTTACAATAGCCAAGACATGGAAACAACCCAGTGTCCATCTATAGATGAACTGATTACAAATATATGGTACATACATACAATGGAATATTATTCAGCCAAAAAAAAGAAAGAATGAAATTTTGCCATTCCCAACAACATGGAGGGTCCTAGAGGGTATTATGCTAAGTGAAATAAGTCAGATATAGAAAGACAAACATCATATGGTTTCACTTCTATGTGGAATCTGAAAAATAAAACAAATGAACAAACAGAAACAGTTTCATAAATAGAGGACAAACTGGTCGTTGCCAGATGGGAGGAGCATGGAAGATGGGCAAGATAAGATAGGTAAACGGGATAAAGAAGTACAAACCTCCAACTAACTATAAAATAAGTCACGGGGATGAAAAGTAGAGCACAGAGGATATAGCCAGTAATACTGTAATAGCTTTCTATGGTGACAGATGGTGACTATACTTATTGCGAACATTTCATAATGTACATAAATGTCAAATCACTGTATTGTACACCTAAAACTAATATAATATTGCATGTCAACTATACTTCAATTTTAAAAAGAGGGCAGATCACTTCAGTAGCATAAGACCTTTGTGAATGGCTTTAGCTCTGGACTGTATTTTAGGTTCTCATCTCATCTCAAAAAGGCCCAACCCCCAAAGAAAAGGCCAAGCCGCAACCCTAAAAAGGAAAGTGCCAAACACATACAACAGGCATGGAGAGATATAAGAAACTACTCCTGACAACTGTGAGATTTGAGAAGCAATAGGCATAAAACCATCCTTCAGTGTACAGATTAGAGACAAGAGCAGGAGACCGGGCACCAATCAGTACACCACCATCTCTCCCCTAATGGACGACAGCACTGACCACTGCTTTCTTACCTAGAGTTGAAAGAAATGTCTTGAAGAGGTGAAGAAAAACATTAAAAAAAAAATCATCTGGAATTTTTTTAGCAAACAAAATAAGCAAAAATACAACTTTAGCAATGCACAATTGCTTCCCCTATTAAATTTGTTCTCAAATTGACTTTCCTGGGTGATGCATTGGAATAAATACTGTATTTACAATCAGGAAACCTATATTTAAATAATTACTAGTTTTGCCAATTGTTCTGTGAATTGCACTAAGTCACTTAACACACAAGTCCCACTTTCATCACTAGCAAAAATGGAGTTAACCTACCTTGCTGCCTCACAAGAATGTTCCACAATATAAACATGTAAACTGCTAGGTAACATACAAATTGATCATTACTAGTATTATTATTCTCTCTCACTTTCCCAGGTAAAAGTTTGAACCAATGACAAAACAGGCAAAACAAGCAAAAAGGAAAAAACACTGGAAGAGGGCTTAGCTATCAATCAATCAAACCAAAGAAATATGTCAAAACAAACCCTAAAACACAAAATAACTGATAGAAAACCATTAACTGTGACAGTTAATACCTATGTAATTCTCTAAGAAAGCTCTTACACCCTAGGATCTACAGTTCATTCATAAAAATCATAGCAGGGTTAAACCATCATCAGTCCTCCTAATTTACAGTCAAAATGTCAATGGAGCATGTTCTTATTCTATAGGCAAGAGCCACAGGTCACAAGACCAATTCCTCCTCTCCCCAATGAGCAGCAGTGGCCTGCCTACTGGAGACCCACTAGGAGACAAGCTGGTTTTGAAATGCAAGAGCGTCTCTTCCTTCCCTGACCACGGCATGAAATCAGCAAACACCAATCTCAGTCACTCTGAAAGAAGCCCACGGAGAACAGGTAGCTGATGAGAAGGCATCACCACTTGCAACCCCAAATTTTGTATATAAAAGCCAAAAGGACATAAACATTTTCTGAAAAATCAGCTATTTCCAAATGTTCTAAGTTGTTACAATAATAGCTAAAACTTATCTAGTTATTACCATGAATCAGGCAATATTCTAAAAGCTTTATTTATTAACTCATTTAATCAAAACACACAGGTAAGTGCAAAAATGTTTCAATTTTTTAGACAAGATAACAGAGGCACAGGGAAGTTATTTGCTTAAGGTCACACTGCTAATAAGTGGCAGCACTGGGATTCAAAAATCAGGTGGCTGGCTTTGGAGACCACGTTCTTAGATACTGGTTCTTGGAGATCCTCCAACCCACACCACTTGGTTTACATGAGCAGCTCTGCCATCTCACTCTAGGCATCACACTGAGATGTAAACGAGACTATAATGCAGTGCCTCTCATCTTATGGTCACTTATTTCAAGGTGAATGTTAGAATGACATGAGCCCAATGAAAATAAAGTCTTTGCTGCATCCAATATGATGGACTAAATAATGTGACAAAGAACTAGATGAACTATGCAACTTTTTCAAAGTAACATGAAGCTAACAGAACAGTGAGTAATTAGCAAGTTAATATCCTAAAAAGAATGGAAATCCAAAGAGGTGAGACCTGGAGCAACTGCTGGTCTGCAGAGGTGGCCCAGAAGCCCAGCACACCCAGCCCTTCCCAGGGCTCTGCAGAGGGAGACCCTCGATAAACTGCCTCCCACCAAACCAATGGACCAAAGGCCCTAAAGGGCTACATCCTGGGAGTAAGAGCAAGGTTGAAGTAAATCAGCCTCCCCATGGATTCAGCTTCAAATCATCTGGTAAGTCCAGAAAATCTCAAACTCCCAACGGGTTAACGTGATCCTGGTTTGCTAGTGCCCACAGTCACCTGGAAAAAGCAAATGAGAATTCTCCTTGAAAAAAAGACATCTAAGGCCTCTAATTATTTCTATAAATATGTCTCAAATACCACATCCAGCACACAAACATATGAATAGACAAAACAACCATGAATAAGAACCAAAGGGACTCCAGATAATGGAATTGAAAGATGTTAAAACAACTGTATTTACTCTGTTTTAGGGGAAAAAAGCCAAGCTTGAACATCTACGTAGAGAATAGGAATCCATGAAAAGCAACAGATTTGAAAAGAAGAAAAACTAAAAAATACAATAAACCCATCCATTGAGTTCTTAATTTCAATTTAAAGCACATTAGTCAAAGAGAAATGGTTAAATTGAAGATAGGTCAAAAGAAACCACCAGAATGAAAACCAGAAAAGGATAAAAATACAGGAAAAAGGATAAATGACAAAAACATCTAACATATCCATATAACTGGAATATCAGAATGAGAAAAGAATGGGACAAAGAAATATGCAAAGAGAACTGCTGGGAATTCTCCCAAACAGGTAACAGATACCAAGCCACAGACTCAAAAAGCTTAGTGAATATAAAATCAGTCATCTCTATTATACTAGAATGTCTTCTAAAAATGACATGCATGACCTATTCTGTTAGTACAACAGCTAGTTAAGCAAATACCTATTGTGGTCCTACTAGGGACCAAACAGAGAGAATACAAACATAAAGATGTAACAAGCATGTAAGGAGCTCAAAGTCAAGCACTTAGAAGAGACGTGTGAAATCATAATAACCTAGTATACTCTCTACCTATGTGCCACCAAAAAGGAGGGGGAAAAGACAAAAGGGCAGGAAGAAATGCTAGAGAGAAGTTATTAAAAAGTAAGATGGGTTAAACTTAAAAGCAATAAAACTGGAGTGACAGGAGTGACAACAGGACACTCCAATGTTATCCAACGATCCAGGCCTAGAAGCTGTTTCCATTCCTTTCACTGTGCTACTTTAAGCACACTCACACTCACAGCTGCAAGTCCTTAGCATGAGACACTCAAAGAATCTTTTTTCATATCCCCCAAATCTACCTAGTAAGAGATTTCAAAATGATAAATCTAAATCTAAACAGCAAATACTTACTTAGCTCTAGTCATGGTGAAATGAACAAGTCTAATGATCATCTTTTCCTCTATCACTTGAGCCGACATGGAGAAGTGGGCTCGTGGAAGATTAGGCAAAGGAGAGTTCCACCAGGAACCAGCTGAGCAAAGAGCAGTCACTGGGGAGCAGAGAATACCTATAGCAGATAATCAGGAAACAAGCACATATAACACATGGAATTCTCAAGTCATATGAAAATCTTGTGAAGAGCCCAAGGATCTCTGCCTTCTGTTAAACTCAATGAACTCCCTGCTAAATGAACCCCCTCATCTAAGGAGGTCAACACAGGAAACAGCTTCTGTGGTCCTTCCCTCAGGCTTCTGTAACAGTATATCCCTATACAGGGCATCAGGCGGAAGAGGAACTGGCGTAAGGTAAGCAATAACTGCATAAAACTGCTCCCAGTTGGGAAGTCAACAAGCAAAGCAGCAGGTGATACATATCCCAACATTACCAATGAAATAAAATGAACTCTTTTGGAAGCACAGTTCTACTGAGGTTTCAGGACAGACTGTCCATCATTTGGGAGTGTTCCTGTGATTCTGTGTTTGGAATATGATCTTCAGACTAAAACACAAAGACATTATTCAATGTATAACTCTGCATGTCTCAGTTTTAGGAATACAGTGGGGTACAGTATTTTATGTGATGGACTGACTCTCAAAGCTTGGTTTCTCCAGATCTCATGGTTTTATGAGCTGTAAAGTTTTCAAAGCAATAAGGAAAAAATACAATGATTAAATAAAAAACCACGCATCAAACAAACTTCAAAATCATCCAAAATTTCTTCTATTTCTGGAATTCCGTTACTGTTCAAACTGCATACAAGTTTATTCATATCTAAACTACTGTGTCTAAACGTACTTGTTCAAATGATACCAGCAGAAAAGAAGTTCAAATTCCCAGATAATCTAAATCACATATCTGATAAGGGTCTAGTATTGAGAATAAATAAAGAACTTTTACAACTCAATACAAGAACAGCCCAATTAAAAAATAACTAAAGGACACAAGGAGACTTTTCTCCAAAGATACACAAATGGCCAAGAAGCACATGAGAAGATATTCCACATTACTAGGTAAATGAAAGTCGAAACAAGATACCACCTGATACCCACTTGGATGACTACACTTAAAAAATGGAAAATCATAAGTATTGGTTAAGATGTGGAAAAACTGGAACCCTTGTAAAATGGTGTAGCCACTTTAAAAGCCAGTTTAATAATTCCTCAAAGATCATACAGTTACCATATGACCTAGCAATTCCACACCAGGTACATATCCAAAAGAATTGAAAACAGACACAAACAGACACCTGTATGCCAATGTTCACTGCAACACTCTTTAAAATAGCCATAAAGTGGAAACAACCTTAGTGTCCAACAATGGATGAATGGATAAACAAGTTTTGGCATATACATACAATGGACTATTATTCAGCCATAAAAAGAAACGAAGCTCTGATACACACTATAATGTGGATAAACCTCAAAAACATGCTAAGTGAAAGCAGCTAGGCACAAAAAGTCCCGTATTGTATGATTCCAGCTATATGAAATAACCAAAATATGACGGAAAGCATGTTGGTAGTTGCCAGGGGTTGGGGGAAGGGAGAAAGGGAGGACCAATTTCTTAAGGAGTAAGGGGTGTCTTCTGGGGTGATGAAAATGTTTTGGGACTAGAGAGGTTGATTGCATGACTGTGTGAATGCACTAAATGCCACTGAACTGCTGAACTGTTCCCTTAAAATGTTAGTTTTGGTCAAAGGGCACAACCCTTCAGTTATAAGATGGGGAAGTTTCTCGTACAGATTTAAAGTACAACAGAGTTATTACAGTTAATAATAATGTATTATATTCAAAATTGTTAATTTTATGTTTTATGAATTTCATATCAATTAAAAAAAGAAAAAAACCAAACCCAAAGGAGGTATCTTACTCTAAAAGAATCTAGGACACCCAAATGAGAGGAATTTCATTATTTGGTCTCCCCTTTGCTTACGGTCCCTTAACTCTTGCTTACTCCCATGACTTCCAATCTCCAGCCCTGTGAACCCATCAAGTACTGACAACAAGCTGCTATATAAGTTTCAAACACTAAATTCACCATTGTTTCTTTTAATACTGACCTATTTCTCCCTTAAGATCTGAGTTGAGACTGATAACCTTTCAACATCATTATCCTAAAATATCTTTGTGATACTGTCTGCAATAGACATCCAATGCTTCATTTAATGGGGACAGAACAAGTGGTGTCTTGGCCTGAAGACTGCCTCCAGCTACATGAGGCCAGCCCTTCTGCTCACCTGCTCAGGACCTCAGTCTTGCTAAGATTGCTGTCTCTTCCCCACCACTTTTAGAACTGACCTATGTTTTCTAGCACCTCCCCTTCTCTATGGTCAAATTCTTATAATGTGTTACCACCCATCTGTTTGTGTCCCACACTTTACAGTTCAACACCCTGAGGGCAAGTACTGGGACTCACCTTAGAACTCAGGAAATCCAATTGCTGCTCCTCACCTAGTCACTTCTCCATCTGGCTTCTTGTCTTCTACTTCAGGATACTAAACTCACTAACTTCATTCTTTAACTACACCTCCCACCCTGCTTCTCTTCAAAAAGTATCCTGACCACCCAAACAAGCCTTGACCAAGGACAAGTCTTCCTTGTGCCAAAACTAAATACCATTAAATTCTGCCTTTTGCCCAGCTTTGTTCTTCTCCACTTCAAAAACTATTCAGTCTGTTACATACTCAGTGCACTGCAGAAAATATATGGGGTGTTGACATCACAATCCTTGCCCCAAAGAGGAGAGGGGAAGGCAAGAGCATGTCTAGAAGGATGTAACAAAAAGTGAAGATTAAATGTACACAAGAAACTTACTAAATGCCATGGCAGAAACACCCAGTTAGGGAATGTTAGGTTTCATGGAACAGGAAACATTTGGGAAAAGCCTTGACAGTTAAGAGATCGCCATAGATGGTGAATAGGAAAAAAGGGCAATGGACATGTGTGACAATGGGGACACAGAAGCTGCCGTGGGAGATACACACAGGCAAACTCGGAGATGGGGCTGGAAAGGCAGGACGGGAATACTGCGGGACCCTGAATAGCAGCAAGGCAAGGCGTCTACATGGACTTCAGTACACAAGAAAGAGCTGCATTTTAGAAGATTTTCTGGCAGTAGTTTGGAAGAGACTGGACCAGACACTGCAGGAGAAGAGTTACTATTCAAGAGGCTCTTACAGCAGCGCAGGCAGGCCTGCCACCATGCTGGTCCAAACCACCTCCAGTCTCTACCTCCACATAGCCTTGTCTGCTACTCAAGCAGCTCCCTGGAATCTTCTCACAGGACATCTCCTCCAACTCCCTCACTTAAATCACTAACTAAAAAGGGAACTAATTTAATAGTTTGTGCTACACAAAAGTGGTTAAGAGCAAATCTTTTTTTTTATTAAGGTATAATTGATATACATTCTTATGAAGGTTTCACAAGAAAAACAATGTGGTTACTACATTCACCCATATTATCGAGTCCCCACCCATACCCCATGCAGTCACTGTCCATCAGTGTAGTAAGATGCCACAGAGTCACTACTTGTCTTCTCTGTTAAAAGCAAATCTTATGGACTGGTATAACTGATGGTACATATTCTTTACAACAAATATGTGAGCGCCCACTGTGTGCCATGGGCTGCTCTAGGCAACAGAGATACAAAGGTGAACAAGGTACAGTTTCTACGCTATGGAGTTTACATTTTACTGAAAGAAACAGATGAAAGACAAAAATGTCAGATAAATGCTGTGAATCTAAACAGTGGGACAGAGTGTGAACATGTGTGCATGTTGGGGCTGCCTGAGCTCAGGTGGGCAGGGAAGGAAGCAGCCAGGCAGTACGCATTTCTATAGGGTACACATTTTACATTAAAAGAAAGAAAGAGGTTTTAGAGCCACATTGAGCTAGCTGGGTTCCAGCCCTGGTTCTATCACTGACCAGTTGACCTCCTGCAAATCACTTAATCTCTTTTGAATCTGTTTCTCTAGCCCCATTTACTGACAGAGAACTGAACTTACAGGCCTGTCTTAGAAGAATCAAATTTAATAAGGAATATAAAAACTGTGCACTGTGCCTGGCACTTGGTTAAAGGATCTATTAAATGTTAGCCATTAGGTCAAGTGGTTTAATATATACAAAAATTATCTTGCTGCTTTATCTAAAAACTAGACAATAATTTAATATAAGCTGTCTGAAACAAATATTTAAGAAGTCTTTGGGAGATGAACCACCTACAAACACAAACCTGGGATTATTCTGTAAAACAGTATTAAGAACAACCTTCAACTACACATAAAACAGTTTCTATTATTTAGCTCTAAAAATAAATGAGCCATGAAAAGATATGGAAGAAACTTAAATGTATAGTACTAAGTGAAAGAAGTCAATCTGAAAAGGCTACAAAGTAGCCAGCTTTAGATTCTAGCTACACCATATTCTGGAAAAGTCAAAACCACACAGACGTAAAAAGATCAGCGGTTGCCAGGGATTAGGGAGGAGTGAGGGATGAAGAGGTGGAGCAGATTTTTTTTTTGGTATCATTAATATAAAATCACATGGGCAACACTATGGTTACTAGATTCCCCCCATTATCAAGTCCCCACCACACACCCCATTACAGTCACTGTCCATCAGCGTAGTAAGATGCTATAGAGTCATTACTTGTCTTCTCTGGAGCACAGAAGATTTTTAGGGCAGTGAAATACTCTGTACCATACAATGGTGAATACATGTCATAAATTTCTCCAAAGCCATAGAATGTATAACACCAGGAGTAAGCTGTAATGTAAAGTAGGGACTGTGGTAGTAATGATGTGTCAATAGGTTCATCAATTGTAGCAAATGTACCACTTTGGTTGGAGATTCTGATAACCGTGGAGGCCAGCCACTGGTGGGGTCAGAGGATACATGGGAAATCTCTGTACCTTCCTCTTAATTTTGCTGTGAACCTAAAACTGCTCTAAAAAATAAAGCCTGTTTTTTAAAAAAACACAGAATATGCACTAAACTGTAAACAACAGTTATCTCTGGACAGTAAGACTATATGCTTCTATACTGTCTGAATTTTATACCATGAGCACACTAATTTTATAATAAAAACATTCATTTTGATAAAGATAGTTCCCCACTATGCTAACATTCTCTACATTTTTTAACATACAATTATTTCCATGTATAACTATTTTCAACAGAAGTAACTATTTTCATATGACCATTTTAACTCTAAACAAAAATACTGTAGAGTAACAGGGCTTTTTCAAATTTTTAATTTAACAGGTCAAATCTTATTCTTAAAACAAAATACGGGGCTTTCTTGTCCCCTCCTGGCATAAGCCAGGAGCTCTTTCCTCTCACTTTATTTCTAAATAAAAGCCTCTACCAAAAAAAAAAGAAAAAAAAATACATATATATTTTAATAAAACATTCATAAACTGAATCAGGTCAACAAGGAAACAATATTGGCTTATGGAATTAAACCTTTATCACTTATACATGCAAAGACAAAATTTCCCATTTTCTTATTCCCAGGTGATTTAAGTTAGGATGAAGTAAAGCAGGGAGAAACATTTGTCTGCTCCTTAGGAACCTGTATCAGTTATTAATCTAATGAAATCAGATACATGACTTCTACATGGTCAACATTGTAACTTCACATTAGCAGAGACACCTCTTCAGTTGTATTATCACTGTGTTTCTGGGGGAGATTCTCTAATGAATCACTCACTGAGGAAGTTTCTTCAGCAGAAACAGATGGACCAACCAGTATGAAATATTAAGAATACTGGTAAAAAAAGGGGGGAAGTGGAGATAATCTGCAGTTAGTTGAGAAAGGATTCCATAAATATATAATCTCAACTACTAAAATTAGAAGTCAACTCTAATTTTTTTAAATAACATTTCCAAGAATGCATGTTAGGCATATGAAAAACTGAAAGCATCAATATAAGAAATTTTACTGATGTACAAAAAGACTTCTGCTGAAATCTTTTTTTTTATCTCTCTCTGCATCAGCTTCTGTGCGTTCCTGTTCTCTGGTTTCTATTCCATCAATGGCCTCTTGCATCTTATCCATTCTGCTTATAAATCCTTCCAGAGTTTGTTTCATTTCTGCAATCTCCCTCCGGACATCTGTGATCTCCCTCCGGACTTCATCCCTTAGCTCTTGCATATATCTCTGCAGCTCTGTCAGCATGTTTATGATTTTTCTTTTGAATTCTTTTTCAGGGAGACTAGTTAGGTCTGCCTCTGCAGATCATTTCTCAGGTTTAACTATCTTGGTCTGGACCAGATTTTTTTGCCTTTTCATGGTGATTGCAGTGGCTGTAGGCAGGTTGTGGGTGTGTCAGCTGGGAGACGAAAGTCCTTTCCTGCTTGCTGGATGCCTTGCCCTTCTCCGCTGCCTGTGACGGCTACCTGCACTCCTGGAGCAGCCACCGGGTTAGTCCCCTAAGCTGCTGTGGGCGGGGTGTCCGTCAGAGCAGCGCGGAGCCCTGCGGGGAGTGGCAGGCACGCCAGGTGCACTCCTCCGTGCTAGCGGTGACTCTGCCCGGCAGCTGTGTGGCAGCAGCAGCCTTTGGGTCTGGCCTGGGCGGCTGTGCGTTGGGCTGGGATTGCGGTCGGCTCCTGGGAGCGCGCCTGCTCCCTCTGGCTCCGCTGCTGGTGCGCGCGGGGCTTTTCTGCACAGGCTTCTACCGAGCTCTGGCTTCACTGCCGCCAGTGCGTGCGAGGCGCGCCCCGGCTGTTTGGTCGTGCCGCTGCGAGCTAGCCCTGCGGCGCACGGATCTGCTCTTGGTTCCTTCTAGCGCTTCCGCCCCCGGCGCTTTGCTCCCACTCTCCAGCTACTAGGCAGGTGTGTCGGGGTCCGCACCAGTTGGAGGAACGACTGGCAGGCTGCCTAGTCCTGTGAGGGGCTTCAGAGCTGCACTGCCTCCGTTTAGGGCGCCCAGGTTTCCCTGGTACTCCCAGCTGCTGGGACAACTTCGTCTAGCTATGGGGTCTCTGTCTCTAAGACTTGCAGAAAGCACTCGCTTTTCTTTTGTCTCAGGGGCGCCGGTTGCGGGGACCTGCCCCCAGGTTTTGCTTTTCCGTTTCTCTAATATCCAGCACCCCGTGCACCTTGTGTCTGCGTTCTGGGTGCGGATTTCTAGAGCTGGTTGTTTAGCAGTCCTGGGCTTTCACTCCCTCCCCGTTCTGACTCCTTTCTTCCTGCCAGGTTTTGGGGTGGGGGAGCGTGCGGGTCCCGCCTGGCCGCGGCTTGTACCTTACCCCCTTCGTGTGATGCTGAGTTCTCGCAGATGTAGATGTATCCTGGCTGTTGTACTGCATCCACTGGTGTCTCTTTTAGGAATAGTTGTATTTATTGTATTTTCATAAATATATGTTTTGGGGAGGAGATTTCCTCTGAACTACTCACGCTGCCATCTTCCCATGATCCTGCTGAAATCTTAAAACCCAGTATTCTGATTCTGAAAATAAGTTGCAGATTTTTAAAATCCAGAAAACAGTAGACTGAGTTGGCATCCTCTTAAAGCTGAGCAAGATCAAGTTCAATAAAAACAAGCAAGTAATAAACTCATGGAACACATTAATTCAGAAAGGGATCATGAACAATGAACCAAAAAGAAAAAACAAACTGAAGCTTCCAGGGCATATTCCTTTAAGAGCTGGAAGTGAAATCCTACTTCATTTATTAATTCACACAAAAACTATTTGCTGAGCACTAACTACACGCCAGGCACTGTTCTAGATGCTGGGGATGATGGGGAACAGAGTCACTGCCCTCACATGCATGACATTCCAACAGGCAGGTTCCCAAATGGCAACTCCTGGGCTCCACTCTTTTTCTACAATCCAAACCCAAACTCTTCCCCATTCAAAGGGGTCACAAACCTATTCTGCAAGAAATATCCTCCAGTTCATTCAAATTAAACACTGTACACAGGTTAAGGGCACAGAATCTGGAGTCAAGGTACGCAAATCCAAATCCTGGCTCTGCTTTTTAGATGAGAGACCTTGGGCAAATCACTTGACCTCTCTGTTACAGTTTCCTCATCTGAAAAATGGATACAATAGCACCAGCTTATGGGATTTTTTAAAAATTAAGTGAGTTAATATTTTCCAAGTGTTTAGGACAATGCCTGACACTTATTATTTATTATGTATGTATTACTTAATTATATTACTTAGTATTTAGTATTACTTATTCAAGTTTTTGATAAAATATCCTTGCCTGTGGAGGATATGAACAGACAATTCTCCAAAGAAGAAATTCACATGAAAAGATGCTCCATATCACTAATTATCAGGGAAATGCAAATAAAAAACACAATGAGATATCACCCCACACCAGTTAGGATGGCCAGTATCAAAAAGACTAAGAACAACAAATGCTGGCGAGGATGCGGAGAAAGGGGAACCCTCCTACACTCCTGGTGGGAATGTAAGCTAGTTCAACCATTGTGGAAAGCAATATGGAGGTTCCTCAAAAAACTAAAAATAAAAATACCATTTGACCTGGGAATTCCACTCTTAGGAATTTACCCAAAGAATATAATTTCTAGATTCAAAAAGACATATGCCTCCCTATGTTTACTGCAGCACTATTTACAATAGCCAAGATATGGAAGCAACCTAAGTGTCCATCAGTAGATGAATAGATAAAGAAAATGTGGTACATATACATAATAGAATACTATTCAGCCATAAGAAAGAAACAAATCCTACCATTTGCAACAACATGGATGGAGCTGGAAGATATGCTCAGTGAAATAAGCCAGGTGGAGGAAGACAAGTACCAAATGATTTCCCTCATTTGTGGAGTATAACAACGAAGCAAAACTGAAGGACCAAAACAGTAGCAGACTCATAGAGACTCCAAGAAGGGACTAGCGGTTACCAAGGGGGAGGATGTGGGAGGGAGGGTGGGGAGGAAGGGAGGGAGAAGGGGATTGAGGGATATTATGATTGGCACACATGGTGTGGGATGGATCATGGGGAAGACAAGTAGCACAGAGAAGACAAGTAGTGACTCTGTGGCATCTTACTACACTGATGGACAGTGACTGCAATGGGGTATGGGGGGGACTCGATAATATGGGTGAATGCAGTGACCACATTGTTTTTTCATATGAAACCTTCAAAAGTGTGTATCAATAATACCTTAATAAAACAAACAAACTATATATATATATATATATATATATATATATATATATATCCTTGCCCATTTTGGAATCAAAAGTGGGGTTGATGCCAAAACTTCCTATAAATCCACGTAGACTAGAGCTTTGGCCATGGGAAATCCAGAACAGGAAGAGACAAAGATGATCAATTCATCAGCTCTTCCACTCCCTCCCACTATCACCTCTCCACACAATCAGAACAAGTCTCTCAATCACATATCACACCTCTCTTCACAGAACCTTGTTCCATTTACCAGAATCGAGCGCCCTGGCCCAGACTCAAGGCCCATCACTAAGCCATTCCCCCCTCACTCGCAGCCCACATTCCCTTCTGACTATGGCTTCCCTGTAATCTCCAGGCCCCCTAATAGCCTACACTTTGCTATGTAAGATGCCACATACCACCAGGCCTTGGATCCTGAAGGACCTTCCCCAGGAATGCTCTTCCCCTGGGATGCTCCTGCACTTGACTTTTTCTCCTATCCGTCTTTCTCGGTTCTGCTCACCTGTTCCCTCCTCTTCTCCAATATTCTTCCCACACCTTACCAGGTGTAAAGCTTCTTCCCTAGTTCTCTCCTAGCACTTTGGCTACGCCACTATTAGAGTTTTTTAGATCCTACACAGATTACATAACTGCTAGTTTTCCATGTTTGACCCTCCCACAGACAATGAACTCCAGGGAAAGGGAAGGTGCTTTATTTTTGCACTTCTTGTACCTAACATGGAATATATTTAGCAATCTTGGTTGAACTGAAATAGAAATATTCTTTTTCTTATATTTTCTCTGATGTGTCATTCCTGTGGCTTCATTTGGCACATGTCCCTTATATTTAGGGGTAGCTAACTTTCAGCACTTTTCTAGCCAATGTAGCAATATTTTAAAGCCTTTTTAAAAGGAGACATTTAATCAACAATGGAGGATGCAATGTTCTTCACTCTAACTCAAATTTCTCCTATTAAGTATGTTAGAACTTAACGCCACTTCAGCAAAAACTTCTTCAGCTAAAAGAAGATGAAATTTACTCCTGTTATGTTTATACACTAGGAAAAAACAAAACAGCACTAAATTCAATGCAATGTGTAGTTTTTTTGCTTACGCCTGTTCACTAATGTACAGGCACCTGTAAATCTGTTTAGGTTCATTTATGCTGACTGTGCACAGAGTCATATGGCCAAAATCTTGAGGACATCTTCTCCATACTTCTGGCATCAAGTAAGGATTATTGAACACAAATGAGCCTATTCCGTTGTTCTAAAATGCTCCAGGAGAAATTCTCAAGAGTTCCTCATAGGACAGGTAGTTTTCTGGCTTGTTCACCTAAACTGCTAACAGTCCACCCTATATCCTATATGCTATTCTTTTCCTTCTCGGGGATGAGGAACAGTCAGCTGCTACTCTTTAACATACCCTAAGCCCTCATTAACTCATTGTTTAGAATGCTTATCAGGCTGCATTAACTCAGTTCTTTGGTTGTTACTGTCTGAAAAATGTCCCCATTCTACAACCATTTTAGTTACTCTTGGGAACTCTTTGCAAGTTTTCTACAACAAATCCAAATTTAGCATTACTTCAATACTTACCATGTGAAGGGGACATAAAGAAGTAAAGATGGGCAAAGCATGGTGGCCATCTAAGAATATACAATCTTGTGGTAAAAAAGACACATTCTATATTAACTGTAACATATGAGTAAGGAAAGAGGAGGAAGATGGGCATTGCAGAGCAGAGGCTCAGAGGTTAAGCTGGCGGTATGCTCACTCTTAATGCACTGACAGGCCAGATGCTGGGGCTATGAAATAAAAACACAACACAGCCTTGACTGCAAGGACCTAGAGCCTAGTGCAGTGGTGCTGGAAAATATTTTTCAGTTTTTCCGGCAAAAAATATTACATAGATACCCAAAAAGTAAGAGACGGATGATGAGAGTAGCTCCGGCTGGAGTTGAGAAGGGGATGACTCTCAACCCTTCAACTCCAGCCAAGCCACCCGGGCCCCAGATGCCTCTGCAGACCTGGGGCAGCCCAGCTCCAGGGAGTAACAGTGTCCCCAACTTACCATGCTGTTTTGATACAACACCTACAACGCTGCCACCTACCTGACACAGTGATTGCCACATGAGTACTGGTTAAATAAAATAAGACAGCTCCAGAATAATTCACAAGGCACTGGGTCTAGTGAATGGGGACAGCAGAGGCACATGGGAAGCAGTGGGATCACCAGATACAAGGCAGGAAAATCTGAGTCCAAATCATTGGAATCGAAACTATACAAAGAATTGCCGAGGTCTGACCAGTCTCTCCAAAACCCCAGGAGAGAGAAAGCTCACCTTAACCACTGTCTACCTTCTCCACAACTCTTCTTCTTTAGTCGGCTCTGTTGCCACAGCGGGGTCCTCAAACCCATCCTGTTCTTCAAGCTTCCAGCTGTCTCCACCTTGCTCTCGTCCCTCAGCAGGGCACCTTCACGGAGTACACGGAGAAGCTGCCTTACCTTCCAGGTTCTTGCCCTTGTTTCCCACCTCGGCACCTCTGCTTTCCCCTGGGAGCGGGTGTTTTACCACCAAAACCCACCACTGGTCACATGGGGCACTGAGTTCTCCAGGGAGACCCTCAGTCCAGTCCTCTGCTGCATCAACACTACCCTGTGCTGGACTCCTTCCCACCTCGATTTACATAGGCTCAAGGTTCTCCTCTACTTGGAAAAATGTCTTCTCTTGAACCAGATTCATCCTGCAGCTATTTTTTACATTCCTTTACCAGACAAACTTTAGGAAGCTTTAACTTTGAACTTTGTCTCCACTCCTTCACCTCACTTTCTTCTGCATATGCAACAGTTTGGCTTTAGATGCCCCCTCCCTCCAATATTTCTCAGTAATCTTGGTAGCCTCATGTCTTGCTCTTTGGGTTTTCCTCCCAACCTGTCTAGTTGCATCCTCTCTGCTCTTTAAATGCTACCCTGCCCCTTTAAATGTTTAAATTCCCCAGAATTCTGTCCTCACCCTTTGAGCACTTGTCATTATTGGCAACAATAACATAACCGGGGGAGAGGGGTGTCTAAAGCTACAAAACCTTCTAGGGACTGAGCTCTGAGAAAGTCCTTGTTACCAGCAGTAGAGGCCCATCACTCAGGCGGGAGAGAAGGAAGGAACCACTTCTCCACATACCCTCACTGCTTGTTCACCAGAAGAGCAAGCTCACCTACTCCTAGGCTGGAACATACACAGTAACCTCCAAGTCTTAGTCTACAGCCCAGCTGCACCTCTAAATGTCAGTTCTGTCCTCAAACATGATGCCTTCCTTACAAGCACCTCAAACTTAAGTCCACTTTATATTCCACCCCAATCTTCTCTCTCTCCACTCTTTTCTATTTCAGTGAAGAGCACCTCTATCACCCTGTTTCCAAGCCAGAAGCTTTGAGACTCTTTGGCTCCTCCTTCTCCCTCATGAGTCTACCCCCTAAACTATTCTCATCCACCACCACAATCCTCAATTCCTTCACTGAGTCCATACATATGGACCACTATGTGCCAAATAAACACTTCTGCAGACATGAAGTATACAACAGTGAACAAGTCAAGCTTAATCGTAGAGAGAGACAGGTAGACAAATAAGTAAAAGGATGAGATACTTTCAGATGGTGATAAAAGGTATGCATAAAAAAGCAGGGTGATATGAGGGGACACTACTGCAGATAGGGAGGGTCAGAGAAAACCTCTCAGAGAAGGAGCACTTAACTGGAATATGAAGGACAAACAGAAACAAGTCTCACACAGATTTGGGAGGGGAAGTGCTCCAGGCAGAGGGAGGAGCAAGTGTAAAGGCCCTAAGGTAGAAATGAGCTCTAGGTGTTCAAGGGACAGGGGGAAGGCACGCGAGGCAAAAGGGTAGGGAGCAAGAAGGCCAGGACAGATGGGCTGAGGGAGGCAGGGGTCAGACAGGCTCTTGTTGGCCACTGTGAAAGAACTGGAAAGCTACTGTAAGAAAACTGACATAATACAATTTGAATTTTTAAAGACAATTTTAGCTGATAAGTGGAAAAAATGTTTTGGGAGGAGAGCAAAAATGGGGGTTGGAGCACCAGTCAGGAAGCTAATAATGCAGCAATCCAGAAAAGAGGGTACAGTGCTCAAGATGGGAGGGAACCAATTCATGATATATGTTGGACATAAAGTAAGCAGAACTTGCTGTGAGATTAAATGTTGAGTGCAGGGGAAAAAGAAATCTAGGACAATTCCTAGGTTGTTTTTAGGTATGATTTACATACAGTAAAATTACATATAGCACACGATTTAAGCAGATTTGATGCATGCCTATCAAGACTGAACATTTCCATTACTCTAGAAAGTTCTCTCTTGTCCGCCCCCTGCCCCCCCCGTCAATCCACTTCTACCCAAGAAGTAACCATTGATCTGATTTCTAGTTATCATAGACTAGTTTTGTCTATTCTAGAGTGTCTCATTATGCATGAGATTCATTCTTATTACGTTATCAGTAGCTGGTTCCCTTTTATTCCTGAGGGGTCTGTGTGAATCTATGAGTTTATCCATTCTCCTGATTAACATTTGGACTGTTTCTAGTTTTTGTCTATCATGAATAAAGTTGCTATGAACATCCTTGTACAAGGCATATTTGTGTACATACATTTTCATTTCTCTTGGATAAATACCTCGAAATAGAACTGCTGGGTCACAGAATAGACATACATTCAACTTTCTAGGAAATTTCCGAACAGTTTTCCAAAGTGGTGGCATCATTTTATACTCTGAAAGCAGTACAGCTGAGTTCTGGCTGCCTGACTCCTAGGCATTCTAACTGAGTAACTCCATCTATGTCACAAACTCACATTCTTTCAACTCTTCACATATTTCTTTCTGCATCTTTATTTTAGACCTTTGTAGATGTACTCTCAAGAACACATTTCCTTTCCCCATCCCCTCTGAGGCCTGTCCAATTCTATTTTTTCATTCAACAAACATCCTGAAGGAATGAAAAAGGGCTGGTCTGGCCAGCATGTTCTGGGCAGAGGAAGTAGCATATAAAGAAGACCTTGAAGTGGGAAAGAGCTTGGTGCCTTCAGGAAATTTGAGAGAAAAGTGCATGTGGCTGGAGGATGGCAAGCAAAAGCAGCAAGGGCCAGGGTATTCCCTTATGAGAAATGGGAAGCAATGTGGATTTTCTGGTAAGTGCCACAAGAAACCACTGAAAGATTTTAAATGGAGCAGAGACAGGTGATTCTTGGCTGCTCTGCGCAAAGTGAAATAGAGACGGGGGCAGAAATGGGGAAGCCATAAAGACAAATACTGTATTTGTAAAAATATTACTTTTTTAAAAAAAATAAATGAACAAACAAAACAGAAAGTGACTCATAAACACAAAGAACAAACTGTTGGTTGCCATGGAGGGGGGAGGAAGGACAATTTTTAAAAAAAGGAAGAAATGGGGAGGCCATGTCTAATACATAGCACAATGTGGAATGTTTATTTAATGGACAATGATCACTCATCAAGCGTCACCTACAGGTGGTATCCTCCTCTATGCTTTCCTGTTTTACTACCTTCACCCCAGGCCCTGAGCAACATATAGCTCCATTTCACAGATGAGGAAACTATGGCTTTGGCAAAATGCCCAAGGTCACTGCTCCTAAGTGATGAAGCCAGATTGAGGCCACACATAAAGTGCCCATCATATGGACTTTCTACAGCAAGAGTACCCTCTCACATTACTGTCAAAGGGATACAAAATCTGCTCCCAATAACTGGCCCACCAGAGCACTAACTCAGTAAAACAGTCCCTTCAAGAATCCCTCCTCTTGTCAGACACAGTGAACAATCTCCAGACTTCACATTTGGGACATGCTTCACATTTGGGACACTTCTAAATATAGAAATGAAATCTTCCCTGAAACTGAGGTCTGGAGGTGAAAAAACTTAATTAGGACTGCTAGGACCTTAACTCTGTTGAATGACAGAACTCAATTCTAGCCACTTATCAGAAATTCCCCCCCTACATCTAAAGGGCCTTATTCACAACTAATGCTGAATGTGGCAAAGAGCTTCTCCATGTTATCCATTCTGGACCAGGATGGTGTTATGCCTCAATGGGGCCTAAGAAACCAAAACTACGTATCTTTGTGGAAAATGACAGGGGTAAAATTCTCTCTGTCCATACTCTGCTTTCAAGACTGATGTGCTTGCTGTCTTTGCCCCTGACTTCTTAAGACTGGAACTACACAGGCTTTTTCTTAACTGAGTACATTAGCACCCAGAAGCTTCCTTTCTTTTTCAACTTAGGAGCAACTGTTAACTATCAATTCTAATGGGAGCATGGGCTCTGGTGGAATGAATACCAGCCTACCTGGCAAAGAACAGGGTCCAAGCCTCTCTCAGTGTAAATCCGCATAATTTGGGCCAGTCACTACCTTCTCAGCATCTTTTCTGAGCTGTAAAGTCAAAGAACTAAACTAGACAATTTTTTAGGTTTCTTTCAATTCTCTACTTAATTCTATAACCAGAGAATAGAAAAAGTGGGTAAAGAGCGCGTAAGATACCAGCTGGTTGGGAGGATGAGCCTTCCAGGCTTTCGTTAAATTAACAAAGCCTGGCTGAGCTGCACTGTTTCCTCCACGCCAGAGCCCCCAGTCTGAGCTATCCTTGCTTCCCTCAACAGCCCCCACACCCAAATTCCACTCAGTCACTTTTGGGATCCTCAATTTGAAGCAATACCTAGCAAAGTGCTCTGCAAATGTCACTAATATTTGCTGGCTTCATTAGAAGCTTCAACAGAGTATGATGATTATAAATTACAATACCCTAATTCAACTCCCCAACAAAGAAACATAAACACAACTAAAGCATGTTTCTAATAATGCCCAGCACTCACCAGTATTATAACACACCGCTACATTTTTTATCAAAACAATTGCAAAAGAGCAGACAACATTCCTCTTTCTTATCCTTTACCAGGTACCACTAATGATCCCTCTTAAGCTCTTTTGAGTCAGGTCCCCAGTCACAAGACATAAAGATAAAAACAGAGGGAAGAATTCAGCCAGCCCACTTCTATTCTTTTGTATTCACTTCTTAAGATGCTCAGGGTTAAATTGTTTACTTTGTTTAATGCCATTCTCATCCATCCCACAGATCACGTTTGACTACTGTGCTAGCAGAAAAGGCTTCAGAAGAGGGAACATCTTCAGGAGAACCATAGCATCCCCTAGGATACTATCATATTGGCTTTTTATTCTCTTCATAGCTACTATCACCACCTGACAATCTTATTTACTTACTGTTTACAGTCCATTCCCAAAGCAGGTTCCTTTCTCACCACTGCATCTCCTATGCTTAGAATAGCACCTATAAATATTTGTTAATGAATTAGAACAGACACACAGAGGCCCTTAATCCATGTTCAGGAATGTGATGCTCAAATATGGAAACCACCTTCCAATTAGGCTGCTATTCAAGTGTTTCAATGAACTCCCACCCTTTACTATAGGACAGCTTACATGTAGATACTGCAATAAGGATATTCTCCCCTGTAGCTAATGTTTTCTCCCTCTCAACTCCCCACAATGAAGCATCAAATAGCAAGCCACAGATATACCAATAAGTCACTTCATAGTTCATCTTCCTGCTGGGTCATGCACATTACCTACAAAGCAAACAGCTCTAAAGCAGGAAGTACTGATTGCCTTTGTCGCCATGAGAACCTCTTCACCCACACCGCACGGACCATAGGTATTAAGAGGGCTTTCAACAGCCTAATAATAAAAAACTATCCAGTCTAAGTGCAATGTGACCAAATCATGCTCTACAAAAACCTTGATCTCATTATATTTCAAATGTATAATTTTGACGTACAGTTTTACTCCAACATAAATAGGGTATTGTTTTATTTTGTTACTTTTACCTCCACAATAAGAAAAAATTAAGGCAGCAGTCAGAAGGCTGAGACAAATCTAATGAACAGGAAGAACCTTAAACATAAGCCCCTGTGAGAAAGGCATAGTAGGGACTGTCTTTTGTAAATGTATCTTTTGAGTCTCATCTGGTCAAACTGAGAGTAGACACCAGATATGTGATTCCCATACACTGTAAATCCAGTAAGTGGAAGAGAGACAGCCTTCACGTATTCTATCACTCCTTGTGCTGATAAAAGAAGTTTTTAGCTCAAGATAGAATGGTAGAATTAGATATGAAAAAGAAGCTTTTTAGATTTAATCTCAGTGTACTGGGAAAACTAGCAAAAATACATATATGGGGAATGTAAAAGTTTAGAAAGCTCCCAGGGGTCACTAAACCATATGACAAGAGTCACAAAAACCACACTTTCCAGTATTTTGCCCAAGTCCAGATTTCAAGTTCATTACAACTTGGAAAAAAACAAAAAAATACAGGGCACAGCAACAAATATGGATTCCAAGGCCAATCTATCATTAGTTGATCTGTGCCTCGAGCAGACAGTGAGCTATATATAAATGGTCCTAGTAAAGGCTTTGGAGCCAAGGGGAAGACAGTCACATCCGAGCCCTGACCCTTACTGTATCTGTGACCTCTCAGGGAGCAGAGATGATTTACCTCTCACATCTGCTAGGTGGATTTTGTAAGAAAAGTTAAAATACCTTGGGCAGCATACTGAATTTTTTTTTTTAACAAATGTTAGCATCTTTTCCTATCTATATGACAAGAAGATTGAACTCAACAGGAGTCTACTTCTAATTTCTTGGTTTAAATAGGTATGATTTCTACATTCCACTCTATTTTATAAAGTTAAAAAAATGGCATACCACTAAAAGGTTATGGAATGTAAAACCATGTCTCCTGACATCTTACCACCTTGGCAACCTTCACTCACATACATACACACAAATTACCTCTACAGCATAAGAATTTTATAATTTTTTCCTCTTAAGTTATACACAAGTGTAAACAGATGTGTGATAACTGCTTTAGAAGTAATTAGGGTCCTTTAATCTCACATTAAACAAAAGGTCATAATTCAAATATCAGCACAGAAAAAGTGCTTATTTGGGGATATTCCCAATAATTAATCTGCATAACCAAAGACGTGTCTACCTAATGTCATAGGCCTGATGTTAACATACAAGAAAAACTCTACCAATCCGCCTCCAAAGTCAACATTATAAGCACCCCTCCCAATGCTGAGACTCTTTCTGAAACTGTTTATACAGACTGAATAAAAACGTAAACTAAGAAAGACATGTTACATTACATTACACACATGTCCTTCAAGCATCACAGTACATATAGAATTTTAGACAAGACCAACTTCTGAGTCTGGTCTAGAAGGACTCAAAAGCATGGCCTAAGGGCCACCACACACCATAAGAAACTAACTGGGGTTCTTTACCATCTGAGAGAAGCATCAGGCTACCATTAAGGAATAAATTGAGGATGCAAATAATTAGTGCACCCTGAGGTGGTGATTAATCCCACTAGCATACCATTTCCCAGAAGGTATTTTGGAATTCCACTTTATCCCTACTCTGAGAATACCGAAGCTGGAAATTTCAAAAACTAGCCAAAAACCAAATATCTCCTGAAAGAACTTTAAATACAATCACTCCACAATGCCCTGTATAAGAAAGATCTTGTAACTCCTTGGAGCCAGCTAATAATACACACAGACCCAAACACACTTACGTTACGTTATCCACGGTTCCAAGTAGTCAAATGCTCTCTGAAACTTTTTTCCTTATAACTTCTTGAACAGACAAAAAAATACAAGGTACATTTAGCATAAGCTAGAATATGCTTTCTGAGAAGCACTGAACAGCATCTGGGATTTCAGGAAAAACTGTACCCTGACCAAGTTTTATGCTCTGCGGCAGGAAGAGACTGGAAACGAAAAGTGAGACAGACTTTTAAAAGCCAGGTAAGGTATAGCATGCATTTCTCAGGTAGGTCGCCTATGGCTAAAACAAAAGCATCAAATAGGAGAGACAAAAACAAAAGTATCCTAACCTAGTTTATTTGGTGGAAAAGCTGTTAGTAGATTCCTGGTCTCCCAGATAGGAGTTCAGAACAGTTGCCCAATCCACTGAGCTGCCACCCCATGTAAAATTTTTTATAAAACTCTTCACTGAAGCTGTTGACATAAGGGTCCAATTATCATTCAAAGATCTGCGTGTTAGATAACAGCTCGAAAATTCCATCCATTTTACAGCAGTTACCAGAGTCATCTAATCTTCAAGGGTTGGGGGGAAGCAAAGAGGGAATGGGTGAGGGAAAAAAACCCTAATTTTTATCTGTTCCCTAAGGGCAAACTGAAGGATTGCATACAGACAGGCAGCGCTAGTATCCACAACCACAAAAACAGACAATAATCCCCACCCACAGGCCGAGGAAGGCGGCCGCTCCCCGGCACCGCCTCCCCCCGCCAATTCCACTCCCACCCCAGCGCACAGGAGACATTCCACCTCCCGCCGCTGCCAGAGCGGGCTAGGCGGGATCGGCCACTCTCCTCCGACCACTACTTTCCCCCCAAAAAGGGACGGGAAGCTTAGAGCCTCAGACCCCTCAAACGAACGCTCGCCCGCCCACGGGGGCCACCGGATCAACAGCCCGCCCTGCTCACTGCTGCTGGGGAAGGGGGAGAAAACCCCACGCAGGAAGTGTGTCCCGCGCTCCCCTCCCCGCCCCCCACGCCGGGACCCCGCGCCCTGCCGGCAGATACCTGTCCTCCTCCCCCAACAGACGATTAGTAGCTGCGTCCACATGGCTTCAGGTGTTCACATGGCAAAAAACGGGCCCTCGTCCCTCCGGCGGCAGGGGCGCACTCCGACTCCCGGACACCCAAAGCTGCCCAAAGTCCGGCCCTCGGCCCGCCGGCTTCGCCCCCCGCCCGCAGCTGAGGGGCGAGTGCTGCCGGACTCCCGGGGCTACCACAGGTCCCGGAACGGGCGGCACTGACCCTGCCGACCCTCGGGCACCAGCCGCTCACACCAGAAGCCGCGACCAGCAGGTATCTTCCCCCAGCACCTTCAGGTTAGGGCCGCTGCCCAGCCCTGCCGGACCGAGACCTCTCCTTAAGGAGACCAGGCCGCTCCTCCCTGCACCCCCGGGCCGGGCAGGGGCATTCCCCTCAGCACCCCAGCTCCGGCCTTGGAGCCCGGGAGCTCAGCACTCCCAGGTGGGGCCGGGGAGGACCTCTGCCCCGGTCTACGAGGCCGGCCACCCCGGCCTGGCCCCAGCCCCCTGGCCCTCCCCCTCAGGCCCCGGCGGCAGTTACCTGCGGGAGCCCCCTGCCCGGTCCCTCGGCCTCGGCCGGGGGCGGGAGGGGAGGGAGCGGCGGCGGCGGGCGGCGCTGCTCGGGGTGGGGGTGGGGGAGCCTCCAGCTCGGGCTCCTGGGCAGGCCGGGGCCGCGGCCCCTAGAGGCTCGCTCCGGCCCGCGCGCTCGCTCCCCGGTCGGGCGCGCCTCAGGGCAGGCTCCCCCGGCAGAGGCCGCGGCCGCCTCGCAGGGGCCGAAAGCGGCTCAGCTCGGGGTTTTTTCTCTCCATTCTCCCAACACACAGGAAATAACAGAGCGTCAGGTGACAGAGCACAGCCAATGGGGAGGCTCCGGGCCGCGGCGCGCGGGCGGGCGCACGGCGGGGGCGGGGCCGGCGGGCGCGCGCGTGCCCACCCGCGTGTGGTGGCGCCGTGGCCTATGAGCGCCGGGCCGGGGTGCAGAGATCCCCCGGCCCCCGGCCGGGGTCGCGTGGAGTTCCCCTCAGTAGCTGCCGGGGCCAGCGCGCGCGTCGCGCCGCCCGCCCAGTGCCATCTTGGCCCGCGGCTCCGGGCCGTCCTGGGAGTGGCCGCGAGCCAACTTTCTGGGGAGTTGGTGGCCCGGAATCTCTCCCTGGGATTTCTGGAGTTCCCTGGAGCCTCCAACGCCAGAATCGTGCCTCTGGCTGCCTGGGGAGTCCGCGGGCGAGGCTCCGGCCTCCTGCTGGTAACCTGCTGAGTGGCACAGGGCAAGAAGGCAGCTCCTGTCCGCCTAGCGCTCTCCGGGGTCGGCAGGCCTCGTTGCCTTGCCGTCTCCAACCCCCTTGGCGTCGCGCGGCCTTGGAATGAATGACTTGGGCCCTCTGGGAGCCTCAGTTTCCTTCTCAATAAAAGCGAGGCTGGGGAAGGTCCACCAACCTGCGTATCAAATAGATGCTCACCAAATGCCAGTTGCCTTCACCGCAGGCACCATAGAAAAGCTGCAATGCCTGGCTTGCTGCACCCAGAGTCCAGAACTAATTTGGAGGGAAGGTGGAGGATTGTGGTGCCGAGGCCCCAGGCCATTCCCAGCCTTCCTTTGCAAACCACATGTATGTTGTATGGAGCAAAGGAATGGCTTTTGACTTTTTTTTTTTTTCTTAAGAAAATCTCAGTTGTAGAACCACCACTGAGATGTTTGTGCCCTGTGACTCACTGCTATCAAAAGTGTGGCCTGTGAGGGTAGGATGTGTTTGGAGTGTTTGTGATCCTGCCTCTGGCTTACCTAGGGACCTGGCCAAATTCTCTCCCACTCTGGGCCTCAGTTTTCCACTAATACAATGAGGAGGAGAGTTTGGACTAGATGTCCCTAATATTGGCTAAAATTGCTGATTCTAAATTAGGCCCCCCCCCAACCTGCCCCAGATGTTAGGCAAGTACACTACACGACTTTCTTTTCTGAAGCAACTCAACTTGAAAGTAAATTGGAACTGGAAGAGTGCTTTGGGCAGCAGGTGGAGGCTGAAAGGAACCAGGTGTGGCCTTTAGTATATTGGAGGTACACTGCTTTCCAGGGCTTAACTCTTACCTTTTCACCTCTCACCCTATCTAGCGCACTTTGCCCTGCCTCAGGCCACCCAAGGATGTGTCCTGGCTGTGGCGACACCTGCCCCTAGTAAAGGGATCTGGGCAAGGCCTAAGTTGGTTCTGGCACCTCAGGAGGATATGGCTGGGGAAGGCAGTGATTTCTCCAGGCTTCTACCTAATCTCACGAAGTGGGGGCTGGCTCCAATGTGGGTCAGGGCTATTCTTGGAAACTTGATTCCCCAACACCTCCCTCATGCCAGGCAGGGTGCCGGGCTCTTCCGGGGCAGAGCTGAACTGGCAGCCAGGCCCTGCCCCCTAGCGTTTCCATTGTTCTGTGAGTTTCATTTTCAAATCCTTGGCACTAAGACTTTGGAAAGACCAGTGTTGGCTTCTGCTTGGGTCAGGTCTGCAGAGGGAAAGTTTGGGGTACTCTCCGCACAGACCCATGTTTTCTGGACAAATATGGAAGGAAGCAGGGGAGCATCCTGAACACTAGTTGTTGGGTGCCCCCTCAATTTCTTAAAAGAACTCATGGAGAAAAAGGAAGACTTCTTATAGTTTCCTGCACCATAATTCCTCCCTTCATTTCCCCTCTTCCACAGTCACTCTGGTCTCAGAGTGGGGGACTGGAACATGAAGTGGATGGCGACAACCTGTGCGGAGCCTCATTCAAAAGGGAAAGCATACAGATAATTGGAATCCAATTTGTTCTTGTTTGCTCCTGCCTCCTGTTCTAGAACTGACCCTACAGCTCCCTCCTACCCCTTCGACCCTGCTGGAAACTTCCCCTATCCTAGGGCCAGGCCAGCCTGGATCTCTTCATCTCTGGCAGCCTGTCACTTTTTCTTTTTGGTATCATTCAGAAAAGAACATGTGTGGGTATTATGGCCAACAGACAGATTTGGGTTACTCTTGGGCTCTGTGGCCTTGGATAAGTCATTGCACGTCTCCGAACCTTGGTTTCCTCAGCTATAAAGCGACCTATCAATAAGGTATTATGGGACTCTTTTAAAGAGATCTACATAAAGAATTCAGTACAGAACTGTACACAAACTAACAACAGCTACACTTGTATGATGGGGACACAATGAAAAGCGAGCAGACTGAGCTGCCCAAGATCCCACAGCGGCGAGAGTGCCATAACTGGGAGCCCCCTTCTCTTTGATTGCATAACATCTTCTGTTCTCTTCTTGTCTCATCTGTGAGAATCCTGTTTTTTCCACCACACTTTAGGGAGGGGACAGTAGGCTCATTTTTTTCTCTCTCTCCTAAGCCAGTCTACGCGAAAAATACTTATTGAACTGAATCAGTGGTTTCAATTTCAGAAGCAAAATTAATCCTTTCCCTCCTCCTCCGGCTCAGAGATGGCTTTTGGAAACCCTGTGTCACTCCCTTTATTACAAGCTCCTCTGCCCTCCTCCAGGCGCCTGGGCCACTCCGGGATTACAAATGGAGCCTTCTGCCTCTAGGTCACTGGTTCTGCTACCATCTGTCAGCACGGATTGATTGAGGAGACTGGCCCTGCTCAGCAGATCAGTGACTTGTGCGAAGTGAGCTGGGGCATCAGTGCCTTCGGCAGCAGGCGGATGGCCTTCTTCTCACTCACTGGCTCTCCTGAGCACGCATAAGGCCCTCACCTTTATCCTTCAACTGGGCCCCAGCTTTCCTTGCTCTCGGGAGGGCCTCCTACTAACTCTGGAACACCAAGAGTGAGGCCTGCAGTTCCTGCTCACAGTCCTCCAGGAAACAGCTCACAAAAGCATCTGGGTAAGAGACCAGGGAGCCCCCCAGAGCATCCTGTGGAACCTGTCCCAAGCCAGGCAAACCCAAGACAGCACAAACAGATCCCTCATGGGCATGCCTTCCTGCTGCACAGGGCACCTGCTGGGAGCCCTGACAGGGGGAGCACAGGGGCTCTGAGTAAGTCCCTCTGGGGAAAGGCAGGCAGGCTCTAAGACTAAAGGGGTTGGGGAGGTACAGAGGGCCAGGGGATTCCAAGACTTAGCAGTGTGGAGACAACCACTCGCTGTTCCCAGGAGGGCAGTGCCCAATGCAAGGCTAGGGGAATGGGAGGTTTTGGAGGTGGGATCCTGCAGGGCCCTGTATCTGTGACACTTGGCATGAATTTGTCTCACAGGATCTCACAGTGCTCTGCTCTGGTGGTTTGCCCCTCAACCCTGCCCTTCACCCCATTCCTCCAGGATGGAAGGTGTGGCTCCCTCCTCAGCTCCCACTGGTCACATGTGGCTGTATGTGACTGTGTCTATCTCTCCCACAGAACTTTGAGCATTTACAAAACAGAGATACCTCTGCTTTCCTTGGGTCTTCTGCATCCTATGCAGGGTAAGGCGCCTTCTCCATAAAAATGACAATGTTAACAGTGACAATACAGCCCAGAGAAAGCCAAGCTTACTGTGAACAGGCTCTGTGGGTTTGCAACAACCCAATGAGGCTAGCACTGTTATCACCCCCACTTTACAGATGGGGCCACTAAGGCATTTAAGTACCTTGCCCCAAGTCACACAGCTTGGAAGAGGCCATGCTGGGATTTGAACTTGGATCTTTTGAGGTTGCATTCTTTAACCACCAAGCTTCCCAGCCCTCATTTAACACTGGAAAGATGGAAGGGTGCCCACAGTTGGTGGGTGTCAAAGTCTGCATGTGGATTGGGAAAGAGACATGAGGACAGCAGGGTCAGCACCAGCCTCTCCCAACAAGTAACACATGAAGCCTAGAGGCTGGGCAGTTTGCAGGCACTGGGACTTTCAGACCCCATGCCTGGAAGGCTGGACTGCCTGAGTGGCAGATGCCCTCTGTCAGCTGCTGTGTCAGTGCACTCTTCCCACAGGTGAGCTGAAAGAGACCAGAGCAAACGCAGCTGAGCCCCTGGATTCCCCTGCAACCTGGGCACCTGGGTGGTCACCCCTCATCCCACTGGGCACTCCTGCTCCTAAGGGCTCCACTCTCCCTGCGCAGCCCCTAGAGTGGTGGCCCAAGCAGGTCTCTAAGCAGGGGGCCCAGCCTGCTCCCACTGTGTCTGTCCTTCAGCCATCACTCAGTGGCTCCGAGTGTGTGTTTTCATCTGGAAATTGGAATGGGTGGGAGGAGGGGCTGAGTGACCTGCCTGCCTTCAAGTCCCTTACCTGGATGACCCCATTCATTCCTCCCATCAACCTTAATGAGATAGGGATTGTCGTCTTCATTGTGCAGAGAAGGAAACCTACACAGAGAAGTTAAGAGACTTGCCCAAGATCACACAGCTGCTATCAAGCGGCGGAGTTTGGATTCCAATTCAGTGTTCTGGTTCCAGAGCCCCCACTGAGTGAGTCACATCATTACAAAGTGTTAATGTAAGAATAAATTATCTAACAGTAGTGGTGACAAACACATGTTCTGAGTGCTTTGCCTGCATTAACTGGGAGCCCCCTTCTCTTTGATTGCCCTATGAGGTGGATACTATCATTACTTCATTTTGCAGGTGGGGAAACTGAGGCACAGAGCAGCTTGGAAGGGCAGAGGTGGAACCTAAACCCAGGCCAGTCAGGCTGCAGAACCTCCCCATGCTTTATCATGAGAGGACAGTAGGGAGGTTTCTTTCCATTGGGATTACTTCTGGTTGAAAGCACAAGACTTTTAGCCCCATGACTGCCGGGCTCTGCAGGCAGGCAGTGCTGCATGCTGAGGCATGCTGGGAAAAGACTTTGTTCTATCCTGTTTTGTTGACATGCCCTTCATTTTACGTCTGAAACCCAAGCTTCCTGCAAAGAATTCAAACCATGGAGAAAAATTCGGCTGTAATACAGCCGCTACTTTCTGAGCCTCCCTGTGCTTGGTGTTCCCTGTGCCTGGGGCTCCTTGTGTGTCCTCCCACTTAACCTTCACAAGGCCCTGCAGCCCCCACTTCACAGCTGACAACACAGGAGCCTGGAGTTGCTAACAAGATGTCCAAAGGCACACAACTGCTAAGTGGTAGGTCTGGACTTTTCCCCAGGTCCTTCTTGGGAATCCTGGCTCCTCTGACTGTACCAGCTGCACCCCACGGGAGGTAGGCACTCATCTTCTGCCACAGTCTCATGTCTCAGTGCCACAGCCTAGGCCCCTGGGTGCAGGTCTGCACCCACAAGTGTAACAGGTGCAAGGGTAAGGAGTTGGATGCCACCTTCATGAAGGGGAAGCTGAGAAATGCCAACATCGATGCTCCCCCTGCTCCCTCTCTCCCTCTGGTGATTCGGGAACGGCTGCCCTGACACCCAGGTGATTGTCTTCTGGAAGCAGACATGCCATGGAGGTTCCTGTCACCACCCACATCTCCCTTTGGGCTCTTGAGGACAACTGCCCATGTACACAGGATCCAGGGGAACAAAGCAGCAGAATTTACAGATTCTCCATCTCCAACTCCCAACCAGTCCTCTTGGGGGCAGCCTCTTGCCCCGGCACCCCCATCCCTGTAGCAGACCCATCTGTTACCCAGAGCTGGCCTGACCAGGCTCCCACTGGCTCAGAGGCTTTCAGTGGTCCCAGGTGGCTTCGGAATGCCAGCTGATTCTCATCCACCTGGACCACAAAGCCCTTGTCTGGCCCAGCTCACCTCTCCAACCTTCTCTCCCGTGGCCCATTCTGCCTCTTTGCCATACCAAACGAGCTGTCTTCCCGCCATGTGCCTGTCTGCTCCCTGAAGTAGGAAGTGGGATCCCTCCTCCCTGCAGATTGAAATCAAACCCTCTTTCAAGTCTCACTCAAATGCCACCACCTCCAAGAAGCCTTACCTTAACAGTCATGCTAAATTCATTCAATACTAATTGAGCCCCTATCATTTGCCAGGCGTGGAGCCCAAAGGTCCCTTTTGTCATGGAGCTTACAGTCCCATGGGGCCATTAAAACAAATCATCACATAAAAAATCATTTGGAAACAGCCATGATACACATTAGTAAGAAAACATGGAGTTGGGGGAGAAACATGGAGGGTATATAATGGTACCCTGGGTCTTGGGGATCCAGACATTTGAGCTGAGGACCTGAAGGACAGATAGGAAGTAGCCATGTGATAAAGTTGGAAGAGAGCACCGGGTAGTGGGCACAGCATGGGCAAAGGCCCTGAGGCAGGAGGGAGCAACTAGTTTTCTAGAGGGGGAAAGGAGGCCAGTGCAATTCAAGTGAAACGAGAAAGCCAGAGATGCAGCCAGAGCAAGACAGTGCAGGGACTTTATCCCAAAGGCAAAAGGGGAGTTGCTGAAGGATTTCAAGCAGAAGAAACAGTCAATATTCACTTACAAATGATCCTGCCAGCTGCCTGTGGCTGAACATCTTCTGAAAAGCCCTGGCTTAAAGGTCCAATGCCTGAACCTTGAACATCTGGTTATTTGGCTGTGGAGTTTTCAAATCCTTCCTCCTGGACCAAGCTCTTGAGGACAGGACTGACTGCCTTCCGGTTCCCCACATCATCCCCAGCACACAGAGCTGCTCCAAACTCCTTTGCGGGATGAACTAACAGGACAAGACACTTACCAGCATTGCCCCTGGGAGGGGCCAGGCTGCTTGAGGGGACTTCCATGCTCTCTGGAAATCACAGGAGTCAAGGGTTTTAGTGAGGCTGCTACTCAGGGAGCCCTTGAGGGCAGGGCCAGCACCCCACTGCTGTCAGCACCCAGCATGACACTGCACAGGAATCTGCTGTGACCATTCCGTGAATGACCAGAAATAGAACCAAAAGGCCTCAAAGCTGTAAGGTGCTTTTGAGTTTACAAAGCTCAGTTCACATCAGCAGTCTCACAGGGGGTCAACCGTCTCAAGTGGGTACAGTTACTGTCCATTTTACAGGTGAGGCAACTGAGGCCCAGCAAAGGGAGGGTCCCTGGGGAGTCATGGCAAAGCCAAGACTAGAACCTGACAACAGTTCAGGCTACTTATGGAGTTAAGAAAGTTTTCCAGAAATTTCTTTTAAAATGTTTTAAAGTGCCATATTTCATCAGGATGTCTGTCATGCCAGCAGTGGGAGCCAACACGCCAGCTGTCAAAGGTTGTTCCCCTACACGTCAGATCCACGCACCCAGCGCCAGGGCCCTGAGTCTGGCAGCTCAGCCCAGGACACAGGAGGGATCTGAGCAACGAGTCCTTGGCTCACTGGACATGACGCTGCCCACAGCAGGTGCTCACTAGATTCCTGTTCAAGGGGAATCTCATGTGCCAGCTGATTTGAGGGGATAACAATGGAGAACGTTCCTACCTCTCTCCACCGTGCTAAGTGAATTACCAGCACTAACTCAGGTCAACCTCATTAGCCTGAGGTGAATATGACAGTTACCCCCATTTGTAAGAGTGGAAACTGAGGTTCCTAGCAATAAACAATCACATAGCCAGTGAGTGGCAGAGCCAAGATTTGAACCTATGCAGAGCCCTTAAGTAATCCCGTGCCCTGGCTGAGTGAAGGTCGGCAGGAGTGTCCCAGGCAGAGGGAACAGCAACTGTGCATTCCTCAAGGGCCATGCCCAGGCCGGGCACCCATCCCCTGCACTGCTGATGTTCCTTATTCCAATTCTGCCCACATCCCATGGGGGCAAACAGGAACAGGCTGCGCAGTAATACCTCATCACAGGTTTCATCTCCTCACCCTGCGTCCCCATGTGGTCTCTGGGCTCCCTTTAACTGTCCTGCCTCATAAGGGTTCCCAAATAATAATCCACCGCAGCTCCTTTTTGGTAGTAGATGGGTGTGAAAAAGAAATGCAGGGCAGAGGGCGATACAACCTTGAGCCAACTCCCTAATCCTTGGAGGCTCAGCTTTTTCATCTGTAGAATGGAGACCTTAACATCACCGGCCATGGAGAGCTGCATCCATCCAAGTGCTTAATCAGTGACCTTGCATCTAAGTACTGTTTCCATTATTTTGGACTCAGGTGCCACATGAGGTGGAATCGCGTGCCCATGAGCCAGCAGGCTCAGGGAAGTAAAGTGCCCGCAATCACCCAGTGCAGACACAGTGGAACAAGGGCTGAGTGATCTGTTCGACTCCAAAGCTTGTGCTGAGAGGAGGAAGCGTCAGTGAACTTCCATGGCAACTCAGCCTCCCACAGCCAGGTGTGGGCTGGACGCGGCTCCCTAGCCCTGTGTACACTCACTCCGGGACATTCCCAGACCATGGTATGTGTTGCATGACGTTGGGGCAGCCCTATGTCCTCAAGGGGCCTCCTGGGAGCCACCTCCCTGCTAGACCCTCTGGCCCCCTACCCCAGCCCAGGTGAGGTGTGCTGGTGAGGGCAGGACAAGCAGTGGGAACAACTCAGGTTGTTCATCTGCCACCTGACTGCAGAACACAAGGGAAGAAAGCATTCTTTTTGGAAAAATCAATGGGCAGATGATACCGCCCAAGTCACAGCCTATATGGAAGCCATCCAGGAAAATCAGAGACAAGAGACTTGCAGCACCTTATAGAAGCTGGGACTCGAGAGGGGAACAAGCCCGAAACCCCATCATACAGATAGGAAAACTGAGCCCAGTGTGGGGTCATGACTTGCTCAAGGGCCCAGCTTGTGTCGGCAGTGCTGCCATGTGTGTGTGCGAGGGGTGGGGGCCAAGCCCCAGGTGGTCCCGTTGCCCTGGTGGGTGAGCCCTTGCTCGTCTTCATGCCTCCTACCCAGCCATCCAGTTCCCTCTGGTCTTGCCCACACTACCAAGGATGCCAGTGGGCCTCACCTAGAAAACACCAAATCTCTGGGGCTCTTCTCTGCACACTTTTAGCTTCTGGGACGCCCTGGGCCCCCCACCCTCACGGCCCTCACCTGCTGGCAGAGTCAGGGAGACGATTCAATAAGCTACTACATAGTTATGCAGTTAGAACAGCCTGCCTAGCACACAGTGAGTGCTCGTGTGAGCATTAGCTATTATTACCAGGCACGATTATCACCCCACTTTTACGGGTAGGGAACTAAGGACTGAAGGGTTGAGTCACTGGCCCACAGATACTAGGTGCTACAGCCTTCACTCTCGAGTCGACTCTTCTTTAAGCTAACAGTTACTGAGTGGCCCCGGGGAGCCAGGCTCTGGGCTGAGAGAATTCTCTCTTGTATTCCTCACCATAGCCCTGTGACTTAGGTTCTGTTATTATCCCAGGAAAGTGAGGCTCAGAGGGCAGGCGACTTGCCTAAGGCCATATAGCCAGACAATGGCAGAGCCAGGGCTGAACTCAGGCAGCCTGGCCCCTGCTGTACTGGCAACTTGGCTGGGGATGGACTGGGAGAATAAGCCCTCCTGGCCTCTTGTGGGGCCTTGCGGTCACCTTGGGGGTCCCAGGCTGCAGAAGCTGCTCCAAGAACACTCACCGCCGACAGCAGGTACCGGGCCTCCACTCTGCTTACTTAGCAGTGCTGGCCTCAGACCCTAGGTGCCCTGAGGCTCCAAATTAAAGGAAGACTTAGGCTGGTCCTTAAATTCAAATATTGGGAATTCCAGCACCACAGGGCCAGCCTGAAAGGCCTGATGGGAGGAGCTAGAAAAGCTAGCTTTTCAGGATCCTAGAGAACTGTCTGAAGTTCTAAGACACGAACACCTCCAGAAGGTGAGTTTGCAGTGACCATGTTTGTGTGAAGCCTGCCTGCTCTGACATCAAATTGGGTTCTCCCTTTCTCCAGAACTGGCTCCCATTGCCAAAAGAAACAGGGCACCCTCTCCCCTTCCTCCTCCCTAGGTTTCAGCCACATGAGGTGACCAGCCTTTTACACCTGGAAGCTCTGCTCTTGCTCTTTCTTCTGGTGGTACACCTGCCTTAGCCTGGCAAACTCCTACTCATTCTTTAAGGCCTTCAAATGCCACCTCTTCTCTGAAGCCCCTCCTGATTGCCCTGTCAGAATTCACAGGGTACCGCAGGAAGAACTCTTCTTGTTGTGCCTCTAGTTTGCTGGCACAACTCCCTCATAAGCACAGCTTCCATTAAGTGAACACCTGCTGCATGCAGGCACTGCACCTGCAATCTCCTTCATCCCCATAACAAGCCTGCAGGGAGAGGCCACTACTCCCAGGCCCCTGCCTTTTATTGCAGCTCTAAGAGACTAAGTGACTTGCCCAAAGTTACACAGCTAGAAAGTGGCCAGGGAAGACTGCAATTCAGGGCTGTCTGGGCTCCATCAGATTGGGAGTACCCAGAGGGAGGGGCCCATTAGGTCTCTCCCATCTCTGTATGCTAGGAGGCACCACCTGCAGGTGGGCAGGCTCTGCGGGGTGAGCTGATTGGCCACCTGGCCCTCGCTGTGGCTACCCTTCTGGTGCTCCCAGCACTTCTGGCCAGGGGAGGTCTCGAGTCCAAGCCTAGAATGCACCCAGCACCCAGGATGTCCCTGCTTTCTTCCTTTTCTGTCTGGCAGAGGAACCTACACGGGGCCCCGGAGCCCTGCAGGCAAAGGCTGGGCAGGCAGCTGCTCCTCACACCCGGCTCCTGGACTCTCTCTGGCTCCTCTGTGCAGGCTGGCCTGAAGGAAATGCTGGGCCAGATAAACAAGGCCACCATCAGTTTCCAAAGGGATATTATTTAGCCACATAAGGCTCTCCAGCTTGGGGCAGACATGGGGAAAATTCTCCATGGGGAAAAAAAATCCCCTTTGGGTGGGTTTGCCCCAAGGAAATGAGCCCATCACCCCTTCTAGGTGTGCTGCGGTCAGTCCTAGGCAGGTGATGGGAACCCTGAGAAGAAGCCTTCAAAGTCCCTCTACCCAAAGACGCCCACCCAGTCGTTATACCCAAGGGCCTACAGTGACCAGTGTGGTAAGTGCTGTGAGAGGAGGTATGGGGGTCGGCACAGTGCAGGCCCTCAGTCCACCCAGGTGGAGGGCAAGGGAGGCTTCCTGGAGGAGGTAAACTGAATCCAGAAGGACCTGACCAGACGAAGAGGAGGTGGTGAGATCAGGTGAAGAATCCGTTTCCATGGAGGGAGGAATAGATTGAGGGCTATGGCCTGAGGCCTAGTGCATGATGGACGCAGCTGGGCAGCTCCCCTGACTCGCCAGCTGAGGAGGGCTCCTGCCTCGGCTTCTCAGCCCATAACTGCATCCTTGACGGGGCGTGAACTACGGCCTGGCCCTGGTAACATGCACTCTCTGGAGACCTGCCCCAAAGACCGACCTCCTGTGTGTGTGCCACTGTGCCTGCCTGGGCCCTGTGGCTGCCTCCTGGCCCAGGTCAGGCTCAAGCTCCCTGCCCTCACGGGCCCCTCAGAGGAGCCAAGGTCCTGGAACACTTCACCAAACCCAGCCTGGCTGAGGAACCCTTTGCCAGCCTCCTGGACAGGCCTGGCTGGCACTGCAGTCGGGGGCATGCCCAGCCCTGACCTCATATCCCCAAAACCCCACCTCAGCTTCCGTCCCGGGCTCTCAGGCTCTGGCCACCCTTGGGAGGCAGGTGGGGGGCAGAAGTAGCCCTTCTGAGACCTCAGGCCGCCCAGGCTCGGAGAATGACAGGACCGGGACCCTGGCCGGGGGCAGAGAGACCTAGCAGGGAGGCAGCCAAGATGCGGTGATGGCTGGAGGTCGGAGAGTGGCCTGGGCCCCTCGCCCAGTGAGGAGGGGGCTGGCATGCCAGGGAGGAGGCTGGACCAGCTCCTCCCCGCCATGCCCGCCTGTCTGTCTCAAGCACTTCACTGTAAAAATAAATGGAAGCAGCGCACGCCAGACAGAAAAAGGGAGGCAAAAACCCACCCCCAACCGCCCCACGCGGCTCCCTCGGCAGGTCTGAGCCAAGGCCCTGGCCGGGGTTACTTGCTGTTGCTTTTCCAGGGAAGCCGCTGGTGCCAAATTTGCATTTACCACAAACAGAGACAACACAATGTCATAATCCTTCTCCTGTCATTCTCCCCTCTTCCTCCTCCCACCTCAGACACACACGCTAACACAAAATGACGGCTCCCTCGACAGCCTGAATGAGCAGAGCCCCCAATCTCCATCTTAATTGTTGGCGTTTCTGTCCGGCAGGCTCCCTGCCCATCGCCCAACTTGAAGCAGACCACCCACTGCCCCCTCCTTTGTCCCAAATCACCGCTGACAAATGGCCTGCTGGAGGTGGAGAAATATGCCTGGAAATAATGGGGGCGAGCCAGCCCCTGCCCCCCGCTGCCTCTGCACCTTCACGGCTGGGGTCCCGGCCACGGACGCCAGCTAGACCCGAGGGGACAGGAGGGCAGCGGTGGTGACTCGGCCCCTGGGACTCTGACCCAGGCCTGCCCTTCACGCCCCTGCTGCTGCCCGGGGCCGCAGCGCCCGCAGAGCAGCCCCCTCTCGCCCCTCCTCTCCTGGCCACCCTCCTGGGCACTGCTCTGAACATCCCCCGCGCTCCCCTCCCTCCACCGCTCTTGATGGCAGTTCCAGAGCTGCAGCCGCCACTTGAGCAGCTGCGGCCTTTGATGGGGACAAGGCAATGAAGGCGGCCCGGGAGGCCCCTGCCCTGCCCGCCCTGCCGACCCCGCCCGCCCCCGGGAGCCCGGCCGGGCAGCGCGGCGCGGCGCGGCGGAGCGCCCAGCGGGCACGCCTCGTGCACCAGAGCAAACTTTCACGACCAGAGGGAGGCACCGCGCACGCCGCGTTACCTTTGCAGCAGCATCTTCCCTGGCACCTGCCCCAGGCCCCTCCACCAGGCCAGCCCAAGGAAAACAACTCCCTGGCGGAGGCCGGGGAGGAGAGGAAAGGCAAGAGAAGAGAAGGAAGGAAAGGGGGCAATTTCTCGTCTCTGCCTCGTCGCGGCTCCTTCTGCCCAAGCCGGCAAGTGAAGTCACAGGGCCGGGGCGGTGACATCAGCTGAGCCTCTGACATCACGGCCCCTGCCGGATCTCACCTCTGCAGGGTGGAGATGGAAGGGCGCAGGAGGAGGGGATGGATGGAGGAGGGAGGGGAGCCCCATCCCTCCATCGCCCTCAACCGCAGAGCGCGCGTGCCAGCGCGGGGGGAGGGGAGCAGCAGGGAGGGGCGGGCAGCTCATCTCTAAAGAATGTGTTTTATCTCTACAGAGGGGGCCACTGTGTATCTATTTATAATTGGCCCCAGGGTGAACGGCTTATAAGGGGCAACCGCCCACCACAGGTGAAGATCACAGCTCACCGCTTTCTTGGGGCCCATGGGGTAAAGGCCAGAGCGACCATTCAGAGGGCACCTACTGTACCCAGCACCTCAGGAGGTGGTCATGAAGACTTGGTAGAGCTCAGAGACGGAAGGGCCTCCCTGAGGCTGCACAGCAGGAAAATGAGCTGGGACTTGGGGCAGGGGCACAAGAGGGAAGAAGGGGCTGGTCATGGCCAGCAAAAGGGCCCAGAGCTTCAAGGACCAGCCAGGCAGCCTCAGGGCTTTTTGAAGCCTCACCAGCCACTGGATGAGGCCTTGGGTCTGATAACAGCCAGGGCCACCCCCCCGCTGAGGTGGGCTTCAGGCGGAGCTGGCAGGGCCAGCAGCCTCACTCTGATGGGCTGGCACTGGGCATTCCCACTCCCTCCTCCACCACACTGCCTGAGAGGAAGGCGCCAAAGCCCCAAGTCAAGAGGGGGAAGCTGAGGCCCAGGACATGACGGGACAAAACAGGGACCCCCGTGTCCAGTACTTAGGCTCCAGACCACAGCCACCTCCCTGGCCCTCCAATGCCCTCAGCCTGAGCTGCCTCCTCTCCAGCTCCTCAGGCCATCACCACCCTGGCAGAGGGTCCCCTATGGATGCCCAACTCCTCTGACAAAACTGCAGGTGTTCCAGCCTCTGCCCTCAGATGAGAGGCCACACAGCCCACTCTGCTGTGCACCCTTCAGCCTGAGACCCCAGCCCAGCCCAGGGCCCCTCCAGCCAACCCCTGGCAGCACAGGACATCTGGGCTGCTGACCAATGGCTGCCCGAACTCAGCCACACACCTTTATCTGAACTTGGGGCTGACACTTAGTGAGGGCCTACTTAGCACCAAGCTCCAGTTACCTCATTTCATCCTTCCCGCACCCAGGACGTCAGGGTTACAGGCCAGGACACAGGCCGCTCCCACATCTGGACAGCACTTCCATTTCTCCCAGGCTTTCCGTGAAGCCCAGAGCTAACTGATGTTCCCACATTGGTTCTCAGGGCTCCCACCATGCTTTGCATCAGTCCCTTCCCACATCAAGACCCAGCATGGTGCAGAGGCCACACCAAGCACTCAGAAAACCCCTGTGGTGAATTGAGTCCTCATAAAAGGTGTGCACACAAGTGCCAACACCAGCCAGGAAATGCAGAACGAATACCTTCATCTGCCTCCCTTAAACAAACCATGCTCTCTCTCCCCTCCAGACTGTTGTGCCCTCTGCCTGGAACACCTTCTTAGCCCATGTCCACCACCTCCCTCACTGCATGAGACATCACTTCCTCTCAGAACCGTTTCCTGACCCCCAAGTCCACATTAGGTGCCATGTACCATCATTTAACTCAGTTTGACAGGCACCTATAACATGCTGTCTGGTTTTAAGTGGCTCCACCACTTCCTTTCTGTGTGATCTTGGGCAAGTTACTTAACTTCTCTGAGCCTCATATGCTCCACCTGTAAAATGGGGATAAGAAGAGAACCTACCTCATAAGGTTGTTGTGTGATTACATGAGAGAAGGGATGTGAAATACTTAAAGCAGTGCAGACAGACTCTTGGCAACAGCCAAATCGGGGTTAACTGCCATCATTATTACTTTACCTGATCAGGGCCTACAGGGTGCCAGAGGGCAGAAGGAAAGTCTGAGAGGGATGTGGCCTCAGTTCCCACTCTTGAAGCAGAGTAATAACACTCGTTACTCAGTTGGGTTTCGGAGCAGGTAACTACAGACAAGGAAGAGGAGACTGCCTCGCACAGGGCCAGGCACTTAGCAAACACAAAATAAATGTGCATCCTTTAGTCTCCTTGCATGTGGACACACAAGTACAGTTATCCAATCGCTCTTCATGAAATTCCCACATGGGACTGAAACCCAGGAGCCACTGATGCAGAGAAGAGGCTTAGGGGAAGGCATGAGGAGAGACTTCCTGGAGAAGGAGGTATTTGAGCTGGGTCAAGAAGGCTGGGGGGAATGGAGGAGGAGCAAATGCAAGGGAGAAAGGACAGAAGAGTTGCTTGTGGCATCCAACGCCCCAAAAGCAAAGCGCATTTCTGAGGCAGCAACTCAAAGGCACACTTGGGTGGAGGGGGCCCTGTGGACTCCATTTGGGAGCCTGGGTTTTTGGTAGCCTGGTGGCTGAGCTGGAGGGCTGCGTGAGCCTCTGTGCAGAGCACATTACTGTCAGGGATAAAGGCCAACAACAGGGAGACCAGAACAACTGAACTGAGAGGGATGCTGGAATCACATGGCCCAACCATTCTACAGATGTGGAAACTGAGGCCTAGAGAGAGAAAGAGACTTGCCCAAGGTCATGTGGTAGATCAGTGGAAGGGCTAAGGCTTACACTTATCCATGTAACTCCTAGGTCAGAATTCTTTAAATGGTAACAGCAGTAACAATAGTTAATGATACATAGTGCTTACTGTGTACACCCCTTCTTGGCTTCTTGGGAAGTCTTAGCTTCTTGGGAAGATGAACTCCTTTGAGCCCCGCACTACCATCATCCCTCTTACAAATCAGCAAACTGAGGCCCAGGGAACTGAACTGAGTTCCCAAAGTCACACTGTTAACAAAGAGCAGAGCCCGGATTCAACCCCAGGCTGTCCAGCCTGAGAGTGTGGGCTCTTAACCGATCTGTCCTATTGCTTCTCATCTAGCATGCATCCATCCCATCATGCATGCATGTGCCCACCCAGGCAATCAGGTGTGCATGCCTGCATTCAAGCAGGGCTTATTTGAGCTCCTCCTGTCCCAGGCGTTGGGGAGTCAGCAGTGAATGCACAGCCAACCCCACGGAGCCCTGACTGCCTCTCCGTGACCCCTGCTGCCTTGCACTGTGCCCAGCCATTTCAGAGCTCGCTAAAAACCATCCTCCTGAAATTGGTTGCAAATTTAGCTGCTCAAGACCACAGACCACTCTACTGCTGGGAAACCACCCCCCTTTCAAAGGCCATTATGTTGCTTGCTTAGAAAAGGGGGAGTGAAGACAATTGATCCAGTATCAATTTCTAGGCAAAATTGTGAGCTGCATGGAGGTCCAAGACCTGAATGACAAAAAAATCTTAGAAATCAGATTTGGAAATGATCTGTCCACAAAGCTTGGAGTAAATGAACAAAAAGTGCCATGGTTGAGTTCTGCCACCACAAGAACTTTTGGCAAGTCCAGCCCCCTGGGCAGAGGAGGCAGACCAGGCACTCGCACTGGGCACCTTCCCAGACAGCCCGTGGGGCTCCCAGGAGACCCAGACGATGATGATGATGATGATTCCTATTAACAGCAGAGCAACTGCTCTGTCCCAGGCCCAGGCTGGTGTGACTGTCCCATTTCCCAGATGAGGAAACTGAGGTTCAGAGAAAGGAAGACTTGCCCAAGGCCATCACAAACTTGGCTCATTCCAAAGACTGTAATCCTCCTCCTTCAACATCGCCACTTCAGGGCAGCCTTGGGTGGGCCTCGTTCCTTCTCTGATGCTGTTTCCTCTTCCTGAAAGTAAAGACACTGGGAAATAAGAGCAGGGAGCTTCCTTCCAGTCCTAGCATTTGGTGCTTCCATCTGACGAGGCTGCAAGTTTGGGGCCAATGACAGGAAGGAGAACCAGACAGACATGCTCCAGCCCGCCCTGCCTCACTTCACCTCACCTCCCCCAGGACCCCAAGTTTGTTTGTGAACAGCCCCAGAACAACAGACCTTAGAACAGGAATCCCCTTCAGGGAGGTGAAGTATTTTATACTCATTCTACAAATGGAGCTACAGATTCAAACCTATAAGATAGTCAGTGCTCTCCGCCTGCCACTGGATCCCCCTACAACCCACTCTGGGAGGTTCGCAACATCATTTGCCACAGCCCAAAGAGCAGAGACAAACTGGGAGGAACTGGGGGCGTGGCCGCTGAGATCAGGTTATTGGCAGCATTATTTATAATAATCCCCACCATCTGCAGAGCACAGTGCCCATTCTTGGCTGTGAAAATGCTCAAGGCCTCAGTTTCCTTCGATACAAAATGGGAATACTAGCTATTCTTCCCTGAGGTGACAGGACAGGAATCACATGTCCCATTTTACAGATGAGAAAACTGGCCTAGAAAGGTGGTATGAAGCGCAGAAAGCCACCGTTGGAACATGAATCTGTGACTGCACAGGAAGCTAAAGGGAAAGAACTGCCTGGGTGGGTGTCGGGGGGGCTGGGATCCTGGCAAAACACGCTTTTATCCGCTAGCAGGCTGCTGATGGCCACGAACGAGAGTTGATGTGCCCGCCTGGGGGCCATCAGGGCCCTGCAGCCTGCCCTGGGCACAGCTGCTGCCCTGGCAGACCCCCAAAGAGCCCCCTGAACAGTCGCTGCACTCCCGAGCTTTTTTCCCATTCCAAACATGCCGGAGCCCCGCGGACCCCGGAGGCTGCTACTTAGCGCCAGATTAATCACACCGAATTCTCCATCCAGATATTGCGCGCAGGCCGAACTCCCACCGCTAATCGCCGTAATATTCTCCTCGGCGTGTGCAGGCGGCCGGGGCGATGTTCCAGGAATATTAATTCTCCACAGCCGGCTCGCTCCTGAGGCACGCATGCGCCCCCTGCACTGCCAGCTGCTGCTTTGGGAATTGGGGTTGCTGAGCAAGGGGCCAGGGGGCCAGCAGGAGGCTGAGCCCAGGTTGAAGCCCTCCCTGGGGGCCAGGGCCTGCCCAGTGGGTAGCAGTAGACTCGAGGAGCTGATGTTTTAACATGAGCCGCCCCAGGGCTGGAGGTGGCTTGTGCCTGTGGTGAGGGTCGCCCAGTCACCCTGGCTCTCGTCAGTCCTGTCCCCAAGCACCCTGCCCAGGACCTGCAGGAGACTCAGGGCTCCGGAGAAGCCACATGGCACAGGCTCTCTGATGTCCTCTCAACAGAGCTTTGAGGAAATGGACATCTAGGGACCAGCTAATCCCTGCCGCCACCACCACCCCACCAACACACACACAAAAGGACGGCAATCTTTCATCTGCTCAAAATATACAAACGTGGGTGGTGGAGGGGACCCAGGTAAAGAAGGCTGTGCTGGGCTGTGAGCCTGGCAGGCAAGGAGGCGGCAGGCCTCTGCCGATAGTAAACTCCCAACCCTTGCTTAGCACAAGCAGGGGCCCTCTCCCCAGAGTGTGGCCATTAATAAAGGGAGCCCAGGAACGGCATGGGACAATGGCTTTTAGCTGCTAGAGGGTCCCTGGGGAGACAGAGCATGCCTCTGTTCCAAGCCTATACGCTCTGGCTGCAGGCCTAGGGATGACACACCGGCCTGCCCTTAGGGGCCTCCCAGAAAGCAGGCAATTCAAGGCAGATGTCAGCCTCCCTGAGCACAAACCCTGGGAGCAAGCCTAATGCCCACCCTGACCCTGAGGGCCCTGGAATGGCACTGGGAATCGAATTTCCCCTCTTTCAAAGTGCCCTCTCTTGCCTTAGTTCAAGCTCAGTATAACCAGGGGAGGCCCCTTTAACATGCCAGTTTGCAAAAAAGGAAACTGAGGCCCAGAGAGGTGAAGTAAATGGCCCAGCCAGATCAGTCCCAACCTGTCAGAATTTGAACCCAAGGCCCTTTCCTCTTTGCCCCTTGCCTCACTCTGTGCCCTGGCCCCTTCCAACTCCTCTGAAATGAACTTTAAGGTCCTTTCAGCTCCCATATCCTGCCCAATTTGTTCAGTGTCTTGCCCCTTAAGTCCTGCCATTGTCTGTCAAATGCATTTATTGAGCACCTACTGTGTGCCTGGCCCAGGGCTCCAGAAATGCAGGATGTTGCCCACAGAGCTCACAGTCTAGTGGAAAGAATGATCAGTAAACCAATGATCACATCCAGTCTGAGCCAGGGGCCTCACCGTGGCCTTGGAGGTTAGGGAGGGCTTCCTGGAAGAGGCAATCATCATGGAGAAAGCAGCGAGAAGGGATCTCTGCACTGTGGTCTGGACCAGAATGCACAGATTGGGCTGAGAGCAGGTTTTGTGAGTGGTGCAGTGAAAGTGGCCTCTGCACGGGGACTCGATAAAAGGAAAGCTGTGCAAGGCTGTGCCAGGGTGATGGGGAGCCCCAGGCCTGATGTGGACCCAGGTGGTACGAACTAGTCCCTGACTCAGCTGTCCAGGTCAGGTAAAGGGGTCCTGAAGCCAGGGCCTCTGGAACCCAGGCCTCCTAACTCCTGGCCCAGTGCTCTGACTGAGAGGCAGAGCCTGAAACACACCTGAAAAGGTGGACCCAGCTTAACAAAGTGAGCAAAAGGGGGGTGCAAGAGATTTGGGGCTCAATTTGGTTCCTTTCTGGCACAGAGGGATTAAAAGAATCCAGATTTAAACCACAGAGCTGAGGGATATAGTTCCAGTACCAGGCCTCCCCAACTGCAGCCAGCCCCTGTCCAACGGGAGGGACAGCAGTTGCCCTCCATGCCCACCGAGCCAGGCACCTCTCACACCTGACCCCTCACAGATGCCTCACAGGCATTAGAAAACGGAGGGGTCTCCCACCCATTTCTCAGATAAGGAAACTGAAGCTTAGAGACAGAACACAGCTAGAGGCATCGACGGGCCTCCTCACAAACTGGGATTACAAGGAGTCCCACAGGCAGTAGGAGGCAGCATTTTATGGCTCCCAGGTCTGGACCTAGTGTTTCAGTGTCTTGCCCCCCAGCCCTGCTGCCTGTTCCTGACCTGACAGTCCTCAGGGACTGTGGACTCACTTTATGGATGAGAAATCCCAGGCAGGCTGGGACTCAGTGGGGAGCCAGCAGATACCCTTAGAGACTGGGGGACGAGTCAGGGCCCCACCCTGTCTTCAAGGAGGTAACATCCCAGTGGTCAACTGACCAACATGGGCCAGGGACTCCAGGAAAGCAGGCAGCAAGTCAGCCTGAGAAAATCCCAGAAGGCTCCCTGGAGGAGGCCTTTGGCAGCAACCTAGAGGGCCAGGAGGCCTATGTGAGCTACAAAGTGCCACACACATGAAACATAGGGCCCCATTACTTTGAAAGACACAGGGCTCAGGTTCAACTATCAGGACCCTCCATCCCCGGCAGCCCCATTCCAGGCCAGCCCCTCCCCAGCATCCATACCTCTGGCCTCTGCTTCCAGGGAGCCTGTACCTGTGGCCAGTTCCAGTGCAGGCCCAACCCCAGGTAAGTCCTACTGAATGACCGGTCTGACCATGGGCTATGGTCATTTAGCACATACTAAATGACCATAGACATGTGCTTTGTGTGCCCCTGGGCTCCAGATCTCCAGATCCTGCACACATGTGCATGCGCGGGCGCACACACACACACATGCACACTTCGGCACCACCCACCAGGAGTGGCAGGGCCTGATTCTCAGGCATTGGGCCTTGTAGGCAGAGCTGAGGGACCAGGAATTCAGGCCCTTGGACTATTCCTAGACTTGGCTCTGGAGCAAGGGAGGGGTCTGGACATGCAGCCTGGATGACCAGGACTGGGTCCCCCTCTAGGAGGCCTCTTGGTCAGGCCCACGCCCCCAGAGGAGGCTGACAAGTGTCCTTCCTGGGCACCTCCCCCTAAAAGACTGAACAGTTTTGAGTGTGGCTTCCAGCTCCCCAAGCAGTGGAGAGACCTGGGTCTGGAACTAGCCTCTCCCTCCTGGCTGGGGCTGAGCAAACCACCTCCTGGCTCCAAGCCTGTTTGCTCACTGGAAACAAGGGCTGGCCACCCCTACCTTGTAAGGTTACTGTGACCATTCCAAATGATGAGCTGCCTCAGAGCAAGTGGTGACCAGAAGGAGTAAATGTTGACTCTTCCCCAGGGCTGGGCATCTGGAGACCCAGGGAAATAAAAACAGGTCCTCTGCTGGACAGGGGGATTCACATTTACCTCCATTACTGCTCATTTATCTGCTTTATTGCCAGGAGAGAGACCTAATTTTAGGGGTGAGGGAGGGCAGGCAGGTGAGGGAGGCCCAAGGTCAGAGCTCCAAGTCCCAGGTGTGCCTTGCCTGACTCTACCAGTGGGTGCCCTCGGGCTGTGGAGAGGGGTGGGCAAGAGGAGGCCTGGGCACTGTCAACCAGCCCACGCGCCGACCCCAGCCCCAGAGTCTCGCCTGGCCATGCTGCAAACCCCAGTTCAGGGAGGCAGGGCCCCTGGTCCCTGCCTCCCTGAGCCTGCAGCCATTTTGGGCTCTGGCAGGGGCGTGTCTTGAAAGCCAGGACCGGCTCAGCCTGAGGACGGAAGCCAGCGGGGGGGCTGGGAAGTGGGAGCCTCCCCACAGGAGGGGCCTCCCGGTGGGCAATCACCCCCTCCGGGGTACCGCCTGCGGCGCCTGCAGTGCGGTACGTTAAGGGAGCACAAATGCCCGCACACGCACAGGCAGGCACCTGCCAATCTCAGCCCACGGCCCCCGCCCCAGCCCCCCTCTCCCAGAGGACAGATAATTCTCTTGCTCTCCCAGCCTGACAAAATAACTAATGCTAACTCAATAAAGTCCCCCTTGAAGGTTTTTAATTACCAGACTGTGCCAAAGACTAAAGACTCTGGGAGCAGGAGGGCGGCCAGGGGAGGCTGATGGAGGGAGGTCGTGAGGCTGGGGCAGGGAAGCAGGCGGGCCCTTCCAACTCTGGGAGAGGGCAGGGCCAGGCCGCTGCTGTCCAGGGTGCTGGCCTTGGTGGTCACAAGGACTTAGGATTCGTATTTGCAACAGCGGCCACTGACGGAGGTCAGACTAGGTTCCTGGCAGGGATGACAGAGATTTCTCTGGTTTACGCCTCTTGGCCAATCACAAGGCAGGTTGATGTCCCCCTGCACTGACGAGGACAAAGAGGCTTGGCAGGGGCAGTGGCGGGCTGTGGTCATTCAGCCAAGCCTGGGTGGTCCAGTCACACTTGGTGTCAGGCAGAGTGCCTGGCTGCCTGCTGCAGGAAACACAAAGCAGGGATGTGGCTGAACAGAGGGAGGGTCTGCGAGCTCAGACAGGGCTCTAATGGTGCGCCAGGGCTTCCCCACAGTGAGGGGCTGGCCTGGGACACAGCACAGCCAGGAGCTGGTCAAGTGAAGGCTGCCCAAGGGGAGCTATGCAGAGCCTGAAGGCAAGAGCAGCCCAGCTGGGGCCTGCCTGGAACACCACCAGTCATGGGGCACAGGGTCTGAGACCCCCATGGCGGCCCCCCACTGCCTCCAGAGATGACTGCACCTGGGAGGGGGTGACAGTTTCAGACCCTAGCCAAGCCTCCTAACCCTTGCCCAAGTACTTCCTCCCTGAGGGAAGACAATAACACTTTAAGCAACAGGCACGGCTGCCTCAGAACACCCCCTCTTCAGTCCCAGCCCCCCCGGACTCCTCTCCACCCTATGTGGCTGGCCCTGCCCCCTTCCACTCCCAAACCAGGGGCCTTTCTTCCACTCCTTCCAACTTGCTGAGCCTTTTCCTACCTCAGGACCTTTGCTCTCGCTGTTCCCTCTCCCTGGGACACTTTTCTCTTAATTTTTGCACAAGTGGCTCATGTGATTCAGGTCACAGCCCAAACGGCACCTCCTCAGAGAAGCCTTGAACTCCCCACTGTGTGGCCTTTTGTCCAAGGTCCCGAGTGCCTGCCAGCAGAAATGCTGTGCCGCCTGGCCTGCAGCCCCACCCACACATCCACCCCCACTTCAGGCAGCCTTTCTGTGCACTGGGCAGTGTGACTGGCTCCCCACATGGTGCAGGCCACCCTCAACTCTAGGACCCTAGGCATCACTGAGGTGTGGATTCCGAAGCCAGCATGCTGGGGTTCAAATCCTGACTCAGCCACGTACCAGCTGTAGGAACTTCTATGAATCCCAGTTTCCCCATCTATAAAATCGGGGCAAGTCCCCTATTAGTAGGGGGCTTAGAATAGTGCCTGGTGAGCATCTGGTGATGGCAGTGTCACCATCACCAGCCTGTCCTCCCCTAGCGCAGGCCCTGGACTCATGGACACTGTGAGCACTGGCTAAACCCCTGACCCTGTGAGGACTAAGTGGCTCCATTTTCTAGATGAGGAAATGGAGGCTGCAGGAGGCTCCACGCTGTTCTGTGGACCCACTGCCCCACTCTGCTCTTTTCACTGCTGCCTCCGTGACTCGTTCTTCTCAGCTCTGCAGAGGCACCAACTTGGGGAGTGCTGCTGAGAGCCAGCACAGCTGTGCCTGGTTCTCCCGAGGGCTGCGTGGGGCGGCTGGAGGCCCCAACACCCAGGCCTGCCTGGAGCCTGCTGGCTGGGATCACAGCCCTGCGGTGCTCGAGCTGCTGCCCACCAGCCGGCTCCATGGCATCGGGCCCGGGATGCCAGCCAGCCGGCAGAGGAGGCAGCTTGGCTGGCAGCCAGTTCACAGTGCCCGAGCTGTCAGCTGGGAGGCAGGCCAGGCAGGGCTGAGACCCCCGCCCCTGCACAGGGGCCCAGGCCAGGCCACCGGGACAGGGCCAAGCTTCTCACCAGCAGAGCTTCAAGGAAGCCGTGCGGCTGCCAGCCCAGAGCAGGGACCAGGGATGTAATCTCGCTGGGTGGGGACCCAGGAGGCCTCCTCCCGTTTATCTAGCTCAGCTTCACTATTGTGGAAGCAGTGCATGGAGCAGGGGGAATTTCAAGTCAAACAATAATAAAAACAGGAACAACTACAGCTGACATTTAGCGAGCACTTATTCCATGCCAGGTATTTTATGTGCTACTGCACTGACTCCTTCCAAAGGGAGAAGCTGTTATCACCGCTCTACAGATGAGGCAGCTGAGCTCAGAGAGTTGCAGCAACTCACCCAGAGCCACACAGCAAGCTGGGGGAGGACTCAGGGCCAGAACCTGCACCCCAACCTCCGCACTCCACCAGCTCAGGCAGGCCTAGGGGCCCCCACTGGGTGGCCTTGGGCAAGGAAGATGCCCATCTGTAAAACAGGCACCCTCAGAGAAGGCCACCCTGGAGAGCGGACCAGGGGCTGAAGACAGCAAAACAGGCCTGGGCGGAGGGCATGTTCCCTAAATGTGGCCAGGGGTTGGTCATATTCAGCTGCAGGAATGAGGAGTGGACCCCAGGACAAAGAGGCCTGTCTCATCAGGGACTTTTGCCAGCCTGTCCCCATCTCTCTGCAGCCTCCTGGGTGCCCTCCATGGGCACTGCTGGGCAGGCACTGGGGTGGGCCTGGAGGCCCAGACCCAGGAGCTGCCCCACGGACATAACTGCCTCGCCTGACCCTTGGACAAGAAAATTGGCCAGAGAATCATGGGCCAACAGTTCACACCAATGTGTGCAGACATACCTCTGGTGTGGAACTCGTTTGCCCCTCAGCCTGAGGAAAGGCCCAGGTTCTGCATCCCCCTGCCCGCTGAGGCCTGCAGGGTGGGGCCCACCATTCTTGGTTTAAGGTCTCAAGGAAGGGACCCTGGTCACTGGCACCCACACAAAGCAGGCGCTGGTGAGCCTGTGCCGGGTTCAGTACTGGGCACTGGAGGTGCAAAGGCGACCACACAGCCCAGCTGCTAATGTTTACACAGAGCACTGGGGCCTTTTTTTTCTTTTTAACATAACTCTTCTCATTCAATTCAGAACAAGCCCTCAAGACAGAAGGTATTGTCATCATCCTCATTTTCCACAGCCCAGAGGGACAGTGGCTCACCCAAGGTCACACAGCTCAGCAGGGTGCAAACCAGGGTCCTGAGGCCTGTGGCGCTCCTGTCACCAGATTCCCTGACCTGGGGAGGACCAAGCCCCTGGGCGCCAAGACCCTGCTCAGCTCCCAGAGCAGCTCCTCCCAGAGGCCAGGGGAGTAGGGGATGGAGGACATACAGATCTGGACGGGTTGAGGTCTCCTAGAGAGAGGGGAGCTGAAGGTCAGCACACTGGCGGTCACCCTGGCAGGCAGACTGTGGCTGGGCCGCCCAGCGGGTGTGGTGCATGAGGGCAGCAGCTGCTGCTGATGGAAAGGCACCCAGGGAGAAGGGAGCTGGTGGCACCGCTGAGGTTTGGAGGGAAACCAGGCAGTCCCAGGAGCAGGGATCCTGGTGACCCACATGGGAGGGCTGGCTGGGAACTGCCTAAGCCCCACTGGCATCCCTGAGGTCCGCCCTGTGCACCAGGCAGCGGAGATGCCCTCACCTGGGTGGGTGTGTTGGCGGGGGCGGGGGAAGGTGCAGCACAGGAGGGTCTGGGCCCCAGCCTAGCTGTGTGACTGTGTGAGTCCTGGCCCCTCTCTGAGCCTGGGCTCCCCATCTGGGCAGCGATGGAGCGGGACACATGGTGCCCACCCAGCCCTGGAAGGGCTGGGCGCACAGTAGGCCGACGGCCCGCTGGCACAATTACAGTTGTGCCCTAATTGCTTCTGTGTCTACACTTGCCTTTCATGGACACGCCTGCCAGGTTTTTTTTAACCACAGAAAGTAGAGCAGGGACAGGCCGGGCCCGGGGGCTGGGCCAGCCGACGCCCCTCCCTCAGCACAGGCCGCCCTCCTCAGGCCCAGCAGAGGCAGCCAACCCTGGGCTCCATCCCTGTGGCCGGCGCCCAGGAGCCCAGGGGGGTGTTCTGCCTCAGTGGCTGTGGGTGGCACATTGTGGGTGGACAGTGAATTACAGGGAATCACAGACACCCACTGCCTGCCCTCTGTGGGTGGGGAGGAAATTCGAGGCTGGGAGAAGTCACCAGACGAATCTGGACACAGGCCCTGGGGATTCAGCCTTTAGGCTTGGGAGGGAGGCGGGGGTGCGAGCAGACGGCAGGGGCCCACCAGAGAACACTCACTGGGCGGGGAGGGCAGGCGGCAGGGGGTGAGGGAGGGTCCTTCCCCAGCGCGCACCAGCCCCGTGCACAGCCTCTCTCACACACACCCCCTACGGTGCCCTCTGCCACGTTCCTCACCTTGTTCTCCTGCACATGCCCCCCACCTGAGGCCACTCCCTCCTTCCCTTGCTTCCTTCTGCCAGCGGGCCTCCAGTGACCTGCTCTGGACAAAAAGGCTACAGCCCTGACTGGGCAGCCATGGCCTCAAGACCTCACAGATAAAAGTGCTGGCAGCAGCGGGTCACCCAGGAACACGGCAGGACTGGGGCAGGGGGTGGGGGTGGGGCATCACTCCCCCACAGTGGACACAACCCCGTTGGTCAGGGGCCCTTCCCTTTCTGCAGCCAGCAGCCAGCCGACCTCTGCACCCACAGCCCCACAGCAGCCTCTGCCCCGAAACTGCAGCCCCCTGAGGGGCCCTGGCCGAGCCCGTCACCAGGCCAGGTGCGTTAAGGTCGGGAGTGGAGAGCCATCAGCACGTACCTGGACGAGGGGGAGGGAGGGTGGCAGACAGGATGCGGAGGGGACCAGGCGAGGGAAAGGAGGGCGGGGAGGCGGGAGGAGGGGCAAGGGGAGGGGCGGGGGGAGGGGACGGGCGCGCCGAAATCCCTGGGAACATCAAAGCCTTCCCAGCCGCAGAGCACAGTCACGTGCCCGTCCCTCTTCCCTCACTGGGAGAAGCCGCCGGGCCTGGGGCTGCTGAAGGAATTTGAAATCGAGGCAGACTGCCTGGAATATTGGGGGTGGGGGTGCAGTCGGAGAGCTTTATCTCAAGGCAGGTTTTGAACCCTCTCTCCGGGGAGAGTGTCGGCGCAGAAGGGGCCTCGGGTCAGCCGCTGGGCAGGTGGCCAAGACTGGGGACCACCCAGCTTCTCAGAGCCCGCTGCTGGGAGGCGTGGGCAGGGCCAGCTATTTATCAAGAGAAGCTGGAAATCTGGGTTTTTATGTGAAAAGCCTCCCCTTTTTAATATTAGTTCAAGTTAATGAAAAAAAAAGGAAAAGGAAGGAAAAACACCACTACATGAGCCAAAAGGAACAAGTCCTGACTTGGGCCCAGGACCTCGGTCGGCTCTGTCTGCTGGGCTCCAACCCACCTGCACCACAGGCGGGGACACGGGCCCAGGCGCGGAAGCAGCTTCGCCCAAGGGCTAGAACCCGGAGGTCTCTGGACTCCCGGGCCGGAGCCTCCAGGTCAAGCAGACAAACCAGGCCAAGGGCCCGGGGCCCGGGGCGGGGCCGGGCTCCCGCCGATGGGAAGAAGGCTAGTGGCAGGGGAGGCCCTCAGATCTCACCGTGTCCAGGCCAGAGCCGGCCCAGGGCCAGGGTGCCCACTACTCAGCCCACCTCCTCCCGCCTGAAACTAACGCAGAGCTGCCTCTCCACATCCACCCGGCCCACTCTCCCCGCTACTTCTTACTCCCCGTCCTGACGCACCAGCCTAAGTCCTCTGCGTCTGAAGGCCCCAGCCTCCGACTTCGCAAGCAAGAGCCTGCATTTTTTACAGACATTCACTCAACTATTCATTCTGCTGTCCACTCCTACCAAGGCCAGAATCAGCTTTGGCCCAACCCACAAACAAGGCCCGGACAGCGAACAGGTGCAGAACTATGACTGGGACAGAGAAACGGGAGCTTTGAGGAAGCAGCAGCTGCCTCTGTGGAGTGGTGACAGGGGTCTCCCCAAAGATCCCAGGGCAGGGAACAGAGAACTGTATGCAGAACACACAGAAAGGCCGTGCACCGGGGGAAGAGCAAATACCGCTGGTGACTGGAGGTAAGGCTGGGTGGGAGGTGAATGTGGGAGTGTCACAAACTCAAGCATGGGACATTTATTTCAAGGGCACTGAGGAGCCCCTGCAGGTGTCTGAGAGGAAGAGGCTGGCTCAGGTCTCTGCTGTGGGGTCTCAGGGCTGGAAATGCCACTCTGGAAGTCACTGGTTCCTTCATTTGTTCACTTGACAAGTATTTATTAGGCACTTAGTTTGTGCCAGGCCCCAGCAGACAGTGATGAGGCAGACAGATGAGGGCCTGGCCCTTACATGGCGGGCAAACGTGAGCCCAGGCCATCACTACAGGGTGAGAGGCCTTTGACAGGCCTGGGCTGGGTGGGGCAGGTGACTCAGCCTGAGCTGACCCTGTCCCTCATGGTAGGAAGCCCCCTGGAAGGTGAGGGCAGGAAGGGGCACTTTTCCCAGCAGAGGGAACAGTATGTGCACAAGCCCAGAGATGACCAGAAGTGTGGTTTTTCTAAGTAGCAGACATGGCTGTGCAGGCTCAGCTGTGGGCATGGGCCACACTGAAGGTGACAAAGCTTCCTGACTTTACCCCGAGGGCCATGGGGGGAATGAGGGGATGCAGGGCGATGCTGTGGGATGGTGGGGCCTTGGCTGCGTGCCTTGGCTCTCATGAGGGCGGTGGGGCCACACGCACTCCCTTTCTATCTGCACAGCCCTTCGAGGTGGGCAGGTGCTTCTGAAAGCATACTTCAGCTCCACTCAAGGGAGAACTTCCCAACACAGAATCCCTTGGCTGAATGGCCACGTGGGCTAGTGTAAGCAAGACTTGGGCTAATGGGCCCAAAGTCTGGGCCCAGGGCCTCCAACTACAGACAAGTGAGCTCGGACAAGTCCCTCTGCCTAAACCCCCTGGAGGAGGCGTCCTTAGAGAGAGCCCTGCAAGGCACCAGTGGACCTGGACCCTGGAGCCAGCATCAGAGGGGCAGCCAGGGGACAGTGGGGAAAGTGGCCATGCTCAGGGCAGATGGGGGGAGCCCCTCACTGAGCAGGAGCCCTGATGCCACCAATAACACTGTAAGGTGTTGAGCCCCTTTCTCCAAATGGGGAAACTGAGGCCAGAACTCCCACGGCAGTTAGGACTGGCCCTGAGGCTGGTGGAGACGACAGTGATGGTCTTTAGAAGGGACAAATACAGGGGCAGACAGGGCCCAGCAGAGAGGCTGAGAAAAACCTGGGACCAAGGCGAAGGCCTCCGGGAAGAGGGTCCGAGGAGTCAGCAACCCTCTCTTCCAATCCTGGCCGCAGGCAGCTGAGGGCGGGGGTGGGGGAGCAGAGGGAAACCCACCAGGAGGCCTGGCTCCATCACCTGCACTCCATGTGTCGGCTGGGGCCCAGCCTGGGGCGGGTTTCCCCCTCTGTCCTCAAAGAGCCCCCACCCTACCCACCAGCCACTAACAGTTTTTCTTTACAGATGAAGAAAGCAGGGCCAGGAAACGATGCTTTGCTAAATCACCAGCCCAGGAGAGGCACAGCCAGGTGCCGGCCCTCTGCTCCCAGGTTTTTGACTGGGGAGTCCTGGGTGTCTCGTGTAGGGGGCAGAGGCAGGGAGGAGGAGGAAAGGAAAAAAAGAAGGACATTGGCATTGCTCAGGTGCCACCCCAGCCAGGCTCGTCTAGGACCCCCGCCAACCACCACCATACCACCACCATACGCAAACCCCAGAGCACACAGCACCTCCCGCCCCGCGGTCCTGGAATCACGCTTTACTGGATGCCCCTCCCGCTTCTGGCCTACACAGGGCAGGGGTGTCAGTACACACTGGGGGGAGTTCATGGAAGCCTCCAGGCGCCAAGCCCTGCACTACATGATCTTGTTTATCCTCGCCATGCCACCCTGTGAGCTGGGGGTTATTCACACAGTTGTACAGGGGAGGAAACTGAGGCTCAGAGCTCAGCCCCTCGCCCTTGGTCCCACAAAACCAGCAAATCCAGCAAACCCAGAGCATTTGCTGGTGTGCCCTTTGCAGTATTTACCCATGTATCCTCCACAGCAACCCGAGGCAGCTTTACCTTCTGCGCATCTTCCAGACAAGGACCTGGATGCCCAGGGAATTGATGTGACTTGTCTGATAAGCACAAGAGCTGGGCTTCAATCCCAGTGTATCCGGCTCAAGTTCGCAACTTAACCACCTTCTCCCGATAATCAGCCTCCTGGTGAAGGAGAACGTAGGACTGCGCCGCCCCCTCTCCTGGTCTCCATGGCATCACTGAGGGGACCCTCGTGGATGCCAGGGGGTGGCCTGCGGACATGCAGCATGCTCACTCAGGCCAATGGGAGGAGGAAGGAGAGAAGGGGGGAGAGAGAGGAAATACGAGGGGGGAGGGGAAAAGAGGGGAAGGAAAGGGTGGGAGGGGAGGAAGAAAGGGGGAGGCGGGGCCACTCTCGCCAGGAGCCCGTAGACCACCTTCCAGTCCAGACAGGGCCAAGGCCCAGCCTGCCTGTGCCAGAGAAGGTCTACCCAGTCCCCCTGCTGCAAGAACATCAAAGCTGGTTCCCAGCCAACCCTAAGGTACCATCCTTTGAGGTTTGGCAGATAGGGCCATATTTCAGGCTGATGCAAAGCAGGCTGCACCCCAACCCCTCCCGCCCGAGATCCCCATCTGGGCTGTCTACTTAATACCCCATTACAGGAGAAAATATACAGCCAGCTCCTGCCTGGCCTCGGCTGCCCATTCCTCCCTCTGGAAAGATCAAAGCTGCACTAGATTCCCACCCAGAAATTCTGTAACCAGGAGACAGATTGGGGAAGAGGCAGGTAGAGCCAAACACGTGAGGACCAACGGGTAGGGGGTCAGTTACGGGGAGGCTGGGCCGCACTCTACGGGTGGGACCGAGCTTCCAGATGAGTGCTGGGGTGGCTAGGTCAGGAGCCTGGCCGGAGAGGAGAGCCCTGGGCTTGGGGAGGGAGGGGGGTCACATATCTCATCCTGGGCCCTGAGTGCCTACCTGCCCTGCACACCCCACCCCACCCCACAGAGACCCTCCCACTCACAGCTCCAGTGGCGCCCAAAGCCCCTGGCCCTTTATGCCCTGGCACACCCTTCCGGGATATTCCCGGGAGACCACTGCTAGCAACGGATCAATCTGTATTAATTACCATCAGCACTCCGCGGCTGCAGACCCGCTGCCTGCCACTGGGCCAGGTAGGCGCTTTGATGAACACTGATGTCTCGCAGCAATCCTGTGAGGTGGGCAGAACCATCTTGTTTTACAGCTAGAGAAATTGAGGCACAGGAGTTAAGTGAGTTGCCCAGGGTGGTGAGCAGCTGCAGGTTTTGGCTGCCCAGTGTCCAGACATCCATACTGAGGCACCTGGCTTCTACTGGGGAACTCCCCTGCCTCAGGGTGGTCTTGGTGGGATGTGAACCAGGTGTCACTGGCCCCAGAAAGCTGACAGCCACACCCCATATAGCAGGGGCAGGCACTGGACCCTCTTCCATGCTGAGGATTCCAGTCCCCAGAGTCCCCAGGTCACCTGGCCCTAGGTTCTACCAGTGGCCCCATGCCCTGGGCTCTGTCCCCATGGCTTGTGCTCTTTCCAAACCAAAAAAGTTTCCAAGAGGCTCAGAGACCCACAGGAGATGCACAGCCCTTGGGGAGCTCTGGGCACACAGCAGTCTGTCTCCCTGGTGACTAAGTCGGGGAGGGAGAGCAGGACCTGAACTACACGCCGCATGGGCCCCCCAACCAATGCAGCCCCCCCAAGCACTGTAACACAACCAGAGCAAATGTCAGCTCTGCTTCTCCAGCACCTTCTCCTGGACCCTCAGGCTCTGGGTGAGAATTAGCTAATGAGGAGGCCCAAATCCCTAATTCATACAGGGTGGTAACCGACTCCTTCCTCTTGATGAGGACAGTACCTTCCCCCCCATCTGCCCCTCCTCCAGTGGCTCCACTGCCCCTTCTCCAGAAATGGCATTCTCACCTACCTGGGGCCAGAAACCCAGGGAAATCCTACCCCTCAACCCCCAGGATTCTTCCTGGTTCTCCTATGCTCCCCCACTTAGTGGGGGCGCTGTTCCATGCATCTCACTAAACTTCACATCTAACCAAGTCTCCCCCAGCCACCAGGGGACGCCAAACTCCTTGCCCTGGATGGACACGTGGATCGCCCTGTAAGCAAGCCCATGCTGTATCTCCCAGCGGCCACTTCACTGGCATCTGTGGGATGACTGGACTGATGGATAAAGTCTCTGTTCCTTGGCATATGCTGTTCCAGGACTGGGGAATCTCCTTCCCGTCCCACCACCACATCTGCATATGTTCTTCAAGACCCTGGCCTCCCATGTTGCCTATCTTCTGGTCTTCATACCTCTTGGCCAAGTGTCATCTGGGATGTGCCATCTGCCTCCCCATGGCTGGGAGCTCCCTGAGGCCAGATGGTACCTGGTCCTCATCTACCTCGTGGTGTCCGTCTCTGCGTGAAGCATGGCCCTCAGGGGCACTTAATGCTGGAAGGCGGGCAGAGCCCCTCGGGAGGTGCTGGAGGCACTGGCAGGCCCCTGCTCGTTCCATCAGGAATCAGACCCAGAGACGGGGTGCCCCTGCGGGCTGAGACTTCTGCCCCCTTCACTGTCCACTGAAGGTTGACCCTGGCAGATCCCCCCGCCCCCCACCACCTCCCCTTTCAACCAGAGACAGAGCAGCAAGCACTGGGTGAACCAGGCAATTTTCCAGCCCTGGCGGGCCTCGGCAAACCAATCTGAACACGGAATAAACCTGTGGCCCCTGTGAGGGGCACAGAGAGCAGTACAAGCACAGGGCTGCACGGCCCCCACACGTGCCCCCCACCTCGTACCAAGAGCACGGCCGGCCCGGGGAGTCCTTGCACGGCTGCCAATTCCCCGGCTCAGCAGAAAGCCTCCATTTCGCAGGGAGAAATTAATGAAAGGGAGAAGCCTGGGAAATTACGAGTTGCCACCTGCAATTTCTCCTTCCAAGGAAAGTGGTGCGACGGCTGATTAAAGCTGCAGCCACCCTACCAGGCTGGGCCAGCAGCTGAGGACTTCGTCGGCCAGCTAGGAGCCAGGTGGGAAGCAGTGCGGGGACTGTGGAGGACCTGCAGGCTTAGGCGGCCCCGCCCAGGGACCTTCAACTGGGAAACCGCCCACTGAGGAAACTTCCTTACCCCTTCGCTACTTCTTATCTACAGGCAATGCGTGACCTGCCAAGCCCCATGGTTTAAAGAGCATGAGACGCCCCCCCCACGCTCCATCCTCACCCCAGGTGCTGGGTTCCTCAAAGGTGGTGGGACAGTTAGGGAACGGGTACAGATGGGGCTTCACCCATGCCTGTGGCTGTGCTGGGTGCCTTCACCTAGTCCGTCTTCAACGCCAGTGGGATGGACCCATTACAGCCATTTCACAGAGCAGGACGTGGAGGCCCAGTGAGCAAACCCCAGCCAGTTCCTGGCAACAGTGGGGCTCTGGCCGCAGCACAGGGTTGCCCCTGAGATGAGCTGACGGAGGACAGCTGCCCAGGACACTCACTGCCCCAGCTACACCTTGCAGCTGACCAGCGGCAGGCAGTCGTCGAATCACGGCCATTCCTCCCCCTGGACTGTGAAAGCAGAACACAGCCTGGTCCCCACCCCAACCCTTTCCTCCTGAAATCAAGCCGAGTTCCTTGATTCCCAGCCTGCCATCTATACTCAGGGTCAGGGCAGAGGACACAGGAAGGCTGACCCTGGAGCCACTGCTCTGGGTCCCACCGTCCCATGTAATCTGACAGCGGCCAGATTTCTCCCTTCCAATAGCCCCAGCTTTCTCGAATCTCAGTCCTCAACAGGAAGTGAATTCCGACTAGGGTATGAATGACGGATACCAGCTTCCTATCTCCTCCTCTAGGGTTTATATACTCTGAGGCACTAAACTTGACTTCCCAACTGTAAGGATGGTGATTCACAGGGGTGAGGAGCTGAGTAAAGAATTCCCTGAGGTGAGAATCTGGAAGTGCTGGCACCAGGCCTCAAACACAATGGAATACAACCACCCCCAGAGGAAGACCAGGCCTCCTGTGCCAGCCCATGCTCCTTTAGCTGTGCATCTTAGGGGTAAGCCCCATGTCCTCTCTGAGCCTTGGTCTCCTCTCACTCGCCCCTCTTTAGCTGTGTGACCCCAGGCAAGTCCCTCAGCCTCCCTGGGCCCCAGCTTGGAGAGCCGGGAGGCAGCCTGCTGTGGTATCCTTCGGAAGGCAAACTTTGAAGCACTGCTATCTCTGAGCTCCACGGCCCTGGCCATATATTATTATAATGGCCTTGGCCAATAGGGGCGCAGGCTATTAGAATGAGTTAAGACCAGATTAATCTGCTTAAAAAAATATGCCTGGTTTTTACGCTGTGCATTCCCTCCTAACAACTCACGCTCCTTCCAGGCCATTATCTCGTTTTATCGTTAATTCAATTCCATAAACATGTATTAAGTGTCTATTATGTGCAGAGCCCTGGTCTAGTGGCTGGGGTGGGGTGAGGGGGCAATGTGTGGGGGCAGCCCCAGCCCTGAGGTGCCTACAGTCAGGCAGGGGACCCACCTGACCCTCAGACTTCACCACTGGGACATAACACAAGTGAGCTGGAGTTCAGAGGAGGGAGACACTCACCAGCCTGGAGGAATTGGGGGTGCTCTCTGGAGGAGGGGGCCCATGAAAACTGGGACGGGAGGCAGTAACATGTGATGTGATGTGGTCAGAGGGACTACTGTGTGCCAGGTACTCTCCTGAGTACTTCACACACAGGGACCCCATTCTGTTGACAGTCCAGGGGGCAGGCAGTAATGGCACCCCCATTCTGTGGATGAAGACACAGGTTCAGAGGAGTACTTTATGAGCGGTCTCAAAGCTGGTAAGGGTGAAGCCATGAAATCCAACCCCAGAGCCTGGGCTTCAGCCTCTACGTAGGGTCCCCAGTACCTCGAAGGGCGTCTGAGGTGGAGGGCAGACACAAAGTAGGTGGCAGGGGGGGAGGGAGGGAGGAGTCAGTTAGAGCCTCTGCCAGAACTGTTTGGTCCCTCCAGGTGCGGCCTTGAAGGGTGGTCAGAGTTTGGGGAGGAGAGATGGGGCAGGGACTAGGGGAGGGGACCGCTCCCTACAGTAAGCCCACGTGCGTCCAAATCCTAGCCCCACCTACTGGCAGGGTGATCAAACGCTATTAACCTCTCAGCCTCAGTGTCCATCTCTTGAAAATGAGGCAGTAACACCTGCCCTTGCTGGGCAGGGGTGAGGCTGAGATGGGTTGGGGCTGCCCACTGTCCAGGGTGGACACCAGTGCCTGCAGCCTAGTATGGAGGGCTGACAGGAGAGCTGGCCCAGACCACTGGCCCCAGAGACCACATGAGAGGTAGGGACTGGGGGCCTCAGAGAGGTGACCCAAGACCAGACTGGGAGGGACAGGTGACACATGGCCATTCTGAAAATGAGAAGACAGGTAAGAGAGGACCCAGCAAACCCTATGCGCCAGCCCCCGGGCTCATTCTCCACTCTTCCCCAGGGTTGCGGGACACCAAATGCTTCCTGGGGCCCCACCTGCCCTCTCAGCCTGGAGGGAAGAGGGTAGAGACTGGATGAGCAGAAACTACAGAGAGGGATGTGCAGGGACCATGAAGCCTGGAAGCTGCCAGAAGCCAGAGCCCACAGTGGCCACATGCCAGGACCACAGCAACAGACCACGGGCCAGGGGCCTCAAACCATCACCCCGTCACCCAGGCTCCTGGCAGGCACCCCTGTCCCGAGCCTCCTGGTGCTGGCCTGGTCCACCTCCCCAGCCTCCCTCTTTCCCATCTGCCCTTCTTGCCACCCAGCCCTGGCGACCCCAGGCTCCTGAGCCTCCCCCCATGCAAGAGCTCCCCACTCCTCTGCACCTCCTGCACCCCCCTCACCCTACCCTGTCCCCTCACACCTTTGCCCACGGCGTTCCCAGTGCCATCAGATGCCCCGCAGGTTCCTACTTCGCCTGGAAAAATGTCTAAGCTTCCTTCCAGTCTCAGCCCAGACATTTTTTTCCTCTGTGAAACCTCTGTGAGCTCCACCGCTACCCCAGACACAGCAGCAGGGGGAACCCTCTACATTCTTATAGCCATTCACATGCCCCTTGGTGGTAGCAGGGCAGCCAGTGACAAGGCATGCAGCTTTAAGTCCACCTTCTCATGAACTAGGAAACTGCAAGGCATGTCACCTCTCTGAGCCTTGCTGTTCTTATCTGAAAAATGGGGTAGTACGAGCACCTGGTGGTGAGAGTGAAATAAGAAAAACAAGAAAATCGCTTGAAATAGTGCCTAGCTTTTATCATCATTATCACCATCAGGATGCTTTGAGGTCGCTGTCTGTAGGGCTACCACCATACTGATCCTCATCTCCACCAGCACTGTCTCCCCAGTGCCCTGCACAAGGCCTGTTGCCCAGCAGCTGCTGAATCAGAGGGCAGAACAACCTGCTGAATCAGAGGGCAGAACAACCAACTTGCCTGGGGTGGCCAGGAAGTCTTCATAAAAAAGGTTGTATCTACTGAGGTTCTGAAGGATGCATAGGAGTTCACCAAGTAAAGGGAGCAGACCAGAGGGAAATTCCAGGCAGAGTGAACTGTTTCAGCTGGACCCTGCAGGCCTTGAATGCCACACTGGAGTCTGGACTTCACCCATAGTTGGACTTTGGTGACAGAGGTGAGGCAGGGAGTCAGGGAGGGGAATTCTCTAGGCAGGGCTGCTGGGGCAGAAGCAGGAAACTGAAAATTTTTTATTAGGATGGCAACAGTCCCATGATATTCATTCATCAAACATCTGCTGAGGGCCTTCTACATACCAGGTACTGGGGATACAGGGGGAAACAAGATGAATGTGGTTCTTGGGGCCACAGAACCAATGTTCCAGTGGGGGAGACAGACAGTAACAGAGAATATCATAAATAATTCATTGATTCCAGCTGTCTGGAGGGTTCAGCAGGAAAGATAAGTGGTGCTACGAGACCATCAACAATAACAGAAATCCAACCTGGTGTGTTTCGGCCAGACCTTAACAACAGGGCATTAGGGGAGAGAGGAGGGGACGGGACGTGAGGAGGACATTCCAGGCAGAGTGAACAGTGTGGGCAGAGCCCTGAGGAGGGCAGGAGTATGGCCTGTGGGAGGAAGTGGCAGCCTGAGTGGCCAGAACACAGTAACGGGGACACAGGTGTGGCAGTGCAGCCCAGAGGGCCAGGGTCTGGGCCGAGGGGAAGAGTTGGGATTTTGGCCCCCAGGCAACAGGGAGCCAGGACAGTAGTCCAAGAACGGGAGGCTTGGGGAGTCTAGGAACCACAGTGCTGCTCAGGTGATTGCATATTAATGATACCATTATAAAAAATAAAAAATAAAAAGAATGGGAGGCTGCCGGGTGCTGGCCACCCTCAAATTCCTGGACAGCAAGTGACGAATCAGTCCCACAGGTAGAGGTGAGGTAGAAAAGGACCACGCTGAGGGCCGGGAGAGGCCCGAGCCCCGTGCCGCCCGCCTGCCCACCCTCGCTGCTCCCCAACAGTTGGCAGACTGGCAAGGGGGAGATCCAATCCCTCTTGAGTTTAGCTCAGCGTCTGGCTGCCTCTTGGGTGACAGTGGCTCATCAATACCCGAGAAAGCAGAGCCTAAAGGGTGGACGAGCTGGGAGCCGCACGCTGGCCATGGGCTTTCCCTCGTTTCTCCACAGCAGCGTCCAAGCACCGCTCTCCCAGGAAGGCGGACGCCTGAGGTAGGAAGGCTGAGGCAGGCGGCAGCCCGGCCACTGGGTCCTGCTCTGGGCCCTGCACACCTGCTCTCCCACTCCCAGCAGCCTCCAAGCAGGGGCCCAGGCAGGGCCAGCAAGTGGGCATGTGATCAGGTAAGGCAGAAGGGGGCTGCCTGGGTGTTTCTCCTCCTGGCAGTAAGACCAGGCCTGAGACTCTCACCCCCCCATTCCAAGAGCACTGGGTGGTATGTCTTGGGAGTGGGTGCTCCAGCTCCAACACTTGGCCTCAGTTTCCTCAGAGAAATAGGGCCATTTCTGCCTCAGAGGGTGGTTGTCAGATTCTATCAGATTCTTGAATGACTGCCTTTCATCAAGTACAAATGGCTGTGAGGACCAGGCCTGCCTTTTGCCACTGTGAGCCCAGAAGGGCTGCCCGTGGCATCCTACGGGAGGCACACCAGTGTTACACAGCCACGTCTTGGGCAGAAGCGAGGTGCAGCCGAAGGGCATGGATGGAAGCCACAGAGACCCCACATAGACCCAGGCCTATCCCCTCCCAGCTGGGGAACCTACTGGGGGCCTCTCAGTACCCTCCCCTGAAAAATGGGAATAAAAACACCTTCATCCCAGGCTGTGTGAATTTATTAAACTCAAGAACAGTGTTATCCCAAGCCATCTGCAGGTGCACAGAACCTGCCACTTGTCCTCCTGGCTGTCCCCTCCTCTCGTTTCTCCTCCAAACCTCTACACCAGAGCCCTGTACATTCAGGACAACCTTAGCCCCCCAGGCACATGGGTTTCCCAGAAACTGGAACTCAAAAGGGTCTCCTTTGAGAGACCCTTTTGGAAGAGGTGCTGAGACTCTAGAAATCTGCATTCTAGAAGAGGAACTTGGATAGGGCAATAGTTATACTGAAGGAATTAATGACTAATGGTAAAATTTCTGCCAATGGGCAATACGTAAGGGAAGACATTGAGGGTGGGGGAAATTCTTCCTAGGACTTTGAAATTACTTTGCAGAGGTGGGCAGTATTTGTAGGTTATCTACTATATACAGCTGACATTACACAGGCACATGGGCCACAGATACAAGACGACCTCTGATGCCTAGGTGTCCATCAAGAATGAATGAATGAATGAGCAAGTGACTGGGATTAGAGCATGAAGGAAGGATTCTACCACCGGCTGTTTCCCACTGATCAGTCCACCACCTGGCACCAGGTCAGCACACAGAGCCATGGCCCTGCCTAGTCCAGCCCAGCCTCTGCTGGGAATGGCATCCTCATGGGCATGGAGAAAGAGATGGGTTTCCTGGCTGGACTTGAGTTTATTACTGCAGCTCTGACAAAGCCGGGCTGGGTGGGGCCCCAGGCCTAGAAGAATCTGTGAAGAGAACTGTGAAGGGGGGCACAGGGACCAAGGGTTGGCGGAGGTTTATTCTGGAATCCACACTCCCTGCCCTGGCAAAACAACTGTCTAGACCAATGCCCAGGACAACAGCCCATATTAACGGCCCCCAACATCCTTATTCCCCATTCCCCACTGCATGGTGTGTTTGGCAGGGACAGACAGACCCACGACTGCCTAGACCAGCCACATCACTATGAGGCCATGGTCACTTCCCATCCCTGCTCTGAGCCTTGGGCTCCTCACTTGAAAGATGCGAATGGTCATCCCTGCCACAAAGAGCCAGGGCTGGCGGATCTCTGGAAGCTCAGAGCATCTCCTTCCCCTGCCCAGTGTCTAAGCAGCGGGTGATGGCACAGGGTGCCCAGTCCCCAGCCTCCAACCTCCTGAGCCCACACCAGGCTTGCCTGATGCCCAGGCCTTGGCACCCACGTCCCATAGGTCAGGGAGAGGTGCCCAGAGGACAGCCGTGTTCCCGGGCCACTGGCTTGCGTGCTGGGGAGGCTCATCATTCCCTATCCAGGAATGTTCAGGACAACCAGATTGTTGCAACCTTCCCAGCTCAGGCCCCCTGTCTGGCTCACACCAACACCACCACACAGGGCCCCTGGATAAGCCTCTCAACTTCTCTGGGCCTCAGCTTCCCCGCTTGGAAGTGCAGGTGATGATGCCCACCTGCGGGGAGGTGTCCTGTAACTTACGTCCTGAGCATCTGCTGTGCCTGGCATGTGGTAGGCACTGCTGGGGTGTGTGCAGACTCCCTGGTTCATGGCAGGACCACATTCAACCCCAGTGCAGCTGACCGTACAGGGCCAAAGGGGCCGCTGGCTAGGTGAGGTTATCAAAGGCCTCTGAGAGCCTGAGATGGCCTGGAAGCACCCGGCCCAACAGGGGTCCTCCCTCCACGCCTGCAGCTGCAAGCAGAGCCTTGCCTGGTGCATCCCCTCCCTCCCCCTCTAGGCCTCACTCACACTACGCCTGCCTCCTGAAAGGCCCCTCCACATATCCAACTCCACCAGGCAAAATCCTGCTTCCCTTTATGGCTGCCAGCATCACCTCCTCCAGAGGTTTCCTAGACCATGTGCCAGAATTCCTCTTGCTTTCTCTGGATGCTGCCAGGGTTCCATTAGGACCCTGGCTCTAACCCTGGACAACTTCTGGTGTCTGACATTCACTGCAGCCGAAAGAAAATTCTGTTCTGTGACTATGGCAAGCTCTCTGCACAGGCTGTTGCCTCTGCGTTGAATTCTCTTCCCCAGAATCTATACATGGCAGTCTCTTTCCTGTCTTTCACCTCTCAGCTAGGATGTCACCCTCTCAGGACAACAGCAGAGGCTCTGTCTCCTCATCACTGCTGCATCCTTTGTGCCTGGAACAGTGCCTGCAACAAAGTGATGGGGGGCAGCAGGGTGCCCATTCCTGAAAGCCACAGGCTCCTGCTGGGGCTGCCTCCAGGAGGGGCCCCAGTATGGGGAGAAGACTTCACTAACCCAAGGACCTCGAGATAGACTCGGAGGTGATGCGGTGCACATCTGGAACTGGCCGGTACCCACCTCTTCTGGATGTGTGCTCCGGGGCAGACGCCTAATGTGAATCGTTTCTGTCATCAGGATGTGGGGGGGCTTGACACGGACCAGCTGCCGCCGCCGAGGGAAAGGCTGCCAGAGCGCCGATGGGCTCTCAGAGAAATTGATGGCCGCTGTCAGAAAATGATTTCCCCACGGCCCGACGCAGGCCCTCGGAGGAGCTGAAAATCCCAGGCAGCAATGCCGCCTGGGGCGGGCCGCACCTGGCCAGCTGCTTCCCAGGGTGGGGAGCCCAGTTTCCGGGCAAGAAGTGGAGCTAGTGGGCCCACACCCAGGAAGCTAGTGTTGGGGGGCTACGGGGGAACAAGGAGCCTGGCATTCCCCAGGTGAGAATCGGGGCTCCCGCCTCTACCTCTTTAATTCACTTCTATACCTCCAAACCCAGTGCCGGCACCCAGGGAGCATCTGCTGAATGAACAAATAAACAACAATTCTAGGAAGCTGCAGAGGACACCAGACGAGCGTCCGGAGAAGGGATTCACCAAGTGCCTTCGGAGGAGGGCAGAACAGGCGGGGACCTGGCAGCCCGGCGCCCATCCATCCGTGTACCTACCTGGGGAGGGACGGAGGACTGCCTGCGGGGACCGTGTGACCAGGCCCCGTCAAGCCCAACCTGGGCCAGAGCCCCTCTCCCAGTCCCCCTGACCCAAAGTCTTCAGCTCATATCACAGCAGAATATTTTATTTTAAATTGGCTGAGCCTTCTTTTTAAAGATGACAAGAAATTGGATATGATGCAAAGCCATTTCCATACAGTTTTTCAGAAACACCTGGAATCGAGGAGCGGCCTGAGGAGATGTGGGGGCAGATGGGCGGCCACAGCCACCTCCACAGACGCCTGCAGGACCCAGTCCTGCCTGAGAGGGAAGATTCTGGCAAGGCGGCACACACAGGATCCACAAGGATGGACTCCCGTCTTGATGGGCCTCTCTGAGTCCTCATGGGAGTTGGCCTGAGGCCAGCACAGGCTCAGAGAGGAACTGCTCTGAGGGGCAACATCCTGAGGGTGGGGCGTCCAGGCACTAAGGTGAAGAGGGTGGGGATGGCAGCCCAGCAGGTAGAATGGGAAGGACAGAGGCAGGAAGAATAACATCCACTCACTCACTCATTCACTCAACAAACAACATTCACTGACCTCTAAGCAAGGTCCTGAGTTGACCAGGGCCCCAAACTCAGTGACACTCCCTCCATCCTTGAGGGTCACTCTACAGGCTGGGGGTGGAGGCAGGACCAGGAGCTGGTACCATGAACAAGGGAGCCTAGGGGCCGGGAGCAAATAAGAGACACCTACCAGCCTGGGAGAGGGCTGATCAGGGAGGACTTCCCAGAGGAGGTGACTTCAGAGAATGACAGATGAGCCAGAGGTAGCCAGGTGAAAGCAAGGAAAGGGTGTCCGGGCAGAGGGAACAGTGAAAAGATACAAGGACAAGAGGTCACATAAAGGGGCTCAGACTTTGTCCTGAGTACCAAGGGGCTCTGGGCCGGTTCTGAGAGGTGAGTGACCAGGTCAGGTTTGCATGCCAGAAAGGTCACCAAGTATAAATAGGACAGAAGCTGCCAAGTGCTATGCAGGATTCTGGGGTCACGGTGATGTGAACAGGATGCCCCAGGGATGCTCCCAAAAGCTGGCCCTGTGAAACTGTGCTGTCAAGAAGGGCACAAAGGTGGGGGGGGGTCTCAGCTCAGGTCAGGGCACAGGGACCTTCCCTTCACCCACTCAGGGCCGTCCTCCAGCCAGAACACACTGTAGGCACTGAATGAATACAGGCTGACCCACAGATAAACCTGTCAGTTCCACAAGGATCAGAGGCACCTGGAAGGGGGTCAGAGGCCCCCCAGCCATGCCTCAACCTGGGAAAACCACACCTGCTACCTGCTCGGTGCCTTTGTTGCTGCTGAGCCCTCCACCTGGAATGTCCTTTCTTCCTGTCTGGTCAACTCTTCCTTTGAGACAACCCAAATGTCTCCTCCTCCAGGAAGCTTCCCTTGACCCTGGGGCTGGGTGTGGGCCTCCTGAGGCTCTTGCAGACCTTGGTGCTGACCCCTGGGGTGGGAGTGGGGGTCACTATTCATGTGTACCCTCCAGCTCTGCTGGTGAGCCCCTCAAAGGCAGGGCCACAACTAGCCATTGCAGGTGCCCAGGACCCCGTCCAACCCCGGCACCACGCGGGAGCTGTGACACTGTGAGCTGCGAGGACAGTTTGTAGGGAGGGGAGAAGAGATGACAACAGAGACACACACACACACATACCCCGGGCCAGGAATTCTCTTCAGAGAATTCCCTGCTTCCAAATACACAAAGCCACTCCTGTGCCAAGGCCAGAACACACCCACTGAAACCCCAGCCAGAAGTCAGCACCCTGCCCATCTCTGCTGTCTGCTCCTTCCGGAATATCTGGGGCAGGAGCTCCCCCCTCTCACTGCTCCTCGCTGCTCCTGGGGCGAGGAGAACAAACACTCCCGTCTACTGCGCTAATCATAACCTACTACTGTAATTGTCCCATTCAACAGATGAGGAAACTGAGGCCCAAACTCTTGGCTCCCCAAGAGGGACTGAAACTGGCATTCCTGTCAATAACCATCAGCCATGACTGCCTCCTCACACCCAGCCCTCTCTCCAGCCCACCTTTTCTTTCTGAAACTAGGTTCTGATCACATTAGCTTCTTCCCACTGCTCGAGTGCCATCGATGGTTCCCACTGCCTGGACGGCGTCCAAACTCCTTGGCTGCCAGCCCCTTCTGGGGCCAGCACCTGGGGGACTTTCTGGGGTCATCTCCATCACTGTACTCCAGTCACAGCCAAGTACCACCTCTCCCCCAAGTGCTGGGGGTCCCTTCTCGGCTTGGGGCCTCTGCGCCCACCTGCTTCTCTCCCTGGAATGCCCTTCCCTGCCCTCTTCACTACCAGGCGAACTCTGACTTGGGCCCAGGGCATCGCTCAGAGGCCCCAGGCCCTCCACAGTCCTCCTGGACACCCGAGGCCGCAGGCAGCACCGACCACACGCGGCCGCCTCCTCCCACAGACCGAGTGCACCTCGTGCTGGGCCCTGCCTGGCTCACCCACCGGCACACCCTCCACATTTGCTGGAATGAATGAATTATCTCATTTAGCCACAGAGCACGCCCAGCTCAAATGTCGGCAGTTCAGCCAAGAGCCCTCGTGTGGAAATCACCACAATGAAGGTGGCAATATTTCACCTCACCCAGAAATTTACTGCAAGTTCTCAGGGTGTGTGTTTGTGTGTGTAGTGGGGGCAGTGCTGGGTGACAGCTTCAATTTAAACGGATGACAGAAAATCTCCTCCTCCTCCAAATGCGTCTGGCCCATCAAGCTTCCCCAGGCCCTTCCCCAGTGTTACCTCATTAGCCCTGACCGCCCTGTGAGGTAGGTGGGCAGGGAAAAAACACCCCCCTTGCACTGAGGTGGAAACTGAGGCTCGCTGAGGCAGTGACCAGTGGGTAGTGCCAAGCCACAAATGAAAGGTTCTGCTCTCTCCTCCTGCTGGGACTGGGTGGCAAGGGGGATGCTGGGAACAGCGGTGCAGCAGCTGGAGTCGGGTGCGGTCTGTGGGCCTTTCCCAAGGCCTGGAGGTGGAGGAGGGGAGCCAAGGTGGGCACCAGCTGCCCCTCCCTCACAGACCTGGAGAGAAATATGGCAGCCAGCTAACTGGGCCCCATTGGTAGCTGGCTTCAAAGCACCCATGCACCAAGAGGGGCCAGATCCCACTTGAGCCTGGGCAGGGAACCATCCCAGCTCCGCGCCACGCATGCCTGCCCATCCCCTGGCAGCGCTGTTGGCCATGCTCCCAGAGCCCCACGGGGCAGGCAGGTCCAAGCAGCCTGGACCCCCTTGGAGGCCCCTACCAGCCCCAGCAGAAGGGCAGGTGCCAGGTGAGACCTGCTGGGCATTGACCCCACCACCACCCCCGGCCTGCTTACCTGCCAGAGGCCCTGGCCATGGCCACAGGACCTGCTGGGGCAGCCCAGGCCGCACCCTGCTCACCAGGCCTGATTTGCATATGCTAATATGCACATCCCTCGCTCCCCTTGCCAGCTTGTTTGGGGAACGGCTGGATCCGGCTATACCTGTACCGTGCTGATGTCACGCCAAGCTATTTCCAGCCTGGTTGCCATGGAAACCACAAGGCCTCAGCTCCAGTTAGGAGTTCAATATATAATTTACTTACTCCCCCATCCCCCCAGCCCCACCCCAAAGAGACTGGGGCGAACGGGGAACAATCGGCTAAAATATACAATAATACCCTCCACTTCCCTGGGAGGCCTGTGCGAAGGGGGGGAGCGTGGTGCAGCAGAAGGGTAAATCCATTTTGGAAGATGGGGAGGGCAGGCAGGAGAGAGGAACTTTCCCCATTAACAGAAAGAGAGGCTGGCATTTGGGGGTGATTCCAGGGAGCAGCTCACACCTGGTGAGGGGGGCAGGATGGAACCCTCTGCCCAGTGACCCAGAGCGCTGCCTGGCCACACCGTCACCAGGGGCCTCGAGTGCGAGATGCCACTGGGCCCCAGCTGACCAGCCTTGCTCTGCGAGCCCCAGGGCTGAGGAGGACACTGCTGTCACCACCAGGATGTCACCAGGGCCTGCTGCTCAGAAGCCACACCAAGAACTGGACAGACCTCCAGGCCTGGGGCCATGAAATCAGCCAGGAGTGGCACTTGCCCAACGAGGTTTGTTCCCCAGGCCTGAGGTCTGTCCAGTTCTGTCCCACAGGCGTTCACTGACATCAGCTCCATGCCTTGTCCTGTGAGGGGCTCTGGGGTACAGGAGGGCTGGAACATAGCCCTGCAGGCAGGGAGCCCCCAGGCTGGGGTGGGGGTTGGGGGAATAGATCATGGCATCTGAAGGGGTCCACACTGAGAGTGACATGAGCACAGGGTTACAGGGACATCAAATTGGCACGTAGTCTTTGCAGGCAAAGTCAGAGAAGGCTTCCTGGAGGAGGTGCTGGCCTGAGCTGAGATTTAAAGGGTGAGGATCTGGGTGGGGCAGCAGGGCATTCCAGGCAGCAGGCACAACATGGACAAAGACCAGCACAGGCGCCCAGAGAATGAAATGAGAAAGCAAGTGGTCAATAGCAGTTTTAACCTTCCACCAGCACCAGAACATTGCAGCCATTCTACCTAGTTCTTAAGGGTACCAGGATCCCTGTTTTATGGATGAAGAAACCGGGGCAGGAATGAACAACTAAATAAAGCATCAGGGCTGAGCCCTGAGCCCCTTCTCCATTCCCTTAAAAGGTTGAGACAAACGTCCCAGGTGGCCAGGAAAGGAAGCCAGTGGAGAAGTGTTTTCTGATCCCCAGAGCAGGGCCACAGTGCAACCGAGCAGCTGGGCTCCCCGTGCGGGGCCTTCCCCAGCAAGCCCTGCCCTCCCGCCCGCCCTGGCCCCCGGGGCTCAGCCTGCCCCACAGAGGCCCCCACGTCCCCCTGCTGCTGCCCTGGCTGAGCAGGACCCAGGGGCGTGATGAGCCCCCACTTCCCATCACAGCCCTCAAGATCGGGCCCCACCGTCTGCACCGTCCTCTCCCGTGCTCAGCCCTGCTCACTGTTCCAGCCGTGCAGGCCTTCCAGCTGCTCCTCAACTCACCAGCCACGTTCTGGCCTCTGGGCCTTCCCTGTTCTGGGCATATATTGTTCCAGCCATTTGAAATGCCTTTTTCCCCAGATTCACGGACTAGAACAGTGAGAACTTGGATGATAGAGCCAGACAGCCTGGGTTTGATGCCAGTTTTGTCACTTTGTAAGTGCTGACCTTGGGCATCATCTGTAAAATGTTGACCTCCGTGGCCCTGCTGTGTGGGTTATGAGTCAACATGTGTAGGACAGGGCATTGGTCAGTCATGATCAACAGCAGTGGCTGTGACCACGACCCCTTTACAGCCATGTGGCCAGTTCCTTACCTGACCATTCCCATCTCAGCCGCGACTCCCACCCCTTTACCCGCTTTACTTTCCTCTCAAGGCCATCCCTGCCCCATCTGTCTGTCAGGTTGTCCATCACCCCCAAGCACACCAACTCAGGGAGACAGGAGGGTCAGCTGTATTCCTACTGTGTCTCCATGCTGGGTGCACAGTAAGCGCTCAACATGTGTCTGAGGATGGATGAGGGAACGGATGCACTTGGACACAAAGGAAAGATGGACACGTGACCCACAGGCCTCATCCAGGCTCCGGAGCATCCCCAGTACACCAGCTGCATGGCAGCGTCCCCAGCCTCAGGGGGACTTAAGCAATGTGAACACCTGGCGGGAAGGAAATGCTCCTCACAGGGGGCCCATCAGAGGTGGGGGCCCTCTGGTCAGCCCCCAGGGCTGGGCACACTCACAGCTGTGTTTGTCCACGTGTGTGGCCATTCCCACTCCACCATCATCCCAGCAATGTACACATGGCCTCCCAGGAAACTGCAAAAAATGAGTTAATATAACATTATGGCTGGGAATTTAAATACACAGGAGTCAGGCAATGCAGACTTACAGTTCCCCAAGCAACTGTAAAAAGCACACAAGCAATTCAGGAGCGAAGGCTGGGAATGGATTTAAGGCCTTTTTGTTCAGAGACAGACCCAGGGGCTGCGGTGCCCTGACCTGTTGGTGATGGACAGAGGCTTCAGGCAGAGGGGCAGAGGGAGCACCAGGCACCCACAACTCAGGCCACGTGGCTCACTGGATGCAGCCCCTCTGCAGTAAGCAAGGGCCAGAAGGAACCCCCACGGCGCATGGCCCTGTGAGCTGGGCCCCCAGATGCCCCAGCCCTAGCACATCCCCCTCCACCACAGCTTCGGTGGCCAGCTCACTCTAAGGGCTCGGGACCAGCACACAGCTTGACACTTCTGTCCCTTCCACCTGCAGAGCCATGTCCCACAGGGCAGTGTCCCAAGACCTCCTGTCCTCTTCAGTAAAAGACTCCTGTGTATAACCAGTGACTCAAAAGCACAGAATGCGGGGGTCCTGCTGTGTTTATACCCCAGTTCTACCACTTAGGAGCCGTAGGACCCTGAGCAAGTTGCTGGCTCACTCTGCCTGTTTCCTCATGCAAAATAGGGGCACTAATACCTGCCTGGTGGGACTGGGGCAATCACGTGAATTCACACAGGAGAAGTATTTAGAACAATGCCCAGCACATAGCAACAATAATTACTCGTATTTATTGAACACTTGCTATCATTATTGTTTTCCCTTCTAACCCAAAAAGAATCTGAGGAAGCACAAAACACAGTGGCATTTAAGTGAGGGAAACGGAGGAAAGAACGTACTCATTCACTCCTTCCTTCCCGTAGGAGACTCAGAGAGGGCTTACTTGGTGTCAGGTCCTACTCTGGGCACTGCAGGGTGGCTGCGAACCCTCAGAAGACACACAAGACGACCCCAAGGGCAAGTGAGTCCCAGCACACACAGGAAGGTCCTTTTAGAAGTCAGCTGCCCGTTTGGCAGCCATCACACACAGAGGGAGACAGGAGGGGCTGGCTGGGAGATGTCAGAGACAAGCCCTGTTCTTGATGGTGACATCAAACATCAGCAGGGGGGGCCCAGGGTCTCCCCAGGGAGGCTGCAGGGAGGGACTTCCGTGGAAGAGACACAGGAGGAGCATTTCTTCAGCACAGGGTGTGTGGCCAGCAGGAAAATTCTAACACATAAGTATTCAGTTGAACGACTGGGTGAATGAACGACTGAGCCGAGAAACGAAGGCGTGTTCTGCGCATTCAGGTTCAGATCACTCGACTGGCTCAGTTTTCTCCGGCCTCTAGTTCAGAAGCTGAAACCCCCGACTAGACAACCAACCAAGGAGGTCTGAGCTCCAGGGCCTAAGTCTGGGAGCCTCCCAGAGGCTGGAGCAGCAGGATGGGCCAGTCCGTGGGGGCCGCTCAGATAAAAGTGGTGGGGTTCCCAGGACACTGGGGGTGGGAGGCCCTCAGAGGTCAGCGGGCTCAAGTTATGTGCACCCCAGGGAGAAGATGAGGCTCAGGATGAGTCAGGGGCTGCTCTGGGTCAGTGGGGCGAGCTCTCCGAGGTGACAGCTGGGCCGAGCCATGCATGGCTCTGTGGTGAGAGCATTCCAGGCAGGAGGTCCTGCAAGTGCAAAGGCTGGGGCAGGAACCAGCCTGACGTGCTGAACAGGGGAGAGGCAGGCAGTGAGCCTGACTGGGTGAGGGCCTGGCGGGACTGGGATGAGGTCTCTGACCCCAAACACATTCTGTTTTCTTCACAGAGGCAGAAATGTAGGAAAAGCCTAAAAGCAGTGGGCACCATGGTTCAGGGAGATTCCTGAACAGGGGCCCAGGTTTCAATTCAGCTCTGAGCCTCAGTTTCCTCATCTGTATAATGCGGATGTCGACTCTACTTCGGGAAGCTGTAAGGAGGATTAAATATTTGAGTCAATGTGCACCTGAGCAGGCACCGCAAGAGCTGCTCTTATTATTATCGTTATTATATAATGGGCAGGGACAGGTACCAAGGGAATGAGGGGCAGCCCAGCCAGCAAGTAAACACTAATTGTTTCACTCGGCCTTATAAAGAGTCGGGAAAAATGGACACCAGGAGACAAATGGAAGTAGTGATAGCAGACAATAACCTACGATTTGAGAAATACTCTGCACTGTCTGGTCTGAATCATGTGGTTTGCTAATGACCTCCTATAGCCACTGTGACATTGTGACCCCCTGGTCTCCTGGAGTATCAACACTCCCATTTTACAGGTGAGGACACCAAGGCCTAGAGAGGCGAAACGGCAGCCCAAGGTCACCAGCACGGCAGGTGAGGCCAGAAGAATCCCAGCTTTGGACACCAAGTGCAGGACACAGGCAGCCACAACCCCGTACTGAGTTCTCTCCTTGTCCCTGGCCTCGTCCCTCTTTGTCCCACGCTCTGCACAGGGCGGGAGCTCAGGAAACAACTGCTGAATGAATGACTAAACGAGTAAATGAATGAACACGGGAGCAGGTGTGAGTCATACCTCACACTGGCAGCCTGTTCCGGGCCTTCTGTCCAGCTCAGAACTCTTGGCCGGTCCTCCCTGCCCCGATCTTGGCCTCTCTTGGCCTCCCACCCACTGGGCACACTAGGCTGAGTCACCTAAAGGTCCTGGGGATAGCAGCCATCTCTGGGCTCCCCAGCTGCTCCAGCCAGCCAAGGGGATGCTCTGGCCCCAAGAGCCCAGGTGAGCAGACGCCTCTCCTGCATTGGCTTTGGGAAAAAAAACCTCGAGGAAAAGCTCCCCAGATGTGCCCCCTACCTGTCGGCTCCCGGTCAGCCTCCTCCCGCCGCCTCCCCGGCGAGGCCCCTGGGCACAGGCCCACCAAACTGTCCCAGCACCACCGCCGTTTCCTGCCCAGCAAACCCCGATCTCCTCCCCATGTGCATCGCTGAGAAGCAGGGACTGGCACCAGCCCAAACTGTTCGCTCAGCAGTGAGTCCCAGCAGCGGGTGAGGGGAAGACCTGAACATTTAATCCAATTCTGCCAGCATTTGTGCAGGGCCATGGGTCTGGGCATGGCACCAGGAGTCTCAGGTGGGCAGGACACCAAGGAGGGGCCACAGCCTGGCCTTCAAGGAGCTCACAGTCGAGACCAGAGTGACCCCAACCAGGGCCTGCACCAGAGCAAAGGGCTCCGGAGATGGAAGGACAGAGGACATACACTCACCAGGGCTTTGAGGAGAAGCCGTGGCAGAGCCCAGGCAGCTGTGAGCAGAGTAAGGCACCCCTGGCGGGAGGCGCTGCAAGAACAGAGGCCCAGAGTCTGGAAGTGTGGGGTGCAGGGTGCTGTGTTCAGGGCCCAACCCTGCCACCTGCCCGGAGGCCTGGCGGACCGTGCGCCTCTGTGAGCCTCAGTTCCTCAAGCTGCATGCGGCCCTGCTTACCAGGGTCGCTGGGCAGTCTGGAGGCCCAGGGGCTCACAGGAGGCACAGGACGGCCAGGGACTGTTGCCACCGTCCTTGTGGAGACTAAGCCACTAGGGCCTGGTCGTGGCTGCCCCAGGATGCCCATCACGGCGCACCACCAGACTCCCTCCAGTGTGGGATGCGGGTCTTCCTAGCTCCCAGGAGTGTTGGTTGCTAGGGGCACACACGCGTGTCCCTGGGCAGAAGGGAAGCCCTCTCCCCTAGGCATGTCCTCTCCCTGGGGACAGCTACACTCTGATCAGTCAACGAAGGGTAATGGTCTCCTTGTGGGACAGCTGTGCAGGATCACCCCAGCTCTAGGGGCCCAGGGGGCCCTGCGGCCTCTGCTTTGACTGTATCCCAGTCGGATCTCACCCTCTGCCCCGTACAGGTGTTGTTCTGAGAATACCACCCCATAAACCTCCCACACAGACACCTTGGAAGGTGTTTCTAGGGAAGCCAGTCTGACAATGTGCCCTCCCTTCTGGGCTGGGACCTGAGGCCGCACAGTCAATTCCCAGCAAACGTGAAGCTCGGCACCTTCGCCACAGGTTCCTCTGCAGCTATGCCTTGGGCAGACCTACAGCGCACATGGACCCCCTGCTCTAAGTCAGGGTGCGTGCTGGTGCCCAGCTGCCAGTGTAGCTCGGGGCCAGGATGGGGGGCATCACCTAGAGCATGCAGCCTGGTGCGGGAGCCGCTGAACTCAGAGCCTCAGGGAGCTGGGCAGCACCCCCAGCTGGGCCACCCCAGACCATCACTTCACCCCTCTGAGCCTCAGTTTCCCCACCTGTGAAAGTACAAATGTGGTCTGAACAGAGCATTTAAGCTGGCAAAGAGCTGCTACATTCCCTTTCAGGGAGCGGAGTTCCCAGGACTGCATCGGCCTTGTCCACCTTTTGCAAAGGACCCCAAAGAGGACGCGTGACCTGCCCATGTCACACAGCCAGCTGAGCTGAGCCAGAGCTCTGGACATAGCCTGCCCTGCTCTGCTAGTGGCTGCCCAGCCACACGTCCTTTAACAAGCACTTACCAAGGGTCTTTTCTGCTGAGGAAAGTGAAGATCTTTCTCCACAACCTGCAACGAATCCCCACGGCATCAAGTCAGGAAGAGGAAAGGAATTAATCTGTATTAAATGACTACTGTATGCCAGACACGTCCCCAAGGGACTCTAACTCTCATGACAGCCGCATGAGGCGAGCGGTACTCTCCCGACTTAGAGGGAAGGGCTGAGGCACAGAGCAGACGCAGAGCCGAGTGGCACTCACCCCAGGCTGACTCCGAGGTTGGCACTGCTGCTGTGGGGCTGCAGGGAAGCCCTGGGCACAGAGTCCGACAGCACTGCTGGATGAAGCCCTTCCTGACGTGGCCCCGGGCCAGGGGCTGAAGGAACAGGAGGGAGTGGTGGGCACCTGCCACGGTCCTCAGCAGCCCCCACCTGAGGGAGGGCACCTGACATCATCCCCCAACCTGACAATGAGCTGGGAGCCAAAAGCGCAGGGCACAGGCCTTCCCACCAACCTCCTGAAAGTGGGCAAGAACCTTGGGAAATGAACGAGAAATAATTTCCAGGGTGGGACCTTTAGGGCTGGCGGTGGGGGGCACCTCACCCAGGCATTTCACATGCACTTGTCCCACACTGTGCCCTCACATCCAGGCTTCGATGGGGGCAGTGAGCACATTTCATAGACGGGAAACAGGTCAGAGAGGGCCCCTCCCTTACCCAAGACATACACACAGGAAGAGCTGGGCCATAAACCCTGAGATGTCCAGGCCTGGGGCTCTGAGGACTCCCCAGACTCATGGGATCTACAGGTACATGAGCAATACCTGATCCAGCCACTCCCCAGCTAAAGCCGCCCCCCTGGAGGTCCTGCTCCATTGGGTGCCACACCCCTCTCCCCTGATCTTGCTTCAACCACACATGCTGCCTCTGCTTCCTCAAATGCATGGCAAGCCCTACCACAGGACCTTTGCCCAGGCTTTCCCTTAGCCCAGCACACTGTTCCCTGCTTCTGCCCATTTAACTCCTATCTCTCCTTCCCATCCTAGCATTGGGCCCCCTCCTCCAGGAAGCCCGCCTCACCTATCTCAGTCTCCACAGCACCGGCTCAGCTGCATTGCTATTTTTACATCTGGGAGCATCCAATCTGCCATTGCTGTTACTGGGTCAGGCCCTGTCTTCTCTTAGGTGAACTAATGCATCATCTCACCCACCCTCCCTACCCTAGCCATCAGGAGGTTGCGAGCTGCTTCCCTGACAGGAGGACCGCACTCTGCAGCTCTCTGCCTGCCCTGCCCACACCTTCCCCCCAGCCAGACTGGACACACCCCTGCAGAGCCCAGCTCTCCAGAACCTGTTCTCAGCAAGTGACCAGGGTGTCCTGGGAAGGCAGGTAGTGTGCAGCCCCGGCCTCCAAAGCTTCCCCGAGGCAGGACAGGATGGGTGGCTTCGGGACCCAGGTGCCCGATGGCCCTGAACTCCAGGCCTTGCTGAGGGTATGTGTGGAGGCAGCGTAGCCCTGGGCCCACAGCAGCACTCGGCCCACAGGGCTCAGGCCTGGTCTCAAGCTCGGCTCCCACCCACCCCACAACGCACCCTGAGCCCGGTCTGGTCACCTGTCCAGCCCACTTTCCTACCCCTTATCTCTTGGTTAAGCCCAGTCCTTATCTTGGGACTGCCCAGGATAAAAGCCCAGTTCACTCAGTCCCTGGCTGTGTGACCCTGGGCAAGTCACTTAACCTCCCTGGACCTCCATTTCCTCACCTGTAAAATGGGTAGAGGGACCACACTACCTCCCAGGGTTGCGGGTGGAGTCAAGAGGAAGATAATGTGCAATGCTTAACCTGCCCCAGCACATGGCATGGGCCCGACAAGCCTGCGGGGGCATCACTGTGCTCTCTCACTGAATTGATTTGCTGCGGCCCGTCCCAGCCTGGGGAAGCCTCTGCCACAAGCCGCAGCCAAGGAAAGCATTCCAGGTGGGAGAAAGAACCCGAGCACAGGTGGGGCTGGGAGACCGCACACACTCTGGTGCTCTCTCACCAGCTCGCACCAAAGGAGTGCAGCTGTGCCGCCCTCCCACCGATCCTGAAACCTGAGGCACCTGTGCCACTCGACCACAGGCCCTGTGTGCTGCACCTGCATCCCGCCAGCCTCCCACTCCATGCCCCCACTGGGCAGCCGCACCTCCCTGCATCCCTCTCTGAGCCAGAACAGAGACCTCAGAGGCAAGAGGCAGTGAATCTGATAAGCCAGTTCTCTCCCAGAGCCCCCGCCTCCCCAGGCAGGTGGCCGCAGTCACACAGCTGCAGCAGTGATAAGGAGGGAGCAGAGGGGCGGGGATTCTCCCCTTCGCGCAGTGAGGCCATAAACTCGGCCTTCATCCCAGCTCCCAGGCTGCCAAGGGCTGCACACGCCTGCCCAGCAGCAGGGGTGGGCACCAAGCAGTGGGGTTGAGTCTGGCACCCAGCCTGGACACACCTGTTTCCAGAGGGGTCACAGGACAGATGCAGAACCCAGGACCCCACATTACCCTCTCCAGGAAGAAGAGGATATAGTCATTCAGGGAAGAGTAAGGACAGCAAAGGAGCAAAGTGGGGGGAGGAGTGGGGGCGAGGTGGGGGGGCCGTGAATGTGGACTGTGCGCTGGGGTAGCAGGAGCCATGGGCAGTGTCGGGGAGGGAGTGAGGAGACCACAGGGGTAGAGGGAACAGGTGGAAAGCCATCTGGGACACCAGCGCAGGGACGTGGAGGGTGGAGACGAGGCCAGCTTCAGATGGCAGCAAGGAAAACTAGGAGGCAGCCAAGGGCTGCCACGCAGGCTAGTGCCCCCTCATAACCCTCCTCCCCCTGCCTGCCCACAAGGGAAAAGGGTGGCCCCAGCTGTGGAAATGGCTCAGTGGGCAGAGGTGGAAGTGTGGGCTCCAGAACCACCAGGTTCACATACAGGTCCTGGGCCCCGTCGGCGACCCACCCACCGTCCAGTGGAGGAGCCAGGCTGCCTGCTGGCCCCTTTCCTTGCCCTCCTCTGCTATGCAAGGGCTTAAGCCCTAGAGAGGGTTCCAGGTCCCAGCTCAGCCCCCTCCTCAACTGAGTGACCCTGTGGACTCTAACCCAAGCTCAGTACAGCCCCTGGTCCAGGTATCTCAGGGGCCACCGGGTAGCCTGAAGCTGCAGAGGCCTGCAGGGCACCACCTTCCCAAGCTGGGGGCCTCAACTTCCCCATCTGCAGCATGGAACAATGATCCTTCCTCCCAAGGTTGCCAGAAGTTAAATGAAAGATCACACAGTGAACTTGCTCAGCACAGGACATGAATAAGCCCCTTCCCTGGGAAGCAATGACACCTTCAGTATGTCACCAGATGACTCATTCTTCTTCAACACCACATTACTTCTCTCTTATCTCAGGGCCTTTGCACATGCTGTTCCTCCTACCTAGAACACTCTTCCCTGTGTTTCTCTCTCCCTCAATTGTTCAAAGTTCAGTTGCCACCTCCTCTAGGAAGCCCTCCCTGGCTCCCCATGAGGTCAAGGTCCCATGAGTCTCTCCCACCAGAATGCAGACTCCATGAAGGCAGGATGGTGACTGGATTGCCTAGTGCTGTGTGTTCTCATCAATTTTTGATGAATGAATGAATAAGACACAATGACAGCCATCTAGACCTTCAGCAACAGCACAGGGCCCTCACAGGGTGACAGAGAGCCACGGGTGCCTGTGGAGGCCTCTGACCCAGCCTGCAGGGTCTGAGAAGGATTTCCAGAGCAGGTGCCACCTCAGCCTGAAACCAGAGACCTAAAGCAGCAGGGTCTCCAACACCCACCTTACAGATGGGAAAACAGGTCTGGCGTTGAGGGCTGCCCTGTGAGTGCCCCGAGAAGCCGCCGTACTCCGCTGCCCAAGGCTTTGCCAAGTCCCAGAGGCCCATCCCACTCCCCTGGGGCCACCGCCTCCTCTCCTGGTCATCCTGGTAGCAGAGCCACTCGGGGCTCGGGCAGCACTGGGTGTGCAGTTGCACGGCTGAGTCGGGCAGCTGGCAGCAGCGCGGCTCTGAACCAGCTGTTTGGATGACAAACTGCGTTCAAGCTTCATTAGGGTAATCACGGGCTCCCCTCCCGGCAGCGCTGCAGAGCGCGACTGTCAACCTGAACTAATCAAACCCAGCCCCAGGACACCCGCCCGCCTGGCTGACAAGCTGCTAAGCCGCGGAGCCACCTTGCACTGCGGGCCTCTGGCTGGGGCCCGGTCCGGTGGGGCCCCAGGGAAGGCGGGCCTCACAGAGACCTGCGGCATGCTCCCCGAGACCCTGTGCGCCTCAGGGGCCCCATCAGCGCAGGATAATCATGACTATCACTGCCTTTTTTTCAGCTGGGGAAACTGCACTCATGAGGGGAAGTGATTTGAACAAGGCCACAGAACTGTACGCAGGGCAGGCCAGGGTCAAACCCAGGTCCGCCGGGGCCCCGTCACTCCTGCTCCCACGGCCTCCCACACCCGGGCAACACTGCTTTCTCCTTTCCTTCAAGGCCCAACAGGCCAATCCTGGAGGTCAGGGCCTGGAAGAGCTGCACGGCCTAGCCAAGGCCCTTCATGGATCTGGGCTTTCAGCCCCGCACCCCAACAGGGACACCAGGGGCTCTGGTGACCGACCCAGGTGTGGGGCCGGTGACCCTGCCAAGCCCTGGGGCCAGGGCCTGTGCAGGCATTGCTGTCTGGGGTGGCATCTGCCCCACAGCTTGTGCTCACTGCCCACTCAGGGGGCTGGCTCCGGGCTTCTGCCAGCCACAGCCAGCCCATCTGCCCCGCATCCTGAGTCTGGTCTGGGCTGGAAAGCACAGGTCTGGCTTCTCTGACAGCTGAGGAAACTGCGGTGTATGTAGAGAGGTAGTGTCAGCGACAAGGGAATGCAGTGGAGACAGTACGCGCTTTGGAGGCAGACGGACGTTTACTCTTTCATTCATTCGCCCATCCATTCACTCACTCAGCGAACACTGGCTAAGAGGCTGCAGCATGGCAGGCACGCGGCACTTGCTGAATGAACAGATGACAAGAAGGATGGGTGAATGAATCAATGGACGGCGCTGGGGATGTAGCCGTGAACTCAAAAGACACCATCCCTGCCTCCTGGAGTTTACTGTCTAGTCGGGGGACACAGACACTTAACAGACAATTCATTACAAATGACATGGGCAGTGAAGAAAAACATGAACTGCCTGATGACATCCACCAGGAGGGCCCTGCCTGGTCTGGAGAGATCCAGGCAGGCAAGCTGGAGGAGGTGACATTCCAACAGGGCACTGAAAGGAAGCTAAGGGCAGACAGGAGGGAGCAACAGCACATGCAAAGGCCCTGAGAAAAGACGAAAGGTCCATTCACCTCCGTGGCTGGGAGGCAGTGGCAAGTGCAGGAGGGGATGCAGGCAAGGCTGGGGAAAGGTAGGGGTCTTCCTTCCAAGGGCATGGGGAGCCACTGGAGGGTTGTGGGCAGGAGTGATCTCTGGGTGCCGCGGGGAGAGCTAGCAGGAGGGCTCAAATCCCAGTTCTGCCAACTTCTGCTAGTGCAACAGCACAGACCATTCGCATGGGGACACACCACATGATTCCATTTATGTGAAGTGCAGAGATGGACAAAGCCATCCTCTGCTGTCAGAAACCAGGTGCACAGCTGTCGGCAGCATGCAGGTGATGACAGGAAGGGACATGAGGGAGCCTCCTGGGTGCTGGGAATGTTCCAGGTCCGGACCTGGGTGGGGATTACACAGCTATACATGTATGTGAAAACCTACCCAGCTGTACATTTAGGATCTGTGCACCTTTCAGTGTTGTTATGCCTCCGCAAACAAGTAAATAAGAACAAAATTCTGGCTCCATCACCCTGCCTCTCTCAGTCTGTTTCTGCATCTGCAAAATGTGGGCAATGCCAGGACCTGCCTTGCTGCATAGAGAGTTTAAGAGGCTGGTGTGGACCTGGGCTGTGCACAAGCCTGGCTGTGAGTGCAGGGCACACCAAAACAGAAGCACATCTGGCCCCTGCACCTTGGACCTGTGGGCCTCAGTTTCCCCATTTGCAAGGGGCCAGTGGTCTCCACCTGCTTCAGAGGCAGCAGAGAAAAAGGGAAAACACCCTCATATCCAAGCCCCTATGAACCCACCTGCTCCCAAATAGAAATGTGAGAACAGTTCAGAGGTTGGGACCCATGGTTCACAGGCATCTCTCCCAGCTCTGCCGACAGTGGGTGCTGAACCAGTGACCCACTGCCCAAGGCCACACACAGCCCAAGCCTCCAGGTGCCTACCCCTGGACTGGGCCCTTCCTGCATACCTACTGTGTTTCAGGCCCAGCCCAGGGTCTCTCCTCTAGGAGTGCCAGCCCACCATGTAGCTCCTCCAGGGCCAGTGGGAGCCCAGGCCGAGGGGTGGGCCTGGATGAGCCACCAGACAAAGCTGATCCAGTGTAACATCACCCTGGACAGAGAGGGGCCACACAGACAGATGCCCCTCACCCCGCAGGCCGCTGGAGGCAGGGAGAGGCCTGGTTTCCTGCCTGGAGCCAGACATCTCAGGGGCCTCCTGGGGACCTTGGGCAGAAAGCAGATGGTGTCATCGCCAGCACTCCCGTGGACTCAGCTGTCCTCAAAAAGGACACCCACCTAAAAGGGCCCTTTTAATATCCTTTTCTCATGAGCCTGCCAACAACCTGGGATGGGTCTTGAGGAGAAGAATCACCATCAGCTCCATCTTACAGAGGAGGAAACCAAGGCTTGGAGAGGTGTGGTGCCTCAGGGCTCCCCAGATGTCTGGGATGCCCTTGGTCAGCCCACTCTGCACGGCCCAAGCTCCCAGAGGGGGAAGCCAGGGGCTCTGTGTTGTCCTCGCCTCCACCTGGGAGCTGCTCACTCCCACAGCCACTCCACTCGGTTACGCAGGCAATCAACAAACAGAGCACCCACCATGTGCTACAGGCGCTGTTCGAGGAGCTGGAGGTGGAGCGGTGCACAGGCTGTGGGGACGCAGGTCCCAAACAGCCCTGTCACATACTCACTCAGCAATGCCAAGAGTAGCCACGGTGGTGAGGTCAGCACACCTAGGTGCTGAACCAAGTATTATCTCACCTAATCCTCCAAGCAGCCTCATGAGGGAAAAACTTTTTTTATGCGCATTGTACAGATGAGGACAGGAAGGCTCAAATGCAGGGACTTGCCTAAAGTTGGTCTCAGCCTCAAAGGGAACAGAATCGAACCCCAGGTACACAGGTGCCTCAGTCCTGTCTGCCTGTTGAGTGGCTGTTAGTCCTTCACATGCACATTCATGCCTCTCCCATGTCTCAGGCCCAGGTCCAGGCTGGGTGCAATACCCAGAGCTGCACATCCTCTGGGCCCATAATCCAGCCTGACTTTGGTCTCTCCCTATACTCCTGGGACCTAGGCTCTGTGAGGCCACTATAGGCCGTCCAGCCCCTGGGGACCCTACCTAAATCAGCCCAGCCCCAGTGAAGACCCACAAGGCATGAGAAGGGAGAGAGAGCCCCCACCTGCGATGCTCTCCCTACTACACTGCCCATGGCTGGCACCTTCCCTTCCCTTAGGTCTCAGATTAAAGCCTCCCTGACCACTCAGCCTCCGTTAAGCACTCATGCCCTCTCTGGCACCCTTCAGCTTTCCTACACGGCTCTGTGTGCAATCTGACACCAGACATGTTTTTGCCTGTTTACCAGTTGACTGTCCTTCCTGCTATATTGTGCAGGCTGGGACCTGGACTGTTTTATTCACAAACGCATCCCTCCCCATCTTACCCCCAGGAAAGTATCTGGTGCATAGCAGGGCCTCAATATCCTTGTTAAGTGAGTAAATTTGTTCAGTGAATGTTGACTGGCAAAGGGCAAAGCTCAGGACTTATGGGAACACAGTAAGGGCATCCATTATCCCTGAGCTGAGTGGGGACATGGGGAATGGGGAAGGGTTTCAGGCAGAAGGCACAGCAGGTACACAGGCCTGGTGGCAAGAAAGACCTGGGCTCTGGGGATCTCCAAGTGCAGTCACTGAGCATGGGGGGAGCAGAGGGTATGAGGCTGGGAGGCCAGCCATGCTGGAAGGGATGCCAGGGAGCCCATGTAGGGCTCCAGGTCTGGGGTGGGAGTGTCCCCGGTATTCAGATCATCTCCCAGCCCTGCCCAGACAAGCTTGGTCCCCAGCTCACCTTCACCCCCCAGGCCCACCCACAGTAGGCAACCAAGGTCTGTGGGCCAGCCAGCACTGTCTCCTGCCCACAAGCACCTGGAACAGGGGACCTAGTCACCTGCCCACAGGTCAGGGAGACAGCTGAAGCCTGGGGCCTTGGCCCCGCTAGCACAGTCTCCTCCAGCCAAGCAAATGAGCTGGCACCAAGAGACAGAGCAGCTTGGGTGAGCTTTTCAGTACAGAGGGTGGCATGGCTGCAGGCAGCAGGCCCTGCACTTTACATGCTCCAGCCAGGCCCAGCAGGGGGAACGGCGACAGCAAGAAATGGCTGCGTCCAGGGCAGCAAATAGCTCTCACATCCCACACTAGCCCCATCAGGCACACTTTGGCCCAGCTGGAGCGGTCAGGTGGCAAAACCACGCCACGTGCCCTCCCTCTCTCCCAGCCTTGGCTCCCACCTCCCATCCCCTCGGGCAACCTCAGCTTGAACCACCACCAACTCTAGTGGCCCCTGGACCCCTCCACTCAGATGTCCCCCGGCTTAGACCTGCTGCAGGCATCTCATCTCAAACGGTACCTCTGCCCACCACATGCTCAGTCCAGGAACCAGGGCCGCATCCAGGCCTCCTCCCTCCCCCAGCTCCCCACACCACATGGATTCTTCAGCTCCAGCCCCACTGCCATCTCCTTCCTTCCCCTCTCTGCCTCCAGACTTGCTACCGAGATCCTCTAAAGATTCCTCACCACAGGGAGAAAGCCACAAGCCCACAAGCCCAGAATGATCTTGCTTCTGCCCATACCACACCTCATGTCCACCACGGTTCAACCAAACTGGCCTTCATGCCCCTCAACAGGCCAAACTCACACCTGCACAGGGCCTTTGCACATGTCTCTGCCTGGGATGTTCTTCCCCCTGATCTTCCCATGGCCACCCTGCCTTGTCCTTTAGGTCTCCACTCAAATGGTTCCTCTTGGAGAAGCCTCCCCAGAGGACCCTGGCCAGTGGTACCCACATGCCCGCCCAGCTGACCCCAGTCACCATCAAATGACTCTGTTTTAAATTCTGTATCTTCTTTGCTCCTTGTCTGTTTCCCCATCAGCGCAGGGGCTGTGTGATGCAGTAGCTGCATCTGAGTGGGCCTGGCACATAGTAGGTACTCCACAAATCTGTTCATTGAATGAGTGAATGAACTACCAGTCCCATGATGCAGTTGGATGTGACCACACGTATCAGGGGCTCCTGGGACCCTCTGGATGCTGTGCCTCACGTTCAAGGGCCCTGTAGTCCGGCCTTTGCCTACTTCAGCCTTGACTCTGGAGCTCCTCCTCATTGTGACTCCCAGGCCTACACTGCGCTGGGATGCCCTCCCTGCCCCATCTCTGCCAACGAACTCCTACCCAGCCTCTTCAGAGCACCTTCTCTGACCTGCCCAAGCCCAGGCCTCCTCCTGCTGTTTGTCTTTCAGCACCTTCAGCCTATTCCCCTCCTCACCCTGGCACTCACAGGCTGGCACAAGCTTCCATCCCCCACCTCTTCTCCCATCATCAGTGTTTACAAGCCCTGGTGCCACAGTCAGTACTTGCTGCCCCCCATATCCTGCACTTTTGTACCTCCAAGCCTTTGACCTCTGCTGTTTCCTCCACCTGAGTGTTGTTCTTCCTCTTTGTCTCTGCTGCAAACTCCTACTCATCCTTCAAAACCCAACTCAAAATGTTACCTCTTTTGCAAAATCCTACCTGATTCTTCTCATTGATCAGGACTCTATTGGTGCAAGAGAAAGAAATTCAGCCCAGGATAGTGTGAGTAAAAAAAGGAAAATGTCTATGTAACTGAGAATTCTCAGGGTGGTTTCACACATAGCTCGATCTATAGGCCTCCATAAAGTAATATACATTTCCATCTCAGCTCTACCTCCCTCCATGTGATGACTTTATCAGACTCCCCATCCTACATATGGCTAAGGAAAAGGGGGGCCAGTAGCCCCACATTCACTCTCTCTGGGTTCAGCAAACACAGCCAAGTCAATTTCCCTCACGGGCTCTAAGTCAAAGTTCCAGGGAAGCTGATGGGCTCAGACGGGCCATATGCCCATTTCTCAGCCAATCACTGTGGCCAGGAGGATGGAGTGTTGGGGATTACACTGGGCAGTGGAGGGCGGAGGGTCCCAGGACCCCGGTTACAGGAAGATAACCCTCTCAGACCCTCCCCCTCTGAACACACTTTCCCCGCAGTCTCCGTGCATCCCCCACCCTGCAGGTTCTGTCTACCCACCCCGGGCCCTGGACGTTCAACAGCTTCACAGCACAAGGAAGCCCAACTCCCTCACAGCCGGGGCCCGGGAGCCCACTCAGCAACAGCCCCAGGAGAAGGCCAAGGAACTTCGCCAGGCTGCATGGAGATGGGCTGAGGAGAGGCCACCTACACGTGCGGGTGTGTGATAATGGGTTAACCTCACCCCTGGCAGGCAGCAGAGCTGCACTTTCACGGAGGCCTCAGGGGGACACAAAGCTTAAACGGCCATGCTGAAAGTCAGGAGGGGGTGCCCAGGGGGGCCCTCAGCAGAGCCCAGTCCCAGCAGCCCAGCCTGCAGGGGCCACTCGGCCAATAACGAAGAGCTTGCAGAGCTCGCTGAGGGGCTACGAGTGGAAGGGCTGGGAAAATAATTACCGAGGAGGCCCGGGAGGGAGGTGGGAGGCTGGCGAGAGGCTTAATGAAACTGCTAACGTGTTAGTGATTCCTGCCTGCTCGGGAAAGGCAGAGGCAGACAGCCATGTTGCCAGCTCCTGCGGCTGAGTCTGCCAGGCGGGACTGGCTGGGCACGGCGCAGGGCGGCAACAATGGGCACCTCTTCATCATTTGCCTCTCAACACATGATTTTCAAAGGGCACTCTTAATATATTAAAATCCGGATGACAGTATATTTCAACACATATTAAATAGGGCTCGAGTCCATTTGGATGCATTAGAAATAGAATGGCTAAAATTCTGATTACACACAGAATCACAGAGATCTAGGGACCAGGGTGAGCAGCGGGTCTAGTCTCATTCTCTAGACAGGAAACCGGGGCCCCAGGAGGGCACCCACCTCTGGGGGGCCAGGGGTGTTTCAGGGAAACATCCAGCCCTGTCACCCCTCCTATGAGCAGCCCCTCTCCCAACCCCACGTCTTTCCGTTCTCAGAAGAGCCCTCTGAGGCAGGCAGATATCATGGCCCCCCTTAAGAGATGTGCCCCAAGAGTCACACCCAAAGTTAAGGGCAGGCAATCTGCACTGTGGTTCTCAGTTCACAACATCTCATTTCAGCTCCAGAGGAGAATAGAGGCACAGAGAGGTTAAGGGATCTGCCCAAGGCCACACAGCTGGCTGGCTACAGAGCAAAGACTTAGACATGGGTTTTCTGACTCCAAAACCAGGCGCTTTCCAAACATTCCACAGTGCACAGTGGGTGCTTAGTATACACTGGCAGATTGATGGAGAGAGAAGCCCAGACCCCATTTAACCAGGGTCCTCTGGGCAGCCAACAGGAGCAGGGGCCGCTGCCTGAGGCAGACATGACCAGGAAACTGCTGGGCCCTATACCACATCAGGTGTGTGCCAGGCACTTAGCACACTGCCCTCTCTGTTGTACAAATGAGGAAACTGAGGCTTGGAGAAGCAAAGTCACATGCCCTACAAAGTGACCCTCAGCTAGTAAGTAGCACAGCCCGAATCATTCAACCATCCCATGGGGTGGCCCTGGCCCAGGTGCTGCCTATCCTGGCCAGCCAGGTGCTCATGGAACCCAGCAGGAGGTGCAGACTGGGGACCAGTGATACCAGGCACCAAGTCGGGCCTGCCCCCTCCCAGCACCCCTGGATGTGCAGGAAAGCCTTGGAGTCTGGGGTGGGCATAGGGAGGAGGGGTCTCAGTCCCTCCCCTTGCACACTCAGCAAAGCATCTCCTGCTCACACCCTGGCTGACAGCATGGTCTAGGGGGCTCCAGGGGCCAGGAACTTGGTGAGTAGCTGGGTGCCCCCATATCAGTGTCTGGTGCAGACAAGGTCTGCAAGGAAAGGCTGTACCATCTCCCATCATGGATGGCCCCTTGGAGCCCTCCAGAAAGCCCTAGGCTTGGGGAGCCTCCTTCCCAGGGGTCCCAGAAGCTCATGCAGCCCTGCCTCCTTTTCCTGGATTTGTTTCCCCAGGGAGGCCACCAAAAAGTGAGGGCACTTCTGAACTCTCCCCACCTCCTGGGTACAAGTGCAGGAGACATGCCCTGGAAGAACGAACGAGCGTGCACATGAGCGACCGAACAGGCCAATGCCCCTGCACCTGCTGCCGCAGCCCCCACCCACAGCAGCCTGCACCCAGCAAGGACCTGCTGCTATCTGCCCAAAGGGGCTCCCACCCCACAAGCCCAGCCCTGGCCCCCAACCACCACCAGACAAGGAAACTGAGGCTCGGAGGATCCAGGGAGTGGACAGCGCCAGGATCTGAACCTGAGTAGCAGGGCTTGAGGCGGTGCCTCGGCCCTAGGCTCTGCTTTGTCCTCGTTTCCAAAGATGAATCCGTTCAGCCTCCCCTGTCCAATCCACCCCCAACCCACCCACCAAGGGAGCACAACCGCGCCCATCCCATGGACGACACTCTGGGGCAGCACAGTGGAGGGCCTAACCCAAGGTCACGTGGTCACCAGGACACCCGAGGTCTCAAACCCCTCCCATCTTCCAGTCCTCATCAACCCTGCCCAGCGCAAAAGCTGCCTCCTTCCCCACCATCAGTGCAGGGAAGAACAGGAGAGGGAGCGGGGAGCCCCTCCCCAGCCCACAGCGGGCTCCTTTCTGGTGAGGGGAAAGGCCTCTAATGAAGGCCCCACAGATGCCGGCGGTGTCAGCCCGGGAGCCCTGCGGAGCTGCAGGGCGCACATCTCTGCTCCCAATTAGCACACAGGTCCTCCATCAAAGTGCACGCCTGCTGCCAGGAGCAGAGGCCAGAGGGACAGCCTTTCCAACAGTAGGAGGAGGCCACAGCCTCCCAGCAGACCCAGGCCCCTGCGCCAGGCCTTTCTGGGGGGAGTACAAACCCCCCCATCCCCTCACTCACTTATACCCTCTCCAGTCATCCAGCTCAGGGCAGAGCCATCACCCTGGGGGACGTGCTAATGAAGATGGCCGACATTAATCTCTTCCCTCTCCCGACAGGTCAATTTATAGTCCCCTGGGGATCCCTGGCACTTGGCCAGAGGGCCGGACATGACTCTTCATGTTCCCGGGGAGGATGTTCAGGGTAGGCTCCAGGGGACAGGGCAGGGAGGCCCCTCCACTTGAGTGCCCACCGTCACTGTACCAACAAATCCAGGTGCAACCTTAGCCTCACAAGTCAATGGCTGAGGGTCAAAGCCTGCAGGTACCTGGGAGCAAATTCTCAGTCAAGGGCGCCCTGCTCACCAGCTGGAACCCCAAGGAGGCAGGAGGTTCGTGACTTTCCAGTGACTGCCATGGGATTTTGAAAGCCCCACTATTTAGGTCCATCTGCTTCTGCTGGGCCTCCCAGTGTTCATTCCTCAAAGACCAACAAGCTGGCCGCTCTGGATCTGGCCCTGAGCTAGACCTGAGGACGTGAGGACGTGTGACCGGAGCTCCTACCCCCGGGTGGGGAGGCCCCCATGGAAGCTCGCTGCGCCACGCTACATCACCATCACGCTTGAAGCCACAATGGAGGGGCTCGCTGAGAGCTGGGGGTGCCTGGGGGAAGGAGCATCAACTCCACCCACCTAAGAGGTGGGGTCTGGGAGGAATACAGAGAGGTGAGAATCAGCTGGGCCCTGAAGTGGAGCAGGAGTTCAATAGGCCAGAAGACACAGGGGAGGGGGGATGTTTGAGGAAAAGGCCATCTTGGACAGGGGAGATCCAGTGCTTGGGGACTTTGTGACCAGGGGACATCTGGCTCACAGGGGTGAGGCTGCAAAGGTGGGCAGGCAAACTACAGAGAAGCCTAGCCTCAGGAGAGCTCAGGAGTTTGGCCTAGTTTAGGTTTATAGAGAGCTGACTTCAGAAGCTCAGAGCTGCATTTAGAGGCAGCTTTGGCTATGGTGTCCGGACCAATGGCTTAGGCCAGAGAGGACGAGTGGGAACATCCATGTCAAAGGCTAAAGGGACAGACAGATGCTTGAGGGGCAGAACCCACAGAATCCATGGTAGATGGGATGGATAGGCACATAGAGATGTCTAGGAGGCCACAAGCCTGCGATCTCCCTTTGCTGCCAGACATGGTGTCACTGGTCTGGGTAAAATAAGGAACTGAGTCTCGTGTTAAACTTGTGGGCCTGGAAGGTCCCAGTAGGCCTCCAAACCCAGGCCCAGGCTTCGGAGAAGCCAGCACCCACATGTTGGCCCCAGGTGCAAAATTCTGACCGGCGCCAACCTCCTCCTCCTGAAGTCAATTCCTTTTCTTACATAGGGGAAGCCAGGGGACTGCCCCCCTCCAGACATTCCAGGAGGAAGCAGGGGCCTGGCAAAGGCAGAGACATGGAGCAGGCAGCCTCACAATGCTGGACAGGGCCCTCCTGCTGGAAGCATATGGGCCTACCTGCCCCCATCGCCCCCCAGTGCCAGCGCCCAGTGCTGCTTCTGCACTCAGTAGGCACTCAGTGAATCCCTATGGAAAGGATGCCCCTTCCCCCAGGCCCTGGCCCTCCCCACCTCCTACTCCTCCTTCAGGGCCACCCACATCTCACCCCCCAGTAACCCTGGGAGTGTCCCCATTTTGGATGGAACCAGGGTCCAAATGACCCAAAGCACATACTCTTAAAGGAAAGGGGGAAAAGAACAAGGCCAAAATAAAGAACCTCAATGCTCACAGTGGCTGCATCACGGTGGTGGGACAATGGCCGATCTTTCTTTCTTCTTTTCTACAATGAAATATTCATACCCTCACTCTGTGGCTCTGTGCGCCCTAGTGGGGAGAGCTTCGGCTTTGGCGTCAAGCAGCCTGGGGGTCAAATCCTGGTTTGGCCACTTCCTAACGGGGGGCTCTAAGCAGGCTATTCGCCCTCTCTTAGCCTCCGTTTTCTCATCTGTACAATGGGGACAAAAAGAACCCACTTCAGACAAGCCGGTCACGCCTGGCGCACAGTAGGCACGCAGTAAGTGCCAGCCTTACAGCATCACACCCCGCGTTCTCGCCACCTGTGCGGCCTCCAAAGAGAACTTGAGACGCCCCCACGTGCCAGACGCTGGCGCTGGGCGGGCACCGGGTCCCCGGGGCGGGCGCCCGCCCGCCCACCCTGCCGCGTCCGCTCTGCCCACTTACCCTGGCGGCCGGAGGGCCGGCATCGGTCCCGCAGGAGAGCCCGGGCAGCGGGGCCGGGCTCCGGAGCGCGGGGCGCGGGCGCGGGCAGGGCGCGCGGGGGCGCGGGCCGCGCGCTCCGGGCCGTGCGCCCCGCGGCCGCCGCGTCCTCGCCTCCAGCGCGGGCCCTGCGCGCCCCGGCCGGCCCGGGGGCAGGCCCTGCGCTGCGCCGCGCGGGTTGGGGGCGGGCCTCGCGGGCCCTGGAGAGGCGCCCGGGCGGCGCGGGCTCCCGGCGGGCGCGGGCGGCGCCGCTGCGGTGGCCCCGCTGCTGAGTGGTGGGACGCGATTTACTGGCTGCAATTCCCGGCGCCCCTCGATGGCACTTAAGAGAGACCGGGAGGGAGCCAGGGAGAGCGGGCGGAGGGCGGGCGGCGGGAGCCGTGCGCGCCGGCGGGGGAGGGGCGCGGGCGGGGGCGGGCGGGCGGGAGGTGGGGAGAGGCCCGGATGGAGGCGGCGGGCGGCCGCGGCGCGCCGGGCTGGGGGGGGGCCCTGCCTCCAGCCCCCGCCCACCGCGTTCAGCCCTCCCACCCCCACGCACTGGCGCCGCTGGTGGGGGTTAGGCCTGCCCCCACCCAATCGGCCAAGCCCACCCCACCCCTTCAAAAATACCCCACCATCCAAACTGCCCACCCTGCCCAGCCGCCTCCCCCTCCACAGCCACCCTTCTAATCAGCTGCTCCACCTCCACGCCCCCCGCCCATCACCACGGCCGCTGGAGATCAGGAACTCTTGGCCTACGGGCCCAATCCAGCCAAAGCCAGCTTGGTTTGACCCCATGGTATTTTTTGTTTTTAATTAATTCCCCTCATTTAAAAATCGGGAATTTGCACCCAAAAATCCACATTTTAACCTTAGTTTGGAAAAGAGGAGTCTTAGGCAGAAACCTCCCGGATAGCTTTGACAGTTGGCAGCAGTCTTGACAGAACACTAGCCTGGAGTTCACCCCACAGTCCCCCCAGGCCCACCTGCCTGGCCCCAGAGTTGGCGCGTTCTCATTCCTGCGCAGAGCCTTTCCTCCCCGGTGCCTTTACAGGTCCCTCTGTGGGATGCCACCCTTTTTAAGACCCCTCTTCTGGGAAGCCTCCCAGGCCTGCCCCCTCCCCCAGTGGCCATCCAGCTCCTCCCTGCTCCCAAAGCCCCCCAGGAGGGGTGGCACCTGCCCCACCCAGTCTGAGTCCATGCTAGCTGGCACTGGGGCCTCTGCGGCTGCGCTCCCGCCACAGGGCTGCTGCTCTCTGGCCGGATTCTCCCTCCCATCCTGGCTCTGGGCCTGGCCCCCAGTAGGCGCTCGGTTAGTATTGGCTGAGCAGCAACTAAATAAGAACGGGCGGGATTGGGATTCCACTAGGCAGCCTGGGCCATGGCGGGCACAGGGCACCAGTCCCTGCAGCTGATGTTCATTTTAAAAGCCTCAAATGTTCGTTCAGGGCAGCTCTTGCCAACCAAGGAAGCTAATGATTTCCACGCTTCATTTTTCTCCACCTTAATCCCACTGCCAAAGCTTCTGGGCCTCTGCTGCTGCCCTCACACTGCCATCAAATCCCTCCCAGAAGGTGCAGTCCACCTGGGGAATGTCCGGGAGGCTCAGAGAAGGCCCACTCTGCCTCCCCTGTACCTGTGAGGTCACAGAAGGCCTCAGCACTACAGGGTCTGAGTGTTGGGGACAGAGGAGCCCAGAGAGCCCTCTGGGTCAGTGCAGCTGTGATGACTCCCAGGGGCAGGTGTCTCCAGTATCCCTTCATCCTCCTGCTTCCTGAGCAGAGGACCGGGATGGGGGCCAGGCAAGAGTTGTGCCTTTCCAGCCATCAGACACACCACAAATTTTTACTAAAAATCTGTATTACAAACCCAGCCAGACTCCAGGATTCCATTTTACAAAGAAACAAGTTCAGAGGGGGTGACCTTGCCAAGGACACAGGTTGGCAGGGCACTAAGCCAGGAGCCTGTGTGGACCTCCAGAGTCTTCCTGTCCCACAGGGAAGTGAGACCCCCCACCCCATCAGGGCTGATCCAGAGCTAAGTCCAGAGGGTAGGACAGGTCTGTAATGGAGGAGATGCCGGCATCCAATCCCAGAGCTGGCTCTGGGCAGGCCTCCCTCTCAGATCCTCGCACACCTGGGCAAATGTCCAGGACACGATTCCCTCCTCCTCAAATATTCCTTGGCCAGTGGCCCAGCCAGGTGCCCTCTCAGTGAGGGGGCCCAGAAGCAGACCTAGCTCCACAGCCAGCAACCATAAACAGGTCCCCAAACACCTTCCTGGGCTTCAGTGTGTGTGTGCCCATCTGCAGTTTAGGGGATAACCCAGCCTCTGTGGACTTCCAGGGACACAAACAGGACAGCAGGCGATGAGGAGAGAGAGCCAGGAGGTTGAGTGCTTGCATACTTGGGGGAGCTGGCCTGAGCTCCAGCCTGGCCTCCCAACCTCCCAGCTGTGTGACTCACCTGCTCAGGGCCTGCATCCCCTCCTCTGTAAAATACTGTAGGCAGATCATAAGAAGACCAACTGACTTAAGAGGCTGTAATGAGGCTGACATGGGACACTGTGTGTAGAACCACTCAGTACAGCCTGGCAATCATAAGGCTCAAGGCTTATGATTTTTACGGGGGATACAGATAGGAACAGTTAAAAAGTAGGCCCTGGAGGGTTCACATCCTAGCTCCACTGTACCAGCTCTGTGGCCTTGGGCAAGTTCCACAACCTTGCTGGGCCTCAGTTCCCCTGTCTGTAAAATGGGGGCATTAATGACAGCTCCCACATCATTGGGTGTGCTGGGGATTAAATTAGGTAATTCAGGTCCAGTATTTAGAGTAGCACTCAAATGGCGTTCCTTGCTTCTCATTATTCTTGAGAGTAATAAAGGCAACCAGTCCCAAGCTCAAGGAGGTTCTCCTGCTATCCTTATGAGACCACAGGCATGACTTCTAGTTTAAAAAACAGACTTAAGTTCAAATTCCACCTCTGCCAGCTGTGCCTCTGCCAGCTATGCCTCTGCCACTTCGGATCCTCTGGGCCTCAGTTTCCTCAGCTGGAAAATGGGGGCAGATGGAGCAGCACCCGCAGCAGCAGGCTTTTCAAGCTGTGCGAGAGCCTGGCCGTGCCCTGTCTCTCAGCAGCTCCAGGATGAAATGCAGACAGCTCAGACGGGGCTCTGGCAGCCCCACGCAGTGGCCAGATGGAGCATGCCTGACCCAGGGCAGCCCCTTGACCACGGGCCTGGGAGCCTGCGGCTACCTAGCCCACAGACCTCGGTAGTAGTGATTGGCAGATGGTGGGGAGCAGCTGAGCCCATCAGAGTCTAGGATTGTCCCAGAGGCCAAGGGATGGACCCAGCTAGAGAGAGGGGTGAGGGGCCCTCCGAAGGGCTGTGCCTGACCCCCCCAGCTTCAACAGTTCCTGATTCTCCCCTTTTCCTGTCTCTGTAGTAACGATCAGTATTTTAAAATCTTCCTTCAACAGTGGAGTGTCCACCTTCACCCTCCCTCACCTAAGAGGCCATAAGCTCTATGAGCACAGAGATTTTTGTCTGTCTTGAACTATGCTGTACCCCACCATCTAGAGCAGTGCCAAGCACATAGTAGGAGCTCAACAAACATTTGCTCCTGAAGAAGTATTCTCAGAAGGTAACACATAGTTAGAAGGATGGGATGGCAGAGTCCCCCTGCCTGCGGGCAGCTCCCTTTCACAAAAGACAGCCCAGCCCAGCTGCCAGCCCCATGTTATCTCAGTCCCCCCATAGTGGGGGTCCGGAGGCTGGAGCCCTCCTGCTCTGCAGCAAGGAAGCATGTCACTGTCACTGCATTGCAACAGGGCCTCTTGGGTGAGGGAGGGACCCAGGCAATTTTCTGGCTCATGGCTCATTCCAGTGCTGCCTGGTGATACAGGCAGCCCCAGAGGCCCTGTTCTGGCAGAGGCAGACTGGAACTCCCACCCTAGAGCCCAGCAGGGCTTCTCCACCCCCAGGACTGGAGGGGTTTCCCAGCTGAGCCCCAGGATGTCATGCGGGGGCTGGGATCCCGCCCCCTCCCCAGCCACAGCCCCTCACGCGCATGGCACTCCCCCGTTACAGTTTACAAAGTGCGTTCACAGACATTATCACATCGGTTCCTAAACGCCCCCTAAAAACCACAATAAATCTCTCGCTCTGGCTCCCGAGCCCACCGGCTGCTGTGTAGTCAGCGAGCAGAGGGGCCTCAGGGCCCAGAGCCTGCCAAAGCCAAGCCAGCAGAGGCAGAGGGGGGTCCGTGTGGGCGTGTGGCAGGTGGTGAGTGGCAGGCCCGGCTGGGGCTTTGCAGAGCGGAGAGCAAGTCCAGAGGCGAATCCTGCCTGCAAAGGAGGGCAGGGGCTGGGAGAGCGCGGGGGGTGGGGGTGGGGGGCTTGAGGGGAGGGGTGCTGGAACGGGGCCATGGGCAGAGCAAAGGTTAGGGAGGGAGGGGACCAGAGGGCTTCTCAGCACTTAGGAGCACCATCAGGGAGGTGGGCCCTGGCCAGGCGTACAGGGCCCGGGAACAGTCAGCCCCAGTGGCTTTGCACCTTCCTCTCTCCATCTGCCAGGTACCAGCCCTCCACCAGTTCCCAGCGTGCCAGGCCTTTGTGGCTGTCCTCTGCCTAAATGCTTTTACTGCGGTTTTGAAATCCTATCTGTCCTTGAAGGGCAGTCCAGGACTCACCCACCTTTGGTCCCTCCCCAGCTTCCAGAGGCTACACCTCAGGCCCCCCCAGCTATGCCTGGACCTCACTCCTAGAATTGTCAGGGCCCCTTTTCCTCTTTGAACCCTGGGCTTCGTGGTGCCCCCGAGCCCCAGCACAGAGTCACAAGCAATGGCATGAGGCTGGGAGCCACTGGCTGGGCAGACACCAACCCAGAGGATGACAGGAGGAGGTGAGACTCCTCGTGACAGGCCCAGCAAGTGCTGTCCCCATGTTTTCATCCCAGCACCCAGCCCTGGGCCACCACAGGGAACCTCCCACATGTCTGAGCAAATCAGCCAGCAGCCGTGGTTGGGCTTTGTTTTTCTACCATTTCCCTTGATTCTCAAAGTTATTAAGTGCTCAACTTACAAACTGGAAAGTTCAGGAGAGTTTAAATAAGCAGGGTGAGGGCGGGCCTGGCCTGAGGGGGCTGCGGCTGCCCTGGCAGGCTTCCCTCCCGCAGAGCAGGGCAGGCCTGCCCGTTGAGAGGGCGACCGGGTGAGCTGTGGGCTCGACCTCTGGGCCAAGGAGGCAAGGCAGCCAGTCTGTCACAGCTGCGGTTGTGGCCGTGTCACAGTGGGCGTGGAACAGGTTGTGGCTTCTCTGTGGTCACCCCTGAAAAGATGGGCCTTTTCCCTTTTCCTTGATATGAAAACCAGCTGCTAGGCCTGGATGGGTGGAGGCATCACATCCCTGTGAAACATTTGCCATGTAATGTCTATAGGGGCTCAAGGCAGTGGATGCAAGGGAGCTGGCAGGAAGGAGATTCGTGGGGCAGCTGTCCACCCTCCCAGGGGACACTGGGTCCCTCTGTGAGACCTTGGAGACAGAACCCAGGTCTAGGAGTACAGAGTTCAGGGACACCATGGGGCATGGCTCTTTGGCCTGGCATTCCGGCTCCATTCCCCTGATAAGGGACTTGCATCTAGTAATATAAAGAATTCTTACAACTCAGCAATAAAAGCACAAATAACCTAATTTTTAAATGGGCAAAGAGTATGAATAGACATTTCTCCAAAGAAAATGGCCAATAAGCACATGAAAACATGCTTAGCATCACCAGTCATTAGTCAAGACCACAATGAGATACCTACTATTTCTCACCCACTGGGATGGGTATAATCAAAAGACAGGCAATAATACATGTTGACAGGGATGTAGAGAAGTCGGAATTCTGGTGTACTGCTGGTGGGAATGGAAAATATTGCAGCCACTGTGGAAAATAGTCTTTGAAGAGTTACTATATAACCCAGCAATTCCACTTCTAGTTACACACACAAGAGAAATGAAAACACATATTCACACAAAAACTTAGATACAAATGTTCATGGCAACATCATTCATAATAGCCCCAAAGTGGAAAAACCCAAATGCTTACTGATAAAGAGATAAAATGTGTTCTGGCCACACAGTGAAATATTACTTGGCCATAAAAAGGAATGAAGGGCCCATACTACAACATGAATGACTGAATCTTACAAACACATATGCTCAGTGAAAGAAGCCAGACACAAAAGGCCACATATTGTCTGATTCCATTTATGTGATATGTCCAGAATTGGCAAATCCATAGATACAGAAAGCAGATCAGTAGTTACCAAGGACCGGGACCAGGGGAGACAGAGAGTGGCTACAGGGCCACTAACGGGTACAAAGTTACTTTGGGATGACAAAGGTGTTCTGGAATTAGATAGTGGTGATCTTTACACAACTCTAAATGTACTAAAACCCTCTGAATTGTACCCTTGCAAAGGGTGAAATTTATGGTATATATTACAATAAAACTTTTTTTTTTAATGACAAGGTCCCCACACCTTAGTATACCCCACAGGCCCTCAGGAATTGGCCCTGCCACCTACCCAGGATCAGCTTCTGCCCCTCCCAAGGGGCCATCCTGGGGTAATGGTGGGGTGCCAGGCAGTGGATGCCCTGATAGGGGCAATGAATCCAGCTCATGCCTGCCTCAGGCCTGTTCCTCTGGACATTCTTTCTTCCTGAAACGCCCTTCCCCCCAGTCCTGCTCATCCTCAGGATCTCAGCTAGGATGTCTGGTCCTCACAGAGGCCATACCTGATCCCAGGCCCTGTGACTCATTCTCTTCCCTTTCACAGTTCCCAGCATTCGATGCAAGCATGGTGCCAGCATGGAAGAGGTGCACAATAAACCTTAGCTGAATGAATGAAGCAAGAACAAGAATCTCAGGCTTGGAGAGGGAGGGGGCACAGGCTGGGAGGGGTGGGGCTTCCAAGGGGGGCAGGTAAGCTGAGGAGGCCTGTGCTGGGTGGGCTTTCCTCAGGGCAGTGGGAAACCATGAGGATAGGAGGGTGGCATGCCAGACTCAGGTTCCAGAAGGATCCTTTTGGCCATTCTTCAGGGGATGGACTAGCAGTACCCAGCGTGAGGCCAGGAAGAGAACATGGCCTTAGTCCAGGCCTGGAGACGCAGGGCACAGCCTGGGGCAGAGGCCACACAGGTGCAGAGGAGGGGCACCTGGGGAGGAATTTGAGAGCCAAAATCGAAGTGCCTCCGAGACAGCACCAATATAGGGGAGAGTGTGTCCAGGATGGTGCCAGATGCTGGTGGCGCGGGACGGAGAAGGCGGCAATTCTGAGGCAGGGAGCGCTGCAGAACAGGCATGTCTGGTGTGAGGTTTTCTGAGGTGGCCAGCTGTCGAATCCCAACAAGCAGCACCACCCCTGCGGCGCTTCCCATACGTATCTCCCTTGATACTCCATTTTCCAGCATCAGGTGTCTTGTCCCTACTGGCCAAGGCCACAGCCCCCTCACAGGTCTTCCCGCCTCGAATCACTTGCCTTTTCTTGTTCATCCTCTGTGGTGTCGCCGGCACAGGGTGAGTCATTCTCCAGCTCAGAAACCTTCAGTGGCTCCCCACTACCTGGAGCAAAGGCCAGACACTCCAGCGGGCCCACCTGGCTTGGCAGCCTCCCCAGTTCCCCACACACCCCGCCTGGTCCCCACCCTCCCCCACCCTGTGCCTTTAGGCTGCTGTGCTTCTACCCAGAATGCCCCTTCTCCCTTTCCACCTGGATACAAGCCTGCCTCCTTGGCAATCACCCCTCTGAGCTTTGGCAGAATCGAGCCCTCAACTCTGCCAGTCTTTTCTGGAATACAGACCAGGAGGCATGACCTGATCAGGGTTTTTAAGTGAGAGCAACTTTATTTGAAATGACTTATAAATGTTTAACAATCAAATCACGTGTAGTCACAAACCTGTCACAACCTTAAATTGGAAAGAATTCCGAGTATCCATTGGTTTTATGCCGTCCCATGAAGTTGCTTCAAGCCCAGACACACTGGATGTCGAGTTCAGAAGAGCAGGGACAGTGCCAGGATGGTTGGGTTGCTGAGTGGGGCTGGAGGGATGGGAGGAGGGCCAGTGGATGGACAGAAGGAGGGAGGCAGGGACTGGGGTAGGGTGCACAGATGGGTGGGTGAGTGGGTGGGGAGGAGGGCCAGTGCAGAGGGTTCCCACAGTCCCTGGGCCACTTGAAGCCCAGCCCCCAGGCCAGAGCACAGAGAGGCTGGTCCTTCCTGAGGCTTGACTCCACAGGTCCTCATCCCAGCCCCATCTGAGGTCTCTGGCCTCCTTGAGGGCTCCACTGAGCCTCTAGACCTGGCTGACCTTTCCAGCAAGTTGACCAGAACTTTCTGGAGCAATCCTTGACACCTCTGCACTCTCACTCTCCCGAACATGCAGTCCATCAGCAAATCCTGTTGGATAGTTCTCCACAGCTCCCTGTCTGCTCCCTGATCCTGCCCTTGCCCCTCCCCACGCCTATTCTCAACTCAGCAGCCAGAGGGATCCTCTTAAATGGTGAGTGTCCAGGAGACCTCTTCATCTGGCCCCCACTTCCTCTCTGAGCTCATCTGCTACCACCTCCCCCTGCCTGCCTCTCCTCCAGCCACACCAGCCCGAGCCTTCCATTCCCTGACTGTGCCAGGCATGCTCCCTGCCCCAGACCTTTGCCCTGGCTGTTCCCTCTGCCTGGAATGCTCCTCACCCAGAGAGCCATCTGACTCACCTCCTTGCTGTCTTTGCTTAAATGTCACTTTCTCAATTAGACCTTCCTTGGATACCTTATTTATAAATGAAAAAAAATACACCCCTTGTCTTCCTTCCCTGTGTTATTTTTCTTCTAGGTGCTTATCACTCTGGTCCACAATATATTTTGCTTCCTTATATTTTTTGTCTGTGTTCCTCCATTAGAATGTGATCTCCACGAGGTCAGGAGTCTTGCCCATTGCTGTGTTTCCAGCCTTGAGCACAGGGTCTGCAAGGCACAAATGAGGTGCTGAATAAACACGTGCAGAATGAATGAACGAATGAACAAACCAACAAACAAACCTCTCCAGATTCCAGGCTTGCTCCTCTTGGTCTGGCCTGCACTGGGCCCAGCACCCATGCAGGTTCTTCCTGCCCCATCGCTGCCTTTATCCCTTAATCACTGGCCACTCTAGCCTCCTGCAGGTCACTTAGAGTCCCAAGGCCCCTTGGGGGCTCCCTCCCCAACCCAAGGACTGCCTGCACTCTCTCAGAGTGCCGCGGGAGGGGACAGTGAGCAGGGGGAACAGAGTGTGCAAAGACATGAAGGCAGAGTCAGGATTGTGCTGGATCAATCCTGTGCAGCCCAGAGCCCCTCCTGTCACACTCCAGACTCTAAAGCCTGTGTTCCTTCCACTGCCCTGCCCAGGGGACGGCAGGATAGAGAGAATGCACACAGCCTGGGACAGAACAGTGGCTCCGACGCTGCTCAGCCAAGTTGCTTCTCTGTGAAACAGCTGTAGGTGCCACCTCACGAATTATTCAAGCGAAGGTAAGGAAAGAGTAGGTGCTCACTAAGTACCGATTTTCTTGAGACCGTGACAGAGCCCATTGGGGTGGGCTTCCCCCAGCTCTCTGGGTCCTGGCATTGAGTGCTCCCTAGCCAGGATGCCAAGAAACTCTGGGAGGCAGGGAGGCTCCAGGCTTAGCCCGCACAGGGCTGTGCTTACAGTGGCGAGGTCGTTACAAAGACGGACCTTGAGCCCTGCCTCTTCTGGAGGCCAGTGTCAGTGGTGGCAAGAGGCCCATCTGCCCTCAAAGCCAGGTTTTCCAAAAAGTCATTGTGGGGCCTCCCAGTTCACTCAAGGTGCCAGCCTGGCCCAGGCCAGCTGACAGACAAGACCAGGAGGCAGATGTCTAGGGCTGGCCCATCCCTAGGCCTGGACCTCACCCTGCCCATCGGCTCCCCAGACTGGGAGACGGCGGGGGCTTGGCGGGGCTGCTCCGCGGAGGCAAAGCCGGTAAAGACGGCCCCTTTCACTCTGCTCTCAGAGTCTGGCCCCTACAGAGGAACCTTGGGAGCTGCGGGAGGGGACAGTGGCATTTACCAGGTACTTTCTCTGGGCCAGCAAAAGGCTGGGGCCTTTACAGTGCTCCTTGACTCCTCCTGCCTCTGACAGCTAGGAATTAGCATCCCTGTTTCACAGATAAGGAAACTGAGGCTAGGCAAGATCAGAGAAATCTGGCCTGCTCAGCCCAGCAGCCCCTCTGACCTTCATCTCTGCTCCCTCCACAAGCAGAGTGTTGGAACTCCAGTGGTGACAGGGAGCTCACCCCTGCAAAGCTTCCATCATGTGCATACCTGAAAGAAAGTTCTTGGTGTGGGCTGAAACTGGGTGCCCGAAACTCCCACCTCAGGCTGACCACCAGCTCTCAGCTGCACTTGGTCCTTAGTCCCCAAAGCAGCCTTCAGAGAATGAATACCGCCGGACATCCGCCGTTAGCCAGTGCGCCTCCCCTGGGTTACTGCTCCTCCTGAGCCTCGGTTTCCTGAGTTGGGAAATGGAGATAACAACAGCTCCTGCATGAGGGGCAGCTGCAAGGCTTTAGGGAGCCAATAACCTGGAACATTCCAGGAGCATCCAGAGCCTTCCGAGAAGCTTCAGCCAACAGGAGAGGCTCAGAAGGCTTTCCAGAGGCCTAGCTCACTTTCCCCAAAGGAGGACTTGGCCTTGGTCAGCGCAGTCCTGTGGCCGGGGGGCCAGGACTCAGTCCCAGAGCCTGTCCTAAGCAGGCTTCCCCTGCACAATCCTGGCTCCCCCTGGACCTGGCACAGGCTCCTGTGGCTCGCCCAGAGGATGGGGCTCGGTCTTGCTGAAGGACAGCAGGAGTGGAGTCCGTCAAATCTGGGTTCTAGTCCTTCACCTGCCATTTCCCAGCTCTGTGGTAGTGCAGCTGCTGGGCCCCCCTCTGCTCTGAGCCTTGGCCTCTCCAGCCTGTCTCTCAGGGCCATGGTGCTCAGCAGAAGTGAGGCCAAAGCTGGGCAGACCCTCAAGGGCAGAGCCAGGCCGCCCCCATCACTGTCTTCCCTGCTTCTCCACTCGCTGCGGTGGGGATTGGAGAGGGCAGGAGCTGAGGTCAGAGAGGGAACAGGGGAGCCACAGGCAGGGCTCCGCTATCATGTTGAATGAGCCGGGAGCCACCACAGGCTCCAGGCTCATTCTGGCTGCTGCATGGAGAATGGATTCCAGGGGCCACGGGGGAGGCAGGAGGCCTGTGTGTGAGGAGGCTTCTGCACTCACACCAGTGGGCAGTGGGGTGGTGGCAGCAGATGTGGAGGGAACGGGTCAGACTGCTGATATATTTTGAAAGTAGAGCCAATGGTATTTGCTGATGGATTGAATGAGGGGGGAAGGAGAGAGAGGGTCCAGGATGATCCCATGGTGTTTTGCACGAGCAGGTAGGTGGCAAAATGAGGTGCCATTACCTGAGATGGGGAAGGTTGTTGGGGTGGGGCAGGTTTGGGGGTGAATTTCAGGAGCTCACTTGTGACTGTTGAGGTGGAGCCATCCAAATGGAGACGTGGCAGAGGCACAGGCTGCACAGGTGTGGAGTTTGGGGAAGAGGCACCTGCTGTATGAGTTCCCATGCCTTACACATAGTTGGTCCTCCATAGATGCCTGCTGCCTTGGCCTGCAGGGCCTTGCAGGGAACACAAAACTGGCCACAGCCCCACTCCTGGCCTCTGGGAGAGGTGACAAGGACCTGAAGACCAGCAGTGGAAAGCCCTAGCCTGAGAGGGCACGTCAGGGCCACCAGCGTTCCTTAGATGACAGGGTAGGAGGGGATCTGGGAAGGCCTCTGGGCGGAGCCTTTGCAGAGAGAGAAGGGGTGGGCATTCCGGGAAGGCAGGCGCACTGGCTTCAGAGCGGAGGTGGGAAACAGGAGGAGGAAGGCCCCAGAGCCGGGGGAGGGGCGGTCAAGTCAGTGGGTGCAGGAGCCCAAGCCCCGGCTCCAGTTCAGGTTCTGGGACTTTGGATGACATATGTAGCCCCCGAGGTTTCTGTTTTTGCCTCTAAAATAGGAATGATAACCGTACCTCCTGTGTGGGTTGGTGTGAGGATCAAACGAGTTCATCCAAGTCAAGTGCCCAGAATTCAGCAATGGCAGGTGCTCGGGAACGTGACCTACCCACCAGCATGGCACCCAAGAAGGCAGCATGCTCTGGTTGCCTGAAGGACAGCTGACCAAGGGGAGATGGTCCAGGTGTAAGGTACCTGGGGCTCAGACAAGGAGAGAAACTTCATTCCCTTCGGGCACTGGGAAGCCATGGAAAGTTCTACGCACTGAGATGAGGGATGCTCCATCCACCATCTTGATGATCCTCCACTTGTACTTAGCTTGACATACCACCTCCCATCCCAACAGTATTTACCTGGCAACCTGCCTGCTAGGCTCAGGGCTGTATCTCAGAGCAATAGCATCTATTAGTTCTCACAAGAGCCCCATATATGAGCACGGCCCTATTATTATTACGGTCTGACAAATGAGGAAACCAAGGCCAGAGAATGTCACACGACCTATGTCATTACGTGGAAGTGGCTGGCAGAGCTAGGATGCAGACTCAAGCAGTGGACTTGATTCCAGAATCTTCACTGGCCTCTTTGGGCTCTGACACTGACCCTGGAGCCCTCTGAAGCGGCTGGGTTCATGGGGAGCATCCAGCACTATCGATTCTCCAAGCGGACAGGGTAGGTCACTGTGCCTGTTCACAGGGGCAAAGACTGCAAGATGATGTGACTTACCCAGGGCCCACGGCTTGTCTGTGGAGAGGGGCGGACTTCAGCCCTGGTCTGTTAGATGTGCTGGGGACCTGGGATGCATGACACATAGAACCCTGGGCTTCCTTTAACCTGGCCCTGCATCGGGGGTGAGCTCCCTCAGCCTGGGGCTATTTCTGAGGTCCTGGTTCCCCTTTGGCAGGGAAAGACAGTGCATTCCACTCCCAGGCCGCCCTGCGGTTTGCATCACAGGACCCTTTACTGCCCGTTCCTCTCCTGACTTTATCCTTTCACAGAGCCTTTTCACCCCAAGAATCACCCTGGCCTACCGGGTCCTGGCCCTGCGCTGCCAAGAGGAGACTGAAAAGCAGGCTTAACTGCCTCCTCCTAATAGTTTCACAGCCAGGAAAACCAGCAGAAGGAAATACAATGTTTGCAGACTGGGTCAGGTCCAAGGTCACTCCATAAAAACGGATTCCTGGAAAAACATAAACCAGCAATTTACCTGGTGAATTTCATAGGCCTCCAAAAAAAAAAAAAAAAAAGCTATCCCACTTGAATAATGAAGGGAGATAAGCCATTCCCAGTTCCTCCTTTATTAATGAATAAGGACACACAAAAACTCAACAGAACTGGAACATTCAGATGCAGCTTCAGGTCTGATTTATTAGCCGCTTTCATTTCATGAAAACCAGCATTTCTATTAAAATAACGATGATGTCCAAAAGGTCTGTTTGCTTAAAAAAATTGTATTTGATACAGGGCAAGGCATAGTTTTATTTTTTTGTTTCTTAAACAAAGCTCACACTCTTCTGACTTCACTCCTGTTACTACAGCCAGAGGGAAACTGATTTCAGAATCCATCTGATATGTCGGATCTCTTTGTGGCATCCACTTCATCGCTCAGCAGTCAGCCATGATGTCATAAGCCCAGCAGATTTCTGGTAGGGGGGAAACGCTGGGGAACTGGAAAGAATGGATGTTCTTATCCATCAGGAAGCGGGGAGAGGGCCGGGTATGTTTGGAAGGTGGGGGATAGGAGGGAGACTCAGTATTTGTGGTATTAAATGTCAGGCAGAAACCTGAAAGATCCAGCTGCCCAGATGTTTTCTAAATATCCAGCTGTCCGGCGGTGCACACACTCTGCTCCCCCAACCACCCATCCCGAGAGACGCTCCACCTTTCGGCTCTGACCTCGGGTCTACAGCAGGTGCGCACTGCCAGGACCTGTACATCTTCAAGGCTGCCCACCCTCGGCTTTGGAATTTTTTTCTAAATCTTTACACACAGATGACAGGAATAACTAGGTCCAGATTTTTAAAAGCTGTTGAAGCAGTAATTTGAAAAGTTCAGTCCCTGGAATCAGCTTCCACGGAATATACTGTGCAGGCCAAAAAGGAGGAAAAAAATCCCTCAGCCAACACACACATAAACATATGTGACTCTTAAGCCATAGGACTTAAAAACCCAAAACAAAACCAGCAAGCCTGAGAACCAAGGACTTGAGGCCGACTTGGAGAGCCGTGAGCCCTCCCCAAGAAGCACGTTTCCCCCAACTCGGAAGAACACCGAACAGCTTTGTTCTTCCTGACAAAGCCCCTCACTTCCGAGGAACAGACAGTTGCCAACAAAGGCACAGGGCAGAACGAATTCACACTCAGACTCAGACCCTCACGGGGTCAGAAAGTACAGAAATGGAAATGGCTTTGCCTGGGAGGCTGCTTCCCCACAACCAACAGTGGGGACCCCCTGGGCCTGGGGGAGTCCTGCAGGCCACAAATGAAGCAGAATCCCGGCTTCCCGGCAGCCTGGCTACACGCCCACAGAGGCTACCTCCAAGGCCTGGGACATCATGGCTAATTGCTCCTGAAAACAAGCCAAGAACTGCAGGCCCCTGGGGCCCAAACCCCTGTACTCACGGGGAGCCCCGGAGGAAAGGCAGCCGGGAGGGGAACCATCTCCACTTAGAACAAGAGCTTGGGTAACAGGAGAAGGGGTGCTGAGGGAAGGGTGTGTGGCAGAGGGCAGGAGGAGGTGAGTGGGGGCTCAGGATTGGAGGTATAGAGCTCTGTGGCCTCATCTCCTAGAACCCCTGTGCTTTTCAGATGCAGAAATTGGGGGCCAAGAGTGGTGGAGTGGCCCACCCAAGGTCACCAGGCTCTTTAGCTGGGGAACAGAAAACAGGGCCCGGCACTGCACAGCTCTTCCCTCAATGTTATCTAATTTAATCCCCCAACACCCAGTAAGGGAAAGATTATCATCAACCTCCGTTTCCAGAGGAGCTAAAGAAGGTGCAGAGATATTAAGTCGTTTGCCCAAGGTCACACAGCTTGTCATTAGCAGAAGTTGGCCTGAACCTCTGAGAAGCTGACTCCAAATCCAGTGCTCTTTCTACTGGGTGGGGGGAGGCAGTTAAGGTTTAACTGGGAGCAGTGAATCTGCTTTAAATACATATTTATACATATTTAGAATACTGGTGATCCCCACAGAAGGGAGTAAATCACTGCAAATTAAAATTTTAAAGCAACTCCAGTCAGGAGGGTGGGCTGACTGGCTGGCAGGGTGGGGAGACTGCTTTTATTCTGTCCCTGCCAGAGCCTGAATACAGCACGCACACGCTTTCACTAGGCTTGTGTGGAGGCCACTCAATCCCTTGGAGTGGGGAGGGTGGGCACTAAAATCCCTGTTGGGCATCTGTGAGAACATAATCTGCCACTGAAGAGATGCCAGGCATACAGGTCTAACAGAGCCAGGGGAGGGAGAAATTCACTGAGTATTGAAACAAGGAAAAATAGAGTCAGTCCTTTTAAGCCTGATTGATACTTTCCAGCCAGGAGTTTAACTGAATTGTAGGTCACCTGGGCAGCTAGTTGCGGTCCAGAGGTCTGATTCTGAGTCACAGAGGCACTGCCCAGGGTCCTGCCCACCCAGGATGGTAGAGACCAAAGGTGGGAGGTCGGGGGGTGGGGGTGGGAGGGTGTTAGGGACAGGGAGTTACTATGGCCTTGTACCCTGGCCATTCTGGGGACCCTGCTGGCCACCACCTTCTCCCAGAGTAGCATTGGCAGGAAATCAAGCCCCTAAGCACTGGTACCAAAGAATGAGGTGTAGGCTGGTCGGAGCCCAGAGAACAGCGCAGGCGCCTGTCCCGGGCCTCCCTCCACCCACAGGCCCTTCCCTTCCAGGAGGCCAGACTTGGTGCTTCAGTGAGTCTTCTGGGCCAGGCCTCTCCCTGCTCTCTTCTTAACCAGGCCTGCTGGTTTCTTTCACTTTGTTTCTGTGAACTGCAAACGGGGTGTAGAGTCTAGAGTAAGGCCAGGGAAGGGGAAAGACAATTTTCTGTCATCTGGATGCCAGACCTGGCTTAGCAGCTCCCACTTTGCTGGGGAAATTCTACTCAACATTTATTCACTTTGCCTACCATCTACCTAGAAGAGAGACTCAGGTCCTGCCCTCACAGCACTTAAAATTGATGAGGGGAGACAAACATTAACCCAATAATGACATGAAATATCCCTGGAGAGAGTGGTCCCAGGCTAATAGCCTCTCATAGGGGAAATGTCAGGTCAGGGAGGTCAGCGAAGGCTTCTTGGAGGAGGTGACTGGGGCCCAAAGGATGAGGAGGCATTAAGCCCCCTGACTCACTGTCACCTCTGCAGAGAAGCCTTCCCTAATGCCTACACAAGGTTGCCTCTTGTCCCCAGGCCCTATTCCTTCCTCACTGTTCATCATCTATGTCTTTGCACTGGTCTGGAATTCCTGTGAAGGCAGAGACTGTATCTGTCTTGTTCACCACTGAGTTGTCCATGCCTGGGACTAGGAGATGTCTGATGACTACTTGTTGATCAAAAAAATAAACAACATGTGCAAAGGACCTGTGGTAGGTGGGATCACAGAGACTAGGAGGTGTGGAAGTAGAACGGGGGCCAAAGGCACAGAGAGTAGTGGGAGATGAGACTGAGCTACACCAGGAAGCACCCCGGACACCCCCTCCCTTCTGCCCTTCCCCTTGGGTGTCTTCCTGCCCTTCCAGGAGAATGCCACACAGATATCCTGCCCCACTTGATCAGCCTCAGACGCAGGGGACGCGGTAGGTGGCACTAGCCTCACCTGACCAGTGCTCTTCACCACGGCCTTGCCTCCTCCACTCCCCCCAGCCTGGTGCTCTGGGGCACCTGTAGCCGCGAAGAGGCAGTGGGAGGCAGACGCAGGAACCCCAGCCCAGGGCCTCCCTGCACCGCACCCCAAGTCTCAATTGCACACACACTCCCACCAGACTGGGCACCCCTTTCTCCTCACTGAGGCAGAAGTGCAAGGAGAAAAGGGGCTGGGCTCTGGGCTTGGTGCCCTCGGCTGATAACCAGCGTGTGTCGGGACACCAGGCCGGCGCTGCCCCTCAGATTCCTCCCAGGTGAGATGGAGTACCCCAAACTCCCAGTGGGCACGGGGCACAGGGCAGGGGCTTGGCTAACCTGTCCCGGAGGCTCAGGGTGAATCCCCGCTGCCTGTCCCGCAGGACTCAGTTCGTTGCTCTGCCCCCAACTCCCGTTTCCTCCGCAGCAGCAGCTGAGGCTGGGGCCTGGGGCTCCCGGAGGCGCCTGCGGCGGGGGAGGGGCCGCGACTCGCGGCCGGCGGGGTCCGAGCCCCGCGCGCGCCTCGACCCCGCGCCCACCGGCCGCCCGCGCCGCGCCCTCCAGCAAACTTTGGCGCCTGCCACCCGCGCGCGTCCGCACCTGCTGCTGCTTCTGCGCGCGTCCACGCAGCCTCACCTGCCCCCGGGCCGCCGCGGGGTGCCTCGCGCATAGCCGCGTCTCCAGCCTCACCCGCCGCGAGTTACGCGGTTGCCAGCCTCGGTCCCAGGGCTCGGTCCTGGCTCCCGGAGATTTCAGGGGCGCCGCCGCCGGACCGCCCGCGCTCGTCCACGCCGCCTCGGCAGCCCCCCGGTCACCGGAGACGCCCCAGTTCAGGGGCCGCGTCGGCACCGCCTCGGAGGTGCCTCCACTCGGGGCCGCGTCGGCACCGCGCAAGGCTCACGAGACCCTTCAGGGCGCAGACCCGGGCGCAGACCCGGCGACCGCCGCTCAGGGCCGGGGGCGGCGCCCAATCTTCTGCCGGGACCCCGCGGCCGGCACAGCCGGCCGGGGCTGCTTGCCGTGCCCGCGCCCTCACGCTCCTGTCCCGGCGGTGCCGTCTCCTTCACAGATTTCGCATTACTGCCAGTGGCGAAAGAAAACGTTACAAATCCTCTCCGGTAACGTGGCTGTCCCCCAACCTCCCCGCTACTCTCTTTTCTACGCCTTTGAGACCGAGTTCGGCGCCGGCGGTCGGCCGCGGGCGGGGGGCTCCAGGCCGGCGCGGCGGGGCGGGCCGGGGCGGGGCCGGGGGCGGGGCGCGCGGACTCTGGCCTCCCTTCTGGAGGAACCCTTAGCCGGCTGCGAGCGCTCCGGTTCCGGCTCCCGATTGGTCGGCCGGCCGGCGATACTGACGCCTGATTGGCGGAGACGAAGAAGGGCTCGGGCGCCGGGGTTGGGGTGGCGGGTTTCATTCCTCCCCTTTCCGTTTCTCCTCCGGCCGCCGCTCTGTTGGGCCTCCCGAGATCTGCCGCCCTTTCCTCTCTCCTTCGGTGCACCCCATCATAACCGTTAACTACTCGACTGTGACTCCGTCTCTTTGTCCTTCTCTACCAAACGGGTAGCACCTAGACGTAGAAACATTTGTGGTACCCAGCACCGTATCCCCAGAGCACACAGGAGGTGCTCAAAACCTGTTGGTTTGGTTGAATTATCGGAAAATGTGCATACAGGCTTTCAGAGCCATCTTTAAGGCTGGTAACATCCCTAGAAGATGGTATTACTGTTCTTCAAGAACGGGAGACTCAAGTGCAGAGAAATGCCGTCACCTGGGACTGAATGCCCGAGCGGACACTCGGACGTGCTTGTACCCTAGGACCTCAGAGCTGCTCTACCTGAGGCCCGGTGGAGTGTCAGGGCCTCGGTTTCCCATCTGTCAAAAGACAGTGTTGGATTAGAGCAGAAGATAGGTTAAGATGTCGTTTCGATGCTCATGCCGTCCCAGCACGGTGCTTGTCAGTGTAGATGAGACACCCTGATCATGTTAAGACCTTGGCAACCTGCTGGGCCCGCTCCCTCCCCGGGCACCCCTCCCCCAAATCAATGGGGGTGTTAAAAGCACTGCTCAGACCAGGCTACCTCACCCACCTCAGGGTTTGAGGGCATGTAGGAAGATTTTCCTGGGGGAGCCCCAGGGGTGATCATTAAGCAAACCTACTTGAGCAGGCATGCTGGTCTGGGGGAGGGCAATCCTTGGGAACCTCCCCCCAGGTGGGTCCTTCTGATTGCTGGGTGGTCTTTGAGGTGGGATAGGGGAGAAGGCTTCCTCTGATAGAGGAGGGCGTGGGAGTTGCTCCTGGAGTTGGGCAGGAGAGGGTTAATCCACCAGAGAAATGCTCTCTGAGATCGTGGGCACCCAGATTTTGGCACAGAGAAACTGGCTTGGTGGCACAGTGAGTTCTCCCTGTGTCTCTGTGTTCACATGGCCGTCTTATAAGGACACCAGTCATTGGATTTAGGGCCCACCATAACCCAGTATGACCTCATCTTAACTTTATTATATTTGCAAAGAGTCTTGTTTCCAAATCAGGTTACATTCACAGGTTAGGATTTGAGCACGTCTTTTGGGGGGACACGGTTCACACAAGGCTCATGAGGGAATACTGGGTATTGCACACTGAGGTACAACAAGGCTCAATGAGAAAAGAACATTCTGGTCAGAGGAGAAGAGCAAGAGCAGAGGCCCTGAGGTTGCCCAGGACAGATCACCATCTTGGCTGTCCACTGCCTTCTCAGAGCTTATCTCCAGTTCATCTCAGCTCCTGGTAACCGGCAGCTGCCTAAACAGAGCCAGGAGGGAGCTGGCCCTCTGTGTATCAGAGCTTCTCAGGCCTCTCCTTCCAGCTGACCCTGCCCTGCCCAGGGCCCCAGGAGAGCCCTGCCTGCCTGTTCCTCTACACCTGCCTGCCTGGTCCCCACCCCCACCTGCATCCCGCAGGCGAGATGGACAAGGACAATAAAAGCTGCTTCACAAGCAGGTGGTGATTAATCACCAAGTTAATTAAAGAGGCAGTAATTACTCTCAGATTGCAGAGGAAGGAGCATGTCTTGGGCAGGTGTGGGTGGTCAGCCTAGGACTCCCTGAAGAGAAGGGGATGGAAGTCAGAAAGGACTTGGAAAGACAGGAAGAAAAAACAAATAATAGTTTTACAAAGTGGGTGCTTCAACTACAGCTCTGTTTTATTTGACAGAGTCAGGCAATGGGCTTAGATGTTTAAGCTCATCTCTGTACTTTTCCACATCTTTGAAAAATTTCATTAATGAGAAAGTGGCAGAGGGGAGATTAGTATTTCTAAACTCCATTTGGGATTTATAAATGGCCTCCAATACCAGTGTGCCCCACTTTACACAACGGAGAAGACCTTAAAATCATGCATAAATTGGATCCCGTTTGCCCACCCAGTGCATCTTAGCACCAGTGATACTCTATCTTCATTTCTGATTGATTTTCCCTAGCAGAGGCACAGAATTCTTGGCTATAAGTGTTAGGCTCTCTCTGTCAAGTAGTTAATGACCTATAAAGCACTTAAAACATATTGGAGGAGCTGCTATTTGGAGGCACCCCGTGGTATACCCTCTTCTATTGTTAGTAATCACTCCTCATTTATTGACTATTATTGGTTTGGAATTTGCTGTTAGGTGTCCCTAAAGTGGAGCCCACCAGGAAAGGTCCAATTCCATTTGGACACAGATGGGTGCAGGGGCAGCAGAAGCAGGTAAGGACAGAAAAGGTACTCTTCCTCAAGAATCCATGACCACGGGTGCCCTGGTCACCTCTTGGCACACACCTTCCCTGACTCCCTAATTCCCCCTGCAGCTGCAGCCAGCATGGTCATCTCAGTTTCTCCCCACCATCTGTCTGCAGCCTCAGCCTGTCTTCTGAGTCCTGACCTATTCTCTTGGCTGCCTTCACGACACCACCCCATGCTTGCCACCTGGATTTCTCCCCACACTGCTGTTCCTCTCTAGTACTTGTAGTTGTGCTTACCGAACCCAGCCTCTGTTCACTGGCTGGGGGCATGGACACCCCTTCACCCTTACACTTGGAGGCCAGGTCACCAGGTCTTGTCGGTCCCCGGGAAGTGGCTCTGCAGTCCGGTCCCCTGCCCAACCTTCACTGCCTCAGCCTGCTATCCAAGGCTCTTCCCACCCGGAGTCTGGCGTCACTTCCCCTGCTCCCCAAGCGCCCTGCCTTTGCTGCCATCTCGCTTCTTCCGTCTTCAGGCCTTTGCTCATGATATTCTCTGCCTGAAGTGCCCCCCTCCTTCCAGGCCCCCTTTGCCATGAAGCTTTCCTCGGGGAGTCACCACCCTCCTGGGGGCACCCGTGGCCCTTCCCCCAGTGCGTTTTCCCCGTTCCTGTCTGCCCGCCTTGTCACTCATTCAGGGACATTTTCTGAGTGTCCACTGGGAAAGGAGTTGTTGGGAGCACCAGCTCTGGCATCAGACAGGCCCAAATCCCCTGGCCAGCTGAGGGACCCTGGACGTTCACTGCCCCCTCGAGCCTCAGTGTCCTTCTCTGCCCTGTCCCAGAGCTGGTTCCTGCCCTTAGGCACCTGGAGGATGATGCTAGTCTGGGGAGGTGGGTGCTGAGAGAGGCGGAAGAGGCCCCAGGTAGGAGGAAGCGCAGAGGCCTGGCGGCAGAACCCCAGGGGCAGAGCGGTGAGGAGGCACCACGTGGGGCGGAGCACAGGGGGGCCTAAATGAGCAGGGGCCCGGGACGCTGAATAGGCTCTTCTGGGAGGGAAAGCGGAGGAGTTTCTAGGGCTGCTATAACCAATCACTACGGATGTGGTGGCTGAAAACAGTACACATTTGCTCTCTAGAGCCCTGGAAGCCAGAAACTAGAGATCAGTTTTACTGGGGGAGAGCAAGCGGCCAGCAGGGCCGCACTCCTTCCAGAGGCCTTGGGGAGAGTCTGCTTCGCTGCCCTTTCCAGCTGCTAGAGCTGCACTTTGGCTCGTGGCCCCTTCCTGCATCCTCAAAGCGAGCAGTGGGGTGACTTCCTTCTCCTTCTCTGCCTCACCGTCGCATCCCCTTCCGCCTTCTGTCTGTGATCTCCCTCCGCCTCCTTCCTATAGACGCATCTGTGACTGTAATGATCCAGAACAATCTCCGTTTTAAAAATCCATCATCACATCTAGTATAAGGTAACATCCACAGGTTACAGGGCTTAGAACACGGACATCTTTGGCGGGGGCATTAGTCAGCCTACCACAGAAGACAACCAAGAAAAGATGGTCCGATCGTGGGCTCTGAAGTCCCTTCTGGGGCTTGAATCTCAGCCACACTATTTGCCAGCTGTGTGGCCTTGGGTAGGTTGCTGGATCTCTGATACTCAGATTCCTCATCAATAAAATGGAAAGCGTGCCTAGCTCCAGATAAGTACTCAGTGGGCATTTAAGTATCTACTAAGCAGAACTACTATCTGCATGTGCCAGAGCCTGGAGGTTAAAAGAGAATCCTTCCGTATGGGGGAGGGAGGGAGGGCCGGAAGGGGGCAGGGCAGGGAGCTGCGGTGGAAGGGTGGGGGGTGGGGCTGGGCCAGGTCCCCGGGAAGTGTGTGCGTGCACGCTGTGCATGGGTGCACTCTGTCCTGGGGTGAGCGTTTAAACGTTTAAATAGGCAGTTTTATTTGTTTTTGTTTCATCTTATTGAGATGTAATACTCATACCATAAAATTCATCATTTTGAAGTTTTCAATTCAGTGCTTTTAGCATATTCACAAGGTAGTGCAACCATTACCACTATCTAATTCCAGAACATTGTTATCACCCATCAAGAAATCCCTTACCGGTTAGCAGTCACTCCGTTCCATGGCGGGGCAGTCTGGGGAAGGAGCTTCCTGAAGCGCCTCTTCCAGGCTTGAACCCAGGAAGAAGACAGTGGAGCCCTTGAGCGCAGGGATGCAGGCACTCCAGCTGAGGGGTCAGGACAACCTGCGCTCAGCACCCTCCTCAGCCTCTCTCGGCGTCCTCACTGCATCCCAGGAGGCAGGGTAACCCACCGCACAAGGCTGAGGGAGGCTGAGGCACGGCAGCTCAGGACTCTTTGAATCACTACATTTACCATTTTTATCTCTGTACCTGGTCCTCTGGGTCCGGAGTCTCCCTCCCCTTCGAGTCACTGTCCTTGTCTTAATGGGTCCGTGTGGGCAGCAGCTCCCCTGGCCCCACCCCCGCACAAGGCACTGCAGGGCTTCCTGCCTGCAGGAGGCGGTAGGCTGTGGGGCTGCTAGGGGAAGGTGGGGGGCATTTGAAGCTGGGTCCAGCGAGGCCAGAGTAGGGGGCCTTTCCAAGGTCTGAGCAGCCCTAAGCCACCCCTAGCCACCCAGCCACTCTCAGGGTGGCTGGGACCCAAGCAGGACATGGGGACCCACAAAGGGTTTCTCAGTGTCCCACCCTGAGCCCCTCCTCGGGGCTACCAGGCCCCACATGATCAGGGCTGTCTGGTCTAGCCTAGAGGCAGCTGAGGCAGGAGGGAAGGCCATCTGGCGAGGAAAGAGACAGTAGTCAGGACACTGCTGAGCCGTCTGGAGCCTTCTCTTCAGTGACAGGGGCTTCTGGGATCAATTAGCAGAACCACTCTAACAGGGATCTTGGCCCCTGGTGCACACTCCACAGGCACATGTCATCAGCTGGGGCCTCCAACAGCCCTGGCAGCCGGGAGGTGAAGCAAAGGGCCTCTGCTGGCCTTTCTCCTGTCCCTGGACCTCGCCTCCAACAGCCCAGCACAGAGCCTGCCCCTTCCCATCAGGTGTGGGGCCTGGGGGCGGGGCTGGCCTTCCCAAACAGCACTTCCCTTCCCTTGGCTCTCCTGGTTTGTGGACACAGCAACATGTCTGTCTCAATGTCCGTATAAGTAAAATGGGTCACATACTAGAGATTGCTTCCTGGAAACTGGGGGGAAAATCATTCTCCCTCCTTCAGCAAGAAGTAGCATTAAATCACCAGCAAAGAAAACCATCATTTACTCTTTAAGCAAATGGCTCCTAAGCCCCTACTGTGAGCCAGGCACAGAGACAAGTGGGAGGCTCAAAGCCTCCTGGGGTACATGGATGTGTGAATTGACTCAATGCAAGGAGGTCAGAGCAATGAGGGATTAATAAACTGTGTGGTGGGGGATGAGGTTTTAGGTAAGTCTTCATGGAGGAGGTGGCATTTGAGCAGGAATTCCTCAGGCAAAGAATAGGATAGAGTGGCCTTCCAACAGAGAATAGAAGGAGCACAGGTTCAGAAGTGGGGAGTTTGGCACCTTGGTGAAAAGCACATGTGAAAGCAAACATGAATGGGGTTTGGGGTGACCCTGGGCCAGTGGGAGCTGGTCAGAAATGAGGCTGATGGACTCCATGAGGACAAAACCATTTGTTGCTTATTCCAGCCCCAGCACCAGGCCTGGACAAATGCTGAAAGAATGAGGGAATTGGAAGAGCCCTGAGTGCAGGGCTGAGAGGTCAAGCCTCCATCCTTTGGACAGTGGAAGTCACGGTGAGGTTTTGTGTAGGATGTGAGGTAGGGGTCAAAGGTCATCCTTTTGCATGTGGATGTCCATACCTTCCAGCACTATGTTTTGAAAAGACTGCTTTTGTTCCCCCTGTTGAATGATCTTGGCCCCTTTGTTGAAATGCATAAATGAAAGGCACTACAAGTATGGTTTTAAGAGGGGAGAGATGTGGTCAGATCAATGTCATCAAAATGTTATTGATGTTATCGGTTTGGTGGCAGAGACTAGGGAGAGCTGGAAGGAAGGGAGGTTGGAGGGAGACTAGGTGGGTGGGCTGGACAGAGGAAGGCGGTCCCCAGCCCAGCCCAGGGCCATGGCAGGGAGCAGGTACAGGCCATTCCCTGAGAGAAGGCTGCGAATTCAGCCAGGATGTGGCCACCCCAGGGAGAGCCGGGGCTGGGTGGGCAAGGGTGTGACTGAGAAAAAGCCCGTGCTCCTCAGCCCCTCAAAGTCTGCCAAGTGGTAAAATTAAACTTTCTCCAGATAGAGCCATTGCCAAGCAGGTTTTCAGGTATCAAGAGGACTGTAAATGCAAAACAATGCCAATTACAGCAGCATTATCCCGGATTATAAAGCTTCCAAGAGGTACAGCTCACCCCTCCAGGCATGCTGAGACCCGAAATTTCCAGGGGAGACTTGGGAGCCAAACATCCAGGCTGCCTGAAGTGTGGGCTGCTGGGCAAGGAGGTGGCAGGCCCTACCGCCTCCACTGACCTGCCTCCATCTTCCCAAGGAGACAGACCCCCCTCCCAGGGCAGGAGGACAGCCCACCGGCCACCCCCCATTCTGAGCAGTTAAGGCCAACAGGCCATCTCTGAAGGAAATTTGTGTACTGGGGGCACTGAGACCATCTAAGGACCTTTCTGCAACCCCCCTCCAACTACTATGTCCCCTCCTCTGACCTATGCAGGCAGTGGGATGGCACACAGTTGCAGCCAGCCCAGCGCTGCCCCTTCCGGCTAACTGACCTTTAGCCATGCACCTTCTCTGACTCGCTTTGGTAAATTGGGGAGACAAGCCCCCCGACTTCACAGGGCATTTTCAGGATTAAATGAGATATTGTAGGTAAAGAGCCCGAGGAATACAAACAGTACAACCTCCGTGCGTGAGGATTTGGCAGCGTCTGTTACAACAGCAAATTTACAACAGCCACAACCTGGGCCCCTGGGTTTCCTTCTAGTCACTTTCTGCAGAAAAAGTTTTGCAGATAATGTCCAAGGATATCCCTGCAGCACCTCTGTGGGGCTGGGAAAACCAAGACAACTGAAAAGGCCATTAATAGGGGTTTGGTTAAATTAAGACCCATCTGTCCTGTGGAATCCTCTGCTGTAATTCGAGTCTGGCAGCTCCTATGCGCTGTCACGGGCTGATCCCCACCACGTGGGGCTGCATGAACAAAGCAAGCACAAATACCACCTACAGAACACTTCCATTAAGCTTTTGCAGAGCCCCACACAAGCACTACATATGCCTACGCAGATGCAATAAAAAGTCCAATAGAAAACGCGCCCAATGAGCCAGTGGTCACCCGGGGGAGGGGGTGGGGACAGAGGCCAGGAGGTGGCAAGACAGCAATGGGGATTTCTTTGCTGTAGTTTGTTTTACTGTAATATATGCCTGCATCACCTGCACAGACACACACACAAAACACATGCACCACCACATGTAGAGCAGGGCTGGACCCCTGCTTGGTCAAGGCACAAAGGCGGTAATTACGACCACAGGTCAAGGAAGGAGCCTAGAAAGGAAGATGTCTCAGTGCCTCATGCCGAGTCCCCAACTTTTGGAACCTGGATTCAGCCTGGGAAGCTCCTCAGATGGGCAAGTGACGTCCCCTGGTATGCGGGAGGGACAGAGATGCCACTGTCAGCCTGGCTGGGCTGAGGCCATGGCCCACCTCTCCGAGCTGAGCTGTCTGCCAAGAAAACTATTGCGCTACATAAAAACCCATCCTGGAAATCCCAGAGGCATCCTTAGAATGGAGAATGGCCTTTAAATTAGAATGTAAAAAAAAAAAAAAAAATACGATTTGCCTGTAACTTGGTTTCAGGTTAGTGAGGGCTGGTGGGCAAAATGCACTGGCTGTGCCTGGCCAAGGCCCCCAGGCCAAGGTTCTGCAATACTGGCCGGGAAGGGAGCCCCAGCCCCACCCAGCCTGTGGGTAACCAGCCCGTGTTCCCATGGAAACTCTGCCTTGCAGAATCCTCTGGAAATTGTTGCCAAGGAGGGCCCACCACTTCCCACACCCACTTTGCTTTCCTGGGTTTGGTCTCTAGGGATGACTTTCTCCAGCAAGTGCTGAGGAGCAGGGCTAGAGGGGGAGCTGCAGGCTGAAACCTGCAGGAAGGGGCACAGTGGGCCATTTCCCAGTGGCTACCCTGGCAGCTGGTGGGAGCTGAGGTGCCAGTAGTTGAAAGGTTTCAGATGGCCCGAGGCTCTGAAGAGGGTGGCAGGGGCAGGTTAGTTGGGGGCAGTGCGCGGGGCCTGGCCCTCAGGGCCTGCCTGAGCTCCCCACCACAGCCATAGGCTGTGGTCCACCCCCAGCCTGGCTGCCATCCGCCCTTGGAGTCTAAGGCTCCCCTTCTCCAGGGTCTCACTGTTCCCTCTTTCCTCAGACACTCTCTGGCTGGCTAGGCTGCTCCCCTCTGCGACCACTGCTGAGGCCCCTCCTGGGCCTGGAACACCCTTTCCCCCACCTCACTGCCTGCCTCATCCCCACCCTGACCTGCTCCCTGTGGGAGGCAGGCACAGCGCCTGGTCCCCACCCGCCAGGGAGGTCCCGCTGCCTGTGAGGACACAGAGAGGTCTTGGTTGTCACTGAAATCAAGGATCAGGTGGACATGGCAGCCGGGAGGTGGAGCTGGGTTCAAGAGAGGCCAGCAGCCACCCAGTCCCAAACGACCCCCACGGTTCACGGGGCGCTTCCTCTCTCTTCTCTCCTCCCCCAGAGTCTGGCAATCCTGCCCTCAAGAGCCTGGTTCAAGGCTCTGCCCCCTCCTCCCTCACTGCCAGGGGCAACCCCTGCGGCACGCTGCCATGCCTCGCCCCTGCAGGGCCATCTCCACAGATGACGAACGGGGTGCTCAGTCTTCATTGCTCCACACTGGGAATCCCAGAACATTCTTACCCTGCCCTCTCTTGGGTCAAAGATGCTCTGAGGGCCTCACCCTTCCCCCTGGACCCCTCCCTCCTCCCTGTCCCTCTCCTTGCTTCTTGCAGACCTCAGCACCCTCTCAGCCTTACCCCAAACCAGGCTTGGCCACCATGCTGGCAACATCTGTTTCCACAAGAAGGGTGACAGGTTGGTAAAAACCGAGGGCCTCATAAGCCACAGAGAGGAGTTGGGATTTTATTTCAAGTGAGGCGGGAACCACAGAAGGTTTTGAGCACATGGAGGGACATGGTCCCACGTAGGTTTTATCAGGACCCTGTGGCCGTTTTGTAGAGAAGAGACCGGGGGCAGGGCACTGTGCTGGGGCTGGGCCAAGGCGTGGGGCTGTGGTCCCTGCAGGCGCCCTAGCTATTCCCGGGGTCGACTGGAAAAGACCGATTCCCAGCCTGAGGGTCTCGGGTCCACGCTGGGGATAGAGGCCAAGGCTCAGTGAGGCAGCCCCCTCCCAGTCCTGCTGGCTTTGTCCTCCTGAGGAGAGTCCCTGCGTCCAGAGTGGCACGGCCCCAAGCTTGGCCTCTGCCACAAGCAACTGGAGTCAGGAGCTGATATCAGTTTACACCCCCAAACCCCAGTCTTTCTATCCCTGGGAGGGGCCTGACCTACAGAGCTGAAGGTGCTGCCCACAAACTGGTGGCCAGTGGTGCTTAGGGGCCCCACCCCTCCCTGGGCACATTTGGGGTTTGTGTGTAAGGGCATCCCAGGGACCTCAGGAGTGACAGGGAGGACTGGGTGCCCATTTCACAAAGGAGAAACCACTGGGAAGCTAGGGAGGGGTGGGGGAGAGCCCAGAGGGAGCAGAGCCAAACAGCCTAGGAGATCCTGCCCTTAGCCCCTGACCCCCTCGTCCCAACAAGGGGCCTCTGTGAGAACCGAGGGCATCGTGACACTTGGAGCAGCAGAACCAGCCCAGGGCCAGGCACTGAGGGGCCACCGTCCACGGAACCTGGGGTCCTGCAACAAAGGGGCCCTGTGCCCAGCCAGGGGAGGCCCGGGCACCGAGCCACGCAGCTAGGCCATATGAAGAGGGGTGGCCTCAAGACAGCTGGGACTTGCACTGGGCAAGGAGGGAAGGGTCTGGTCAGGCCTCCATTCCCAGGGTGCCAGGCTGGGGCTTAAGCAGATAAAGACAGGAGGCGGGTGGGGGCCTTGGGGGACTGGACCTCAGGGAGGAAGGACAGCAGAGGTGCTAAGGTGGGGAAGGTCTGAGGAACAAGGGTGATGAAGCAGTTGGCACAGTGTGGGGCCAGGCTGGTGGGAAACCACCTTGTGGTCCTTTCAGGGGGGCGTCAGCCCATTTAGCCAGCACCACCCCCTTCCTGCCCCCAAAATGCACGATCTCCTATCTCACCAGTGTGTGCCCAGACCCTGCCTGCTGCAGGCCCCTACCTGATAAGACCACCACCGAGCCACCTCACCGGCCTCCAGCTCTGCCCTTGGGCGCAGCCCAGCCTCTCCAAGGCTGGCTCTCGCCAACACCCCCCACCTCCTATGCCGGCCCCGCTCTGCCTTGCGTGTGCCTGTGCCTTAGGCTTGGCTGGGCAGGGGGCAGGGAGGTGGGGGCATTTGCTGAGTTGCTCTTTTATTCATCCACTCCACGATGCCTCTGCTCACAGCACTGACTAGGGGCCCTGGCCGGGCACCTCCTGCAGAGCTGGCAAATGGCCTTGCAGGCCATGGGGCAGGCTGGTACCAAGAGAGCCTGTAGATGAGGAGGTGAGGAAGGCTCAGGGATGGGAGCCCTGCCACTGAGGAAGGGCCCTCCTGGCAGAGGGAGCAGCTTGGGCAGAGGCCCAGAGACGGGAGACGCTCAGTGGGCATGGCTGCAGAGCAGGATGGAGGAGGGGGCAGGCCGAGGCAGGAAGGGCCTTCACCACAGGGCTGAGGTGATGGGCGCCCCAGGGGCCTCCGTCCTGCAGAGGTCAAGTCCTTTGGAGGCTGCGCTGCCCTGGGCCTCTGATCCAGGGCAAGATCTACGGGCACAGGGAGCTCGTCCTAGAGATTTTCATAGACCAGGTTAAATTCACTGTCATCCTTAAACCTGCGCAGTTTCTCCTGGGGGAAAAAAAGGGGGGGAAAAGAAATAAAACACAATAGGTAGGGAAAAGAACAAACTTGCCCTCATCTACTTTCAGTCAGAGGAAAACAGGCCTGACCCTGTCCCCAAGACCCCTGGCAGCCTCTTCTCCCACCAGCCCGCCCCACCTCGGCTCTCTGCCCTCCAGCCCCGCGGGCCTGCTCTTTCCCGCCTCAGGACCACTCCACTGTGTTCTTCCCTCAGGCTGGTGTGCTCCCCCAACCGTACCTGTTCCCCCAACTACTGCCTTCTTACCCTGCAGGGCTTGGCTCAGCATCCCCCAGCCCTGGCCTGGTCCCTCCCCAGGGCCCACCCCTCACAAGGCCCTGCAAATATCTGTGTGTGTGTCCTGCCAGTGACTCTGTCTGTGTCTGTGGAGCTGAGGCCTCCAGAGAGCAGTGACACATCAAGCCTTACTGGCCAACCCCTGGGCATGGGGCGGGCACTGCCTAGGATGGCCCAGAATCCTTAGGGGCCCCAGGTTGGGGAAGCCTCGTTTCCCGTCAGGGTCCAAGTCAGGGCCGAGTGAAGAAGGGGCTTTGAGAATAGGAGCTGTGACAAACAGCGCCGCCCTGGGCCAGGGGGCATGGAGCGCAAGTCCTCTCACTGCCTGTGGGCTCCTGTACTGGCCTAACGGCCCCTGATCCCTCATGGTGTCCAAAGCTCTGGTTACTTAACTCGGAACTCATCTGAATTCAGGGGCAGCTGGTTTTGAAGGAAAGTGTCACTTGTCCCCTTTTCAGATGAGCAAACTGAAGTTTAAGAGAGAATTGTGATCAAGTGATATGCTTCATAATAACGGAGCCCTGACCAGGTCACCCCAGGCCAACACCAGCTCAGACTCCAGCTCTGATTTCAGCCAGCACCAGCCTGGGGACAGCTAGAAGCCTACCACCCCCTGCCTGATTGGCCAGTGTAGATACTGTGCCCAGTGGTAGTAACAACGGCTCACAGGGCATGTGCACCTAGTGGTCCCTAATACAGCATTTGATCCTCGTGGCCAGTCTATGAGGTGAGGGCTGCTAGGCGCTGCTCTTTCCAGATTAGAGACTCAGACACAGAGGCCGGCCTCTTGGCCAGAGCTGCGCAGCGGTATGGGATGGGGCGGGGCTCCAAGCCCATGGGTCTTCCTCACCACTAGCCCTGCTGCCTTGGGAGGGGGCTCTGATTCAAGAGCACGTGCCTCCCTCCTGTGGCCCTATCCGCCCTCATTTCACAGATGAGAGGGTCAGATGGAGGGAGCGGGGGACCCAGGCCTGCTGCCCTGCCCCTGCATACCTGGGAGAGGAGGCTCTGGGTGGTGGGTGGGCTGCTGGCCTTGTTTTCCATGCAGGCGTAGACTTCCGTCTCTCGGCGCTGCAGGGCCTGCAGGAGATGGCGTGAAGGTCAGAGGAGGGTGGACAAGAGGGGCAGGGTGCCTGTCCCAGCAGGTGGGCCTCCGTCCTGTTATGGACCACGCCTGCCTGAGGGAGCCCAGGGGAAGGGCAGAGCCCTGTGAGCCGTCGCCCAGCCACACCGTGCACGGTCAGAGGGCTGCACCTGCCACCCCCTCTCAGAGCCACCAGACCCCTTTCCTGCTTGAGCAGGGCAAGCCCTCGCACCTCCCCGGGGCTCTGGCAGAGGCCTGTGCTCAGCCCACTGGGCTCTAGCTCCGGGCCTCCACCCGGCTGGCCCAGCCCACGCCCACGATCCCCGGCTGTCCTTAGGCCCCGGGCACCTGAGAGCCAGCGGCCCCCAGCGGATGGTCGTGGCCACGGCTCCACTAAGATGCCCTCCTGGCATTGGCCCTCACTCCCCTGGTCCAAAGCCCCTGACCCAGTGAGGGTCTCACCTACCCACCCCTCTAGGTCTCCCCTGACTCCCTACCCCAGCCTGTGCTCACGGATAACCCAGGCACAATCCCCTCCTGTCAAGCTCTGCCAGGTTTGTCTCTGGGTCACTGACCACCCGGCTGTGGACAGCACCAAATGGCTATGATGAGGGGGCTCCTCGCTCACCTGGCCATGCGTCTTGGGGCCACACTCATCTTGGCCCAGCTATGAGCAGCCTGACCAGAGGCCCCAGGAATGACAGAAAGAACTGAGGCTTTGTAATCAGATGGCAAAAGATTCAACTCCCAGATCTGACACCTGCCAGCTCTGGGCAACCCCTGAACCTTTCTGAGCCTTAGTTTCCTCATCTATAAAATGGGAATAATCACATCTATCTATCTTGCAGGCTCAGTGCATGATTAAATTGCATGTAAAGGCCAATCACAGAATCTGGCAAATAATAGATACTTAATAACTGTTGAATGATCATCAGTCGAATGATCATCAAGGGAGGTTGGATGCTTCCCTTGCCTCTCTGCGGTGATAGCCTGCCACCCTCAGGCCCTGTTGGGCACCAGGGGCACCAGGGGCCCATGTGAGGGGCAGAAGCTGCTTCTTGGGGTTGTCTGAGCAGAGCCGCCAACAGACTAAGCAAGAGGCAGGAACCTTCCCTTCCTGTGTGTACATGTCATATGGATGCCGGCTGGTTGCCAAGGAGGTGGTTTCCCTGGCAACAGGCAAGCAGGGGTTGCTGAGGCAGGCTGGAGAGACAGGTGGTGCTCTGAGGCAAAAGGAGGGAGGAGCTGTGGGGAGGGGAGAAGGGAGGGAGGCGCCGAGAGGTAGTGGGGTGTGAAACCCTGTGCGATAAACCACTGATGCCTGGGAGACCCTCATTTCAAGGGCATCACACACAGGGATGGCAAGGCAGCTCTTGGGACCAGCCCAAGGGGCTTCTGAGTCATAAAGACGGTGGGTCCTAGGAGAGGGGCTTCCAACTTGCCTCTGAGTAGGGAAGGGAACAGGGCCACCCCGAGGAGGAGCCCTATTTCTAGTGGAAGGCAATTTCCAATGTCTGCCCGCGGGGTCTTCATGGCCCCAGAGCACCAGCCGCCACTGGCAAGCCCAGCAGCTCTGTGCCCCTACCCTCTGCCACCCAGAGCTGGATCTCCACAGACCTGACAGCCCCTCCAAGCTGGACATTTCCGGTCACAGAAAGAAGGGGGCAAAGGGCCTCCTTGCTGACATCTTGGCAGCGTTGCAGATCCAGGGTCCCACAGATGGCCCCTCCTCCTTCAGGTCCAGCTCACATGGGCTGCCTGACTCACAGGGCCAGAAAGGCCCAGAGATGTCCCAGGTCACAGCCCCTCAGTGGCAGGGCCAAGACTGGAACTCAGGCCTCCTGCCCCCACTCCGTGTGCTCCCACTGGCCCAGGGAACGAGGCCGGGGGATTTCCAAGCCAGAGAACAGAACTTAGCCCCGGGGCTCTGCAGGGCTCTGACCCGCACCAGCAGGTGGCCATGCTGTGGGCAGGAGCAGTGCAGGGCTGAGGACAGCGCAGGCTGCAGAGGTTGCTGCCAATTAGCAGCTGCTGAATGAAGCCTTTGACGAGTCCTGACCTGCTGGGCAGCATTTGCATTCAGGGTGCTGACTGCATCACTGGGCTGTGAAATGCAGGGTGGCCTTGCCATCAGGACGTCCCCGGAGGCTCTGAACCCAGGCCCTCCTGGCCTTCCTTGGTGATGGGGACTTTCTTCCGTGTGGTGTGCCTGCTGGGACAAGGCCGCCCAGTTCTCTGAACGGGCTGTAGTGGGCTGGGGCCTGCCGTGCCGGGACTGAGTTGGCCCTGGGCCGTTCTGCACTGGAGCTGGCCTAGGCAGCACTGGGCAGCGGGGCACTGCTGGCCTGTTCTGTGCTTGGCCGGGCTGTGTCGTGCTCTGTCTACACTGTCTGTGCAGGACTTTTCTCGCTGGGCTGGGGCTGGGATGGGTGGGGACTGTTTGTCTGGGACCCAGGCCCGCAAGTCCTTTGCCTCCTGAGCCCAGTGGGCGACGGTGCTCACCCGAATGGTCATCAGCCCTGGCAGAGGTGTGAAGTCAGTGCTAAGGCTCCCCTCCAGGCAGGCTGAGGCCAGAGCTGATGTCAGCTACCTGGCCCCGGACCTAATTTAAGGGTCCAGGACTTCAGTCCCCTGATACTCACCCCCACCTGTAACCAAGGAAACACAAAAGCCATACTCCTGTGGGCACCAGTGTGCAGAGATCTGCGTAACGCACTCCGGGGGAGATGGGGGAAGACTGGGGTGTTGTTCAGAAAGGAGCAGCGTTGCTCCAGGTCCAGGTCCCGGCACCTCTTGTGAAGGGCCTACTCAGTGACAAGAGTTGGGATAAGGCAGCCAATGAAGGCCTCGGAGCTGGCGACAGGGAGCCACTGGAGGTTTCTGAGTGGGAAGCGAAGGCATCGGAGGTGGGAAGGTCCCTCTGCTGCAGCGAGCACAGAAAGAGGGCACTGGGCCAGGCAGAGGCTGGGACAGAGCTGAGAGGTGCGCCCAGATGCTGCTCAGGGAGGGGTAACCGTAGTGCTGATGCCCACCTGTGCTGCAGGCATTCACTCTGCCCAGATGGAGCCCCATGTGGCCCTGGGCATCCAGAGGGTAAGAATATTTCTCCACTCATCCGTACAGCAGGTGAGTGCTGAGCACCCACTGTGTGCTGGGCACCCGGCTGGTGGCAGGGAGGGTGCGAGACAGACCACAGTCATGAAGGTAAGAGGTGGCCACAAAGGCCACAGAGAGACACGGGAGGAAAGATGGGGAGTTTGAGCTCATGGATGGGGCAAGGAGACTAAAATTTTAAAAGGGAGTCAGGGAAAGGCCTCGCCTCAAAGGTGCCATCTGAGCAGAGGAGGGAGGGTGTGGCCGGTGGCCAGCTACAGAAAGGACACTGGGGCAGAGGCAGAACCAACGCGCATGCCCGTGCGGGCATGTCCAGGGTGCTCGGCGAGCAGCGAGGAGGCCACAAGGGCCCCAGCCGCTGGGTGGAAACCCATCATCACAGGTGCATGGGGGCCACGTGCCCGTGGGCCAGTCCCAGCCGATGGCGGGGAGTGGCAGGGATGTCATCACAGCCTTCCCCCACAGGACCCCTCTGACGCGGGCGCTCCCAATGGCCTTGCTGGGCCTTCCCAGACTGGCAGTTGGCACTTCCTCTCGGCGCTCCTTCCCGCTTTCCTTCCCTCTGGACCGGATCTGCTCAGCTGACAGCCCCTGCAGGCATCCCCATTTCCTCTCCCAGGTGAGTTTTATTTCCCTAATAAAACCATGGCACATCTAACCCAGGCTTGGCATCTGCCTTTCAGGGGTCCTGGACCCACCAAGGGCTCTGAGCAGAACAGACTGTGATCTGGGTCACTCTGGACAGGGTGGGTTTTTTGAAATAAGATGTGCTGACGGGTCAGATGTGAGCAGTGGTAGAAGGAGAAGAAAGGACAACTTCAAAATGTTTAGCCCAAGCAACTGGAAGGACGGGGCCCTCATTCACTGTGATGAGAAGGACTGTGAGAAGAGGCACTTGGGTAGGTAAAGAATTGAAGTTTGGTCTGAGAAAGAAGCCGATGACATCCAAATGGAGTTGGCTCTGGTGTTCACAGGAGATGTCAGGGCTCAAGATATAAATGTGGGAGTGTAGATGGTCTCAGCCTCTTGAGGCTGAATTGGATCACCCAGGGAAGGCAACGAAGATCGAGAGGAGAGGGCCCTAGGACTGTGCTCCAGGGTTTAGAGGGCAGGCTTCCTCTGGTTCCTAAGTAGGAATCAGTGGAGGAGGTGGACGAGGCATGGCAGTGAGTCAGGGGGGAATCTGGAAAGAGTGGAACGTTCTGGAAGCAAAGGAAGAAAGTATGTCAAAGAGGAGAGAGAGCCTGATGGCATCCGATGCTGGTTATTCGTCAGGGCAGATGAGAACCGGGAACAGACCTTTGGATTTAATGATGTGGAGGTCAACAGAGACCTTGAGAAGGAAGATTCTGGTGCAGAGGTGGGCAAAATGCTTGACTGAGTGGGTTGGAAAGGAGAGAGAAAACCTGAAGACAGAGTTTATTATGATGAGTTATGGAGGAAGGGTGAGGTCACTGGAGGGGGATGTGGACTCAAGATAAGGAATATAAAATGGAAGAAATTATAGCATGTTTGCAAGCTATAAATGTAATATTGTATCATTAGCCCTGTTTTACAGATTATGGAACCAAGACTCTAGGCTTTGGACACCAGTCTGTCTTACCCAGTCCAAATCCATGTTCTTCAACAGGTCAATTTTTAAAAAAGAAATTGTAGTAGTACAGCTTTTTTTCATGTTATAATATGTCATGAGCACTTTTCCATGTGAACAAAAAGCAAAAAGGAGAAATATACAAATCTACAATCACAGGGGAAGATTTTTAACTACTCTTAACATCTGATAAACAAAAAAAGGATGTGGAATATTTTAACACGATCCAACAAACTTGACCTAATTGACATATAGAATACTCATTCTGCCATGCACAATGCAAATGTTCTTCAAGTGCACACAGAATATAAGCTGAGCCACAAAGCAAGTCTCCAAAGACTTCAAAGGATTAAAATCATACAAACATATTCTCTGGTCACAGTGGAATTAATGAGAAAAAACAGAATGATAACTAGAAAATAACTAAACCTTGAAAACTGAGCAAAACACTTTTAAATACCCATAGGGCAAGGAGGAAATCTCAATGGAAAATTTAAACTGAAAGATAACAAAAATACAACATACTAAAACCTGTGGGATGCAGCTAAAGCCATACTTTAAGGGAAGTTCATAGCCTTAAGTGTATAAATTAGAAAAGAAGAAAGAATTGCAAATCAGCGATCAAAGCATCCATCCAAAGAAAGTAGAGGAGGAATATATAAAAATCCTTTCCTGGAGTTTAGGAACAAGACAAGGATGCCCACTGTCACCACTTCTACTCACCACACTGGAGGTCTGAGGCAGTGCAATAAAGCAAGAAAAAGAGAAATAAAAGGCATGAGGATTGGGAAGGAAGATGAAATGTCCATTATTCATAGATTACATGACTGGGGTCATAGAAAATCCAAAGGAATTCACAGAGAAACGATTAGAATTAATGAGTGAATTCAGCAAGGTCACTCTATATAAAGTCAATATACAAAAAAATCAACCATATTTCTACATACCAGCAATGGACACTTAGAAAATAAAGCTCAAATGGGGAAACACCTGAATCCTAAAGCCCTATTCTGAGGATTAATGAGATAATAAGGTGTAAAAGCCTACCACAGTGCCTGGCACATAGTAGGTACTCAGCAAATGGCTCCTGATATCATCATCACTGTCTTTAATGTCATTCTTATGTGCTCAGGTCCAACTCCAGTGGGTATGGGTTGGTCTCAAGGGCTAGCAGTCTGTGGCTTCATTTCACATCTCCTTTCTGGTTCCAAAACTTTTGGAGCCACCCTGCAACCCTGCGGGGCAGTTGGGTCTCTTCCCACACTCCAGAGAAGCCTGCCTGAGCCTCAGAGAAGTCTAAACATGGGCGAGAAGGAGAAGGATGTTATATGCAAAAGTGAGTCTCTTCTATTAAAAATAATCTCATAGCAGGATATTTATCCATGTGGAAGGATGTTAATGAGATACTGTAACATGAACAAAAATAGCTGTGCTACTCCAATTAAAAAAAGTATGTGTGAGTGTGTTTATAGGTCTCTTCATATATATGGAAGTCAATGTTACTAGTATTTACCCTGGAAGAAGATAGGCTTAGGATGGTGGTTATTTTCTTTTTTGATATATACATATATAAAAATACCATGTGTGTGTGTGTGTGTGTGTGTGTGTGTGTGTGTGTGTGTGTGTGTGTGTGTCTTATTTAACAGCTGACACCAGAACTCAGGGAAAATAACAAGATGAGTTGCTGGGAGAGAAGAGAGAATATGGGGAAGTCGAGGGCCGTACAGAAAGCAGTGGCTGGTGGAAATTCTCTCGGGTGGAGGGACTGAAGGCCTTTTGAAAGCTGGCCAGGTTATGTTCCATCTGGAACCACTGGCTGTGCCCTGCAGAGACATCTCCTTTGCATCCTGCCCATCTGCCCATCCTCAGTAAGCAGAGCCATATTCTGACTGCCCTCTGTGGGGGGTTTTATGGGGATTGAGGAAGGACCTGAGTTTCACGTGTGATTCAGGATGGTGGGCACGGCACAGGGATGGCGCATAAGGGCAGAATCTAGTGCAAGAGGCAGCCCCTCCCAGGCACGGAGCCAAGACCCAACCTGGTGGCTCTAGGTCTTTCAGAGTTGAGACCCCAGATGACACTGGGTGGCATTTAGTCTTCACTTTCTCTACAGTGAACACATGATACCTGTGGAACTAGATGTAACTGAACAAAGATGCTTGTTGCCTTCCCTGAGCCTGGACAGAGTGGCCGCATGCTGGGCAGTGGGTGGCCTGGGTGAGGCTGAGTCTCTCCCCAGGTAATTATGAAGACCATGGCAGTGGTGGAAATGCTTACACAGAACAAACAGCATCCCGGCCTGCAGCTCTGCTAAGGGCGTGGGACAGCGCCTGACCTTTTCCTCTTCCTGCAGTGTCACTGCTGTGATGTTTGTGCAAGTGGAACGGAGGAGCTGGTGAGCTGGTTGAGGCGTTGTGTCGGATGGAGGAACTTTCTTCATTCCTCACCGACTCAGGCCCTTGCTCCTCCAGAAGTGGAGGCACACCAATGAGGTGAAGCCGGCAGCACCCTGCAGCTATGTGCCCACCAGGGGCCAGGGCCACATGTGTGCAATCTCAGTTCACTTCACAGAGAGTCCCCCAGGTAGGAATTCTTGTCTCCAGTTTACAGATGAGGAATCGGAGGCTCAGAGTGGCCACACAGCCAATTCATGGCCACTCGGGGAGGCAGACCCTGTACCAGGCTTAGGAGAGGTGAAGAGGGCCGGGGCCCCGGGACTCACCGTGTAGATGGACTCAGCTGGGAGCCTCTGAGGGCTGCTGGCAGGGCTGGGGTCCAGGCACTTCTGGGTGAGGTGTGTCTGTGGCACCTGCATCTGCTTCTGCGAGGAAAGGAGTCAGGGTGGCCGGGGCTGGGATAGGCAGCTCCCCCGTCTCCCCCTGCCACCCTTGTACAGACGCCCCCAGGCAAAGGATGGCAGTGTCACAGGGCCACACAGACACTGATCACACAGCACCTTCCACTCCCCCAGGGAAATGTGGCAAATGCCTCTGAGATCTGTATTAAGCCACTCACTGGTCTGGAGGTACCAGCAATGAGAATGACCCCCAACAGGGCATTGCCCACAGACACAGTGCCTGGCACAGGAGAGGCAGGCACTGCAGGGCACAGTGAGACAGGGCCCCTGGCTAAGCAGCTGACTGCTGTGGGTGGTCCTGAGCGAGTGCCAACCAGACCAGGTGTCCAGTCCTCTCTGCCCCTTGCTGGCTCGGTGGGCCCACACAGGCCACTTGCCCTCTCTGGGCCTTGATTTCTTCAGCAAGAACCCTCCTTTGGGAAACTGTTCCAAGGACTCAGGGAGGTGATGGCACTCAGGTGGCACTTAGGGAGCCCTTGGCCCACCCACCTAGATCTGTCAGGCACCTGTTGTTAGCCAGGTGGTGTGAAGAGGTGGACACCGTGCCTGCCTCCTTGGAGCTTAGGACCAGGAGGGGAGACAGACAACAAGCCAGCAGTTTCCCCAGGCGAGGTCCATGTGCTGCCCACAGCAACAGAGCCTTTGGCACACTGGGAGGGAACCAACCCCGCCCGGCAGGAAGGGATGCTTAAGGCCTGAAGGCAGACAGTTCATTTGGCCAGAGACGGGGTGTGCTGGAGCAGCCGCGCTAAGGCCTGAAGGTCTCGAGGAGCTTAGAGGTGGTCAGTGTGGCCTGAGAGGCGGGAACCTGCCCAGGGTGGTCGGACAGCTGTGCAGGCCGCGTGAAGAATGCAGAGGGTGAGAAGCACCTGAGGCTTTAATGGGAAAGCAGTTCCGGAAAGCTTCGGCAGCGGCTGCATGAAGCATGATGGGGACGTGGGCGTGGGGGCCGGAGGCCTGTGGGGAGGCGCTGGGCCCGGTGCAGTCAGCCCCTTCTGAGGCACAGGGAGGCTGCCTGGAGGTCTCCCTCATCGCAGGCGCCGCACCGCCAGCAGCGGAGGGACAACAGCCTCATCACGGGGCGGGAGCTAATTAAAAACCCTGGCTGCCCGCCAATTCCCAGCCCGTGCACCGGGATTTGCTCTCCAGAGCCACTTAACCTCCCAGGCAGAAGCCAGCGCCACCCTCAGGCACAGCCTCTTGTGGCTCAGGGTGGTGCAGCCCCACCGTGGGGCTCAGAACACATGACCTGCCTATCCCACACACCACTCAGCAAACCTGCGGGACAAGTGTTCATGTCACCTCCATCCCACGCAGGAGTGTGTGAAGGCAGGTGACCTGCCTGCGGCCACAGAGTCTGAGGTGGCCGGGGCACAATTTGAACCCAGATCTGTGTGAGTCACCAAGATGCTAACCTGGCAGTACTGGGGTTTTCACAACTCTGCTTTGCTTAAATGCATAGGCCTCAGAGATCGGTGCTGGCACCCCTGGGGCACTGTACAGTACCCCTGGGGACTTGTTCCTACGGTCACCTCAAGACAGCCAGGGGCTGGTGCCTCTCCCTTCACTGAGCCATCAGCCTGAACACTGTCAGGGCTGGGGGCAGGGCCCCTTGGGCCCCGTGGTGAGCAACAACCATGCCCGGCCTCGAGGCTGCCCACTGTGACTGCGGGGAGGGGACATCAGGGGGGTAGATGCCGCTGCAGGGCTGTGGGAAGAGACCCAAGTCCGCCAGGGGCTGGAGCAGGCTTCTCAGAGCTCGTGCTGCCTCCTGAAGAGAGGAGAGTAGTGTGGGAGTCTGTCCCGGACCGCGGGGCAGCACGCAGAGGGGCGTGGGGGCAGAGCCGTCATGACGGGCCGGGGTGACACAGAAGGAGGGACTGTCAGACAGAAAGCAGCCACGTGGAAGCAAAATGAAAGCTGGGCAGTGCGGGCAGGGCCACGCAGGAGGAGGTCTGTACTCGGAGGAGAGGAGGGAGGTGCCAGGGCAGGCACCGGCCAAACCCGGTCACACGGGCATTTTATACAGCTCCCTCACAGCCACAGTGAGACGGCTCGAGTTGGGAGGGGTGGTAAGGGGACGAGGCACGGGGTCTGCAGGAGGGGCAGGACTTCCAGGGCGCAATAAGGAGGCCTGGGCTGTGGCCGGGGCTCCCGTGGGGCAAGAGGGGCCTCCCTTGGAAAGCCGGAAGGGCACACTTTGTTACGGGGTGGGGACGCTCCGCCTCCTGGATCCAGCCTTGCCCCATCCAGGGGCCCTTTCCCAGACCATCAACATCGGCCCTTCCAAGTGTGGTTTTCAAATGAATGACCGGGGCCGTGTGGCCGTTAGCCACCCAGGAGGCCCGCAGAACCTCGGTTCCCCCTCTGTGACATGGGAGCCCTGCTGCTGTCGGTCGCCTCATGGCCAGGTCGCCTCTGACTCATCTTCCAGGTCCAAGCACGTGCTTGCTCTGCGTTCCTTCCACAAGCAGGGGCCGTGGGTCATGGAAGCCAGGAGGCCTGTATTCCAGGCAAAGGGCGATGAAGGCCTGGGCTAGGGGCTGGAGGACAGGGAAGGGAGTGGACCCTGGAAAGACTGTGCGCAGGGCTCACTGGGGGAGCGAGGAGGCAGGCACCGCCGTAAGGCTCTCGACCTGAGCATCCGGGGGCACAGCGCCATGGGGCGGGTGGGGCCAACAGGGGTGCTAGGAGGGCTGCTCTGGACAAGGTAGGCCCCATGCACTGGACGGGACCTGGGGGCAGTGCCAGGGGAGGGGACTATAACCCAGGAGTGGAGCCATAACCAGGGAGTATAGACAGACGGGGGAGAGCTCTGAGGAAGGGCCCAGGATGGGCCGGTGTTCAGAGGCCATGAGAAAGATGAGGTGACCAGCACAGCGCTGCCTGGGTTCTGGAACCAAGGAAGGGAATGAGCCGTTGGGGAGGGAGATTTGCTCCGGGAGAGGCCCCGAGATGATGGGGACCGATTGCATCAGAGGCTGCCTGCTCTGGGAAGCCAACCTTAGGCCCGAACTGGATGGGAGCCCTTGAACCGGTTCCCATGGCAGGAATCCTCTGCCTCTTCCGGACCTGCAGCCGCCTGTGCCCCTGGGGCCCTCCATGCCTCCTCTTACTCGGCCCTCTCCTCTCGGCCCCCAAGCCAGCTGCCTGGCCTGGTCTCCAGCTACACTCTCATGGTTCAACCTGAGCTGGCCTCAGACAGGCTGGGCCACTGCAAGCAGCCAACCCTTTGGATACAGCTCCAGGGAGCTCTGGAGACTTCGTGAGAACACGATTCCAGTAGTGGCTCTGGCCTTCCGAGTTCTGTCTCCTTCAAGGCCGGGCTCTCACCCCGGCCCTTCCTCCCCAAGTGTAGGGAAGGACGTGGGAAGCACCTGTGCACACCCTCTGACTCTGGGTGGGGCACCCAGCTCACGTTTCAAAAATGCTGTTTCTTCTATCCTTTCCCAAGGAGGTGCATCTACTCTTACTCTCACATCCGGAGGACACTGAGGCTCAGGGAGGGCCAGACTGACAAGGGGCAGGGTCTGCCTCTGTCTTGCTTTCCACCGTCTGGCACTTAGCCCAGTGCCTGGCACATACCAGCTTCTCAACAGCTATTCCTGGAAGGAGAGGAGGGAGGGTGAGATGGGGAGGAGGGCGGAAGGTAGGCCCCCCAGCAGCGGGAGGAGCTGGGCTTGGGAGTCAGGCTGAGTTGGAAGCGTGCCCTCTCCTCTTCTCCTCCCAAGACCTTACTGGGCACCTACGCTGTGCCAGGTGCCTCCCTGGCCTCATAGGACCTTGAGATCCAGTAAACACAACCCCATTTCTGCAGAGCAAGAGCTGAAGTGGGGGCTCAGGGTCACGATCTCACCCTGGCCCAGCTCTGAGCTCTCCTGCTGTGCTTCATGCCCATGGAAACCACTTGTGCCACCCCTCACATGAGGCTGGGTGGGGGACCACACCCGGTGTAAGTGCCTCATCCCTCCTGCTGGAAGCCCCTGGTCAGACACTGCCCCTCTGGGAAGCTTGGCAGGCATTCACCAGGAGGCAGGCCCAGCAAGAGCTGTGCCCCCCGAGGCCATCGCGGGGGCGGGGAGGGGCAGCAGGGCTGGGGGAGGACACGTCCTGAGGGTGAGGGCCAGGCCGGGTACACAAGTGCTCAGTGTTGTTTGAGGCGGGGGAGGTGGGCCCAGTGGCAGGCAGGCCTTTGTCCTCATCCTGGGACTCACAGGGGCCGAGGAGCCACCGAGTGGCAGGGCCCTCCCAGGACCTCACAGCAGAGCTCACAGGAGGATGGCATGAGGTGGACTCTCTCTGCGCTGTGTCTAGAGCAGGCCATGCCAGGGTCAGGCCCCACGTCTGTGGCATCCCAAGGGAGCCGCAGGACAAGAGAGGAACTGGAGGCAGGCTCTGACTTGCAGAAGGCAGGAAAGGCAGCCTCCAGGGGTTTGTGGCCGAGCAAACAGCCATGCCCACTGGGAGAGTGATTACATCTCCAACCTTGAGGCAACGATGGGAAACTGAAGCCGTGTTCGAGTCCCAGGCCTGCCACATGCTGGCTGTGTGGCTCAGGCAAGTCCTCCCCCTTCATCCTTGGGCTGCTGTTCTTCCATCCCACAGCTGTCGGTGGGCGATACGCCCAGGCAGGCCCTGATCTCGGTGTCCAGGCTTGGTCCTTCCCCTCCGGGGAACACAGCAGCCCTGGAGCCTGTGGCCTCCAGCTGACTGTGGGTCTCCTCATCAGCCAGTCCTGCCCGCTCCACCTTCAGCCTTTACCCGGCCACTTCCCCTGAGGCCACCCTGGTCCCAGCTGCCTGGGCCTGGACTGTTGCAGTAGCTCCTCCGGAGCCTCCCTTGCCCGGCTCCTTGTCACAGCAGCCCGAGGGTCCATATCAGTGCCCTCACCTGGCCCCACCACGCCACCACCCTCCCCTGCTCCCTGCACTCAGTCTATGCCACCCACAGGGCCTCCCTGCAGCCCCTGCAACGCTGGCAGCGATCTCCTGCCTTGGAGCACCTGTGCCTGCTGGTCCCCTGCTGACACTCCTCCCTATGCCTGCCCACCTCCCTTCCTTCCAAGGGCAGCATGGGGGGCCCTTCAGGACCCTTTATCTAAAACAGCCAGTGCCCTCCTTCCCACATGCATAGCCTCTTCATTTTGCTGTGTTTCCCTAACAGTCGCTTTACTAATTTATATGTTTGTTTTTAGTCTGTCTCCCCTCGGCTGGAATACAAATTTGATGAGAGCCGGGACCTCTTGGGGGTCCATTTTGGTCACTGCTGTATCTCTAGGGCCTAAAGAGGGCCTGGAATTTAGTAGGTGCTCAGTAAATACTTGTTGAAGGGACAAGCACATGAATTCCCGTCTAAGGAGTCTTTCCCTGGGCATGGACAGTCCGGCCTTGTGGGTGCAGACGCTCAGCCTTCCCTGACCAAGGGAGCCCCCGCGGCGGCGCCAGAGCCCTCTCCCCATGCCAGGGTTTCACTGGCTGAGCAGCCAGCAGGCAGCAGAGAAGCTCTTGGTCCCCAGAGGATGGAGCAGTGTCCTGAGCCACCCTGATGGCCGCCCTCAAGGAGCCGGAGCAGAAGTTCCAAACCACAGCCTGGAGCCCTGATGGCCATCTTTGCACCCCAGGGCTGGCAGAGCGGTGCCCACTGCACACTGCATTCCTTCACTTGATCATTTCCTGAGCACCCACGATGTGCTGGGCATGCATGGAACCCAAGGGCACATGCTGTGCACGAGCATCCCCTACCTTCTTCCAGAGCAGCAGAGCTGTGGCCAGGACACTCAGGACACTCAGGAGGCCAGCAAAGCAAAAGAGCAGGAGCTTCCCAGGGCCCTGTGGGGGCTCTCGATACCCTGAGTCTAGAGGAGGGCAGGGAAGCACGGGGGTTAGTTACCTGGGCGAGGCCAGGGCCCACTTCGCCCCACGACCTCCAATTCCTATGTTCTTCTATTCCCAGGACCCTGCCTACAGCAAGCCCCACGAGGACCCCCAAGATCCCCACTCCCACTCACTTTGGCTAGGCCCCTTTCAGTGTTTGCTGCCTTAGTTCCTGTTACGGGCAAGGGTCACCTCTTGTTTCTTCAGTGCCCCCGCCTCAGTGAGCTGGCCCCACTAAGAGCCGCCTGTGGGACTCTGGGTGGGGGACCATTTCATCCCCTGGGACTTTCTGCTTCCTACATGTGAAACAGTGATCATATGGCAGGTATGGTGAGGATGAAGGGGACACGTGTGCCCCAGGCCTAGCGGGGAGCCGGCCTGCACCCGCGGTAGGTGCAGTGCACAGCCCAGCACCTTCCCTTGAGCTTTCTTTCCTTTCATTCTTCCCTCCTTCCATCCTTCCATCCATCCACCCAACCCATCCATCCATCTGCCTGGCAAAATATTTTGGAGTGCCAACCGCGTGCCAGGCAGTGTGTTATCTATCAAGGGCTTCCCGTTACCGGGCACCAGCCCCCTCATGCAGGGCCTCATTCATCACCAGAGAGCCTGAAGACCAGGCCCAAGGTCACATCCTGACAGGCACCAGAACTGAGGTCCACACCCAGGTCTGTGGGGTACTGAAGCCCTGGCCCCTACCAGCGCGTTGCAGGGACAGGCCAGAGAACTGTGGCTTCCAGTGATGTGCTGTTCTTGACTTTTCCGGGTGGACACTCCGCTGAGTATGTGGCGAGAGCTAGCAATCTGCCCCCAGAAAGATGTACTGAGCCAAGCGCTCGCTCTCAGGCCACCACAGACGCGCACATGCTCATGCCTGATTCTGCACTCACCCAGTCCCCGAGCTGTGCTGAAGGGACACAGAAACCCTCGCTCAGGTCACCTGCCAGAGGTGGCCAGAGGTATGTCCACATCCCAGGCCTCTGGCCTTCCCACATGAACGCAGGCATCTCAGCACACCTGCGTGGTTCTGCGCACACTCTGTTCTATTCTGCCAAAGCTGAAAGCTGAGGCGAACATCCCTTGCTCTAGGTCCTGTACCCCAAACTCTGCTGCATGAAGCCGCTGGGCCCTTTGCCCTGGGAAGCCCCACCTCTGACCAGGATGAAGGTGCCACTGCCCCTCAGTCTGGCCTGGGGCAGCTGGACGGAGCAGTAGTAGGTGCCTGTGGCTGCTGCATCGGGCAGCTCCGGGGAGACACAGCACATCACGGAGTAGGTCGCGTTCTCTTTGCCGGAGCCAGATTGGCAGTCAGTCTGCTTCTGGGAGCTCTCCCGGCCCTGGAGGTCCACGTGGAAGTAGTTGACCCTGAAGGCCTTGAACTCCCGGGTGTACTTATAGGTGACTGTGCAGTTGAAGTTAACAGTCTGGTTGGCCAGAGAGACCAAAATGGGGGGCCCAGTGTGGGTGACCGACTGCCCTCCTGCAGGGAAGGAAAAGCAGAGAACAGCAGCTTACTCTCCGGGCTGCTCCCATCCCACTGGCTTCCCCGCGGGCTGTGTGGCCCCCACGCACACCTCCCATTGCTCGCTGAGCAGCGGCCGTGCCAAGTGCTTTACATGTACTGCCTACCGCTCCCAACACGCCAAGACAGAGAGGAAGAGCCTGAGGGTCAGGGAGGTGAAGCTGCCAGCTGTCAAGAGCAGCTACAGCCCCACCCAGGGCTGGGAGACGCCAGACCCCGCACTCCCAACACTCTCCTTCCCAAAGGCTGAGAGGCCATGCCGGATAAAAGCACAGGCCTGAGAAGACCCAGAGCTGGTGAAGGATTTGAAGTAAAGAGGAGGAGGCAGGAAATAAGACGATGGAACCCTTTTTGGCAGGAAGAAGCCCTTCCTGGCACAGACCCACAGAGGAAGGCAGTCCTGCCCTCCCAGCCAGCAGCAGAGACAGACCTTTCCCTGAATTTGATTGGAAGAATTTGTCAAGTTTCTATAGACTCGAACCAGCAAAGCCCTGAGAGCCGCTGCCAGCGATGCAGAGGTGCTCCACACGTAGCCGATTGGGCCGCGGCCCTGATGTTCAATGCCTGAGTATCACAAAGGCAGTCCTGCGGGAGCCGCCGCCCCCTGCCTGGTCCACCCACCTCCCCTCCTCCCCAGAGGCTGCTGGACAGTTTGAAAGCCCCCAAAGCAGCAGCCTGCTGGCTGGGCTTCCTGCCCTCCTGAGGCTTCCCGAGATGCTGGTCAGGTTCCAGGCCCAGGCCAGCACTGCCACCTCCCCAGCCCCAGACTCGAGCCACACAAGCCCCTCAGCCTCAGCCAGCTTTGTCTCCCTCAGCGCCTTCCTGCTCCCACAGCCCAAAAACAGACAGTTCTAAACCGAGGTCAGCAGTGAGCAGCCAGGAACGGGCTGGCCAGGTTGTTCATGTGCAGAAGATCATGCGCCTGAGACGCTCAGAGGGAGAAGCAAGACTTATTTTGTTGGGGAGACATGGGCCCCTTGCCTGCAGTGTGGGGCCGGCACAGGGCCAGGCAGCTCAGCCCAGAGCTGAGGGAGGGGAGGCCAGGCCCCCTGAAAGGCGGTGGGGACAGCGATGGCCCTCCACGCCTGTCAGTTCCTCCAAGCTCCAGCCATGCAGGTATTTTGAGGTTGCTTTCAAACAACTAGAGAGACACCCCTTCCCCACAGAACCAAAGGCACAACAGTTCCGGGGAATGGGCTGGCGTGTCCGGGTGTCAGTATCGGCTCTGTCACAGGTCCCTGGTGTGCAGGTGCTCCCGCGTGGAGAACCCACTGAGCTGGCCCCTGGGCTCCCCTCCAGTGGGTGAAGCAGGAAGGGGTTCATGCACTTTATATCTCTAGGCTCTACTGCAGGGTGAGCGCTGTTGTTGTTTAACTAACACGTTAGTTTTGTCATAAAGCAAAGAGCAGGGGTTCAGGGCTGAGGTATGTCTGAGATGTAGCAGGGGCAGGGTGGGGATGCAGAGGCAGGGGAGGGGGATGTTGCACGACCACCCAGGGTCCTGGGGAAAAGACAAGAGGTCAGCAGGGTGAGATGGACATCACTCGTCCTGCCCAGCAAGCCCATGCTGCCATCTGTCCCACACACCCAGTCCACCTCCGGCTCTGTTCCCCCTTCTGCTGTGCCCCCTGCCTGGAACCCCCACATCCTGCCCTGCTCGGGCCCCATTGCTGACTTGCAGTGGCATCCTTCCATCTGGTGTGGCAGTGACCCTGCCGGAAGCCAGGCCAGGCTGCGTCCAGCTAGTGTTTCTGGGGGCCAGGAGGTTGGAACCTGACCAAAATCACCAGGAGAGCGGCCACACCAGGGCCTGCACGACAGCCTCTCCACTTCCCCTGGGGCCACCTGCTCCTCTTCTCCGTGCATCTAAGAGGCAACTCCAGGCCCATGGAGGCTGGACATGCTGTCAAGACTGAGGGCACCTTCCTGTTTGTCTCAGCCGGAAGACATTCATGTAATTGTCTTAAAAAATTCTCCCCATTTGAGGTATCCTAGAAAATGATGGAATCTGCCAATGCAATTAAGTCAATCTTTACAATTCTGGGGAGATTTGTAGAAACAGATGATTGTTTTCTGTATTCTTCCGAGAGTCATTATTTTAAGGTCAGATGGTTAAAGTCATGAAAATGCATGGCCTTGGCTGAGGACTGCCGCCGAGAGGAGAATCTTGGACCTGGGGTGAAACTGCCATCTCCCTAAGTGAGGAGACAGGCAGTGTCTGTCGGCTGGAAGGCGGCCGAGCTGGAGGCAGTGGGCCCTACACAAGGATGAGGCCTGTAGCCTCGGCAAAGGTGGCAGGGTGTGGGCCTGCAAGCATAGCTAACTACCCCCACTACCTCTTCTTTTCCCTGGGTGTCAGCACCCCAGAGCCCAAATCATTCCTACCTCCTCCCCTGACCTGTGCCTCCAAGAGGCCCTTTTGGGGTGCAGGCTGCTCCCGTTGGCTGTGGAGCATCCTCCCATTAAGAGTGCTAGGGACAGGGTCAGAGTAATTTCCAGGTGCGTGAATTCTTTTCAGCTACCATTTGCTTACACCACCAACAAACACGGAAGGGCCTCCAGTTAGGTCACAGGCCCCGTCCGAGGCCTGGAAGACGTGCCCAGTCTAACAGGGAGGCAGAGGGAGCTGGTGGGACGGAACCGTGAACTCTACCTGGGGAGGTGGGAGAGCAGCATGCTGGGGACCTGGGGGTCTGGGGTTCATCAGTGAACTGATGTCCCCTGAGTGCCACAGGGGTGGCACAGTGGCTGGGGCTCATCTTGAGCCCGGTGCTGGCTACATTACGCTTTGTCCCGTGTTTGGGCTAGCAGAGTGTGTCCCCACGGGACAGGGCAGGCTAGACCAGGGTGAGCTGGCCTGGAGATCCTCTGGGTGCTCATGGGCCACTCCAGGGGCAGGTGGCCCAGGAGGACTGGGGTGGACCTCAGATTCCCAGGGCGGAGCGGGGGTGCCGCTGAGCGGCCCGTGAAAGTGACCAAAGGAGGCCACTCTGAGCCCTGCAGGCCGAGCACGGTGTCTGTGACACCCGAATGGCAGGGCCTCTCTGCCCCTCCCGCTCCTTCCCCGGCCTGTCTCCACCCGCTGACCGTGGGCTAAGGACCGAAGGGAGTCTGAGAGGGGAGGCGGGGAGAGGGCCTCACTCCTGACTCTCACAGGCCCCACATGGCCTCCTCAGCTCCATCACATTCGGAATCTTGGTGGAGATTTAAGGGTTGGAGATGTGAACAGCTGGGATTCCTTTGTGACCCGTGACCGGGAACAGCCCAGGTGGGCCTGGCTTCCCCTCCAGGCACTGGGAGCGTGTCCCCTCCCTGAAAGGTATAAAGGGCTGACAAGGCCGCAGGAGCAACACAGAGTGGCTCTGCACATAACTGTCCAGGAGGCCCGTGGGCAGGGGCGGGGGCTGCGTGCCCCCTGGGCTGGCACAGGCAGGAGACGAGTGCTGCAGGGAGGCCGGAGTGGTTGCTGCCCGAGGGACGGATTCCTTCACTTCCAAGAGGGCAGGAGGATGTGTCTGGAGAGAAGGGCCTGGAGGGGCCTCCTGGAGTGAGGGCGGGGATGGGGCAGTGGGCAAGGGGGTGAGAGTGAGGATGGCCCGACCCCCAGCTGCCCAGGCTCACTGCTGTTTGCAGCGCAGGTGGACAAGGAGGAGGGAGCTGGGAAGGCCAGGAGGATTTGAAGGTGGGGTCCGGGGGAGGCTTTCTGGACAGGAGAGGTACGAGTCTGTGTGCGTGCATGGTGGGGCGCAGAGTGGGGAGGGCATGAGGGGGCTGGGGGGCCGGGAGCAGGCCAGCCAGAGAGGACGGCGGCTGGTGCCTGGAAGGGCCTCACTCCCAGCCCTGCCTGAAGTTGCTTATTAGGCATTTCCAGGTCCTCCCCTCCCCTCCCCACATAACCACAGGCCCAGATGGTTCCACTTGGCAGCACTGACCCTGCCCACTCTTTGCAGCAGGAGATGGTGTTTTCAGGGATGGCATGTGCTCTGGCCCTGGCTTCTCAGCAGCTCCAGGGACTGCTAGGAAGCCTGGAGCCTGGCCAGAAAGGGGCTTGGGGTTGCCTGGGAAAAGCCCAGTTTCTGGAGGAAGCAGGCCTGGGTTTGGATCTTGGCTCTGCCCCTTAAAAGCTGAGCAATGCTGGGCATGCAGCTTTCTTTCTCTGAAGCTTGGTGTCTCCCCTGCACAACAGGGAGAAGAACATGCCAGCCTTACAGGTTCTCCCAGAATCAATGGGGCCAGGAACATTTGCAGGCTGCCACAGGGCCGGGCTGCCTCTCTCCAGGGACTAGAAGGAGGTAAAGAAGCCAGCTGAGGCCTGAGGCCTCACTGTGAATCTGGAAAGGTGATTGCCAGCTGGACCCTGCAGCCATGGAAGTGACAGGCCCAGAGTGCGGGCACACACAGCACGGGGGGCCTTCAGGGGTACCGGGACTCCAGGGGCCAGCCCCCCTTCCTCAGCCCAAGCTTGTCTACCCCTGTGGGCCCTGGCCTGGCCTGGACATCGGGGAGCAGGCAACACCTCGATGCAGACCCCGGGCCTGCCCCTGGGGGCTTACCCGCTATGTGATATTTGTGAGCCAGGGCTCTGAGCACAGGGAACCCTCCCCAGACCAGCATCCTCCTGTCTGTCCCCATCCTGCCTGTCTGTCGCCCTTGTTGGGGAAGACCGTCTACCACCTGGTGGTGTCCGATCCTTCCTTTCCAGTTCTTTTGAATCTGTCGCTGCTTGAACTGTGGGTTTGAGAGCTGACTGGAGGGGCGCACTTCCACTCCCCACCCAGGACCCCATGCTGAGTCCCTGGAGGGAGGGATGTGCAACCAAGGGACTTGTGTGGGAGGTGCCCACCCACAGCACGACGCCCCCCTTCCACATGGATAGTTCCAGAATCCAGCCTCTCCTCCCCAGCCAGGGCCTGTGGGGCACCGCCCCCCTCGAGGGCTCCACAAGCCGTCCTGCCAGCCCTGCCACGGTGCCCGACCAGAGGAGTCCCAGGAAGGAATCTGAGATCAATTTACAGGGTCAAGACAAGCCGTTAAAGCAGACAGAACATGGAGCATTTTGTGCGTAGTAAGGGCACTGTTTATGACCTTCTGGCTTCAGTTATATTCAGACAACTGGGTTCAGACAGGGTCAAGCTATAGTGTGCATCCCTTAACTTGTCACCGTCAAAATGCAGCTAGCGCCTGGCCTGGAGGGTCCCTTCCGGTCTCTGGGACCTGCGCACCAGCCTGGCTCCGCTGCCTTCCAGCCCTGACTCACTCCCCCAGGACCTGCCAGGCTCCTGAGCTTTGCCCATGCTACTCCCACCATTCAGGATGCCCTCCTGTGCCCTTCCTCTTCCCAGGCTGTGGTCCTGAGGCAGGGACAGCCAGTGTCCAAAGAGGGCCAGCCAGCATCCCTCCCTTACTGCAGCAATGACAAGCCCCCACCCCCAGAATTTGGCATCTTCCCCACGCTCCCCCCCCCCTCCCTCGTCTCTCCAGTTGCCAGGGCTCCCCCGTCCACCTCACCCACCAGCTGCTGGGACAGGCCTTGGCCATAGCTTTCCCTCTGCCTGGAACTCAATCTCTCTAGGGCACCAAGCATCAGTCAAGGGTGTGAGAGCCCAGACAGGCTGATCAAAGGCATCCACTCCAACTTGGGTCGATTTTAAAGAAAATTACTTTGATTCCCCGGCTACAGAAGAAAGCAGTTCCCACGGTCTTTATTTTAGGCATGGAGTTTTGCCCTCCAATTTAACCGGCATCTCCTAGAGCCAGGCCTACTTTTAAGGGCCAGTCTGAAGGGCTGCTGATTTTATCACAGGGCTCTGGCCATTTGCCCGAACATGCATCCCAGGTTGCTGCAGAAAACCTGGTGAGTCCTTCAGGACACACGCATCACACACAGCGGCGCGTGGCCAAGTGGCTGACTAGGGAGAAGCGTGTAGCAGGCGCTGGAAAGCAACCTTTGAACAGAGAGTGTGTATTATGAAGCTTTTAGTGTTGATGCCCTCGGAACACTGCCATCAGACTGGCTGTCACATCTTTCAACACCTCCAAATTACAAAGATGCATATGGATGTGGCTGGCCTGGGGGCCATTTCCACAGCCTGCCTGCTTCCCCTTCTAATGTCTACAGACTCTGGATCCTGGGGGCACAGAGTCCATGCTTGGACACAGACCAAGTGCAGAGTGTCAGGCGTTTGGTCCCAGAAATGTGTAAGCTTCGTGGGTGTCAACTGGTATTTTTAGAGCACTCACATCCCCTTTGGTCTGTTTAGAATGGCAAGTTGTTCAGACTTTAGACCTCCTTTGAGGGTGTGGCCGGGGGCAGCAGGGGACTCCGTTTCTCCCTTTATGCCTCCCTGTGCCCTCAAATTAGAGCATCAGGATGGTGTGGAGGTGGTGATAGGGCCAAAGAGGTGGGGTGGGGTTCTGCTCCTTGTCTCAGAATGGGGGTGCGAGAAACAGAGCTGGGTGGGTAGACCCCACCAGGGTGCCCCCTGGAATGTGTGCCCACCCAAAGCCATGCCAGGCAGGGCTGGGCCCTGCCCCTGGGAAGGGAGCTAACTGATGAAGCAGGAAAGTGGTAGGATAAAAGGAAGGCTCAGGGCTGCGAGACCCAGAGAGAGGACCCAACCCAGCTGGGAGTGGGGGTGCTCCTGGAGAAGCACCCCATGGGCTGGGTCCTTGCTGGTGATTCTTCGGATCCCTGCATTTATCAAAGTGAAGCATGCTCACTATAGATATTCCAGGCACCACAGCAAAGGATCAAGAAGAACGGTGAGCTTGTCCGCAGTTCCGCCACCTTGACATCACAGCTGTGAACACTTTGATCTCTCTTCCATCTCTTTACCAGGCTGAACTCTGAAGGCAGAGTAGGAGGCGGCCAGGTAGGGGAGGGGCACAGAGAGGGGGTTTTAAGCACAAGAAAGCTCTCCGGTGAAGCTTCTAGAAGACTTGAAACAGGACACTGGTTGGTAGTTGGGGGACCATGAGCTGTGGTGGAGTTGAAATGGTTGGCAGGGGGCAAGGGGAGGGACAGAAGACCTTCCTGGAAACCCTGAGGGGGCCTCCGTGGGCTTCTAAATTGGGAATTAACATGATCACATTTCATGTTAGAAAGATATCAAGAAAACTGCTGCACAGTTTCAAACAGTCTTCCCCAGCTGCCTAAACCCCCCCTCACATGAGTGATTCATTCTGAGGGATTCGGTCCACCCAACCCCCCAACCTCCTTTTAAAACATAAATGCTTCTGGCTGTCAACACACTAACTCCTTCCTGTAGACGCCTTCACCAGATCACTTTTATCATGAATTCTCTTAAATCTCTGCCCCCCCAAAGATCCTGTATCCTCAGGGCACAAAGTCACTCACTGTCCTCCATCCCCACCCTCCCCTTCTACACCCTCCGATCTGCCCCATCCCTCCCACTGCGGGAGGTCAGCAAAGACCCCGGGGGCTGAGCTGCGGCTCCTGCTGTTTCTGGCCGGGACCCTGACCCTGCAGGCACCTCTGTCTTTGAACTTCCCTTTTCCCCATGGGACTCCCCCAGCCCGGACCTTCTCTTTGCCCTTTCTCTGGACTGCCTTATTACACAGCTTACCTCTTAAGGTTGGGTGCTTGTTCCCTGGCTCTCTCCACACCCTCACCTGCCTAGGTGAGCTCAGTCATGCCCCCCATACCTCTGAGCTCCTTCCTGATGCTCAGAACGCAAGTGAATACTCAGGGCAGGCCACTGGGGTTGTCAGGGGCTGGGTGAGAGGGACAGAAAAGGCACCAGAGAGGGTAGCAGAGTCCGACCTTCCCAGTCAATAGGAGTCCCGGTGGGCAAATGAGAGGGCACTTTCCAGGAGCGAAGGCCCAGGGGCGGAGAGTCATCCAGTATGGATCAGAAGTTGGGTGTGGGAGTGGGGGCAGGAGCCTGGAAGGGAAGGGTAGCTCAGACTAATGGGAAGGTCCTATCTAAGTGCACCATGGCCAGGGTCCCAGTGACAGCAGCGAGGCCCATCAGGGATCATCTCGTAGGTGCAGGATGCACGGGTTGTCGTCTCCTGGTCCCCTAGCTACTTAAGACAAGGTCCGAGAAAGGGGAGTTGCTGATTCAAAGACCTTGCACATTTTAGATTCTGATACGTGTGGCCAAGTGGCCTTTGGAAATGTGCCCTTGGACCCTGTGACCAGCACAGGGAATGCCTCCCCGAAAGAGGATGGGCTGCCTGACAGGAAGCTGTCCCTGGCCAAGCCCTTGGGCTGTACTCGCAGTGCGGGGAGGGAGGGGAGCAGATACCTGCCAGGCCCACCACCCTGCCTCTTGCAGGCACCCTATCTCCATGGTCGATGCCCAAAGACCCTCTCTGAGGGGTCCCAAGTGCAGACCCTGGGGCTATTGACGGCCCTGGACATGCCTGCCTGGTTGCTGACAACAGGAGGGTGCTGAGCGCCATGACAGGGAGGTGGGGGCTCAGGGTGGTCAGGTGATGTGGCCAAAGTCTCCCAGGATTCAAACCCAGGCGGGTCAGACTGTCTGAGCCAGGCGGCCAGGAGCTCTGCCTGCTAATTTCACATCTACTCCCACCCCTTTCCTTCTTCTGGTTTCAGCCCCCAGCCCAGGGCCTGATGCCGGCTCTCCCACTAGGTGAGACCTCACCCACACCCACAATAAGCAGGAAGCAAACAGACGTCAGAGGGAGCCGGTGGAGGGTCAGCCCCGTTTCCCGGTCCACGGCACCCAGCACTACCCAATTAACAAGACCAGAGGGCCTGTTGTCCCACCTATGCTAAGAGGCACCCAGGCCCAGGGAGGGCAGGGGGCTCACCCCAGCTCCACCTCACACCAACACCCACCCCAGGCTCCTGATGGCAGCCCATCACCCCGCTCGCATCTCCTGCTCTGTTGGCTGTGGCAGCTGAGTTGTAGAATCCACGGTTATGGTTAGTTTTTCCTGGGCTTGCCCAGGGGGCCAGGCACCGTGCTGGGAGTCACAGACTCAAAGCCAAGTGAGTCTGCACATTTCCAGCCCTCTGGAAGCTCAGTCCACACCAGGCGGACAGCAGAGAGAAACGGCCTCAGTGGGAACATGGCCCCTGGGGGCAGTGCACACACGTGTGCCCGGAGCCCTCATGCAAGTGCTCACAGCCACATATGAGAAGCCCAATGCGTCCACCATAACTAAGTAAGCTGCAGTGTATTCATTCAGAGGACACTCTACGGCAGCGCTTGACAAATGTGTTCCGTAAAGGGCCAGGTAGTAAATATCTTACGCTTTGAGGGCCATATGGTCCCTATCGCAGCTGCTCCACTCTGCTGCAGTAGGGTGACAGCAGTCAGAGATGATCTGTGAACGAGTAAGTGGGGCTCTTTTCCAATAAAACTTTATTTATGGACATGGAAATACATGGATATTGTATAATTTTCATGTATTGTGAAATATTCTTTTTTTTCCAACCATTAAAAAATATAAAAACCATTCATAACTCAAAGGCCATACAAAAAGGCAGTGGGCTGGATTTAGCCCCTGGGCCATGGTGTGTGACTATAAACCAACTTCAGCCACACTGTCAACTGGATACAACTTAAAAAACATAAAGTGGAGTGAAAGAAAAAGTGTCTGAATACTACACACAGTTTCACTCTGATTACATGAAGTTCAAACACAGGCAAGACTCACCTGTACATTTAGGGGCTCTAAAGTACTAAAGGTAAAACTATAAAAATATGCCAGGAAGCGATGGCCCTAAAATCAGGTTGGTGGTACCTCTGAGGGGAGAGGGGCTTGGGGGGGGGCACGGGGGCTCTGGGACACTGTAATGTTTTTCTTGACCTGGGGAGTAGTCACACAGGACTTTGCTTTATAGTATTTATTGTACTTTTCTGTGCACGTGTTATATTTCACAATCTGAGAAGAGAAGCAATGACAACAGGACCTGCTGGAACGGCGTCTGAACCCCTGCCAGCCAGGCATCTATGATCCTCCCGGAATTTATCCCAGTGGGAATGGCACCCACAGCTCTGCTGAGAGAGCTCCTTTGCAGTCACACCGACCGCCTCCCCTCTCCCTCCCCGCCAGCTCTGCCTTCTGGCCTTCCGGCCTTTATTCACACTGCTGCCACCCACATGCCCTGTCTCCCCCCATCTCTGCCCCGTGGCTTCTCCACACTCCCCCTGCCCACCCCCAGCAGAGAGGTGCTCCTCCTCCGCCTGCTCAAAAGCTCTTTATAGCTCTTTATTGGGATTAGACAAAGATGGAAAGCAGAGGCCAATCCCAGCAGAGCCGAGAGCTGCAGGGAGGCAGGCGGCTCTGGAGCACCATTTGGACAACAAAGGGAGCGGTGACATCCAGTCCAGAGCAGCCTCCGGCAGGGAGGCAAACCTGCCTGGCTAACTCCTGCCTGGGGTCATGTTCTGTCAAGTGCACCCGGCGAGTCTCAGAGTTTCCACCAGGCTGGGAGAGGCGGCTATGGCTTGTTCACCTCCAGACCCCCCTACCGCACACTGTGCCTAGAACTGGCTAGTTGAGAAATAAAAACAGCCCCAAATTCCAGAAAAGCCAGGAAAAGAAAGGGGACTGACATTTGTTGAGGACTCTGAGGGTCAGAAAGGTTAAGAAACTTGTCTGAGGTCACACAGCAGTCAACAGATGAAGGAAGGACTTGGTCTGCCTGGCTCCAAAGCCTTGGACATTGCTGAGTCCTGGCAGAGGCAGGGTGAGAGCAGGTGCGCGGCCGCCCCAGAAAGCTGAGCCTGAGACTCGGAAGAGTCACCTCTGGGCGGGAGAAGTTCCCCGGGACCACAAGTGTCTGCCAGACCTTTTGAGAAACCTTTTGCAGGGGGCTCAAGAGACCCCAGGGGAGCAGGCCTGAGTCCTGGCTCACAATGGAAGAAGGGTTGGGAGCAAGAGCGATCCTGGGACGCCATCGCAGAGTGTGCTGGAATGTGGAGACCCCCTGGAAATGTCAGAGAGACCCCAAGGAGCTGTGGCTCAGCAAGATGTCGAGCCAGCCAACCGAATCTCAAGTTTCCATTGGCTGTGCTAGGCTGGCAGGTGACTGACATCTTCTGAGCGCCAACCGTTCTGTCTCAAGATGCGCTACCAAACAGGACCTACTGTTGCAACCATTTAACAGATGAGACAGTTGGGGGTATTAAGAAGCTGCCCAGGGTCCCAGAGTGAGTCACAGAGCTCAGATGCGAACTCAGGCTGAACGCCCCTGAATGCCCCCACTCAACTCTGCCTCATACCATGGGTCAGGGAAATGGCCTCAGCGACCATGCTCCCCATGGCCCCTGCGGACAGGATTGAGGGCTGCAGGCAGGACCTTGGTGCTGGCGGTTGATGGAGCTGGTTAGACCAGGCTGGTGGCTGCCGTGTGTGCGGAGGTTTGGGGCATGTGGGGAGGCAGGATTCCTTTCATCAGAACTTCAAAGGTCAGAGACGAGGGGGGTTGTGGAGGGCATGGAGTGACACTGACTGAGTGAGATGCCTGCAGGGCAGGACCAGGAGTGATGGGGTGCTCTCTGCTATTCCAAGAGGTTCTAGGAGACTAGAGGGTGTTTTCACCTCTTGTGAAAGAGCAGTTTCTCTTCTGTATGGCGTAGCGTATGCTGCAATACTGGGGAAAAGCCTGTTGTTTGCTCACAGTCAAAATGGTTACACAAGCGCTTCTCCCAGCAGGGCCCACAAAGTCCCCTCCACTAGGTTATGGGTGTGCCTGGTCCCTTCTGGGGAGTAGGGGCCCCACAGAGAGAAATGACAGGAATTCCAGGAAATCAAGTTAAAAATGATTAAGTGTTGAGTTCAAACATGTTGTCACCAAGAAGCTGTATTTCCTTGGGCCATCTTGGCACCAGGCCATCTCTGGGGGCAGGAGGGGAGTGGAAGGTGCACAAGGTCAAGGAGATGGTATCTTGGGGGGCCTGGCCCACAAGGCCTGCGTTAAGCCCCAAGCAGCCAGCTCCTGCCTCCCAGGGTGTAAATTTTTCTGAGAATGTTATTTACAAAGAAGGAAGAGAGAAGCCCCCGAGTCCACTCCCAAGGGTCCTGGTTTGGGTCTGGCACTGACCTCTACTCCCCCTCCAGGCCTTGGGCCAGTGGCCTGGCCTCCCTGGACCTCAGTTCCCCTGTTCTGAAGTGGTGCTGATGGGCACCGCACACCGAGGTGCCCCAGGGGGCCTGAGTGTGAGTGTGAAGCCCAGCATGTGTGCACAGAGAGGCTAATTTGTGATAGTAAGAAGAGCTCTTACTGCTTATGGTATAAATGAAAGGCGGGGGATGAAGCAAAGAGGAGCAGCTCCTGGAAGCCTCTAGAAGCCTGAATGAGCAGGAAGAGAAACAGGAGCCCTGGGAAGACAAGAGGGTCTGTGCTGCTCAGGGAGAGCCCCCAGCGTGGGCAGCCCTGGCAAGGAACACTCCTGGGGGCTCCCTGGCCTGGATGAACTCACCCCAAGGCCACACACCCCACGGCCTGGCATGGACCCAGGCCCCCAGCTTCTGAGAAGATCTAGGACCAGGAGAAGGGGCATGGCACCGGACCCCAGAAAGGCCTAGCTCCTGTTGTGAAATAATGACGGGGCCTCTGGTTGCATTTCAGGAAGTGGGAGGTGCCACCCCTTCTGGCAACAGTGACAACTTTGAGCCTGGGGGCACAGTGCTCCTGGTGGCCAGCCTCTGGCCTCCCCTCCTCTCCCTGGCAAACAGGCAAGGCTGGCTCTGCTGCCTGGCAGGTTCAAAGCAGTGGTTCCACCATAAGATTTCTTAGGGTGAGCTGACCCTCCCCATTGACCCCCACACCCGCCTGACACCCCCTGGCCCAGCAATGCCCACCCACCTTGTTTAAGAGCCAGGAGGTCAGGCTGTGCTAGGAGGGAGGCTGTTAACACAGCAGTAAGGGGGGCAGGCTGCCCCTGCCCCTTCAAAAGGCACCTTGGTGAGGTATTAGCTAAACATCCCCCGGGTCCCTGAAGGCTTCCCCTGTGAAGTCTGCAACGTTCACACACACCAGCAAATCCCCTGAGACGAGGCCCGGGGAATTAGTGGCCAGCAGATGGAAGCCGCTCCGATGTGCGCGAGCCAGAGGGCACGTGAGCAGAAGGAAGAGAGCGTACCTGTCAGCCGCAGGGTCCAGGGGCACAGCAGCAAACCCAGGAGCCAGGGGGCCACGAGGGGGCCGCGCGTGGCCCTCCACCATGGGCGCTCCATGGGAGCCTCGGGTCGCGTCCCTCCTTCCTCTTAGCTCTCAGGAGGGGTCAGCCTGCAGGCAACCATGGTTCCCCTTCGCGTCCCCATCAAGCTCCTCCCTGGCCACCCTTCTGCTTCCCCAAGGTCTCAGTAACTCTGGACTTTCCACCCAAGAGTGGGAACAGCCCCAAGCAGGGGCACCACCGGGTCACCTCGTCCAGGAGCAGGGCTGGGCCCAGCCTCCCCACCCCCTGGGCAGTAGGCTTCCTCCTGTCCCTCCCCCCTTCCGCCTCGGTCCCTTTCCGGGGGGGTGGGGAAGAATAATTTCCACCAGTAACTCCTGGGTTAGCTGCTCACGAATGAAGCTCTTGTAAAATGACCACATTCACACAAACTTCCCCTCAGAAATAATGCAGGAGCCCCTTGATTAATGCGCTCATCCAACAGCAGGGTTTTGGTTGGGGTGCGGGAGTGGCTGGGAGAATGGGGAAGGGCAGGTGTGTGATGGAAGAGGGGCAGGCAGTTTGCATGAGGCGGGAGCCCCATGTTCTCAGCCCTCCTTGGTGCCAAAAGGTCAGCGGCCCATCCTTAGTCCAGGGAGGGCCACCATGGGTCCCCGGCAGAGGCCCAGTGGATGCCTCCTCCCTGACCCACCTCGGGCGTCCTTCCCCCTGCAGCTTCCCTAAACCTGAGTTCCCCACCTCCCCCCGCAGGAGACCTGAATCGCTTCCCCATCTGGCCCCAGCAGCGCCAACACACAGGTAGTGAATATGTGCTCCCCGGCCCCTTACCCCAGCACAGGGCCCGGCTGGATGGACTAAGGGACAAGGTCTGCCTGCGTGTCAGGGTGTCTGCAGGGGCTGGTGGGGAGCTCAGATGCCGTCACGTGGAGGAAGTGGGGTGAAGGCAGCCGAGTTCTAGCACATGCTGAACACTTGGTCTCCATTCTCCATTAGTGCCCATTAACGCTCAAGATAAGTGTTATCGCCCCCATTTTACAAAGGAGAAGACTATGCCTCCAAAGGGCAAAACAGCTTGTGCGAGATGAGGGCAGGCACTCGGGGCCTGGCTGAGTGAAGCGTGAGCTTTGCCAGTTGCCTGATGCAGCCCCACTAACGGTATGGGGGGGTCCCTGTCCAAAGGCTTTCCCCTCAGCTGCTTTGCGTATGAACAGTGAAAGCCAGAAGCTGTTTCCCCCCAAACCCAGGAGTGCGAGGAGGGTGGCAGGCAGGAGCAGGGACCGCCCACCAGGTGAGGAAGACGCATGAACGCAGGCATCTCCCACTGGCTGGGGGGCGGTGGGGACCCCAGTGGTATTGACTGTTGATCCATCACGGTGATACATGATCGCATATGTCACGGTGAGACACAGATAATCTGCTTCACGCTGTTTCTGAGCTCCTAGGGGGAGCAGGTTGTCTAAGCACCTCCGTGTCATGGTGATAGACGTCATGTTAATGCCTCTGCGAATGGAAGGAGCATTATAAAGGCATCGGTCTGTGCCTCTAGGAGTCTCTTTATGACTTGGCATCTGGGGGTGGCCAAGTGCCAGGCTGCTTCAGCACAGGATACAGACACGGCCCTGCCTCCCCTCTGCCTTCCCCAACCGAAGCTCTCAGCCCCCTAACAGGGCAGCCCACACTCTGATCTGCACCCCGGGAGCTCTGCCGCCCCCGAGCCTGGGTCCAGACTATGGCCTCACACCTGCCCAGGGCCTCCTGCTTGTCTTCTGCACCTCTGACCCCCTGGGCCCAGCACAGAGCTGGCACCTGGTATATGGCCAGTAAGTACTGGCTCACGAGCAGGTGGACAATGAGTGTGCGACAGGGCCTTCCTCTGGAATTAAATGCAGGTGCCTACCAGTGAGCCTGGCACACAGCAGGCTCCCAACAGGCTTCCGTGGGATGGCAGGACCTTGGGGTTCAGTTAACATAAACTTTGCCCAAGGTTACAGCCAAAATATGTGTCCAGTTGAAGTGACTGAGGAGAGCCCCAGCCTCTGGGCTCCTGACCACAACTCTAGCCCCCTGAATGGCAAGAGTGTGTGCCGAGCCAAGAGGGAGTCAGGGCAAGAAGGAAGGAGGGGGTGCCCAGAGGGCTTCATGGAGGAGGTGACAGCCCTGAAGGAGGAGGAAATGGGGGTGTACGGATGTCCCCCACAGTCCAGAGGCACCCTGTCCATGTGAAGACTAAAGCTTTCCAATCTGGATCACAATTGCTGGCCTCGTTTTCAGTTTAGTTCCCACATACACTTATTAAGTGCCTGCTGTGTGCCGGGCAGTGGAAGTACAAAACATAAGTCATAGTTTTGCCTCCAAGTGCTCCCTGTTTCTGGGGAAACAGAACCCCCAGACTGGATTCCCAACTGCCCGAGTGAGCACAGGTGAGCAAGTGAGTGAGCAAGCAAGGCCCCTGGCCTGGAGCGATGGGGTCCAGTGCTCAGAGGCTGCCTGCCTTCCCTGTGCGTCCTCCCCAGGCTGCCCTGTGGGCTGTGGGTGCAGGAGGGGCCACTCTCCCCCCTTCCCCTGCTGTGGACAGTCCCTTCCTTCCTTCCCACAGACTCCAGCATCAGGAGGAGCCCACGAGCTGGAGGGCCCCTCAGAACGACCCCCTACACTGGCCTGGTGGCCGAGATGGACAGCGTCCCACTCCTGGGCCCTTGCGGGTCCACACTATTGGGATCCCAGGGGCAGGCTGACAGGCTCCTGGCTCCCTTCCACCCTCTCTCTCAAGCACCCCTACACAGGGGAGGGGTGGGAAGGCAGCCCCTCCCCTCCTAACACACCAGGATTGCCTCCAGGTCCCTCTTTCTGCACCAGGTGGCAGCCAGCATACTCTCGTAGCAGACCTGACTGCTAAGCCCAAGAGACTCTTGACCCCTGAGAACCACCAGCTGAGATTCAGTTTAGGAGACCCATCTAATCGTGAGCTGGGCTGGCCCATGGTGGACAAGCGCCCTTTCTCAGGAGGGAGTGAGCTCTGTTACCGGAGGTGTGCAAGCCACCTGGGGGCCCTCCTCCCTACCTGCTGCTCGGAGATCCCTGCCAGGCTGGAAGACTGGCCCGGCCTATCTCCAGAGTCCCTTCTCAGTTTAAGTAGTATTTTGCCTGTATTAAGTATTTGTTTCATGCCCAACCCACTTCTAAAGGCTTCTCATGCACTGACTACTTCAGTCTTCACAGAAACCTCATGTGGGCACATGTTATCATTGTTGCTATTTTACAGATGAGGAAACAGGAGATCAGAGAGTGTAAGCCACTTGCCCAAGGCCACACGGTGAGTAAGCAGCACAGCAAGGGTGTGAATGCCCCTGACCAGGCTTTTAATCACTATGCTCTCCTGCAATTCACTTCATTGTCCCAGCAGGTCTGGTATTAATGGTCATCCTACAGATGAGCACATTTTGTGACAAGAAAAACTGAGTACATGGCCGCTCAAGGTCACAGAGGGGATCAGAGGTGTGCCTCAGACCAGAGGCCAGGATTTTCCTTTTGGAAATGCCCAGTTAGACAACACGTTCCCTAACTGCTGGGGGAGGCAGCAAGGAGGCATCCTCAGCCCCTGCCACACCAGGAAGAACCCTGGAGAGCTGGGAAAACCCAGAAAACAAAGGTAGCGCTGTCTTTAACATTTACTCCATTTTACCATGTGCCAAGACCTTGTTAGGCTCAGACGCTGGTCCACTGTGTTCCCGGGAGAGACAAGCACCGACCAGGACACTGGTCACTGGAGGTCCTCAGGTGGCAGGCGGCAGAGCCTTGAGGGTCCTGCACTGAGAGGAGGGGAAGGGGGAAGGGGGTGGCCCCTCCTGGCCACGCCGGACATGCCCCGGGTTGTCCTGTGCCGATGGCGCCACCTGGTGGCACAAGTGGGAACGCCCTCACCTGAGGTGTCCACGGCGCCGCGTCCTCCTGGAGGTGGGGCTTGGGGCTGCCGGGTCAGGCCAAGGCTTGAGAGGCAACGCGACAGAGGGGCGGCGGGGGGGTGACCTGGGGCAGGCAGGACTAGGAATGTGCTGAGGGGCTCGCGGGTGCCGACTGCGGCGAGTGCCGGCTGTAGGACCCCAACGCGCATCTCTGATGCCTTTCCCGGCACCCGCCGGCACCTCCTTCAGGGCGCGCCTGCTCTGCCCTGACAAGCTGCTTCGGCTGGGGACACTTCATGAACTGCTCTTGGGGAACCTTCATCAGAGCCGGTTATTGGCCACCAGGCAAACTAGTCCCATCGCTTTGCAGTGACAGCTGGAGACCTTCCGGGCAGGGATCAGGGCTTGTTAATGTGAGTTCAGCCAATTAAGGAAACAATTAGCCTCCCGTGAGTTCTATGTCACCCCACACAGTTCTATGGCTCCATAGGACAGAGGGGCTGGGTACCCTGGGGGTAGAGGGGGGGGTGTGGCAGCCAAAGTATGCAGATTTCCCGGCCCACACCAGATGCAGCTCCGTGAGGCTTTGGGAGGCCAGGGGGTCTGTATTTTAACAGACCCTGGTTTTCACCTTGGAAGTCCTTCTAAAGCAGATTTCCAGGGGGCTGTGTGGGTGATGGGCTGCTCTGAGGGGGTCGCCCCCATGGCCAGGGGGAGCCCTTCACAGAGATTTGGCCGTCCCCTCTCGCTGCCCCTGGGGAGGCCAGCAGAGTGTCCCGGGAGTCTGGAGCAAGCCCCCCCTCGGCTGGCATCCTGACCTAATCTCCTAAGCCAATCAGAGGCAGTTTCCTTATCTACAATATGGGGTGAAATACCCGCCTTGGAAGGATTTGATGAAGAACAGTTGAAGCAACAGAGGTGAAGCCCTTTGTAAAGAATCAAATGTTGGTTGAAAGTCGCTGTTCTGCCTTGAAACTTGATCAAGCCCCTCTCCTGTAGGTCTCTTTACGAGGGGCTAGGGGATTCGCAGAGAACACGGGTCCAGCAAGCAGAGACGGGACAGGTTCAGACCCGGGGGGGTGGTTAGAGGAAGGAATCTGACAGATCTGGGAAGGGGCAACAGAGAGATATTTGGGAAGAGTGGGGAGTGGGAATAAGAGCCCTCCAGGCAACCTCCCCACTACCTGCCTGTGTGGTCTGGTCTTGGATCTTGCCCCCCTAAGGTTCCAGAGATGGGGTACAGGGGGCAGGGTGGAGGCCGGGGATTCACCAGGGACTCTCCCACCAGTCTGGCCTGATTCCTCAGGAGAGCCCCGGGCTCCTCTCCCGCTCTGCCTGAGCTCTCTGCCCAGCGGGCTCTCTTCCTCTCACCTCTTACCATTGCTCTGTGCCAGGCCAGCTCCCTCAAAGCCCATGCCTGAGGAGCCCTGGGTCAAAGTCAGAAGGCCTTAGGCTCACAGACAGCAAAGAACCCAAGCCAGTGCCTCTAATTCCTACAGGAGTCCAGAGTCCCTCCACTGACACTCATTCCACTCAACAAACTCTCAGGCCATTGTTCCGGGCCAGGCCCTGTGCCGGGTGCCCTCCACTGAGGCCAGATCTTAACGCTCACACAGCCCAGTGCGAACCCAGCAGGCAGGGCACTGAGCCCAGACCAGGCTGAGCCTGCTGCGGAAGTAAGTCCGCAGCATTCATGATGGCTCTGTAAGAAGCTTCTAGAAGTAAGAGAGGAAGGTGCTGCAGGAGAGGCTGGGAGCTGAGGCAGGCAGGGGACGGCCTCTGGGGAGCCAGACCTGGGAAGGCCTCCCTCCTCCCCATCCTCTCCTGAAACTTCCTTCTCTTTGCAGTGCCAACAGTCAGATGAATAAAACCATCTATCTTTCTGTTCAAAAATCACCAATATTGCAACTAGTACCATTTCTATTGTTTTCATTTCATGTGTACCGATTTTTCAGTCACACTCTGAGTTAAGCAACTTTCTGGCCGTTTCTGGAAACCTGGTATCGTTTATGATATGGTTTCTGAGAGGAAAGACTTTCTCCAAAAGACAGTTTGTGTGGAAGCTAACCTGTGTTCACTGGAGTGAAAATCCCGTGCAGTGCTGAACGCCCGGCAGCGCTGAGGAGATGCTGTGGGTCTTTTAGGACCAAAATTCTCCAAAGGATGCACTGAATCAACAGCCACCACAGTCTGTTCTGTGTCCGGATCGAGGGAAGGGGAACTTCAGTAGAGTCTAGACCTGTGCGCTGCCGCACTGAGATTTTCCACTGGGCATGCAGGCCAGCAGCGGCGGAGGGTGAGGATCTCACTCCCTGACAGCCTCCCCAGGGAGCGGGCGGGCCTGCTGCTAAGGAAGGTACTTTCAGGCCTTTTCGTCTGACTTGTGCAGAGTATTCCTCAGCTGCAGCCCTGCCTGAGTCACCGCTTCCTTGCTGGCCATTACTTTTCCTGTCATTCCTCCCAGCGTCCATCTGCTGATCTTTGTGTCAGCACCTTCTGGAAGGTGAGCCACACACAGGACGTGGCCATCCCCGAGCTGCCCGTGGGACCAGGCCTGGGCTCCCTGCTGGATACAGCTGACCTCAGAGTGGGCAGGAGGTCCTTTGTCCTCTGGCCCAAGTCCTGGACCCAGCTGGGGTCTCCTCACTCCTCACCCACAGCCTTCCCGCCACCACCCGCCACAGGGCTGGACCGGCTGCTGTAGGCCTGGCCCATGGGGGGAGAGTGGCGGGGGGGTTGGTCGAAGGAGGAAATGGAAGCTCATCTTTGGCAAAGCTTGCGTCCATCCTCTCAGGCACCCTGCCAGGAAGCTTCTATTGTATCCACATCTTGCAGAGGAGGACACTGAGGCTTAAAAAAGGGAAGTCACTTTCCTGAGGCCACACAACCACTGAGGGCAGAGCTAGGGTCTGAGTGCAGGTCTACCAGCTCACGGCACTGCCTTGAGACCATTCTGGGGAAGTCTGGCTAGATTGTAAGCCCTCTGTAGCTGCCCCCTAACCCCTCACCAGCTCCACCTGCAGCTGCCCCCAGCCCCTCACCAGCTCCACCTGCAGCTGCCCCCAGCCCCTCACCTGCTCCACCTGCAGCTGCCCCCAGCCCCTCACCTGCTCCACCTGCAGCTGCCCCCAGCCCCTCACCAGCTCCACCTGCAGCTGCCCCCAGCCCCTCACCTGCTCCACCTGCAGCTGCCCCCAGCCCCTCACCAGCTCCACCTGCAGCTGCCCCAGCCCCTCACCTGCTCCACCTGTAGCTGCCCTCCCTCCCCAGGGTGACACCTCCATCCTTGCAGGTGCTTGGGCCAAACACATGTATCTCTTATGTGAACAAAATTGGGAGAGCCCCATGTGAGGCCCTTTCCCTTAACACAGAGGTGAAATGGGCCCCCTGGGAATTCTAATCAAATTAATATAGATAAATAACTTTGGTTACAAACTTGTAGAACATGAATGTCAGAATCTGAAAACAAGGAATTCATCCCTATCTAGGAAAGAACTGGCTCACGTGTAGAATGATAAGGTAATAGGAAAGTTGGCCTCTGAACAGACCTGTCCCTTAGGTTCTAGTCCACAAGTGTTTGAAGGATGCCCCTAAGACAGTGACCTTGGTGCTGAGAACAGAAAAAATAAGACGCCAGCATGACCCTTCCCTTCTCCTCATTGAGATACTGGACCCCAGGTCACAGACATCACCCGCAGGGACGTGGTGCATAAGCCAAGGGGCAGGGGACCAAGAACAGCCCCAGGGCCCGGGCTGGCCAAGGGGCCAGGCGCACAGGGGTCAGGTGGGAAGGGCTGAGCAGGGCGGGGGCCGGAGGCCCACTGGAGAGGGAGGCCCAGCTCAGTGGGCTTCTTGGGGTCTGCAGACAAGCCGGGGCTCCTGCCGTGTCTCCCTGGAGCCCACGGGGCTTTGCTCCTCCCCTCCCTCTCCCCTTCCCGCCTGCTGGCGGTTGGAGGTCTGCAGGTGACGGAGGCTCCAAGCTCACCTCGCAGCCTCTGCCCTGGAGGCGGCCTCTCCCCTGAGCTTCCACCCCCAGGTCCTTCCCCCAATTCCTGACCAGGTCTCTCTCCTTCCCACAGGTGAGGACAGGGTTTGAGGCCCAGCCTCCCCTTCTCCGGGCAAGACATCTGTGGTCCTGTTTGTTCCCCCAGCTTCCAGACCACTCCCCATGGAGGGCGCCCCAATCCTGCATCTGCATGGGGCTCGGGGGGCTGAGCAGGGCAGAGGTCGCTGGGGCCGTAGCTCCCCCCTCACGCTGGACATCTGCCCCCTAAGAGTCCCCCAGCTCCTTTTAGGGCCTCATTTCCTCCGAGCTGGGGGCTGACCCTCTGTAGCACACCCTCTATGTCCCAAGGAGCCCGTTGTTCTTCCCCTGGGGATGTGGGGGCCACCCCCATGTGGCCCTTTCATGGTAACTCGTGATGCTGACTAACGTTTGCCTCTCACACAGCGAAGCCCTGTCCCTTCCCTGAGGAGACACAGCAGGATGGCCTACGGGGAGGGGCTGTTCTGGGAGACCCCGCCCTGTCCCCTCTGCCCCACCCTTATCCCCTGACCCCTCACATCACGGGTGGGTTGTCAATGGGTCCTTTCAAGAAAACAGCTTTCTCAGGCCCTGGAATCCATTCCCTGTGAGGAAGCTCCGACTGAGGCAAAGATAACACTCCTGCACTTTGCATGGCCCACGGGAGGAACCAAAGCCATCGCTGTGAGCCAGGCCTCAGGAAAAGATCTAGGGAAGGGGGCCAAGGGCTGGCATCTGTTAAGGACTCAAGGCCTGCAGGCACTTCACAAACACGCTGTCACAGCCCCCACGAGGGGCGCGATTCTCTGACAGGGAAAGAACTCACAGCAGAGAAGCCAGTCGGCCAGGGCCACAGCGTGAGCACGCGACTGAGCCGACCGTTGGCGGCACCGAGCAAGCAGGGTTCTGAGACTGCTCAGTGTTGAGGGGCATGTCACTGCAAAAACAAAAAGAAACCACTAGTACAAAGCCAAAATTAGGTATGACAGTGATATTAACTTCCTCTTCGAACAAGAATAGAACTCACAAGATACACATTCTAAAAAGCTGACAGATACCAAACACCAAGCAATCCAGGAAAGTATCAGGACATCTTGTATCCATCGCCCAACCCGGTCTGTAACACATTCCCTGTGATTCTATGCACTCTGACCACCTCTTTTTCTGAGGAGGATTCTGTAATGCCATTTTCTATAGACAGAATACAAGATCGACCAAGCCTTCTTCATAGATGAGCAGTAAGAGTTCCGGGCATGTCAACTTTTCTCATGCAGGGACTGACCTTCAAAGCTACTTGGGTAGATAGCACTTGTTACCCAGTGTGGCTTTGATGTCCTCTTTGATGGGGCCTATTATGAATTTTGTGTTATCTTTGTTGATGGCACTATTTCATGTCAAATCAGCAGGCAATTTAAGTCTTTTTCCACCATGCTCACTGGATTCCTTCTTCACTCATCGGTGAGCATCTTCCTGGAAGTCATCATACCTTGGACAGCCCAATAACTCAACCACACGAGGACGTAACTGTGAGCCACATAAAATATCCCATCATCCCAAGCCAAACTCATTCCCAAATCACTCCCCAAAATCTCCACGGCTAGTCCACCTCCACTCACTTGGATAAGAGGTAGGAAGGAAAGGAATCAGAGTGGAAAGAGATTTAATTGAGGTCAAAACGTCTCACGTTTGCACACCTTAAGGAAATGTAGGACCAAGTGAGCACATTGCAATTATGTATTGCAATTCAGTGGCAAAAAAAAGAATTTGTTTTTCCTAAAGGGCCCTTAGCCAGCACATCCAGGCAGGCGAAGCCAAGCCGCTCCTGGGCTGTTCCAAAGAGAGTGCCCCAGGGAGGGTGCAGGGGCCAAACTCCAGCTAGTTTTTGATCTCACTCAGAAGGCTCAGATTCAAAACAAGACTTGCGGGTAGGCTTGGCCTCTGCCTAGGAACCTGGGTTCAAGGCCCAGCCCCGCCACGCCCTAGCTCTTGGGCTGTGGGCAAGTCACCGGGGGCCCTCTGAGCCCCACCTTCCTCCTCAGTGAGGAACCAGGACTTCCTGTCCCCTGCCACCGAGGCTGATGAGGACCGAAGGGCTTTAAGGAGCAGCAAAGTGCCTGTCAGCTGTAAGAGGCTGCGGACGCCCACGGGCCATTCTCCCTAGTGAGGCCACCAGCTTCCATGGGGGGAATACTACCTTCTGGGCTCCTCGGGTGTGGCCCTGAAGCCCAGTTTGGGGAGCTCATTTATCTATCTCCCCAAGGCATGAGAAGGGGTGGAGTTTCTGAACCAGGATTCTGGGCCAAAGTCCAACCCCGGCTGTGGTTTACGAGAAAGCCGGGCCCCCAGAATCCCTGTCACACCCGGGTGCTCTGCCCGGTGGCCCGTGCCCAGCAGCAGCAGGGCTCTGATAAGGAAAGACGGGAAGGCCGCACTTCCTTCTCCCTCTCAGGCTTGATGGATGACAGGAGACTCCTCCTCCGACTGTCGAGAACTCCAGCCCGCACTTTGCCTCCGACTCAGTCTTGCTGGATGGCTCCTCTTCATCCTGGCATCAAATATCTGTTTGATCAGCTCTTCATCCATTTTCCGAAAATGTGGCGATTTCAGGATGTTCTGAATCTTGTAGGACTATGTGTGTTGCACCTGACAGTGTATCACTTTGACCTCAAACCTGACACTGGGTGGATGCCCCCACTCTGTGCCGGCCCCTTTATCCCCCGACCCCCACCCATGGCCCGCAGGCCCCCCAGCTCTCTCCCCCTTGTCAGAGCCTTTGCAAAGGACAGTGGTGGGCTGAATGCTCTTGGCAGAGGGTTAGGAGAAGTGCGCAGACCTGTCCTGGCTCAGTGGACATTTGGTGACCCCTGGACGTCAGATAGGAGGGGTGGGGTGGCAGAGAATTGGGTGGCTTCTGTGTCCCGACATCCTGGATCCACGGTTCAGCTTTCCTGACAGTAAAGGAGATTGACTGGGTGCTGGTTCAGTGTTCTGCATCCCACGTCTTTCCTAATAAGCTTCTCATTTAGTACCAAATCCCGGTTTTACAGAGCCTTGTTTCAACCATTTTCTCCCGTGAGCACAGAGCCCTGTGGGGTGGCGGCCCTGCACGTTCTTAGAGAAGGGAGCTGGGGGAGGCCCAGCAGGTGTCAGGGCCCACGAGCCTCGGGCCAGGTAGGCAGGACTGCAGGTGAGGGGATGGACTCCGGGCCAGGACCCAGGACAGAAGTCCTGCTATCCCTGGGGCGGAGAAGGAGGCAGAAGGGAGCCTGTGAGGACACCAAGCACCCAGGGAGGGTTGCCGGGGGGGTGGGGAGGGCAAAATCAGAGCTCAGGAAGTACAATCAAAGATCTATAAAGAAAAAGCTGATCAAACCTCATCCCCAGTTACTCTCCCCCAAGGTGTCTACACCCTCAAGCTCACTCACAGTGTTCTCCACTTTTCTGACTCTGCAAACACACAGCATATAGCTACAGCCAGGAATCTGGGCTTGATCTTACTGCAGTGGGGCCATCCCTCTATTTGAATGCATTTTGCTCTGGCTGGCGGGCAGGCCAGTGTAAGGCAGCTCCAGCCGGCACCTGGCAGGTCTGCTAAGACAGGAGGGAGGGCCAGGGAGGGCTGCAGGAGAGCACAGATCTGATCACAGCCCCCAGTGGGAAGGAGGCAGGGCGCAGGGAGCCCACAGAAGCCAGAGAGAGGAGCTGGGGGTTGGGACGGCCCTACTCTACTAAATGACCTTGGGAGGACAGGAGTCCCCACCAGAAAAGCAAGGCTTTTTCTGGGGTGGGTGTGGGGGAAGATACTGGGCAATCAAAAACTGGCAGAACCACCCCAATCGCAAAAGGACAGGTTTTCATCAGGCACTTCGCTAATCCACACTCCCCTCCCTCCCATTTCTTCAGGTCAGCTTATTTCCCCAGACACTGCTGGGGAAATTGAGGGGTGAAGGAGGGAGAAGTCACGGGGCTTATTAGGAGGGTGAATTTGTGATTCTCTGCTGCTAAGAGGCGACTCTAGCTTGCACCCCCCCAGCCCCCTCCCCAAGGGTGACAGGGGGCACTGCACAGGGAGCACCAGGGTCCCAGCCTGCCTCTGCCCTCTCCAAGGAAGCCTCAATGAATGTAGTGGGTTGAACTGTGTTCCCAAAAAGATATGTTCAAGTACTAAGCCCCTGTTCCTGTGAATATGACCTTATTTGGAAATGGGGTCTTTGCAGATATAATTAGTTCTTTTATCTTGAGATGAAATCATGGATTTAGGGTACGTCCTAAATCCAATGGCTGGTGTCCTTGTGAAAATGAGGGGACATGCAGAGACATAGGAAAGAAGGCCATGTGAGGACGGAGGAGAGACTGCAGTGACGCAGCCACAAGCCCAGCAGTGCCCGCCTGGGGCCACGGGAAGCTGGAAGAGGCAGGAAGGATTCCTCCCCAGAACCTTCATCCGGACCCTGCTGACACCTTGATTTTGGACTGCTGACCTCTGGAACTGTGAGAAAATGTCTGTTGTGTTAAAGCACCTAGTGTGTGCTGCTTTGTTATGACGGCTTGTGGAAACGGATACACTGACTAAACCAAGCAAGGAGCATGAGAAAGAATGGCCAATGTCCTTCAGAGAAGGCAGGCAGTGACTTTAAATACTTCTGCAGCAACTGTGGGAGTAACCCTTGTACAGGCGAGGAGCTGTAGGAGGAGATAGGTGGGTAACCTTCACTGTAAAACTACAGAACCTCATGACAAGCCTGGCAAGCAGAAGAGAGCGTTTACCCATCATCCCATGATACCCTTTGGATTCTGCAGACCTGGGTTCAAATCCCTGCTCCATCGTCTTCCTTTTGACTTGGAGGTCACTCACGTCTCTGAGCCTCAGCTTATTCATCTGTAAAGGGCAAATTATAACCCTGCCCTCCCAAATTCATTAGGATTCGGTGAGAAGATGTACGCAAGGCTCCAGCTTGCACCTGGCTACTCACCGAATCTTAGTGAGGTGCTCACTGGTGACTAGCTCCTTCCCCGTCTGATGAAATCTCCAAAAAATGAAATTGGATTTGTTTTCAAACGCTTATGTTTGGATGATCACAACTTTCTTCTCCCCTTTATTTGTAAACGATGAGGGTTTCTTCTTTTTTAACTTTTAAACATTTGTTTTTAAATTTTTATAAAGTAAAATGCACTCTTGTTGGTGTACAGTTCTGGGTTTTGACAAACAGCATCATGTAATCACCCCCGCAGTCAAGGCATTCCATCATTCCCCAAATTCCCTGCTCAGCCCCTTTGTGATCAGCTAGTCCTGCCCAGGGGACCACAGCTCTGCTCTCCTTTTGCCTTTTCCAGAGTATGGGACCACACGGCACGCGGCCTCTGCAGTCTGGGTTCTCTCACCTGGCATAATGCTGTTGCGTGGATCCCCTCTCACTGCTGAGTATATTGTGTGCATGGCCGTGGTGATGTCACTTCTCCAGGTGCAGAATGTGGGCTGTCTCCAGATTTGGGTGATTCTGAACAAAGCTGCTATAAACTTGCACATCCTGGTTTTTATGTGAATGTAAGTGTCCATTGCTCTTGGGTAAATTCCTATGAGTGGGATTCCAGGTCCCCATCAGGTTTCAGTGACCTCTAGGTGAGACTTGCTGAGAGGTTTGGTTGGGGAGAAGAGCACAGTATGATCAGCTCTGAGTTCCTGTCAGCAGTGCAGGGGTGACAAAGGTCGAATGGCGGAGGAGCAAACATTGGCTGTCACCTCCCCTCCTCCCATCCTGTGCACTTTTCCTCAGAATGTAAAATCGTTATCTGAGTTCCATTTTCTTTTATGTCCACTAATGGTAGGCAGTGCCAAGAACAGTGAAAGATTGGAAAGGTGCTCAAAGCAGTCCAAGAGTGCCCAATGGTCCCCACACAGGACCATCAAATCCAAGTAGTGGGGAATCAATCTTAAAAGCCAAAACAAGACTTAAGAAAAAAAGATCCTCATTACATCCTGAAGTTTTTCTTTGTCACAAAGCGTCATATGTACTTGCATCCTGTCCTGAACGTAACAGCAGAGGGAATTTCTAAAGGTGATGAAGCTGTACCCCCGAATCAGGCGGAGGTGCACCACCTTCGCTGTGGTGGGCCCCTTGCTGCCTGGGGCCAGGGGGGCTCCCCGCACGCAGTCCTCCTGTGGGGCTGCATTCACTGCCTACTGCGACAGATAGGGTATTACTTCTGAGACTACTGACTTGCTGACTTTCCCTCCCTCTCCCCTCCCCCACTGCTCCGTCGCGGCTCACTTGGTTACTCTGACACTATAATGTGAGTTGCCCCATGGAGAGGCCCAACTGCAAAGAGCTGAGGACGGCCTCCGGCCAGCAGTCCACCTGGAACTGAAGCTTGGACAGGGCCCTTCCCCAGGCAAGCCTGAGATGACTGAGGCCCTGGTGACACCTTGGTCGCAGCCACAGGAGACACCCACGGCGAGAAGACCCACTAAGCTGTGCCTAGACGTCTGACCCAAAGAAACTGTGAGATAATAAGTGTCTGTTGCTTTAAGCTAAGAGTTTGCTTTTTATATGTTACACAGCAACGGTATAACTTGCTGAGGGCAATGCCTGGCTCTGGGCATGCTCTCAGTAAATAATCAATGATAACCATTCTGAGTATACAAGGGGGATTAAAAATACTTAGGAAATTACAGAATATAAACCTATTCACCAGGCTATCGACATGGCCCCTTAACAATAAACCAATGTCCTTTGCTACTTTACAAAGTCATAAAACAGGTGTATTGATGTAGAAAGGGTCCAGATGAGAAAAATGGGTACCATATGCTATCTTTAACTAAGATGGGGAGTTGGCCCAAGTGTATAAATTTTTTATTTATATTAAATAAAAAAAGTAAAAGCTAAAAACTAAGGTCACACAAAGGGGAAGAGGGAATAGTGTAAAGAGGACAGCGTTGGAACGAGGCTTCTCAAAACCTTGTTTTGCAATTTTGACTTTGGAACTTTCCTGTGTGGAGGAAAGCCTCCCACCAGACAAGCACTCGTTGGTCTGTTATATAAGCGAGAAACATGCTTTTTGTGTTAAGCCATTAATAGTTTGGAATTTATTTGTTAACAACAGCTAACATTTTCTTGTTGTTGACCTCAAAACTCAGCAATGTAACTTGAAAGGCGCCTTCTAATAACCGAAAGGACATGGTGTCCGTTGGCACACTTGAACTTCCTGATTTTACCTAGAATCAATTATTGGGCTTAAAGGCCTGACGTTTATTGCCTTGTTATCCCTACCAGACTGAGAACAGAAAGAAAGCAGAACATTGTGGACATGAGACCGGATCAGAAATCCCAGTTCAGAAGCATTTGGGAGCGTTTCAGAAAACCACAGCCCCAGAGCCATCATCTCTGACGGTGCCAGCTGGGACCTCTGCTGTTCCCCCATTAACGTCTGCTGGAGACAAATGCCGGAGAAGCCAGGATCCCTGTGTGGTCTCTAAGCCGTTTCTGCTTCCTGCATCCCCATGATGGGCAGGCGGATGCTTCGAAGAGGAGCTAATGCTCTTAGGTGCTGAACCTATGCTTTATTTTTGTATATCAGAGAAGACGTGGCCCAGAACTGTACACAAAGCACGACCCCAAACTGCCTCCCTGCGTTTCCAACTAGAACAAACCACCCATCTGGTCCTAGGTCTCTCTCATGTCACTTGCTGTATCTGTCTTATCGGCCTTTTTGTTTTTTAGCAAATGTCTTTAGATTTAAAATAAAAAGTGAATGGCTTTTATTTTTTAGAGCTAACTATCTTCCCTACCAGGCCAAATGAGGGTGCTTCCCCAATATTTTCTCTGCACTTCCTCTCATATTAACGCTACTGAACTTGGTTTGTGACTCTTAACTAATAGCTCTTATCTGGTTTATAAGCTCTGATTTATAGATAGAACAAATTACCTGTGTAGCACTCAAGAAGGAACCTGTCTGTCAGATGCCACCCTGCCCCCGCGCCCGTTTCTTCATTCACGGCGTGCAGAGATCCAGAGGGCCCGAGCAATTTCATCGGCCCTCGTTATTCAGCACTGCAGCCTCCGCTCCCCAGATCTCCCGCTACCATAAATAGACATCACGTGGCTTCCTTTTATGATAAGGTCAGAGGAAACGGGTGCACAGGGAGACGCGTTAGGAGAGTGTGAGCTCTCAGTTGCGGGTGTAAAACCAGAGCAGGGCGAGTGCTGTCGCCCTGGGCTGGATCGGACAGGCGGGGCGGGAGGGAAGGCGCAGTTCACCTCCCAGGGCCGGACGCCCGAGCGATGCCCTGACTCCCAGCCGCAGTCTCTGCCCTCAGCCCTCCTCCCCGCCAGTGCTGCGGCCTGCAGACCTCTCTCCCCTCCCCTCCCGTCTCGCGGGCGCTGTGGCTCCCCGGGTTCATTTTCTGATAGAGCTGTCAGTTTTTATTGCTGATAGGAGAAGTCATTTTCTCTCTTAGCTGAATGTTAATTGGCCTTTTCCCCTCTTCCACGCAGTTAGTACATGCAGCCCCCTGGCTTTCCCCCCAGGGGAAAGGTACCTCAGTAGACAAGCATTTCAGAAAGACAAAGAAGGTGGTTCTTGCAAAACTTCAAATTGGTAACTGCTAAATCACAGGTTTAGAAAAAGCTAAAGAGGAGAGCAAAGGGGCGGGGGGTTACCTAAGCATTTCATAGTCCCATGTGAGTTTCACTGACTACACGCTCATTGGCTGGAGAGGCTCAAGTTCAATGGGGTGACCCATGAAGCCAGCTGGGTCTATTGAAACATCAACTGAGCATCTCTAAGGTGCCAGGCACCCACCAGGCCCTAGAGCAGCACAGTGATTAAGACACAGTCTCAGGAGACAAACACAACCTGGAGCCATCAACTCAACGGGATCAGAGCAGTGGCCGAGGTAAGCCAGGATCATGGGGGGACCCACAGAAGTCAGAGAAACTTCCTGGAGAAGGCCAAGCTGGGGCTCAGCTGGACAGGATGAGGGGCGATTGGAGGCAAGGGCCGCCCCAGTGAGGGAGACGGTCTGTGCGGGACAGGGTGATCCTCAACAGAAACAGTGGGAAGTTCAATTTGGCTGAAGGTTAAGGTCATGCAGAGGACCAGGTCACAGCAAGGCTAGGGTGCCCAAGCAAGGTTTGTTCCCCGTACAATTTCATTAACTTTTAAAAAATTGCGTTACTGACACCATCCAAAAGACAAACAACAACAAATGTTGGTGAGGTTGTGGAGAAAGGGGACCCCTCCTACACTGCTGGTGGGAATGTAAATTAGTTCAACCATTGTGGAAAGCAGTATAGAGGTTCCTCAAAATGCTCTAAATAGAAATACCATTTGACCCAGGAATTCCACTCCTAGGAATTTACCCTAAGAATGCAGCAGCCCAGTTTGAAAAACACAGATGCACCCCTATGTTTATCGCAGCACTATTTACAATAGCCAAGAAATGGAAGCTACCTAAGTGTCCATCAGAAGATGAATGGATAAAGAAGAGGTGGTACATACACACAATGGAATACTACTCAGCCATAAGAAGAAAACAGATCCTACCATTTGCAACAACATGGATGGAGCTATAGGGTATTATGCTCAGTGAAATAAGCCAGGTGGGGAAAGACAAGTACCAAATGATTTCACTCATATGTGGAGTATAAGAACAAAGAAAAAACTGAAGGAACAAAACAGCAGCAGAATCACAGAACCCAAGAATGGACTAACAACAGTTACCAAAGGGAAAGGGACTGGGGAGGATGGGTGGGGAGGGAGGGACAAGGGGGGAAAAAAGGGGGGGCCTTAAGATTAGCATGTATAATGTGGGGGGGGCACAGGGAGGGCTGTACAACACAGAGAAGACAATTAGTGATTCTACAGCATCTTACTACACTGATGGACAGTGACTAATGGGGTATGTCGGGGGGGGACTTGGTGAAGGGGGGAGTCTAGTAAACATAATGTTCCTCATGTAATTGTAGATTAATGATACAAAAAAAAATTGCATTACCAAGATTTAATGTTTATACCACAAAATCCACCTCCTTAAAGTATACAATTCAATGGCTTTTAGTATATGTACAGAGTTGTACTGCCATCACCATAATTTAATTTTAGAACATTTTCATCATCCCCCCAAAGGAAACCTTCTGAGCAGGGTTTTTGAAAGGGGACTGGCGTGGCCAAATTCTACCTCACATCAGTTTGGCGGCAGAGCAGAGAGGAGTTTGGAGGGAAAGCCTGGCTTCCTTATTGAGCTCAGAACATAAGCCATGAGCACAGCAGTGACTGTGCACAGGGGCGAAAGATTTGTGGCGGCGACAGTGAAGAAGTTACTCCATCCCTTAGATTCTTCTTCCTTGACAAGAAAAGAGCTAGCTTATGAACACTCAGGCTATTTTTTGCTGGCTGGCTATTTAGTGGTGGTGATACAAATCAGCATTATGGATGAATGTTGCCTATTTACAAAGAAAAATGGACAGGGAGGCCATATCACAGCGAAATCCAGAATTCCAAAGTTTCTGCAAAATGGGAACAGCACAGAACACTATCCTGTTTCATGCAACAAAAACTACAGTTGGTCTCTGCTCAAAGGAGAGCAGGGGCTCTGTCCACGGAGGCCCTGTAGGATGCCTGAAAAGCAGTCACCAGGAGCCAGGGTCAGGTGTAGGCCTGCCTCTGTGTAGTGCAAAAGGCCAATGCAAACCCAAAGTTCCTAGCAGGGGGGGACCAGAGAGGATGGGCACCCTCTGCAGTGGCTTTGGGGGCAGGTGCATCTAATCTGAGCATGATGCTATGATGTTATCAGTTCTTTTCTAAATGCAAGAAACAAAAAATTAAACCAGCTTTCACAATAAAGGGGACTCAGTTCTGGCAAAATTTTGAGTAAGATAAAGTGAAAGCACCCTGCCTGTAAAAATGTAGCAATACATGATTAAATAAAACCACATAAATAAATTGTGAGTGCATGGCTGGTTTAGTAAGCAAGAAAGGGATATCTCCAGGGGCCAGAACAAAGAGGGAAAGATCAGAGTCGTAATCACCTGGTTTGACCCCATAGCTGCCTGGGGAGGGATGCAAAGAGGGGCGGAAAGATAATCAGAGCCAGCAACAGCAACCCAGGGCCTTGGCTTTGGCCTCCGTGTTGAGATAGATGTGGAGACAGGAGGTGAAAAGTTAAAACTGGCACTCCTTGCAAAGCCAGGCTCCTCTGAGGGCTGATCTCTCAGCAAGAGGTGGGCTAGACAAATCCTGTCCCCTGGCACAGCAGATAACAAAGATGCTTGTCTATCACAGCTCTGGCAAGAGCAGTGGAGGCTTAAAAAAGGATCCTCTGAAAAATGTAAACTGCATATCTGCACTTTGAGTGAGTTTGAGGTCCAAATTTATATTGTAAGCATGATTTGGGATTCTTATGTCAAGAGAAAAAATTGGTCCCAGGCTGGTGATAACCCTGGACCAACTGGCAAAGCAGATGCAGAATGGCCATGCAGGGACCCTCTTACAATTCAGGCAGCAGGAAATTCCCACAGAAAAAACAAGCTTCTCCAAAGATGAGCTCACAATATCATATCCCAGTATACATGACACAAGGACCAGCAGAGGCCACAGACAGGGAGTTAGAGCCCTGAGCCTCTGAGATAACAGAACAGCAGGGCAAAAGAGATTGTGTAATAAGAATGTTTATAATGATTAAAGACCAAATGAAAGATTAAATTCTCAAGAAAATAACAATAGATTATGAAAACAAGAATAGACAGGTTTGGACAATATTTATAGATGAAATGATATGGTATCTAAGATCTGTCTCAAAATAATCTCAAGATGGGGAGCTGTGGGAAGGAGTATGTATGAAATGAGATGGGCGTTGGGTTGGTACTTACTAAAGGTGAATAATAATAAATATATGGGTTTTTAAAAATTCTTTTGTCTCTAATTTTATACACATTTGAAGTACAATAAAAAGCTCTAAAATGAACTTCTAGAAATGAACGACATAAATAATGAAATTAAAACTCAGGACAGTTTTAATGGCAGATTGGATACAGAGGAAGAGAGAATTGGTAAACTGGAAGGTTTAAAAAAAAATTCAGAATGCAAAGTAGAGAGATAAATATATGAAAAACTTCATGAGAGATTAAGAGACACAGAGGACAGAAGGCCACTTTAGAGAGCAATTTAACATCATCTCGTGAAATGCTATGATCTGACAGTTTTACTTTTAGGCAAGTATCCTATGGAAACTTGCAGGGATGGGCACTAAAGTCATGTGTAAGAATGTTCCCAGCAGCATTATGTGCAAAGGACAAAAGATAGAAATAAGCTAAATGTCTGTTAGTGGCAGGTAATATAAATAGATTGCATTTATGTAACAGACTGCTATAGAGCAATAAATAAATAGCAACTACATGCATCTACATAAATAAACCTCAAAAACATACATAGCAGAGGGATACTTCAAAATGTTAACTTTAAGTTTAAAAACAAAACAGTTCAGGGACACAGATACTTTTAATAAAATGTAATATTAGGAATAAACAGGATTGTTATACATGATAACAGGAACATCAAGATATAATAAGTCTGAACTTTTATGCACCCAACAACATGTGAAGAATTGTCAGAATCACAAGAAGTCGACAGATCCTGTCTAGTTTGTGTTTTGTAAGTGGTCTGATGGGACAGTGGAAGTCTGGGGGCTTGGGGTGGAGCAGTCCTGCCTCCCACTGCCTGCAGGAGTAGATGGTTCTCGGCCGCCTGCCCCGGCCTCCTTGACAGCCAAAACCCAAAAAGCACCTCCGGTTTCCTAGGCTACCACAGCCTCTCATCCAAGTGGGAGAGCTTGGGAGGCTGGGCATCCTGTGGGATGGAGGAGGGCAGGGAGCGTCTGGGGCAGAGGAGCTGGGGTGGGACTTGGAGGAAATGTTGGTTGGCTGGTGGTACAACACATCCCAAAGTTCACCCCGAATCACTCACGTCTGACCCAGACCCTCAGGATTGATGCAACCTCACTCAGGGGGCAGCCCTGTCTCCACACAGGACACTTCCCGCCCCTAACTCTAGTCTGACAAGGTCAGTCACAGAAAGTCCTAACACTACATCTGGTTGCTTAGAAGCCAGGGTTAGATTTTAAATTTTTAATAAAAATGTATGTACTTCACTGTAGCTGATTTATTTGAAGGTTATTTAATTCTTTCAGTCCATGGGGGGCCAACTGCATTTTGCAGGTCGACTAAGTCCTCCCTCCCGTGCATCACAGAGCCCTCTCCTTCTCGCCTCGCCCAGGGCCCCTCGCATTTCTCCTCCAGCAATACCTGGGGCTTCTGGTGTTTCTGCCCACCTGCAGTTTTGATTGTCACCACCCTTCCTAGGAACAGATAAAGTCTGCACTCCCCAGAACCCGAGGCCTCCCCAGGCTAAAGCATGCTGGGGTGTGTCCTGGCTTCACCACTCAAGTCAGGTACTGCCTCGCCCAAGGAACTGGACACCCATTTGCAAACAGAGCAGGGTTACCCTTCTAAGAGAACTCTCTGTAAATTTAGAACCATTTTGGATACAGTGGTGTCTGGGAAAGTCCCTGTATTTTGCTTAGACACACTTTTTAGGTCTTTGCCAAAGAATCCTGGAAGTAAAATTAAGTCACTTGCAAACTAAATCTAATTTTTAAAATAATACCTAACTCTGGGCTGCCTGTAAGGGTGGGTATGCGTATTTACATGCCTGTGCATTTAGATCTCACTAATCCTCCGTTAACTGTGGAAATAAATGAAGACCAACCAAATGAGAAAAGCACAGGCCACACACTCTGAACTTGATACAGCAGACGAGTGGGCCGGAGTCACTTGCATTTTGGCAGAGACTCAAAGGCACACAGAGTGGGAGAGTTTACAGAGGGAAAAAGAGAAAGCTTCAGGTGCGTGCTGATGGGCGGCTGTTGCGGTGGGGAGGCTGGAGGCGGGCTAGCTAGACGCAGAGTGTCCTCTGTGATTGGTCACGGGTACATATTTGGCTTTCTCTGGTTGATCCTAAGTTGGAAGGGAGACAAAAATTAGGGAGGCTGTCGGTTATTAATCTAGAGCTGGTCATTCTGGGTCAATTGTTATAGAAGCCGTTCAGCTTCTGGACAGTCCCTAGAGATAGGAATCTGGCTTCCTGCAAGGGTGACTTACAGCAGGCTGGTTCCGGGCTTGTGTATCGTAGGTTAGGGGCTGGTCTCCGGGGAAGGCTGCTGCAGTGTGTGGGTCCGAGTTCTACTTTTATATACGCTCTGGCCACTGGCCACTTGTATAGTCAGTCTCTCATAATTATGTAAGAATTGGTCAAGTAAGTTAGTTCATCCCTTCTCTTTGAAGAGTAAGTCAGTCCATTCAGCACGTTTAAAAGGTGACCTTCTCAATAAGTAGCAAATACCTGCTTAATACTGTCAGATCTCAAACAACTTTGTAGAACAAATCTGCACGAATCACACATTATGAAAATGCACCTCCCGCCCACATTGAACTGTTTGTTTGGCTGGCAATGGCATGGGCGTCGGGCATGACCCGGGCTGGGGGAGAACACCACGGCACCTCCTCAAAAGCTGCCGGCACTCCTTCCTTCCCTCTGTCCCTGCCCAGGCCCCACTCAGGGCCTCACCAGGCAGCATGACCGTGTGAATTCTGATAGAGGACAGAAAATTAAGGAAAGTGGAAAAAGCAGCTTGTTAATACAGTTCAGAAAATGTATGCTTTCCTCGTAAATTATTAGGATTCTAACTTGGTGAGCGTGCCCTCGTGCAGTCGGGGTGAAGCAGGCACCGCGGGATGCTGCCCTCAGCGTCCCGCTGGTCTCGGGGGGCGGAATGGGATGGCACTCCTGACTCTTTGGGGTCTAGCCCAGTTCAGTGCCCTTTCTCTTACCAGGAGCACTAGGAGCTTTTCTCTGGAATCAATTCCTGGTCGCTGGTGTCTCTACTTTCTCACCCAGGTACTTCCAAGGCCATTACTTCCCTAGGGCACCAAATTCCAAACAAGGCAAGGGAATGGACTGAGGATGTGAGGCAGAGTGGCCCATGATTCCATCCGGGCACCGCAGAGGTGGTCGGGGAACTGGGCTCTCTGCCCAGCTTTGCCCCTGAGTTGAGCAATGACTTTGGGCAAGCCATTAATTTCACTTCTCTTGTTGCAGATTTCTTATTGGCATGATGAAAATGAAAATGCCACTTCCTTTCCTTCTGTTCTTTCACTCAAGGTACATTGAATGCCAGGGGCTCACAGTCAAGGTTCCCACCCCGTGGGTCTTCCAGCTATAGAGGGACAGGTGATAAGCACAGAACCAAATCAGCAACCTAGAGACTTGAGAATCCCGTGAGGGGATGGGGTATTGCCCTCTTCCTGCTATTCACCCCCACTTCCTGTCTGAAAGGCAAATCCTTTCAGCTCCACCATCAGACTTGATTGCTCAGCGTGGGCTATGCAGGGCCCTTGGGGACCCTGGGGGCCTCACAGGCCTCCCACCTCTGCCGTCTGGCTTTAGGCTCAGCTCCCATCGCACCAGCCAGGGCAATTCTTCTACAACATCAACTGGTCGCGTTATTCTTTTCAAACCTCTCCCTCAGTTTTCCCCAGAGTAACAGCCAGTGTTCCCACAATGGCCTGCAAAGGTGCAGCAAGCCCGCCCCTCTCCCTTCAGATCTTGTTCCTATTTGCTCCCCCTTCACTGTGATCCAGCCACCGGTCTTGACAGCTCGGGGACCCTGCTGTGGAGAGGTGGCCTGCGTCCAGGTTTACGCCTGTTGTTACGCCACAGTTATTAATAGCGCCACTTTACCGCTCAGAAGGCCCTGGCTGGGAAGATGAATGAGGAGGCTGCCCGGGCCTCCACACTCGCTATCATGTCTCCTCTCCGCTGCCCGCCTGCTCTTCCCCAGGCAGCTGCTGCCCTCCCTCACCTGCTTCAGGTCTTCGGCCACACGTCACCTTCAGCAACACATTCTGTGACCCCAGTACCCCCATCTGCCCCAGCATTTCTCACCACCCCACACTGTATATTCTTCATAGTCATTTATCATGCCTTCCCACCCACCATGGAGGCTCTGGAAGGGCAGGAGCTTTTAATGTCCTGTTCGCTGCTGCCCCCTAGTGCCTACAAAATGGAGGTGCCCAAGAGGGCAACTAGAGGATGGGGGTGCTACTTCAGATGAGTGGCTCAGAGAAGGCGTCTCTGATGGGTTGGCACTGAATTAAGATCTAGAGTAGGTTCCTTTTGCTGCTGTATCAAAGTCCTACAAACTAGAGGCTTCAAACAACACATATTTATGATCTGACAATCCCAGGGGTCGGAAGCTCAAAATGGGCCACACTGACCTAAAATCAAGGTGTGGGCAGAGCTGTGTCCCTTCCAGAGGCCGAGGAGGCGTGTCCTTGCCTTTCCCAGCTTCTGGAGGCGCCCACATTCCTGGGAGGACAGCACCTGCCCCATCTTCAAGTCTCCACTAGTCAGTGGGGTCTTTTTCAAGATGCCATCTCTCTGGTCCTGAATCCTCTGCCTTTCTCATCCCCATTTCAAGACCCTTATGATTATGCTGGCCCCACCCAGATAATCCAGGATAATCTCATTATTTTAAAGTCAGTTGATAAACAAACTTCATTCCATCTGCAACTATAATTCTCCCTTGCAAAGAACCTAATATATGTTCCAGGGATTAGGATGTGGACATCTTTGGTGGGGGGAGGGCATTATTCTGTCTACCACATGGGGATGCTACTTTGGGCAGAGTGGCTAGGAAAGTCTTCTTGAAGGGTCGGCATTCAAGTCAAGATATGAAGGACAAGATGGAGCCAACATGTGAAGAGCCAGAAGAGCTTTCCAGGCAGAGGGAGTGGTATGTGCAAAGACCCTGGGGCAGGGAAGAGTGTGGCATATCACAAAGCAAGAGGTAGCCTAGAGTGGCTACTGGGTATTGAACAAGGGAGAGAGCGGTCCCAGGTGGGGTTGGGGAGGAGGGCAGGAATCAGATGGTGCAAATGCCGTGTTTTGCTCTCCCAGTCTGGGTCCGGTATGATTCCCAGGCTGTTGTCAAATGCAAGCTCAGCTCCTTGTGGGAGGCAGCCACATTTTAATAACGTGTCATTCTTGTGGGTTTGCTCTATGAGGTTGTTTGAGATCTGACAGTATTAAGCAGGTAATTGCTACTCATTGAGAGAAGTCACCTTTTAAACTTGCTGAGTGGACTGATTTACCCTTTAAAGAGAAGGGGTAGGTTTATTTTCAAACTCCCAGGATGCGGGAAATCAACAGACAAGGTCTGGGATGGTGCTGGGCGATTTGCTGGATCACAATAAAGCTCTGAACAGCAAGAGGCTCTACACCAAACACCCACACAGCCACTCCTAGGGCTTCAGATGCTCACTTCTTGGTGTGGATCTGCACGCAAGTTACCCTCCCCTACTTTCCTCTCACTCTTCACCCAGACTCTGTAGCTGCCACCATTTTTTATAAGTACGTCTCTCTATGGTGCATTTTCTCAGCAGACTGAAAGCAGTTTAAATCCTCCATACCTCCTTTCAGGTCCATTTTCTCTCTGTAAAGTGCTTATCTTAGAAAATCCGGGTAGAACCCGAGTTTGATCTTGATACCAGCTGAGTAGCATACACCCAGCCTCGCTCTACTCCCTGGTCACTGCCACCCTGAGCTGCTGGTGCGCCTCAGGCCAATGTGCCAAAGGGAGCTCGGGAAGGAGGGGCTGAATGGCTCTGTGGGCCTCGCTGCTGCATCCTGTCAGTCAGGCGGCCTTGGGATCCCAGAGGGTCGCTGGCCATCCTCGGTTTGGCAAAGAAGGCAGTTGGGGCCCCGGGAAGTTTATAGGACGTCAAGGCGACAACACATGTGTGACAAAAGGAAGACTCTGAAATCAGGCCTCCATTTCTCTTTGCAATCTCCCACTCTGCCTGGGGTTGGCGGTCAGCACCCAGGCGTGGAAGGACCCCACCAGCTGGTCTTGCCAGGTGACAGTAGCCACACACTGGGCTCATAAACGCCAAGGGTCCCGCCTCCAGGTAACTCAGGTCCTAGAAAATATGCCAGCTACACTGTGCCACTTGGGGCCACCACCCAAGGGATGCGGGCAATCACCTGGGGGCTGAGGGGAGTGGGCAGCGATGAGAGAGAAGGACTCATCAGCGGTCTAAACCACACTGGCCAGCTTCAGGCACCTGCGGGCTCTGCCTGGGGAGCTCAGCAGCAGTGGGGCTCCTATCTTTGAGGATTTCTAAACTTGCAAATGAATGCACGGCACTGAGTCCCTCCACAGTCTAAGCCATGATTCCCTCAGCAGGTGGATGCGGAACGCTGCAGACTATAATAACCAGCATTTTGCAACAAGCACTTTTTCTTCCTCCTCATTATTGCTACGCTTAACGCAGAGGAAGTACCCGCTCTCCCCCATTACTGAGAGGCTCAGATACCCGCGGGGGGCCTCTCTGTCGCCAGGAAAGACAGTGGGATACATTTTAAATGTCTTTTCCGCGTGCCCTGCCAAGCAAAAGCATGGGAACTCCTTGGGGAATTCACTTTACATGGGAAGAATATGAGGCCCCGCGTCCCCTGCTGGCCACCACGTGGCAGCCCCCCACCCCCACGCCAACCCCCGCGCGTAGTCCCGCCCAAGCTTGCAGAGACGCGGCGACGCGCTGGGGCAGGCTGGGGAGAGGGGTTTGCCTTGTCCAGACGCGCTCCCCAGACGCTGCGTTCCCTGCGTTGGCTCTCTGCTCTCGTCTCCTTCTGTTCGCAGGCACCGGTCCGTTCCAACCGACCCCGCACTCCGCAGAGGACGAATACAGTTACCCAGAGCTGCATTTCGCTCCTCTCCTGCCCCCTGGACAGGCCCTTAGGGCTCCGCGTACCTTTGGCGCACAGCAGGGGCCCTGGGGCGGGGCGATCCCCCAGTGCTTGAGGGATGGGCCCTGCTGTCTTCAGCGGTTTGTTTCCAACGGAATGCCCGCTTCTCACGCTTTAAAAATCTCTCTTGAAAAAAGTTGAAGTCACCAAAGACTCCAGCCTGGAGGAACTTTAGAGATGGGAGCTTAAAGCTACAATACCTGCTCTGAGAGTCTTGCTAAACCAGCAGGGTCCCCCTGACCATCTATCTGCCTGCTAGTCAGCTGCGTCAGGAATCAACGCTGGTCTTAGTGCTGGTGACAATGGTGGGGGACAATTTGGCCCACTTCTGGGAAAGGCCCATCTAAATCAGTAAAAAGTCTTAGAATGTAATAAAATGTAACCATTCAAAATGATCTCTTTGTAATCTTATTTTAAACTATATCCATGCATACTATAAAGAAAGGGTTTATTAAAGGTGACTTTGGGTCCGGTCCCTATCTGTCAGAATTGAACGATGTTTTCACTTTTGCTACAAACACAACTGAGGACCAAAGTAAATCATTGCAACTTCCGTCACTCCCAAGTGGGGGTTGAAGAGGCAGCATTTATCATCACACAATGATGCCGGGGTTCTTGTTTGAGGAGCCGAAGAATGAGCTTCACAAACAGTCAAGGTGGGAGAGCGAGGTACAGGCTTTTATTTAGAGATACAGTAAAAGGACAGAGCCCCCGGCTCACGCCAGGAGGGGACAAGAGAGTCCGTCGTTGGTGCATTGTCTAGGGGGTTTTATAGGCAGTTGAGGATTTTTCGAGAACATGAAAATACTCAGGGGTGTGGACTTGTTAAGTGATCCCTGAATATTAAAAATTAACGTAAGGAATTTGCTGCCTTGATTTCTCTCTGGGACACCAGCGCCTGGGTCCGGGAGCATATAAAAGGCTTCCTGCCCAGCCCCCACAGTGGGCTGAGGTATTGTCTATTTGCTAAAGAATCTTGCCTCTTGAACTTCTTGGGTGTTAAAATGCAATCTTATCTTTAAGATGGAATTCTTCCTGCTTTTTACCATGCCGTCTACAGCTGGGTCTGCATGCTAAGTTATTGCTCAGTTTGCAAAATCATTCTGTCAGATCTGAAGGAGGAAAGACAGCACATAGGCCTGGGCCTTTTAGCATGCTAAAGTGAATTTTATACACAATTACAGATGATTAGCATAATAAAACATGTGCTACTCTTCTTTATCTGGGGAACATTAACTGATCTCACTGAAGAATGATTCTAGAGCTCAATGTTTAGCATAGAGTTTTAGTAGGGGGGTTTTCTTGCATGTAGTTACATTGCTCTGACTGCAAATATCCCACCTGTCCCCTCCGGAGGCTCTTACCCTACTCTGACTACATCCACGGTCCCTGTCGCAACAAGACACTCAAGATAGTTTTTCTTCATTAACTAAATTTATAAAACAGTACAATAAAAGATCTGTGAAAACACGATCAATGTGTATTTTTTAAATAAACATTCAGCTCTTTAGAAGCTCTGGTATCCTTCCACACCCAGAATACAAGTTTCATAACACCAAAAAAAATCATTTTAACCATAGTCTTTGACAATCCCTTACTAAATGTTCTTTGCAGGTAGGACTTCCTAAGAATATTGAGATCTGGACCTAACTTGTGTTATTCAGGTCTGCAGAAAGTTTGCTAAAGCAAAAATCCATCCTGAATTAAAAACAAGACTCACCATCACTGAGTTCCTCACGACTTGCAAAATATCTATTAAACACCTTTAAAGGAGAATTACTAAATCCACTGACATCACAGGCAACCTATAGGGGGCCTACCTTTGTGGGTCTTTTTTAATTTAAAAAATACTCAGATGCAAAAGAAACATTTTTCAGAATTCTGTGCCTAATAATTGTGTACTTACAGAAAATGTGGGTCAAACTCTGCCTAAAATTGTTACTTTTGAAAGACATTTTGGATAAAGATTATGGAGTAATTCAGATCTCAATACCTATCTGCAGGTTGTGTTTTTGGTCCCTTTCATTTTCTATTTGCAAAGTTCTTTATTAGCAGCCATGTTATAGACAAAAGAACTGGAGCACAGCGCAAGTGATAGAATTGGTCGTGCACACGAGCTGTGGACACTTAAGGGCTCCATACCCACCCACTCACCTCTCTGTACGACTAAGTATTTTACATATACGGGCTGTTGAACAACTCTGTGTCTACATGCAAACTTGTGTGAAAAGGCTGCCTCAGTTTCCAATAAGTTTTTGAAATCTTATTTGATGTTTAATATATACTAATGAATATCAACCATATATCAAGGTTTTAAATAAAAAAATACATAATCCAGAAGTCAGGCTTGATGTGAATATATGACATACAAAGCGTGCACCTGATGAAGGTGTCCATGAGTAAAGATCCGTATCTCAGATCCAGCATGCAGTTCACATTATCAGGTGACCTTTCAATGCTGTGTCCTTGAGTTTTAGAGTTTGGTTACAGTCTTCATTAAATACTGTATGGCTTATCATATAATAATAATACAGATTATCATATAATAGTAATTACATACATGAGTTCAACATTTTTATAAGCTTATACTTTTAGAAAAAATATTGCTAACAAATTTTTAAAAACTGGAATACAGAATAATATCACAAATATCCAGTGACTATGAAAATGATTTCCTTTTCCTCCAGAGTTTAAAAAATCAAATAAAATAATGCAGTTGGCATGGTCTAGGGGACAAACCTGTCCAGGCGGAAGTCAGCAGATCCTGGGCAAATGATTTCATTTCTCCCGGCCTAACCACTTACTTACTCCCCAAGGTCCAGGGCTCAGCTCAAGCCAGGACACACAGCCTCGCCTTTCGCCGAGCATTCGCTCCAACCACCAAGACTCACTTGAGAAAGTCTCTCTCAGAAAGGCTGAAAATTACTTTCCCTGCTCTTCAGAGTCCACCTCGTGCTATGGACCCCCTCGACAGCGCAAGGCTGCTCTGCTTGGGCTCAGAGCAAGCTGCTAGATGAATCGATGACCTTAGAAGGCACGTACAAATGACTACGGTGGGGCAGCATGGTGGCGTGAGGAAACGGGACCAGGCAGTAACTGAATCACCGCCATGAAAGAGAACGTCCATCACACTTGTGAAGTATTGCGCCTTTCTGCCTTTTTTTCTGCCCACGAATGTATTTCATGATATCCTTTTTGAGGCTCACTTGCAGACTCTGCTAGAAAGGAGAGGTGAAAGGGAAGTGAAAAGCCCACGCTGCTAATATATGTGCTTCTACTGACACCAAAGGTTGACTGTGAAATCGACACTTGGAGCCCAGGCTCAGCTGGCCACAAAGATTGCCCCGCGTCTGTCTGCTCTGGCCGGCTAAGAAAGGCAGGTGAGGAGCCATCTTAATAGGAAGATGAGGGATGAGGTGTACCACCTACTGACCAAGTCTCAAACACAAGCCCATTCCCTGTTGTTTCTGGCCTGTGACCAATTCTGCAGGCCTGAGACATACTAGCAGCCACAAATCCCCATCTTGCCCTTTTAAAAGCTGTAAGGAGAAAAGGAGTTCATTATGCCGAAAGTAGAGCCACAGAGCCTCCACAGGGACAACCTATGGGACCAGGATGGTCTATTTAGGATCAAATGATGGCTTCAACCTTACTTCTAAAACTATATATACAACCACCATTAAAAAAATAACCAAAACAAGGCTGGCCCAGACATCCTAGAAGGGACACTAATGTAGGACGCAGCCACTAGCAAGCAACTGATGGCTGATACAACAAGCGGCTCAGTCATGTTCTCAGGCTGGGAGCACTCCCTGGGTCAGCAGGTCCCTTCCCCCATGTGGCTGAAGGGCCATGGCCTGTTCTGCCCCGTGTCATCCCGCACCTTCCTGGAGGGGCATGCTGCTCACCCAGGCCCCCAGTTCTGTGCAGACAGATGTTCTGAGTTGCTTCCACAACCCTTTCCAGAAGCCTCGCCAGGTAGTCAGTGAGAGACCAGTTCCTCAGCCATAAGGAGCCCCTTTGGAAGGAAATCCAGAGGCCAGTGGGGCTGGGGGGAGCAGCGCACTGGAGCTGAGAGGCAGGTCCAAGGAAGAAGTCACCTTACTTAGCACATGGTCTTCGGCGTCTCTGATCTGGGATTGGTGGCGGGGAGTTGGGCCTAGCTCTCTGGGGAGTGGACCACTGTCCCTACCACTACCACCACACACCCGTAGTGACCGAGAGAGGCCTGAACCTTTCCAAGCAGCCCCCGCGGCAGTACACACTGATTTTAGCAGCAATGCCACTGCACAAACTCTCCGGAGCTGCCGTCCGAGCGCAGGGTGACTATTTTGAGTTCTTACCTTTTCTTTAAACTTTATTGGAGTATAATTTAGATTTCAAAAATGTGTGCTCATTTTTAAGTGTGCCCTTTGATGAGTTTTGATAAATGTATAGCCTTATGAAACCAGCACAGGGCACATGTTTTTACTGTCCTCGATATTTGGCAAGCTTTCCTCCTTGGGAGGTGAATTTAATATCTGGAAATATGCAAATGTCACTGTAACCCAGTCTGATTAATAAGAATACTGATCATTAAGGACCAAAAACAAAACAAAATTCAGACATGGCTGCAAAGTAATTTGTTGCATAGCTCTGACTACCTCTGAGGGTTCTTTTTAAGTTAAGTTCTAAGAGTATTTCTTGATCTATGACATGACCAATGTGAACAGTCTAAAAATCACTGAGAAAGTATAAAATACAGTGTCTATTTCATTGGAGAAAATATTTTGTTGTCATTCTTCATACGTTACACATACTACTACCTAGTTTTTAACAGCCTTCCAGGAACCAAATCTCCAAGTAATAGAGCTTCACTGAAGCCTGAACTTCTGGGGTGAAGTCCTCTGACATCAATGGGACTGACTGTGAAGTTTCCAGAACTGAGGCCTGCCCATTCTGAGTAGGCCCTCACACTGCATGTTATAATGCAATATAAATTACTTCTCAAGTTGAAAGACAAATCCTTTCTACAAGGATATTTTGCCCGTGTATGGTATTGTTAGTGAAGATAGCCCTATTGTGTATTCCTACTTACCACATGCCACAGGACAGCCTTAAGCTTTTATATGAATTAACTTGTTCAGCATGACTCATCCACACTCTACGCAATGAAGAAACTGAGGCTCAGAGAGGTACAGTAACTCATCCAAAGCCACACAGCAGGCACATGTGGGACGAGAATTCAAACCCCACCAATTTGGCTCCTGATCCTGAGCGGCTACCCTGGCTGCACAGCTCATAAGGCAGCTCTGGACAAAGTTTCTGCACTGTTTCAAAGTGGGGAACCAGAGCAGAAAGATCCAGTAGTGACTCTCTTAGCTACCAAGGTGGCAGACAGGTGATCAACAGAAGTATTTGGGGTTGTCCTGAGTCAGGGGCTCCCAAAATTCTGTGGGAGATGGGTCCTTGGCATCTCCAGTGAGGGCTGTGGAACTCTGTGCACAGACACGCAGGTGGGCGCACGCACACTAAACTTCACACAGCCCACAGGATCCACATTTAGACTGTGACCTGCTCCCCTCTCTCACCCTAAAGAAATTTCTCCTTACCTGTGGTTTTAGAATTTTTTTATTCACTAGTTCCACTGAAATGTCTGGAAAAATAAATCACTCTTTTCTTCAAGACCAAATGTCCCATACATCCTTCCCTCATTCCGTTTCTCCCTCCCCTCCTTCCGATAGAAACCCATGCTGAGATTCTGAGGATAAATCTGTCTGAAACCCAAGCTTTGATCCCAGTAAGAAGCTGGTGCTGACAGCAGGCTGGCAGAGCCCGAGGGGATAGGCTCTGAGTACCGGTCATCGGTTCATTCGGTTTATGAACGGCCTACTAGGTGGTGGGTGCCTGGGACACGTGGGAGCAAAAGCAAGCTCCCCACCCTTTGCCAGAGCTTCCATTCCAGCAGAGGGAGACAAATGACAACAACAGAGATGACAAGCAAGTAAATCTTGGAGCTTGTTAGAGTGGTAATAGAAGGAAAAAGAAAAGGCAGAAGGGGAGAGGGGATCTAGATGCTGGGGTACAGAGCGGTTTTGGGTCAGATGGTCAGGGCAAACCTGGTTGAGGAGGTGGTGTTTAGGTAAAGCCTCGAAGGAGATGGTGGGACTGGTCACGTGGGTAACGAGGCCGGCCAAGCACCTGTTCAGGGGAAGGGCCCAGGACAGCAGGGCATGTTCCTGAGGTCGATGTGGCTGGAGGGCAAGAAGCAAGATCAAGGTCAGCAGATGAGCTCAGGGAGGTACTGAGGCCAGTGCCAACTTTAGAAGCCATTGTAAGGATGCTGCTTATGGAGGGATGGGAGGGGCCATTGCAAGCTTTTGGACAGGACATGGCTCTGGCTGCTGTGCTGAGAATGGTTTTAGGAAGCAAGAGGGGAAGCAGGGTGCTGGGCTGAGGTGCTGTGGCGCTGCGGCAGTGGCCGGAGAGGTGCGGGTGCCCGCAGCAGTAGGGCTGGCAAGGGCTGGAGGTTCTACAGTTACTTGAACACAGTGCCAGTGGCATCTCATGACAGATTGGCTCCGGGGGAAAGAGGAGAGGGGAGAAAGGACGACAGGAAGGGCTCCGGCCTGAGCGACAGGGGGATGGAGTTACATCAACTGTGGGACAGACTGAGCGATGAGCAGGCCCACAGGCCAGAGGGGATAGGCACAGAGGTGCCGACAAGCCAGCCAGGCGCCCGAGGGTGCTCAGCAGAGGGGTTCTGGTCAGGGGTATGAAGGTGGGAGCTGTCAGGCACAGGTGGCAAAGCCATGAGTGCTGCCATAGGACAGAGAAGCTGAAATAAAAACATCAACTTTCGGTTCATGCAGAATGTTAATTTCACCCAAAGAAAGAGGACATTGTTAATATATTCACTAGGACTTTACAAAAAATCAAGCTATCATGTATAAATTGTACAAGCTGTAGTGGAGGAGACGATGTTTTCAGCTCTCTGTTGGGCCTCTTTCCCTTGATTTGATTCTTATTAGTATTTAAAAAGTGCAAAGCATTATACAGCATCTTAGATCGTCTTAGCTGCTGGGGACACTGGTCTACTTTTTTCAGCTTAGAATTATGCTGACCCCTCCAAATGACCAAAAAGTCTGTAAATTTTCTGACATTGAATCAGGGAGGGTGAATGTAATCTATTTTAAGATACAAAGTTGGTTCTTAATGTGTTACTCGGTATCTTATTTCAGACCTCCCACGCATTTACTGTTTTTCCATGATCTGCATCACACTGACACCTTGGGGTGGGCTGGAGAGCGCCAGCCACGGGTGCTGAGGGGGCCTTTCGATGGCCGCTTTTCTGGGTGCTGCACACGGAGCTGGGGGACTCAAGGACCTGACCAGGCGGCCTCTGAAAGCTCTGGGTGCAGTTCTCTACTTCTGTGGTTCTCCTCAATTAAAAAGGAGAAAAAGATCAACTTGAGGAGAGTCAGAAAGATGGAGAAAGTGTGAGGACAAAACAAAAGCAAAGGAAGGCATAGAGAGAAAAGTGAAAACATCCACCAGAGGCCATGAGGGACACAACACAGGACGGTCACGAAGTGGCTCGGAAACTCCTACCCACGAGGACCTGGGTTCGCCGGCAGGGCTCCATCTGGCGTGTGGTAAAGGTTCCACATTTTAAAGAGTAAAATTCATCCCTTGTCCTGCTCCTCAGCAATCCAGAGCCCTGCACCAGACGCGGCCAGGGCCATCATGCTGCACGAGTTTCTTCGGATGCTAGGAGCCACGTGGCCCCTGGCCGCGTCTTCGGCTTCCAGGATGCCCTCAGAATGTGTCTTTGACCCCAGTTCCCTCTCCATGAATATTAGCCTCCATTTTACTTCTGAAAATTACTAGCTGTTTAATAAATATAGGAAGAGCCTGAAAGCCTCTATGGCCTAGCTTGAAACTCAAGAGAAGTCTCTACCTTTGAAGTATTTTGAGTAAACCAAAGCTAGACGGTGTCTCAAGATGGAGCCTTGAGTAGAAGGAACAGCAGGGCTATTTACAGGTCAGACATGGATACACTCCTCGCAGGAACTGGACTTGACGCACATCCGCACAAGAATCACAAGACCTGGATTATCACCCCAGGTCTGCCCTTCATTAGGCTGATCTTGGACAAGACCTTCATCCCCAACAGATGGTGATGCAATTGTGGCCTGACTCAAAGGGATGCTGTGATCCAATGAGAAAAGTCACTCACTCAGTACCTGTTTGTTAAATTATGCCTGTAGAAATGCTATGTAAGTTATAAAATGATAACAAGATGTTATTTTTTGGCAGAAGGCAATGAACATCTTATTCTATTGGCATCCAAGATTGCAAATGCCTGCAGCACCTGCTGGGTTGTAATGGCGGAGAGAGCAGCCATGTACAAAGCCTACATGGGCTTCAGGTGCCTCGCTGCCAGTTTTTGAAAGAAGGAAGGAACGCAGATTTAATGAGTGCCAGCTACGATTTACCCACTGTCCTTTCTGTCTGCTTTGATCACGGCTGTACACCACACTTAGGCACCTGACACATACTGTAGTCCATCACATCTAAGCTACCTTTGATTGTAAAGGGCACCATTACTTTATATACCACTATGAAAGAAGTCTGAGGATTAAACTATGATATCCACTGGTAGTAAAATTCATCCCAATTTAAGGGAGGCTAAAAGGTGAAAAAGTGTGCATTTTGCAATCAATGCAAAACAGACTTCCATAAGTATTTTCTGAATGAATACACACTTTCACATCAATTTCAGTTTATCTTATGTCCATATCAACCTAAAACTAAGCTGCCTAAACACAGAGAGTATGTGCCAGCACTAGGTCTCAGGTGAAAGGCATTCCAAATGTTTGACTCTGGTGATGCCAACAGTAGATACTCAGAAAATCTGTATTAGGGCAAAGAAAACATTATTCCAGAAATCAGGTAGCCATCTCTATTATCTGGACAAAACCCCAAGCAAATGCGGGGAGGGCAGAGAATGAGGAGCTGTCACTCATGGAAAGAGATCCAGTTTGGGAAGATAAGAAAGTTCTGCAGATGCATGGGGGTGATGGTTGCACAACGGTGTGAACGGACTTAATGCCACTGACCTGCACACTTCAAAATGGGTCAAGTGGTAAACTTTGCGTTATGTATATTTTACCACTAAACAATTACAAGCAAGGGCTGATGGGTAAGTAGTATGTCTTACCAACTTTTTGTGTCTAGACTAGACATTAAATTTACAAAAATGGAAAACAATGCCATCATACTCATTGTTTTTGAAAAGTTACCTTTCATAAAAATATGCTGTTAATGTCAACATTTAGTGGGCTTATTATTTTCAAATGCATTAATACGTATTTTTTAAATTTCTCATCTTTAACACTGACCCACTTAAACTGAAGCTCTTTGGGATCCTCAATTTTTATGGGTGTAAAGGGGTCCTGAGACCAAAATACTGGGGAACTGCTAGGTTAGTGGAAAAGGCAAACAAACAAATAGAAAAATGAGTAATCAGGAAATGTCCAGGGCCACGAGTAAATATGTTGATGTTAACAGGCCTCACCAAGAAGCTGAGCCCTGCGGACAGGAAGGAGCCCTGCGGGCAGGGGCCTAGGACGGAGGCTGGCATTTCCTCAGGCAGGATGAAAGAAAACAGAACACCTACAAATGCAAATCCTGTAAAACTGCTCCATGTGAGCAAGGGATCAACAGCACAGGAGGAGGCCACATTCCGGCAGCTGAGTGGAGAATGCACCAGAAGGGCCGTCAGGGGAGCCGCTAGGACCCTGGGGCAGGAGCTCAGGTCACAGACGGGGCCTGGACTGGGTGAGAGAGGTAGATGTGCAGGGCAGCTCTCCAGATTAAAGACTCCCTTGGGAGCCACGTCCTGCAGGAAGCATGCCGCCTGGCTCCCTGTGCACACCTGGTATGAGGAGGACTACTCTGAGCTGTCGGCACCCGCTGCCCTGCTGCCCCGGATGGGAGCCCCTTAGGAGTAGGAATGTATTCTCACCTGTTCCTCCACCACCTGGAGCAGCGCCCAGCACGCGGTAGTGAGAGCAGTGACAGCAGTATTAGCCGAGTCTGTGCGCATGGCTCCTAGTGCTCCACGTGCATCAGCTTGTTTAATCCTCACAACAAGCACGTGAAGGAAATGAGATCCATGTGCCCACTTTACAGAGGCAGCTGAGGGGCACAGGGGTGAAGGACTTATCTGAGGGCATGCCCCTGGGGGCAGCAGAGGCAGGAGAGTAACAATAAGCCCACTAAATGTTGACACAGGATTGTCTGGTTGGGTGGGCCTCTTCACAGCAGGCACTTAGTAGCCACGCTGCGGGAATGAAGGTGTTAATGAAAGCTCTGAATCAGGGCAACCCATTCAGTAAAATTCCAGACAAGTATTTACCAAGCACCCATCTGTGCCAGGCACTGTGCTAGGCACTGAGGATGCAGTAGCGAAAGCAGCAACAAGTCCCTGTGCTAACCAGAGGCTTCCATTCTGGCAGGGAGATGGGCAGGAAACAAATCCAGGAACGAATCAAACCAGAAGGGCCCTTGCATGCGCTAAGTGCTGGAAGGGCCCGGGGCTGGGACGTGCTGCTTCAGAGGGAATGAATGGTCCCTGAGTCGAGCCTCCTGGGGGCCTCAGTGGGGAGCTGGGTTTAATTCTGGGTTCTGAGGTGAGGCACAACCGGCTCACATTTTACGAGGATCATTGCATTTGCTCTGGGAGAATAGACTAGAAGTATACAGAGACGCGACAGGCTATTTTCCTGGTCCAGGGACGAGACTGTGGCTTGGATTAGAGTGGGCAGTGGTGGGTGGAGTAATAAACAAACCGACTTTGGGTTAATTCTTAAGATAAAGCTGGGGTGGGATTTGCTGATGGACTAGAACCTTTATCAACTTTTATTTCTGCCACTACTTTATCTACAATGCCAGGTCCTGGTGATTCTACCTCATGTATCACCCAAGCCAAGACCCACTTTTCAGCCCTGCGTGTAAGTGGTCAGGGTGGCCCTCACCTGTTGGCTGCCCTGGCCCCCCTGCCCTAATCAGCAGCACACAGCAAACCCGGGCGAGCCGAGGGCTCAGCCTGCTGCACGGGTCGCTGACTGCAGCATTAGTTAAAAGGCTAAATGGATGGCGACAAGTGCTCATCACCAGGCGAAGATGTGACAAATTCTACACCTATACTCTGAAAAACTACAAAACTGTTAAAGAAGAATAAGGTAGATCTTTATGTGCTGACAGGAAAGGTATCTGCGACATAAATATTTCAGTAAAAGAGCAAATTGCTTGAAAATATGCACGCTTCCCATTTTTATTTAAAAAGATGTATGTATATTTGCATAGAACAGAGTTGGAAGGATACATACCAAATCGCGGACGGTAATTCCTCCTAGGTGTGGGAGGGCAGAGGGCTAGAGGGAGGGCTGTACATACATCCCTGTACTGTCTTACTTTTTTAAAATTATTAAGTGTTGTTTTTATAATAAAAATTGACACCTTTTTCCTACAGCTCTGCCCGGCCTCTACAGGCGCTGGGGGAACCCCTCTGCCCTGCACACCGTGCCCACCTCTGGCTCTCAGCCCCTCTTCCTGCACACAGTGCCCTGCCAGGCTGTTTTCTGGCTCCCAGCTTTTGGCATCACTCCCTGGTCTCCACTTAATGCGTCGTCCTTTCTGGCAGTGCCCACACCCCCGATGTGGGGCGGCCCTCCCACCCAGTTCCTGCCCCACCTGCCAACCCTGCACCAACAATCTTGGCCCTTTTCTATCCCAGCTTCTGTGCCCCCACCCTCCACATCTGTGTAAGATACTGGTACACTTTGATTGCTTCCCTCCTGGGAAACGTCCAAAGGTTCCATTGCCTATGATATAAAATCCAAACTCGCTGGCATGGCAATAAAAGCCTTTTGCGGAACTTGGCCCAACTTCCCTGCCAGCCGCTCCCCTGCTTCCTGTTACCCCTGTGAAGCCACACCAAACCATTCATGGTTCCAAACATCCACATACTTCAGGCCTTTCCACCCTTTTGCCTGTGCTCTCGGAGCCTGGAAGGTACCTCCCACTTGTCCTTACCCTCCCACCCCCTTCAATTGACCCCAGGCAAACGAAGGCCTACCTTTCAAAGCCTGGGTAAAATTCCCCTCCTCCGGAAAGCATCCTCTGAACCTGCCCCAGGCCTGCACAGATAGTTAACCTCTGCTCCCTCTGAGATAGGAAGGCAGCAGGGCATAACTCCCACCCAGGTAAAGTGCAGTGTGGGCCCTGGAAAAGGACAAAGTCTTACAAAACAGGGTGCTTGAGATTGAAACTATGTAACAATTTATTCGGCATTGGGACCCAGTGGTATTGAATAGCTCATTGCTCATAGTCATGTAGGCCTATTAGCTTACAATAAGGTATCCTGGAAACCTTCACAGAAATAGGTTAAAATATAACTAGGATTCTTGCTGAAACTATAGAAAACTCCCACTGCAGCAGGCATAAAACCCTAGACACGAGACCCCAAACGCAACTTTGCCCCTCCCTGCACCTGCGGGGAGTTCCATACTTTCTCTTATCCTGAATAAAGCTCTCTCTGTATCTGAATAAAAACTCTGTAAATCTCCTGCCTTGTCTGTTCACGAAGTTCATTCTTTGACTCCTGCGAACAAGAACCCCGGCATCACTTCCTCATTTTGTACCTTTCTCTATCACAGTCCGTTGCAGGGGCCGACACACTATGGCCAATCTGGACTGCCACCAGATTTTGTATGGCCTGGGAGCGAAGTATGGCTTTTATATTGTTAAATAATTGAACAGAAATCAAAGACCATTTCATGACACCTGAAAATTATATGCAATTTAAATTTCAGTGTCCATAAGTAAAGCCATGCTCATGCATTCAGTTAGGGACTGTCCATGGCTGCTTTTCATGCTACAATAACAGAGTTGAATAGTTGTAACTCTCTATGACTGCAAAGCCTAAAATATCGACTACCTGGCTTTTTACAGAAAACCTTTGCCAACCCGCGACCTACTCTATTTATGTATTTATATCTCGGTTTTCAAGTAGACAGTAAGCCTACACAAAAAAATTGTACTGTTTATCCGTAGCCCTTAATATTACCAAAATACAGTAGGATTATAATAGTGAGCTGACACATAGCTGTTCAGTAATGATGTGCTATTGAAAGGGAAAACGAGCTGCATTTCGGATTCACGAGTCAGGACGTTAGCATTTTTTTCATGAAGAGGAGAGACAGTAAAGATCTCAATTCCACTCACTATTCCTACTGATTAAGGACAAAAACTGATGTATAAATAAACTCTTAATAGGAAACTGGATTCTCATGAAAAATTCTCAGGCCCACGATTCCACTGATCTTATTACCGTAACACAGGCTGTACTTACCTAAGTAGGACTTTGCCTAAGGTGCACAGGGGCTATTTCCTCTCGTCGTATCTAAAGAGCTGTGCAGTTTCCACAGTCCCCCATAATCTGATCTCACCCTACTCGTCCTGATGTCCTGATAGGGAAAAACTTACAAGGACACCAGTCTAGTCCAGGTGGCTCCCCTTGCTGCCCTTCTTAGCAAAGACAACAGAAACTCCCTTAACCTCCCCCTCCCCTTCACTCCCCGCTCTGCCAGGCACTTACTCCCTAAACCTACTCCCCCTTGCTTGCTCATTTCTGTGCACGTAGAAATGTTGCAGATACGGAAGCAGAAAGGTATATATTGCTCCCCTTGCCTTTGTTCAGGGCTCAGACCTTGGGACATTACTCCCCTCTGAGCCCACTGGTGTAAAATAAACCCTCAACACTTCAAGACTTCTGAGTGCCGCTTGGTTCTTCCGTCAGTGATCCAGTCCAGGTTTTTCCAGTATTTTCCGTAACAGTCCAACCCCAAACAAGAATTCTTTCCCAGAGACAAGTTTATGTTCCTTATTTTCCCCAGGACACCTGTCTCCTTCTGAGGCCACCTATCAAATTGTAAGCATCCTTGAAGACCTACCTTTAAACAACTCCTCTTTCCTTGAAGATGCGGACTCCTCAAGATTTCCAGAACATGTATTAAAACCAAAGCAACTACCTGTGCTATACCTCTCCACCCTCGATCAGAGTTTTACAATCTAGTAGCCACAGTGGACCTGTGTACTCTTTGTGAAAACTTCACCTTCATTGCATCCCATTTGGCTGTCCCATCCATGCCTAGATTCTCGGCAAGTGCTTAAAGGTTTATTGAGTTAGGGTGTCAAAAATGAGTAGCCAAGATCAGACAAGAACCCCAAATTGTCATACATGGAGATACAAGTAAATTCAATAATGGAAAATATACACAGGATGCTACTGGCAAGTCAGTGGGATATCAAGCTGCTTAGGGAATAGGTACCTTCGACATCATCAGTGAATGTTGGAGAGGCTTTCAAGATACAGGAATAGGAGTGGAAAGATATTCCAGACAGAAGGTACAAAAGCTCAACACAGCAATTCTTGATCCTTCCCAACACTTCACTAGGCCTGGTGTGGAACAAGAAAAAGTTGGGTTAAACTAATTAACAATTATTAAGAGCTTGACATGGATCGATAAACCTAATTTTCACAACAACCCTATGAGGTCATTATCCCATCTTACAGATGCGAACCCTGAGGCACAGAGATGGTAAATGCAACTTGCCATGACGTGTAACTTGTCAGAACCAGGTTGTAAACCCAAGCAGCAGGCATGCATGTCAGGTAATAATCAGTTTACCCCACACATTTTTATGTGGTTAGTCCTAGGAGAAGGGTAATGCTTCATGAGTCTTTTAAAAAAACTTAATCTCAGATTGATTATTATGCCATTTTTTTACATGCTGCATTAATCATTTTTGAAAAATCAATTTCCGTTTAATATTTTTTAAAGATATTACAGAATTATTTCCTATATTCTCTATGCAGTACTTTCATCCCTGTGACTACCATATTATGATTGAGAATTTTTATACCCCTTTATCCCCCTCACCATCCCCACCCACCCGACCTCACCCCTATGGTAACTACCAGTCACTTCTCAGTATCTATGAGTCTACTGCTGTTCTGTTCATTTTGTTTTTAAATTCCACAAATAAGTGAAATACTGTAGTATTTGTCTTTCTCCACCTGGCTTATTTCACTGAGCATAAAACCCTCTAGGTCCATCCATGTTGTGGCAAATGGCAGGATTTTTCTTTTTTATGGCTGAATAATATTCCACTGTGTATATGTACCACATCTTCTTTATCCATTCATCTACTGATGGACACTTAGGTTGCTTCCACATCTTGGCTATTGTAAATAATGTGGCAATAAACATAGGGGTGCATATATATTTTTGAACCAGAGATTTTGTTTTCTTTGGGTCAATTCCTAGAAGTGGAGTTACTGGTTCATATCGTATTTCTTTATTTAGTTTTGTGAGGAACCTCCATAGTGCTTTCCATAGTGGCTGCCCTAATTTACATTCCCACGAACAGTGTAGGAGGGTTCCCTTTTCTCCACATCCTCACCAACACTTGTTATTTCTTATCTTCTGGATAGTGGCCATTCCTGTGCAGCGATATTTCATTTTGGTTTTAATTTGCATTTCCCTGATGATTAGCAATAAGGAACATCTTCTCACATGCCTGTTGGCCATCTGTATATCTTCTTTGAAAATGTGTCTATTCAGGTCCTCTGCCATATTTTAACTGGACTATTTGTTTTTTTTGGTGTCAAGTCATATGAGTTAATATATATTTGTTTTCTTGAAAATATCTTGGGTTTATAAAAGCTTCAACACACTGGGCCGAAATGTCCATCAATAGGGGACTATCAGCCACGAAAAGACAGAGACCACTCTGCACAGCTGCTAAGGAATGTGGCAAAGACTCTGTCCTTGGCCAAACTCTGGTCAGGCCCCTCTAAGCCCTCTCTCCACTAGGCTTCCCCTGCGCCCGTAAGACCTGCAGCTCTCAGCACAGCCCATCGCAGCCCCCTCCCACACTAAGAGATTTGAACACACATGGGCACGGTTTCCAGTAGCACAAGGCTGTCCCTGGGATGTGGACCCAGGCCTCCTTCAAACGCCTGCCTGAGGAAGCTCAGGCAACCAAAAGAAGCATTTACCCTTTGTTTCAGTCGACACCTGAAGACAGGCCTCTGAACCCTGATAGCTTGAGGAAGTTCGCAACTGTAAATCCTTCCTCTGTCCCTTTGAGACTGGTATGTATCTCTCAAAACCCAAGAAGTGTCATTCTCAAAGCCATTCCTTTGAAATGTAATCCTTGGGAGGATAGCCGCCCACCCCCACCCCCCAGCTTCCACAGGAGGCTGAATGCCTGGCGGGGGTAGTTGCCAGCTGAATGGCCTAATCAAACTGACATCTACCCACCCTCTTACTCAGTAATTTTTCACTTCTCTGACTCACTCCCCCTCCCTACTCTCTCATTTTCCCTTTAAAACACCCAGTCACCTCTGCACAAGTCAAAATGGAGCTCAGCTCTTTCCCCAGTGCAGTGGTCACTGCATAAAATCTGTTTTTACCCCATTTGCTAACACCTGGCTTTATCCTCGGCATGTGATCATGGGGATTGCTGAGTGGCAAGGGCATGGTGTGGGCTGGCTGGCTGGGGACAGCACGGGAGACCGCCCTTCCCCAGGTGCCCTTCTGCTTGCTGCACATGCTCAGCCAAGCTTTTCAAAGTCAGCACAAATACTGTAATAATTTTAGGAAACATTTATCCGATGCCAGGCATGACTCTAACTGCTTTACCAAATTAACTCATTCCATCCTCACGGCTCCTGCAGTGGGCTATTTTTATTGTACCCATTTTACAGACAAGAGCCCAAGGCACAGAAAGGTTGAGAAGGTTGCTCAGGATCACAGAGCTAGTTGAGTGGCCCAGACAAATCCAACCCCACACTGTCTGGCAGACATCTATAGCCACTTGGTAACGAATTTGTTCATATTTGAAAAAATAAAGCACTGCACTGACTGTATTTTAAACCAAATATAAAACATTGATCACTTGCTTAAGCTTTTGCAGATATAGATCTAAATAAAGAAAATGAAAACAAGAATGTATAAAGGGAGGGTGGGGGTGGGGGAAGAGGTGATGGAGACAGAAAGAAGGGGAGACATGCTTGCACAAAGGTTTCCCTCACACACTTCCTGCTTACGATGTTCATCATTTATCTTCCTACTGGAAGAAAGGAAAGAAAAACCCAACTTCATGGGAACTGGATACATTTGGCATGTGAGTAAACACGCTTCCTTTTTCATGATTATGTTTATCTTTATGTTTTAATTAACAGAAGCACCCAGAAAACCAACTCATTTCAGACTCAAAATAAGCTAAACTTTATTTTATAGATATGAAATGCCTTGCTTTTGCAAAATTTAACATTGTGCAATCACCTATGTTCTTACAAGTAGCACATAGTTTGAAGCACTTCTGGTTGTTTCAAAATGTGCTTAAAAACACAAAAAGGGTTTTTCAGATATGCCAAGACTGAACACACAGGGCCTACATCTGGAGTAGCCACAGATGTAGCAGATTTCTTCCCAATTGTGCAGGTGTACCACCTTTATAAAGCAGCTAGGCATACTTCTTCCAGAACGTTCTCATACTGAATGAGTAAGCTGGTGTCTCCCATTTCATGTTTTGCCATTATACTTTCTGGCCCTAACTAATTCAAGAATATTCTAAAATAAGTTATAACACTCATGGATATTTTTATTTTGACTGTTTATTTCAGAGGTCAGGCTAATAATAATAATAGCTGCCACACAATGAGCACATACTATACCAAAACTGTGCTAATTATTGTGGGTGTGTATATATACATATATAAAGAAATTATTTTATGTTAAAATAAATAAATTGAAGTTAAATAACTATTTTTTTTAATCCTACAATAACTTTCAGGTACTTAGGTACCCACTTGAAAAATACTTTTGCATTATAATCAATGCCAAAATATAAATATTCAAACAAAATGTATACAGCTTATAACTCGACAGAGTCTTCAGCTTAAAGTACATCACACCAAGAAGCTTAAAAAGCAGTTAAAAATATGACATGTGGACATTATATACCAGTTTTCATCTACACAGCAAAATAGAAGGGTATGGACTATGTAGATAGCACTTCCAACAGGCTCAAGTGGCATTAAGAAGTTTTAATCTAGTCTCTTTTCTCAGTAATTTTTTAAGGCTATTTTTATCTACCATTTATTTTTTATGCTGGACACTGAGCCAGGCACCAGGCACCCTACTGGCCATTTTCTCAGTTATTAAATGACTCAATACATACGAAATTCTAGGAACTGTGCTGTACATAGCAAGTGCTCAATAAACATTAGCTATTATGATCTCAATTTTACACATATAATAATTCCTAATGAGGGAAGGATTATCATGCTCCACCATGAACGAGGACACGGTGCTGGGGCCAGAGTGAACCAGTTAGTCGGTGGCAGGGCCCAGCCAAGGTCAGGTTTGTCCCTTCTTACACTGTCACTTCTTACTGCACACTTGACCAGAATATTCTTGGAAAGGATTTGGTAGCTTGTCAAAAAATGCACACACTGAATGTAAATTCAATTCCAACACATGGCACAATACAGACTCCATAAGGTCTGGAGAATACCAACTCTTTCCCTGTGGAAGCTAGAGATCCCTGGGAAAGGGAACAAACTGGCAGGACAGCCAGAAAGCCAAATGAGAACTGGTCCTACCTTGCACACAGCTTCTGTGGGGGGAACTCCTGCCTCCCACACACCTTTGCTGACAGCCTGCCCTGGACTGGGATCTTGCTGATGCTGGGGAACCAGAAAGGTGGGTGAGTCGGCGCGCTGAGTGGCCCCGGGAGCTAACAGGCTGGTGGCAAAACAGCCCGAGGGCAAGCAGAAAATAACTGCAACCTAGATTCAGTGAAGAAAACAGGGCGTTGAACTAGGGACTAGGGTCACAACTTTGGATGTCTAGCAAAGTTTCTTCTATTTTTTCTATTTCCCTATTAAAGGTTTTTAATCAAATCCTATGGACAAAATAAACTGTCTATTTCCCTTCTTTCCTATCCACCTGGAACTTTCCAGTGATAAACTGGATGGGTGGAGACCAAGGAAGAGTCTAGTTCTCCCTAAGCCTTTGCTGGTCAGTCAGTATGTTCTCCTAAATGATGCAGATGAGGAGGGTCTTAGCCCTACACGGGGGACACGCCTATGTCCCTTTGTGTCCCACATCACTTTGATGGACCGTAATCTATCAACCATTCACCCAACAGGGGCACAGTTTTAGAATAACAAGAGACCCCAGGATGCCCCTGACGCCATCAACTCAACCTAAAACACACTCACCGTCCTCATAATCCCTGCCTGGTAAGCCTGAACTGCCCGCCGACTCTGGTTCTCAGTTGACCCAGAAGGTCTTCAGAAGCGGAAGCTCAAAGAATCAAATCACAAACGAATCAACAACTGTAAAAACAAAGCTGTTCTGTTTTCTGTAAATATCGGAAGCCCAATTCCAAATTTAACATTTAAGTGATTATCCAACGAAAATCTCAAGTCTTCGTAAGACGGAAAGAGATGTTATTTAATTTTTAACCCCTGCGGTTCTCGAACCTAAAGTTTGGAAAACTACACCCTAGAGTATGTGCATTTCTCTCCATTTTCTCACACAAGATGGAAAATTGGCCCTTCTTCCCTTTTCCCTTTAAATTAAGGCCAAAGCCGGAGCAGCCGAAGTGCGATGTGAGAGCAAGAACGCGGACGCGGAGCCCGGGCGCCCTCCCGGCGCAGGCCCAGGTCTCCACGGAGGCCGGGTGGAGGGCGCGGGCCGGGGCTGCAGTAAGGCGGGGGCACCGCCAGCGGGCGCTCCGGTTGTGCCTGGGCGCGTCCGCGCTCTGGGGTCCCCGCTGCCGCCGCACCTGGGCCTTTTTGCTGGCATTCACCTCAAACCCCGCAGCGCCGCCCGATGTCCTCGCACCCGGCCCGCCCGCGCGCCCGAGCCGCTCGCGACGCCTGCATTCGGCTTCTGCAGCGGCGGGTCTTCGCCTGGCTACCCGGCCCCCAAAAACCTCCACCAGACGCCGCCCCGGCCCCCCTCCGTCCTGCAGCCCCACCTCCCTCAGTTCAGGAGGATCTCTTTTGGCGAAAGAGTACAAGTCCCGACCAGAACGGAAACTCGCCCCGTCCCCAAAGGGGTTCCAGAAGGACGGAAGCCGGGAGAAAGGCGCAGTGTGGACGCCTCCACCACACACTCGCCTCTCAGCGGCCGCTAGGGCGCCGTCCCACCCGCCCCCGCGCGCTCTCGCCGTGCCCTCCTCCCACCGCCCGGGAGCGCGGACCCGCCCCACCCACCCCCGCGCACTCCCGCCACGCCCCTTCCGCGCCCCACCCGCCCCCACTCACCACGCCTCTCCGGGGCGCGTGTCCCCCACTACGCGCGCCCGTGCCCCTGGTTCCCGAGTAGCAGCCTTCCCCGCGCCCCTCGAGTCCCTAGAAGCAAATCGGCTTCACGAAACCATCTCAAGGGCGGGAGGGACGGGGAGGGAGTGTAGGTGGCGGGAGAATCGAATGGAACTGGATGGAAGCTCAGTCGAGGTTCGCCCTCCCCCGGCCGCCCGCCAGCACTGCGGCGTCGGTCAAGCTACTCACCCGCGTTTCAGCTGCCGCACAAGCGGCTTGGATGAGAATTTTTCCGGATCCCAACCGAGGGCCCCTGGGCGTCTCTGCCGCTTTCGGCCTGGAGGCTTTCCCAGACGCGCAAAGGGACTGGACTGCCGTTTGGCCTGAGTCTGGGTAGGAAATTCCCGGAGGCACAGAGCGGTGGTGGGGCCGCGGTAGCGAAGTCCTTGCCGTCGCCAGCCGCGGGACGCCGAGGGGCTGGACGGAGCCCGAGACGCCAAGGGCGAGGAGGCTGAGAGGACGGGACGTTGGGAGAGCATCTCCCTCCCGTCCTTGCCCCGGAGCTGCCTGCTGTGCCCGAGGCGGGGACGATCCCCGCCCTGACCTCCGCCGAACTGCTTCGTTCAGGGAACACTCCTTTAGCGGGGCCCAGCGCCAGGGCCGCGAGGAGGCCGAGAGGCGCACCGGGAATAATTACCGGCGTCGTCATAGCAACCATCAGTTGTCATGCCACCAGCCCCTTGGAACTGCAGCCCCTTAGCTGACGTTGGGGTCCCCGGGAAACATTATCCGAGCCTCTGAGATGCGCACGCAGGGAACTTACCGGGCAGCGCTCCCGGGAACCACGCGGTGAGCGAGTCAGAGAAGCTCGCAGAAACTGAAGCGCGTTGGGAGTCCTGGCCAGGTCCATAGGAGCTCAGGAGCTGAGATGGGCCTTCAGAGCTGTCCTCAAGAAATGGGGCTGGAGCTGAAAGGGCGGAAGGGGACATCAGAGGCTTTTGTTTTGTTTAACATTTTATTATGGAAAATTTCAAATATACACCAAAGGAGAGATTAGTTTAACAAACCACCATATACCCATGTTCTTGGTTAAAGTGTTTTTCCCCCCAAAAAAAATATTGGAGTCCTAACCCTCAGTAGCCACGAATGGACCTGATTTGGAAATAGGGTCTTTACAGAGATAATCAAGTTAAAATGAGGTCATTAGGTGGCCCTGATCCAGTATGACCGGTGTCCTTATTCAAAGGGGAAATTTGGACATAAGAGACAGACACCCACAGAGGACCATGTGAAGACCCAAAAACACACATGTGAGGATGAAGGCAGAGATCACAATGATTCATCTACCAGGTAAAGAATGCCAACGTTCGCCAGCAAACCATCAGAAGCCGGGAGAGGCACGGGCAGATTCTGCCTCACAGCCCTCTGGGGGAACCAGCCTTGCTGCTTCTAAGTCCGGGACAGGAAATCCCAGGGCAAAATACCTCTGAAATCCGAAATCAGTCAAAGGGAGAAATAAAGTTTAAAACCTGTTTATTGCTTACATAAACTACAGTCCAGCTGTCTCCCTCTCCCCTGCTCCGGAAGAAGCAAGCAAGCAAGCCCCTCCCCTTAACCTCTCAAGTTCAGAGACGCCCTCCAGTTGCCCAGGTAATTACCCATTGACATGGAGATGAGCTCTCCACCCCTGAGGATATGCAAATGCACCAAAGCCAGGTGAGATATTCTGGAAATAATACAATTTCACCTACACTGGCACATTGAACTTGGACTTTGGCCTCTAGAACTGAGACACTTTCTGTTGTTTAAGTCCCCCAGCTTGTGGCATTTTGTTCCAGACAAACGAATACAACCCACCACCAAAGATCAACTCTTGCCACATCAACTTCTTCTCAGATGATTTTAAAGGCAGAAGTGAGGAGGAGACATTCCCAATAGAAGGCCATCCCGGACCAGGGTCTATGCTGGGGTGGGGACAGATAGCACCGTAGTCTCAGAGTCACTCCGGAGGAACTTGAAGTGTTTCAGGGATGGAAGACAGGCTTGGGCTGGCCTGTCCTTGGCCGCTGGGGCCCAGTCCACTGCAGAGGCCAGGCCAAGCCTTATTAACTTTCCCCTGAGCCTTTGCACTTACTCCTGACAGTGGCCATGATCACAGTTACACAGTTTCAACATGAGTACACAAATTATAGAAAGCTGCCTCTTTTTCCTCCTCCATTTCAATCTAAATAAGCCCAAATCAGTTTAAACTGAGATCAACAGAGTAAAGTTGGTAGGGATATGACCTCACTTCATCTTTTTTTCTGACACTTAAGTTTCCTCTTCTGCTTTTTTTATTTTGAGTTTTATAGCTCTTTTCTTCCAAATGCTCTTAGGTGCCTGTGTGCCCTGTTTTGTCCTTGAGGCTGAGCCCTGGAAGCAACAGCCTGGCCTCCCTGCCTCCCTGCCTCACCTGTTCACGCCTCAGTGCTCTGTAACAGGTTTCTGACCCTGTCTCCCCAGGGAAATGAGCCACCTCCTCACTTCTCAAGCTTCAGTTTCTGTTGTTCTCTCTGCAGTTCTGCCTAAGGCTGCTTTGTAAGCTCCCTCCCCTTGCCTGCCCAGTACACACCGGAGGGCCTCAGGATCTCACCTCACACTACATGCCCTCCCGACAGACCACATTAACCTCCATGGCATCACTTGCCACCTGTATGTCCGTGCTTCCAGTTCTAAATCTCCATCTGTAAGAGCACTTGTTATTATGTCATATATAGAAGAGTATATAAGCTATCTATGACATTTTAAAGATTTGTAAAAATAATAAGGCAAGCTACCTGTATGACTATAACAGAGGAAAACTAAATCAACTCCCTGGGTTTAAAAGTTAACACTAAGGAGAAAGGAGAACCCTCCTTCACTGCTGGTGGGAATGTAAGCTAGTTCAACCGTTGTGGAAAGCAATATGCAGGTTCCTCAAAAAACTAAAAATAGAAATACCATTTTATCTGGGAATTCCACTCCTAGGATTTTACCCAAAGAAAACAAGTTCTCAGATTCAAAAAGACATATGCACCCCTATGTTTATTGCAGCACTATTTACAATAGCCAAGATATGGAAAGCAACCTAAGTGTCCATCAGTAGATGAATGGATAAAGAAGATGTGGTAAATATACACAATGGAATACTATTCAGCCATAAGAAAGAAACAAATCCTACCATTTGCAACAACATGGATGGAGCTGGAGGATATTATGCTCAGTGAAATAAACCAGGTGGAGAAAGACAAGTGCCAAATGATTTCCCTCATTTGTAGAGTATAACAACAAAGCAAAACTGAAGGAACAAAAACAGCAGCAGACTCACAGACTCCAAAGAGGGACTAGTGGTTACCAAGGGGGAGGAGTGTGGGAGGGCGGGTGGGGAGGGAGGGAGAAGGGGATTGAGGGGTATTATGATTGGCACACATGGTGTGGGATGGATCATGGGGAAGACAGCGTAGCACAGAGAAGACAAGTAGTGACTCTGTGGCATCTTACTACACTGATGGACAGTGACTTCAATGGGGTATGGGGGGGACTTGATAATATGGGTGAATGTAGTAACCACATTGTTTTTCATGTGAAACCTTCATAAGAGTGTATATCAATAATACCTTAATAAAAAAAAAAGCAAAACAGCAATAGACTCATAGACCCTGAGAAGCGACTAGTGGTTACCAAGGGGGAAGGGTTGAGATGGGTGCAGAGGTGCATAAAAGGACACAATAATTTGCAGTCACAATGTAAGTTGATCACAGGAACTGTTGAACCACAGTGATGTACACTTGAAACCAACATAAGATTGTATATTAGCAATACTTTAATCCCCAAAAAAAGGAAAAAAAAAGTCAACGCTAACATTAACTGGAAAATGAACTCAAGCTGCCCCCAAAACCTTGTAACCATTAACAGGTGGCCATTTCTTTTCTTATTTTCTGAGTCTCAGGATCAGAGGGAACACAAAAAGCTGATTTTGCAGAACCCAAGACAGGCAGAACAATAAGAAAAAAAAAAAAGTAACTGAATCAGCCAAGAACGTCTGTTTGGGTCCTTGCAAGTTGCTCCTTTATGCGTCTGTGGTCATGAACACCACAGCCTCTCTCCCAGGATTTCCCCTTTAAAAGCCCTACTAACTGCTCGTACTTTGCGGGGACCAGTGGTTCTTCAAGGCATGAGCCTGCCACAGCTGTATTTGCTGGCAAATTAATAAACTATTCCTTTCCTTTCCTCAAAACCTTGTCATTGTGTTTTTTTACTTGACTTTGTTGAGAGGGACTGGTTTTTGGTAACAAATTTTGGCGAGTCAGGCAGGAGGGTCTCTGCACCCGGGCAGTGTGGTCTGCTCTCCCACCAACTTCCAGCGATGGAGCAGTGGGCCACGGCTGCCCTGAAGAGTGTGTGACCCTCCAGCAAGGAAGCCACCTCCTCAAGGAGGGACAGCGACAGTCCCAGCAGCTGCCTTTGCACTTGGCTCAAGGCAAAATTCCCTTCCCTCTGAGATGTGACTATCGCTCCTTCAAGTCTTTGAGGAAAAGAAACGGATTTTGGTTCATCTGCAGTGCTGGGCCCAGTTTGGGAAGTCTCCTGGTAAGCACGCTGAGAACCTTGATTCCACACAGTTGGGGGATTCTAGAACCTCCCATTGGTTCTGAGAGAGTTGTGACACCAGCTGGTGTGGAGGTCAGGGTTAACTGAGGGGAATTTTTGAATCCTTTGATTCTCCTTTTGCATTTGGGGAAATAGTTCCCTTTTTTTTTTAAAATAATTAATTAATTAATTTTTATTTTTTTGAAGAACATTATGTTTACTAGGCTCTCCCCTACCCCAAGTCCCCCCCCACAAACCCCATTACAGTCACTGTCTATCAGCATAGTAAGATGTTGTAGAATCACTACTTGTCTTCTAAGTGTTGCAAAGCCCTCCCCTTTCCCTCACCCCCCACATTATACATGCTAATCATAATACCTCCTTTCTTCTTCCCCGCCCTTATCCCTCCCTACCCTCTCAGAAATAGTTCCCATTTTATTTGTTGGCCTTGGGTTTTGGATTTGAATGTGGGGGTGAGTTTCCTTTGGGATTTGTTTTCCTTTTGTTACTTGCCTATTTGTGCTATTGTGAACCACCTTCCCATCCAGGGAAATCTTCATCTGTCCTCATTGGGTGTAGCTATTTGTGTCATAAAGTGTTTGTTGTGGTCATGGGAGGCACCTTAACTATACCATCTGAGAGTCCTTTAGGGCACATTCTAGCTGCATGGTCAACTTAACAGCTGTAAGCCAATGACTGAAAATAAAATAATCTTTTATTGTAACACTGCTTGGCCAATGCTTGTGTTTGAATGTGAAGAAAGGTGGCCTTTAAATGGAATTTTAAATTATACTACTTTGAAACTGGAGTTATTTTGCCAAAGGTCTGGTAAATGGGATGAAATTCCCTATGTGCAAAGTCTCATGCAGCTCCACAGTAAGGATTCTGCAAAAGCGCATTTAACTGATGGCACAAAGAAAACAGAAGGTCCAAGTGTGTGAGGCTACTAACACGCCTGAGGAGGAGGTTGATAAGGAAGTTACTAGTATGAGTCTAATGAACCCCTTAATTCTAATCCATTTGGACCCCAGTCGCCAGTTCAATTTATCTACTCCTGCTCATATATCCTCCTTTGCCTGCAGAGGGGCTCCTTGTTGGGGGTGGGAGGTGTTAGAAATGGCAGAAAACTAAATGTGATATATTCACACAGGAATTAACGTTTAAACAGAAAGATATTAAGAAGAAGCCTACATGTCAGAATAGTACCAGGGAGTCACTCTGGCTGGGAAGGGGAGGGAGATTAAGAAAGAACGGGCTGTGCGTCACTTCAAACAAAAAAAAAAAAATGCAGAAGACGTTTTAAACCAGCCAATAAAATTAAGACAAATGCAAAGAAAGCCTAATATGGATATAACTTGCTTAGGCGACATCCGGAGAGAATGTGAACCCTGTGGTAGTGAGCCAGTGAGGAACCTGGGGAGGGACTCGCAGGAAAGGAATAAATCGCCTGTTGTAAGCGCGCACCCTGAGTGCGCCTGCTCACCAGCAGCCTGACCCTGCAAGACCGCCATTAAAGCCTCGCTCCTCCGTTCTGTTTGGCCTCGTGTCCACTTACTAAGTTCAGACGAGTTGACTGTGCTTCTCACTTGGAGAGGAAGCAGTGGCTGTGGCTCCTGTGGACCTGTCCCACCACGCTGTGACTCGGGTAAGGGACAGTTCCTCCTAAGATCCAACAGGGCACCCCACTTGGCCAGGGAGCCCCCGTTTTGGGGGCAGGGCAATTTCCTTTGCAGCAATACCCGGTATGAGGAAGGATAACCAACAGGATGTTATTGGACTTCCAGTCCATTCTCTATGTCAGATTTTGAAATTGGAAGAACACCGATCCGACCTACAGAGAGGACCCTATAGGTGATGGCTGAACTTTTTACCAGTTTTTGCTACTCATTGCCCCACCTGGGCAGACTTGCAGGCATTACTTAACATATGGTTAACTGCAGATGAGCAGAGACTTGTTACAGATAAGGCACAAGGAGGCCCAGCGCCTGCATGAGGAGGACCCAAACCAGACTCCAAATCCTACGGGAGCCATCCATCCCCGTTACAGAGCCTAATTGGGACCCGGACATGGAGGCCGGGAGAGCGCTCCTGAATCATTACAGGAGATGCGTTTTGGCGGCCTCTGGAAGGGGGTTCCCAGGCAGGGGAGTTTGAATAAAAGACGGGAAATTAAATAGCTTAATGAAGATCCCTCAGAATTTTTAGAATGAGTGTATCAAACTTACAGGAAATACTCTGATGCAGATCCTGAAGCCCCTAAAAACTTACACATAGTCATTGTGACTTTTATCCAACCAAGTGCACCTGAGAGTCATAAGTGATGTCAGGAAGTAGGTCAGGGCGGTTGGAATGAGTCTTTCTCAGTCGGTTGATGTTGCTTTTAGACCGCTGTCAGTGCTGGAGAGGGAAGGAAGGTGAGGCCAGTGCACATCCTGTCGGCTCCTTAACCTCTGGGTTTTCACAAGTCCCAACAGGGTCAAGAGAGGAAAGGACATCCTCCAGCCAAAGAAAATCAGCCTGCTTATTGTCGGGAGAAAGGCCACTGGAGAAAGGGGACCAGGGAGATGAAACCTCCTCCCAACAGACAAGTGGAAACCAGACCCCGGACTCGGGTGACGGTGAAGGGGCCCAGGGATCCATTTGACCTCGACAGTTCCTGATCCGATTTCCCCACAGGAACCCCAGGTACAATTGACAGTGAGGACTCGATCGATTTTTCTCATAGATACGGGAGGCACCTATTCTGTTTTAAATTCTAAATTAACCTTTTCAGCAAAGACTCAGCAACCGTAGTAGGGGTGACAGGCAACCTCAAATGAGACCATTAGCACAACCTCTAGAGTGCCGACTGGGAGAACAGAAGTTCAGGCACAGGTTTTGTGTATGCCTGGTTGTCCCATACCTCTCCTAGGTATGTAAGTTAAATGCCCCAATAACTTCCTGGCCCGAAGAGCAACAGCTCTGTCTGCGGGTCCCTCTGCGCCCACAGTGTCTGCCCACCACAGGACAGAAGAATGAACATCCTTTCCCTCGAGAGATCTACAAGACAGTGGATAGAACTGGGCAGGCGGCATCCCGGGCAAGCTCTAAACATGGCACCCATAGGGATACCTTTAAAAGAAGGGCTGAACGTGCCCAAAAGAAGCAATATTCTCTAAAGAAGGAGGCTCTAGAGGCAATTCAACCTTTCTTGGCCAAATTTTTGAGACACAGTCTGATTCAGTCACACTGGTCTCCCTATAATACCCCCAATTCTTCCTGTGGAGAAGCCTCATACCAATGAATATAGGTTTGTGCAGAACTTCAGGACAATTAGTGATATTGTATAAGACATACATCCCACTGTCCCAAACCTGGATACCCTCCTGACAGCAGGCTTTGTAAGGGGCGTTACGGGTGGTTCTCAGTGCTGGACTTGAAGGATGCATTCTTTGGCCTTCCCTTGAAGAAGGAGGCCCAGCTATTGTTTGCCTTTGAACGACAAGATCCTGAGACTAAAGTTACTGCTCAGTACTGGTGGACTGGACTGCCCAGGGGTTTAAGAGCCCTCCCACTTTGTTCAGTGAAATCTTGGCAAAAGACTTGATAATTTTACAATTAGATTTGGGAATTCTTTTACCATATGTGGCTGATCTGCTTACATAGCAAGCCTGAACTTTGAACATAGTTTGGCTAATGTAATTCTGCTTTTAAATCATTTGGCTACATGTGGATATAAGGTGTCACCGCAGAAGGCTCAGATTTGTAAACAACAAGTGACTGACTTGGATTTCCAATTGAGTAAAGGGACCCGAAGCCTTATGACAAACCAGGAACAAGTCATACTACATCTTAAAGTCCCTGGAATAGGCAGCAGATGAGGGGATTCCTTGGAATGGCTGGTTTTTGTCATATCTGGATCTCTAATTTTGGACTTATTGCAAAACCCCTATATGAAGCTTTAAAAGGCTCAGATGTGGAGCCTGTGATTTGGGTGAAAGAATGTCAAAAGGCATTTGAAACTCAAACAAAAATGACGGCCTCTGCTTTGGGCCTACCCGGCCTTTTAAGCTCTATGTGCATGAAAAACAAGGAATTGGTCTAGAAGGGTTGATACCAATGCTGGGTGATGTGCTACAACTGGTAAGATATCTGTCCAAACAACTGGAATGTGCTGTGGGGGGATGCCTCCCTGTCCACGAGCAGTAGCTGCCCCCTGTGACTTACTGCAGGGGGCAGAAAAGCTCACGTTGGGTCAGCCTAGCGTAGCCCACGCTCCACGTCAGGTCCTGACTTTGTTACAACGAAAAGGAGGCCACAGGCTCACCGCAGGCCATCCTTCCTGATAACCCCAATGGGAAATTAAAGACTGTGTCTACCCTAAACGCTGCCACTGCATTGCCTGCCCAAGAAAAGTAACCATTACCGCATAATTGTTTGGAAATTTTAGAGGCTGTTTTCCAGCCAGATGGATCTCACTGACCAGCCCTTGCCCAAGCCAGATTGGGAGCTGTTTATAGAAGGAGCTTCATGAAAAATGGACACCGAATGGCTGGATACCCGGTGGTCACAGCAAAGTGGGTGGTAAGAGGCAGTGGCACTGCCATCTGGAACCTCAGTTCAAAAGGCAGAATTGAGCGTCCTGACCAGAGCCCTCCAGTTGTCCTGTGGGGTGAAGGTAAACATTTATACAGACTCCAAGTATACATTCATGATTGTGCATGCCCATGGAGCAATTTGGTAAGAGGGCTGTTAACAGCAGGAAATAAGGACTTAAAATACGCACTTGAAATACTAGCCTTGTTGCAGGCAGTGGCTGGACCTGAACAGGTGGCCGTTATGCATTGACCAGGGTACCAGAAATTGGAGAGCGATGTGGCCTGAGGAAACTAGGCACTGGCTAAAGCTGTGAAGAGAGCAGCCAAAGGGGACCCCTTTTTTAGGAGCCCCTGCTACCTCAGTGAGGTCTGGACAGATTCAAGCCTCCTCATACAGAAAAGATGAGAAGAGGGCCAGAGTGGGGTTTTGGTCAGTGGGATGAAAATTCCACATGGGAGTTGAACTCCCACAGACGAATACTGCTGCCAGAAGCCCTGGCCCAGCCCATAATGTGACAATCGCACGACAGTGCTCATTACAGTTGAGATGCCCCGATGGACTTTGGAGCACTGGCAAGTTGATTTTACCCAAATGCCTGAGACTACGTGGAACCTCAGATACCTGCTAGTTTTGGTTGACAACTTTTTGGGCTGGGTAGAAGCCCTCCTGCAAGAACAGAGAAAGCCACTGAGGTGGTGCAAGCCCTCCTTAAGGAAATAATTTCTAGATACAGACTCCCATCATCCTTATAGAGTGACAACAGACTGTCCTTTGTATCAGAAGTAACTCAGCAAGTATTGCTTTATAAATAAAATGGAAGCTGCATGCCTCGTGGAGGCCACAATCAACAGGAAAAAAATGGAGAAGATGAATCATACTCTGAAGAAACTATTGCTAAACTGTGCCAGGAAGGTAGTCTAAAATGGGACAAGATATTGCCACTTGCCCTATTCAGAATTAGGGTGGCCCCAAAAGCAGATTTAAACTAAGCCCATATGAATAATATATGGAAGACCCTTCCTGGCACCATGAGGTAAGTTTTCTACTTTACCAATATTGGATGAAAATAAGATAAAGCAGTATACTCAGCAAATAAGTCAAATATTAACTACTGTTCATAAGTTTGCTACCTCCAAGTTTTCTCCTTCCCTTGATGTGTCTTTACATCCCTTCTAATCTGGCACTGGTGTCCTACTAAAAGCCTGGAAAGAACAAGGACCTGAACAGCAGTTGGAGGAAAAAGGGAAGGGGCCCTATGATGTGCTTCTGACCACCCACACCTCTCTGAAGTTGTCAAGAGGAAAGTTGGGGATACATCACACCAGAGTGAAAAAAATGCCCCTAAGAAACTTTGGAACAGACAGAAGGTCAGTGGACCAGTCATCCTTTAAAAGACCTAAAATATCTTTTAATTGGAATAAGTCATAAAAATGTTTGTATATTTGCTAATTATGTCCTAGTTCGTATCACCCAAACTCTGGCTTCAACTAACCGTCTGAAGGTTGGCTATACCTCCCGAGAGCCCATTCGGTGGCGGGGCACAGTGACCCTTTAGTACATCCGGTCATGAATTTCTCTGCAGTTCCCAAAGGACACTGGTATTCCACATATTTTACCTGTATCCTCATGTGCCAAGTGAGAATAGCTCATTCCCCCATGGAACACATGAATAATTTATCTTGCCTCCCTACACCTTTATTTACAGAACTTATCTCAGTCTAAGGGATAAAGAACAGGTATTTCTGCTCCTACAGTTTTCCACCTGTATCCACCTGAGCCTACAGAGGCCTTACTTACGTGTGCTGCTCAAAACAGTGTTTCATTTCCTGTCCCCAAATCATAAGACATTCAGGAGCTGTTATGGCCTCATCTTGGAGGGAACAGGTGGCCTTGATAATAGTGCAGTTTGTATCAGATCTTAATAAGAATGATCTAGTTTATTTTTGTGCCCTGGTAGGCTATGTTTTTGTACATAAGATAGGTGGAGTCCCTTGGGCCTCTGATTGTATTAGACACACTTCTGCTCCTATGCACTGTTTTTTAGCTACATTATTCACCTCTTTCCCCATTCACCCTATTAATGAAACTGAATCCTGGGCTAGTTCTCTCAAACTTTTTACCAGAATAACTAGAGATTCCCTGGGGGAATGCCCGATGGGGATGGATGCATATATCTTTGGCCATTCCCTCCTACCTTGGAGCGGTATGGGCACCCATCAACATGGATTTAGGAATCTTAGCTAATGAAACCGATACATCACTTACAAACTTAACAGCAGTCATTTGATTATATAAGGTAGCCTTAGATAACAGAATGGCATTAGGTTCTGTGTTGGCTGAATAAGGAAGATTGGGGCTAGGAATGGAAGACTGGTTTTCTAGTTTGTTTTCCTGGATTTCCAGCAGTTTTGAGTCCATTTTTACAAGGATTTAAAAATTAGGTCTGTCATATCTTTTGAAAATCTTACTGCCTTATTTTAGGTTCAAAATCATAAAAATATGGTGTCTTTCTAAATTATATAAACCCAGCATTCGGGACTTGGGACAACAGCATCCTCTTTGGCGACAACAGGTACATGCCTTCCGTTTAAAAATCCCTGATCAATCTTCCCCTGTTTTCTTCCGCCTGCTACTTCTATAGCTTTCCTTCTTCCTTCCTAATTACAGCCCTTCAGTAGAATTTGTGCCTCATATCGAAATTACCGAGTATCATAATTCCTCCAAGTGGTAAAGATACCTCAAGACAAATGCTGGGCATAGAAGCCACAGGGCATAAATATGCAAAGAAGTAAAAAACTAACCTTTTCAAACAATAAGGCTTCCCTCTCACTTACCAACTTTACATTTCCCTGTATGGCCCCGGAAGATGACTGGTTAGCCAGAGACGGGTAAGATTCCTCAAGGGAGGAACAACCTAAGACAGGCACAGTCGCAGGGGGGCCATCAGGTGAGAACATGGGGATCAACAGAGGTGAGGCTTAGAACCTCACCCCCCCTGTTCTGAGAGAAATCTTCTGCATACGTGGATGTTTTGTTGCCCTGGTCTAGCTTGGATTAACACATAGTCTACAGGCACACACCTGATCATCTACAATGGCCCTCTTACAGCACTAAGCTATGTTTTCTACCTTTATCTTGCATCTACCTACCACTTCAACATTTTATTAAAAATAAAAATAATAATAATAATAATAAGGGAGAAATGTGTGATTCACATATAAATCAAGTATAAAAATCAAACAAATAATCATATCTGACTTGATTGTTTATAGTTCATGATGCGTGATCAAAACTGAAAGTTTCTGTGATATGACTGCCCTTGTACTGTTCACCATGTAAGAACTTATTCATTATGTAAGAACTTGTTCACCATGTAAGAACTTGTTCATTATGCTTCAGAAGATTGGAGACTGACGAAAATTAGGCTTGGGGTGGATTAATGATTGTGCATTGAGCATTGACTCCCCTATACAGAATTGTATTGTTGTTAACAACCATTTGATCAATAAATATGAGAGATGCCCTCTCAAAAAAACAATCCCTGATCATCACCCTAATTCAGCAGGAAGTAGCCAGAGGTATTTTGCCATACACACCTCCACTGAAATGGAAGGTGTAATACGACAGTGGGGACTGTAACAGAGGAAAAGTGAATTAAATCCCTGGTTTTAAAAGTCAACACTAACATTAACTGGAAACCTTGAAACCATTAACAGGTGGCTATTTCTCTTCTTATTTTCTGAGTCTCAGGGTCAGAGGTAACACGAAAAGCTGATTTGCAGAACCCAAGGCATCCTGTCCCAGGGTACTGAGGCAGACTGATAAGAAAAACAAAAAGCAACTCAATCAGCTCAAGAATGCCTGCTCTGATCCTTACAAGGTGCTCCTTTATGTATCTGGGGTCATGAACGCCACAGCCTCTCTCCCAGGACTTCCCCTTTAAAAGCCCTGTTTGTGCCTCGGGCCGACAGTGGTTCTCCAAGGCATGGGTCTGCCACAGCTGCATTTGTTGGCAAATTAATGAACTATTCCTTTCCTTTCCTCAACGCCTTGTCATTGTGTTTTGTGTTTTGACTTTGGTGACAAGGACCAGTTTTCAGTAACATCCCCACCACACAGGTGAAGAACAAGAACACTGCCATCACCCCGGAAGGCTTCTGTGGGCCTCACCCTGCTCACATTCCCAAGAGGACAATCCTGCCCTTGATATACCTTCCATTTGCCACTATGAACTAATCTATGAAGTATATATTTTGGATTTCTAGTGATAGGGAAAGATTTACAAGGACAGCAATTCAGGAGGGCTAGCGGGTGGCTACCCTCCGCCTCGGCCCCTCCCCTCCTCAAAACACACACAAAAAAAACCACTCCCTTGGTTTCCTGCTCTGCTGAGCACCTGGGTCCCAAGGTTCACTCCCTAAACTCCCTCCCTCTTGCCTGCTCGCTTGCTGTGCATGTAGGAATGTTACAGATAAGGAAGCAGAAAGATATATATTGTTCCCCTTGCCTTTGTTCGGAGCTCGGACTTTTTGGGGGATTATTCCCCTCTGAGCCCGCCGGTGTGAAATAAAGCCTCAACACTCCAAGACCTCTGAGTGCCGCTCGGTTCTTCCATCAGTGATCCAGTCCAGGCTTTTTTCAGTATTTTCCATAACATTTGGTTCCCTGACCGGGAAACCCAACTGCGCTGGCCTTTTGTCGCCACCAGTTTGGGGCAACGGCGGGGCGGTGATGGAACAGGAGATGGCAGCAGAGAAGGCGCGCCTTGCCTGATCCCTCAGCACGCTCCCACCCAGTTGCCCCAAGCCAGCCCCGCTCTGCTGTTCCCTCTGGACTCAAGGAGGCTTGGCAGGTGAGGACCTGGTTCCAACATCGAATCGCTGAATCCGGTAAGGCCCCGGGGCACCTGACCCAGCCAGTCCCACTCTTGAGGTGCAAGGGGACTCTAATCACCTCCCAGAGACTTTGAAGTCTCACAGGTAGACATTCCCAGGGGGGAATGTTTAAACTCTGGTCTGTGTGTGTGTCTGTGAGTGTGCAGGGCGGCTGAAGTCACTCAGTCTACACTGAATCTGTGATTCCACAGCCTGTGCTACGGAATCTGCGGGGGCCCTCATCTGCCTGCGCGGTCAGCCGTCATGGCATATCAGTGATTCAGCTTCGGCTGACCTGGCCCAGGACTTATACAGGTGCACCTTAGTCAAGGCTGACCAACGTCTCCGTGAGGAGCGCAAACAGACAGGCATCTGACTGGTCTCCTCTCTCAAGGAGGCACCCCTCCCTTGTCTGTTGTCACGGCACCATCCATGGACACGTCATGGGGTCAGGGCATAGTAAACCCACAGTCCTTGACGCTATTATCAAGAATTTCAGGAACAGATTTTCAGAAAACTACAGAGTAAAATTAACTCCTGGCAGGTTGAAAACCCTGTGTGAATCTGTATTGCCCACCTTTAGTGTAGGGTGGCCTCCAGAAGGAGCCCTAGATGTCCCAACAATCTACAGAGCCCGGCGGGTCATCCCTAGAGATCCAGGTCAACCTAATCAGTTCCCATACTTTAACTCCTGGTTAGAAGTTGCCCAGACCCTTCCCCCTTGGATGAGATATGCTTGCAACAGGCAAGGACAGGGTAGGGTCTTAGTTGCCCCAACAAAGAAGCCTGCAAAGAATCAACAGGAGCCTGAGCCTCCACAAATTTTTACTGGTGACACGGAAGAAGAGCTAATAATTGCCCCTGCCTTATGTGCCTCCAAGGCCGTCAGCACCCAGCCCCTGGTCCCTGATACCCTGCCACCGTCAGCCTCCCTGACAACTCCAGAATCAGTAAACCCAGTCTTCCCTGGACCAGCAGCCAGACTGCACCCTCAGCCAGAAGGAGGTGCCCTTCAGATGCCAGTGCAACAGATGCGGGAGCCTGAAAGACATAATAAGTATGGGGCCATCCAGCCCAGCCAGTCCATGTTTTACTGTCAACCCTTCTCCACAACTGACACCCCATCAGAAAAGCCATAAGCCCTGGTTGATCTTATGTAATCCCTCTTCCAAATCCATCAGCCAAGCTAAAAAAAACTGTCAACAGCTTCTCTGCACCCGGTTCACAATGGAAGAGAGGAGGCAGCCAGGGTCCTTGGTCAGGGTGCATAGACTGAAATTGCTGTCCCCGAAGAGCACCCCAAGAGGGACTTCACCACCCCTGAGGGACAGCACCAGATCTAACAATATCAGGGCGCCCTCCTCCAGGGGATCAAAGATGGATCCAAAAAGCCTATAAACATGACTAAAGTTTCTTCAGTTACTCAACAACCAGAAGAGATTCCTAGGGACTATTATGAAAGACTGTGGGAAACTTATCACATCTACATCCCTTTTGACCCTGAATCACCAGGGAGCCAGCAGATGGTAAACACCTCATTCGTAGCCCAAGCTGCCCCGGACATCAGACGAAAGCTCCAAAAACTTGAGGGCTTCGCTGGGATGAATATCACTCAGCTGATTGAAATTGCCAACAAAGTATATCTAAACAGAGAAGTTCAGGCTGACAGAGAGGCTGAAAGAAAAATAAAGAAAAAGGCCAGTCTCCTGGCAGCTGCCCTGAAAGAATGAATGCCCCAACCAAGGCATTGAAAGAATGAATGGCCCAACCGAGGCAAAGTCCCGAGGCCCAGTTGCTGCTGGAAGGAACCCCATGGGGAAAGGCTCACTGGCCGGCCAGGAGCAGACACAGATTGACAAGGACCGGGCTCTCTCGCACTTGGCTCCCATGAGCCCAAGGTCAGAATGAAAGTGGGGAGCCAAAACATGATTTTTATAGTTGACACAGGGTCAGAACACTCTGTGGTCACTCTCCCTGTAGCCCCCTTCAGTGAAAAAGACTGCAACTATTCTCGGAGCCACAAAGACAGCAGCAGTGCCCCTCTCACCAGAGGCGAGGGCAGGCATCCAGGAACACCTGACCAGACTCAGAGAGGCAGGCATTCTAATCGAGTGTCAGTCGCCCTGGAACACCCCGCTTCTGCCAGTCAAAAGGCCAGGAGGAAGGCACCAGCCTGTTCAAGACCTGCAAGCCATTAATAGAGTGACTGTTTCTTTACACCCAGTGGTTCCAAACCCGCACACCACCCTCAGCCGGATCCCAGAGCCTGCCAAATAGTTCACTTGCCCAGACTTAAAGATGCCTTTCTCCGCCTCTGGCTGGCCCTGCAAAGCCAGCTCTTATTTGCCTTTGAGTGGACTGAAGTGGATACGGGGCAGCAGATGCACTTAACATGGACGTGGCTTCCACAAGAGTTCAAGAGCTCACCCACTCTCTTTGGAGAGGCATTGGCTGCAGACCTTGCCAGCTTTCCAAGAGATGGCACATGCGCCCTCCTCTTTGCCAGTGACACCCAAGAAAATTGTGCTAAAGGGACAAAGGCCCTCCTGCAACTCCTGTCAGACTCAGGATACCAAGCCTCATAAAAAAGCACAAATCTGCCAACAGCAAGTCCAGTACTTAGGCTTCCTCCTCACCCAGGGAGAAAGGGCACTAAGGCCAGAGAAGAAAAAGGTTGTTAACTCCTTGGCCCAGCCCAGGATGAGGGGGGCATGTGAGAATTCCTAGGGGTCACCGGGTTCTGCGAAAATCTGGATTCCTGGATTCTCAGCAATGGCAAGACCCCTTTGCCACCTCCTGGGGAGGCCAGACTGAAAGCCCCTGTCTGGACAAAAGAGGCAAGAGCCACCTTTCTGGAAAATAAAAACAGACACCAGGTGGGAGTCATGGTGCAGACCGAGTATTATTTCTGGCACAAGTTAGACACTGTCTACTCACTGCTCCTGGTGCTTCAGAATAGGCACCAGCCCTAGGCCTGCCAGATATGAAAAGGCCCTTCAATCGCTTTGCTACATAATAAAGGTAGCAATTCTGCACTGCAAAGAACATCAGAAGGAAAACTACCCTATAGCACAGGGGACTCGAATGGCAGATGAAGCTGCCAAGGCAGCAGCCGGTGAGGAGGCAGGGGGAGCTCCTTCCCTCACTGTGGCCCTGCCACCCCCGGTGGAGGCCCCTCCACCCAGGTACACTGAAAAGGAGAAAGCCTGGGCCATAACTGAAGGAGCCACCTTAACTGGATGTTGCCAGACAGACTATCTTTGTCGCCGCCCCCCCACCCCCCATCCCCCCACCCCACCCCACCCCCCAGTCTGCAAGCAGGAAGCAACTAGTCAGCCAATACCACCAGCCCACCCACCTGGGAAAACTGCCCTGGAGGCCCTCCTCAAAAAGCAATACTACTGTAAGAATGAGAATAAGTTAGCATAAGAGTAGCCATCTTATAGGGCCTAGAAGCAGTTTTCTGAAGTTGTGACTTAAAAGAAAAAAAACTGGAACTGGGTTAGGCCTTGGAAAACAAGTTAATCATGAACACCGGGATGGGGGCAGCTGTGGCCTTCGGTCAGCTAACCTTGGTCAGTTAATCCTACATACCAAGCTTATCGTGCAGAACCTCACTAACAATTGAGGAGTGGCCTTATCTTGCTCTTGCTTGACCCCAGGATGTATGTCTTGCAAAGATAATGTGCAGCTGTAGAAAATTACTAAGAGTTAAGTGTTTTGAAAATGCTATATAAACCCTTGGTTCTGAGTGCTCGGGGTCCTTGTTGAGACCCGCTGCGTCGGGCAGACACTTGGACCCCAGCTAGCTGGAATAACAATAAACCTCTTGCTTGTTGCATTGATCTGCCGTGGCCTTCGTCTCCTCACTGGGGGGGAAGCGCAGACCGGAATAAGGCTGTTGGGTCTTACACTACATCAGCCAGTTGCCAGCGCTGTGCTGAGCAGTGAGTAGACAGTGTGTAACTTGTGCCAGAAATAATACTCGGTCTGCACCACGACTCCCACCTGGTGTCCAAAGAACGGGGCTTGCCCCCTTTGAAGACCTTGAGAGGGACTTCATAGATGTCCAGCCAAGCAGGGGACTCAGACACCTCCTAGTAACTGTGTACACACTCTGGCTGGGTCGGAGCCTTCCCAACCAGAACAGAACGGAGCCGGCAGGTAGCCAAAGTCCTCCTGAGAGAAATTGTGCCCCTGTTTAGCCTACCATCCACGATCCACAGTGACAGTGGACCTGCCTTTGTAGCAGATGTAGTGCAAATGTTAACTAAATCCCTCGATATTACCTGGAAACTTCACACTGCGTACAGGCCACAGAGTTCAGGGAAAGTAGAGTGAATGAATCACACCCTCAAAGGAACCTAGTTAAATTTTGCCAAGAAACTGGCCTCCCGTGGCCAGATTAACTGCCCCTGGCTCTCCTGCATGCTCGCCGCACACCCAGAACACAAGGTTTTTTCCCCTTTTTAATTAGTGTATGGACGCCCTCCCCTGTGTCTAGGAAGCGTCCCAGGGAGCCTACACCAGAGAGGAGATAAGGGAGCAAGAGAATAGCTCCAAGCGTTGGGAGCCACCCTAAATAAGCTACAATAATACACCATAGAGCCCCGATCTCTCTAGGAACCCCAGTACATTCCTTCCAGGCCGGAGACTCAGTCTGAATTAAAGATTGGAAAAAGGACCCCCTCAAACCTCAGTGGAATGGCCCCCACATTGTTGTTCTAACTACTCCTGCTGCCCTCAAGGTTGCAGGCATCACTCCGGGGGTCCGTCATTCCAGAGTAAAAAAGGGCCCGTCATCCTGACCAGGAGGCCCATCAGTGGGAGGCCCAGCCAGACCTCCAGATCCTCTCCGCCTCTACCCCTGACGATCGCCGTCTGACTAATGGACACCTGCGCGCCATGGATCCTGGCTCTCGACAGAGTGGTGTCCTTTATTCTAAGCATTAGACTCTCTGCTGTTGCACCCCTGGACTGGACTATTCCTCAAAAAGTTGCCCTTTCTATTGTCTGTTGGGTAATTGTTAAGCTGTTTTACTGTGCTTCCCTGTCTCCCCTAGCTGGACCCAAGTCTCAGCCTGCATTTCCCAAGTACTGTGATCTCTGGGAGCTACTCCTTTCCCCGGGTGGGATCTCCTAGGCGGAGCAGGCTGCCCCTTTGCCGATCCCTGCGCTAGCTGGGCTCAGCGTAGCCGGATCAGCTGTAGTGGGCACAGCGGCTGTAATAAACAGAGGAGGTCGATCAAGATTGAGAGCAGCTTGAAACCGCCATGATTCAGCTGCAAGATCGGATTGATTCCCCGGCTGAAGCGGTGTTACAAGACCGTAGAGGACTGGACCTCCTGTTCATGTCACAGGGAGGCTTATGTGTAGCCCTTGGAGAAGATTGCTGTTTTTTATGCAAATAAGCTTGGCATAGTTAAGAGCTCTCTAGCCAAAGTAAAAGAAAACATCCAGCGTAGGAATAAAATGTTAGAAAATAAAAAGTCTTAGTTCCAGGGATGGTTTGAATAGAATCCATGGCTAACAACTCTTCTAACTGGCCTTGCTGGGCCAGCGAGTCTGCTGTTCCTTAGACCATTAGTGGGACCCCGCATACTAACTGGCTCATTAGCTTTATTGAAGAACGCGTTTCCTCCATACAGCTCCTGTATGTGCGGAGCCACTGTGACCCTGTCATAAGCCAGGGAGATGATGCCCCCTAAAACAAAGTGTTTGAAGGGGCATCAGAGGGGGGAGTGATAGGGAAGATTTACAAGGACAGCAATTCAGGAGGGCTAGCGGGTGGCTACCCTCCGCCTCGGCCCCTCCCCTCCTCAAAACACACACAAAAAAACCACACCCTTGGTTTCCCACTCTGCCGAGCACCAGGTCCCAAGGTTCGCTTCCTAAACTCCCTCCCTCTTGCCTGCTTGCTTGCTGTGCACGTAGGAATGTTACAGATAAGGAAGCAGAAAGGTATAAATTGCTCCCTTTGCCTTTGTTCGGGGCTCAGACTTTTTGGGGGATTCCTCTCCTCTGAGCCCGCCGGTGTGAAATAAAGCCTCAGCACTCCAAGACCTCCGAGTGCCGCTTGGTTCTTCCGTCAGTGACCCAGTCCAGGTTTTTTCAGTATTTTCCATAACACTAGTACTGGCCAAGCGTTCCTATCGAACCAAACGTCCACAGGTAATAATTGTAAATTTTTGGAAAAACATAAAACACAACCTGAAGGCACCAGAAAGCAACAGAAACAAAGCAGATACTGGGTGAGGGTTGACACTTGGAAGGAAAGAAGGGAACTGAGTGAGTTTGTCACTTTTAAAAATGGCTTTCAGTCTTACTGAATGCTGATGGACAGTGACAGTAATGGGGTATGTGGGGGGGACTTGATAATGGGGGTAATCTAGTAACCACAGTACTGCTCATGTGAAACCTGAGCATAAGATTGTGTATCAATAATACCTTAATTTTTAAAAATGGCTTTCGGCCTAAAAGTAGACTCCACTCTTTACCATATGGGCAGCTAAAACCTGCATAGAAATCCATAGTCTTATTGGCTTAAAAAACTAGAAAACAGACAGTGTGGCAACCACAGCAGCTGGAAAGTAAGGAGGGAAATTCTGAAGGAGAGAAGCAGAGAGGAAGAGCCTGAAGATCTGTGTGCATTGTCTTTCCACATCTCTGATCCACCGCTCAGCTACACAGGTGTGGAGGCGCAGACTCCCAGCAGCCCAGCTAAGTACAAAAAAACTTCACTGGAGTTTTCGTATTAAAGTGTCATTGATAAACATTCTTATGAAGATGTCACATGAACAACATTGTGGTTTCAACACTCACCCATATTATCAAGTCCTCATCCCCCCATTGCAGTCACTGTCCATCAGTGTAGCAAGATGCTGTAGAGTCATTACTTGTCTTCTCCGTGCTACACTGCCTTCCCCGTGACCTACCTATATTGTGAGTGCTGATTATAATGTCCCCTAATCCCCTTCTCCCTTCCTCCCTCCCTCCCCACCTTTCCCAACCCCTTCCCTTCCGTAACCATAACCGCTAGTCCCTTCTTGGAGTCTGTGTCTGCTGCTGTTTTGGTCCTTCAGTTTTCCTTTGTTGTTACACTCCACAGATGAGTGAAATTATTTGGTACTTGTCTTTCTCTGCCTGGCTTGTTTCACTGAGCATAATACCCTCTAGCTACATCCATGTTGTTGCAAATGGTAGGATTTGTTTTCTTCTTATGGCAGAATAATATTCCATTGTGTATATGTACCACCTCTTGTTTATCCATTCATCTACTGATGGACACTTAGGTTGCTTCCATTTCTTGGCTATTGTAAATAGTGCTGTGATAAACATAGGGGTGCATTTGTTTTTTTGAATCAGGGATCTTGTTTTCTTTGGGTAAATTCCTAGGAGTGGGATTTCCGGGTCAAATGGTATTTCCATTTTTAGTTTTTTGAGGAACCTCCATATTGCTTTCCACAATGGTTGAACTAGCTCACATTCCCACGAGCAGCGTGGAGGGTTCCCCTTTCTCTGCATCCTCGCCAGCATTTGTTGTTTCTTCCCCGTTGGATGTTGGCCATCCCAGCTGGTGTGAGGTGATATCTCATTGTGATGTTAATTTGCGTTTCCCTGATGATTAGCGATGTGGAGCATGTTTTCATGGAACTCAGTTCAGCGTTGCATCTCTGTGTGTCTGTCTTCTGAGGTCACATTTTCCTTTTTGATTCTTCTCTTTTGTCTCCCTCTTCCACTTTTAAGGACCTTTGCAATTACTTGGAGCTGACCCAGATAATCCAAGTTAATCTCCCATCTCAAGGGGCTTGCCTTAATTGCATCAATAGAATCTCTTTTGCTGTATAAAGTAACATATTCACAGGGGCCAGGCATCAGGACCCGGACACCTTTGGGAGGCTCTTTTTCCCTGCCTACCACAATTTGGGTTTTAGGTTTTCCTGTTTTTGAACTCCTTACAAGGTGTCTCCCCCTGTCATTCTCCTTTGTGTCTTGCTTCTTTCCCTTAATGTTATGTTTGTAATATTCATCTATGTCCATGTGTGCAGCATTCATTCTTTTGTCATGGCTATATTGTTGTCCATCAAATTCATATACCACAATTTGTTTATCCATGTTTTCGTTGATGGCATTTAGATGATCTCAGTTTTTGACTTTCACAAGTAATACTGCCTGTACCTATACCTTGATGCACATGTGCACCAGTTTTTCTAGGTCCTATACCTAGAGGTGGAATTGTGGGGTCATAGTATATCAATCTTCAACTTTAATAACTGATGCCAAACTCTTTTTAAAAGTGTCTCAGTATACACCTCCCACCAGGAGTTTCAATTGCTCCACATCCTACCCACTACTTGGTGTTATCAGATTTTAACTTTTGCCAAGCTGGTGTGCACGTAATGGTATCAACTGGTGTCTAGTTGAGTAAATAGAAACACTGTTTTTTCAGTTTTCAACAGAGGGAATTCAATAAGGACAATGCTGGCACAGCAGGAGGAGCAAACTAAGAAAGATGCAAGATGACTAATTGTAAGAAGTCAACACAGCAGCTAAGGCTAAAGCAATAAAAGAGAGGAAGACTGACGTATCCCTTAACACAGCAGCTGAGAGCTGATGGGGGCACACTTGATGGTCTCTGGGAACACAGAAGGGGCTCCTCCCTCAGTGCTGTCACCACAGTTCCGGGAGCGCACCCCTCCAGCTTCTGAGAGCACCTCTCTGTAGCAATGGCTCAGGGAACCTTACCTCTGGCCTCTAATCACTTCTTCTCATGTCTCATCCTGATAGCACACATCAGAACCACCCAGTCATCCAGCTCAGAATCCTGGGTGTCACCCAGAGGCCCCCTTCCAGATTCCTTCCCACTCGCCAGCCAACCCAAACCTCCCTGTTCTACCTCCTGAATCTCCCTGATTGGTGCCCTCTTCTCCTTCCTGCCATCACGGACCACCCAATGGCAAAGATGCCTGACATGTGTCTCTATTCCAGTTCCCAGCACATGATGTCACACAAACCACCTGCTCAGGAAATGCTTCTTCAGTGAATCTGAAAACCTAAGGGTTTGGGGACAGGTGAACTGTAGGACGCCCTCCAGTTAGACATTCTGGGATAAAGAGAACAAGTGGCTTCTCTTTCTAACCTGAGACAATGGGAGGGAAGTGGTGGCCAACATTTCTGTGAATTACTGAAATGTTCCCAGACTGACCGTAAAGAGCATCTTGCCCCTCCCCAGGGGCTCTGTGAGGCCCTCGTCAGCAGCAAGGGTTAAGCAGATCCCAGCCTGGCAGGCCGTGGCACATTTTGACTATCACTCTGGAAGGATAAGTTTGGGAAGAGAGTTGGTTTCATTGAATCAAGATCTGTTGGTTTAAGGGGACTCTATTTTGCAACTTTAAAGGTCTGAGATGAAGTGAAAACCCAGTGTCCCATGGGCTCTCAGAAGCGGCTTGCTAGTTATTTGTTTTTTTGTTTGTTAGGAAGAAGTTAGAGCTGTCATTTCCTTCCACCATGTCAGTCACCTTAGAGCTCTAAGGAAACTGGTCAGGCCCAGCGCAGAAGGGGAGCGGTGGAGAGAACTGCTGGCCTGGCAGAGGGTGCTTGTACTCATTAGGACAGGGCAGGCTGCCAGTCAGCTCAGCCTGGGGATGGCAGGACAGGGAGCTCTGACCACGTGTGGCGGCACAGCGGAGCCTGCGCCATCATCCTGGGACAGGGCCTTAGGGTTTATCATAGCTTCGGAGCGGGCCCTCACTGCCCTGAAGCGCAGTGTTCCCTCTGAAGCCACCTGCACCAGGACGGGGAACACCACAGTGAGCCCGCATTTCTGCCCTCCACCTCCAGCCCCTCAAGTCCTCCTCCGCCCCTTTGGACTGCTGAGACCCCCAGCCCCTCAGTCATGTCAGGCTGAGCCAGCGCTGTTCCAGTGAGCTCTGGCGGCACCCACATCCCTCACCTCACCACTAGGATTCCTGAATTTATGCCCAAACTAAAGAGGATCTGCTCAGACCCAGTGCCTCGGGGGCGCACTGCTGCTCACTCCCACCCACCACCCACGGCATCTGCTGGGAGCCCCACTTGCGGAGGCGGCGTGGAGGGACCTGTCCCGAGGGCTGAGCCAGCACAGGCCCCCTTTAGTGCCAGCGTTGCCGGGTATGTGTTTGTGTGTAATAGTGATCTAAGACTCTTTGTGAAACTGACCCACAAGGGGATTAAAAATGAGTTACCAGCAGCTCCCGCCGCCCAGCCTGACCCAGACCGTGTAGGGACAGCACAGCAGCACACGGGAGCCTCAGGACACCCTAAAGCACTCTCATGGACTCCAAGGGCCTCAGGGAAAAACAACACTGAAGAGCACTGGTTTTCCCAGGTTTGCATATTACTTTTTGATTTATTAAGTCGTTTAACAAATAATTCTCCAAGCTCCTTTCATGCATGGGCCCTTGCTGTTCCAATAATCTTGCTGCATAACCATCTACCCCAAAACTTAATGACAAAGGCCTTTTGGGGAGTGATCCAAAATCTAGGAGTGAAATAAGAAAAGAGTGACCAATCTAACTACATAAAAATTTTTTTAAATTTCTCTTATGGCAATGAATAAATTCAAAAGGCAAATGACAAGCATTTGGGAAAAAATGTGCAACTCCTGTCAGACAAAGAACTAATCTAACAGTTGAAGGCTCTAAGAAATTAGGAAAAAGCAGAATAGTGGAGAAAGGACATTTAAAAATGCAAATGGTCCTTAACTACATAAAAAAATGATTAAGGCCACTTATGAAAAGGAGAAATTCTAATTACAAGCACTCTTTTGATACAATTTCTCATCTCTCACACTGACACTGACACACATTCAAGGGGGGGTGCTCTCTTCATCCCTCGAGGCCACAGGGAAGTAGGCTGGCATGTCGTCACACACGGAATGCAAACGTCTGGCAGCCTTACTGCGGGGTCAGCCTTTCCTCGGGCTCTTCTGCCTCGGGGGGTTTGTCTTAAGGCTGATCCTGACCACGCTGTGCATGACAGCGCCGTGGGCGTGGGCCGGCGGGACGCGGGGTGGCGGCTCCCGGTCCCGCGGGCGTGGGCGCGGGCATGGGCACGGCCAGGGGGACTGCCCGGGGTCGGGGTCCCGCCACCCACGTGTCACGCGGGGGCGTCCGGCCACCGCCCGCGGGCCCCCCGCTCGCCCGGCGGGTGCAGGCGGGGCGTCCGGGAGCACGTGTCCCAGCAGAGCCGAGGCCCGCCCCGCCGCCCGCGGAGCCGGCCGGCCTCCGGAGGGCAGGGAGGGGGGCGGGACGGAACGCGGGCGTCCCTCCTCCTGGCGAGCCTTCAAGGCGACGGAGTGACGGCCGTACTGGGCCCGCGGGAGCGCCGGGATGGGTGAGGACGCCGCACCCGGGGACCCTTAGACCGGGCTGGGAGGGACAGCCTCGGACCTCCGGGTGTGGCCAGCCCTTCACGGGTAGCAGCCGCGAGAGCAGAGCGGGAGCGGCGGGGGCCCCAGGACCCGGCCGCTGGTGGCCTTGCACGGTGCCCAGAGCCCCAAGTTAGAGCAGCAAGCGTGTGGGGTCTGGGGACACACAGGTGCCAGCCTGGCTGGAGGGCACGCGGGGTGGAAAGGCTGGCGCTGGGCGGTGGAGGGGGCCAGCCTGACCGGAGGGCGCTAGAGAGGGCTGCTGCCAGGGGGCAGGGCTGGGGTGCAGGGGTCCTCTGCGTGGGTGAACTGGTCGCTGCCTCTGTTCTCCCTGGTGACCTCAGGCATGGACGGTGCCTCCCTATGCCTCAGGTTTCCAATCTGCCAAGGGAGGGTGATAGTGATCCCGCTTACCGAGTGTGGGGGGAGAGGGACTCCCCCACGGGCCCTCAGTGAACACTCAGGAAGCGTGGGCTGTTGTCATGGCTCTGCTTACTCCGTTGTTACAGAAAAGGAAACCGATGTTAAGGAGTTTTTGTGACTTGCCCAAGGTCACACGGTCAGCAGGTAGCAGAGCCCAGGTCTAGCCAGTCCCCCAACCTATTTCAGAAAGTTGTGCCATGAAGCCCTCCCAAGGTACCCCTGGAGGGGCCGGGGTATCTTTCCCTCCTTGACCTATTCCCTACCCACCTCCAGCTCTCTCCCCTGGGGCAGTGCCCATACCCTGGACACAGGGAGCATAGATAAGGGGGTTCAGAAAGGGCAGGCTTCATGAATATGTGGGGGGTGCTGTCTTTCAGGTCTGTTCTCTGAGCTGAAGCTGGCTGTACCCTGGGGCCACATTGCCGCCAAAGTCTGGGGCTCCCAGCAAGGCCTCCCAGTTCTCTGCCTGCACGGATGGCTGGACAATGCCAACTCCTTCGACAGACTCATCCCTCTTCTCCCAAAGGGTGGGCTGGGGCCGAAGAGAAGCCAAGAGGTGGGGTGGTGGGACTGCAGGAGGAGAAGGGGGGACAGCTGCTCTAGACGCCTTCTCCTACCCTTTTATCTCTGTCTCAGACTTCCAGTATGTTGCCATGGATTTTGGGGGTCATGGGCTCTCGTCCCATTACAGCCCAGGTTTCCCATATTACCAGCAAAACTTTGTGAGTGAGATCCGAAGAGTCACAGCAGGTGAGTAAGAGGTGGGGAGAGAGAGAGAGGGAGAGGGGGAGAGAGAGTGAGAGTGAGAGTGAGAGTGAGAGAGAGAGAGAGTGTGTGTGTGTGTGTGTGTGTTGAGGGGCGCCGGGATGTCCCTCCCATCGTTGGAGTGGGGTGTGGTAGCCAGGAAGCACCACTGGCCTGGCAGCGACCTGGGGTCTGGCCCCAGTTCCTCCAGGAATTCAGTGGGAAACCTGGAGAGGGCTGCCAAGGAGAGCCCGCTTCCCCCTGGGGGTCCCACCCTGGCAGTGGAGCTGGGGCCCCGCTGAGCTGCTCTCCTGAGCCAGCGCCCCAGGTGCCAGGAAGGCTGTCCCCAGCACAGGGCCTGCAGGACAGAGGGGGAGAGGGGGCTGGCCCCTCCAGACCTGGCTCCGTGTGTTTTCAGCCTTGAAATGGAATCGCTTTTCCCTCATGGGCCACAGTTTTGGTGAGTAACTCTGGCTGGGACCTGACTGGGCTTGGTGGTGGGGCCTCGAAGGAGAGGAGCTGGTACGCAGGTACCTTCCCCCTTCCCCCTGCACTTAAACGCAACAGGGCCCGGTAGACACTGACCTCGGGGCACTGTGCCTTTGGCCTCAGACAACCCCCCCAAGGGACATATGGCCCCACAGGTGTGTCTCCCAGTTCGCCAAGGACACTGCCGCCTTTTGAGTGATCAGATCTAATGAAGAGGCCATATGGCCCCAAGGAGGGAGGCTCAAGTTTAACAGCAAATAGAAAGCCTTGCCCAGAGGTGGGAGAGAGGTCCAGGGCCCTGGGCGGGGGTGGGTCAGCCCTGGAGGAAGTTGTGCAGGATTTTGAGAGCTGGGGAATGTCAGCCAGGTTACTGTTCTGTCCCCAGGTGGCATTGTGGGCGGAACAGTAAGTGGACGGCCTTGCAGTGACCACCTCTGGCCCCTTGGGTGCTCCTCCAGGTAGGGTGGGGAGAGCAGGAGGCCGGGGACGTCAGCGGGGAAGGAAGAGCCTCCTCACACCACCAGTGTCATTGGCTGGTGCCAGTTTGTGGATGCACGGCAGTGGCGGCATCGGCACGGGAGGTCAGCGGGGCAGTGGATACCCGCTGGAGTCGAGGGGTTCACCCTCTCTGTCCCCTGGGACAGAGACCCTGGAGTCCAGCCACCACCGGTGTTTGGACCTTGATCTGGTCTTGGACTGTGGGTGAGGAGAGAGGCGTGTGCCCTGAAAGGACAACATTCTTAGTCCTGGCCTCCTGGTCACAACCCTTCCTGAAAGTGTCCCTAGGGAAACCTGGAGTCCCTTTTCCTTTTCCCTCTCCTGTTAATTTTCCCTTTTTGTGTCACATCACAGTTTTCCTGTCTCTTCCCTGAAATGGTGGATAAACTTATCCTGCTGGACTCATCCCCACTAACCCTGGACACTAAAGTAAGAACGGGGCCTTTGGGTGTGCTGTTGGGGAGACCCGGGGCCCGGGTGTGCCCGCCGCCCTCTCTCTGTAGTGGACAGGGAGGCGGGAGGAGGTGTCAGAAGGCAGGCCAGGGGGAACTGGGTCCCCCCCAGAGGACAGGGTTATGCTGTTTATGCCCTTAAAAGTGTGCAGGGAAAGGGGTGCAGGGCCCTTTTTCATCCTTGGATGCCAGGTTGATCGCAAAGTGGCAGGGGTGGGGTGGGAGAGGGTAGGAACTGTGGGTTGAGGAAGCAGTGGGGGCACACAGCCTGGCAGGCCCACCTGAGCTCACGCTTAGTTGAAGCCTTTGTGCTGTGCACACATTGCACAACCGCACACGGTGGCCCTGAGTGTGGGGCAGCAGGAGAATGCTGTGACCCCTCCCATCACCAGCACCAATGACGTCAACCAGAGCTAGCCGCACATCTGAGTCCAGCCTCTGCCATTTCTCTGCTGTGTGACCCTGGGCAAGTAACTTCACCTCTCTGTGTGTCAGTTTGCTTACTTGTGAAATGACGAGGTTGGCCTAGATGACCTGGGAGCTGCGTGCCAGCTCTGTCGGTTCGTCGCTCTGTCCCCGGGGGCTCAGCCTTTTCGTTGTGACATAGCTCCTTCATCAGCTCGTTTCTTGTCTGTCAAATGACCACAAACTCCATAAAGGCAAGAACCGCGGCTGTCTCTTTATCATCACATGCCCCATGCCCCCCAAGGAGTAAGTGCTCAGCAAATGTTCCCTGCATGAGCAATAGCTCACGGGTTAAGGGGAGCATCCCATGAGTCTGGGGGGCTGCACTGCCTTCTTTACCTGCTCCCTGCACTGAGCTGACAAATGGCGCCCCCAGAGTCTTCCTCCTGGGGGTGTCTGAGTGTGTGGTCCTCCCCAGCCAGCATTCTTGGGGCGATGGATGGGGGTGCCGCTCCCCACTGCTGCTCCAGGCAGGGAGCCAGGGTCAGAGCCAGGCCGCTCTCAGAGTGAGCTGGGCTGGAAATGGGTGCGCTTGAGGGAGGGGTCGGGAAGGCTCTGGAGAGCAGCCCCTCCGCCAGCCTCCTCTCCACCATGTGGAGTGGCAGCATTAATTAAACCAGGTGATATTGCCGACCCCAGGTGGCTTATGACTTACGGACCCTAATATCGAACCTTGCAGAGCACTTGGCAGTTGACAGGTATCTTTACCCTCCGTCATCTAACCTGATCCCTCCAGCCGTCCCCAGGGGACCTCAGGCAGGGCGGGGCTGCCTGGGACTCAGCTGGACTCTGGCTCACAGGGCTGATCCCGCCCCCGCTCACCGGGTCCGAATGAATGGCAGCTAGGAGGGGGCGCGGCTGAGGGGCTGCAGAGGGTAGGGGGGGAGGCCGGGGGAGGGGCTGGGCGCTCTGCAGCCGGGCAGCCCTGCCCACCTAGTGACCAACAATCCCCAGGAAATTTCCAACTTGCTGACCTACAAGCGGAAAGCAATAGAGCACATGCTGCAGGTGGAGGCCTCCAAGAAGCCCCGGCAAGTGGTCGGCCCAGAGGAGATGCTGCAGGGGTGGGTGCCCGGGTGTGGTGGGGTGGGGAAGGGGTGGCCTGGAGGGCCTACCAGAGACCAAATCTCTGGGGCACCGGGGAAGCTCTCACCTCCTATTTGCAAACCCACCCCAAGCCTGTTTCTGCGCTGGCCCTGGGCCTCCGGCTTCCCCACACTCCCCAGACCCCCGGCCCGGTGTAGCCTCGCCTCACCTTCCAGAGGACCCCACCCCCCAGGGTCTCCGCCCCGCTCCCTTTCTTCTCAGGTGCCCGCGCACGTTCACACACACCCTTGCTATGCTCTCTCCTTCCACAGCTTTTCTCCCCTCTGTGGCTCCTTCTATCTGCACCCCTCTCCTGGCACCTTGCCAACTTCCCCACTCTGCTCTGCCCTCAGCTGGCTGGCACTTCCCCAGAAGCTGCCCTGACTCCCCCAGCTGAGCCTTGTGGGTAATTGCAGGTCTTTGATGGAGACCATGGTGGTGGGGCTGGTTGTATCTGTACCCTCAGCACCTGGCAGCGTGCCTGGTAGTCAGGGCTCCATAAATGCTGTTGTCTAAAGGAGTGAAAGTCCCCCATGCGCCGATGAGATCATCACCAGGACATGCCTGTGCCCTCTGGGGGTGGCCTCCTTCCCTCCTCTCCTTTCTGCCTGGCCTCCCCTCCCCACGGTGCTCAGCGTCCTTCTGTCTCGCCCAGGCTCCTGAAGAACAATCATCACGTGGGCGAGGAGTGTGGGAAACTCCTCCTGCAGAGAGGAGCCACGCAGGAGGCCGCAGGTAAGGGCTCCCAGGCCACGGCTGTTGCTTATTGGCACTACCTTAGGAATGAGAAGGACTGAGCTCTAGCACTGCTTGCTCTGGGCTGGGTGGGGTACTAAGGGCTTTGGAAACCACCTGTCATGTAATTGTCCAGCTGCCCTGTACTCACCCCACTTAGAGCAGGAGAAATGAATGATCAGGAACCGGCTCTGTACCCAGCCCCCAGTGAGGTCACTGAACAAGGGCAGACAGCCCTCCTGGTGGCCAGAACCTTTGGCAGCTCAACTCCAGGGGGTGCCATCACCAATGTCCTCGCTGGCAATGACCCCCCGGAGCTGAGCAAGAGGAGGCCAGGCGGGGCACTAGCTTTCTAGCGGGAGAAATGGACAGTGAACAAGTAAAGGGACAAACCGAGAGACTTTACTGTAACTGTAATAAAGAAAATGTCCAGGGTGCTCTGAAAGAGTCCTGGGAGCAGGCCTGCTCTAGAGAAGGGTCTGGAAACAAGCTCCCAGGAGGTGAAGTAAAAACCTGGGGGAGGCAGTGTGGTAAGATGGGCCATGCATCAAACTGGGCACAGACTGGCTGGATTCCCAACTCTGCTGGCTCAGAGATCTTGGGCAAGTCCCCTCACCCCCACCTTTTAGACTTCCCTAGTGTCCTCAGGTGACAAACAAGGTCTTGGGATTTTTGTGCTCATAGGCTGATAGGATCAAGCAACGTGCTGAATGTAACTTATGTCCATGAAGTACTCAGTGAGGAGGGTCAAGAACCCAAGTGCCTGTGGTTGCTGAGCAAGTTGTAGGGGTAAGGCAGTGGGGAGTGGTGGGGCCTGTGGTACTGTGGGGCGTGGTGTGCCCTGGTTACCACGGGGCAAGCCAGGTCTAGCATGGCCAAAAATTTCTAGTTGCTCAGCAGAAGTCAGAGATCTGCTGTGTCACAACTTTTTTCCCAAAAAACAATTTGTTTCCCAGAAATTGCCAACACACTGTAAGTTCAAATAGAATATACTTAGGGGATGTTCTGACTGTAGACTACCAATCTGACCTGTTTTGGGGGATTGTCTTAGTACTCATCTCTGAACCTAAGCCTGCCGCTCCCTACAAATTCATCATGGAGAAGGGAGGTAGGGGAAAGGGCGCTGGCCCAGGCTTCCCCAGCGTGCCCACCCAGATGGCCGGCTCAGAGGGGCCCCAGCACAGAAGCAGGCTAAGCCGGAATAAGACATGCTCCTGGCTGGGCTGGGGAAGCCGATTAGGCCAGGCCAGGTCACAGGAAATGGTGAGCTCAGACGCTGAACCTCAGGTTGTCAAGGGTGGTGGGGAGCGGGGGAGGGCAGGGCGGGAAGGGCCGCCGTGGGAGCCGGCAGTGGCTGTATCATTGCGCCGGACGTGGCCTCTGGGGCCCAGGGTGACCTAAAGCAGACAGACTAGGCTCTCGGACCCTGCCGGGTGGGGTGACATCAGGGCACCGGTGTTCCAGCCCCCCTGAGTCCTTTCCCTCAGGCCCCACACCCGCTGGCAGCCCCCATTCCATTCTGAGGCAGGGCAGAGGAGGCCCGGGGCCCCTCCACTACCCAGCCTAATCCCTCCCCAATCTATTCGTTTCCTGGCTCTGCCCTTACACAGTCCCACAAAATGGGCGGCTTCAGCAACAGACATTTATTCTCTCACGGTTTTAGAGGCCAGAAGCTCAAGATAAGAACGTTGGCAGGCTGTGCGGTCCGTTCTGTCCCCACCTCTCCCCCAGCTTCTGGTGGCCTCAGGCGTCCTTGCGGGTGGCCTTCCCCACCATCTTCTCAGAGGGCGTTGGATGAGCAGAGTAGGTGAGGGGCTCAGGACGGGAGGCAGAGCTTGCGGTTTGCTCCTTTAACTAGAAAGGTCTGGGTCGGCCTCACGGAGCGCGTGACTTGAGCAAAGCGAAGCAGGTGAGGGGGCCCGGCAAAGACAGCTGCTTTTAGATTAGGTAGTAAGTCTTGGTTTGAGGACAGCTGGGGCCTTAACATGATTCCACTTGGGGGCCTGTGGTTTTCTTTTTAACAAAAGGGAAGCTCTTGGAGGGTTTTACGTGGAGGGTGGGAAGGTTAAGGGGAAATGATCGAATCTGCACCTTCAGACTGCAGGTAGTGGGCACGTAGACCCAAGCAGGCCCCTACCCTGGTCCACACTAAGCTGAGGGTGGCAGGGATGGGGTGCTGTCGGGCTGGCTCTTTGCTTCCCTGCTGCTATTGGCTAAAGGTTTTTAAGGGGTCACCAGGACTCGGTAGGACAGTTCTCCCGAGGGGTAGGCCTGAAAACTATGCCTTCCTTAGGGAAACACCACGAGTGTTTCAAGGTGGATTATTCTCCCTCTCCCACCCCACCCCCGATGCAGAGAGGGGAGCTTCTCGTGTGGCCAGCTGTCTCCTAAATCAAAGGGGCGTCTTCATCTAATTCCTGGGGGTTCTCAGCCTGAGGTGCAAGCATCCCAATTTCGTAAAAAAAGGATGGTCTAGTCTCTAGAAAACACTTTGGAAGATGTCTTTTCTGTGATTATCTTCCTTCATTCCCGGGGTAGACTGTTGTCAAGTGCCCACCCGGGGGGAGCACGGGCGGGGTGGGGGGGAGTCGCCATGAGGGGAAGGTCGTTCTGGGCAGCACAAGGGGCCAGAGGCAGGGAGGAGGGTGACAGGGGCGTGGGGGAGCTGCTGGCAGCCTGAGCGGGGCTTTGAGGGGGCCGTGGGGGAAGACCCTGTGGACATGCCGAGCAATCGGGCCCCGGAGTGAGATCTGGCAGGTCCAGTTCAGGAACAATCTGGAAGGGGGGTGGGAGGCCGAGGGCAGCTGTCAGATCAGGGGTGTTTCAGGAGCTGGAAAGGGGACCAAAGCAGGGCCTGTGTGGGAATGATTCAGTCCGTATGAGGGGGAAACTCCGTTTCTCTGCTTTCACACAGAACACTTCCGACACTCAGCGAGGGGCTCTGCCCACCCTCTCGGGTCTTCCACACCGGCTGGACCGCCTACAGCCCAGCTCCGCTCAGACACTGTCTGCAGAGAGGAGGGCGGAGAGCAGCGAGCCGGGGGGTCCTGCACGGGCAGCGGGGGCCCTGTCCCCTGGCACTGGGACCAGGAAACTCTTCTAGTTACACGGTCCTTCAAAGTATTCTGAGTCACAAATGCCTAAGAACCTCTATCTACAATTAATCGTTTAAATTTATCATCCAAAAGGTTCAGAATTTCTAGTTAGATGGAGAAACCTAACAATTATAGAAAATAGTTCTTCTTAATGTTCCCAGAATGGTTTCTTTCTCAGAAGCCACTTTGTTTTCCAGTGTCAGCGGGAGACCTGACTGGGTGCCCCTCCCCGGGGCCGCCCGGACACCCCTCTCCCCACAGGGCTGTTTTCAGTGGGCCGGGCAGAGATGCCGGTCTAGTTGTCATTTTGGTTTTGTTTTTTAATTTAAAACACCTTTGTTGAATAGATGCTGGATCGCATGGTTTAAAAATGACAAAAATATAAAAAAGATGTGCACGTCTTGCTGGGTATCATCCCACTCCCGTCCAACAGGCTCCCAGCCCACCCCCAGGAAAATTCCCTTCACAGGTGCATCCACACCCTTCCAGTGTTTTCTTCGCTAAATACAAGCACCTGCAAATGTAGGCCCTCACCTCCCTCTGTAACACAACAGCAATAGCCACCGTTCTGCTCTACTAACTGGTTCTGCAGCCTCCCCATGGCTTCTTACTGTAGACCCTGGAGATTAGGCCACACCCAGGTGAATGTCAAAGCTAGTTTAACCAGTTCCCTACCCAGACACACTGGTTGTTCCTGTTTCTGCTGTTGTAAGCAAAGCTGCATTGCACAGCTGTGTTCCTGGCTTTGCAGAAGTTTTAAGAAGCTACAGATCTTGGGCACGCACACATATTCAAACCACACTATCATTTCTCCCCTGGCAAGGGTAAAACCACGGGGTTTTGAAGGCATTGCCAGGTGCCCTCTGGAGCTGTCCCTTAGCAGCCTGGCCTGTCATGGATGAGAGATCCCTGTTCCCAACTGTCAACAGTTGGAATTTTGCTCATTTCATAGGTGAGAAGTTGTATTTCAGCAGGGGTCTAATTTGTTTTCTTTTTAAGGTAAGGATGAAGAGCTCTTGTAATTTTTTTTTTTTGAGAACTGTTCATTCCTGTCTTCTTGTTCACCTTTCCATGGGGTTTTTGTTCTTTTCTCAATTCTTAGGAACTCTTCGCATGTTGAGGGAGACTGAATTACAGATACTTTCCCCCAGGTTGTCATTTATCTTTTTGAATTTGCTTGAAGTGTGTTTTTCTTTTCTTGCAATGCAGACATTTTAATGTAATTGAATATGTCTTTTTCCTGTCTTCTGCATTTTGAGTCATACTTAAAAGCTCATGTTTGATTGTAACACTGTTTGGGTTTAAGTATTTGCACATTATGTATTTGTCTAGTTCACATTCAAGGTGAGGTTTGGGCCTAGATTTATCTTTTTCCTGATGGCTCCTCCGTAGCCTAATGCCATTTGTTGAAAGGCTCCCTTTGTCCTCCCCGATGTAAGGGGGTGCCACATCATCCCTGACGGCCCGCCTGTATTTGGGTTTATCTCTGATCTTCTGTCCTTCTATGGGTCTGGCCACCTGTCCCCAGCATGACATGGTTTATACTATTGAGGCCGCACAGTGTGTTTTAGTATCTATGGGACATAAAGTCTTCTTTCAGGGCTTTTCCTGCTATTCTTGCTTGTTTATTTTTCTGTATGAACTGTAGTATCAGGGTATCATGTAGTTTAGTTCCAAAAAAACCCATCTTGGTATATATGTACATTTAATAACAATGCTAATGGTAGCAGTAATACGAGTAATCCCCTTGTGCCCATCACCCAGCTTCAACAGTAGAACGGCATCAGTTCCTGTGAGCCCCGTCACCCCATCTCTGCACCCAGAGATAAACATCTGCTTATTCAGTTGATGAGCACTGACTGGGTGGCAGGCTTTGTTTTCACTCCTGGGGGTTCAGCTGTGAATAACAGACCAAACTCCAAGCAGCAGCGAAGTAAAGGATAGCATGCATGAGAAGTGCTGAGCTTACAGGGGAAGTAAATCAGAGGCGGGTGGAGAGACCGGGAGCCCCCCTGGGAAGGTGGTGTTCAGAAAAGACTTGCAAGGAGGAAGTGTTCCCACTGCTCTTTGGTGGCATGTCTTTGGGACTTCCCACTTGATGCCTACAGCTGTCTGCCAGGGTAGAGGGTCCCTGGATGACCGCCCCACGGCTCACTGTTGCCGACGTTAGGCAGCCTCCAGTGCCAGCGAGTGTGTACCCTCCCTGACCCCCCGCAGCTGTTCTCTATGGGACACCGCCCAGGCGTGGGACTGCTGTGTCCCTCCTCCCTGGGTGAGGCAGAGCTGTCCACCACTGGGACTGCGGCTTGGTCTGGGGCTGGGACCTCCCCAGCCTCTCAGTGCCTCCGGTCTTTCTCTCCTCCATGCATTTCTCTTTGACAAGTGATAACACGATTCTTAGCTGCTGGATCCGTGCTGGAGTTGAGAGCCGCGCGATCACCTTAAGGTTCTCAGAGCTGAGAGCCCACTGCCAGGAAGGGTCCCTGCTCCCACCTTCCTGCTGCCCTGGCCCTGGGTGGGCTGCAGCCGGTCCGTGGCCAGGTGGCTGAGGACAAGCTGAGCTCCACAGAACCCAGAGAGGATGTCGGAGGCGGCCCTCAGTCCAGGGATCCCCAGGGAAGCTGAGCTGAGTCCCCTGCCCTGCCAGGCACACTGAGGCCGCACCCTGTGCTTCCTTCCAGGCCTGGTGCTGAACAGGGACCGGAGGATCACCTGGGTGAGTGCTGCGACTTCCTGTGCATTGCAGTTTGCCTGTCGGCCTGTTTTTCTCTGTAAACTATGCATAGCATACTACTTAACATTTTTAAACCAAGCGTAAGTGTACAAATTCAGTGGCGATTTTGTGTACAGTCACGATTTTGTGCAACCATCACCACCCAAACATTTTTCATCAACCCCAGTAAAATCCCACCCCCACGTCCACCGGCACGGGCAACCACCATTCTATTCTGTGTCCATGAACTTCACCACTCTAGGGACTTCATATAAGTGGATTCATGCGATCTGTGGCCTTTGTGTCTGGCTTAGTTCACTTCTGTAATGTTTTCAAGGTTCATCATGTTGTATGTAGCCTGTGTGAAAATTTCATTCCTTTTACAGCTGAAAAATAGCCCATTGTATGGACAAACCATTCACCCATTTACGGACACTTGGGCTGTTTCCACCTTTTGGCTGTTGTGAACAATGCTGCTGTGAACACTGGTGTGAACACTGGTTCAAGTCCCTGCTCTCAGTTCTTGTGGCTGTGGCCTAGGAGTAGAAATGCCGCATCCCGTAATCCCTTTCCAGAAACCGCCACAGTTTTCCACAGCAGCCGCACATTTTACAGTCCCACCAGCAATGCACGTGTTCCACTTTCTCCACATCCTCACTGACACTTCTTTTCCATTTAAAAAATTTTAGCCATTCCAGGTGTGAAGTAGTGCAGGCCTCTTCTGAATGGTCAGTCTCCTTATGGCAGGGGCTGGGGGCAAGGGCGAGGGTCCACCAGCCAGCAGCTTCCTGAAGCTCAGGAGTGTCCCATGCGGGGCTGGGGCGGCCGGCGCCCGGCGCAGGGACGCCTCCTCTGCCTTCCCGGAGCCTCCCGCGTGCTGGGTCACCCCCGCTTGGCCCCTGAGGTAGGAATGCTGTCACTGCCATTTTACAGACGAGGAACTGAGTCGAGACAGCCTGCAAATGCCCAGTCACAGCACAGGGCTGAGGGTTCACGCCCACAAAACAAATAAGAACAGCACTACTGATGCGCAGACACACCCAGATTTCAAGGCCCACTGTCAGCCGTGTCATGGGCACACTTGGGGTCCCACCAGTGTTTTCATGTGTGTCCAGGGACAGACACAGACTCTCAGTTTAGGCCTTTTGGGTTTTGTTTTGGTTTTTACTTAGTTGGTTGCAAATGCTTAAATGGATTGACAGGAAGGGCAGGGTGGCAGGGGTCCCAGGAGGCATGCTGGGAGGGTAGGGGGTGGTCAGAGGAGTTTTTAGAGGAGGGATTGGCTTTCTGGGCTGAGTGGTGGGATTGAGGTGGCCGAGAAGGGACAGACATGCCAGGCGCTTGCTAGAGCACAGGTAAAGGCTTGGAGGCCGACCAGTGCATCTGCCGGTGGGGGGGCTCCCGATGGAGGGTGTGAGGGCTGAGGGGAGGTTGGGGCCACACTGACTGTAAGTGCGTCTGGGAAACATCTGGCTCGGCAGCCATGAACCAAGAGAAAATAGATTTAGGGGTAAAAAGAGTCTCTGGCCTGTGGGAGTTAGAGGCCTGTCAAGGAGGCAGTGTGGTTGGGCATGGACCTGAGCAGATGGCTGAGGTGCCGACAGGCTCCCAGTACTCGACAGACCGGCGTCACAGCCACAGCACTGCCTGGAGGCGAGCATGTGCATGGCTTGTCTCTGCAGCCGCAGCACTGCCTGGAGTTCATCAGCAGGGAGCTGTTTGTGCACGCCATCAGGAAGCTGCAGGCCCGCGTCCTGCTCATCAAGTAAGTCTGAACCAAGCCCCCAAGGGGAGATGCGAGGGCCAGGAACCTCCAGGTCTCCCTGCCGTGAGGTTCCCGGTTCTGTGCTGCCTTCCTTCCTGGGGAGCCCTGGGCAGCAGTGTATGAAAGGCAGGCAAAGCGAGGGGAGGGCTTGGGCAGCAGGGGATGAGCCACCAGGATGGCAGTGGGTGTCTGTGGAGGGCACACCTCAGTAAGGCAGAGACTGGCACACATCTTAGTCTGGCCGTGTGCCAACAAGTCCTCCAGCCACCTGAGACCTCTCATGGCCTTGCTGTTCTATACCACTAGCACCTAGCCAGGAGCAAGCCTACCACCTCAGGGTGCAAAGCAGTGAAAACTCTTTCATGTGGCTTAAAGGCCACTCTCCATTCCACTGAGCCATCCTGGGCCATCACATGTCCGAGGCAGGAACTGTGTCTTCTAGGGACACATCTCCGTGGCCAAGCGCAGGGGTGGAGAAAGCACGGACCCAGATGCAAATCCAAACCACAGTGAGCTACACCCCACACCTGCTAGGACGGCTGGACTCTAAAAGTGAGACACCAAGCATTAGCCAGGATGTGGAAGAGCTGGGGCCTCACACACTGCTGTGGGGCTGGAACAGGGCGGCCACTGTGCAAGAGTCTGTTAGCTCCTCAAGCCATTAAATTACCATGACCATATGACCAACAGTTCCACTCCTGGTATATACCCAGCGTGGCCACTGTGGCTCACAGCAACATCAGTCATCACAGCCCAAAGGTGGAGACGACCCACATGTCCATTGATGATAAGTAAGATATGGTTGGGCACACAATAGGTTACTTTTCAGCCATAAAAAGGAATGAAGCTCTTACTCAGGCTATAATAGGGATGAAGCTTGAAAACATCTTTTCAGTGAAAAACAGCCAGTCCCCATTTGACAAAATTCAAAATCCATTCATTATAAAAAACTCTCAACAAAATGGGTATCGAGGGCAAGTATCTCAACATAATAAAGGCCATATATGACAAACCCACAGCCAACATTATACTTAACAGCGAGAAGCTGAAAACTTTTCCTTTAAGATCAGGAACAAGACAAGGATGCCCACTCTCCCCAGTTTTATTCAACATAGTACTGGAGGTCCTAGCCACGGCAATCAGACAACACAAAGAAATAAAAGGCATCCAGATTGGCAAGGAAGAAGTTAAACTGTCTTTGTTTGCAGATGACATCATGATATTGTACATAAAAAACCCTAAAGAATCCACTCCCAAACTACTAGATCTAATATCTGAATTCAGCAAAGTTGCGGGATACAAAATCAATACCCAGAAATCTGTTACATTCCTATTCACAAACGATGAACTAGCAGAGAGATAGATCAGGAAAGCAATTCCATTCACAATTGCATCAAAAAGAATAAAATACCTAGGAATAAACCTAACCAAGGATCTGAAAGACCTATACTCTGAAAACTACAAGACACTCATGAGAGAAATTAAAGAAGATACCAATGAATGGAAACATCCCGTGCTCATGGCTAGGAAGAATTAATATTGTCAAAATGGCCATCCTACCTAAAGCAATCTATAGATTCAATGCAATTCCTATCAAAATACCAAAAGCATTCTTCAACAAACTAGAGAAAAGAGTTCTAAAATTCATATGGAACCATAAAAGACCCCGAATAGCGAAAGCAATCCTGAGAAGGAAGAATAAAGCAGGGGGAATTACGCTCCCTGACTTCAAGCTCTACTACAAAGCCGCAGTAATCAAGATTCGGTACCACACAACAATTTGGTACTGGCACAAGAACAGACCCATAGAACAGGTGGAACAGACTAGAGAGCCCAGATATAAACCCAAGCATATATGGTCAATTGATATATAATAAAGGAGCCATGGATATACAATGGGGAAATGACAGCCTCTTCAACAGCTGGTATTAACAAAACTGGACAGCTACACATAAGAGAATGAAACTGGATGATATTCTAACCCCATACACAAAAGTAAACTCAAAATGGATCAAAGACCTGAATGTAAATCATGAAACCAGAAAACCCTTAGAAGAAAACATAGGCAAAAATCTCTTGAATATAAACAAGAGCAACTTTTTCTTGAACACTTCTCCTCGGGCAAGGGAAATAAAATAAAAAATGAACAAATGGGACTACATCACGCTAAAAAGCTTCTGTACAGCAAAGGACACTATCAGCAGAACAAAAAGGCATCCTACAGTATGGGAGAATATATTTGTAAATGACATATCCGACAAGGGGTTAACATCCAAAATATGTAAAGAACTCACACGCCTCAACACCCAAAAAGCAAATCACCATATTAAAAAATGGGTGGAGGATATGAGCAGACATTTCTCCAAAAGGAAATTCAGATGGGCAACAGGCACATGAAAAGATGCTCCACATCACTAATTATCAGGGAAATGTAAATTATAACCACAGTGAGTTATAACCTCACACCAGGTGGGACGGCCAACATAGAAAAGAATAGGAACAACAAATGCTGGCAAGGATGCAGAGAAAGGGGAACCCTCCTACACTGCTGGTGGGAATGTAAATTAGTTCAACCACTGTGGAAAGCAATATGGAGGTTCCTCAAAAAACTAAAAATAGAAATACCATTTGACCCGGGAATCCCACTCCTTGTAATTTACCCATTCTAGTTCTCAGATTCAAAAAGACACACGCACCCGTTTATCACAGCACTATTTATAACAGCCAAGGTATGGAAGTAACCTAAGTGTCCATCAGTAGATGAATGGATAAAGATGTGGTACATATACACAATGGAATATTATTCAGCTATAAGAAAACAAATCCTACCACTTGCAACACGGATGGAGCTAGAGGGTATTATGCTCAGTGAAACAAGCCATGCGGAGAAAGACAAGTATCAAATGATTTCACTCATCTGTGAAGCATAAGAACAAATCAAAAACTGAAGGAACAAAACGGCAGCAGAATCACAGAACCCACGAACAGAACAGTTGCCAAAGGGAAAGGGGTTGAGGGGAGTAGGTGGAAGGGAGGGAGAAGGGGGATAAGGGGCATTATGATTAGCACACGTATTGTGGTGGGCAGGGCACAGGGAAGGCAGTATACCACAGACTAACGACTCTACAGCATCTTACTATGCTGATGGCCATTGACTGTAATGGGGTATGTGGGGGGACTTGATAATGGGGGGAATCTAGTAACTACAATGTTCATGTGATTATATATTAATGACACCAAAAAAAGAAAAAAAACCCCAACTTACCAGGTAAGTTTTCCCCACCCTTCCAATCCTTACTTCTCTGCCTCTATTCTTCCCTCCCAGAGGGTGTGTTTGCTTTCTTCTTTCTGGCTCCATCATTCACATTCTTTTCTTTTTCTCTCTCTGCATCAGCTTCACACACATTCTTTTCCTCCTCTTTTTCCGACCATTCTTCTTTTCTCTACAGGGCTTTGCTTGCTTCCTCAACCTCTTTTCTGTCTGTTTCCCTCTTTCATTTGGTTACATTAAACCTCCTTTTGGCCAAATTAAAAAAAAAAAAAAAAAGCCAGTCCCCAAAGTTCACATTATGATTCCATTCACATGCAGGTCCAGATAGGGAGATCTAGACAGAAAGTTGGTTAATGGAAGACTGAGAGCTATGTGAGTGTGAAAACTCCTTTAGGTGTGGGATTTTTTTTTTTAGGTGATGAAAATGTGCTAAAACTGATTGTAGTGGTGGACGCACAACTCTGAATACACTAAAAGCTACCGAGCTGTATGCTTTAAATGGGTGACATTAAGAAAGCACGGGCCCTAGTGCCATTCAGATCCTGGCTCTGCCAGTCAGTGGTTGTGACTACAGGCGGGTCCTGTGGCTCCTCAATCCCAGTTCGTGCTGGCCGAACAGGCACTGAGTGACCCAATCTTGAATTAAACCACCTGGGCTCACAGGGACCCAGCAGTGGGAGGACAGTCAGAGGGAACCCCAGCCGGCTCCTTGTCCCAGAACCCAGGGCAAGGTGGAAGGCCCTGCAGGGGGGCAGTCCCAAGACAAACCTTGATTTCTTCTTGTTTTCCAGAGCAACTCAAGGATATTATGATGTGAGAAGAGAGAATGATGCTGACAGGGACTTCATTCTTTTCCTGAACGGCATGCTGACATCTGTCCTAAAAGAGGTAGGCACCAGGCTCATGGCACATGCAGTCCAGGAGGGTGCATCAGGCCACCCTGGACCCCACCTCACCCATTTTTCTTGTACTGGGACCCCGCCTGACCTAGCTCCAGGTCTAAAAGGTGACCCCAGATGCCCTCACCCCCACCCCCCACTGGGGTCACACATAAATCAGCACAGAAAACTTGTAACTGGCAGGATCTCTGACCATCTTCACTTATCTCCAGGCCAAGCCTAACCTGGCCACAGGCAGACCCACAACTTCCTAGGGTCCCAAACAGGAGCCAAAGACCAGTCCCAACAGTGTGTGCTGGCTGTAGGGCAGTGACTTTGCCCCTGGGAGCACTGCCACTTCGTGACCATTGTCCACTACAAACTCCTGACCCCGGGCCTCTGTAGACGTCCTGGCTGCAGCAGGCAGGGGAAGCCCACCTGTCCTTGCCAGCCTCTCTCCCAGGCAGGATCCAGTTGGAAAGGCTGCTCACTTCTTTTCCAAGTCAAGCTTCTATCACTACCAGAACTCACAGCACCCCAAGCCCCAGCCTTGCTGTGACCTCACAACTCAGAAGGGCCCAGAACCCCGGGTCTGGACACTTCCCTCCTCGCCAGGCCTTTCTCATTGGCTCAGTGCCGGACCTCAACTTGCCCACATGGCACGGGTGCCCTGGGAGATGCGGGTTGGTCACTGCCCTGGGGCTCACCCACCTGGGACATTTCTGAGCCGCTGGGAAAGCCCCAACACAGCAGAGACCAGAGCCACCTCCTCGGGGCCACACCTCACGCACAGCCCCTCCTCCTCTAGCGGTTCCAGTTTGTGGAGGTCCCGGGCAATCACTACATCCACATGAACCAACCCCAGCTCGTGGCCGGCCTCATCAGCTCCTTTCTACAGAGCAGGGAGAAGACTCCAGACCAGCCAGAGCCCCGGGCCTGAGACTTCATGCTGTTCCCACTGTGACCCCCCCGTGCCCAGCCCTAAGCCAGGCCTGACATGGCGGGAACAGGCCTCATGTTCCTGAAGACCGGTGGGGCTGAGGCGGACTCTCGGAGCAGAGCTGGGGACAGGGTGGGCACCAGATTCTCACTTTAACATCTGAGACTTCAAAGGGACACAGTCCAGATTTGGGGGGCTGTTTTGTGGCTGATAATCTACAGAGACCAGGCAGCAGATGGGAGGAGGGGGGAGCCAGGACAGGCCTGCAGCCCAGCTGCTACTGTGACCTTTCTTTGTTACCCAAATGGATGAAAAACCAAACGTTGTACTCTCACGACTTCTGATGCCGTTTCACGGCAGTGGGGGCTTCTCCACTGGGGGGAAGGGGAAATACAGCAGGAAGTTGGCCTTGAATGGACAGTCCATGTTGGGAAGAGACCAGGAGAGGGAAGAAGCCGCTTCCCAAGGGCCAAGCCCGCAGGCTGGCAGGCCTTGCCAGCACCGGACCCAGGACTACAGAGGCACAAGAATAGGGGTGACTCTGTCCTTCACCTCATGTGGGCTCAGATATTTGGGGCTGTTTGACACAGCAGTCCCTTGGCCTGGGCACAGTCTGGGATGAATGTTCCAGACCCTCTTGTCCTGTCTGGCCACACAGTGCCGCCCCTTCCGGGGGGCCCTGGGCCAGCACGGCTCAGTAGGGTCGGAATTTGCGTTGGGCCCGCATCAGTTCAATCCTCTGCTTGTCCTCCTCAAACTTCTTACGCAGCTGTGCTAAGTCTGGGGTACGAGAGGAAAAGGGGAAACAGAACCAGGATCAGACATCCCCTGTGGGGGTGCTGTGTCCCACCGTCCCCACTAGAGTCCGCGTGGCCCATCCCCTCAGTTCCCATTCCCAGCCTGGGAGCTCAGCACGCCTCCCGGCCTCTGCTTTCAGGAACGGCCTGGAGGCCGCAGGGGAGAAGGCCCGCGGCACGCCGGGTGTTCAGGTGGAAGTCTCACCAGTGACAGGGCAGAGACGCCACGGCGCTTGCTCCCTCATCCCACCCCACATGCCCAAGGGGGGTGCAGGCAGCTCTGGGGGTGCTGGGAGACCCCAGGGACACCTCCTCCAGCCCCTTCCCACTGCAGCAATCAGACTGAGGAGGACGTCAGCAAGAAGTGAAGGGATGCTCCACCCCAGAGCGCCCCAGAATTCTGACAGCAGGTCTGGTCACCGGGTGCCCAGGTGAGATGGGTCAGCGGGGCCCAGAGCCTGAAGGAGGCAGGCAGAGGGCTGCTGTTGGGTGACCCGAAAGGACAAGAGCAGGGAGAGGCGGACGGGGTGTGGGCAGAGCCGCATGGCAGGCAAGAGTGCCTGGGGCCGCGCAGCTGGCCCCCCTCGCAGAGGCCAGGGCTGGGACCCCTCCCGGGCTCTCCAGGACGCCGTCCTGCAGGCCCGGAGACCAGGCGGCTGGGAGCGGCCCTCCATCCCTGGTGCCTCTGCGGCCTCTCAGCAGCCCAGGGCCGCATAGCTGCCTCCACACGGGGAGGCTGCCAGGTGGGGATGTGAACCCCAGAGCCTTTTGTGAAGTCTGGGCCCAAGGACACCCCCACCCTGTCCCCAGGTCAGCTCTGGCTGGAGAGGCGGCAATGGCCACAGGCCTTGGTGGCAGCCAGAAACCACAGGTTCCGGGCGTTCCCTTACACTCCATCTTGGTCTCGCGGTGTTGCCAGGCGTAGAAGTTGAGCAGCTCCTTGCGGGCGCGCTTCCGTCTCTCCCTCTCCAGCACCCGCAGGCTGGCGGCCTCTGTCCGAGGGAGCACCGGCCGCCGGCCCCGGCGAGTCACCTTCACCCAGCCCTCCTCATCAGGGACCCCTTCCTCCTCCTCGGCCTTGGCCTCCTCCTGTAACATGATGGAGGTGCACAGGGGCCTGGACCTGCCCTGCAGCCTCAGGAGCTCCCAGCACCACCCTAAGCACCCTGGGCACCTGCCGCTCCCTCCAGCCCAGAAGCATTGGGGGCTAAGTCTGGCGGGTGTGGGGGCGGCACAGAGGTGCCAGCACCGCCTCCTCCCTCAGGCCATCTATTCCCCACAGACCATTTGGGGACGTAACATCACCCAGGCAGGTGACCCAGGACTCAGCAGGGAAAATGGGAACCTGGACTCCCCACGGTGACAGGCTGCCACCGCCTCCCCCCGGGAGCCACACCAGAGCACCGCAGCACGTTCCCCAGGGCCACCCCTGCAGAAGCCTGACCTCAGCTATCTTCTTGTCGTACGCCTCCATGAATGTGTCTACTTCCAGCCTCAGGGCCTCAGGGTCCGGCACTGCGTCTGTGTAGTTGCTGATCCATTCTGTGGGGGAAGGAGGGAGGGAAATGGGGCTTCCTCAGTCCCACACTCAGGGCCCCACCTCAGGACCTGCCAGGCAACTGGGATCTTACACAGCAGCAGGGATGGGGACTCGTGGCCCAGGATCGGTAGGTAGGGACAACTCTAGAGGTGGCAAGCTGGGCCTTCCCCTCTGTCCACCCCCAGCCTGGCGTGCGAGGCTCAGGCCGCCCACATGTTGCTCTCAGGGCAAGTGAACGGCAGAAGCAAGTGCCCCCACAAAGCTTCCCCACCAACTCACGGCCCAGGAAGGAAGCCAGCGCCCACCACGGTACTGACTGTGAATGCCGGTCTTCACAGGGTGACTCTCTGTTGAGACTAGTAGAGGGTGTTTCAGGGCCAAGGCAGCTGCCACCCCACCTGGCTTCTGGAACACCACGTAGGCTACCTGGAATCCCTGGGGGGAGGGAGAGATGTCAAGTGCGGGCACCTTCCCATGCCCCGACCACCCCATGCCTGACACAGGGGCCACTACCTGCCCTCAGCCTGACTTGTCATGGGTCCAGGGGACATGTGCTGGCTGCTCCTGGACAGCAAGATGACCAGACAGTGATCCATAATCCAGAGGAGGGACAGCCACACTCCAAGGTACCCAACTTCTGCTAGAAGTGACCCTTCCCCAGGGAGACATGAGACACTTGGGACCCTTCTTCCAGTTACAGGAGGGACTTGGTGAAAAGTGTGCGTGCCCCGGTTCGGGTGCTGTTGACTAATTTGTACACTAGTTCGAACTCCACTATACCAGGAGAAGTGGGCTCAAAGCACGTGATCAGGGCCCCCAGGCCTGAGGAAGAGCAGCCTTTGGTAGGGAAAGCAGGGGGCGAGTGCCCTGCATTTCAGGGCAGCGAGCGGGAATGGTCAGGGAGCTTTAGCCGAGGACAGTGGGAAGAGTGCCAGGAAGCCAAAGGATGTGGCAAATCTGGGGAAAGGAGCAGAGGCTCTGCTGACTTGACAGCGCCCCTCTGGCCACACATGGCAAAGGCCGACTGAGTACCACAGGCGACACTCTGAAAGTCCCAATGCCACCCTCGGCCCCACCTTCCCCTCCCTGGGGCACGGTCCTAGCCCACTCCAGCGGACCCCGGTACTCGGAGGCTTACCGGAATGGGCTGAGGGTGAAAAAACTTTGACGCTGGCTGCTTTGGGCTCTCAGCGAGGTCCGGCTTCTCCTGTAACTCCACAGCCTGGACAGCGCCACAGGGGGAGAGGAGGCGGGACAGGCACTCCTACCCAGGGGACGGAAGTGTGGCGTGAGCGGCCGCGGGGCCTTCCTGGAGCCTCCCTCGCCCGGGACGGCCCCACCAGGAGACCAAGCCCCCGCCCTGGCGTGTGTCCAGCGCACAAGGCCTGGGCGAGCTACATCCTTCCCAACAGTCACCGCCCCACACTCCCGAGGCCTGAGACAACCACCTGGTGGACTTTTCATCTTCAGAACTGTGGCGTTTTGCCACACCTCCACTGGCCAGAGGACTTGGGAAGGAGGGGCTGGAGTGTGAGATAGAATTCTGGTGTAAGCTGTTAAGAATTCAGGCTTTAGGACAACACCCTGCTGGAAGCATATGCCCAGGGTATGTGTGCTTTGTTCCTCACGGGACTTCTCACCTAGGCCATCTGGCTGAAGGATCAGTCTTTCCCTGTCAATCACGCTGAGGGACTGGTACCAACAGTGGGATTAGGCTCATTACAAGAAGAGGTGGGGACGTTCCTGGCTTTATGCTGAGTATGCTGACTTTATGAGACAACCAACTAAGCTCTTCTATCTGAATTAGCCGCTTAGAAACAGTTAAATCTACGCTGTCGTAATCAGCGAAGATGGTGCTAACCCCAGTGGGGGAGGGGCCTGAGGGGATTTCTGGGGTGATGTTCTGTTTCTGTGCTGATTACACAGGCAAGTTCCGTTTGTGAAATGCCGCAAGCTGTGCGCTGTGGCCCATCCCTTCTCTGTACATACGTCACACTTCAGTAAAGGTTAAAAATGACACCCGTCTCCTCTTAGTGCATCCTTGTCTTTAACTGCATTAGAATTAAAACAATTCACCCACAATCCAGCAATTAGTTTCTCTTCTGTAAATTTGCATAATGTAAAATTGAACAGTTTTTGTTTAAGAAAATTAACATATAACTGGAGATTAGACTTCAAGGTAATTACATTTTCTTGTACTTTCCCCATTTCTTACTGTGGACATGTATCTTCTTCATAAATGGAAAACCAACGTGTACTTACAACAATTCTGGGTAATAATGAGCTTTGAGCTCCTTAGAGTTATACTTTTTGGAACACATCTTTAAAAAGCCAATTCCCTGTCACAAGAGATGAACGCAACCTCTACATACCCTCCTAGGGCTTCAGTTAGCCGCTTCCATCACATCGTTAAGGATCTGGTGAGCATCAGTGGGAACCCAGCCCTGCCTGGGGCCCCAGCCCCAGCCCCAGCCCCAGCCTCCGGGTTCCCTCCCAGACACCACCTCACCTCTGTGCAGTATGGAGGCACATTGAGGATAAAAAGGGTCCGCTTCTGAGGCCAGGAAGACTTGGTGCCTTCTCGAACTCTGTGCTCTCTCACATAGAGGTAATGACAAGTGTGCTGCTTTTCAGAGAACTTGATTGGAATGGCTGGAAGGGAAATGGGGACGGGGATGGACTGTGAGCCAGGTTCAGCCTGTCCCTTTCTAGTCCCATCTGTCCACCCATCCATCCAACCCAGAGCCATTCCCCCAGGCAAGACCAATACGGAGGGTGCTGTGCAGGCTGTGTGGGTGAACACGGAGCACCTGCCCAGGAGGGGCCTGCAAGCCGGCAGGGCAGAGAACAGAAACAGGGATCCTTACAGGTCTGGGTGAAGTGAGTGGGAGGCTCACACGCTGCTGCTCACCCAAATCCTTAGGCGGCTGGAGGCCCGTGACCCCGGCTGCCTTTCAGCCTCACACATGTTCTCACATTTCCCTTTACCTGGAACATCAACCATTCTTGAGGTTTTAACTTCCCTTCTTCAGGAGAGCCTTACATGCCAGTTTAGACCCACCAGCTGTCCTTGGTAACGTCTCTTGTGGCCTCTAAATCTATGCGGTGTGATTATTTGGATAATGGCTGGTATTCCCATAACTTAGGAAGCTCACGTGGGAATGGAAGGCAGCTATGAACAAGTAAGCATGTAACAAGGTTCTATCAAATGTGAAAGAGACACAGAGGCCTTCAGATAGGCCATCAGAATGGCCTTTGGGGGTGGTAACATTAAAGCCACCTGGCAGAGCTGTTTGAGGAAATTTGCACAGCAAGTGCAAAGTCCCTGAGAGTGTTAAGAGCTTGTTGCCTCAGAGAAACAGATAGGGCTTTAGGTCAGCACGAGCCAGAAACACGTGGGGCCGCGCCGGTCGGTAGAAATAAGTTCGGGTTTTTGTCCTAGGCGCTAACTTGTAAACCACAGGAGGGAGTTCAGTTGGTCTGGGAATATAGTGGGCGTGTGAGGTAAATTCTGCTTTAAATCTAACTTTAGAAAACATTCTGGCACCGGGTTGGAAAACAAAGCAGGGGCGAGAACAGAAGCAGGAGAACCACCTGGGGGGCCACATCGGTCGGGAGCTCCCCGGTGGGCGCTGATGGGGGCTGGGCCAGGAACTGCAAAGAGGTGGGGAGAAGTGGATGGGCTCCCCTGCGGGGCCGGGGGGTGGTGCAAATGGGCGCGGTTCGCGCTGCGGGAGAGTGAGGACAGAGGCTGGTTCACCGAAGAGCAGCACTCGCGCCCCGGGAGAACGTAGCCGGGCAAGAGCGGGGCGCCGCGCGGGTCTCAGGGGCCCCGGGCTCCGCCCAACCGCGCAGCCGCTCCTGGGGGCCGCTAGCTACCGCCGCCCCCCGCGAAGCCTGGCCGTGCCCCGGCCCGCCGTCCTGCTGGCCCTCACCTGAGTAGCCGGGCGGGCTCGGAAACCCCGCTTCACAGTCCCGCGCCGCACGCTTCTTCCTGCGCGCCACCATCTTGCCGACCGGAAGCCGCGAGGGCCGCAGAGAGCTGAAGTTCCGTGCAGGCAGCGGGAGCGTTTCCATGACGACGGCGCCGCGCGGCCTCCCACCCTCCCGCCGCCGTGCCCGGCCGGGCCTCTCGCTGGAAATGGAGTCAGCGTGCGAACGTGGCAGTGAATGACGCCGTGTGCGAACTCAACTTTCCATTCACTCAGTCATCCACTCCACAAATAGCAGTGAGCGCTCCATGCACTGTCCTAAGCGCTGGAGGTGAAATAAAACCCAACGCTCTTGTTTATATTCAATGAACAGAAGAAAATGCAAAACATAATGCCTGTGTGTCAGAGAAAAATGGAGGATGGGGAGCGTGGCAAGGGAGGAGGATGTTCCAATTTTAAATACGGTGAAGGCCTCTTTTAAGTGACATTTGCACAATACTTGAAGGAAAATGGAGCCAGGCGTCCAGATGTCTGGGAGTATTCTGAGAAGAGAGAAGCAAAGGTCCTAAGGCTGGAACCTACCTGGTGAGGAAGAAAAATCCCAAGGAGACCCGTATGGCTGGAGCAGTGAGCCAGGGAGAAATCAGCAAGGGGGGCAGGCGTCTTGGCCCACCCTGTGGGATTAGGCACATCCCCAAAAGCACTGTTAGTCTATGATGGGGGCTACTGTGGATTTTGAGCAGAGGGGTGATGAGCGTAGTCACCTTGGCTACTATATTGCAAAGGAGCGGGGATACCAGGGCAGCAGCAAGGAGAGGTGGCGAGAGGCCGTTAGATTCTAACAGGCTACAACACAGATGAACCTCGAGGACATTATGCTAAGTGAAATAAGCCAGTCACAAAAAGATAAATACCATATGATTCCACTAATGTGAGTAATCAAACTCACACAGACAGCAAGTATAATGGGAGTTACCAGGGGCTCGGGGAGGGAAGAGCCTGGTTTAGTTTCAATTCTACAATGAGGTTGGGTGGTGGTGATAGCACATTACTTAATACCACTGAACTGTATTTTAAAACGGTGAAGATGGTAAATTTAGGTTTATTTTACTACACACAAAATCCCAAGTATCAACAATTTTTTTCGAATGCATACTTGACATAAAAGATACATTTCACCCATGAGTTAAACTTCTTCAAACAAGGCAAAGGTCAGGCTCCTGTGCCCCATGAACAGACCTATGTTGGGGTTGACTGTGTTTAACACCCATTGAGGTGCTTTAGGCCCTGGAGGTACGGAGTCACTAAGCTAGGTGCTTCCAGATGTTAAGGCTCATGTTCTCCCAGCTGTGGAGGCTGAGATTCCACAAGTTAGTTCTAAGAGGAACCTCCCCAAGGTCATAGCGGTTCAGTAGTGAAGCAAAGGCAAATTCCTGTTGTCAGTGCCAAGACCCCCGAGGTCACTTAGCAGGATCTTTTTAATAAATAACAGCTTAAAGGTAGGAATAACAAACGTTTATTCAGAAATGGGTAAGTAACACATAGCCGCCTTCATCCCTTCAAGCCTCCTCTTCTCCTTTTGAACAAGACACAAATGGGGAATGTAGGGAAGTGGTAGGTAGAGGGAACAAGGATTGGCCCACCACCTTCTCTTCCCTCTTCCACGATAACATCCTGTAGAGCGGGGGAGGCATACAGGCTCTACCCTGCCATGTACCATATGGCTATCCAGAGGGCAGGGTCCAGATAGTCAGGTGGCTGCAGCTGGGCTCAGTGAAACTGTGATAGCCAGAGCAGCCTGGTGTGGGATAAGGGGAATGGGAAGGGAGGATAAAGCCATGCAGTCAGGCTGTTTTACCATCCCTACTTGAAGCAAAGTCCCAAGCAGTGATCTGACTGTCCATAGTACCTGAGAAAACCAGGTCCTACTGTCTATGGGTGCTCTCTTGGGCCAAGAAGGGTAAAGTATAGGAGGAATGTCTTCCAGCTGCTGAGAAGAATTAAGTTTGCACCTGTTCAAAGGAGCAGAAGGGAACAAAAGCAGCATTCTTTAAAGAACTGGAGAGTGGAGCACCATCAGGCACATTCCTTAGACATCCCAGGACTGGGCTGTCTTCAAACCCTGGGTCCTTCCTGATTGACAGACGTAACTCTGTGGAAACATGTTTCCAGGCTTGTCCTCACTGGGCTGGCCCCACACAGGTCGTGAAAGGCTGTGTCTCAGGTCCTCCTTACTTTCTGGGTTTGTGCCTTTCAGAGCACCTACTACTGACTGTAGAGCTCCCAGACTCTTGCTGCCCAAATTGCTCCGGCTCTGCCAGCCTGGATTCCCTTTATAGCCCCCCAAAACCAGCAGGAGACCGAGAATGACGCTGGAGCAACACTGTCCTGGTATTCAGGGGTGCCCCTGGGTTCTACAGCTTGGCCCCAACTGCCTGGAACCATACTGAGGGAACCTAGCAGCTTGCCCAGAAGGGCTGCTCTGCTCTCTTAACTCCCTCCTCGCATTGCCACAGCAGGAAAATACCACTCTGGTCATGGACACTCACAATAGTGGGGCCAGTACCCCCTGGTGGCAGCTGGATGTATGTCTCAGCATCTCTGACTACTGTCCTGCAGACATGAGGCCAGAAATGAAGACCGAGGAGCAAGCCTGTCTCCCGTTCAAATATGCCCCCAGACCTACTGTATCACAGAACGGAAGGCAGACAGTTTGAAGAACCCAAGTAGAGAGCTGGCATTTACACCCAAACCAGGGTGTGGCGAGTGCTGTGCTGAGTGAGAACTGGGAGGGCTAACAACACAAGTCTCTTGCAGCAGTGACACCCAGGTGGCCATTAGATCTGGGGTGGGGCCCTCGGTATAGCTCAAGGGAAAGGGTAATGTGAATGGCATGGACTGGCAGGCGTGCCCTCTTCCTGGCAGGGCAGCAGCCTCACCCACCCTTCCCACAGGGCCCTTTCCAGATCAGACAAGAGGACAAGGGGCCTGTGACTGGATCCCCATCCAGGCCATTTCCACTGACCAGGCAGTTAAATAGCAAAGCTCTTGAGCTAATGCAGCCCCCATTTGGATGGCAGGGGATTCCATTTCCTGCTTTGTGTGAAAAGTTTTAAAAAAAGGAAGGGAAGCAACCACTCCCCACCTGGAGAAAGCAGCATCCTTCAAATAGCCCCTGCCTTGCATTCTGCAGTGCCGCGAGAAAGCCGCCCAGAGAATTCAGGGAACCACTCCAGACAAGAGATCACTCTGGGGCTAAGGTTAGGGGGACACTCTGAGCAACACAAGCCTACCTTGGTGATGAGACGGAGGGAGAAGAAACAAACATACTACAGGAACTGTTAACATACAGAAGAGCAGAGGGCAGAACACAATACGGGGGGGAGGGAGCACCCAGGGAGGGAGCTCCCCACCCCTGGCGAGCCTTCCCACGCTCAGGGGCCTCCAGTCCAACGGCCCATTGGTCACAAGCTTTGCTTTGGGAAACCAAGCCACCCTCCCCCGCCCCTGCTTCTGGCTGCCTCACTCCCCCGCTCAAAGTTTGATTTTGAACTCTGTGGGCTGTGTGGTCACAGAGGCCCCTGAGGACTTGAAGAGTGCCTTTAGGATGGTGTCGGGGTCCACTTCAGCAGGAGGGCCGGATGAGGCGGCAGGATTCACCCTGCGCGGCAGCTCACTCTCCTTCTTCACTGAGGGGCTGTCACTCAGCCGTCTGTGGAGAGCAGAGCAGAACCAAAATCCTTGTCAGCCTTCTCTTAGATGGGAAGGTCCCATCACTGACTGAGCATCTGTTGTAAGACAGACAGCAAATACAACACTTCCTGTACCCCTTTATCTCGTTTCCCCATGATGGCAAACCTATCCTGTTTTTATGTGCTGAAGAGAAAACGGAGATGCAGCCAGTTGTGATCTGGGGTTTTAAATTTAGGGAACACTGCATGTCCCTCAGGGTGGTCACACACACATCGGTGTATCTTACGTTCTGAGAGGTCTTGAAGTAAAGAAATCAACTCTGTTCAGCCTAATGGTTCCCAAATTTATTAGGTCATAAAAATGTTGGAGAATACAACTTATTCCTGGAATATAGCTTAAGATATTTGTTCAAATCCACAATTCAATATCCAGGGTTCAAATCCTGGTCTTTCTAAATTTCAAAGTTATTTCAGGCCTCCCCCAAACCACACTGGCAAGTCTAATATCCTCCCTGGGTCTCTGTCTCCTTGTCTATAAAAGTGTCTTGCCAGTCTACATTTTATGCAAGTGGGCTCCAAAAACCTCTCAGTCCTGGGCTAGGCACGCATGCCCAGGTGAGGGTAAGAAAATGAAGAGTAGCACCTGGCACTGTCTCCGTCAGAGTCGATGACAAGGAGGTGGCATTTTCAGTTCACCTGAACAATATACATAGTTGTAAAAAGAGTGAAACTGGCCTGTTCTCCACTTTCTTTTCAGGTGTTTCTAAACTACAAAGCTGGAATGTGGCCTTAACGCTAGCCTCTGTGGGGTTAGCCCCCTATGGAAAGGCCGCGGCAAGCCACTGTGTACAAATTTAAGCACCCTGACTAACTGCCTGATCCGAGCAGAGGTAATGGAATGGAGGAGAAAGCTGGGATGCAGGCACTATACCCCTTAGAATAAAGAGACGATTGCGCAGAGCAAGCAAACAGAAAAGCTCCACCCGGTCCCCAGCACCACTGCCCTTGGCACTTACAGCAGGATGGGTTGGTCTGAGGTGATAACATTCCCATTCATGTGAAGGTTGCACTTCATTGGCTGCCCTGAAAAACCAAACAAGAAAAGGCTCTGCCATGAGACCTCAGCTCTTCACACAAAAGGACAAGGGTTACTGCCACTGACAGCTCTGGTTCCAAACCCAAGGATGGAGCTGCCAGGTTTCCGCAGAGCTCAGAGATGAAGAAAATCCCAGGGTGTGAGGTCCATTCAAGGATAAGAACCAAGACGCAAAGAGGCAACAGACCTTGAATCTGGCAAGAGATGAGAGTTGAAATAAGGGAGAAAGTGGACTCTGAAGTGATCCAAACTTGTTTATGAAGCAAATGGAAAGGGAAATGTTTATGCTATTATGTTTATGAAATTAAGTGAAAATTCAGAAGCATACGTACAGACTTTCACTAGTCTACAAAGGATTACCTGCTGTATGCATTGTACTCCCACTTCATATAATACGCAGTGAGTACAGCGATACAGACGAAAAAGGGGGGAAGAACAACTAGAGCTATACAGGAGTAACATTTCTGTACCTCACTGGAGCTTAGTTACTACTAATCTGAAATAGATTCTGATAAGCTATGATGCATACTGTAAAACTCTTGAGCAACCATTAAGAAAGTGACTAAAAATACAGTGAAAAAATCATTAAAAGGAACTAAAATGTTATACTAAAAAATATTCATGTAATGCAAAAGAAGGCCACATCAAATATGAATGGATTAAATAATCTAATTAAAAGGCAGAGATGATCAGTCTGGATTCTTTAAAAGACGCAACTATATACTATCTATAGGAGACACAATTCAGATTCAAAGACACAAAAAGGCTGAAAGTAAAAGGATGGAGAAAGGTGAATCACCCAAACAGCAAGCCTAAGCAAGCTGGAATAGCTATACTAATGTAAGATAAAACAGACTTTAAAACTTTAAATATTAACTAGAGAGAAAGAGAGTACTAGAGAGAAAGGGAGACATTTTGTAATGATAAAAGGATCAACCTATCAGGAAGAAAACAATTATAAACTTACATGCAACTAACAGAGCCTCAAGTATACAAAGCAAAACCAACAAAACTGAAAGGAGAAGTAAACAATAATAGTTGAAGACTTCAAACTTCACTTTCAGTAATGGATAAACAACCAGGCAGAAGATCAACAAGGAAATAGATGACTTGAACATTATAAACCAACCAGACCTAAGAGACATCTACCTGACAGCAGCAAAATGCATATTCTCCTTAAACACTCATGGGACGGCAAGAAATTTGATAAATTCACAAATATATGGAAATTAAACAAAAAATAAGTAGCCAATAGGGCAAAGAAGAAATCACAAGGGAAATCAGAAAATATTTTGAGATGAATGAAAATAGATACAACATACCAGAACTTTGGGGATGCAGCTAAGCAGTGGTTGGAAGGAAATACATAACTGTAAATGCACAGATTTAAAGAGGAGTAAAAAGACAACCTACAGAATGGAAAAAATTTTGGCAAATCAGGTATCTGGTAACAGTCATAATAAGAATGTATAAAGAATTCTCTTAAACTCAATTAAACAGTGGACAAACAGTCTGAATAGTCACTTCTCCAAGATACATAAAAGGCTCATAACAAGCACATGAAAAGAACTCCAGCATGAGGCATCAGGAAAATGCCAATCAAAACCCACCGACTGTTCGGTTCGTCTCCATATCGCCGCTGGCAACAGAGGGCTGTGGCCCACCAAGTGTGAAGGAACCCATCAGTGCACAGAAAGGGCATGGCAGACACACTTTCTCTCTGTAGGCTATCCTGAGATGAATAATGGGAATCTGAATTCAGTAACATCAGTAGTTTACTCACTAGGAGCACCGAGGTACCAATATTTAGACAAGGCTTCAGGCCTTTGAGGGATCTTTGTGGCAAGCAGACCAACGTCTGTAGGGTAGGCTATGGCTCTTGGCTTCCATGGCAAGACGTGCTGAGAGTGCCATCCATGCAGAAATGGTGTTTCTCTGCTGCTGGACTTAAGTGCTAGGGCTGGGTGAAAACCCAAGGCCCTGTCAGCAGGCACCTTAGCACTACCAGGACACTGCACAACTCTGCCTGTTCTTGGTGCACTGAAGGCTCTAGACGGATGGGTGTCCCACCCACCACAGAGGGAGGCTTGCTCCAAAGGCCTACTGCCTGATCATGAGCAGTGGGAATGAGAGGTGGCTGCTTTCTCCCTGACTTACCATCCAGACACCGGTTGTTATACTTTTTATATGCGGTGATGGCATCATCCTTCTTCACAAAGACCACCTCTGCTACCCCAGGATGGACCAGCCGAGCCCGCTTGAGGGCTCCACACACACAGAAAAGCTCCTGCAGAGACAAGAGTGGTTAGGATAAGTGAGAATGTCAGGCCACTGCTGTCCTGCCTGCCTGCCATTCACATCCCAGAGGGTTCGGGGCTGAGCTCCAGCTGAATACCCACTGCACCCAAAATTTCGAGGAGGCCCCATTTCTGGTGGCGTCCTGGAACAGCCACAGGCCTCTTGACACGGGACCGGATGAGGGGACAAGCTGTGCTGGCAGTGAGAAATGGGTCTGGGCTTACAAGCCTCGGAGTCCCTGTGACCTTCTGCAAATCACCCCCAAAGTCTTCCCTCCATGGTGCCCACTTCCTCAACATGGGCAAGTTACAGAATATGGAATCTCTCACAGAGAGCTATGTCATGAGAATGAATGTGTAGGCTCATCAAAGACAGTGGCTAATTATGTCATCTGGGAATCTGTTAGAAATATGTATTCTGGCATTCTACACAGGGTGACCAACCATAACGGTCTGGAAAGATTAAAGGGTTTTCCAGGCTGTGGGACTTTCAGTGCTAAGAGGATACTTCAGCAAAACTGGGACAGCTGGTCACCCTAAAGTCAGATAGCCCTGGGTTTGATCCCTGGGGTTCTGCCTTCCATCAGCTGTGTGACCTCAAAGAAGTTTCTTAACTTCTCAGAGAGTGAGTTTTCTCTTCTGAAAAGAAGGGCTGGTCTAGCCTACCTCCCAGGGTGGCTGAAAGCTCAAGTGAAATCATTTTTTAGGCAGTGTTCTGTGCATGTGTTACCACACTACTGACTCCCGTTCCTCATTTTATAGACCACAGACGGAGGCCAGAAAGGCAACACAAGGTGCATGGAGATGGACCACAGAGGCCGACTAGAGACCAAGACATTTCTTCACCTGCAACTGCCTTCACAAGGCTGTTATGAGGACAGAAAGAAGACTTATGAAAAGGTCGCTGAAACGATTTGTTTTTGATGATAAAAAGGGAAATATTAAATAACAAAACCAAGGTATGGAACTGAATACTAAGTATGACCCCAATTTTGTCACTGCTATTCTTTTAACATTACCCGTCTGGGTGGACAAGGGTGAGGGTGACTACTATTGGCAATTTACTGAGTGGTGATAATTACAGGTGATGAGTTTCTCACTCCTCTGTATTGTCAAAGATCCTTCCTATAAAGAGCCTGCCACATAGTTAGTGCTCAGTAAATGGTAGTCATGATTAATTACTTAGATGATCAGGAAAAAACTGTTTTAATTCTTTATGAATTTGCCAAGTGTTACACAAAAGTGGCTACAATTCTCTCTCTCATGTGCACTGCTCACTGGCGTGCCTGCTCAGTTCTCAGAGCACAGGCAGTGTTCATGCGTTTCACAGTTCAAACCACCTGCAAACGAGGGGCCCGCATGGGCTGATCAGACTCTGGGTTCAGCTGGAGAGAGGCTGGAACCCAGCTGTGTTCATATTGTCATCAGACAGCTCAGAGTTAAGAGGGTAACTTACATGGTGAAACTAATAGCTTTTTTCAGCCTTGAGGCTGAGCCCCTAGCTCTGGTTTAGAAGCTGTGAGGAAAACAGTTAACATAGCCAGCCTGACTGCTGTTCTTCCAATGGCATGCATCCAGGGCTGGTCCCTGGCTGGTGTCTGGGAACTTGGGATTTGGGAAGGGAACCACACACCATACTAACTGATAAGAGAGACTCACTCTGCCTAAACTTTGCAAACAATGTGGTTTATGCTGAACACCTGCTCTCCTTCAGGAGCCTGGAATTCTGGTTTGCTCTAGGCAGAGGGTGCCTACATGACCAGTTCCTGATAAAACTCCTGGACGCTGAGTCTTTAATGAGCTTTAACCAAGTCCCTGGTTTCACACATGTGATCACAGCTCATTGCTGAGGGAATAAAGCACATCCTGTGTGACTCCACTAGGAGAGGACTCTGGGAGCTTGGACCTGGACTGCCCTGGCCTCCACCCCAGGAGTCTTTTCCTTCTGCTAATGTTGCTTTGTGTTCTGTAGTAAATCCAGCCCTGACAGGACTCTCTGCATAGCCCTGTGAGTCCCCTAGAGAATAAGAGAACCTGGGGGTGGTCCTGGGGACTTTCAACACAAAGGTGGTTGGAGATTTCAAATACTAGGAGGCCATAGTACTCACAACAATGTCCTCCTCCGTGACTCGAGGGTGCAGATTATTCACGGTCATCTTGGTTCCTTCCAAAGGGCTCAGAACAGGCTGCCACGGACAAGAGCATTTACCAGAGTCAGAGAATAGCTGGGTGCTCAAACAGAAGATGTCATTCCAGGCAAGCAACAAGGCAGGCCCAGAGGAAACCCCCAAGGAGAGCCCGGCACAACCATCCCTCTAACTTCAGCACCCACCGTGCCCCCCCCACCCTATGCTAAGGGATGGAACCTCTCACCACTTCCCAAATACGCCAGGCCCTTTCAAGCCTCTAGGCCTCTGCCCGGAATGCCACTCATGTTTCAAGAACCCCCAGCTCAGACAGCACTTGCTCCTCAAAGGCTGTGTAGATTTGCCTAGTGAAATTAGATGCTTTTTCTTCAGAGTTCCAGCATCTCTTTCGCGCAGACCTCTGCTCTGTAACCAGACACAGGGCTCTGTCTGAAGCTGTTTTCCCCATTCCCCTGCAAGCATTTTGAGAACAGGGGCCACTGAGTCTTGGTTTGCTGATTTGTAAAATGGGGGTGGCACATCACACGGGTACTGTGAGAACCCGAAGGACACATCCAGGACACAGGCTGACTGAGCTGGCGTGGCCACTTCTCCTTGCCCTCACCTCAGCAGGCGGCAGCTCTTTAGGGGGCTCCTCCTTGTTCACTAGTGTCCGCGACATGCTGGTCAAGGCTTTTGTTCGAACAGAGGCGGGGACGACAGGCGCTGTGTATGCATCATTCTGAACCACCTTGGTGAGAGGGAGGGCCTTGGACATGGAAAGTTTAGAACTGCTCAGGCCAGCCTAAACAAAGAGGCAGACAGAATCTGAGAAGCTAGAGACCTGGACACCTCTGACAGAGCCCTAAGGGGTTGACAACCCCCATATTCGAGGCCTCCCAGCTTCCCAAGTCCATCAGAGGTCTGGAGCCAAGAAGACTATTGGGTGCCACCGACATGGGGGAGGAGAAATATACTCAGTCTGCACACACGCTCACAGAAGCCTTTCCGGTGTTGGAAGCCCTTGGCAACTAGTGTTCCACACACAGCCCTGACCAGAAGCCACAGGCTTACTCATACCATTTAGACTTTATAAAAACCCTGTAATTTGGGGCTAATCACAAAGGCTAAAAGCATAGGGTCAAGTTCATTCTCAGACATGCTCTATCACAATAGGTAATCATCAGCTCCAGGCTGACTGGGCACTGGAGCCCACACTCTTGAGAAAGCCTAGACTCCCAGCTTTTTGGTCCCTGTTCCGGCCACACAGAGGCATCACACACAGCGCAGGTCTCATCAGCTCCCAGTCTGTCAGGGACATGCTGGCAGTCAGCACAGGCAGAGCAGCACCAAGTTCCCTCCCTCCCTGCTATTAATGTGTCTGAGGAAAAAGATGCACGAGGCAGAAGTGGCAGGTGGTGTTCCAATTTAGGACAGTGTCTGCCAGGCACTGACTGGAGAGAGAAAGGAGGAATGCAGCCAGAAAGGCTGGGTATAAGACAGGCTAGACAGATCAGCTTTGCCAAATCTAGATGAAACGTCCTCCCCATGCTAGATTTCATATTTCTCAATCTTCTTACCAAGTATGGAGAGCCAAGACAGCACAGTGGTTAAGCATGTGGCCTGGGAGTTAGCTGAGAGCCCCTTCCGGTAGCAGACCTGAGCAATCTAATTACTGAAAGGCCCAGACTCTTTATAACAAACTGGTATCATTTAGCTTCACACATCACTTTAAGAGCTTCAATAGTAACCAAGAAAATGGTCCACAAACTCAGTGCAGTGACCAAAATTGGGTCTCTGGGCCTCTGAAGGCCAAAAAAGGTGGGCATCCACTGGCTGCCCCATACATCATTTCACCATAACCACTGAGCTAAGCAGGGCCGACCTCCCTGATGTTCCCACTCTTGCTTGCTTTCTCTGCATGGTATCTGACCTGCATCCTAGTCTATCATGTTTTCCCTGCATGCACCTGGTGGAGCCAGCAGGCAAGGTTCAGTTTATTCTAACACATCAACCAAAGGAATTTAGATTCAAGAATGGCGCCAGAGCTGCTACCCATAAAGGAAAGGGGAACGTGAAGAATGTCTTCTTCCTGTAAGATCTCACATTTCTCCTGAAGTATGTATGTCAAACGCAGCAATTGGGAGCTGCAGAAAATCTTAGGACCCAAATGAAGAAATACTTCTGAATTGAAAGGCCCTATTCTGTACCACCTCTCCCATCCCTCTTATCAGACACACCCAGTGAGTACAGGAAGAACATAAAATGCCATACCATGTGGTGGAGAAAGCCACCCGAGGCTGTAAATTTCATCTGTTTATTAGGAATGGGAGCTATATCATCGTCTTCATCTAGGTCATATAAATTCTGAAAATAAAGAAATACAAGCTAATATGGCATGCAAGCTCTCAAGAGACATCTGGGGGCAAGAACAACAGAGAGGAGACTCCTGAAGTGAGCAAGACCAAGAGGGAAGTGGGAAGGAGGGGTGAGAAGGGCTTGGGAGAACCCACCGGAGGCTGGGGCTCAAATCCTGATAGGCTGGCTCCCCGCCCACTAAGGCCCACAGAAGTGCTGCAACTTCCTACAAGTGGGCAGTACCTACAGATCCCTAAAATGTTCGGTTACACCTTTGGCTTAGAAAGTCTCTCCCAGGCAATCTGGCCTACAAAACTAAACCCAAACCCTGGAAAGAGTTTTATCCACAAAGAGGTTCACAGAAGGAAAATGACAAGAAAATGGTTTAAATAAACTGGAAATGTCAACTCAATGGATTATGCAGTTATTAAAAATAGTTACAGTAAATATAAGACTCAGAAAAATGCTTGTTAGAAAGTGAAAATAGACACAAAATTGGATAATAATATAACAACAACTACCACTATACATTAAATAATACTGACACTTAAAAACAAAACAAAAAAGCAGGAAGAAGCCAGGGCAGAATTTCAGCAGTGGCTGGCTTTGGAGAGCAGGAGCTTTCTTTTTTTTTCTTATTTCTTTCTCTTCTTTGCAAATTTTCTGTATTAAGCACACACTACTTTAATAGTTAAAAAATAGAGACTTTCAAGAGCCTCTCTGCCCCTTATGTATCCCCTCCCCAGTTAAGAAATTTCTTCTTAAAACTCATTAATCGCAAAAAGCCAAATGTAATTCCTCCTCTAGTTCCTCAGACTGGGATCCCTGGGCCAAGCCTTAACAACCCACCCATCGAAACACACACGTCTGTACATGTACACACCTGTACATACACACAGAGACACACACACTCCCTCTACCTGTTTGGCTTGGTGGTTATTGATGACATTGATCTTCATTCCTGCAGGATGAGAATGCAGTGGGGCCGTGGTCTTCTGCTGTGGAACCTAGAAACACCCAGTGGTCACAATTCACCTCACAGGGTCCACATGCATTCTCTATGAGTAGGGGGTCAGCGACCCTGAAGTATGGGGGGGTGCACTCAGTTTTGGTTTGTGTTAAAAAGCCCTACAGAATGCCCCATTCCCAAAGCAGGAGTGTGACAGCAAGACACTGTCCTGGAGGACCATGTGACAATGCTTGTGCAGGGCTCAATGAGTGTGGCTCAGTAAATGTGCGCTGCCGCTGTTCCTATTACCACAGTTGTTGTTTTTGTTCCCTTTGGGTGGTGGCTGTCCAGGTGGCCAGGTCTAACTGGACTCCTTCCCTGGTCCTCCCATTGACTGGCTGCATTAACTTTGGGCACAGTAATTCACATCTCTGAGACCAAGATTTTTCTTTTATGGAACTGGAATACTAATCCCAGGGTTGCAGTAAGGAACATTAAGTGCCTACGACACAGCATGTGCTCAACAAATGTTTGGTCCTTTCCCCTCTCTGCCCTCACCACTACGACACTTGGGAAAGTCATTTAATTTCCCTGGATCCCCCCTTTCGTCTACATAAAACTACATAATACCTTGCCTTCCTCATATGGTTACCATCCAAACCCTTGGGGGAACTGTCACTTTGCCCAAACACTACTGGCCCCTGCTCCCTGACTGAATCTACAGTTGTTAATGGTTTTCCAGGAGTTTAAGACAAGAGCCACAACCTACCTGTATGGTTTTAGTGAGCTTCAGAGCAGGACTCACTGTCCCGATGGCTGGGCTCATGAAGGTTGCCGGTGAATTCCGCTTCAAGCTGATCTTTTCCCGGGCGTCGGCCACCTGGCGGGGCTTCTGGGGCGCTGCGCTCTGCTGCTTGCGGGAGTTCAGCATCTCTCTGGCATCCTGCACTTTTCCTTTGATCCGGAACCGGGCATCTTTCTGCAAAAGCTTTTCTCGAGCATCCTTGACTCCCAGCTTGAGCCGGGCATCTGAGAGGCCAATCTTCTGCCGGGCATCAAACCTCTGCTGGAAGGTGGCTGTGCGAGCAGGCTGGCTGAGAAGGCTCTGCTGGATCCCGACACGAGATCGGATACCTCCAACTCCAGGTCTGGCATTAAGCCTGCAAAAAAAAATTACAGTATTAAGTGTATCTGGCTATCAACAGAAGCCTAAGGAAGTAGAGCCATGGTTAATACTGGGAACCGGGGAGGTCCTAGAGAAACCAGAGGAAACAATTAAACCTACAGAGACTTCTCGCCTAGTTTTATGGCTTTTAACTGTGCATTGTAAACAAAATTAGGAAGACAGACCTAGCGGTTTTTATCACTAGGTAAGACTGTTTCGCTCCCTAGACCAGTTGTTTTGAGACACCACTGGGACAATAAACTCCAAATCTTGCCACTCAAAATAAACAGATCCCCCAAATATTGTAATCCCACACATCGGAAGAGCAACATCAATCCCCAAAGCTCTTCAACAACGATGCTCTCAATCAGCCGTCTCAGTGGCCGGTGGAGCAGCATTAGTGTCCACAGTGCAGTAGCAGAAACAGGCCTGGAGGGGTTAAGTGAGTAACAAAGGCGCCCAGCTGGCCTCTAGCAGCCTCAGCTGCCAGGCAGACACCCCCTGCTATGCTGGGACCCTGGGTCTTGGCTTGGAGCAAGAGGATGAAAAGAATGGAGATATAAGCACAGGGTAGGTAAGAAAAATAGCGACTCTGAACTGTTTCTACTACAATACATCTGACACCAAATGTGTGAGTTTATTCCCCACATCGACCAATCCTTCAACTCTTTAGACACCAACTGGATGTCTTACACTTCAATTCTGTCACCAACTACCTAGAGCTAGTGCAGACCCCACAGGTTAAGGGCTCAGTCCCACAAGGCTGCCCTTAACTTCAGACACCAGCCCCAAATCCTGGGCTTCCCATATTTCTAATCAACCAGCTACAAATGGAGGAGGAACCCATGAATCCTTCAAGTTTGATAATTTGCTACAATGGCTCACAGAACTCAGGAAAACAGTTTACTCCCTTCTATTACCAGTTTATTATAAAGGATACAACTCAGAAATTGCCAAACAGAAGAGATGTATAAAGCAAAGGATCGGAAGGGATGTGGTGGTCCCACGCTGCCTCCAGGTGCACCACCCTCACGGCATGTGGATGTGTCCACTGGCCCAGGAGCTCTCCGAACTCCGTTATTGGAGGGCTCACTGGGAAAGCAGGACTGATTAAATCACTGGCCACCGACAGTCAGCTCCATCTGCAGCCCCTCTCCCCTCCCTGGGGGCTGGGGTTGGGAGTGGAGTCAGGCTGCCAGTTCCAAGAGCTGGCTAATCATGACCACCCTCCATCCTGAAGCCATCCAGGGGTCCAGCAGCAGGCGCCCTGCCTGGGGACTTCAACAGCAACACCTCCTCTTTGGGAAACCCTTTCTGCTTCTCCAAGGACAGTCCTCCTTTGTGCCTATTATTACATCTGCTTGTTTTCTTTCCCTACCCCGGACTGGGAGAGGAGAGGAGAATGGGCCCATTCCTGTTTCAGGGCCCAGGGCTTTACAGGTGGTGTTGAACCCTGGCTGAGCATTAGAAAGTCCTGTGGAGCTTCCTAAAAATACAGCCATTCAGACCCTGCCCCAGAGCTACTAAATCTGAAATCTGGATGAATGCTCAGGCACCTGCATCTTCACTCCAAAGGTAATCCTGGAAAACAGCAGTGTTTAGAATCTCCAATCTGGTTTAGGAGGAGACACTGCAGAATAAACAAGCCCTTTCCCACCTCACTGTCCCGGCCTCCCAGGAGGCCTCCTTCACAGGGGTGAAATTACCGGCTGCTCCGGCAGCCACATTCCTCAACCAGCTGGAGGGAAACTGCCCACCAGCTCTGGCAGGGACAGCAGGAGTGCGCCCGGAGATGAGTCCGCCTGGTACCAATAAAAGAAAACCTGGACCGTATCTCATTATCCTTACAATAATGGAAAGACACCTGCCTCCAGCATGCTCCATTTTTCTTTGAAAAATGGCAAGTTACTTTTGGATTTAAATACTTTACAGTGCATTTATATAAGAACTGGGTGGAACAGAAAAGTGGAAAAGGTCGCTTGTGGAATTGGTCAATTTAGGTTTGGTGGGTGAGAGGGCTGCTTGTCTGTCCCCACCTCTTCCCCTGTAAAGAGTGGGAGACAGAAGTGGTAGAAAAAGGCCAAAAGCAAAGGGCTATTTAGGGAACCAGTGAGCACCACCTGGGAGAGGGAACAGCTGTGTGTGGCAGACAGCATCTATCCTCCCCCGGATGGGGCTACCTTAGGTTTTGTGGCCTGCAAAGCCTTAGGCACTAGTGGGGCTATGCTCTGTGGTGACCACAGAAACCCACGGCCACAGTGAAGGGCCCACAGTATTCACAGAGGGTACAACACAAATTTTTAAACAAAGCCCCACCCCTGGGACCCACTGGCAGGTGAGGCACCCCCCAAGCCTTATTTTTAAATGCTTTCAACTCCCTACATCTGCTGCTGATGCCTATCAAAGAAAAATAACAGCCTATCCATTTATACGAGGACCTACGACTGAAGGCCTACTCAAAATGGGGAAAAGGATTTTGATCAACAAACCGAGATGAAACCGGAGTCAGTGTGGAAAGCACCAGATAAAATTGCTCACTCATTACGCACTGGACCCCTCTACATCAGAGATCTTGGGCTGGGCAGTCCAGTCACTAAAAAGAGCATGGTGAGTGAGGAACAGACTTCCAGGGGCTCCAAACTGGGGGGTAGGGAGAGGAATACAGACACTGAAATAGTCATCACACTGCTGCTCTAGTAGAGGAAGGTTCAAAGTCTGTGGGGACACCACAAGCAACGAGACATCTGTAGGGCTGTGGAAAGGCAGTGGGGGCCCAGGCACCTGGGGAAGAGTGGAGTGTGTCAAAGGGCTTTCTAGGTATACCGGACAGGGACAACTCCCACCACAGCACGCAGCTTGCAGGGGGATGGAGGGAAGGGGGCAAGGAAGTACGTAGCCCCCCTCCCCGCTCCCGCTTCAAGAGCATGCCTTCACTTCTCCCACATCACCTCCACAGCTGGAGGCTTTCCTTAGAGCACTGGAACCCTGGGCAAAGCTCCCAGGAAGGCAGTCACGCTGCATCACACGATCTGTTTACAAGCTTGCATTTCCTGCAGGTCTAAAGCTTCTCACGGGTACACCTGGCACCTTCTCACCTGTGTCAACCCTGCGCCAGGGAAGTGACAAAAGCACAGAGAGCTTTCTGTCCTGAGGTCCTGCTAAGTGTCAGGGACCTATATGGCTCCTGTCATACATTTCCTCTCAGGCTCACAATCTCTGAGGCTAGCTGCTGTCACTTTCATCTTACAGGAACCAAATCATACAGCTAGTGGTATGGCTGGCCCTGGACTCCCAGTCTAACGGACTCTCTATAGAGAGTCCAGGATATTTCCATTTTAACAGGCTCCAAATTTCTTTTCTGCCTACTCCAAGCCCCATGGGAAGTAGGATGGGAGAAGCAACGGCTGCCCCAGGACTTTGAAAAAGATTGCCTTTGCCAGGGCAGCCCTCTACTCAGCCCTCACCAACTAGCCCTGTGCCCTGTGAGGCTCCTCGCCACCAACTGGTCTCCCAGCTTAGAGAGGGGCACTGTGGGAAAGTTGGGGTTCCTATGGCCAGGATCCTCACTGAACTTAAGCCACTTGATGATATAACTGGCCTGCTGCTAGGCTACTGTTTCCACATCCATTGGCAATAAGATATCATTGCACTACATAGACAGCTCGGCCCAGTGCTCTGGGAAGGGGCAGAGACACTAGTGCTTGACCTACCGCCGGGAGAACAAGCCGGGTACTAAACTCTTTCACCCCAAGAATGTTCTACTGTCATTTGTTTGGTCACACTGAATCCATAGCGAACTTGCCTGGGGCTGAAACCCACTGGCAAGACAGGCACCCACACAGCCAGGGCACAGGGACACCCTGACCCTAAGGGTGAGACCTACAAGGATCCTGCCAAGGAGGGTGAAATCCCAACCCTCTGCAGGTACATCAGAGAAGCCTTCCTGTAAGAGAGAGTGGCTGGTCCCGGAGAAGACATTACAACTGGAACCAGGCCCCACAACCAACCAAGGAAGATTCCGCGGATGGCCACGCCCAGTACACAGTGGCGGGGGCGGGGGCGGGGGGGCGCGGCAGACACACCCTAATCCAAACCTGAGCCATCCGGAAAATTCCCTATCACCTGTCTTCTCCAAATCCCACCTTCTTCCATCACCAGGGCACCCCTTGTTACCAAAAGTTTCAGATATTTATAACTAAAGGAGGTAGACAATCTTATCATTGTGCTACTCCATAACTTTATAATACCATAAAATCGGGCAACTCTAGACCCCACAGCACCAATTATGTGCCATGTAACTTTCAAAAAGTTACCCAATTTCACCATTCAAGTAATAAAACATTACTGCCAAGAAAAAAATAGAAAAGATAACCAACTGAAAGCAATTATTTCGAATAACTAAAGGAAAAAGATTCCCCCAAATAAACTTCATACCCCTAAACAGAGAATGGAGAAAGAGGTAGAGTCAATTCTCTGTTTGATTCCAATTCTGCCTGAACAAAACCCTATAGGAGGGGCAGGGAACAGTAGCCTCGGCAACCTTAATTTATTCATATTCCTCAACAAGTTCCCTTTACTGGTAATGTGTAGTGGTTGCATTAAGTATTCTATTGAGAATTCACAGGAGCCTATATGGCTGATAAGCAACATCTGCCATACTACATAAGGCGCAATTAGGTACCAGGGTTTATAGAAGATTTTAAACGGTGATCTAACATCTTTGAGCACTTACTACAGGTCCATAAACTTTGACACGTCCGTCTCCTCCAACCCTCACCACTGAGAATTAGGTTATTATTCACAATTTATAGATGAGGAAACTATACATGTAAGGATTCAAGGAGAGTAACTGTTCCAAATAACAAAGCCAAAATGGTGAAGACTGGATTTGAACTCCACTCTATCTAGTTAAAGCACAAATAAATTAAGCATGGGTCAAAAATAAAGACCAAGACTTGAAGAGTTAAGGAAGGCTGAGTACTGTCCCCAGGCTAAGAAACTCCTAGGACTCAGTCAGGCCCAGGGACCAGCTCACTGTCCAGTGACCAGAGGGCGAGCACACACTGAGGCCGCTGCAGCACGCACACTCAGGGCCCACACACCGTAATGCCTGTCTGGCGAGAAAGACCACCTCGATGCCTTGTACTGCTATTTTCATCTACTTGAACAGCGCAAAAGGTACATCTTGACTGTGGGAGACGGTGGACTTAATGTGGGTAAAACGGTAATATTTCCAGAGTACCTCGCCTGGCTTTAGTACATCTGCATATCAATAGGCGTTCAGAGGTGGAAAGAAGTATGGCTTTAGTGCATTTGCATCATTCCTCAGGGGTGGAGAAGTTCATCTCCATATCAATGGGTAATGACCTGGGCGAGGAGGGCTTATCCGTACCTGAGAGGTGAGGGGAGGGCTGGTTTTGCTACTGCTGGAGCAGAAGAGAGAGATGGGCTGGACTGCAGTTTTTTAAGAAATAAACAGGTTTTAAACTTTGTTTCTCCCTTTCACTGATTTCAGTTTTTAGAGGTATTTTGCCCCGGGATTTCCTCTCCCCGGACTTACAACGTAGAAGCAGGAGTAAGCTACTGTCCCTCAATTTCGAGCATTCAGTTCCCTGGGTCTTTCAACTCCTTTCACGAGCAGCTCTAGAGGGGGCTTCAGTGCTCAGGCTTTTTATAATCGCTGCTCCTCGGCCCACATGAAAAGACAGCTATTCACCCCAGCAGGCAGCAGTACTGGTTATAAGGCAGGCATTAGTCATCAGGAATTTTTCAAACAAACACTCCTGCTAGGGGCCAGTCTCCAAACAGAGTCACTTATGCAGCCCTCCTGCTTCCAGAACTGCCTAGCTTGCTAAGAGCCTGGCCAGACTTGCCTGCAGCCTCACCTCCCACTGCAGACTCTCTTGATAATCCTGAAACACATTCTGCACTTTTGGCCTCAGTAAATGTTTGGGAGGGGGAGAGGGAGGATAAAGCTTTAAGTTAAGCCTCACTACGGCCCTGCCCCGTCACACCCCAAAGAGTGCTACTTGGCACTGCTTCCAGACTCTCCACAGGTCCTGGGGTCCTGAGAAGCACTACGGATGAGAAGGCCAATCCCTCACTGGAGCCGGGACACTCTCCCCCAGACCCTAGCTGCAGCCTGGCACACACGTGATGACCAGAGAGGGTCTGTCTGGGGCTAGGAATGCCTCACCCTCTCGTCTCTGTCTGAGGAGGGCAGAAAAGCAACTGGCTCTGGACATATGTCCAGTCAAAGGATTCAGGTCGATGAGGGGGAACCTGGATTATTATAAAGTGAATTTTAATCCATGGGGGTCTCTGGGTTAGAAAACATTTGTGTTGAGGTCACCTTATAGAGAGAAAACTGCTTAGCTGTAACAATTACTGAGGGTCAATACTGAACTAGGTGTTTCAGAGACATACAGAAAAACAAGACATTACCCTTACTCTTGAAGAGAAATCTTGTGCAGATATTTTATTTTAAATCATAATTCTTCCCCTTCAACTTGCGTAATAACTACTTTTCCTCCTCTTTGTTTTAGGTCTACATTTCTTTATCTTCAACAAGGAAAAAGCAGCACCAGAGCAGAGCCCTGGCCTGAATGGAAAAGTTCACTAACCTCCTCCACGGCTCCAAGGGCTCCGCCCACAGGGCATCTGGCCCAAAGCTGCTCTACTTCAACACAGTCAGGACCCAGCTCTCCCACTACGCCGTCTGCCACCCTCCTGCCACCCTCGGCAGACTACAGGGAGGCACTGGATGACAGATGCCCGCTGAGAGTTAAACTAACCATGCCAGAGGGGTGCCTTGACTAACTCCGCCAGCAATGCTCTCACATCTAAAGGAAGAAATGGACAGGGGCAGGCCCGCACTGCAGCTGGTGACCAAGGCTGTCCTGGGAGACTCACCCCTGGGTTGTGAACAAAAGACGTCACTAGAGATGTGCTGTGCATGGGGACAGACGGCGCCTCACCATGGCCTGGATGAAGTAGGGAGAGGATGGTTTTACCTCCACATTAATCAAGGAACGTTTTGATTAATTGGGGACCCAGGTAATGATAAGGAAAATGACTCCTTTCCTGACTTACGAGCTAAGATGAACACAAAAAAGAACAACTGCTCTAAAGAACAAGCACATTCCATGACCTGACCGGAAAGGTTACACTTCCACAGGCTCCGTCTTCTTCTGTTTTCTAAGATAGTCATAGGTTCCTCCTAAATTAATATGCAGTTTTTTCCTGGGACATCCATGCAACATTAAACCAAAGTTCCCAGTAAGGAGATTTCGTCTAGGAAGCATGTAAAATGGAGTATGTTTACTCTGGGAAATTACTCTGGTTCACTGAAATTTGTTCAGGACTTTCAGTTCTTGACAGGGACCCCACCCCCCACCCCCAAGATCTAGTTGCTCTCTGTTAGCTGCGCAGGCAAAATAAAAATGTAGTTTTTATCAGGTTTAACCCAAATGCAGCATGCAGCCCCTCTTCTACACTATTCTCTGCCTGCATCGGCTCCCAATCTGGTCTTCACGTAATAAATAGTAAGGCAACATTCTCCACTGAAAACTGGATGTTACTTCTTTCCCTAAGAGCCTTCAATGACTATGATGGCAGCTACTGAGCATTTGGTACCTATCACTTTTGAAGTACTTCAGATACAGTAATTCACTTAGTACTAAACCTAGTGAAGCCGTGTAACTCTAGGGCCCCAGAGCTTACATATTATATACCTACTTCAGGGACGGGTTTGGGCTCTGACTCTTTTCAAAGGAAAGGTCCATGATTAACTGCCTTCTTTTGCTACACACTACCCAGTACAAACTTTAAAATACACATTCTTATATTCTCGTATTTAATCCTCTTAATGACCTACAGGGAACAATTATTACAAATGAGGAAGCTGCCCAGCTCCTAAGCCATCTGGCCAGGGAGGCACAGAACCCAGCACTGGGGCCTGCCAGGGAAGCAGGTCTGCCTAGGGGCACAGTCTCTGCTCTTCCCACAGATCCACACGTCCCCCTTCCTTGCATCCCCACGCACTGCCCAACACAGTACTCTGCACACATCAAAACCAGAAAAGCAGACCCAACAGATGGTACGGACCGCCTGCAGTCAGAACTGAGGGGCTTGACGGTGGGGAAAGCAAGATCCTGCGAAGCAAACCTTTGAAAGCAGAACGGGTTTAGAAGTGGCCAGAGGACCCAGCACCAATGCACACCAGTTACTAGAGAGACCTACTCACAGATAATGGCGGAAGAAATGCATACTTAATGTGCACCTGTTAGGAACCAGAAGCCCAGAAGTGCTGGCGGGTGACTTACAATGTGGCAGCAGTTGTAGTGGATATGCGTGCAGGGGGTTGGATGGGGGATACATGTCACCTAGCAAGATATAAAGTACCTTATTCTCTGGCCACAGGCAAACTGGAGATGTTAATAAACATCTGCTGAGTGACAGACTGAGAAAACATCCTTGCAGCCTGGTTGTTTACAAAAACACTGAGCTAACTTAACGTGTGCTGGAAGACTACTGGCCAAGTTCCCACTTATTCATACAGGTGAACTAGGGCTCAGGAAGGCTGGAAATGACCAATATTTAAGGGTCGTAAATAAGTTTGAAGAATATAATTGCAAATCAGCTCCTCACCCAGATCCAGAACTTCTCGGTAGTCTTCTCGGTACTGATCTACATCAAGGTCTACCCTCCAGCCGGTCCCCGTGTTTTCCCGCCCTGACCGAGGCCAACTCTGCCAGCTGTCAGAGCGCACTCAGCCCCGGCTCAGCCCTCCGTGGCCTCGGGCAAGTCACTCTATTCCACCCAGCCTCAAGCTCCCCACCTGCAAAATGGGCTAAACACAGCTGGCCGATGAGGCTGCGGAAAGAGAAAATGAAACGGTATGTACACGAAATCGCTTGGCGAACTTAAAACGCCGCACAAAGCGAGGCCAGTGTCACCACCGGCGGCCCTGAGAAGGAACCGGGAGCGGGGTTTGGAAATTACAGGTCTGGGTCTCAGCTTCGGCAGTAACAGATCGGCAGAGTCGAGCAAGTCACTTCCCCGCTAAACTTCAGTCCTGACTCAGGCCGCACGGGGAAAGGGGCGGCGGGCCCAAGGGCCAGGCTACCGGGGGAGGGGCCGCGCCGAGGAGACCTCCGGCCCTGGGCGGCAGCGCCGCTCCCCGGGCCGCTCCCGCCGGCCCGGCGCCCCGGGCCCGCCGCCGGCAGCGGCCCTGCCAGCCTCCGCAGCCCGCCGGAGCGACGGCGCCTCCACCCACTGGGAGGCCGGGCGGCCGGGCCCGCGGCGGCGGCGGGGGCCGGGCCAATGAGGAGCGCTGCTGAGGCAGGGGGCGGGAGCAGACGGCCCTCCGCGTCCCTCCGGGGCCGCTCCCTCCTCCGCCCCGACCCCGCTAGGCCGTGAGCCCTGAACCCCGAGAAGAGAAAAGGCCGCTCACCGCCCCTTCGTCGCAGCCCCGCGCTTCCGGATGAGCTCGTCCAGGGAGATGTCCGCCATCTTGCACCGCCGAGAAAGCCGTTAGTAAGGTAGGCTCCTTCAGCTCTCGAGCCCGCCCCTTCGGCGGTTACGGAGCTACAGGGCACTTCCGGCGTTCGGCCGACGAACTCTCGCGACAGCTCAAACCAGGCAAGGACAGGAAGGGGCGGGAAACTTCCCGTGAGCCTTCGCGAAGAGGGCTGCATATCTGCATACAGCGGGTGTGTTCCCTACCGTACCCTCTTCCTCCGGGCGAACAAATAAAATGAAAAGAGACATAAAAATTAACTGAAGAGTAGGGCAAACTTAAAGGGCACGGGATTCTCAGCTGAACGGTCAACTTTTTATTCACCGGAGGGGTAAAGAGAATGGAACTCATTACCTAGGAAGAAACAATACTTGCTCTCCATGCCTTAAACTTATGAGTAAGGAAAATAACGATTCGGGGTGACGCCCGAATCCTCACTGCTAATGTGAGACGAATTTTTGAGCGGGTAAAGGTTGTCCCTGAGGTGACCCGCCTACTTTGCGGGATGCCTGGGTGTCACGATCTGCCCGTCTTTCTATTCTGTAAGAGCAGACTGACTTCAAAGTGAAAATTGTTTTTAATAGTTGGTGGGCTGGGGTATCCCCGAGCCGTGTTCTTGAGCTGTTTGGGTTTACAGATTACTGATGATTATAGATAATCTGTGGAGGTGTCTGTAGATTTCAGGCGGGGGTCTCGGGCCGCTTCTCTGAAACTTCCCCCTGTAACTACGGTGTGAGGCTTGTCGCCTGTTTGTGATTGAGAAGTGATAATAGGTGGGGGTGAGAGTTGGAGGTCACGTCCCACGGGCCGCTTTAGTTGCACAACCTTCGGGAGCAAATCCCTTCACTTCATACCTGTCGTGGTTGGTAAAAGGGGACAAATAACAGGCCGTTGCGAGGGTTGAGGTCTAAGCCTTTCAAGTGTTCCACACCTGGAGCTGCCTTTTCATTGGTGCAACCCCAACCTCCAGCACTAAAGTTTCCATACATTTTTGCCAAATCAATGAAAAAATACATGCAGTCTTCAAAACAGCGCTGAACATGGACTAAGTACTCTTACTATTATTATTAATTTTTTTCTAAGTCCAACAATGCGAGTGGAGTTATGTACTCTTAACATCACAGTGCAATTAAAAATCTGGCTTCAAAAGCTCCGTGGAGAAAACGTACAGTATCTGGAAAAGCCAGAGTTTGGGACTGGGCACTGACAGAGGGGAGCCCAGGTCCCAACTGTGCAGCCGTGATTGGGTGCTGGCTGACCCTCCTTTTTCTCAGCTGTGAGACGGGACCACTAACCCCTCCCTCCCAGAACCGTGGGGAGGAACTCGAGACCAGGCAGGAGGAGGGGAAGAAGGGCCCGGGTTCAACCTTAGCCCCAGGCCACCTGGACCAGTGGAGGGCAGGTGCCAGAGGAATCAGGAGGGAGCCAGGAGTTGTTGCACCTTCAGTGAGATGTAAAGAAGCCATTAAATAAATCACACTTTAAACCAATACAATAGGGTCAATAAGATCAACTACTTCTGGGGTCACAGCAAGGATGGGAGTTTTGTGGGGTTGTGTTTGGTTTTCAGGGGATCCAGGGCCCCAGTCAGAAGGAGGTGGGGTCTGGAATCAGGAGGCCCTGAGGGCTTGGGGAACCTCCCAACACCTAGAGATTTCCGGAGCAGAGAGGCCCATTAGGACTCTCTGAGCCAGGGCTTCACTCCATTCCTTGCATCAACAGGTGGGACTTTCTCCCAGTGTAAAAAACAGAATCGCCAGCAATGCGGTGTGCAGTAGTCATAGGAATTGGGTCCCCCTTTATTTGGAAATTGACCAAGAATTGTGCCCTGGCTGGGAAAACCACACCCATCAGCAGAGACCAGAAGTATGGCTGCATTCGGGGCTGTGACAGTCCGCAGACCCCACATCTGGGCAAACTTCTACCACCCGCCTTCTGGGGGTGAATCCTTTCCTTTCTTGCCTTTATAATTGGAGCTTTGCACTGATTTCAAATTCTATGTGTGGGTTGGTCATCATCCCTATGAATTTACTTCAGGAGAGTAAATGGGCTCTTTTACAAGGGTGTCAGTTCTGAGAGCATGGAGAATCACTGACCCAGTTTACTAACCCATCTTACAGATGGGGAAACTGAAATCAGGACGGTAGGGACCAGCTCCACTTCATGCCCTTCCTAGATCCAGGGGACATCATCTTGTGCCCTCAGGCAGATATGAGTTTAAATCCCAACCCTCAGGCCTCTTTTTTCATCCTCCCGACAGGAACAGGAATGAGGAGACCTAATGTGTGACCAGTGCTGAGTCCCTAGCACACAGTAAGTGTGAAGAAAGAATTCCCAGGCCAAGTCCTTTCCTGCCCACTAAGGAGTTCCAGCCCTGCCTCAGGACCAGAATGTTAAGTGACAGAGAGAAAGGGCCTCAGGCGTCCCTTCCTGTGAGCTTGCCCCATCCTCTCCTCTTCCTCACTCCACTCCAGCCACACTGGCCTCCTCTGTGTCCGTCATGCCACCCAGCAGATCTCTGCCCCAGAGCCTCTGCACTTGCTGGTCACACCTTCTGCTCCCTTTCCACTGTCCCCTCAGCCACCTGCCTTCTTTGACCTGTTTCTGCAAGTCTATTCCACAAGTCTGTTGCAACCAGAAGGCCTTTGCCCCGGCTGTTCCCAACACCCTGAACACTTCCCCTGCAGGCAGCTCCTTCCTTGACATCCCAGCATTAAAGCACCTCCTTGGAGAGAAGGACCCTCACTCCTGCCCTGTCTTGTCAACAGTCTTTCATTTCTGTCCTGGAATTTACCATTTTACTGATGACATCATGTTACTTGTCTAGTGTCGGTCCCACTGGTGCCCCAGGAAAAAGGGCGGGAGTGTCAGGCCAGCTGCAGCCGAGTCCCCAGCACCTGGAACAGCACCTGAAAGAATGGTGGATGAACCTCCTCGGCACCTTCTGCGGGGCAGAATGACACCGAGACCCAACTCCAACCTGAAAGCCATTCACTGCCAAGCCTCAGTCTCTCCAGCAGAAAAGGGGGCTCATGACTTCTCCCTGCTTGTCTCAGGGCTATCCAGAGGAGAAAACAAAAAGGAAAACTCGGGGAACACACGGAATTGCCCAAAGATAGGACTGGAGCCACCTTTAACACAGCTGATATACTCTGAATAAGGTTGGATGTGAGGGTTGGGTTTAAAAGCCGGATGGACCCCCAGCGTCCATCCTTCCGTTCCAGGGCTGCTGGCCCAGGATTGTCTCCAGGAACCTACTGGAAAAGAAATCATTTGAAAGGAGGGTGAAGATGGCCACTGTCATCTACAAAATCCACAGCTTGGAAACAGCCTGTCAGTCTGATAGGGGATTTATGGGATCATAGTAAGTCATGATCCCACGGGCCCTGGTGGGCGTACCTGACACCAGTGGAACAAGCCCAGCCTTGTGGTGGTCGCGTAGCTTCATCAGTTATCGGCATTTGCCTCTGGATGTCTGGTATTTTGCTTTTCTGTGTCTAGTTTTCTGTACTTCCCAAACTTTCTACAACAAACACAACACACATGGGAAGTACACGAGCGGCCCTGGTCTGTCCACCTCCCACTGTCCTCTGACCACACAAGTCGCAGGGCCTCAAGGAGCTGCAGGTTTCGTATTAGCACATTTTTATTTCAGTGGTTCTTCTACTCATAAATGATTCTGAAAAAGCCGATATGCAAGAGGCTAACCCACTGTTGTCTAAAGGCAACGTCAAGGCCACAGAGAATGTCACTCAGCCATTTCCCCCACGCTGCAGCACAGGCAGGCAGGAGGGACAGTTTGGGACAGAGCAATAAACATCATCTTAGCTCAGGGCTGGCGGCCCAGGAGCCCAGGACTGCCGAGCTGACAGCGTGAGCTCCCAAAGCTGCCTGAGCATTTGGTGTGCTGCGGGCAAGGCCAGGGTTTCAGGAGGGCCCCTGTGCCAGCAGGAGGGGCCCTCAGCCACCTGCCTCCTCCCATTCTAGCCCTGGGGAGAGCCCAGCTCCCTGCGGCTAGGCCTGCCCTGGTGTAGGGACAGCCTCCCATCCCACAGCCCTGGCCAAGAAGGTTTTTCGTTGTTACCCATCATGTAGTGTCAGCTACTGAGGCCTGGCCAACACCCTGAAGCAGGTAGTGAGGGGTAGCAGGCAAGGGTCCCCAGGTGGTGGCTGGGGATCCCTGGCAGCTGCAACTTTGGGCTGCTTACATTTATTCTCAGACTGTGGTCTGCTCTGGGAGGAGTGGGCAGAGGATGGTGTTGACGGCCGTGGCCCAGTAGTGTGTGGGGGGCAGGGGTGGGGGAGGGCCAGGGCCAGGGTCAGGCATCACTAGTAAGAACCGGTGGGGGCCAGACAGGACCCCTGAAGGTGGCCAGCAGAACCCACCTCTAACAGAACTCTGCTCCCAAAGGGCCCCCGGGGGGGCCAGCCCAACGGGGTGACCACCCAGGCACAGGCAAGGCCGGCCGCAGCAGGAAGGTGGGGGTGGGGGTGGGAGAGCGCTGTTAAAGACAAGGGCAGGGCGGGTGGGTGCACGAGGGTGGCAGGCAGGTGAGCAGCCAGCCCAGACATCAGAAGGTGAAGCAGCGCTCCTTGGGGTGGCCCACGCGGTCCAGGTTGGGCAGGCAGGCGTACTGGATCATGGGTGGGGGCCCGCACATCAGGATCAGCGGCTCCTCTTCCGGAGACGGAAGGTGGTCCCGGATCATCTCCTCATTCACGAAGCCCTGGCTGTAGTCCCAGGCTGCAGGGCGGGAGGCCAGGTGAGTCCCAGTGCGGCCGTGTGACAGCCTGACAGCTGCCCGTCTGCCCAGCAGTCCCTTCCCCCGCTGAGAAAGCTTCTGCCCACTGAGTCCCTCCCTCCAACAGAGCCTGAACATGGAGAGGCTGAGCCAAGGAATCCCTTGCCCTGATCCTCTGCCCCAGCCACGTTCACGCAGAACGAAACAGCCAGGAAACAGTTAACAATGTAGCAATAAGCACATATACCATCATTAATTGCTTTAAATGTAAATGGACTAAGCTCTCCAATAAAAAGACACAGAATGGCAGAACAGATGAAAAAAAAACAAGATCCATCTATGTGCTGCCTGAAAGAGAGTCACTTCAGATTGCAAGGACACACACAGAAAGTAAGGGATGGAAAAAGAGATTCCATGCAAACGGAAACTAAAAGAAAACTGGCATAAATGAGAGGCAAGGGCATCAGGTAACGATAAAGGGGGTAAACCCAACAAGGACATGACAGTTGTGAATATTTACAAGTCCAACATAGGAGGATGGAATACAGACCTAAAAGGAAAAATAGCAATACAAGAATGTAGGGGATTTCAATATCCCACTTACACAGATGGACAGACCATCCAGACAGAAAATCAATAAGGAAACATCAGCCTTAAAGGACATGTTAGACCTGATGGCCTTAACAGATATTTATAGGACATTCCATCCAAAAACAACAGAATACATATTCTTCTCAAGGGCACACCTCACACCTGTTGGAGCAGCGATTACCAAGAAGATAAGAAATAACAAGGGTTGGTGAGGATGTGGAGAGGAGGGAATCCTCACGCACTGTTGGTAGGAGTGTAAACTGGTGCAGCCACTGTGAGGACCATAGGGCGGTTCCTCAAAAAGCTACAAATAGAAATACCTTATGACCCAGCAATCCCACTTTGGGGATTTATCCAAAGAAAATGAAAACACTAACTCAAAAAGGTATCTGCACCCCCATGTTCACAGCAGCACTGCTTACAGTAACCAAGATGTGGGAACAACCTAAGTGCCATCGGTGAATGGGTGGACAACGATGTGGTACAGCTACACAAATGAATATTACTCAGCCATAAAAAAGAAGGAAATCTTGCCATGTGAGACAACATGGATGGAACTTGAGGGCACTGTGCTCAGTGATATAAGTAAGACACGGAAAGACAAACACAGCATGATCTCACTTATATGTGGAATCAAAACAAAACACCAAAAACCCAAGCTCATGGATACAGAGAACAGAATTTTGATGGTTGCCAGATGCAGGGAGCAGGAGGTGGAAGAAAAGGGTGGAGGGAATATAAATTTTTTTTTAAAATTGCAATGGAACCAAAATGTATTTGGTAGTGTATGAAATGTGCAGGTATATAAGATACATGTCAATGTTACAAGGATTTGATAAGCTAGTGTGTTTTTCCCTGTCGTGTACTGAAGGCAGCTTTGGGGGGAAATGTTAAGTCAGCCGCATCTGCCAGGTGAGCTGGCCCCACTCCACTCCTTTGCTTAGCTCCACAATTCCTTGTGACCTGTTACCATTTTCTTTCTCAGCATCTAGAATTCAGCATATACCTAATGTTACTGCAATGTCTCAACACTCTTGGACTATGAGTAAGGGTCCTAATAAGCCTAAATATGCAGTGTTGGGAGGTGCCTCAGTGCACCTCTCCTTGGCCAGTAGCTGGTCACTGCTCAGTCCCCGGGGTGAGGGGGGCTGGGGGGGGCAGCGCTTTGGTCTTGCCACCACCAGGGGTCAGTGTCGGCCCCTCCTCCCATGGGCGGGGCTTCTGTGGGCACCAGGGAAAGGGGTCCTGCCAGACAAGGAGGCCCCCCTGAGCCCACCCTACCATATTAGAAACTGCACCCAGAGTGGAACCACACCATCGCCCACTTCCCCCTTTTGATGCAGACGCGGGTACAAGATAATGCTCCTTTCTTTATGGTAAGAAAAAGAGCTGCTCTGACTCCTAGAACAGAGCCCCCCACGCCTACCTCCATGCCCGACTGCTATGCTTTAGTCTGGTCTCTAACCACCTGCTACTATGCCCTATAATTAACTGATCTGCCTGTTTCTGTCATCCTTCCCCACGCTCACAGGGCCAGGCTGGTTTCATGACCTCTCAGAGCAGAGGGTCAGACCAGGACCCTGTCTAGCTCAGATGGGCTGGTGCAGGATGGCTGGTCCTTGGGACATGGCTGCCAGACCCCCAAATCCGCCCAGGCCTGGCTCTTGGCCAGGAGGTTCAGGACCTGATTCGGCCAACCCAGGAGGCTGACCTCTCTCAGGGATGGACCTAAGTGACCTGGCTCACGAGATGCACATCAGCCCCTGGGGAACCCCTGCTCATTTCCGGGGACACTGAGGGCAGCACCTTACCACACCGTGGCTGAGTGCCAGGGAGCTGCGGGGCCTTGTGATGCATGGAGGTGAAGCAAGGGCAGGGCGGCAGGATGTGAGTGAGACCACAGGCTGGTGCCCACATGCGTGCCTTGAAACGCCCAGTTTCCAACTTCATGAATTTCCCATGAAAATGCAGGTCCCCAGTTTCTCTTTGGAAGTGGAAAGGCCTGGCTGACAGGGCTGAATTCCTGCACAGCCAGACTGCCTGCAGTTGAGAGGGACCTCTGGAAAGGGGCAGATGCTCTCCAATTTACCACATTCCCCACCATTCCCTATAATCTCCCCACCCTGAAGCCAAAGATCTCTGGAATCATCTACCAAGAAGCCTGAGTTGCTGCTTTTCCTTCAGCAAAGAAGAAATTAGGTATTTCTTGTGCCCACATGTCTTCCAAAAGCAGGAGAATGAAGAAGAGTTTAACTCCCAAAGCGCAATCATGTTTCAAGTTTAGGGCGTAGCCGTCATTCACTGCCTCTTACCTTGGCAAACAGCTTAAACCCCTGGACAGGTAGAACGAGGCTAACTGTTCACCCCTAAGGACTGACTGATGGGACGAAATGGGTGTAAAGTGCCTTATAGGGTACAAACTGCAATTGTGCCCGCCGCCAGCACTGGCCCTGGAGCCCTTCCCCAGAGCGAGCCCCAGCGCGAGGGGAGAAGACGGGCCCTCTTTGTTCAGCGAGGGCAGCGCAGCCAGGGGAAGGCCTGGGAAGCCCCAGCTCTGGTGTTCTCTAGCTGTGTGATGTGGGGCACTTATACCCCCTCTCTGATCCCTTCCCCTCATCTGTGAGATGGGGTCATACCACCTGTGTCACAGATGAGCCCTCCCTGGGCCTGCGCCCCCCACACCGTGCCGCCCTGGGTGGGGTGGTGCCCTCTCACCTTCGGGGGCCCTGTCCACTGTGTACCAGAGCTTGAAGCGTGTGGAGTGCTCGTTCCTCAGCTCCTCCAGTTCTGGCCGCAGCAGGATGTCCTTCTCGGTCTGTGGGAGGACAGGGCCCAGTGGTCGGGGGGGGTGGAGGCAGCACTGCCCCTGGAGGCGCTTGTCACCCAGACTTCGTCATCCCACCCCCCAAGGAGCCTATCAGAGCTGCAGCTGAACAGGGTCACCACAAACGGGGTTTGCGGCGCTTGTTAACATGGGGAACCGTGCACAATACAGTGAGGGGCAGAGAAGTGCAAAATGAGACACAGCACAGACGGAGGATTGGGAGGCCCAGTGATGGCCCCTGAGTGGTTATAACACTCAGAACAGCAAATACCTCAGTTCAAAGGAGGAGGGTGGCCCTTCCAGCTTCTCAGGTGGGACAGCCACCAATAAGGGGCTATTGATGCTCCTCCCAAACACTTGGGCCCTCACCTGCTGCCACCTGCCCATCAGTGCCCCGTTCTTCACCCCACCAGCCTCTCCTAGCCCACCCCCTGCCTGGTGTCACCTCTTCCAGGAAGCCTGCCTGGACACCACCCCCAGGAGGCATCAGCAGTCTGCTCCTTATATGGTCCCTCTCCCCATTCCTGACTACAGGCCTTTGCCCTGTGCACGCAGGTAACCCATAGACAGGGCTCCTGGGCCGGGCGGTGGTGACTGGCCTCCTGGGACAGTTATGGCACTGGGGCCCCCAGCACGTCAACCAGAAGGCTCCCCGGCTCACAGGCTGCTGCTGGCACGTGGACTCAGGCAGACGGCCCTCCCCAGGGAGGCAGACACGGGGGATCCCTCAGAAGGGAGTCTCCTCTGCTCCCGTGCCTACCTCATGACACCACCGACCAAGGGCGCCTCCACTGGAGGGTGGCCAGGGGTGCAGGGAGGGCAGAAAGGACAGGTAGTTCCAAGTGTTCGAAGAAAACTGCAGGCCCAACATGGGGTCACTCCTGCTGGAACAAGCCACCAACCAAGGCTCAATGCCCAACCTAACTGCACCCCAGCCTCCCCCAGAAATGTGGCCGGTCAGGATCCTCAGTAGGCACGGATAAGATGACCAGTAACACTGTCCTCTCCATCCCCCACAGGAATCTCCTCAATAATGTTGTCCCCAGGGAAAGGTGCACCCTGAAGTCACCGTTTCTCCTGTGACTTCCTCTCCTGCCTTTAAAAGCCTCCCCTTTCTGCAGCCCTGGCAGCATTTCTAGCTGGAGGGGAATGCTGCTGACTCATGAAGCACTTAATTAGGCCAATTAGGTCTCCACATTTACTAGGCTAAGTCTGCTCTTTAACAGAAGCCGCAGGATCACTATTTCCCAAGCTCCTGCTGCCGTGTGGATGGCGCAGCGCTCATGGCAGAACCGTGTGGGAGGCAGCACCGAGAGGGACCCGGTGCGCCTGCTGTAGGGGGCACAGGCCTCTGCCTGTCGTTTCTCCCATTTCTAAAGGGGGGCCAAGCCCTCCTGCCCTGATGGGTCAGGACAGGGACAGGGCTCGGGTGTGATCTGGGGAAAAAATGCCCAGAATACGGCAGAAAAGAAAAATCACCTGAAACTGCAGAGATAACTACTGCCAGGACTTTGGTGTATCTTTCAGATAGTATTTTCTAATAACTATTAATAACTTTTATTAGTAGTTATTAGAAAATAGTTTATGACTATTAATAGAATATTAATAAAAATATACATGTATATATTTTTTTAAATAAAGGGGAATCAGAGCACACATGCCACCTGGCCACCTGCTGTGCTCAGGTAAGAACACGCACAGACCACCCACGTGTCTCTGGGCTCTGGCCAATGCTTTCCTCACCAGCTGCCCAGCCTGCCCTGCAGAGACCAGAGACCAGCCGTTTGCCACTGGAGGCCACTCAAGTTGTGTTGGACATCCTCCACTCTGACTATCTTCACCACTCTGCTGATTGATTCCTCCAGATAGATTTGAGGAAGTGGAGGTCACGGTAGAAAATTCCACCTGGTTAAGGCATTTGATACATGCCAATTTATTCCCCAGGTAGGTTAGCCCATTTCACGCGCCAACAGGAGTGTGCCCACGTCCACCTTCCTACACCTTCGCAGCACTGGGGGATGATCACTTAACCTTTGCTAATCAGACCGATGGAAAGGAAATCTTTTTTTATTTTTCATTATTAATAAAAAGTAAATGTATCACTGGACCTAGCTGTATCTTTTCTTAGTTTACCAAAACTTATTGTATGAAGGATATTAAATATTTAAGTTTTATAAATTTAAAACTTGATCTATTTCCTCCCATTATTTATCATTCTACCTTATTTACAGTGTTGTTTTTCCAGAGGAGTTGTCATTTTTAGGCAGATGATTTACCCTCTATGGGTTCTCCTTTGGTGTCTTGCTTAGATTGACCAGCTTCACTTGTTCATTCAACAATACTTGTAAAAATGCTCTTTGCTACATAGCAACTCACCCAGCCCACCTTTTGTCTCTCCTTGAGTTTGAGGCATCACACAGCCTGGGTTTGTTCCTAGGCCAACACTGTCCAACCAAACTTTCTGCAGGGATGGGAATGTTCTACATCTGTGTTATCCCCTGGCCACACAGAGTTTCAACCCATGAAACGTGGCTAGTCAGGCCAGGGAAGTGAGTTCTTAATTGTATTTAATCATAGGTAATTTAAATGTAAACAGCCACGTGTTCTAGCATGTTCCAGCGCAGTCTAGACTTTCCATTGTGTTACCCAAAAAATGCAGTAGACCCAGGAAGCCCGGGTCTCACAGGTGGCTCTAGAACCATGCTGTTGTCATCACCGCGGCTCATTAGCATGTTTTAACGTCTAGTGCGCTGTTCCTCCCTGTTACTCATCTTCCCCAAAGCTTTCTTGGCTGCACCTCCCAGGCCATTCTGCGTTGCTCTGTCATATGAAAGGGGGAAAATACCCCACTGGGCACCTAAGTGTTGCTTTATAAAGAAGTGACACCTTTACAGCATCAACCTCCCTGTCCAAGAACTAGGGGGACTTTATGTTTATTACATCCCGCATTGCCCTTCGGAAAGGGGCCTTTCCTTTAGGCCAAGGCTGCGTGCAGAGCCCAGAGCTTTCCTGGCCCCGGACGCCTCCTCAGCCCTGCCACCCCCGGTCACTCCACAAGAATGCACATCCCTAAAATGTTCAGTGTTCCCGTCCAAGGCAAGGTGTGTCATACCTTAATCCTCACAACCACCCTAGGTGGGAACCCTGTCACCCCACATCACATATGAGGAGTGGAGGGGCTGCCACCCAGAGGGCAGGCAGTCAAAGCCAGGCGCTGTGGTCGCTGAGGAAGGGCTGTGGTCACTGAGGAAGGACAGAGGGAGGTACAACACTTGCCTGGAGCAAAGCATGGGTTCTCAGTACGGCCTGCGGGCCCGAGGTCCACCCCTTGAGGTTAAAAATGATTTTTACATAATACTAAGGCCACCCCACATGCACTGAACTTCCAAGGCTATCTGACTTGTGATGCGGCCCAACCGAATGCAGAATCTGACCTGGAACCCAGCTGCTTCCATTAAGCCAGACACTACGTAAGATAGCAAAAATGTAAAAAACAGTAATTTTCTACAATATAGTTGTTTTTCATAAAATATGCTCTGCTCCAAGTCCTGGTTCCACCAGGGTAGGTCAAGCCCCTCTCTGGGCCTCCATGTTCAGAGCTACCATACGGGGCAATTCCAGCACCCTGGCAACCAGGCTAACAGGCACACAAGTGCCCTGTACAGGTGGCAGAGGGCTGAGGACCTCCACAGGCCTAACCCAGCACTGCCAAGTTGGACCCCTGCCCGCCCTCGGCCCCACCAGCCAGCTGGGAATTTCTGGCTCTTTCCATCCTGGGGTCAAGGGCACCCGAGTTAGTTGGCGTCAGGGCAGTATTTCCGCAGCTGTGTGGGAGTCCAAGGACTCAGCAAGCCCCCCCCTCCGAGCTGGGTTCTTCACAGGGCCCTGAGCCTGGGGAGGGCGAACTGGTGTCTTATCTCGGCCTCTTCCCAAAGCGGGGAGTCACTTTACATAATCCACACTTTCAGTCATGGAACAATGAACCTGGGAGACCCTTGGAATGGCTTCGCTTCATCAGCTTATTCCGCAGTGAGGGAGCAAAGCTCAGAGAGGGAGAGCGACTTGACAAAGCCACCCAGCAGGCCAGGGAGACAGGTGGCGGGTGTGGGGACGAGGACATGCACACAGGAGGCAGAGACACCAGGTCTCCACCCCTCTCCAGCAGCCCGCTCAGACCCCATGCATGTCTCGGCACCTCTGAACATAGCCCATCTCCAGGCCGGCACTCTTTCCACCAAACACTGCTCGTGGAAGGGAGCTCTGAGGCTCAGAGGGAGAGCCTGGGGGCAAAGTTCAGAGTGGGGTGCTCCAGTGCCCCACTCCCACCCCGCAGCTGCTCAGGTCACACACTCTAGGCTCTGGACTGAAAAGCCTGGCCCTGCCAGCTGCCTGTGCACCCTCACATTTCAACCACCCCGAGCATCTCCACGGAGCTGTGCAGACCTCTGAGCAGTGGCTCGCCAGGCCCCGCATCCCTTCTCAGGAGGAGCTGGGTTTGCTGTCTTGGCAACACCCACTGACCTGGTTGGCAAAGAGCAGGTGGCACACGGTGTGGTCGTCCGGGTCCTTCATGATGGCCCGGATCACCTGCAGCATTGGGGTAATGCCTGCAAAACAGCAGCCCCCCCACAGGCCAAGTGAGCGCCTGTTGCATACACAGGCCCTGTGCCAGGCAGGCGCCCAGGGGAGAGCTGCCTCCTGGGAGGAAACCAGGCATGGGCTCCTGAACACTTGTCATCTGGGCCCTGTCCCCAGCCCTGACCCCCCAACCTCAACACCCGCCTGCCGGGGACTGAGTGAGGGGCTCCGGGTTCGCATACCCGTTCCTCCGGCGATCATGCCCACACACTTCACCGTCTTGATGACAGGACTGGACTTCTTATCTGGACGGATGGCAAATTTCCCTGGGGAGACAGACGGGGTGGGGCCCAGCTCTCAAACGTGCCAGGCCGGGGGCAGAGTGCCCGGAGAAGCTCCCCCACCTCAGGGGTCTGAGGAGAGGGTGGCCGCCCTACGACCCCAGCCAAGGCGCAGGAGAAGATGTTAAGGGGGCACTATCAGGACCACCTCAAATGCCAATAGAAGCACAAAGATGGCTTCCTCACTGTATGTGGCGGGGGGATCTGTGGAGACGCTGGAGAACTGACGACTCCAGTTCAACCCTCTTTCTTGTTTGCTTATAACCACAGCTCGTCTGGGGGCCAGGTCCAGACCCCAGGGGCAGCCAGTCTGCAACCCAGCACTGGCCAACTTGTCCCTGTTAGCTGGGGAACCTGAGGCCTGGGAGGGAAGAGGGCCTGCCCAACACAAGTCGCCTATGCAGACAGCAGCAGAGTTGGGACCTGCACCCACATCCGTTGTGCCTGCTGGGTCCTCAGGGGACTTCAACCCGAGTCACCTTTGCCCTGGTAGATCAGCAGCCCGTTCGGGCCCCGGAAGTCGATGGTGTCTCCAATCTTCATGCTTTCCAGGTACTGGGACATCTTCCCTCCAGCGGGAAACTTGGGATGGGTGTTTTTGAAGTAAATCTACGAGATACACAGACAGTCGGTCCCTGTCCCAGGGGTGCTGGGCTAGGCTCTGGGCCAAGCGGGAAGGAAGTGCCTCTCCAGGGTTGTTCTGTGGCCTGTGTGGACTCACATTGTGCCCCGTCTGCCCATTAAAATGTGCTGGGCCATGTCCCATCCCCCAGGACCTGCTCTCCGCCAGTGTCTCCCTGGAACAAAGCATCAGCCTGGTATAAAGGCCACTTGATGAATTAACATCGCCCCAAGCACCTTCTGCGACCCCCTCCCACCGGGAGAGCCCCACAGCTGTCGCCTGCAGAGGCTCCGGAAGCGGCCCAGCCATGCCCCTCCTAGGGATGGTCACGTCTTCCCATTTTGTGCTCTTGGAACGACTTCCTTCTGGGAGCCCTTTGGGGTTTCAGCTTCGGGTAAAGCAAGTGCTATGACCCTCGTACGGAGAGAAGGGGAGACAGAAGGAGAAGGAGAAGCTCACCCCACCCAGAGTCACTGCCCCGAGGGCATCTGCACTGGGCCTTGGAGGGCAGGCAGGAGTGATGGTGGGGTGGGGACAGGCAGGGGGCAGGGACAGTGTGTGAGGGGACCGGATGGCCTGGGGCCTCAGGGAGGGAGAAGAGCCAGAGGCAGCAGAGACACTGTGGGAAGGCCAGGCCTCTGACCTTCATTCAGAGCCGAGGGAGCCCACAGGGTCTCCAAGCCAGGAGGGGCCCAGCCACGGCGAACTCCTTCCCCTCTAACTGAAATCCCCCTACATGAGGCTGGAGTCACTGCAACGTGAGCCCACGCGTGAACTCCAACTCCTTCCCTTAGCCTTGGATCAAAGCTCTGCATCTTAGCAGGGCCTCTGAGGTGCCTCCTGGCCCCACTCACCTCCCCCACCTCTTGTCCCTCCAGCCCCTGCCCTTGGGCGCTTCAGTCTGAGCCCCCTTCTGACTGCAGGGCCTTTGCACCTGCAAGGTCGTTTTCCTCCCTCCCTGCCTTGTGGACACCTCCCCAGCCACTGATCTCACTGTGCTCCCCTTCCCCAACCCTGCCAGCTCTGGTGCTGGTCCCAGGCGCTCAACCTCTGGAGCAAGCACTGACCTCTGTACACCACGTGCTCAGTGTCCACTCTCCAGCCAAAGTCAGTCAAGGCTGGGCCTGCGCACCCAGCATGGGGTCTAAATGACACTGCACTATGAAGGGGTCCAGGCCAGAGCCTGGACAAACTGGCCCCGCTCTCTTCCTGCCCTCACAGCCCCAGTGCCCACCACAGGCCCCTGAGGGGCTGAAGGCCTCGGCTGCAACGAGGGTCTCTGCCACTGTCCCTCCGCCCGAAAGGCCCCAGCGAGAGGGCCAGCATGGTAGTTAGGACAGTGACCGGGTGCCCTGCCAGGGTGGCCATGAGGGGTTGGGCCTTGACTGGGGAGGGTCTCCAACACCCCACGCCTGTGAGTCATGTGACCTGAGAACATGGACAACTGCTGGAAAGCTTGTGCTCCTACTTCTCATAAAAATGTACCACAAGGCAGCTGTCATTTCTTCCCACTTGGCATGACATTGTAGACACCTGCTGGCTGTTCTCGGTTTCTCTGGTCTTGCTTCTAACGGCTGCATCTCCTCCACGGCATGACCCACCTCCTGACCTGGGACAGACCCAGAACCCCCCAGCCCCGCAGCTCCCCAGACAAGGCCCCCGAGCCCCCCATGCTGCTCCCCTAGGGGGCCTGTGGGATGTCTTCCAGTGGGATGCACTCAGGAAGGACCCGCAGAGACTGTGTGACTGACAGCAGCAGAGCGGCCACCCCGCCACAACACAGGCGCCCGCCTCCTGGGCTCTGCCAGCCCGAGTGGGCGAGTGGGCTCTGCACCAGCTGGTCAGTCTTCCTGGCTGCCCTTCTGCAGATGATCTGTTCTTGTTTGAAGACACTCAGCCTGACCCCAGCCCCTGCCCTCTGCCAAGACCCCACTCTTGGCTTTCGCTGGCAAACTACAAAAAAACTTAAGTTTGCTATTCACTCAGAAACCAGGCACAAGGGCGCACCAGGCTGTGGGGGCCCAGACCTGTGCTACGGTGTGGTCACCACTGCCCCCAAGCAGTCGTGGCCCCAAGACCTCACCTTGATGACCAGGTCCACAAAGCCCTTGTCATCATCACTAGAGACGGGCGTGTAGGGCCGAATGACCAGGTTTCCATCGATTCGAGCCGAGAGGTAGATATGCTGGCCTGCGAGATGAGGAGGACTGATTTCAGGCCAGGGACTGTCCCTTCGGAGTCCACTGGGTCTGGTCAACCCTCTGCCCTGTGCCTCGCCCAGCAGTCAAACCCCGGCCTGGCCTTGGCTCCACTGCGCTTCCAGTCCCCTTGGGGGTCCCCCTCACACCCCAGCTTCCTGCTGCCTTCACTCGTGCCACTGCCAAGGGCCTTTTACCTCTCATTTTGAAACTCATCCCTGAAGGCCCAGGGTAGCTGCCACCTCCTCCTTGAAGCCTTCCCTGCTCTCCTCGGTGGAAATACAAAGCTCCCACCTCTCTGCTCTAGCATTTGGCTCTGTTTAGGCAAGGTCAGCGCCCCACTCACCGACGGGGAGGCCCAGGATGTGCTGGGGAGATGGCAGGGCGAACCGGAACCTCCGGGTGTCATGGCTGATGATCTGCAAAGAGGCCCAAGCTGGTAGGCGGCACCAGGGCAGAGGGGCCACCTGGCCTTAAGCACCCCCTCCAAGTGTCATTGAGAGAAGTGACCCTGATGCCACATACAGAACCACAAACCTGCACACACGTGTGCTCCTGCCCTGCTGGCCCAGAGAAGGGCAGTAACCTGCCCAGGGACACACAGCAAGGTGCTCAGAGCAGGGAGTGAACTCAGGATCCCAGAGGGAGGCTGCCAGACGGCCCAGAAAACTCCAGGGGCAGGAGAGAGGGATCTGCCTCTGCCGTCAGCTTGAACAGTGTCCTGGGGTGGCAGGAAGAGCTTGGGGACTGGGCTGGCAGCCTGGAGGCACAGCTGAGCCAAGGCCAGATGCGCGCAGGCCTGGAACTCAGAGGGGCTCTAAAGCTACTGGGCTGAATGCCCCCTGTGAGGCCGACAGCCATGACAGCTGCTGGGCTGCCCAGGAGGTGTCTGGGGCTGGCAGGGTGAAAAGCCCAAAGTCAGGCCTCCAGCCTGCACAGGGTGGGCGCCTGTGGCATGGGCAATGGGTGGGAAGGTGGCGGCCAGTTCCCCTCCAGGGCTGGATGCAGGCTGGTTAAGGGCCGGCTGGGTGGAGGAAGGAGTGGGGCGAAGGCCTCTGAATTCCCATTAATCAGCCTTAAACTGAGGCCAGGGAAGGCAAGTGTCCCACAGTAAGCTGTGGTCAGAGCTGGGAACTGAACCCAGTGCCCTGACTCCTGACCTGGGCTCCAGAGGCCCCTGTGGGGTATCCCCTGCACCCAGGTGCGGCCACAAGGGTACGTATGGAGGGGCTATTTGGAGGGCAGGCAGCTGTCCAGCCCATGTGCACACCCACACAGGCTAGTGACATGGCAAGTCTGCTGACGGAGAGAGTCCATCACTCAGAGGCAGACAACTGCCTTCCGCAAAGGGACGGAACCTCACTCTGGTGTCACTGAACTGCGTGAACAGAGGCATGACTGGGCCTCAGGAAAGACAGAGGCCAGCCACCACTCAGGACACAGTGCTTGTGGGTGGCCGGTGGGCCTCTCTACCCGTGAAGCTGCCTCCCCCAAGAGCCTTTATATTCTAGGAAAACGGAGCCCCAAGGCCTCCTGGCAGCAGTTACAGGTTTATCAACTGTTCTGGGGCTGATGGTCAGAAACCCACAATTTTTGGAGGAAGGACAGAAATGAGGGAAAGACACCGATAATTGCATTGGACCACCACTAGCCAGGCTCAGCAGAAGCCACAAGGCTAACATCTGTGCAGGGCTCTGCACGGTGCTGGTATCCAGGAGGTCTTGAGGGTATGAACAGTAGACACTCAGAGCCCGAGGGGTCCTTGCAGACCACCCAGTCCAGGTCAGAGAAGGAAGGACAGGCAGCAGGGGCCCCTCTCTGTGCCTGTGATGTAGCACAGCCAAGTACCAAAAAGCAGGCCCACCTGCTGACCCCTCAAAGCCCCCACCAGGCTGCAGTGGGGCAGGGGGCAAAGATTTAACTGCTAGGACATTCCCACACGCTCAGTTAAAGGGAATTGGAGGTTCCACCATGTAACACCCCTACATGACGAAGTATTAGACGGTTGTCAAAAATAATGAATCAGCTCTGGCTTAGAAAAGGTGCCCACGTGATACATCTGGGTAGAAAAATCCACACGCCGCGTCTATACATATGTGCACCCAGGAAAGGTTCACGCTAACTCACATGTGCGACCCTTCGAAGGGAGGGTGAAGGATGGGTAAGAGGAACATTCACATTTCACAAACAATTTTTATAGTGAATGCACATAAATCATTACACAACTTCTGGAATTAAAAACAATGCAAAAGCATTTTAAAAAGGGAAAAACTTTCAAAACATTATGATTTCATTTTAGTGAAAAAAGAAACGTGTACAAGACGTATTGAAAGGTAAGCACGGTCTCATCTGGGAAGGGTGGTTTTCTGTTTGTTTCTGCCTCTCTCTGGTTTTCAACTTTTCTATGAACTCCTGGAAGAATTGCAGACACACATCTCCTCCATCACAGGAAGACCCAGCTCTGCTGGGGAGACTTGGGCCCGGAGTGGACACTGGGACCCAGAGTTCGGGGCCTTGGCAGGTGACTTTCTCTGCTCCATGACTCAGTTTTCCCTGTCACACCCTTCCTGAGGCAGCTATGGCGGCCAGAAATAGCACAGGGAGGGGCTCTGACAGGGAGAGAAAGGAGGGACACAGCTGGCACAGGGCACAGGGCACAGGAGGAGGGATCGCCTGAAGTCGCCAGCCAAGGGTTTGAGGAGGAAAAGCATCAGGCGGAGCAAGCCTCTGGCAGGGGCAGATATGGAGCCCCAGGTCCTGAGATCCTGCAGGCCCAGGAGCTGACCCTGGGGGGTGGGGAGGGGCCTTCGTCAACACGGCCCCAAGCTGGGGACCACCTGGGGCCACCAGCAGGCCTGGGCCAAGGCCAAGTCTACCCCTGACTCACAGTATGACCTAGAATACCTCCTGCTCTTCTCTTACTCCGTTTTCCCATCTGTTAAATGGGTGCTTGGGGTCCCTCCGGCACTAACCTTCAGTGGGATAGTGAGTGTGGTGCAGAGAATGGGCTCTGTAGTCAGACACCTGGGTTTGAATCCCTCTGCCACTTACTGGTAGCCTTAGAAAGGAACATCACCTCACTTTCCCTATCTGTAAAATGGGCTGATAACAGGACTTACTTCAGAGGGGGGTCATACCCTTAGCATGCAGGAGGTGCCCGGGAAATGCTGCGACACTGACCAGGAGAGAGGAACCTCCGTGGTTCCCCGGCCTGTTCCCCCCCACGGGGCCCCAGCACTCACCTCCTTGTCAATGAGCCGTAGTGGGTACTTGATGTCCGGGCTCTCAAGGGTGATGGCTGGGGTGGAGCGCTGGAACAGCCTCATGATCAGACTATAGAGGAACCAGACTGGGGAGAGGACCACGTGGCCCAACTGAAATGACAGGGACAGACCCACAAGGTCAGTGAGGGCTAAGGGAGGGGCCTGCCTCCTGCCCTTCCCACGAACACACCAATTGGTTCACTCCTCCAAGCCACCACTCACGCTGTCCCCTCTGCTGGGAACACCCTTTCCCCACTATTTCCTCTCATCCAAGGAACTCAGCATCCTTTTAGATGCCACCTGGGAGAATTTACAAAAACCAGACTCATGAAACCTATCACTGCATTACTGAGTCATTGGAAAAGCTCCATTTCCCCTTTCTTGGACAAAGAAAGTTACATAATTAAGTACATATCCCTTTTCACTTTGGCTGCCAGGAAGCTCAGAGTAAAGTTCACAAGTACCTGTGCTTAATCTTTTTCTTTTGGAGAGAGATCTCTTTTATTTGCAACTGAACGCAATTCCCAACTGACATAATAAGTGTTATTATTCTCATTTTACTATCCCACAGATGTGAAAACAGAGGCTTAGACAGTTAAGTCACTTGCCCATGTGATATGACAGGATGGGGTGTAGTTTTTTGTTCTGGTATCAGACTGCTTGAGTTCAAATTTTGGGTTTGGTTTATATGACCTTGGTCAACCTAATCTCACTGAGCCATAGTTTTCCCATCTGTCAGAACATTAGCTTCTTACATGATGAGCAGTATTCATTAGAAACACAGTTCTTAACTTATGGTCATGGCTCAATGTTTGCCTTGCTATTCTTTTTTTTTTTTTTGCCTACAGGTGTGGAAGCAGTAGCCTAGCAGTAGGCCAATTACATCATCAAGTAGCTTACGTTCAGGTGAGGATCCTGGCCATAGGAACCTTCACTTTATCCACACCGCTTTAGTGGGGAACCTGGATTGGGGAACCTGCCTAGGCTTAATCTTGAGTGCTGTGTTATCTGTGGTCCCTCCCCCCTTCCTTCCTTTAGTCAGTGTTAAGTGCTAGCTCTAACCCAAGCCCTGAGGTTCTGCCTGCAGGTATGAAGGGCAGTTAAGGTACTGAGCTGGGCACTAGAAATCTGTGTGACAAGGGCTGTGTGACCCGGGGCAAGCCCCTTCCCCTCTCTGAACTGAAATAGACCAGGTTATCTGCAAGATCTCCTGAAACTTTGAAAGTCTACTGTGCAGCTCCATGCGGAGTCCCACAGGCACTGGCCTCACAAGAACCCTGTGAGGTAGGGACTTCATCACCGCTACTCTACAGGTGCGGAAAGACTTGAGAGGTGAAGCAACTCACCCTTGGCCACAGAGCTGGCAGGTAGGGAGCTACAAGTCAACCTGAGCCTACCTGCCTCCCCAGTCATGCTCTTAAACATCAGGCCCATGTCCACCACCGTGTGGCCCTGAGAGGCTCCTCCTGCCAGCTCCTTGCCCCCTACCTCAGCCTCATAAAGACCCTCGGAGGTGATTTGGATTTTTCAAAAACAGAAAACCCAAACCGATGGCTAGACAGCTCACTGCTTAGGTTTACCTGGAGAAGACACCCTTGCAAAAGAAAGACAAGCAGCCTCCTGTCCTTTCTACTACTTTTGTCCCCAGGCAGGTCACTTAACTTCTCTGAGCTCAGTCTCTCCACCTATGTGTGTAATGGGGACTGAGTCGCTCCCTGGGTTGTGGAAATGTATGTAAGCCGTGGAAATCGCCTAAGCAGGCCAGGCCCCCAGCAGGCCCTTGACCGCACAGGGTGCTCTGCTGTGCCTCCATTATCGGCTCCACAAGCGAGACTCGAAGAAAACAAGAATGGCCTCAAGACAGCTCAGACCAACCCTACAGTGGAGAGCCTGGCAGACTGACCCTAACCAGCCAGAGCCACAGGAAGGAGGCCAGCCGACACCGTGCACCTCTTGATGCGACGAAGGGCCCACCGTGGCCCGTGGCCTTCCTTGAGGCTCACACCCTGCCTCTGACCAAGGCTGTTCTCCAGGATAACTGGCTGTGACTCTTCAAAAATGTCAATGCCAGAAAAACAAAAAAAGTCCAGGGAATTGGACCAGATTAAAGGATGCACTGGTGGTTGAATGGTGGCCCCCAAAAGATATGTCTGCCCAGATTCTAGGAAAGTGACCTTGTTCAGAAAAATGGTCTTTGCAGATACAATTAAGCGAAGGAGCTTGAGATGAGATCATTTTGGATTATCCCAGTGGGCTAATCCCAAGACAAGTGTCCTTGTTAAGACGGAGAAGAGGAGACCCAGAGAGGGCCACGTGAAGACAGGCAGAGACTGGAGTGCTGTGGCCACAAGCCAAAGATTGCTGGCAGCCATCAGAAGCCACAAGAGGTAAGAAGGACCCCTCCCCAGACTTCCAGAGAATGCAAACCTGCCAGCACCTTGATTTCAGACTCTGACCTCCAGAACTACGAGAGAAAAGGTTTCTGCTGCTTTATGCCACCTCGTTTGTGGTAATTTACACAGCCCTAAGAGGCTCCCAGAAGCCAAAGAGAACTGAGTGTAATGTGTGGTTTTGGATTAGATCCCGAACCAGGAAAACAACAGTTATAAAGGACAACACCGAGACAACTGGTGAAACAGGAATTAAGGCCAGTGGATGAGACTATTGCATCGGATCAGTGTTACTTCCCTGAGTTGACCATTGTCCTACATCCTATGGTCAGACAAAAGAATGTCTGTGTTCTTAGGAAATACACACTGAAGTATCTGAGAGCAAAGGGGCACCCTATCTGTAACTTACTATCATATAGTACAGTATCTCTCTCTCTCTCTCTCACACACACATACATACACACACACACAGAGGCAAATATACTAAATGTTAACACTTGGCCCACCTGGGTGAAGAGTATACAAGAACTCTACACATTCTTACAACTTTACTGCAAGTTTGAAATTACTTCAAAATAAAAAGTGGTGGGGGGAGCCCATACTAGGGGTTCAAATAACAAGGCTGAGAACCAAAAGTTCACATAAAGCACTGGTTCTCCAGTTAATAAAAGTCGTTTCATAGCTTGCTCACCCATCCTCTATAGTAAACCTCCGTGACTTTAGCTCTCTCAACAAATGGCCATGTACAGTCTTCTTATCATAATTCTACAACTTCCCCTTTTTGCCTTGGCTTCCAGGAAGCTCAGAGCTAAGTTCCTCAGGCATTTCTGCTTCTTTCGTGGGCCTCTTAAGGGTAGCATATTCTGCAGAACAAAGACCTAGAAGTGGTCCCTGCCCTATTCACGGCTAGGTGAGATGATCCTCACCTCTCAAGGCCCAGCCTCACTGCTCCCCTGCTTCCTGGAAGCCCTGCCAGGATTCCCCACCTTCTATCAACTCAGGGAGGGTGCTTCTGGCTAAGTGCCTGAGTCCTGAGTTTTGGTGTTCTTGTCTATAGCACCCTGCTCACCTCCCAGGAGAGCTGGGATATGAGATGAGATGGGAGGTGTCCAGGTCACAGAGGGGTCTATAAGCAGGGAATTGTGGGCACACATACACAGGCTTTTCCTGCCACCTTCATGGGCCCACTACCACACAGGAGATGGAATACCCCAGTGAAGGAAGGGCAGAGTCACCAAGGTCCCACACTAGGCCTGTCCCCCGCCCCCCAAACCAGTCCAGTGGCCTGAAATGCCCCTGCTGCAACTGTGGTTACAGGCCCTTTGTTGGGCTCAGAACAACGTGCCTCCCTCCTGGCAGGGCCTTCAGACTTGATGTAGCTGAGGCCTCGCCCCACAGGGCCCCTGGTCTGTAACCAATGGGTCTAAAGGCAAAGCCTACAGGCCTGGCCCAGCCCACCCCCTCCCCACTGCCCAGCCTGGGGCCACATGGCAGGGGTCTCTGGCTACCATCCACTTAACCAGCACCTACTGCAAGGACCATGCAGCGTTTCACCTATCCTGGTTGGCAGCCCTGGACTTTGGGGGTCAGGAGACCCAGGTTTGAGCCCCAACTCAGGACCTCAGGAGAGAGTCTTCACTTCTCCAGGCCCCAACCTTCCTTACATGCGTGAGGACAGCCCATCTAGGGCTAGGGAGCAAATAAGGCTGGCAAAGGCTGTGTGCAGAGCATGCGGCCAGCATCCGCAAAGAGGCACAGCCCCAGAGGACAATTTTCACTCCCACCCTAGACCAGGTGCTGTCATTATCACCAAGCTTACAGATAAGGAAACTAAGGCCCAGAGAGGGTCTGTAACTTGCGGAGTCACACCAAAACCAATCCTCAGAGGACACTATCTTCCCTGTTGGTCAGAGAGGGTAAGTGACTTGTCTGTAGTCTTGTAATTAGTCAGAGTGGAGCCAGGATTCAGCCTCAGGCCTGTCTAGCTCTCCTGAGCCACTCCCACAACAGGTGCCCTTGCGGCGCTCACAGCCCCACTCACCCCTGCTCCACCACAGTCCAATATCCTGCCTCCCTCAGGAAGGCCCCAGCCACCTAAACCAGGAGGCTACTCTGCCCCCCTCCAACACTCACCATGGCTCCCCACTGTCTACACTCTAGGCCCCTACTATTTGGCTACTACTCTGCCCCCAAGCCCTCTCTCTTCCCTCATCCAACCAGCAGACTCCTATTCATCCTTCAGAGCCCAGCTCAAATGTCAAATCCTCCCTGACTGGCCCCTCCCGAGCTAATCAGGCCCTCCACAGACTTCTACAGCCCCTGCCCTTCTGGGTAAATTTCCTGAGAGTGAGGACTATTCTGATCAGTCCTCTGCTATAGGCCTCTCCCAGGTCAATCAGATAAGCCATATCCATGGAGAACATTGTATAGAGAACAAGTTGAGTGAAGTTACATTTGCAGGAAGTCACCACTGCAGGGAGGCCTGGAAATGAACTTAAGTGACTTAAGAGCCAACTGTAGTTACATCTGGGGCTCCCTGGAGTTTTATCTTCCCCCAGCACAGCTGTTTAAGTGCAGAGCCACGTTCAATAACGTCAGATCCCCGGCCGCCACCACTTGCTGCAGACTGCAAAGCACCTCCCCTGGCACTTCCTTACTGACCCACAGCAGCAGGAGGCAGGCCAACTGCATGCCGCACTCAACAAACGAGAAAACTGAGGCTCAGGGAGGCCCAAGGTGGAGCCTAGACTTCGGTTCCCAATTTTCTGCCACCCTGAATCTCTTGCCTGCCCCAGGCTCACAAACACAGGCCCATGCTGGTAAGTGCTGGGCCGTGAAAAAGATGCTCATGTCAACAGCTCTGAAGGCGAGTCCTGAACACTGGCCTTGGCCCTTGCTCAGATCCTTTCAGATCCCAGGTGCTAGCCGCGATGCCAGCCCTGAGCATGAAAGGCAGGGCTGGCTCCCCATGCACAGTCGCTGTCAACACAGAACGGCAGACCCTAGAGCAGTAGCCCCAGGAGGGTGAGGGATCTGTGGGTCCCAGCACTGCTCCATCCCTAGCACTCAGAGCAGAGACAACAAATATTTGGAGATAAATTCGTGAGGGGACAACAAGCCCCCACCCCCAGTCTTTCTTACTGTTTTTATTATTATGTCTGCAAGTTTCAGGAACCAGGGCAAGAGGCCAGATCCCTTCTGGGCGAGGGTGGGACACAGCCTGTCCTGTCTTAAAAACCCACACAAAGCATAGGCCCAGGCGGGCTAGGATCCTGGCTTCCCAGCTCTTCTCTCCCGTCGGACACCTGCTTCCCAGCGGCGAGGTGGGACGGGAGTCACCGCAGGAAGGAGCTGCTCATGTGGGCAGCCGATAGATGCGTGGCCTTCCTTCCGCCCCACTCCCAAGTGAGGAGGGCCGTGCAGAGCAAGGCATGGCTGCTCTGGATGTGTCCTCTCACGTAGCCCTCAAGCCTGGGAGGCAGGAGCGATTACCACCTCCATTTCAGGTCAGAAAACTGAGGTTCAGGTGACAGCAGCCATGATTTGAACCCAGGCATCTGGTTCAAGTCTGTGCCCTGAGCCACAGTACCACTCTGCCTTGCTGTGCGGGCTGACATTGGCTGCCAAGAGGGCAGACGTGGACTTTGTATATGTGCAAATTCCTACCGGGTGGGGGCAGCTCTCTCACTCATCCTTCAGGCCACAAACCTCAATGGGCAGAACTGCCCGGGCCTGTGCCAAATGCAGGGGACCACAGACTGAGGAGCTCAAGCCAGTGAGGGACACAGGCATGGGCAGAGAAAAGGGGGCAGTGGAAAGACGAAAGGTTCATCTCCAGAAAATTGGACACTTTTCCAGATTCACAAGGGTGGGAACGCACTCTTCCTATGGTTCAAGGGTGGACTGGGCTCTGCGCCCCTCAGTCCATGGCCCCACTCACACCCCTGCAAGCACAGTAAACAGGAGGCAGATGGCTGAGACCAAGGCCACACCCCAGCTCCTCCAGCTGCGCTGCCACACACACGCACACACGCAAGTACCTCACCATGGCTACCCAGGGGGTCTAGGGGGTAGCTGCCTCCCAGCCCTTGACCTGATGGCCCTACAAGCTGTGCTCTGCCCTCGAGGGAATCCACCAGCTAGCTGCCTTTCCTCACTCCGCTAACACAGGAGGAGAGGGAAACAGGGAAACGGGCTGCCAGAGTCCCAGGATGTCTCCGGTTCACCCCCAGTCCACCCCCATAGCTACCCCACAGGGCACCCTGCCCAGCTCCTCACCCCTTGCAATTCCCCGCTGGGACCCTGGCATCCACACCACCCAGGTCAGGCCTGGGTGGGCAGGGGGACCTGCCAGGACCCCTCCCCACCTGGAAGGCCTGGCCCCTGCAGGTGCCAGTTCCCTGTGCTGAGGCTTACCTGCCTGTGCCCGCCTGACAGCTGTCCCGCTGGAATCTGAGTGTCCACCTCCCTCCTGGTCCCCTTCTCAGGAAGTGGGAGGAGGGCAGGAAGTCCTGCAGCAGGGGCTCCTGGCTCAGAACTGTGGGGGAAGGAACCCAGGGGCAGGGGCAGGTGGACAGCCCGGCTGCCCTACACAGTGGAGGCACGGCTCTGCTTCCCAAGGGACTGGGGGGCCAGGGCAAGGAGCTGCCAGGGGCAGTAGGAAAGCCTGGGACTTACCTCTAGCGGGGGCCCATCTGAGCCCAGAGTCAGGACCCACTGAGCACCCACAGCCGCACTGGGGACAGCTGGCCAAGCCTCCAGTGTCCTCCCAGGTGACTGGCGGGAAGTGCCAACCCCTCAGCTGGGCCCCCGATGTGGGAGGAGGCCCCCTGGAGAGGCTGAATGTCCCAGATAAGACTCCTGGTGCAGGGAGCCCAAGCCGGCCTCCCACAGTCTGCGTGGAGCCCCTGGGCCAGGAAGCCTGGCTGGGGTCTGCTATGGGTATTTTGGCCCAAATGGGGATCCCAGGAGTTCCTCCAAGAAAGGGGCAATTCCTGCCCACCCCTTGGACAGAGGAGGCAGAGAAGTTAGTAAAGGCCTCTTTGCGCTCAGACAGGGCTCTGCCCCACACAGAAGGAAAGCGTACAGAGCAGCCTCGTGCAGGGAAGGCAGAGACAAATCCAGACAAGTCCGACCAATACCAGCCAGAAGGTGAGACGCACCCTGGGAAAACAGCAGGGGTGGAGGCCAGGCATTGAGCAACGACGGAGGAGGGCAGTTTCTGGGAACACAGTCAGGACCGAGGCTGGGTGATACCCACAAGCTCACCTGGGCATGGCTGCCCCATGGTATGAATGTCCCCCAGCCTGGGCCACATACTCATGAGCAAACACCTAGGCCAAGAGGCCTTTTGCCTCACCCCTGAGGAGCCTCACAGCCAGAGGGAGGAGGCAGGAGCCCTCCGGGTCCAGGCCCTGTGGAAGGTGGAGGTGGAGGTAGGGGTGGAGGCAAGAGGCTTTGGGCCTAATCCTCCAGTGCCAGCCCCTCCACCCTGCACCAAGGGACCAGAGTGGGGGGGGGGGGCTACCCTCTGGCTACAGCCCCTGCCCTAGCCCCACCAGGGTAGCTTTTGAGAAATCTGAGAGGGGAGGAGGGCCTGCAGGGAGGGAAGGAGGGAGGCCCTGGACCCACCCAAAAGTGACTTTGGAGCCCCACAAGTTCAGGCTCTGCCAGCTGTGAAACAGCGGCCAAGTCTGAGTCTCACTTCTTCATCTGTAAAATGGGCTAACAGCACCAAGCCAGTTTGTTGGGTTAACAGGAGAGCCAGAGCCTGGCTCCTTGCTGGCCCAACCCACTGAGAGAAGGGCCCAGTGGTCCTGGCTGCTGCTAAACAAGTTGTAAAAACCCTGTGATGCAGCAACATCAACACACATTCACACCTATGCACACGCACACTTTCTTTTCTTTTTAACATATTTTTTAATTTTGTATACTGAGGTACATACAATAAAATGTACAAATCTTATGTGTAGCTCCATCCATTCTGACATGTGTGTACACTCATGTAACTATCACCCAGATCAAAATATCAAACATTCTCACTGATTTCCCTTCACCTATTTCACTCAACCCCCCACCCTCCTCCCCTATGGCAACCACAAGTCTGTTCTCTGCGTCTGAGTCTATTTCGATTTTGTTTGTTCGTTTTGATTTTTAGATTCCACATATAAGTGAGATCATACAGTATTTGTCCTTCTCTGTCTGACTTATTTCACTGAGCATAATACCCTCTAGGTCCCCCCATGTTGTGGCAAATGGCGAGGCTTCCTTCCTTTTTTATGGCTGAGTGATGTTCCACTATATACGTATCATCGCTTCCTTTTCCGTTTTTGGGTGCACAGCTAAGTTGCTTCCATATCTCAGCTGTTATAAGTAGCGCTGCCACAACATAGGGGTGCACCTATGTTTCCATATTAGCAGTTTTCCTCAGGTGATACACACACTTCCACCCCACATTCACATACTTGCAGCCACACGTCCTCCCACACACCTGCTCACTCGGTCACACAGACACGTCCAATCTCAGTCCCTCCCACCCTCACCCACACTCACTCTCATACTCTCATGCACAGCCCACACCACATCCACACTCACAAAGACACCTGTGTCCACGCACGCCCACATACATGCACACTCACACCTAGCTGGTCACACTCGCGTTTGCACACTCGCAGGCTCGCCTGCATGCACACAGCCGCGCTCGCATTCACACCGTCCCACTCCGTCACACGCCTGCTCACCCGCCCGCACGTTCTCGCCGCCGCCCAGCTCGGCGCCGCCCCCGCACGCCCCTGGCAGGAGGGCTGGGTCCCGGCGGCCGAGGCCAGGCCGTGAGTCACCGGGCCTGCGGGGCACGTCCGCGGCGGGGCGGCGGCCGGGCCGGGCCGGGGGCCCCGCGCGCCCCGAGGCCGAGCCCCACGCCGCGCCCCGGCCCCGCGCTCGCCACCGCCCCTCGCGGCCCGGTCCCAGGCGCGCCGCCGGAGCTGAGGCCTGGCGCCGGCGGTCGGCGGCGATGCCCCGGGCCCCACGCCCGCCCGGCCCGCCGCGCCGGCGCCCCTTCCCGCCTACCGTGCTCAGCTGGGCGCCCATGGTGGCTCCGCGTCGTGCTCTCTCCGCCGCCGCCGCCGGGAAAGTCGGGCCGCCGCGCCCCGGGCCCGCCCCCGCCGCGTCACCCCCGGAGGGCGGGCGATGGCTGCGGCGGCCGGGCGGGGCGTAGGAGCTGGCCGCCCGCCCCGCCGCCCCCTGCGCCCGGGAGCGGGGGGACCCCGGGCGTCCGCCGGCGCGCGGAGACGGGGGCAGCTGCAGAGTCCCTGTACGACCCCGGGGCGCCGCTGGCCTTCCCTGAGCCTCATTTGCCACCGTAGAAGGAGGCAGGTGGCGCCCCCTTGTCGGGATCTCCAATAGAATCCGGAAGCTTCACCAGGTCCCCCCGAACGGAGCACGCTGCCGGGCCTCAGGGGCCGCCTAGTGCCTGACCCAGCCCGGCGCGGTGCCCCGCCCCAGGGCCTTTGAACACGCCCTTCCTCGCCTGGAGCACTATCCCCGACTGCTTCAGGGCAGCCCTTGCTTATTTCCAGGTGGCAGGTCGATGTTCTCTCCCCCGCGGAGGTCTCCCTGAGCCCCTCACGGCAGCCCCTGTAGCACTCAGCATGGAGCTGAAGTCGTCCTGTGTGTCTGCCTCCAGCGCCACCCCTCCAGGTGGCCTGTGGGCTCCCTGAGGGTAGGCCTCTGCTACAAGTCCCCTGCATGCCTGCACCTAGCACAGAGCCTAACATACAGTAGGTGCTAAGAAATACTTGTTTAGTCGAGTGAATTCAACAGACACTGCCTCCTTTGTGCAGGCCCATGCTGGCCCCAGGGGTGCTCTCTGGCCTTGCCTTTCTGGAATGCTCCTATACTCCTTGTGCTCTGACCCACCAGCCTGCCATGGGCAGAGTGTCCTGCAGTGTGATGCCAGCCAGGCTGGAAAAGCTGGGAAGGTCCTGGAGGTGGAAACAAGGTGGACATACAGGGTCGGCAAGGCCAGGGCGGCTGGTGCATCCAGAACTGTAGGCACAGTGTGTGCTGTGAGGTCACCCACAGGGACGTGGGGGATATGCGGAGCCCTGGAGGATTTAGGCAGGTGGTGGTGGGGAGGATCAGCTAGTTTTAAAAGAGAACAGGGGACAGCGTGGAGAGAGGGACAGAAAGAGGGGTCTACTACCACAGATTACAAGGCTAAATGTGACATCAGATCAGTTAGGTATTACTTCAGCTGCTTTAACGATGACAATTTTAATATTACAAAGGAAACAATCAAATCAGGAAACTTGACTTCAGGGTGTGCAACCAGTAACCTCCCGTGGCTGGGTGCTTCCTGGGCAATGTGCTTCTCCACAGATACCTTCCACGCCGGCAGGAGAGCAGATAACCCCCTGCCTCATTTCCCTCCATCGCTTCTGTTTTTCTTCATGTTCTTTATCATTCCTGGATTGATGATTATCATGAATGTGGACCTGTGATGTTGGACTTTCTTCTGCTTAAAATCTGGAGGTGACCAAGTTGGCTTTCTCCTTTTAACCATCCTCACCGGCTGTGAAGAATTTCCACACAAGACTTTTCCTGGAAAGACTCATCACCTAAATGGCATTAAGTCAACTAAATGTACATACTGTTGAGAATAAGGCTACAAGCGCTAGTCCAGCAAATAATCCTGCAAAATCAGAATTAGGATGGAATCTTTCTGCCTTGTATTTCTATTTAAATTATTATATTCATTTGTAAAATCAAAAAGGAAATATCTTTCCTCCTAAAGTTGTTATGCTATTACTGCTTCTCTTAAGTTTTTATTAACTGTCCATTTCTTTCTTACCTATTTGAGAACCTCTTCATACTTTTTTCTGTACATAAAATTAACATAATTAATAATCAACATAAACTACTGAAGCATTTTACTCTTGCTGTAACAAAGCCTGTCTGTGTTTACACCTCAACCCTGTGACACATGTCAGTGTATAAAGCACAAAGGAAATTTCACTCCTGGTTACATCTGGAAGCTTCCCTAAAAAGTAGCCCGCCTGCCAGGCCTGGCCTCAGGCTGGTATTTGCTCCTGCTTGGCTGTGTGACCACAGTCCGTGGCCACAGTCGGGAGGCCAAACCTGGTGCAGAAGTGGACAAAGGTTGAAACTGAAGCCAAATCTGGGGTGGGTTTTGTCCGCTTGGGGTACCCTCAAGTCAGGACATTCGCTTATGATCTCTGGACTGTGATGACACCCATGTCACCAAAGACCCCTTGGCTTTTTATTTGGAAAACTGTCCAACATACAGCGAAGTTGCAGGAATACACAATGACCATCAGATTCACCAACTGCTATCATCTGACACCCCCTTCCTGTTTGCTTTTGCTGAACCACGGAGAGTCCGCTGCAGATGTGAGCCTTTCCCTCTAAACACTTCACCACATACCTCCTAAGAACAAGGCCATTCTCCTCCGGGCCGCTGTCCGATGGTCGAATTCAGAGACTTAACACTGATGTGACGTTATTATCTAGCACCTGGGCCACATTCCACCGGTGCCAGTTGCCCCCATCATGTCCTTCCTAACTATGATTTGCTCTGGCGCAAGCTCGAATCCCAGCTCGAGCATCGTGTTCACTTGGCAGATCTCTCTAGTCTCCTTTACTGAAGACAGATTGAATCAGAGGGTGGGTGAGGGGCTGGCCCCTGTTGTCACCTGCCAGCTCTCTCGGTGGTAAAGGTAACTTTACTTTGATGCTGGGTGATTGTCCAAACTCCTAACAAACCTTCTTCCATCTGTTAATGATCCTTGCCTGGATCAGTTATCATTGAGGCCGTTTAACCAATTCACAAGATGCTTTGGGGAAAAAAAAGATCTTTCAGATCATTCCCCAGGGTTCTCCTTCATGCCGAAGAACAGAAATTCCCCACAGGCCCCTTGGCCTTCTGTGCGTGTGTTCTGTCAGCTGAGAACCCCCTAGTCCACTCAGATGTTTGATCCTTGGGAGAGGCCGGGAGGCCGGGCAGAGGAATCATTAGTTTCATGTTGCAGGGGAGGAAGCAGGTCCAGAGACGGGGAGAAGTACAAGAGCTCCTCCCAGCGCGTCTCCGGGCTCCAGCCCCTTCCTGGCCAGGGCAGGAGTTCGGAAGGAGGCCTGCAGGCAGGATTTCAGGGTCCAGGCTAGAACTGCCCAACTCCTGGCAGCCCCCTGGTCCCCATTACCTGTGTAGGACCTACACTGCCAGATTTAACAGACAAAAATAAGGGATGCCCATAAAACCTATCCATGCTGAAGTTACTCTACAAGAAGATATGTCAAAGAAATCATCAATCTTCCCATGTTTTCTCCCGCCTGCTACTTCTATAGCTTTTCTTCTTCCTTCCTAATTACAACCCTGTAGTAGAATTCGTGCCTCATATCGAAAATTACCGAGTATCATAATTCCTCCAAGTGGTAAAGACACCTCAAGACAAATGCTGGGCATAGAAGCCACAGGGCATAAATCTGCAAAGAAGTAAAAAGCTAACCTTTTCAAACAATAAGGCTTCCCTCTCACTTACCAACTTCACATTTCCCTGTATGGCCCCGGAAGATGACTGGTTAGCCAGAGACGGGTAAGATTCCTCAAGGGAGGAACAACCTAAGACAGGCACAGTCGCAGGGGGGCCATCAGGTGAGAAACTGGGGACCAACAGAGGGGAGGCTTAGAACCTCACCCCCCGTTTTGAGAGAAATCTTCTGCATCCGTGGATGTTTTGTTGCCCTTGTCTAGATTGGATTAATACTTAGTCTATAGGCACACACCTGATCATCTACATTTGCCCTCTTACAGCACTAAATTATGTTTTCTACCTTTATCTTGCATCTACCTACCTCTTCAGCATTTTATTTAAAAAAATAAATAATAAAAATAATAAGGGAGAAATGTGGGATTCACATATAAATCAAGTATAAAAATCAAATGAATAATCATATCTGACTTAATTGTTTATAGTTCATAATGCGTGATCAAAACCAAAAGTTTCTGTGATATGACTGCCCTTGCACTGTTCACCATGTAAGAACTTATTAATTATGTAAGAACTTGTTCACCATGTAAGAACTTGTTTGTTATGCTTCAGAAGATTGGAGACTGTTGAGATATAGGCTTGGGGTTGATTAATGACTGTGCATTGAGTCCCCTATACAGAATTTTATTGTTGTTAACAACCATTTGATCAATAAATATGAGAGATGCCCTCTCAAAAAAAAAAAAAAATAAGGGATGCCCAGTTAAATCTGAATTTCAGATAAACAAAGAATAATTTTTCAGTATAGGTATGTCCCACATACTGCACTTAAACATACTTATTCTAAAAAATTATTCTAAAATCTTACAGTGTTTGGGGTATTTGGACTGACAGTAGGGTTGCCAGGTAAAATATAGGACACTCAGTTTTATTTTATTTTCAGGGAAACAGTGAATAATTTTTCCACCCAGATGTGGGGAATTAAGACACTTGTGGCAGATTTTATCACATGTAAGAAACGAGGCTGGTGAAGTCAGTGGCCCTTGACTGCCGGGAGAGCCTTGACTTCTGAGAGTAGCCTGACAGCCTGGAAGAAGGGACTTGAGTTTGGAGTTCTAGAAAGCTCCCTCTGGCTACAGGGATGAGGAATGTGGGCAGAGGGGAGCAAGACTAAAGGCCAGGGGCTAATCAGGGGATTAAAAAGCACTCAGGAGGCACACACGGGGGCTGAGCCCCACCAGCTGGTGAGGGTGGGCTGTGGCTCCTGGTATGGCAGAGGGCAGGTTCGGGGGACTTTGGGGAAAGCTTGGCAGGCAGTGCAGTCCAGCACCTGAAGTTGGAAGGGGCTGGGCCCAAGGAGAGGAGAGCCTGGCCCTGGGGCGGGGAGGGAAGGAGGGCGCAGAGGTTGGGGCGGGAATATGCAGTGACCACCTAGGAAGCCTTTCTGCCCAAAACCCTCCCCGACCTCATTACTTCTGTAGGAGTTGCTCGCTGAATTTCTGGCCCTGGGTCTCCCTGCACCCAGAGCAGGGAAGCCAGACCAGTTAGACCACTCACCCGCCCCAGCCCTGGCCCGGTGTCTGGGAGGCCCGTGAAATGATTTGTCAGAAGCTTTTGTATTAATCTCCGCAGGTATTTGTAATTTGAAGAGAGAACATTTTGAAAACAAACACAAAGGTGTTGGCAAAACTGGACAGCTACATGTAAGAGAATGAAACTGGATTATTGTCTAACCCCATACACAGAAGTAAACTCAAAATGGATCAAAGACCTGAATGTAAGTCATGAAACCATAAAACTCTTAGAAAAAAATATAGGCAAAAATCTCTTGGACATAAACATGAGCAACTTTTTCATGAGCATATCTTCCCAGGCAAGGGAAACAAAAGCAAAAATGAACAAGTGGGACTATATCAAACTAAAAAGCTTCTGTACAGCAAAGAACACCATCAGTAGAATAAAAAGGTACCCTACAGTATGGGAGAATATATTCATAAACAACAGATCCGATAAGGGGTTGACATCCAAATTATATAAAGAGCTCACGCACCTCAACAAACAAAAAGCAAATAAGCCAATTAAAAAATGGGCAGAAGATCTGAACAGACCCTTCTCCAAAGAAGAAATTCAGATGGCCAACAAGCACATGAAAAGATGCTCCACATTGCTAATCATCAGAGAAATGCAAATTAAAACCACAATAAGATATCACCTCACACCAGTTAGGATGGCCACCATCCAAAAGACAAACAACAACAAATGTTGGTGAGGCTGTGGAGAAAGGGGAACCCTCCTACACTGCTGGTGGGAATGTAAATTAGTTCAACCATTGTGGAAAGCAGTATGGAGGTTCCTCAAAAAAACTCCAAATAGAAATACTATTTTACCCAGGAATTTCACTCCTAGGAATTTACCCTAAGAATGCAGCAGCCCAGTTTCAAAGAGACAGATGCACCCCTATGTCTATCGCAGCACTATTTACAGTAGCCAAGAAATGGAAGCAACCTAAGTGTCCACCAGTAGATGAATGGATAAAGAAGATGTGGTACATATACACAATGGAATATTATTCAGCCATAAGAAGAAAACAAATCCTACCATTTGCAACAACATGGATGGAGCTAGAGGGTATTATGCTCAGTGAAATAAGCCAGGTGGAGAAAGACAAGGACCAAATAATTTCACTCATATGTGGAGTATAAGAAAAAGAAAAAACTGAAGGAACAAAACAGAAGCAGACTCACAGAACCCAATGGACTAACAGTTACCAAAGGGAAAGGGACTGGGGAGGGTGGGTGGGAAGGGAGGGAGAAGGGGGAAAATGGGGCATTACGATTAGCACACATATTGTAGCGGGGGGGGACACGGGAAAGGCAGTGTATACAGAGAAGACAAGTAGTGATTCTATAGCATCTCACTACGCTGATGGACAGTGACTCTAATCAGGTATGTGGGGGGGACTTGATAATAGGGGGAGTCTAATAACCACAATGTTGTTCAACTAATTGTACATTAACGATACCAACAAAAAGAAAAAAAAAATACACACACAAAAACAAAATCCCAGCAGCTTCCAAACCCCTAACAGACAGAGCCCTTAATGGTGGCGTCAAAGGGAGGGTCACTGGGGAGGTCTCCAGGGTCACCTTGCCAGTTCTGCAGAGGACTCCTTGGAAGGCACATGTGGGCCCTGGCACAGTCTCTGTGTGAGCAGAAAGTGAGGTTGATGAAACAGGAATGGGTATGTGTGCATGCGTGGTAACCACCAGTTCTCCTGCAAAGTATGTGAAGCACAGTCTCAGCCTGGAGGACCTCAGTTGAGCTTGGGAGCCATCACCCCTTCCCCAGGATATCTGTCTCCATCTTCTGGAGGAGAACCCAAGGCTCAGAGAAGGAGGAGCCTTGCCCAGGTCACACAGCTGGTGAGGGTTGGGGCTGCAGTCTAAAGCTGGTCAATTTGCTTCTGAAACTCACCTTCCATGGCCACCTGCCCCTGGAAACACGCATCTGTTTTCTTCTTCCTGTTGGCCTGGGCCGCCTTACAGTGGATGGCGGGGATGGACACAGTGGTGGCGGTCTTTATCACTCCCTCCCAATCCTGCCTTCTCCAGATCAGAGATTTTCAAATCTTGGCTCTTGCTGTGTGACATTGGGTAAATCACTGCCCTCTCTGGGCCTCAGTTTCTTTGGCTATGAAATGGAGGCTCATCGATAATCTAGAACAAAGGTTGAAAATGCTGGCCAAAGGAGGGCACACAGCCCACAGAAGAATCTGTTCTAGGTTTTAGTTGCATTTGAATCAATCGCCAAGTTAGGATTTCTGGCTTCTTGTAACAAATCCGACACTCTCGCTGTATCAGCTTCCAGCTGGGGGCCCAACAGGCACTGGATTTGCAGCCTCTGAGGGAGTGGATTCTAAGATCCCCCTGAGGTGCCCCCATAGGGTGTAAATCTCATGTGCTTTGCTCCCTGAGAAGCAGCAGACTGTAGTTCTAGGCTTGGCTTTGCCCCAAGCAATTATCTGACCTTGGGCGGGCCACCATTCCTCTCTGGGCCACGTCGGTAAACAGGGACCATCACAGACTGCTGCTTCAGAGGCCCTGGGGAGGATCGAGTGAGCTGCCAGTTATAAACCTGCTTTACGAAGCTGTATTGTGCGGACAGGAGAAAATTAGACCTAGAAGCACCATTACCTGAATAGCTATGGGGTGCTGAGGGCTAGGCTGTGGAATCAGAGATGAACGGGGCTTCGTCCCCAGGGACACACATAAGCACCAAGCTGAAAACAGTGGGGAGGAACCCCAGATCCAGGCCCTTCACTTGTGGGTGAAATCAAGTAGACGTCAGAAAGGAGCTCAACGGCCACCACCAGATTCATTCATTCATTTCTCCCATCTTTACTGAAGGCCTGCTATGCTCCAGGCACCATTCTAGGTGTTGGAGATACAGAGAACAAGACAGACAAAATGCCTTTGAAGAGCTCACATTCAATAGGGGAAACAGAACAAACAAGAAATAATAATAATAATAATAAAAAGACATGTGAGGTCAGGTGGACAAGGAAAGGTGAGGCTGGCCAGAGGGAAAAGCTGGGAGTGGGAGTGGCTATTTTCTATAGGCAGCCTTCCTGAGCTCATGAGGTTGAAGGAAGTCAGCCAGGGAGCCCTGTGGATAACAGGAAGAGCATTCCTGCGGGGGAGAACAGCAAGTGCAAAGGCAGGGGCACTCCTGGCTTCTTTAAGGAGCAGCAATAACGCTGGTTTGTTCCATTACTCTGACGCTAGCTTTGATCCCTTGGCTCAGCCCTGTCTGCCAGGCTTCTCCCTGTAAAGGTCCTTTGTGCTTAATAAGTCATCTATGGGATGATCCTTTGAAACTGTCATTACTTGATTTGACTTAATCCTCATAGCAACCCTATGGCAGTTTTAAAACATATCTGTAAATTCTTTGACGTTCCGCCCATAGAGAGATGGGGGTCTGTGTCCCCTTCCCCTTGAATCTGGGTTCTGTGACTCCTTGACCAATAGAATTGGGGCAGAATTGACACTCTGCCATTTGTGGGGGGTGGGAATTGGTGGCCTCCACTTCCTGTCTTAGGATACTTGCTCTTGAAACCTGGCCACCATGCTGTGCGGAAGCCCGAGCAGCCCGTAGAGAGGCCCATGCAAAAGGGAACCAAAGCCTTTGACCTTCAGCTTAACTGAGCTCCCGGCCAACAACCAAGAGCCACAACTGACAGCCAGCACTAACGTGCCAGCCATGTGCGTATATTCTGGAACCAGGTCCTCCAGCTCCCAGCTGAGCTACCCCAGTGAACACCCAGTGGAGTAGAGATGAGCCATCCCCCAGGGCCTGCTCAGATTTCCCATATGTGAGAAAATTAAAAGACTATTGTTGCTTTATGCCGCTGTGTTTTACGGTGGCTGTTACACAGCAATAGTTAACTGGAATAAACTGTGGGCAGAAAGGGTCCTCAGGTGAGCAGCTGAGGTGGAGGGCTGGAACAGTTCACCCAAAGTCTCACGGCCAGGTAGTGGGGGACCTGGCAGCTGAAGTCAGCCTCGGAATGATGTATTTTGATGAACAGAAAGCCTTAATTTTAATAAAGTCCTGTGTAGCCATCTTTTACGGTCAATACGTTTTGTGCAGATATATTGTTCTGAAACTCTCTTTTCATATATGACAGCATAATCTCTTGATGTTAAACACATGAATGCGCCATCACATGGAGAACTAGCACTCATTTGACCAAGCTCCACTAATACGTATATAATTCTTCCCTGATGTTTCACCATTTTGGGCAAAACTGTGGGGAACGCCCTTGCACATCCATCTTTGCACTGTTCCAATTATTTCCTAAAAACAAAAGTTTAGACGTGGAATTGTTTGGGCAGACACGGAGAGCAGTTTAGAAGCTTCTAGTAACAGAGCCAAACCGTTGGCAGGCCCTCACCGCTCAGGCGTGAGCTCCCAGGGCTGCCGTCACAAACTGCAACCAACTGGCGGGCTCCAGTGAACAGAGATCTCTTCTCTCACGGTTCTCTCATGATTCAGGAGGCCAGGAGTCTGGAAGCAAGGTTGGTCTTCTCGGAGGCCCTGAGGGCAGCGCCTTCCTAGGCCTCTCTCCCAGCTTCTGGGGGTTGCTCACAGTCCTTGGCACTTCTCAGTCTGTGTCTGCATAACCCCATCTCTGCCTCCATTTTCACACGGCCGTCTCCTTCCCTCATCTGTGTCCCCTCTTCTTCTTCCAGGGACACCAGCCATTGGATTTAGGGCACACCCTGAAATCCAGGATGACCCAGTCTTGAGATCTTTAAATAACTACATCTGCAAGACCTACTTCCTAGTAAGGTCACAGTCGGGGTGGGTGTATCTTTTGGGAGGACACTATTCAGGGTACTGCAGGGCTGTGTGCCACTGGCCTGGTGTTGGGGGGAGACGGCACGCTCCCGGTTTGAACCCAAGCTGTGGGCAGCCCTGAGGCTCAGTACCCCCATGGCACGAGCCTGGCTGACAGCTGTTTGTGTGAGGGCCTGAGCGGCCCGCTGGGAGGGAGCTATCCTTGGGAGCAGAAGTGGGGCGCCTGCGCACAACAGCCTCCATGCTTCCTGAGCACCTTCCGGCACCGCTCCGGGAGCCCTACATGGTGAGCTGGACCCCAAAACAAAGTTAGCCCCTGAGGGAAGGGGCAACTCCAGGTCAAGCTCACGGGGTCCGTCACTCACACTGGTGACCCCTGGGGCCCAGGCTGCCTGCTATGGGGGGGGCCAGCCTTACATGTGGGGCCAACTTGCCATAACCCACATGAAACCCACACGGACACATTGAGCAGGCCAGTGAGGGCAGGGCTGACTAGCGCAGCCTCGATCACTAAGGAAGTCAGTGCCCAGCCTGCAGCAAGAGGGAAGGAGGAGCAGGAGGGACCCACACCCGGGCTGCTCTGATGGACAGGCTGGCCGACTGTGGGCACCGCGGGTCCCAGAAGGTGTAGGACCCGGAGTCCTCCTGGCTGGAGAGCTGGTGTTGCTGAGGGTGTCCTGTGCGCCAGGTGCTGTTACAGGTCATTTAATCCCCACAATAAGCCAGTGTGGGTTACAGGGGGGAAACTGAGATGCTGAGCTCTTCAGCCACACATCAAAGGTGACTCGACCAGTGAGTGCTGGAGGGGACTCAAAGCCGAGGCTGGCCGGCCCCAGGGTCCAGGTCCTTAACGGGATACACTACCACCCGGGCAGAAACCTGACACAAGCCAGCTACACAGGAGCTTAGCTCACCAGATCAAAGGAGGGGCCTTGGGGGGGGCTGCGGAGAGCCATAGCCAGGGCCCCCTTCCACCTCTTTGCCTCTCTCTGCCGGGGAGCTTCATCTCTCCGGCCCGATTGGTCACTTCCCGCAGGGAAGGGCCACCTGCCATCCAGCAGGGCAGGTCTGAGTAGAGAATTCCCAGGGAAGGACCCTGATTGGTCTGTTTTGTTATGTGTCCATCTTTGGCCCAGTCAGTGTCACCAAGGGGCTGGCTGTCTCCAGTTGGCCCAGTTTGTGTCTGACGTCCTTACTCCTTGGCCAGTGACCCTGATGAGAGAAGCAGTGTTAAGTGGAGGGTTGGCAACTCCCATTGGGATGGCAGGGTTGGTACCAGGTGGGTGCAGGAGGGGTCCCCAGGAGAAGTGGCCAGCACAGTTCAAGAGGCCAGCACAGTTCAGGTGGCCAGCACAGTTGAGGTGAGCTGGCTGCCACCCCAGAGGGGGTCACCACTGGGTTCCAGGGCTGGAAAAGGTGCCGTTCCTGACTTGCTTTGTGACCTTGGGCAAGGAGAGGATGGCAAGGTGCTCTGAGAACCTCAAGCCTGTGTAATTTTATGCAAATGAAAGAGAAAAGGAGCCACTGCAGCTGTCTGGCCTGTGCAGGTGGCTGGTGCCAGCCTCTTGGCCTGTTGGGACAGATAGGATCGGAGATACTGATCTGAGCTCTGCTCTGTCTCTGTTTCCCCTGTATTTTCCTCCTTCCCTCTCCCTGTGCTCACTGCCCCGGGGGAGACCTGGGAGGACCAGCCCCTGGCGCCCGCTCACCTGAGACAACCAAGACTCGAGAGCTGAAGCTGTGTGCAGAGTGGGGCTGAAAGACTGGAGCTGCCTTTTAGAAAACAGAAAACAGTGTTTCTTGCACAACTGTGTGCATGGAGATTCATATCCAGTACCCACCAGTGACCTCATTTTATTCTCAGATTGACGCTAGGAGGCAGGAAAGCCTATCTCCATCTTACAGATGAGGAAAGTGCCACTGACTCAGAGCATCAAGGTGCCTGCCCAGAGTCACGGGGCCCTGAGCAGATGCCCCCAGGAGCACCCAGTCTCGAATTGGATCTCTCTCTCCCAACTTCCGTCCTCTCCTTTCTGCTCCTTCCTTTTGTCACTCATTTGCCAATTTTACTGAGTGCCAATTATACCCCTCACGCCCTGTAAGATCCTAGAGTGTGCAGCAGGTACATCAGATAAAACAATGGTCTGCACCTTATGGAGTCTTGAAAGGACCCAGTCAGATAATCTGTCCTCTTTGGAAGGAAGTTTCTATGCTCAGCCGCCCTTGACTGGGGAGTTAAGCCCCACTTCCTAGACGGTGGAGTAACCACAGAAGTTATCGGGAATGCTTCTGCCCCAGGGGATTTGTCTCCCCTTTTATTTATTTATTCCGTCATTTCTTTATATCAGTATAGACTCATGAGTACGTTCTTCAGAAATTCTCCTTCATTGGGTTATAATGTAATCCTTTCTTTCACTCAAATCGTTCATCTTTGGCCACTGGTAGATCTTTCAGATGGCCAGTGTCCCTTTAACACAGTGTGTGTGTTTAAGCACTTCCTGAGTTCCTGGCACAATAAGGTGTACCAGGCTCATCTTGTGTAATTCCTGCCCTAGTCCTAGCGTCAGCCATTCCTCCAAGGAGCCTGGGTGCCTCTGGTTGGACAGTGGCGTCAGAAAGCAAGACCTGGCTGAACGACATCCCAGTGTATGAACATGTTTTGTTTATCATTCACCCATTTATGGATATGTAGGTTGTTTCTACTTTTTGGCTATTATGAATAATGCTGCTCTGAACATCTGTATATTTTTGTGTGGACATATGTTCCCCTTTACTTGGGGATATTCCTAGAAGAGGGCCGGACCATGATTCCGTGTTTACCTGCTGAGGATGCGCCAAGGGTTTCCCAGGGTGGCTGCATCATCTTACCTTCCCACAGCAGCGCTTGAGGGTTCCAGTTTGTCCACATCCTCCTTGACCTTCTCACCACCAGCCTTTCTGACCGTAGCCATCCTAGCGGCTCTGAAGCGGTGTCTTATGGTGGTTGCAGTGCATCCCTAATGATTGGTGATGTGAGGCGTCTTTTCCTGGGCTTGGTGGCCATTTGCATATCTTCTTTGGAGAAAGGTCTCTTCAGATCTTCTGCCCACTGTTAACTGGGTTCTTTGTCTTGCTCACTGCTTTTGGGCACCCCTTTCAATTTGGGGCCCGAGGGGTGTGCCTCTCTCAGTTCACTGTAGTCCTGATCTTCATCTGAAAGGAAAGAACGGGGTGCCATGAGCCTTAGTAATGGGGTACCTCATCATTTCCCAGAGGTTTTTCGGGGAGCAGGTGTGGGGTGAGGATGGGGCAGCAAGGATGAGGGGTCCCAGCTCTGGGCTGGTGTGTCCTGGTGTGAGCAGGGCGGGGGCCAGCGGCATGCTGTCATCTGGACACTAGGATTGGGGACCATCAGGGGTACTGATCTTTGCACAGGCCCCGAGGGAGGCAGGGAAGGCTCATCACACTTCTGGCTACGAGGACGCTCCAGGGGTTCCTGCAGCTGAAACAAAGCAGGCAGAATCTGTGCATCTCTGCCTTCACTGGCATCCCACCCCTCCATGACCACAGGGGCCCTTGAGTGCTTACCTGCCTCCTCTCAAGGACACCCCCCTGCCGGTGAGATCCAAGGTGTTTGTCCCCAAACCGGTTTGTGCCTATTGTGTCATCACTGCAACCCCAGTGTAATGAAGTGTTATGTAAGCTGTTGACACTCGAGGGCAAACAGGAAAAGCCTGGTGGTATCTGTGAAAATAAACTTGAGTCCCACGGGAAAACTTGATATAGGCAAGTGGCCTTTCACAATTTCTGCAAATGTATAGAGAAGATAAGTAATGACTCTACAGCATCTTACTACACTGATAGACAGTGACTGTAGTGGAGTGGTGGTGGAGACTTGATAATATGGGTGAATGTTGAAACCACAGTGTTGCTCATGTGAAGCCTTCATAAGATTGTATCTCAATGATACCTTAATTAAAAAAAAATTTCTGCAGATGAGCCGAGAGGGAGGATTGCTAAATATTGGGAGGAAATCATCACCATCTCCAGGAAGGTCTGGGGTCCCCGTCAGCAGCTTCTCAGGGAATGTATGCTTACCCAAGTTAAAGCCAACTGGGAAGGCGCGCATGTGCCATTCATTGCTTACGACCTCTAATTCCATGACCTTCAAAAACTGACCATGCATGGTCTTGCAGGTCAAAAGAGCTCGACTCCATGACAGCATGTGCCTCAGGCGCCGTGCGGGGAGGCAGAGACACGAGACACCAGTGTCAGGAAAAGGAGGGAAGCGGGGGGCGGGGCTGCAGTCTTGGCTTGTCTCCCACCGGCTTGGACCCACACAGCAGCCCTGCGGGGGGGATATGGGCAGGGTGAGCAGCCCCATTGCCCAGAGGCCAGAAGTGAGGCCCAGGAAGGACAGGAGCCACATAGGGCCAGTTGATGGACGTGCCACGTGGGGCTCCGACACAGAACAACACGGGCACAAGCAATGAGTCCAGAGGGGAGAGCTGGGTAGGTGCCCGAGGAGGCAGCCTCCAGGATGAAGATCCTCCAACAGCTGAGAGCCGGTCAAAGAACAGACACGGGTTCCACTGCAGAGGCCCAGCCCCTCCCGCCCCTGGTCGTGACCGCGGGCAGTGGCTGGAGTCTGTTCCCCACTCGCAGTGAGGAGAGACCTATGTGACGTCCCCCCCGTGGCCTGTGCCCCCTCCTCCATGGGGGTACTTGCCCGGGCTGTGTTAGGGAGCCAGGAGCGAGTGCTTTAGGAGAACCGCTGCCCAAGCCCCTGACCCTCAAGGGCTTTGCCAGCCCTGTCAGGTCCCTTCCCTGTCTCTGACCCGCAGATGAGGAAAGAGATGCGATTGGTCGTCGAAGATCTTAAGGACCAGCCAGGGGACTCAAGGCGTGACAGCGCAAGAGTGGTGCCAAGAAGGCATCTCTCATGTTTATTGATGAAATGGTCATTAACAACAATATTGGGGTTTCCGTGCACAATCATTAATCAAGTCCAACTCTCAACAGTTTCACCTTCTGAAGGATAATGAACAAATCCTCATGGTGAACGAACACAGAAACTCTTTCTGTCTTGGCTACTGTTTCTGTCTTGACTACGAATCATGAACCATAAACAAACCATCAAGGCAAATATGATTATACATATGATTTTTATACTTTATATATAAATTCCCACACAACCCAGTCCCCGAGGCCCAGGCTGCTAGCCAAGGTGTGGCTCCTGGCCCCAGGGGAAGGTGCCCAGGCTCTGGGATGCCAAGTGTGCCCCTGGGAGCCTGGTGGCAGGTTCCCACGCAGTCAGAGGGCTTTCTCTGTCATGGTGACCTTCCCTCTCAGGGCCTCAGTGTCCTCCTCTGTGAAAGGGGAACAATACCCAGCTACGGGCACCTGCAGGGTAGTTGGGAGGATCAGAGGAGTGTGTTCTCCACATCCCAAACTCCGTTCACTCCAGGGCATTTCCAGGGGTTGGTTGATGTGAGCCCCTGGCTCTTCAGTTGTGTCCTTAAATTGATCCCTTTTTTCCTTGAAAAAGAAACCTTGCATCGTAACAAACAGAGAACAAGTATCACCAGAAACAGGAAGTAACCATAAAGATAAGCACAGTGGAAACAATGTGATCAAATTCTAGGTGGACGATGCTGCCAGCCAGAGTTCTGAGCAGAGGCCTTCTCCCTGCTGGAGGAGATGGGTGTGGAGCCGGTTATGCCAGAGGCGGCCAGGCGGCCCAGCACCGGGCTGAGGCCGCTCCTCACCCTAGGCAGAAGGCAGGAGCTTTCCATGGGCATCCACGTGAGTTAATGCCACGTCCAGGTGGCACTAAATGACCCAAGGCCTCCAGGCCACCCCAGGGGAGGCGCCCCCACCTGGTAGTGTGGGAACGGCTGGCTGGCAGACGCTGACGTGCCTCACAGAACGGCGTCGGGCTGGCGGCCTAATGCTCCCCCAGCCCTCAGCAGCTCACCTGGGCGGGTCATCCCACAGGTGTGTTCATCTGTGGACATTAGTACCTGGCCACTCTGGGTTCTTGGTCAGTCTCTTGCAGCCAGGTAGCAGAAAGCCAAGCCCTACAGCTCACTACTGCTGGGAATGCCAGGGGCGGAGGACCAGCGACAGCCTCCCCAAGCTCCTGCCCCCCAAAGGCCCTTCCTGTCTGGACACACCCTCTACCTACAAGGGGACCTCGTGTGCACTGAGCACACTGCACGGAGGCCTCCATGGGCCTGCCTGGGTGGGGAGGGCTCAGGCCAGAAACAGTGGCTACAGAGAGGGAGAATGGCAGAGCAGCAAGGAGGAGGGAAGGCTGCGCATCTCCCATGAGCCGGGGAGCAGCCCCGCGACGTCACAGCCCCCCCTGGCCTGTCCGTGCCCCTGGCCGTAGAGCAAAGATGAAGAAGGGAAAGGAGGAGGTGAGGGGGTGCGGCCAAGGACACAGCTGGCCAGGTGAGGCCGGTGAGGAGGGGGCGACGACTGCCCAGGGTCCTGATCTGGGCCAGATGTGTGCCCCAATCAGCACGGGCCTGGCCTTCCACACTGAGTGGGAGAGAGCGAGTCAAAGATGACACGTGGGGGGTCTGCCTGGCTCCTGGGGGTGTGGGGAGGTGCAAGTGCGCTGGCAGCAGGAGGCGAGACGTTAGGCCAGATGGGACAGAGATCTCACTGCAAAGCTCCTGTCACAGCCTTTTTATCCAGCGCCCCCACGTGGATGATTTAAGAATGGCTGGGACACCGAACAAGGAGAAAGGAAACCCCCAGTCCTTACATTCCAGAGGGGGGCCAGGGCACCGCGTGGAGCAGCGTCAGGCCACCCGGTCTGAATCTGGCCCCCACCACTTGCCTGCTCTTGGGCCTCAGGCGGGCCACCCAGGTTCGGTTCTGTCATATGTAAAGTGGAGTTCAGTCCCAGGAGCTCTCTGCTCACTGGAAGTCTCTGCCCCGCACCCCCAGTTTGTTTTCAACGGCATGGCCGACTGGTAACAGGATAACGAAGTCACACAATGACTGCGGGTCTCACCAAATTTACAGAAGGCTGAAATACCAGCATCGCAGTTAAGGAAGGGGCCCTGCCACACCACCCCCGCCCCCAGGAACCCCGGGTGAGTTATTGTCCTGCCTTCTGCCTCTATCTCCTCATCTGTAAAATGGGGGTAAATGAGATGCTACGTAAAGCATTCAACACAGGGAAGGCCCTAATCTGAGCATTTAATTACAATAAATTAATTTAAATGACATGAGACAATACAGGTAAAATGTGTGGCCTAGGGCACAGTCTCAAGAAGCGGAGGCCCACAGGGGCTCTGAGACACATCGGGGCTCTGGGGCCCCAGGGGGCTTCCTCGCGGGTCTCTGTGCCCCCACCCCTGGCTCCGGAGGCATAGGGCCCTGTCCAGATCACACAGCAAAGCAGGGGCAGAGACCTGGGATGGCCAGGGGGGGCTTGAATCAAAACCCAAGACCCAAGGCTCTCCTGAGCCCAGATGCCCAGGGGAAGCTGCTCTCTCTGTGCCCCTCCGCGTTCACCCCACCTCCCCTGAAAACCTGCCTCTGCCTAGAGGCCGCCGTGTGCTCCGCCCCCTTTTATTCAGCCTTGTGTTGGGAAGGGAAAGGTCTTTTCCTTCTACCTGCCCAGGTCGGATATAAAGCTCCTCTTAGGTGAGTTGGCCTAGCAGAAGTCACTCCATTTTGGCCTGTGATTCTCTTGATAAATATATGACACCAAAAGCTAACATTAGATTCACTCGTGGAATACTAGATCTATTCCCATTAACTTCTGGACCAAGACAAGGATTTCTTACCACCACTACTATTTGATGCTGCTCTGGGGGAATGAACCATGCAGTTAGGACACATAAATAAGAGGGGTTTTAGAAATGCAGAGGCCAAATTCCACTCTTTTTAGATACTCCTTGGAAAAGCTAAGAGAATCTACTAGAAGCTTTAAGGAAATGAGAAAATGTTAATATTTAAAAATCAAGTGAAACTACTCTGTGGGATACTCTAGGGTGGATACATGTCATTGAGCACTTATCCAAACTCATAGAATGTACAGCACCAAGAATGAACCCTAGTGGGCTTTGTGACAATGACATGTACATACAGGTTTATTAATTGTAACAAGTGTACCATCTGGTAGGGGACATTGATAATAGGGAGGCTGTGCGTGTGTGGGGACAGGAGGTGTATGGGAACTTTCTGTACCTTCTGCTCAGTTTTGCTCTGAACCCGAAACTGCTCCAAAAAATAAAGTCTATTAAAAGCTCAATTGCCTGTATATAGATATAGATACAGAGTAATCAATTAAAATATGTCCCTGAAGAAAAGACCTTGTTCATAATCGCATTTAAGAAAAGAAAAGTAAAATGCCAGGAAATAAATTCAGCAAGGATGGTGTAAGTTCTAGGTGAACAAAAGGGACATAAAGGAGGAAAAATAAAAACACAGGCATTATGCTTAAATAAGGAACCTGACATCATTAAAATGTGTTTTTCTAAATTACTATTGCATGTAATAAAATCCAAACAGGATGCTTTAAAAATTAATTCAATGATTCATCTAGAAGAGCAAACATGTGAAAGTAGCTATAGGAAAATTCTGAAAAGGAAGACCAATGAGGAAGGACTGTGTCCATTAGCTAATAAAAGATGTACTGCTTGTTATTATAATTAGTTAAGGTAATTGAGCACTTAATATGTTGCCGGCCCTGTTCCAAGAGCTTTGCGAAGACTAAGCCATTTGATCTTCATTACAACACTTGAGGCAGTAGGTACTGGGTTTTAGGGGCTCCATACATGTACCATTTCCCCTGCCCAAGTTCAAACCCATTGAGAGGAGGACACAGAAGTCCGGGATGTAGAGATGAACACTTCCCTCTTATTACTGCCAGAAGCTGGCTTAGAAGGTGAGGCGCAGGCGATGGGCACAATGGGCTTCTTCAAGCAGAGCTGCATCAAGAGGGTGAGAAGATGCATCACAGGCTGGGAGAAAATATTTGCAAAACACACTTCCTAAAGAATTTGTATCCAAAATAAACCAAGAACTCTTAGGACCCAATTATAAGAAAACAAATGAATGACCCAATTTAAAAATGGGCAAAAGGTCTAAACAAACACCTCACCCAAAAAATATATACAGATGGCAAATAAGCTTACAAGAGGATGGATGACCCACGTCATATATATCACTCCACTGCAAATGACGAGATACCACTACACAACTGTTAAAATCCAAATGGCTACAATCCAAACAACTAAAAAAAAAAAAATGCTGGCAAGAATGTGTACCAACAGGAACTCTCATTCATTGCTAGTGGAAATGCAAAATAGTACACTACGTTGGAAGACAGTAGGCAGTTTCTCACAAAGCTAAACATAGCCTGACCATATGATCCAACCACCACACTCCTTGGTATTTACCCAACTGACTTGAAAACTTATGTCCACACAAACACCTGCACATTAGTATTTATAGCAATTTTATTCATAATTGTCCCAAACTGAAAGCATCCCAGATGTCCTCCAACAGATGAATGGATAATGGAATGTATCCATACAATAGAATAATATCCAGTGCTAAAAAATAAATTACCTATCAAGCTACAAAAAGACATGAAATAGCACAATGTTGCTCACATGAAACCTTTGTAAGATTGTATATCAATGATACCTTAATAATAATAAATAAATCAATAATAAAGCAAAAAAAAAAAACATGCAATAGCTTTAATGCACGTTGCTTAGTCAAAGAGACCAATCTGAAAAGGCTATATACTGTGTGATTCGAGCTACATTCTGGAAAAGGCACAACTATAGAGACACTGAAAAGATCACTGGTTGCTTGGGGTGGTGGTGCGGAGAAGAATGAAGAGGTGGGGCAGGGAGGATTTTTAGGGCAGTGATGCTACTCTGCGCGATACTGTGATGGATACACAACGTTATGCATTTGTCAAGACCTACAGATGGTGCGACACAAAGACTGGACCCTAATGCAAACGTTAACTTCGGTTGGCAGCAGTGTATCAATATTAGTTCATCGGTTTTGACAAATGCATCAGCCCTAATATTAGGGGAAGCTGTGAACAAGGAAGTGAGGGGGCATATGGGAACTCTGTACTATCTACCCAATTTTCTGTAAATCTAAGACTGCTCCAAAATATAGTCTAGTAATTTAAAAAAAAGAAAGAAAGAAAGAAAGAAAATGAAAACCAACCCAAAGATAGACAGACTCTCCCTGTGGTGAATGCCACCAGCACCCCCCAGTCCTGCCCGTAGGGCAGGAGGAGCTCTGGGGACTGGGGAGAGGGTCCTGGCTGAATATTCTTTTTTCCAAACCACCAATCAGGTTAGTGTCTCTCCTTCCCTGGGGCCAGACACCTGACTGTTGGGGAAAATCCCTTCCAGGTGCAGGGGTTCAAAACATGTCACCCCAAAATAGGCCACTTTGGCATATTGATTATTTTGGGCTGAAGGCGCTTGAGAAGCGGCAGGTGCCTCAAGGGCTCTCCACCCTCCCTCTTTCTACCTAAAAGCAGGTCAGAAAACTCCCCCTAAGAAGGGTGCCCTCCCTGTGCCAGAAAGAGAACATTCTTTTGTTTTAAGTTTTTTATTTTATTAAGGTATTATTGATATACACTCTTGTGAAGGTTTCACATGAAAAAACAATTATGGTTACTACATTCATCCATATTATCAAGTCCCCCCCATACCCCAATGCAGTCACTGTCCATCAGCACAGTAAGATGCCACAGAGTCACTATGTGCCTTCTCTGGGATACACTGTCTTCCCTGTGATCCCCCCACACCATGTGTACTAAACATAGTACCCCTCAATCCCCTTCTCCCTCCCTCCCCATCCACCTTCCCACACTCTCCCCTTTGGTAACCACTAGTCCCTTCTTGGGTTCTGTGAGTCTGCAGCTATTTTGGTCCTTCAGTTTTGCTTCATTGTTATACTCCACAGATGAGTGAAATCATTTGGTACTTGTCTTTCTCCACCTGGCTTATTTCACTGAGCATAATACCCTCTAGCTCCATCCATGTTGTTGCAAATGGTAGGATTTCTTTCTTTCTTGTGGCTGAATAATATTCCATTGTGTATATGTACCACATCTTCTTTATCCATTCATCTACTGATGGATAGGTTGCTTCCATATCTTGGCTATTGTAAATAGTGCTGCAATAACATGGGGGTGTATATGTCTTTTTGAATCTTAGAACTAGTATTCTTTGGGTAAATTCCAAGGAGTGGGATTCCCCAGTCAAATGGTATTTCTGTTTTTAGTTTTTTGAGGAACTTCCATACTGCTTTCCACAATGGTTGAACTAATTTACATTCCCACCAGCAGTGTAGGAGGGTTCCCCTTTCTCCGCATCCTCGCCAGCATCTGTTCTTAGTCTTTTCAATGCTGGCCATCCTTCCTGGTGTGAGGTGATATCTCATTGTGGTTTTAATTTGCATTTCCCTGATGATTAGTGATGTGGAGCATCTTTTCATGTGTCTGTTGGCCATCTGAATTTCTTCTTTGAAGAATTGTCTCTTCGTATCCTCCGCCCATTTTTTCATCGGGTTATTTGCTTTTTGGGTGTTGAGGCGTGTGAGTTCTTTATATATTTTGGATGTTAACCCGTTGTCAGATATGTCATTTATGAATATATTCTCCCATACTGTAGGATGCCTTTTTGTTCTGTTGATGGTATCCTTTGCTGTATAGAAGCTTTTTAGTTTGATGTAGTCCCATGTGTTTATTTTTGCTTTTGTTTCCCTTGCCTGGGGAGATATGTTCATGAAGAATTTGCTCATATTTATGTCCAAGAGATTTTTGCCTATATTTTTTTCTAAGAGTTTTATGGTTTCATGACTTACATTCAGGTCTTTGATCCATTTTGAGTTTACTTTTGTGTATGGGGTTAAACAATAATCCAGTTTCATTCTCTTGCATGTAGCTGTCCAGTTTTGTCAACACCAGTTGTTGAAGAGGTTGTCATTTCCCCATTGTATGTCCATAGCTCCTTTATTGTATATTAATTGACCATATGTGGTTGGGTTTATATCTGGGCTCTCTAGTCTGATCCATTGGTCTATGGGTCTGTTCTTGTGGCAGTACCAAATTGTTTTGATTACTGTGGCTTTGTAGTAGAGCTTGAAGTTGGAGAGTATAATTCCCCCAGCTTTATTCTTCTTCTCAGGATTGCTTTGGCTATTCGGGGTCTTCGGTGGTTCCATGTGAATTTTAGAATGATTTGCTCTAGTTCATTGAAGAATGCTATTTTGACAGGAATTGCATTGAATCTGCAGATTGCTTTAGGCAGGATGGCCATTTTAACAATATTAATTCTTCCTTTTCATGAGCAAGGGATGTGTTTCCATTTATTAGTACCTTCTTTGATTTCTCTCATGAGTGTCTTGTAGTTTTCAGAGTATAGGTCTTTCACTTCCTTGGTTAGGTTTATTCCTAGGTATTTTATTCTTTTTGATGCAATTATGAATGGAACTGTATTCCTGATTTCTCTTTCAGCTAGTTCATCATAAGTGTATAGGAATGCAACAGATTTCTGTGTATTAATTTTGTATCCTGCAACTTTGCTGAATTCAGATATTAGTTCTAGTAGTTTTGGAGTGGATTCTTTAGGGTCTGTTATGTACAATATCATGTCATCTGTAAACAGTGACAGTTTAACTTAGGAAGAGAACATTCTTATCACCAGAGCCTGGGGGTTGATGCTGAGAAAGATCTCTACAAACTTACTAAAATTGCCCTAATCTTCCATTACTTCCCCCTATGTATTTCCCAGTCACTTGTGGCACAATTTACAGTCCCCAGCCCACTGTCCCACAGTGTAACATTCTTTATGTGAAAAGGTATGTAAGCTTTTGCACCCAATGGCTTCTTTGAGTGTTCATTTTCCTTCTGGAGACTCCCATGTACACACAGAAATATCAAATAAATGTGTTTGCTTCCCTCCTGTTTATATCTCCTAGGTCAGCTCATTCTTAGGCCAGCCACAGAACCTACCAGGGTGGCAGGATGTCTTTCTGCCCTACACAGGGCAAGAAAAGAAGGATCAAGTGAGGGGCAGAGGTTTCCAACCCCACAAAAAATTCTACTGTTATTCCTATATGAGGAAAATTGTTTCTGCCCAATGCAGAAATAGACCCAAATATAAAGGTGGCATTTCAAATTGGGGAGGGGGAGATGAGTTACTCAGTAATCAGGGTTGGCAGAGAGATGACTGAGAGTCCCCCTTCTCCCACCCACCTGCCTAAAATTCACAGGACCTAAAATTCTACCATGACACCAAGTCTGGATCAAGGTGTTGCACTGGACTTAGCAACCCCATCCTCACAGCAGTGCTAGGTGGTCCCACCTGCTCCCCCAGGCCCAGTACATGGGTGGGTTATGTGCCATTTGGGAGTTGAGGGGCCTGATGCAGAAGGTCGGCACCACCGTGGGAATCTGGGAAGCTGGGGAATACTACCTGTGTCCTGCAGCTGACCTGGGCAGCAAGAGCGATTTGGGGGTACAAGCCCTGGAGGGACACGCCCCAGTCTTCCATGATGGGTGAGTCCCGGCAAACCCAGGGAGGAACCACGTGAGGGGGGTGAGCGGAGGGGTGGACCACACTCACAGGAAGGGCACTGTGTGTGTGAGCGCACTATGAGCGTGAGTCTGCCCATACTGTTTGTTGGCCTCTGGTGGGCCGGGCGTCGAGTGTGTGCACCCAGCGCGTGCGTGTGCGCCCAGGTGTGCGCGTGTCATCCAGCGTGGGGAAAGAAGGGGGAGTCCGCGTTGGAAAGGCTGCGCCCTGGTGGATTCGTATCTGCTAGACCACGACTCCTTCGGTTGCTCCCTCCCTTGGCCCCCGGGGCATTCATGGAGGAGGCGCCCCGTCTTCACAGCCCCCGAGTCCGTCCTCCCAGATCGCGATGACGCTGGGGAGAAGTGGGGGAAGGGCGAGGCGGGGACGATGCGGCTAGAGGTCTCAGGAGGCGCCCCGGCTCTGAGCGTAAGTGGGGGCCCCGCAGAGCCCGAGTACGCCCCCGCTGGGCGGTCCCGGTCTCCAGGGGGCGCCCCCGAGCCAGGGGACGCTCCCCGCTTCAGCGCGGTCCTGCGCCCTCCTTCCCAAAAAGCACCCCTGGGGGGGGTGCGTGAGCTGCTGGGGCTTATGCACCCCACCTCCGTCTCGCTGCCCCAGGAGACGTGCCAGTTCCTTCGGTGTCTTCTCACCCGAGCTCTGCACCTCGCCTGCGGGTCGCCCCCTCGGCGGGGAGACAAGGCCGCGGACCTCCCGGGCGGGTGCTGGACCCTCGGGCCGTGGGGCCCCGGGGAAACCGGGATCGAAGCAGAAAGTGCCAGCGGCCGGGCGGCCGGCCTGGGAGGATCAGGAGTTTGGTGGCTGGAGAACGTGTGCCCGGCCGAGGGCACAGCGCGAACAAAGGCCCGGAGAGGCGCGGCTTGCTGGCGGCCTGGGAGCCCCGAAAGCTGACGCTGGCCGAGACCTGCGCCCCACGCCCGCGGCTCTGGTCCGGGGCGCCCGCGCTCCCCGGGCCCCCCGGGCACGCTGCCCCCGCCCTGCGCAGCCTCCGGGCGGCAGCACCGAGCGTCCTGCGCTCACGACAAAACGCCTCGCTCTCCCTCTCGGCCTCCTCCCTCGGCCCCCCGCCCCCCGGCTGATTCCCCTCCTGCACCTGGCGCTTCCAGCCCCGTCTCCAGTTCTCCCAGCGCCCCAGGGAGCGGGGTTGGCATCCGCGGGGCGCCCGCACCCGACGGGTTCAGGAGGCCATGCAGGCCCGGGCTGAGGACAGAGCCTGGCACAGAGAAGTGCCCAGTAAACGTGGGCCTTTCCTAATAGCTTTCCCCGCCTCCAGTTTCACCCTCTAGAACTTCCGTCCCGTTCCAGCCGCCCTCCCTTCAAAACAGACTCTGCTTACTTTTACTAGAAAGTCAAGAGAGCGGCCCCTCCCTTTCTGCAGTCCACCTGGCTGTAAAACCTCTTAGTCTCCCCTCAGGTAACATTGCTATTTTATGACAAAGTCCCTGCCACCTATCACCTTAAACCGCAGGAGTGGTAGTGGTGGAACTTCAGGCACAGCGCCAGGCGCCTCTGATCCAGCCGGGTGAGGGCGGGGGCCTGGGGCTCTTCGGGTCCAGCACCCCCCCCCTCTGTGTTGCCCCGCACACAGGTGCTGGCCCTGGTGGGGGAAGAAGGGGGGGGTGCTCCTGAGCCAAGCTTTCCCCAGGGACTTCCTGCAGCACCTGAGCAGGTAAGGCTTGGCCAGGTGAGGCCTGGGCAGGTTCTGCTGGAGGGTACAAGCTAAAGCAGGACCTACACCATCTCAGGCCACCTGTCTTCCTGGGCAGTGGTGACGAGGGCCCCTTGTGCCCTGTGTGGAATCTTGCCCCATTGGTGATACAATATTGGGATATTAGCTAAAGACAAAGGTGGGGTCTGGGCCCGGCTTTGGCACCAACTTTGACCTTGAGCTTGTTATTTACCTCCGTTAGTTACCTTATTGCCCCCTTAACTGAGCCTCAGTTTCCTCGTCTGTAAAATGAATATACCTATTCTTTCTCTGGCAACCTGCCTTTTAATGCTCTGAGCTTCAATGTTTTCATCTGTAATATGAGGTTAATTATAGCCTTTCCTGTCTGCCTTACCGTTTTGCAATCACATCCATTCATCAAATAATAATAAGGAAATGAGAGTGCTTGCTGTATGTTTGGCATTGTGCACACACCTTGATGCCTGCTCGGGGAGGTAGACATCTATATTACCACCATTCACAGATGAGAAGACTGAGCCAATGGCTCGCTCACTAAGCAGAGTGTGATTCAAACCCAGGCATTCCAGTACCTCTCTGGACACAGTCCACTGCACCAGGGGCTGGGAACCCCTAATGAATAGTTGAATGAGTAACACTCCAAAATTGCTCTGCCAAGAGAGGGTCTGGCCCAGCTGTTCTGACACACCCAAGTCAGACGGGGGCCTGGAGACGTGTCCACACCCCACCCTGCTCACTGACTCAGATGAGCATTGCAGGTTTTTGTACTGTAACTTGCAAAGGCTTGGATTTTCCATGTACTTTCATCCCCATCTGAGATATGGGACTTTATGGGTCCCCTGAGCAATCATAGAGGAGGGTCTTTGGGAGTAAGCTTGGAACTCTGTTTTGTGCTTGAAAAAGCATGAGTTTTATCCTCAGAGACATAGGAGTTCAAATCGTGACTGTGTGACTATCTCTCTGAGCCTCAACAGCCTCATCTCTAAAATGGGAATATTAACTACAACTTAGTAAGGTGGTTACATTAGTCAAGAAAACTAGATGAGAAAACCTGCAACGTGAACAGGGACCAAGGCAGCCTGACTTGATTTGCCCATTTCCCACATGCCCATCGACACCCTGGAGGAAGATCACAGACACCAGCCCTCAGCCCCGGCTCCCCCTGTATGACATCACGGGCCATTTTCTCTGGGGAACACTGCTGTGGCTGTTGAAGAAATCCCAGAAAAAATTAACTTTGCTTAGAAAATACCTTCTTGGTAGCCTTTAGCCATCTCAGCTTCCCAGGTGCCCTGCTAAGTGCTGGGGTCACTCGCTCTGCTTAATTAAGCTCCTCATGGAAACAGACTGCAGGGAAAGAACCTGTTGAAACTGATGCAGTACCTTGGCAGGACAGAGGCACTGGACTGCGTGTGTTGAAATATTAATGCAGGTAAGCACCGTGCCAGGCTCTGTCCTGGGCACAAAGACAGCCAAGATGCTTTTTAAACTTTCATTCTGAGATTAATTTTATAACAAAATTGAATTAATTAAAACCCATTGTTAAAAAAAATGAAATTACTTAGTAGTTTACATGTTTGAAACCAGCCAAGTCCTGGCTCCTTTATGTTTCCTCTTAATTCTAGTTAAAACCCAAACAGTTCCTTTTTTAGCTCTTCATTCCTCCTGTATTTCATCACAGGCGGCTAAGAGAAGTCAGCTGGCAATTTCAATACTCTGCCTGGAAATCACTTTAACTAGATCTACACATTCTTCAGGTAACTTTTCTATCTTCCACATCACTACAGGCAACGATTTTGTAAGCATTGTGGTATAAAGACTAAAATTAAAGCCAACATTATGTACTGCCTTGACATCTGGTGAAATCGGAAGGATCTCAAATGGCCTAACGGCAAGTCCCTGAACCCCAGCTCTGCCCCTGTGGGTGGGTAGGTTCCCCTAGCTCAACAACCGTCCTTAGGGCGTGACCAGGTACGATTCCTGCTTATTTCTGGGTAGCCGGTTTCAATTCCCAGACAGCCTGAGGAATTACATACACAAACAAGCCCATCAATCCTCCCAAAGGACCCAGGGCCACCCCACCCTCTTGATGTGACAAAGCCTGGTTATTTACACTGTTCCCAAGCACAGCCCCGTGTGGCCCTGTGAGGTGTGTGACGTGCTCTTTCCCCAGGCTGTGACTCCATGTGACTCACAAACTGCCGTCCATCTCATCGGGAGTGCTGGTTGCCACGTTTTCAGCCATTCCCAGAACCCTAAGGTGAGGATCCCTCTCTCACCATTGTGGTGAATAGGAGGAGATTAAAACAATGTCTGTGTCTCTCTGACTTGGGTTACTTAACTGGGTCCTATTTTCGTCCGCATCGAGAAGCAATTCCTCACCGTTCTTTAAGCTTTCACTAACAGTCTCCTCAGGCCCTTCCTACCATCCGGTCTCCAAACCCACTCCACACTTTTAGAGATTTTGTCTCGACAGCACCCTACTTTGACATATCACACGACTGCTGGCCATCTATTGCTGCATAACAAACCAAATTTAGTAGCTTAGGACGGAGAACACTTACTGGCTCACGGTTTGGAAGCTCGTGGGTTCGGCAGGACTGCCTCTCAGCTCCACTCGGCATCAGCTGAGATCGCTGACCACCTGCAAGATCCACTTCCCGGATGGCTCGCTCACCTGGCAGGGAGGCTCATTCAGCCTCCATGTGGGCTGGCTGTGCGGCTGGCTGGGCTTCCTCACAGCACAGCATATGGGTTAAAGAAGGAGGAAGTGGAGGCTGCCTGTTGCCTTAAAGGTCCGGCCCAGAGTGGCACACCGTACCATCTGCCACAATCCTGGGCGCAGGCTGGACTCAGGCGGTTAGAAGGAATCGCCACTCCTTGACAGGCGCAGTGGCATGTGTGTGCAGAGAGGGGAGAGACTGTTTGGGGCCATCATCAGAGACCACCTACCACACCCCTGATTTTACATATGAGGAAACTGAGGTTCAGAGATGGGACTGGAGACTCAGGGGGCAGAGTAATAATAGAAAGCAATCACTAACTTTTCCTACTTTTCCTATGTGCCCAGTACTGTGCTGGGCACCCCCGCATGCAATCCCACAACAATCATACGAGGGAGGAATAATTATTGTCCCTATTTTATGATGAGGAAACTGAGTCATAAGCTGGTAGGTTACTTGCCCAAAGCCATTTGGCTTATTAGGAGAGGGATGAGCAGACTAGATCAGAGCTCATCCTCGGAACCAGCAGTAATGTCCAAAAATTATTACATTTTTAATCTTGGGATGTGGTTTTGGCATTAACGACAGGGTGGAACTGTGCCCAAGATGCTAGCAAGTTCCAAATAAAACAAAATGAGACATTCTTCATGCCTCAGCACAGTGCATTCTGGAACATTGTGCCATAGAATGGCCTCTATTTTCCCATAGGAAAAATACTCTGTGGCAGAAATGTCCAGTTTCTCCCCAGTACCCATTTCTCTCTCTCATATACCAATGGAATTTGTAGCTGGGCACCTGGATGCCCACCTAAGCACTATTTTTGCAGTTCCCCCGGCCACGAAGGGAAGAAGGTCTAGTCTATGGCATAAAGAGCAGAAGCAATGGGCGTGATCTCCGGGTTGGGTTTGTGGGTTGAGTGTGGGTGCAGTGACAGGAGCTGAACGGCTGCTCTGGGCCATGAGATGAAAGCTGAGCGTGGAGGGACAGAGCAGGGTAGCAGGTGCTTGGGCGTGCAGGCGACTTTGGGGAGTGGCTGAACCCTGGCGCCCTGTACCCACTCCTGGCTCCTTACCTGAGAGAAAAATAAAGTTCTACCTCTTTAATCCCTTGTTAATTTCGGTGTTTGTTTCTGCATCTCAAATTGTATGGTAACTTAGAGACTGTCTTCAGATGGAAGGTTAAGTGCTGGTCCAGCTGGGCCGGTGGGTCTGTGGCCCTTCCCGGAATTCTCTGGCTTTGTCATGGGGAAAGGTTGAGCTGGGCCCAGGGCTTCCAGCAGTTTCTAGGCTTTGGACTGGATGCTGATCTTTTCCTCCCTTTCTTCATGTGAACTATTTTCCCTCAACCTCAGTTCTGACCTTCTATAATTGAACTGAGGGTTGGACTGCATTTAAAACCCACATGGATCCTAAGAAGCTGTTTCAGATGAATGTTCCTTTCAGTCTCTTTGGGAAGTTGGGACAGTTCATGATCATTTTGCAATGGCCAGAAATCCATTTTGTGAAATGCTGGTTTTTTTTCCCACCAAAATGTCATTTAAGTTTTTTTTTTGTGTGTGTGTGACTCTGATTTTAAAAAAGCTCTGCTTTCCCGGCATGGTGAGGATGTGGAGTTTCCTGCTGGAGAAACAGTCAGGTTTATTTGGCTTCTCTGAGGCCTGCTGGGCTTGTGGGGACTTCCCTGGGGCGTGGAACAGGATGGGGGGACTCTGGGACAGGGGGAGACAAAAAACAGAGCTGAGATGGGGACACTCAGGCAGAGGCAGAAATGGAGAGGACAGAGGCCTGAGGGCTGGGAGCCAACCAGGTACCTGGTTCCAGGGGCACAGCCCCCATGCCCAGGCCTCTCGGACGGGGTGTTCCTGTCCAAGGGGACGTGCCCGATGTGCCTCGCCAGAGACACTGGCCAAACATGGAAGAAGTGGAAATTGGCTGAAGGTCAACATCGAAATGACGCTGACCACAAATGCATCATCCTGACTCAGGAAGGGCTTTGAGATCTTGCAAAGTGCAGTGAATAGAGCCCCTGCCTCCCAGGGAGAGTGTGAGGACTTAAAGAGTAAACATATGTAAAGTGGTTACTGATATGCCAGGCTGAAAATAAGGGCTTCAAACTCTCAGTCACCCTGCCATTGTCATCGTCGCTTCCCCCTTTTAAGCAGTTATTCACTGAAATCAGCTGTGGTTTCTTATGACCAAGGAAGATTCTCTCATCCAAGTTTAACTGCTATTCAAACAGTGGAGTGATGAAGGCAACTAAGGAAAGCTCTCACACTCCCCATCTTCTTTTCATTGTTACAAATATATTAATTGTGGTGAAACATACAACACATAAAATGTATCCTCTCAACCATTTTTAAGTGTATATAGTTCAGTAGTGGGAAGCCCTTTACATTGTTTGGGCGCCTCATCATGCTTTATTTTGGATATTATCTTGTAGGACCTTGGGGGTACAGGTCTGCCATTTCACTTCAAGCCTTTAATATCAGCCCTGCTGTTTCCTCCCAGGCCCCAAGAAAATGAACTCCTTCTGAGTATCTTAGCTTGCAGGGGTCACATCTCAGGCCTTCAGATCAAGCAGGAGCCACAACTGTCACTCCCCCGACTCCCGGCCCCCAGCCCTGCTCAGCAGCCCTGGGGGGGCACTGCCGAGTGGGTTTCATTACCTCTCACTCCAGCAGGGTCTCCAAGGGCAAGCTACCATTATTACTATTATTAGTGAGCTTGTCTCTAATGCCTCACCACCCAGAGACAGCTGGTCCGACAGAATGGGGTTTGGCCTACTGAAGACTCAAGCTATGTCCCCAGTTGGGGGGCAACACTTAAAAGAAAGGTGGGGTCTGTCTTAGAGGGTGTGGTGTATATGCTGAACCAGAGACCAGTGTGTCCCATAACAGAACGCGCAGCCGGGAACCATGACCCCACCCGATCACCATGCATGGAATTCTTGTTTCCTATTCCTGAAACTTGGAGGGCAGAATGTTTCCACCAGGGAAAGTGATGGTTCCCTGGATTTGGAAGCCAGGACCAAGCCTGCCACCTGGTCCTGTTGGGCTCCTTATCCACTGAACCAAAAAGAAAAAGTACGTATTATGTATTTAAAAAATAATAACATTATTGAGATGCTGTAACATTTGCTCAGTAGTTTTTTAGTATATTCACAGAGTTGTGTAACCATCACCTCTAATTTTAGAGCATTTCCATTGACATCAAAAAGAACCCTGCCCGGATTGGCAGTCACTCCACTCCCCTTCCCCTGGCCCCTGGCAACCACTGATCTACTTTCTGTCTACGGACTTGCCTATTCTGAACATGTCACATAAATGGAATGATATAGAATGTGCTGTGGCCTTTTCTGTCTGGCATCTTTCACTTAGCATGTTTTCAGGGTTCATCCATGTTATTGTATGTATCAGTACTTTGTTCCTTTTTATTCCTGAAAAACATGCCACTGTACAGACATGTCCATTCACCAGCTGATGGCTGTTGGGCCCGTTTCCACCTTTTGGCTATTAGGAAGAGTACTGCTGTGAATATTCACGTACATGTTTTTGGGTGAACATATGTTTTAAATTCTTTTAGGTATATATCTAGGAAGGGACCTTCAAGGTCATGTGGTAAATTCTACGTTTAACTTTCAGAGGAACTTTCTGTTTTCCAAAGTATTCGCACCATTTTACATTCTCCCAGCAGAGTGTGAGGTTTACCATTTCTGACAACTTTGCCCACACTTGGCATTGTGTTTTTGATGATAGCCGTCCTAGTGGGTGTGAAGTGGTATCACATTGTGGCTTTGATGCACATTTCCCTAATGATTGATGGTGTTGAGCCTTTTTTTATGTGCTTATTGGCCATTTGTATATCTACTTTGCAGAAATGCCTTTCAAATCCATTGCCCATTTTTAAATTAGGTTGGCTTTTTATTTTTGACTTGTAAGAATTCTTTGTACATCCCAGATATAAGTTCCTTATCAGATACATGATTTGTGATTTTCTTCTCCCATTCTGTGGGTTCTCTTCACTTTCTTGATGGTGTCCTTTGACACATAATATTTTTTAATTTTGATGAAGTGCAGTTTGGCTATTTTTCCTTTGTCATTTGTGCATACGTCATTGTGTCATATTTAGGAAACCACTGCCGAGTCCCAAATCATAGAGATGAATTCATATGTCTTCTTTGAAGAGTTTTGTGGTGTTAGGTCTTACATGAAGATCTCTGATCCACTCTGCCGTGTTTTTTGTGCAGGGTGTGAGGAGGAGGTCCAGCTTCATTCTTTTGCAGGTGGCTGTCCAGTTTTCTGGCACCATATTTTTTTCCCCCATTGTCCCGTCTTGGCACCCTTGTAGAAACAATCAATTGACCAAAAGTTGTAAGTGTTTATCTCTGGGCTCTTCAGGAAGTGGCACTTGGTTTCAGTTGCAAACTTTTCTCCATACTGAGAACCAGCTGCATTGCACCTCCTCAGAGACTCTGGCACCCGCTGACTGGCACCCTCCTCAGGGGCCTGGGGCTGGCTCGGTGGGACCATCATCCTCCAAGCCCCTGGGCGGCACCTCCAGGTAAGCTGCATCTCCTCACGGGTGAGCTTCAGTGCTGAGACTCCTCCTCCAAGCCTCTAGGTTCTCGTAATTCCCACTTTTCCCATTTGTTCTTAGCATCTCTGCTAATAGCATCTCTGCTATTAGATAATCATGATACCCACCCCACAGTGGAGCGAGGTGGCACAGTGGACACTTCTCTGGATCGTGCCTGCCACCTGGAGATTCACTCAGGCGTCCAGTGCCCCCAGATTCTGAGGCAGGTGGCCTCCCGACGTGGAAGCCCTATAATGGCTCTGCAGGCTGCATCCAGAAACTTCCTCCCAGGGACTGATACAGGCACCCCAACCTCCAGGCCCCTGGGTCAGAGCCCCCACTACCAGGCAGGTCTCATGAAGGGCCTGTGGCCACATCCTGGCTTTAGCCCCCAGGGTCCCTGAAGATCCTCATCTGTTTGGGGATTTTAGGGCCAGAAACTGCTAGAGGCTCCCTTGCCCCTACTTTGTAGTTGAAGAAACTCAGGCTCAGAGGGGATGTGACTTGCTGAAGTCTCAGATGAGGTCTGTTGGCCCGTGGAACACAGTTCTTTCCCTACACGTGAGGCAGCCTTCCTAGGGTCCCTACCGAGCGTGACTTGCACACCCCTGAGAAGGTCTTTTGAGCTCCTCAGGTGATATTTGGAGTGAGTGTTCCAAAGGCTCCAAGTCCTGTGGCCAGCCTCGTCCTCCCCTTCAGGCTGGTCTGGAGGCCTACCTACCACACTCGTGGGCCCGGCTTTGTCCACACCCTGCAGCCCAAGCTGCAGTGGCCCAGACGGCCTTGGCCAGCTGCCTGTCCTCTGCTGAGGCTACAGGCCGCCAGACCTGCGGCGCCTCGTCTACCTGGCCTGTTGCCGTCAACCCCCTTCCTAACGTGTGGCCTGCTCGCTGCCTGTGCCCAAAGGGATAGTGCGTGGCACTGCTGACTGGGGGCCCCGAGGGCCCCAGCTCCTGCTTCTCCTGCCGAGGCCCGCCATCAGCCCTGCGGCCTCTGGGAGCTCCTGGATCCCCCGTGTGGCATCTCTGCCTTCGCACTGTATCTGACTCCTTTACTGCCTTAATCTTCCGCTCAGCCCTGCAGCCCTGCACGTAGGCTTGTTAATAATCATCAGAAGGGAATTTTCCTCAATGCTCAAGATTGATACAACCAGCCCCATACCCGACCCTCGCCTCCCCCGAGGAGATAAAGAAGTATGCACAGGAATGGTGACAGGATTGTCAAGGACTTACAGGGACATCGTGGCCAGACCCATGTCAACACAAGGGCTGGAGTCAGCTGAGCACAGACAAGGAGTGTCGCCACCCCCCTCAGGCCCCTGCTGACCCTGGTCTGAGGTCACCTCCTGACCTCAACTCCTCCGGCTCCCTACTTCCCTAATATGAAAGACACTTGAAATCAACCCAAAGTTAAGATAGTTCTTAGGACATTAGTCACCATCTTCTTGGTCTCCTGGCTTGCCGAACGAAGTCGCTTTCCTTGCCCCTGCATCTCGTCTCCCCACTTCCTGGCCTGTTGTGTGGCATGTGGCATGAGCTTAGCCGCGGTAACCCCCATGCCCACACGGGCTCAATTCCCAGGCACTGCTGGCTTCGGGTCCTCTCCCCAGCCCCTCCCGCTGCTTCTCCAGGACCGACTCTGTGCGGCGAGCACTGCCCTAAAATGGGTCTTTGGCCTCCAGTCTTCCTATTCGGCACCCTCGCCCGGCGCCCATCCATTCTTTCTGCGGCATCGCTGGCCCCGGCCTTGGTCAGCTGCAGTCCGGGCCGTCGTGGGGCCCAGGCCCCTCCAGACCCCTCCCATTCAAGGCTCAGCTGAACTGCCTGTCTACTCACCTCCGTCAGAGGCCCGAAGCCAGGCTGCCCCCGCTCCCTGCAGCCAGTCCTGCACCGCAGCCTGACGGCCTCTCTCACCCCACCCCTGCTCCACGGTCTCTGTCTTGCTGTCTCACAGAAATGTGACGGAAGCACACAAACCATACTTGTAAGATGAGTGAATGTTTTGCAAAGCGACAGTCCTGGGCAGCCAGCACCATGTCAACAACAAGCAGAGCCTGGAAGCCCCTTCTGAGAGTGCCCACCATCCTGACTTCAATGTGGCTTACCGTGTCTGTCTTGGTACCTCATATAAATGGAATCTCACGCTATTGGGGTGGCCAGTGGTAAGCCACCCAGACTCCCCCCTGGAATGAAGACTTAACCCCCACCTGCTGGGGGAGCTGCTGGAACATGGCCCTTGGTTCTCAGCCCCCTTTGAGGTTTTCCTGGGCTGAAGACACTGCCTTACCTGGTCATGTCTTCTTCCAGGGGCAGCCTGGCATGCGGTGATGGACCGATGTGGGCTATAAAGGCCTGGTCCGTTGCCCCAACTCAGGACAACTCCGCAGGGCCCCCCCAGTGCCTGGGGGCTGCCTGGGCTCTGTCAAGGGGCTGCGCCACACTCTGGCTCCTCTTCTGCTGCTCAGTTGTCCTGTGACTAAGTTCTTGCAAATAATAGAAAGCATAAACATCACACATCGCCTTTGGGAACTTCTCCAACAGGCAGAAGGCCCCTCTTCGGTCCTTCTGCTTCCTTCTGGCTGGCGTGCACACATGTTGGTGCTGGAGCAGCAATACTGGGCCAGAAGGCGGAAGCCATGTGCTCAGGCAGTGGAGCCACAAATGAACGCCCGCCCTAGGCTCCTTCTCAAGCGAGAAAGTAGCTTTTGCTTTGTTTAAGCTATTCTTATTTTGTTGTCACTGTTTATAACCGAAATAAATCTGAACAAATTCATTTCACTCATGATTAATGAACCCTCAAAGGGTCTCAACACCAACCAGTCACGGGATGACCAAGAGGCCAAAACAGTACAACCGTGTGCACTGCATCTAAAAACAGAGATAAAAGGATGGTTTTGCAAAGAGCCTTCGGGTACTGTAAAACGGTTAGTTTCAATGTAGAATAAAACTTGTGTGCCTCCATAAATACTCCACCATTTACACCACCATGAAATATTTGGTCTAATGTTGCTGGTCTTGGAGCTCAGAAGGGCCTGTGGTAGGACTCCTGCCGCGGCAGCCCGCAGGGGGCCTGGCTTTCAAGTAGGACACATCTGCGCTGAAACCGCAGCTCTGCTAGCCTCTGGCTGTGGGGCCTTAGGCAAGTCCCCTAACGTCCCTGAGCCTCAGTGTCCTCATATGCAAAGTGAAGATGGTGTCCTCCTCATGGGGGTGGGGTGAGTGAAATCACGTGCAGGACAGGGTATACTGCTGGGCTTGGGGCAGAGCGGGTGGCAGGAGGTGCCAGTTCCCATGGAGGCTCCTTACGCACAGCCATCCATATCGCCCTTCTTTCTTGCTAAAGGAAAGCAGATTTTGTTCAGCCCTCAGGTAGCCTTGTGTTATAATGAAGCAGGGCCTTTCCCAGCTCCTGGGGGCAAATCTCAGTTGGTCTAAGCCAGTCCTGATCATTCCAGTTCCTTTGCTAGTAACTGGAGTAGGAACAGGCATGCGATGTGACTCTGGCTAATGGAGCGAGGGGAGGTCAGCCGGAGAAGGGGTCTGCTGAGAGTTTGCATGGACATGAGGGAGGAACGTTCTCTTTTCTGCCTGTTTTGCATTAGTGCATAAGGGTGTGATGTTCGGAGCAGAGGCAACCATCTTGAGGCCATGAGGGGACAGGCCTGAGCCCAAATGTCAACACATTGGATCCTTGAGGATATGAAGAAGTTGTTGGTGAACTGCTGAATGAACCAGTTCTGGAGACACCCCACACCAGACTCCTTGTTACATGGACAGACACTATTAACTGTCCTCTAGTGTCCATTCTTCCTGTCATGAATTTAGTAACAGGACATACTGAGTTTTAGCTGGACATTTGGCCCCTCCAGCTGCAGACAACACTCCCCAACATCCTTGGTGGCTGGGTGTGGCCACACGCCTGAGTCCAGGCCAATGGGACATAAACAGAAGTGAGGCGTGCAACTTCCGGATTACATCCTTAAAGATCTGTGCGGCCCCCTTCCCACTAGTTGGAAAAAAGCACCACTGGACCCCTTTGGATGCCCCACCTTAGGGATGGCAGAGGAGCCCCCTGGCCTTGGAGCGACCACCTTGGGGCTGACATGAGAGGAACAGTCTTCCTTATTTAAGCGACATGGAGTCTTTTCGTTACAGCAGTTTCCCGAGTACGTCAGCCGATACATCACATGGAGAATCAGCGCCCTCCTGATTTCAGGTGCTCTTGTTTCTAGCAGCCAAGAGGTCTCTCCTCTGAACTTGTTTCTTTCCTTGCAGGTTGGTGGGGACTGGGGCTGGGTTCTGACTTCTGTTGTTGTCAGGCTATGGCTGTGAGGAATGTCTTCCTGTTTGGGGATCCCCCCCTCTGAGTTCAATGTTAACACACCACCTTGGTTCCCACCTGCTGCTGCCAAAGTCCACAGCCATTGTCAGGTCCTGAAGCGTGTCCACGCCAGACCCCCAGCCTCACAGAGGAATTCCCAGCATGCCTCGCACGGGGCTGGCCCACATGAGGACAGAGATGGGGGAACAAGTGAACCGTGAAACCAGACTTACGGGAACGCAGTCCTAAGTTACTCACCCATCTTCCGTCTCTGTTAGGCACTCGGACGGAGGACATTCCGATTTAATATTTAAACAAGAAGTTGAATATTGATACAGTAACAAGGGGGAGTTATTCCTCTAGCCCAGATAGCTATTCTCCCCGCTGACGGGCCAGCCAGGAGCGTTCATTAAATAATTGACAGCATGCCTGCCTGCGGCCCCTGCTGAGCCACTCCGTGACCCCTACGAAAGGGGTGTGTCCTCAGCTTCCCCAATCCTCAGACAAAAACAACTGCAACACGCCCACCAGAACGAACTGCAGGCTTCCTGGGATCTGATTACCACCGTCCCCAGGGCAGACCTCCACCCCAGCTCGGCCCTCCCTGCTCCTTTCCGAGAACTGAAGAATGAAGTTGCCCAGCAATTGTTCTGGCCCCAGCAATGAAGGGGGGCCGGCCTGAAGCTGCCGGGCACTAGGCGATTGTGAGCGCGGGGCGGGGCGGGACAGAAACTCTCCGGAGTCCGGTTCAGGCGGAAGGTGGGGGCGGGGTCTGGGCTCCGGCCGCTGGGTGTTGCACTGGGAGGTGAGGACAAGCCTCTCCGGCTCCCCCTGCCAGCCTCCTTGTCCTGAGCTCAGACCTCAGGCACCTTCTGGTCTCACCCCCTGGAGATGAATCAGCCTGTCTCCCCCACCTCGGCCCACCTGTCCCCAACCCCTCTTTTCTCCAGGGCCGGCTGGACCTTGACTGGTTTACAGCTGTTGCATTAAGAGGCTGGGTATGGGGCTGGCTCAGCGGCATCCAGCACACCGATCCTCCGGAGGGCCAATGAGGGAGAGGGAGAATTCAACCCCAAACTCCTGATCCCCCTGCCTTCCCCTGCCCACCTTCTCAGAGAAGGGATGCCAGGCGCATCTGAGAGTCCGCCCGTCCTGGGTCCTGCCTGGCCTCATGTGAGGAGTCTGGGGCCGAGGCTGCTATCTTTCCGTATTTCCAGAATGGGGGCCTCTGAGGAGAACTGTAAACACAAGACCAGGCTGGCTGCAGCTGCTCTGGCCCGGCCTGAACCTCTTACTGATGCTCCCTGGGAAGAGGGGTCTGGAGGTGGTCCCTCTGGGCCCTCAGCTCTGCATGGACTGACGGGAACTCCTTGCAAAGTCACAGGGATGTCCCCTTCCAGGAGCCCGAGCCCAAACCTAGGAATGATCCTGAGAGGGATTTGACACGGCTCTGCCCTTCAAGGTCTTCGAGGGGACAGGCCAAGAATCCAACAGTCACAGCGGATGCCTGGGAGCTGCGTGACCGGAGGAGGGGGCAGTCAGGGAAGGCTTCCTGGAGGGGACATCAGCCTTAGGGAAGGAACAGAGTCTGTTGACTGGGAAGGGGATTGCCAGCAACAGCAAAGGCATGAGTATCAACATGTGGCCATTAGTGGGGAAGGGGGTCAAGAACAACATGCAGGTTAGTGTGGCTGAGGGCGGTGCTCATGGCTGAGAGGGCAGTGGTGCTTGACCGAGGAGGGCCTTGAATGCTGGGCCTGGGAGTAAGGCTTTGTTCCATAGGCAACAGGGAGCCATAGAAGAACTTAGGGTGAGGGAGGGTCACGTGTCTCACCTGTGTGCTGGCACACAGTAGGCACTCACTACATGCTGGCCAAATGACTAATGAAACAATGACCACAGGAGGTCATCTCACTTACTTTAGTATATAGAGTTATATATATTATTTGTATTATTAAGATAAAACCTGCTCATTCTAAACAAATTTTAAGATAGGTGAAATGATGCTGTTATTGGAGAAACAACTGACATAATTGACAATGACCCGTTGTTCTCATCAAACACATCACCTGCTTTTGAATGCCCCTAGAGCCAGGGAGCTCACCCCTCACTGGGCTTCCCAGCACCATCCGCAGGCAGAATCACAGGTCTCTAAACACCTCTCCCCTCATCTGCCAAAGAGCAGCCTGGCGGAACCCCCACTCTAGGGGGAGGGCTTCTCCAGCCCGGCCAGAGCTTCCCGGGGGGACTTTCTCAGCACACCTGGCTGGGGTCTCACCCTGCAAAGCGCAGACCTGCCTCTGGCCTAGCCCTGGGGCCACCAGCTGGGTAGCCGGGGCCTCTCCCCGGATGCTGGCCAGGCATGCAGGGTGGGGCAGGAGAGGTCGGCTGGCAGGGTGCCTCTGCTCTGCTGAGGAGCTCCTTGGGGGTCTCATTTGGCCCCGTTAAAACAGATTCGGGCTCATTATGGGTGGGATGTGGCCCCCAGCTCAGTGAGCTGCCTGCCAGGTCCCTGGGCGCTTGGGATCTAGGCAGGTTGGGAGGCCCCGGGCAAGTGGCCACCGCCCCCTGCCTGTGCTGCTCCGGCTGCAGAAAGGGGCTATTTAGGGCTGTGCAAGTGATGAGTTTCATCAACCATCAAGCACTAAGTGTCAGGGAGGCACTTTGACTGCATTTATTCTCCTGTGTTTATCAGGGGCAGGGTGTTTTCTTTCAAGTGCTTTGCCTGAACCAAAAAACCACCATGCCCCCATGTCCACGGAGTGGGCAACGTCTCTGGAAAGAAGGGGTGGGTGGGCAGGCTGGGCCTCTCCCAGAGAGATCCCAGGGCAGCCCTGCAGGCCTCAAGCCCTCTGAAAAAGAACCCCAAGCCAGAAAGGAGCCACGCGCCCCTCCCTGGGCTCCCCCCCCTGGCCCAGCTCCTCCCTCCTTCCTCTCCTGCCCTCAAGCTTCTGCACGTTCCCCTCGGGTGCACCTTGGCCCCGACCAGCCTGGCTTCCCCGAGATGCCCTGGGAGATGCCTTGATGTTCCCTGCTCTGGCGTGTGTCCAGGAGACCCAGCGTGCCCACCCAGCTCACTCCCGCTGATTCTTGCTGGCGGCCCTTCCCCCGCACTTGTCACCTCTGTCCTAGACGGCGCGCTGGCCCAGGGCGAGAGCTACCGGCCTCCCACCCGGCTGGGGTCTCACCCTGCAGAGCGCAGACCCGCCTCTGGCCCTCAAAGGGAGCAGATCTCAGGGCCTACAGCGCATCCTCCAAAAACACCTCTGTGGCCAACGGTCCCTCCATCCTGCCCCAAATCCCCAGCTGCGGCAACTCAGGCCTCGCAGCCTGCCTCCCCGGCAAGGGTGGCCAAGAGCCCTTCTCCAGTCAGGGTGCCGGGTAGGTGGAGGCACCCCAGCAGGCCCCTCACAAGTACATTTTCATGGCCTCGTGCGTCGTGGGGCAGTAGCGGGCATGGAGCTGGGCCAGCAGCACCCTGGACGTGGCCTCGAAGTGTGTGCCCTGGCTCTTCTTGTTCCACACGTGGACGGCGTAGGTAGCGTTGAGCAGCCGGGGCAGCTCCTCGGGGCTGACGTCCTCAAAGTACCTCTTCCAGTTCTGCCAGGGGATGGGGTAGAAGGCCTCACAGGGCAGGGTGGTGACGCCGCGGCAGGAGTGGCTCTCATCCAGGCTGCGGATAGAGCACCACTTCTTGAAGACCCGCGTGAGCAGCTGCGGGCCCTGGTGGCCCCAGATCCAGCCGTTGTAGTGCGCCACGAAGTCACGCATGCACAGCGCCATGAACTCGTGGTGGCGCTCGAAGGCCAGGAAGGCACCATTGAGGACGTAGCGGGACTGGGTGCCCAGCACATTGGTGAGGTTCCTCAGGTTCTTGAGGACGATGAAGTCTGTGTCCAGGTAGATGCCACCGAACTTCCACATGAGCGCGATCCTGGAGGCGTCGGAGAGCACGGGCAGCAGGTAGGGCTCCCACCGCCGCTGCAGGGCCGCGTACCAGGCTGCCAGGGGCGTGTCCCGGAACAGTCCCTCCAGGTCCAGGGGGAGGATCTGCACATTGGGGAAGCAGCCCAGAAGCGAGAGGCCCAGGTGCCGGGGCAGGGAGGGGCTGCCACCGTGCAGCCCCTTCATCAGGACCACCACCTGGGACTCAGGGTGGGCCCTGGCTGCCGACTCCACCGAGCACATGAACAGGAAGTTGGGGTTGGTCCGGTCTGAAGTCTCCAGGAAGAAGATGTTGCCTGGAAGAGGGGTGGAGGGAGGTGTGGGGGGCACCAAGTGGGGGCAGGAGACGTCAACAGGCAGGTTGGAGAATTGTCCTTGGCCTCTGGGCTCCCCCACAATGTGCCAATAGATCATGACAGAGACAAAAAATGTGAACTTGAAGCTGATGATGAACAGGGTGCAGACCCGCTGCCTTGGGGTGCCCCAGAGCAGCCGCAGCAGCCAGTCGGGGGGCCTGGACATGGTCTCCTCAGATGACACCAGGTGCCTCCAGCAGGAACCAGCTGGTCTGCAAGAGATGAGCACCACACTTGGGCAGGCTGCTGGCATCTCTGGTCCCCAAAAAAGCCTCCCACAAATACCAGCCACAGCCAGTGCCAGCTTCCAAAGCCCAGGGGTCGGCTGACTCTGAGTCCCACCTCCTTCCTCATCTGCAAAATGGGAACTGTGGGCCATGGACCAAGGTCCGGGCTCCACTGCCCTTTGCTGTGACACACCTGTGAGCTCCCCAAGAACTGAGCCAAGGCCACCTACAGCATCACAGGCCCTGGCCAAGGTCTGGCACATGCAAGGGTTGTCAAAAACTATGACCGCCATGTGGCCCAGTACATGGGCTGTCAGCTCTATTTGGCTCCGCAAACCAGGCCTGGAGCTGGCCCAGGAAGGCAGAGTGCCACCAGCCTCAGGGTCGTGTGGGGCCTGGGGCCTGGGAGGCCTTGGGTGCTGGCTCGCTAAGAGGCTAGCATGCAAACTTGCTCACATGCAGGACAGGTGCTCAAGGCATATGGGGATGCGTGCCGGGTCTGTAGCCCTTGGCTTGGACATGATGAGGTCTCCTGAGCCCCGGGGTCCCTAGCCCCTGTCCTGGGCTGTGCTTCTCATAGACACAGGTCTGGAGGGAAAGGACAGGGAGGCTGTGCTGTACCCATGACCTTAACCAGTACTGCTGCCCTTGGACCCTCACTCTTTCCTGGTGATGCCCACTTGGCGAGCAGCCAGGAGCATCCTGGGTGCTCTGCTGGTGGCTGGGTGTCTGTGACAAGATAAGCCTGGGCTCTGTCTCCAAGGGTAGGACTATGTGAACACCTGGGGGGCACTGAACCCCAGTCTGCCAAACGAGCTGTGAGGCCCAGGTAAAGCAGGTCAGCACACAGGGGCCCACTGCAGGCTGAGTGCTTTGACTCAGTAAATATGAACTGCCTGCCAGGGATGTGCCAGGTGCCAACTCAGTAAACCCTTAGAGCCACTCTTTGGGGTGGCAATCATCACGCCCATCTTACAAGTGAGGGAACAGGCACAGAGGTCTGCCAACTCATGCAGCCTCACTGCCAGCAAGCGGCAGGGCAGGGACTTGAACCCAGACCACCTGGCCCCAGAGTCCGCGCCCTCACTGCCACACCATCCCACCTGGACAGAGATGGCGCGCGGACGGCACACTGGGACTCGGCGCGTGACTGAGTCTAGACTGTCCTCACTGAACACAGTCGCAGCTACCATCACTCCGTGCCTTCTAAGGGCTTGGTACCGAAGTCACCCCCTCCTGGCCCGCTGGAGCCCCAGGGGCAGCTGCGTCACTTCTCCTTTACAGGCCAGGAAACGTGGACTCCAGACAGACAGGGCACCGCCAGGACGCTAGGAGGAGCTGGAGCCAACCCCTCCCCAGGACAGGCAGGGCCTCTGACCTGGGGGTGGCGCCGGGGCCTGGGCCTCAAGCAGCTGGCGGACCCTCCCCAAGGTGGAGGACAGGGAACAGCAACGATGTCACGGGCTAGTAACTGACCAGCCTGGACGGCCCATGGTGGCGAGGGGGGATGCGGGCAGCCTGGCAGGCCTCCTGGAGACACACCCTGGCTCAGCAGCCAACCTTCTCTGCCAACATGAACACGGCCCTTCCACAAGCTCTCCACGCCCGCCAATCCATCTGCAAAAGACGGAGAGAGACAGAGTGAGGCGGGTCGTGGGCTCAGAGGCCTGGTCCCCCGGCCAGCCTGGCTCATGTGCCCACTGCCCCTGCACCCTCTCAGCCCCCCAGGGAACACACCTCGGAGAAGGGACGGGTGGAGGGGGGAGCAATCAGGCTGTGGGGAGGCCATCTGGAAACCCACAAGGACATTAAACCCGCTGGGGGCCAGTGGGGCCAGGAGAGGCTTCCTGGGGAGGTGACACTTGCTGAGAAGGGAGTTAGCCAGGTGGACCTCCCAAAGTGCCACACCTTCTCTCCCTGGTGCCCGACTCAGTGCCCGGAGCAGAGCAGGCCCACAGGCAACGAACATACTCACTCACTCACTGACTCACCCCGTCGCCGGCTAGGGGGACACTCAAAATACAAGTTCAGGCCACCTCGCTCCTCTGCTGAGATCCTCAGGGACGTGAGAAGCCCACATCCACCAGGTCCTGGGTGTCTCCTGACCCCTGACCTCATGCCCCACTTCTCTCCCCATTGTCGCTCTGTTCCAGCCATACCTGGAACTTTCTCCTGCTCTTTCTCAAACCCATCCCCCCATGCTGCCATCTCTGGGCCTCCACACCTGCTGTTCCCTCTGCTCGGCATGCTTTTCCCACAAACCTTCACTCAAAATTCACCTCCCCCAGGGGCCTCCCTGCCACTCACCCTCCAGCTCCGCCACTTCCCAGCCTCCTACTTCATCCTCCCCAGTCCTGGTTCTAACACGTATGCTGTATATTTTTGTTTTGTGTTTTGTTCAGCATCTAGAATAGTGCCTGGCTCTTGGCAGGCAGTCGGTGAGTATTGAGTGAGTGGCTGGGCATGTGGGTAAGTGAAGGGGCAAATGATTGAGTGAACCAATGAATGTTCAGTGAGTGAATTAATGAGTGAACAAATGCATGTGTGAGTGAGTGAATTAATGAGTCGGTGAGAATGTAAGTGAGGAAACTGGGGTCAGGAGTTGCATGAGCTGCCTGGGAGGGTAAGCGGCAGAGCTGTGATGTAAACCAAGAAGCTTGTTTCCCCAGCCCTGGTTTCCCCTACAGGGAGAGGCTATTTTGGTCCTGAGTATTTTTAACCCAATGTGAACACTGAGGAGCAGACGAATAGTTGGACCGTGCAAGGCCCTGAAGGCTGGGCCCGAAGCACTGGGGTGATCTGGCCCTGCTGTGGGGTGGGGTGGGGGCTGGGCCCACTGGGGAGGCAGGACGTGCCACCTGAGCCCCTCACATCGAGGGTGCCAGGCGCAAGCAGTGCCGTATTTGGTGCTGAAGCCCGGGATCCAGGAACAGATACTGTGTATGTGGCCAAGTTGGCCACAGCCCAATGCCCGTGTGACCTCAGGCCCAAAGCATGCTCCTGGCCCCGGGAATGGGCCTTGCAGCCACGGCGCAAGCCTGGCCCTTGTCAACTGAGCCTGGCATGTGGCCGCCCCCTCCTCCTGCCTCCCTGCCCACCACGTCCAGTCCTGCACCGGGGAGATGTTTCCAGTTAGGAGGTCAGCTGTGGTCGCATCCCTGCTCCAAGCCTTTCTGCAGCTCCCCATCATCAGGATCCCCTGATCCATCTCAGGCAGGAAGTGAGGTGTGCGGCTGCTGGACACAAAGGGCCGAAGGCCTGACCAGACCCCTGCCGGCCTGGCTCCCAGCACCGGCTCTGCAGAGGCCCCACCTTGGGAGCATCGGTATCAGGGCACCAGGCCCACGTCCCTTGAAAAGGCCCCTGTACCTGGTGACTGTCACTGGGGTGTTTCGATGGGGACACAGAGCCCTAGAGTGAAAGGGGCTCAGCAGCAGAGGGCGCGGCGTGTACAGGGAGCTGGCCTCCAGCTGGGCAGTGGAGCCCCTAGTGCCCAAGGCTGTCCTGGAGGCGTGGCCGGAGGCAGACATCTCAGCAGGAGTCGCAGCCACAAAACCAGCAGACGGAGGAAGGGACGGCCTCTCATCAGCCCTGAGCTGCCAAAACTAACAACCACAAACTGTGGGGCTTAAAACCAACACGCGACACTTGTCATTGGGCTTCCAGCCCATGTAATCCAGGATCATTTCCTCATCTCAAGATCCTTAATAACATCGGCAAGGACACTTCTTCCAAATGAGGTCAGATTCACAGGTCCTGGGGTTAGGACCTGCCGTATTGTCCCCCTGCACCCCCCTTCTTTGCTTCTCTGTCCGGAGCCTCAGAATCCCCGTGTGTAGAAGGAAGCGCTGTTCTGAAGTCACAGAAGCCACTGGGGCTCAGGAGAGTAGTGAGGGGTCGGGTCACATGCTACCCCAAACGGAGTCATTGGAGCCTGGGGTCTGCCCCCGGCCCCTGAGGTTCGCTGCCTCAGCCTCTGTGCACGGCATCTAGGGGTCCCAGCCACAAGGGCTCTCCTGCAGAGAGGCCGCCCTCCACCCCCACCATGGTCACTGCGCCTGGAGCACCTTCAGGACGCCAGGCTTGGGACGTGGGCTCAGGCCTCGAGAGCGTGTGCAAGGCTGAGATGCACCTGGGCCCCCTGAGGGTGACGGGGACAGGACCAGACAGGGGCCAGTGGGGCCAGGATGGGAGACCACCAGAGGCCTCAGCAGGTCCCACGGGAGCCCTGGGGCCCGGCACCCTTCAGAGGTTCCAAACCAGGGTGGAGGCCTATGACCACACTGAGCCATGTGGGACACAGGCTGCTCCCAGGGAGGGCGCACCACCGTGGGGGGGTTCCCTCTCACAGAGGACACCCCCTGGGGAGCGGGTGCTCCAGTGCCCAGTGAGAGGCCTGATGGCACCTGTGTCCCCGCTTCCCTCCAGAAATTGTCTTGTTCACTTTCTATCATCTGAGTCCTTGGGGGGCAGGGCTTGCTTGTCCTGCTCAGGTCCTTCCCGGGGCTCACACAGGGCCTGGCAGACAGTAGGTGCTCAACAAACCCTGGTGGATGAAGGGATGGCTCTCAGGGGGAAGCCAGATGCCCCTTCGGTTCTTCTCAAGGCCTCAGGAGCAAACCAGGTCAGGGAGCAGGGCCGTGAGGGGCAAAGCCAGGGTCAGACTGGGGCTCCAACTCCAGCTGTAACCCGACCAGCTGTGTGGCCTCAGGCAAGCCCCGTTCCTCCTCTCAGCCTTGGCCTCCTCACCTGTAAAATGGACCCACCCCACCTTGGAGGGGCCAAGCGAGGCGATGCGTGTCTGGGCCCCAGTCCGCTGAGCAGGGTCTCAACAGATGGTGGCGGTGGCCACTAGTCAGAGGCCTTCTCTCCGGCAGGGCGACCGGCGTGGTCCTCGCATGGAGGCCTACGAGGGCGCCGGGGAGGAGGATGCTCATGCTCAGGGCAGTCTTTAAGGTCAGGAGGCATGCCTGTGTGGCCCTATGAGCCACTGACCACTGCCTAACCCTGAGGCCAACAGCGTGGCTGTGTGTGGCCGGGATGCGGCATGTGACCTGCCTAGTCCCTTGTCCTCGTTATCGTGCTCTCATCCCCCCAGGGCCCACCTGGATGTCAGAAAACGTCATCCTCACCTCATGTCACACTTGCTCCCAGTGAAGCTAAATCAGGTCCCCTCCGTACCCCGCTCCACTGCAGCCTGGACAGACAGGGACTCCAAGGTGGACTTCAGAGTTCCCTAATTTTCCTTTCCGAGCAGGACTTTATATGGGGTGGGCCTGGAGGCAGAGAGGACCGAGATCTTCCAGGCCACCTGAGCCTCCCTCCTGGGCCTGCACCTGCCAGTGTGACCTCAGGCAAGACAGGAGACCTCTCTGACCTTGGGCTCCTGGTCTGTCACGCAGGGGCAACACCAGCGCCCAGATCACAGGGTGCTGTGTGGATTAAGGCAGTGAGGACGTCTCACAGTGGCCAGCACAGAGGCTGAGCCGAGCCGGACCCAGAGGCAGGAGCCTGAGGTAAAGCCCAGGCCAGGGCAAGGCGGGCAGGGGGAGCCCCTCACACCACCTTCTCCGGGGGCCCTTTCATCCTAGGCCCCATGACCCCTGGGCCACATGTGGTCTTGAACATCACTGAAATGGCAGCTCTGTGGACTGTGGGCCTGGGCAGGCCTCTCTGCATGGCGGGAGAAGAAGGTCGACATCGCATGCACTTGGGACCCTCTGCTGGGTTTGCGGGTCCAGCACGTACCCACTGTTCTGAGAGCAACACCCGATGTCCACTGGGGAACCGCCTCTGCCCCCCACACCCCACTCCCCAGCTCTCGGGATGGCCACGTGATTCAGGTCTGACTAATGACTGGGCCGGATTCTCCTGGCCTCAGTGGTTGGGTCGGGGAGGGCACATAACTCAACCCCAGCCGAGCAGAGACACGCGACTGCTAGTGGGTCACTAAGACGTGGACCAGAAGCGGGGAGGATAGCGCCTGCCCACGAAGGAAGCTGGCCAGAGGCGAGCAGAGCCGAGAGACGGCAAGACAGAGACACATGGGACGTCGTCATTATGCCTGGATCCTGCTGTGCCTGAAGCTGGAGTACTCCTGGCCTTCTCAGTCACAGCAATCAGTATGTACACACACACACACACACAAGGAGGCATCTATGCTAAACTGAAAGCAGAGGATCAGGACTGAGGAGGGTAGTCAAGGGGCACTGTAGTTTGATCCATAAAATCTGACTGGCTTTTATGAAGAAAATGTATTCAGTTATTCTTTGTGTCACAGAAAACAACAACATTTTCAGATGTTATTTGGACTCAGCCTGGGGTTTGAGTTCTGGCTCTAGCAGTGCTGTCGGTCACCTGATCTGACACTCAGCCCTTCTGTTTCCCCATCTTTAAAATGGGGATAATCATGTTCTTGCAGAGCCATGAGGGGATTTTCATGATACACCCGATGAACTGCAGATACTCAAGAGGCATTAGTCCAAATAGGAAGTCACACAGGAAAGCGCCCCACGCCCACCTGCATGGAGCGCAGACAGTGCCTCCCACACTGGCGACTTGCTCGCTGGGAGAGGGTACAACCTGGGGCCGAACCTGTCTGGCACTTACTGGGTTGAGGAGCCACAGAGCACCCCAAGGCAGAGACAACCTGGCCCAACCTCTCACTCTAGGTGGGGGAGGGGGTGGAGAGATGCCCAAGTCCGCAGAGAACCAGCAGGTGTGGGACGGGAACTCAGGCTGCACAGCAGCACACGTGACTCGACGCCGGGGTCACTTAAGCTGGGATCCTCAGTCTCCTCACCTGGGAAAAGGGACCACAGCACCCGCCCTGAGTCCATGCCCACCTTTGCCTGTACTTGGCCCTTGCTGGTTCTGCTGTTGGCTGAGGGGAGTGGGGGGGGCTTGGAAACCAAAGTCTGTGGGTGGATGTGCTGCAGACGGCGAGGGGTCCCGTCGGGGCGGATGGGACACTGCCGGAGGGCCCTCCTCCTTCCTGGCTGACAGAGACAGCAGCTGACAGGGCCTTGCTCCCCGAATCAGGGACACATCCCAACCTTAGAGGAAAGGAGGGCCTCAGCGCAAACGACCGCACCTCCTGATGCCTCTCCAGCTGATCACCAGCGAGCCATTGCTCAGCCAGTGTCCCCCTCTACCTCTCTGTCCCCAGGCCTCCGCTGTCCCTCCCCCAGGTCTCTCCCTGCTGCTGCTCTGGGTTGGTCTGTCTGTCTCTCCCTCTCAGCAGCACCGAGAGAACTCTCTTGGTCCCCGGTCCCACGACACCACACGGGGGCAGGGCTGCAGTGGGACGTGACAGAAGGAGACCAGGCTGCCGAGACTGGGCGGACCCGGATGGGAAGCTCTCCCCCAGCCAGGGACTGAATGCCCACCCCTAACTGGCACCAGCGCCCTGTGCCAGGAGAGGAAAACTAGGTTCACTTTGCACAGGGAGGTTTGGGGCTGAGGACGCAGTGGGAGACAGAGGAGGCCGAGGCGCCTGCTGCGTTCCTCCACTCGGTGAGAAGTGCCTGACGGAGCCAGGAGGCCCTGGCCCAGCTGCCCCCAACCCAGGGTCACGGTGCCGTCTCAGTTCAGCCTGATCACCAGGACAGGCATTACTCCAGCCAACGCCAGCCCCTGTCCCCTGTGTAACCTTCAGAGAAGTTAAGTGACTTGTCTACACGGCCACAGCTAGTGGCACTGGGGCTGGTGTGTGCTTCCAGGTCCGCCCAGTCCTGCTCCCAGCTTGCTGTGTGATCTTGCGAGTCATTTTCCTATTTTCTGGGCCTCAGATTCCTTCTGCACGAGGGGAGGAGGGCAGGGCTGACCACGGGCTCTAACTGCGGTGACGTGGGGCGTGCGTTGGTCACCTTCCCTGATAGGCTAACACCCGAGCAGATCCCGGAGGTCATGGGGCCAGGAGACGGCATGGAGGACGGAATCCAAACCCAGGGCTTTCTAAGCAGCCACTCACTGGCTCTGTGACCCGCGGCCCTTCCCTGCACCTCAGGTTCTTCATCCGTTAAAGAGGGTGGGCTGGGCTCTTTGGTCTTGCAAGTCAGGTCTCCCTGGGTGTCAACGATACCCACAGCTTCCAGGCCCTGCTCGAAGGCTCTGCTGCCCTGTCCTCCACACCCCCCAGCAATTTTCAGGGCATAAATTAATACATTATTCCTACTCAACAAGCAAGAGTGACAGTTATTAGAAGGTGATGATCCTTGTAAAAATGGCTGTTTTCAAAACATAGGTCATAAAATTTTCCCCCTCCAAAGCCTGTAAGATGTTCCAGAGCCAGAAGTCAAGCAAGAGGTGGCTTGCTCTTTGGGGGACATTACAAAGAGAAAAATCAGGGACCCAGACACTTCTTTTTCCAAGAGGCATGAGGCAGCCACAAGGACTAAAGCAGATTTTTGGTTCCTGATCTTCCCTCTTTCCTAATGTTATACAGAGCAACAGGGAAAAGGAAAAACAAACCATAAGCTTTAGGGAAACTACAGGTATGAAAAAAGCACATAAACTCCAAATCATGTGTCAGTGTGGCCCAAAGCACCGGAGGCCAGCAGACACGGCAGCGAGGTGGGGAAGAACGGGGTGCAGAGGGGCCCGGTTGTGGAAGATCACAGAAATCACCACTTCAAAAGATGAGTAAACTAGGTGACAGCTGTGGCCCGAATGAACCAGGGAAGGTCACAGTTGGAGGTGGGGAGCTTCTTGAAACAGGTTGAGTTCTGAGAGGCAACAGAGGAGTAGGTCCAGAGAAGGGCCACATTTTAGAGGAACAATCTATTCCCATAAGAGCAGAGGGAGGAGCCTTTCAGCAGAGAAGCTTAGGGAACTAGCCTGGCCTCTCTCCCCATTTCCACCAGAACCTCCTATTAATTGCTGGTCCAGGAAAAATGAATTCAAATATAGAAAAGAAAATCTGTTAAAGGAATAAACACAGCATTCATTCAAAGATGTTACCAGAATGAAAAGGGAAAGGACAGTAATGTTCCCTTGCGTAAAAAGAATATTCACTCTAAAAATACTGCCACCAAACAAATAAAAATTCGAATCTAAAATTGCATCATGGATTAAAAAAGAAAAAAAATCTTGAAAAAGTAATCCCAGCTCTGAAGGAAGATCAGAAAGTAGAAATATAAGGTCTGGAGAAGAACTGGATAGATGAATTGATGGACGGACATACAGACCAAGTGTGAGAACTGGTAGGTCTTGGGAAAGAACTAGAAGAAAAGGACAAATAATTTCAGAAATAAAGACCAAACTGCAAGAAATGCAAGGGAGAATGGACTTTATATGAAGAACAGTGAGAAACATAGAGATCAAAATGAGAAAAATAAAGAAAATTAAACAGAAATAATCAGAGATCAAAGATTAAAGAAGAAAAGACAGAGAAGATATATAAGGGAGATCCAACAAATGTATAACTGGAGTCCCTAAACAACTAAATTAAAACTAAAACAATGGAATAAATATTAAAAATTATGATCCAGGAAAACTTTCCTGAAATAGGGAAGACTTGATTTCATGAGTTGAGAAGGTACACCATGTACAGAGAACAGTGAACCAGAATGGTAAATCTCAAGGCATATTCTAGCAAAATTACTGGACTTGAAAGATACAAAAATAAATCTTTAGGCAGCAACAAAAAGATCAAGCTGTCAATGAATGGAGAGAATGAGGCTGGCATCAGATTTCTCAGCAACAACATTCAATGACAGAAGACAGTGGAGTAATTCCTACAGGATCTGAGGGAAAAGAATCTGAGCTGAAGATTTTAAAAAGCCATGCTGTCCTTTATTTATTTTCTTAATATTATATTTTAATTTGATGACCTAATTGGTTCTATTAAGCAATTCACGAATCAGGCATCATTTCATCTAGCAAGTACAGAAATGCTCCAAGGAAGGGGTCATGCTGTTCTTTAAATATAAAGATTATCCACCAACAGTTTTAAAATATAAGGACTTAGGCAATAATGTTCCTATAAGGAAAATTGAAGAATAAGCATCAGCCAACCAAATGGTGGTTGGAGTCACCTCTGTAAAATGACAGAATATATTTAACAGCAGATCAAAAAAAAAAAAGTAGGAATAAGGATAAAAGAATGGAATGAAAATGTTTTCTTGTTAAACACTGTAGAAATGATACAACTAACAAATAACTGGTAGGCAAAGGGGAAAGGAGGTGAAAAATGGAAAAAAACAAGCTCACTGGTTGCCTCATCTTTAATTATTAGGGGTAAGAGCTAAAAACCAAGTAGTAAAAGTTTAAGCATCTTTAAAATAGGAGACAAGAGGAAGGATAACACTACCTTGTTTTACCACATCTAAGTAGATGCATCCTTATGGTATGTACCACTAACAATGAAAATGCTGCCAGTTCAATGATGTCTCTTTGTTTTCTTATTATGTACAATTGTTATTTTGAAAGAATTGTTTAGTCAGACTTTAAAATCAGCCATCATGCCTGTGCCTACATAAGCAATGAAAATAAGTGAAACAAATCAGGTTAGGTGTCCCGGAAACTTTTTTAAAGTTAAAACCTGATCCTTCTGAATGACTTCAACTCAGTGTCACTGATGCCTTCATCTCCCACATGGTATCACCTACTGTACCTACAGGTGTGGGTGATGCAACATTTCTTAAGAGTGCCTCCCTACTGTTTCCAGAATTTTCTTCCAAGCTGCTAACACCTCTTTGTCAGCTTTTCATGTCTTTGCATGGGCAGGCAACTGTCATGAACACCATCTGGCTGGGAGCTTCCAGAGACATTAGAATGGAGAGAACATATGCCTTAATCATTCAGGAGAGGATCAGCTGAAATGAGGTAGTGACAGGAGAGAGGGAAACAAAGTTATTGTTCATAGAAGAGAAACCATAGATACTGTCTAAAGAGAAGGAACTAAGAGAATTTTAAAGGTATAAACATAAACATAGCCACTAGAACAAAAATACAAGCTTTCCTAAATATCAGGACTACAGTTTTTTAAAAAATCAAACACAAGTGAAAGAATAATTACAGCCCCCCCACCCGTACAGATGTATATACAAATATGCACGTACAATGCGAAAGACTAAAGACATCTGTCAAACCAATAAATAGGTTTACTCACTTAACTTTACAAAGAAAAGATTTTTAGTTTTGATTCCAAGCGAAACCCATCTCTATCCTGTATTTAAGAAATACACATTAAACATAGTGATTTAGAATGCTTAAAAGTAAAAGAATGAAACCTGAGCGTAAGATTGTATATCAATGATACCTTAAAAAAAAAGTAAAAGAATGAGCAGAGGCATAAAGACAAATACAAATGAAAACAAAGCAGGGGCCATAATCTTAATATCTGACAATGAAGATTCAAGCCAAACATCACTATAATGATAAATGGTATAATCCACAAAGCACCAAGTAACACTGCAGCAATTTTCAGGAAGAAGAAATTACAGGAATACTAGGACATATAGGTTAAAAGACACTGATCAGAGATTTTAATTTACCTCTTTCAGCCTAAGAGACAAGTAGATCACACATAAATAGGAATTCAGAAGACCTAAATAAAATAAACAGTAAGGTACTACACTATACCAAACTCTCTAGCCCAAATAATAACAACCCACTTTCTTTTCAAGAGCTGATGGAACATTCATGAAAACTGAAAACCTCAACAACATCCAGAAATATAAAAAATACAGATACTTTATAATTCCAAGGCAGTATGACTAGATATTAAATTAAAAGTCTGGAAATGAAAAAAAAGTTGAGTCAAAAGGTGGGTGATGCAGCAAATTAAATATGTAGGATTTCTAGAAAGTAACCATAATCAAAACACCATGAATCTGAATCTATAGGTTATAGCTTCAGAAATAATCAGAAGAATATTTATAGCCTCCAATATATGTAACAAGTAAAACAGGATGGATAAAAATAAATATAAAGCACCAGGCTAAAAATGTTAGAAAAAGAATCACAAAATAAACAGGAAGAATAAAGAAAGAACTAGTAAAGATTAAAACAGAAATAAGTTATCAAACAGATAAGCAGTAGAACTAAGAAATAAGGCAAAAAGTTGGCTCTTTGGAAAAGAGTCAAGAGAATATATAAATTGTCATTATCCTAATTAAGAGAAAAGGGTATAGGGGGATGGGGAGAAAGAACCCAGTGCAAATTAAGAAATGCCAAATGGGAAAGAAACCAAAGAAGCAGAGGAAAGTTTTTTTAATCATAAGACAGTACTTTGCAAATAAAATTTAAAACCTGAAAAAAATAATTTCTAGACAAATCTAATAAATCAAAACTATTCCCAGAAGAGAGAGTCTAGACAGGCAAACTATCTCAAAAGAAATAGAAATGAAAAGATCATTAAAAAACAGAAGCACCACCGTGAGGCATTGTCAGAGGGGAATTCTAACAAACAGCAGAGAATTCCAATGCTTTTTAAAGTGTTCAACAGCAAAATAGGAGAAGGAAAACTTATAAAAAATTTTAAAACATAACATAGATGCCAAAACCTGACAAAGCCTGCATAAGATACACTATCTTGACCAGTACCATTTACGAATATTATTGTAAAAATCCTAAATAAAACATAAGCAAGTAGAATTTGGCAGCACATTAAAAGAATAAAACATCAAAATCAAATGGGGCTTATTCCCAGAATGTAAGGATGGTTTGATATTAGGCAATCATTCATTGATTCATAGTTCTTGATTCACAGATCTAAGGAGAAAAATCACATGATCACTCTCAGAGATGCTACAAACATTGGATAAAATTTCCAACACTCCTTCTGGATGAATTAGGAGTCCTTAACAGAATTATACATATAAACCCCAAAGCCAGAAGCCAGTTTTGTACTCAGGGGAGTACCCTCATAGCACCAGAGGTATTCATCAAAGCAATATGACAGGAGAAATCAGAGGCATAAAACAGAAAAGAAGTAGTTAAAACCATTGCTATTTTATATGACACTACTGTGTACCTGGAAAAGTCAAGGGAAATACTGAAAAACTATAATTAATAAAAGAATACTGTGACCCAGGAATTCCACTCCTAGGAATTTACCCTAAGAATGCAGCAGCCCAGTTTAAAAAAGACAGATGCACCCCTATGTTTATTGCAGCACTATTTACAATAGCCAAGAAATGGAAGCAACCTAAGTGTCCATCAGTAGATGAATGGATAAAGAAGAGGTGGTACATATACATGATGGAATATTATTCAGCCATAAGAAGAAAACAGATCCTACCATTTGCAACAACATGGATGGAGCTAGAGGGTATTATTCTCAGTGAAATAAGCCAGGCGGAGAAAGACAAGTACCAAATGATTTCACTCATGTGTGGAGTATGAGAACAAAGGAAAAATTGAAGGAACAAAATAGCAGCAGACTCACAGAACCCAAGAATGGACTAACAGGTACCAAAGGGAAAGGGACTGGGGAGGATGGGTGGGTAGGGAGGGATAAGGGGGGGAGAAAAGAAAGGGGGCCTTATGATTAGCATGTATAATGTGGGGGGAGGCACGGGGGGCGCTGTGCAACACAGAGAAGACAAGTAGTGATTCTATAGCATCTTACTACGCTGATGGACAGTGACTGTAATGGGGTATGTGGGGGAGACTTGGTGAAGGGGGGAGCCTAGTAAACATAATGTTCCTCATGTAATTGTATATTAATAATACCAAAAAAAAAGAAAGAAAAACCACCAACCATCTAGGATAAAAAAAAAGAATACTGGAAGGTGGTAGGGTACACACACACACACACACACACACTTAAATATAAATAAAATGCAGTTGTAAGCAAGAGATATAATGAAAGATGAGATACCACTCAGAACCACCACCACCCCAAGACTTAGGGTCAAACTTAACAAAAGATGTTCAGAATCTATGGGAGCAAATTTTTTTCTCCAAAGAACACAAAATGAACTTGAACAAACGGAAGGACATACCATGTTTCTGGATACAGGATTCAGCTTCATAAAGATATCCATGTTCTCTAAGCCAGTTTCTAAATTCTACATGATTCTGGAATTTGACAAATTGACTCTAATGGTCATATAGAAAAACACCTGAGCAAGGAGTACAGGGAAACTCAGAGAAGGAAGAACCAATGAGGGAGGACTGGCTTTTTAGACTGAAACATACTGTGATGTTTCACTAATTAAAACAACGTGGTCGTAGCGTATGAACAAAAAGGGCAATGAGATAAAGGCAATGACTACCACAGTGTAAGACGGTGCTTGTGTACCCACGGAAGGCAGTGTCCCCCGTCAGGAAAGCAAAATGGGTCTTTTCTCAAAGCTTTTGGGCAACTGGAGTAGAAAAAGCTGCATTCATACCTCAGAACATGCCCCAGGGATAAACTCCAAATGTAAAGAAGCAAAACCCATAAATGTTTAGAATAATACATGGGTGGATTCCTTCTTAACCTTAGAGTTGGGAAAGTTTCCTTGTTATGTATGAAATCCAGAAGCCATAAAACGGAAGATGACTTGACTCTTTGAAAAACAAGTTTCTCCATGTCATCTCCCGAAATACCATCAAGAAAGTCAAAATCACAGTGATAACTTGGGGTAACTCTTGTGCCTCTCCGATCCCAGAGGTCTAACTTTCCTAGCCTGTAAAGAGCACCCAGAAATCAAGGTGAAAAAGACCAACGGCGCAAAAGAAAATGGGCCAAAATGCAAAAAATGATCCTTAATATGTAAGCAAGATTGAAGATCTTTGTGTAAGTACAAGAAATGCAATTGCAAGCGTTCAGATAGCATCCCTCACCTATCAGATTGGTAAAAATCCCACACTTTGGCAGTATGTTCTGAGAAGGCTGGGAGGAAAGAGTTACCTCTCCCGCGGCGGCAGGCAGGCCCCTTGGCACTGCTCCGGGGGAGGAGGGCGACGGAATGGCACCTGTCGAAATCACAGACCCATTGCCCACACAATCCTACCTGTTAGTTCATCCTACACACAAGCGCAGTCTGTAAAGGTCACAGGTTTGTTCGCACCTGCAAACAAGTAGAAACAAGCCAAGGTCCTTGAAGAGACTGATTAAAGACAGGATGACATATGGACGCTATGGAAAACATCAGCTCCCCACAGGCAGAGACCGCAGCTGCCATCTACTCTTTGTGACATCCCCTGTGGCCAGCGGACTCTAGCATACAGTAGGTGCTCAATACACATTTTCTGAAGGAATGAGTAAAGGATCCCTCAACTGCCCACAAAGCCAGGATCTAGTGTGGTAACTTTAAGCCAGGGGAATGCCATTTGCCCAATGTAAGCCACGTTCAGATGCAGACTCCAACTGTTAGGAAGTATAATTGGCATGTCCTGCCTCACCATCTGAGGGTACACAATGCCACATGCCTTTGACTCGTCAGGGTAAAGCACCTGAGTGTTCACTGGTCCCAAGAACAGAAAGGTGACCTTTCCAGCACATCATGGCTGGTGAACATGGGAGGCAGGGTCTGTGCACAGGCATGTCTGCCCCCAAGTCGCACGCCCTCCTTCCTTCCCTGACACCATCCCTCCCACCCAGTCACTCCGACTCTGCTCCGGAGACTGGACTGAACATCTGGCTGCCTGCGGTTGGCTCCTCAGGAGCAGAGTGAGTTCAGGGACTGGTAAGTCACCAGGAGCCTGGACCCCCACACATCTGTTCCCTGGGCACATGCATGCGTGCACCAGGACCTCCTGGAGGGCCAGCATGGTCAGGTGTGGATGAGCTTTCTGCACCAGTCCCTTGCTATGCCCAGAGGTCACAGAGGTGCAATTAGCAGGGAAAACTCTTCATCAGACACAGTCATGCCTGAGAAATGAAATGCCCATGGGAAAAGCATCTAGAAATTCCAGGCTGGATGAGGAGTCCTGAGTTCACTCTGCTTGGAAGAGAGTGCCCATGCCGCCTCATGTTCTCCTTCTTTAAAACTGTATTACAGATCAAAAATAATCGGCAGCAAAAAACAGCACCCCCACCCCATGCACACTATACAGCATTGCCAGTACCGGGTATTCTTATTCGTAACAGTCTCTGCTCACTGGACATTGCCTGAGCAAGGGACCTGGTTTCTGTGTTATACCCATGTGCTCTGAGCCCTTGCAGTATGACATTCCCCCAATTCTGAGCCTCAGTTTCTTCATCTGTTCAATAAAGATCTTGGGAAAGACCATCTCTAAGGACTTGTCTAGAAAGACCTTCCAAGTCTGCTCTCTTCAGCACCTGCTCTGTTCACTCTATGGGAGGTAACCGTCATTGGCCTCTCTAGACAGGGCACCTCAGGGCCACCTGCCCCTCTGAGGCCAGGCCAGGAGCACAGGCAGATACTGAGGCAAGAGGGATGACAATTCACGGATAAGAGAGTTCCCGCTCAACCCGACACAAAAAAAAGTCATCTTGGAAAGAGACCGGCCAAGCCCTCAGCATCACCCACAGCACCCCCACCACGTATTCACAAATGCCTGAGCACCTACTACGTGCCAGGCCCCACTTTAAGGTCTGGAAACGCATGCAGCTGTGAACAAAGCAGACAGTTTTTGGCTTCAGGGAGCTGACATTCTAGTGGGAGAAAACGAACAAGTAAAGAGATGAAGAATAATAAAGAAATTACATCAGGCTGTTCAAAAATGCAGTAGGGAGACTGGACTGGGAGGACCGGGTGGGCTGCTACTTTATACACAGTGGGGTGCGATGGCCTCTCTGACAAGCTGGCATTTGTGCCAGATCTGCTGGGTAAAGACGTCTGGGGGAAGCCTGTCCAGGGAAGGGAGTCGGTGAGTAGAAGAGTCCTGAGGCACGTGTACCTGAGGCGTTGAAGGACTAGCAGAGAGAGAATGGGGAGAAGGGGCCCAGCGGCCTTGAGGGCCACAGAAAGAACCTGTCTTTCCATTTGGGAGGGGCCGTCATTGGGAGACAGTGGAGGGAGGGCTGAGTGTGACTTGTCTTCAAGATCTGGCTGCTTTTTGAGACTAAATTGTGGTGGACAGGAGGCAACATGAAGGCAGTTAAGAGGCTACAGGGACAATCCAGAGGAGGGGAAGGTGCAGGGAGGGAAACGGGGAGAGCATCTCTTGGACGCACACGCTTCTGCCACATCCGCTCCCTCGCCAGCGGCCCAGTGCAGGTCTCCGTCTGGGGGCGGGGGGCCCACCACCGCAGCCGCCTCCGTGGCTTCCTGACTCTGCCCTGACCTGGTCCCCACCCCCCACGACGCGGAGGCACCCCAGGCACTCCTTCAGCCCCCATGCCCTCCAGACACACAGCTTCCGGGCCAGCCAAGCTGACCTCTGATGTACCGCTCCAGCCACCAAGCGGTGGGCACTGCAGGTCTCTGCTGTATGTGTGTCCCTTTTCCCAAGCGTCCTTCCTCCCACCCCGGCCCAGGAGCTTCCTAACGGTAATACATAGGAGGCACTGCCATTTGCCAAGAAAGTAGGTCAGGCACCCTACCAAGCACCATTCCTTCTTTAGTTCATTGTCGTGTCTAACACTATGGCCCCATTTTACATGAGAAAACTAAGGTGCAGAGAAGAGAGATGACCTTCCAGTGCTGCATGGCTAGTAAGTGGGGAGGCAGGATTTGCACCCAGGTATGTCTGCCCCCACGTCTCAGCCCTCCTTCCTCTGTGAGTCTCTCCTGACCTAGGTGAGCAGAGCAGGCCACCTCCAGGAACTGCCTGGACTTCAGCACAGCCCACCCTGTGAGCCGGGCTAGGTCCCCAGTGCTGCGCACACGGCCACCCTGCAGGAGCTCGCGGCCACCTTCCCAGTTCAGTGTGAGCGGCTACCTTCCCTGGGCGTCCGGGCAGCACCGCTTCTCAAGCCTGGGCCTCACTCCCAGCCTGGATGGCAGGCAGACTTCAGACCACCCGCCCCCCCATGCACCCCAGCTCCCCACTCTCCCACTTTGCCCAGGAGCTGTCAGGAGTGACCAGGGCGAATCTGGCCTCGGAGAAAGCGGGAAGCTGAGGAAAGTGGGCACTGAGCCAGATGCTGCCGCCCTGCCTGAGACTGTAAGTGCCATTAAATTAGGGAGGGCCTGGCGCACAGCAGGCACCCATGGGCGCCCCAGAGATGTGTGATCCTGAGTGAGGAGGGATAGAGGCAAACCACCCTGATACCTCAGTGCTTCTGAAATGAGGTTAACACCTTGAATCACTCAGAACCACCAGGCCCTGGGAATTCCAACTTCCTGCAACACGTGCTTCCCCCTTCGCCAAATGCCCCTCCAGCCTGCCTGTGCCCGGCGACCCCCCAGTCAGAACAGATACAGAGAGCTGCCATTTGCCAAGAATCCAACAAAATGCTCCCAGGGTTTTATTCCTGAGTTATGGGTGACGTTAGTTCTGTCTTCACACCTTTGCGCACGGCCTGTGTATTTCCCGCATGTGCGCACGACCATTTGGCCAGCAGGGGAGCCCAGCTCCCAGCTCAAACGGATGGGCTCTGTGTGTCTGTGGGTGTGGGGAGCCCGGTCACCCCCTGCGGTGACACTTCTGCTCTCTTCTTCATCTTGAAGGTAATGTGGAGCCACTGAGGACTTGAGCCCAGGGCACGTGACGCAGTCAGTCTTCCCGCGACCTCGGCACCGCGGGTACCCCGTCCGCAGGCTGGTATATTCTCTCCGGTCCTTTTCCGACACCTCCATCATGCGAGCGGTGTGAGCAGCACACAGGCGACGCACTGAAGGGGACCCGATGGCGCACACTCTTCTACACCTTGTTTATTTTTCACTCATAAATATGCTGGGCCCCATATCCTAGCCCCAGGTGGTGGGGACTGCACAACCGTACACAATTCCCAAAACACATCGACCTGTGTGTTTGCAAGGATGTGTCAATTACTCCTGAATAAAGCCATTTGAAATACGGTACACATTTCACGTCAGGCCAATAAATACAGCTTCACACCCTGACTGCCCAGGGCTCCCGGTGTCTCCTCACCTCGCGGCCCCACCCTGCCTTGCACCTATTTCCAGCCCTGGCCGCTGAAGCCGCACCCTCCGCCCTGCGCTTTCACTGACAGCACTGTGGTGAGCATCTGGCTCTTCCATCTTGGGGCCTGTCTTAATTACTTCTGAGCACTGGTTCCTAGAAATGAGCCTCTTCAGTCAAAAGAAATGTAATTTAGGGTTTTAGATATGGATTACTGACTTGTCCCCAGGAAGGTTTTAAAAAGGCCACCTTCTCTCCACTGCCAGGGCACAGGGGCCTTCCAGGCTCTCAGGCAGGAGTGGGCGTGGCTGGGTCCCACTTACTAAAGGCTCCAGCCAGGCACGGAGCCCCAGGGTGCTAGAGCAGCAATGGGCTGTACTTCCTGAGGGACCTCCTAAGGGCACAGCCGCCATCCAAGTGGTTTCCACGCAGTCACTTGATCAATCCTCCCAATACCTGGGGCTGTTGTCCCTTTTTGTCTACAGTTTAGTTGCTGAGGAAACCGAGGCACAGCTGGGGAACTGAACAGCCTTGCCAGGTGAAAGGAGTTTCTGCCTGCGGCCCGGCCGGGTCACCTGGGACTGGCCGGAGGCTGGAGGCTCAAACCTCACCAGGGTGAGGCAGGGGCACCGGGCACTTGACTCTCAGTTTCCTCATCTATCAAAGGGAATAACAGCCCAGGTTGGCTGAGGGTTAAATAAAATCAGGTAACTAAGTGTCTGGCACCTAGCGGGGGCTCAACTGATGGAAGCCCACCCCTGGCTCAGGGGGCTGCTCCGGGAACCGGCAGGCATGAGCCAAGGAAGGTTACAGACCCCTGGAGGCAGTGGGGCCGCGGGGCGCCTCTCCGGCCCCTGTCTGTGTCTGGGACAATGGCTTCTGCTCTTTTGGATCAAGCCTGCTCACTGGGTGTGAAGACTACTTTTCACCTCATGTGCCGTCCCCGTTTGCCAGCTCAGACTTTGCACCAGTGTGACATCCAGAAGGCTGTGTTCCTGCCAGAGTTGGCTCCTGGTGGGCGGGAGTGTGCGCAGGGGGAGGGTGTGCGGGCCATGCCCAGGAGGGAAGGGGACTCTCCTAGTCCCGTGGCCAACCCTGCTTTTGCTGGAAGCTCCCGGACCACTGGGGTCCTTCCAGAGGGAGGACAGAGGCAGACAGGACAGAAAGGACACTCACTCACCAAGCTGCAGGTGGAAGAGAGAGGTGCCGCTTCCCCATATCCACTGGAAATGGAGGCTCAGAGAGGAAAGCGATTCTCAAGGGTGTGCGGTTGGTGTGGGGCGCCTACTCTGAACCCAGCCCCGCCACTTCTCAGCTGACTGCCCCTGAGCAAGCCCCTCCCTCCAGAGTCTGTCAGTGGGGTGATCACACCTGCTCCCTCCTGGGGAAGAAGGGGGCCTCAAGGGGACAAGGCTGGCAAACAGCACAGGGAGCTGGGGACCTGGGAACCCTCTCTCTCCACCCACCCCTTTCAACCTCCCTCTGCCGAGATCAAAGCCAGTTCAGAAGGGGTCCAGCCAACCCCGCCTGTCCGGCCCTCCCCAGCTCGGAACGTCCCCTCGGCCCGGCGCTGGGCCCCTCCCGCCTCCTCCTCCTCCGGGGCCTCAGCCACGCCCACTCTGGCTCTGCGCCGCTGGCTCGGGAGTACAGCCAAGTCTCCCTTACTGAAAAGCACACACAACGGTACAGCAAAATAAAAATGAACAAAAACACACGCCAGCAGCAGCAAAAATAAAAGCCAAAGGATAACCTGGGAGAAGGTCTTTGCCACAAAGAGACCAGGCAAGGGGCACTTTGCTCACTGATGGGCTCAAACAGATGAATCAGAAACACATACTGTGGTCACTCACAATGTGTGGAAGTCAAAGCATGATGCTGTTCACGTTAAACTTACACAGTGGGCTGTATGTCAGTTATAGCTCAATAAAATGGGGGGGAGGGAAACACAAAGATGCTAGACATTCATACTCTTGACTCGGTAATTTCATTTCCAAGAAATAACGAAAAAATGCATGCTCACAGGAAGCACGTTACGGCCCTCCCTCTGGAGAGCCAGCTGGCTGTAGGTACAGCCCGGCTAGGGGTTCACATGCACTGCCTGCCAGGCAATTCTCTTCCCAAGAAGAATCCAGCCGTGCATAAATCTGTGCGTAAATTCAGTGTAACATTATCTAAGAGAGCCATATACAAAAGAAAAGAAACCCTAAATGTCAAATAAGATCCATTAACTAAATAGGATATAACAATATCTAAGTATCAAAAAGTATAAAAAGTAATGTTTGAGAGGTGAGGAATTTGAAAAATTTATAGACTAGATATTCAAATATGTAAAAAAGGGTTATTAAAAAGTCTGGCAAAGAGGGAACATGCTAACAACAGTTATGCCCCAGGGATGCAAGCGAGGTCATTTCCCCCTACTTCTGGCAGTAAATACAGTCAAACATTCGTGAGCATCCAGTATGTGCCAGGCTGAGTGGGCATCGGCCTTCAGGCAAGTTTCCTCCCATCTGGGTCCTTCCCGTCTGGAGAGGAGTCAGCCAGCAGTGCAGTCAGCAGCTGCGAGGGCACTAGGGGCTACCCCGGTGGGAGGGGACGCAGTGCAGGGAGCACGGTGGGCGAGAGCCTGTGGGGCCAGGGCCACAGGGGAGCCGTCCACCCACCTGCCTGGAGGGGAACCAAGAGGGGCGGCGGCTGGGGGTCGGGGGTGAGGTGTTTCCACACTTGAAGCCTGCCTTTCTCCTCCGCCCCGTCTTCCAGTCTTGTCAAAAATGTCCCTGGCAGCCCCCTTTGTCCCTCTGCCCTGGTCCCAACTCAGAGCTTGGGGGACCTGCATCCCCACTGCCTGGGTGCTTGGTGATGTGGACGCCTATGGCCAGGTGGGTTTGGGAGTTGCTGTCTGGGGCTAGTGAGGTGAGAGATAGGTCACCCCCTCCTGACTCTCTGAGGAAGGCCCTGGACACACACTGGGCGTGCGGTCCTCACACTGGGCAGCAGGCCCGCTCACCTGGGCTGTTCTAGGGCTTCGACTGGTACAAGGAAACAAAACACATTTTAAAGAAGGGTTTCCATTTCGGAGTTTGTCCTCTAATAGTGGGCTGTCCCTGCAGACAAGCCGGAACGGGCACCTGAGGCTTAGAAACATTTTTGGGACGAAAATGAACAACAGAGAGGCCTCCATATCCACTCCTTTCCCTTGGGCCAGATGTGGGGCCTTCCCCTTGGGGATCTTGGCTGTGGGAACAGAGTGCAGGCGGGCATGGAGGGTGTGGTCCTGGCCAGCCTGGGCCCTGCTGTGTCACCCTGGGCAGGGTGGCTCCCCCTCCTCTGGGAGGAGGTGACAAAGGGGTGGTCCTTGGGCAGCTGGAGGCACAGACGGAGGGCCAGAGCCGGAGCACACCAGGTGCTCGGTGATTTGATAAACGACAGGAGAAACAGCTTTCGGTGACCTCAAGGGGCCTGCGAGGAGCAGTCCATCACCAAATGTGTGGGGAGAGGGCTGTCCTGAGGAGGGTGGGCGTAGGGGCGATGGCTGTTAACCCTCTCAGAGCCAGAGGCCCAGCAGAGCCAGGCAGGTAGGTGGGAACTTCAACCTCCAAGGTGTTGCATGAGGACACTGAGGCCAGGGGACTCCCCTAAAGGTGAAGGGGAGCGGGCTCTGGGGGAGCCTCCCAGCCGGAGCCTCTCCCAAGCACGTCACAGCTGCCACTCAGCCTCAGTGCTGGCCACCTGGAAAAGCGGGAGGGGGAGGCACGCCGGAAGGAGGGGTCGGCGGCGACTCCGGATCCCCGGGGCAGCGCTGGGGCCCGACCTTCCGACTCCGCGGCTCCGACCCAAGCCCTGCCCTCCCCCTGGAGGGCCCTTCCGCCTCTCGGCACGTCCAAAGCCCCAGCATCCCTCCAGGCCGGGGCCGGCGCCGCCTGCTGCTGCCCAGCCCTCTGCCCGGCCGCAGCCCCTCGGGCCCCGGGCCGGACCCGCGCGCGGCCAGGCCTCCGACGCGGTCGGCGCCCCGGGACAGAGCGGCGCGCGGCCCAAGGTCGCAGCGCGGAAAGCGCCCTCGGCAGGCTGCTCGCCCCCGGCTCTCTCCCGCGGCGGGCCGGCGGGGGGGGCTCAGCCCCGGGGCGCCTAGCGGGCCGCGCCCTCCGCTCGCGGGCCGGGCTGCGGCGCAGCCGCCGCGCTCAACTTCGGGGCGCAGTCGGGCGCAGGCAGCGCGCCCACAAATGCCCCTCCGGAACAGGTGGCCGGCGGCGGCCGAGCCCCCCGCCCTCCCGCAGGGAGCGGTCCCCCCCCGCCGGAGCCTGCGCCCCCGGGAGCGCGGCCCGAGCCCCCGCCGCCCGCCGCCCCTCCGCGCGCCCCTCCGCGCGCCCCTCCGCGCGCCCCCCGTACCTCCAGCTCCGCGGCGGCGGGCGGCCGTGCCCCGAGCCCGGCGGCGGCAGCCCCGCCCCTCCGGCCCAGGGCGTGGTCACGCCGCCCCGCCCGCCGCCGCCCCTGCCGGGTCCCGGCTCCCCGGCCCGCCGCCCGCCCGCTGCCCGCGCCCGCCGGACGGCTGCGGCCCGCGCGTGGAGCGCGCCGGTGGGGCCCCGCCGCCTACGCGGGGTGAGCTTTCCCACTTCCCCCATTTAGCAGACGAGAAAACTGAGGCTCGGAACGGTTAAGCGACAAAAGCGTCACGCAACTGAGAACCAATACGGAGCCCGGGTCGGCCTGATGCCATCGCCTGGAATATATTTATTACCCCGCCAACCCCCTCCCCGATTGTGGCCGGGCTAAACGCTGTGCCGGCATCGCCCAGCGTCTGCCTGAATTCAGTCATTGGCGTGGACCTGCAAGTCTTGCGAGTGTCCTTGCTCCGCGCTGCCCCCGCTCGCCCCCCTCCGCCGCTGCACCCTCGCTGTGCGGTCCTCACTCCTGTCCCTCGGCTGAGGACTGGTGCCCAGGCCGCAGAGCACGGGGCCACCACTCCGTCCCTGCCCCAAGAATGAACGGTCTGGCACTTAGTAGGCGGCCCATATTATCCTTGCAATGAATGCATCAGAAGAAAATTCCCGCCAGTTCCCAACACCCTTCTGCCCACCTGGCACCCCCTTACCTCCCAGGACCAGGCTGGCCTAGACACCCCTCCTCTTGTCCCCAAGGTCCCACCCTTTGCACGGACATCCATTCAGCAAGTCTGCCCTCTCCTGTCCCCGGATCATTCCCATCAGTCCACGCGCTGTTACTGGTTTTGTCTTAAAACTAAAACAAGAAAATAAAACCCCTTTTGCAACCCCTCTGACCCCCAGCACCGGCTACCTCTCTTTTCTCCTTTCCTTTGCAAAAAAAGTCCTCCAAGGGTTGTCTTTCCCTCATTCCCCCTTACAGTCCCTCCCCACCCCTAGCCCACTATAAATCTGTCATTTTGGGACCCCAGTGATGCCCATGCTACTAGGTCCATGCCAGCCTGGGTCCTTGTCTTACTGGCCCCCCCCCAGCAGCGTTTGCCAGCGCCGCCTACTCCCTCTGTCCTGAAGCACCTTCCTCTGACCTTCCCCCCCACCACAGGTGCCTGCTCTCCTCCTGGCCACACTCAGCCCTGTTCTTCACAGACCCCCTCTCTCCCAACCTCTAAAGTCACTGCCCTGCTCAGCTCCCCATCTACTCCTTTGCATGCTCTTTGCACCCCTGTTGTCCTCCAGTCCCACGGCTTTGGACACACACCCATCTGCCAACGGTGCCCAGGTGCGGCTGGCAGCTTGGGCCTCCCCCTGACCTCACATACTAACAGCGAGCTCAAGACCTCTCTTCAGTGCTGCATCCAAGGTCCCCTGATCCCCCCCAGCGCTGTCCTCCTGCGGCTTCCCCATCTCCTTTATCAACAACTCCAGGTCCTCAGGCCCCACACCTCGACTCCTCTCTCTGCCCACCACACAGGCTTCCAACATCCACCCTGACAGCAAAGCCCATTGGCTCCACACTGAAAACATATCCAGAATCCCACACTTCTCAGCCGACCCCTTGTCCCAGCCACCAACCTCCCCCGAGGCTGAGTGCAGGGACCTCCTCTCACTGGTATTCCTGCCTCCCCCACTTCCTGTCAAAACAGCAGCAGCCCAGGGCATGGTGGTAGGCAGAACTGGGTCGGAACACATTCCTCCTCTGTCCCATCCCCTCCAGTGGCCCCTGGCAGAACTCGGAGGAAAAGCACCGCCCCTGTCTCACTGTGCCCTCATCCGCGTCCTGCCCCCCTCCAGGGCCTTTGCTCTCTCTGCCCCACTGCCTGGAACAGTCTTGCCCAGATAGGCCCTCGGACCTCTCCCTCACCCACTTCAGTTTCCAGCTTCAGTGTCAGCTTCTCAGCAGGCTCCCCCAGCCTCCCTTCTTGAGCCAGACAAGCCCAGCCCGCATCTCCACTGCCTGCCCTCCTTGCTGTCCTCTGTATGCACACCACCATGCCACATGCTTCATGCTTCACTCCCACCGTGATTTTCATGCAGTCTCCCCCCACCCCCCACCCTGCGCTAGAACGTGGGCTCCACAGGGCAGGGGTTCCTGCTGACGTGTTCACTGCTGCCTCTCTCTCCCGGAACAGTGTCCGCACCTGAGTACCTGGGCGCTCAGCAAAGTTGTGTGGACTGCCTGAACCTGCGCCCTTTCACCTCAGTAATAGTCACAGTACTTCTTCCTATTGGCTCTTGCATCCCAATACATGTATTTTAAAAGGACACTTTATATTGTTGCCCTAGAGGGAACACCACTATCACCAGCGTAGGGTAGAAGGTGGTGGCGAAGAAGAATGAAACGGCCTTCCAAGGCTCTGGGGACCTGCTGCCTGCCTGAGGGCTGAGCGCCTCTCTCCCGTTAGAGGGTGAGCGCCACCGGGTGTAAAGGAGCGTGAGAGACTGGCCGGCACTTCCCTGGCTTGCCTCAGGAGCAGGAGGACCGAGAAGGAAACAGCTTTCTTAGGAGAGCCACCCCTTGGGCTGTGCCCAGCCCCACAAGCTCTTGCTGGCTGACCCGAGGGCAACTGCCTGCCAGCAGCTTGCTTAACCTCAGGACAACCCTCCGACATCATCCCTGTGACACAGTTGAGGAAACCGAGGCTGAGCTGGGCAAGTGCCCAGCTCACAGAGCATGTTAAGGTGGGCAGAGTGGAAGAGAAGTTTGCCTCCCAACCAAGCCCTCTGCAGACTCTGGCCAAATTCCAAATTCCTTCTAGTTTGACCTGGCCTGGCTGTTGGGGGAGCAGAACAGAAGGTGTTGAGTGGGGATGGATGAGCGCACATGCCAGCTCGGCTCTGGCCTCAGTTTACACACCTGTAAAGTGCTGCCCAGAAAGCACAGCCTGGCCACCCTGGACCTTCTGGAGAAGTCCAGGAAAGAGCCGTGTCCTCTTGCTTCTGCGTGGAATCTGGGTGCGCTCTTCCTCTTCTAGGCCAGGAGTGAGGAGTGTGTAGACTACAGCTCAGTGGTGTCTCACCACCACATGAGGTGGGGGCCCATCTCTGAACAGAGTCCCCCCGGTTGGGGGCTGAGCCTGAGACACATGCGTGGGAACCAGGCATCACTGGCGCCTCTGTGCCCCCCAGGCCTGACCTGGTGGCCCTTAGAATGGTCCAGAATGCCCCATTGTACAGTTTGGTTTAACCAGACCATCTAGATTCTTTTTTCCTTGCATGTAGAAGAATTCTAGTTGATAGCAATCTCAAGAACTGGCACTTCCTGCTCTACCCTTAAGAAGGCTGAAGCCTCTCCTGTCTTAATAAAAAGGACAAGAAAACAAAAAGCAAAAAAGACCCTTCTTCCCCCACCCCGTGGCCTCCAATTCTCTCTTACCTTCAGCCACTCTCTGTTTCTCTCCTTCCCTTCCCAGGCCCCCTTTCCCCCTTCTCTGCTTCCTGTCCCTTGAGTATGAGGCTCTTGTCAATGTCTAGTGACCTGCTTGTAGCCAAATCTATCAATATATGATTAACAACCACAAGATTTTTAACCTTTGTTAACAAAACTAAGAATGAAGGAATTTACTATAAACATGTGATCTTAAAAATACAGAAGTATTTCCAGCTTTTTCTGACAAGAGTGGCCCTAAAGCCATAATAGCCTCTGGCTCACCACCTTCAAGTCCCAGGGACACCCCAGTACCCAGACTTTGGTCTCTAAGACCTTCTCCACTGAAGGAAACCAAGCTTGCTTGGAACATTAAAAAGAAAATTAGAATGATCTGGAATGCCCTACTGTGGCCAGGAAGTAAGGATACACTCAGAAATATTAGGGGAGCAGAGGAGATATAGTGGCACAACCGGAAGTCTGCCCCAATGCTAGCCAAGATGTCATGATAAGAACATCAAAACTTATTAACTGAAATAATTAGTTAATTTGAATAATTCACTCTGTGAAAGGCCATAGCTATAATGATACTCAAAAAGGTTTTACCCAAAGGAAAAAAAAGACTGATTTGAAAAGATATGTGCACAGTTATATTCAGTGCAGCACTATTTACAATAGCCAAGATATGGAAGGAACCCCAGTGTCCATCAACAGGTGAATGGATAAAGAAGATGAGGCCCTATACACAATGGAATATTACTCAGCCATGAAAAGGAAGGACACCTTGCCATTTGCAACAATGTGGCTGGGTCTAGAGGGTAACATGCTAGGCAAGATAAGTCAGAGAAAGACAAATGTCATATAATTTCACTTACATGTGGAATCTAAAAATGAGAAAAAAAGAAATAGACCCATTAATACTGACAACTGTTGGTTGTCATAGAGAGGGGTTACCATAGAGAGGGGGCTGGGGATGGGTGAAATAGGTGGAAAGGATAAAGAGGGACAAACTTCAAGTTATAAAATAAATTCATTATAGGAATGGAAGTATACCAGAAGAATATAACCAATAATATTGTAATATCTTGGTATGGTAATCCGCACCCCCAGGGAGGCAGCCAAGCCCTGTGTCCCAGCCAAGGACAAAGGTCAAACATCTCGGTCCTATGACCTCAGCTTGTCATGGGAGATTATGACCAAACCCGTCCCCAAGCCCGGGAGAGGAACCAAAACAAGTACAGTAAAATTCCTTGAAGAAATAAAAGCAGGGGTGGAATTGTGGAAAGCAGTATGGAAGTTCCTCAAAAAACTCAAAATAGAAATACCATTTGACCCAGGAATCCCACACCTAGGAATTTACCCTAAGAATGCAGCAGCCCAGTTTGAAAAAGACAGATGCACCCCTATGTTTATCGCTGCACTATTTACAATAGCCAAGAAATGGAGACAACCTAAGTGTCCATCAGTAGGTGAATGGATAAAGAAGATGTGGTACATATACACAATGGAATATTATTCAGCCATAAGAAGAAAACAAATCCTACCATTTGCAACAACATGGATGGAGCTAGAGGGTATTATGCTCAGTGAAATAAGCCAGGTGGAGAAAGACAAGTATCAAGTGATTTCCCTCATATGTGGAGCATAAGAGCAAAGCAAAAACTGAAGGAACAAAACAGCAGCAGAATCACAGAACCCCAGAATGGACTAACAGTTACCAAAGGGAGAGGGACTGGGGAGGATAGTGGGGGGAGGGAGGGATAAGGGCCTGGAAAAGGAGCATAAGATTAGCACACATTATGTAGCAAGGGGGGGACACGGGGAAGGCAGTACAACACAGAGAAGACAAGTAGTGATTCTATAGCATCTCACTACGCTGGACAGTGACTGTAATGGGGTATGTGGGGGGGACTTGGTGATGGGGCGAGTCTAGTGACCATAATGTTGCTCATGTAATTGTATATTAATGATACCAAAAAGAAAGAAAGCAGGGGTGGAAATGATCCCATGGCCTTCATATGATCTTGATATTTTACAAGAGTTTTAAGTATAAACATTATGATGGTGCTGTTCTCACACCCAGCCATGAGAAATCTGTAGTTGCAGTTTTAACTGTTGACAGGGATTTACTTCATTAAGTTTGTAATCAGGGTTGGAATACTCATGAAAAATTAGATTTCTAAGTCTCACTATGAGGTAGATGGGAGGGCCTTCAGGAAGGGAGTCCACATGGCAGCGGCTGTGCCCTCCAGGGGCTGAGATTCTCAACGGTGACAGCTGCCAGGTCACAGGCCACCTGACTTCCTGGTGACCTTGACAGTTGGCCATGAACCCTGTGCCTACAGCGTCCTATCCCTCTGACTGGTCATTGTCCAGAAGACCCTTCATTCTCAACCCACCTCTCCCGTGCTGGAGCCCCTGGACCCTTTCCCAGGCCCCCTCTCTCCTTGGCTTGCACATTGCCCAGGTGTTTTGTGCACATGTGGCCTGACTTCCATCTCACTGCGGTCTCCTTCCAAAGCTGAGCCCTTATCCAACCCACATAAGTGCTGCTGGTACCCAGAGCCACCATCTGCTCTGGTGTGTCTTGGCCCAGACGAGGCTCATCCACCGGTTGTGGGCTGAGCCGATGCCCATCAGCAGGAGAGAGTCGGTGGTGAGCATCTCTTCCCAATTTGTGTTTAGGTGTAATCACATTGGTGGTGTGATATCCGCATGGTGGGGGTATTTACATCACAGAAATTGGCCTACGCTACAAATCAGGGCTTCCTTCCCAAGGAGCGAGCAGTTAACCGTTTGTCAGCACACTCCTGAAGCTGGAGGGGATGACATCTGAGCTGAGCCAGGCAGGACGCGTGGGAGGGAGACAGGCAGGCAAGGGTTGCCTTCACCTGGAATAGTCTACCTGCTAAATCTCAAACAGGGGTGAACAAGAGCACATGGTCTATTCTAGAAAAGAAGCGGGCAGTTTCAGACGAGAAGGTTGCTGAGACTGGGGAACGGAGTCTAGTAGGAGGACAGAGCAGGTGTAGACGTGGGTCATCACACCTCGCACTGTGACCCAGAAGAAATGATTTAGAGTTTATCCTGCACACACCTGGAGGCAGTTTGTGGCAGTCTGCACACAGGGGAAGGACACGAGTGAGTGTTTTGGGGGAAGATCTCTCTGCCTCAGTGGGAAGGAGGAGGGGGCGACTGAGAGGGGCGAGTGAGGAGGCTTCTGAGACATCACAAGAACTGGCTGCTCCTCCAACCGGCCAGCTGCAGAATCCAGGGAACGGGGTGCTGATGGGCGCAGGGGGCAGGGAGAGGCGAGCAGCCAGAAGGAAGCTTGGGTTTCTGGCTTGGGCATTTTGGTATCAGTCCCTTGAGATAGGAGACGTGGGCTGTGGATTGATTTGGGGGGAAAAGACGACAAATTCGAATTGGACATGTGTTTGAGATGCCTCTGAGGCATGTGTGCCACCCTGGCGGGAGGTCAAAGGCAGATGGGCATCGGAGCTGCGGCTCCAAGGGCGGATCTGGGCTGGAGACACAGCAGGAGGTCCTCGGCTTACGCGGCAGACACCCGGACAGAGCCCCGAGGGCGCCGGGGTCCAAAGGCCTGTCAGGAGAGTTGCCAGGTGTTCACCATCAGCGTGTGGGTGTTTTTTTTCTATTAAAAAATTGAGAACTTCCAACTTCCAAAGCAGCCCCTAACCTGGGAGCCATCAATCCCATCCTCAGAACAAGAAAAACGCTGAACTGAAAATCGACAACTGTTTTCAGATCCATCAGAGAATTGAGGTCACAGGGCGAACCAGCAGCCCCACAACCAGAGAGCGAGGCAAATATGGAGAATCATAGCTACTCACGAGCAAAAGCCCACAGCTGGGCCCATGCTAGTAGGAACACTTCCAACGGTCGTGGACAATGGCAGGAGGCCCAGAGCGGAGGAGCTCTGGAGTAAGAACCGAAGGGGGGCCCCGTACCTTCAGGCCGCGCTTTGGGCAGGGAGAGAGGGAAGCCGGCTGTGAAATGCATCACCAACAGCTGTTCTTTCTGTTCCCTGTCATGTAGGGGAAGTAAAAACTGTCCTCTGCCCTCTTGGGGTTTCCAGCCGGGACTTGCCTGAAACAGACTGACAGCAGAAACGCATATGCATTTTTATTTTTCTTACGTGTACAAGGGAGTCCCTACAAGAAGCAATACTGCTTTTACACTAGACTGAAGAGAGAGTAGCAGTTGTGGAAAAGCAACTAAAATACCTGGGGGCTAAAGGAAGCTGAGAGTTCTTTTAACAAGGTCTGTTAGCACGGACCTGCCTCAGCTGACTCCCCGTCTCTGGTTGCTTCCTCCCTGCACAGAGAGGGCGCCTTTCACGCGGGAACTTCACCTCCTGCTTTCAGAGGAAAAGGAAGGTCAGGGTACACCCTTCCCGAACTGCTGGTTTTCAAGTGCCTTTATCTCAAAATAATCAATACGCCAAAGTGGCACTTCTGGGGGCCCGGGGGGGGATTTGCCCTAAACTCCTTTTGTAAGAAAACCAGCCCTTATGGGACAGGACGTTACTAGAACCTTACCCCAGCTGGGAAAGGGAAATTACCAAGTCCACCTCTGGCCCTCCAGTCTTACATGAGGGAAGAAAACAATAGCTAAGGAACTCTTCTGAAGGTCACAACCCAGAGACTCTGCCCACCTGACACCCCAGCAAAACCATGAAGATTTAATAGTAAGACTATAGACTGTTTCTCCTCCACAACTTTCCAAAACAGAAAGTCCCAGGACTAGGTGGTTTCACTGGCAAATTCTAGTGAACACTTAAGGAAGAAATGAGCCCACTTCTCTACAGCCTCTTCTGGAACCCAGAAGCAGAGGAAACACCTCCTACCATTCTCTGAGGCCAGCCTTACCCTAACACCAAAATCAGATAAAGACATTACAAGAAAGGGAAACTGTAGACCAATATCTCTCATGAACACAGAGTGAAAATCCTTGACAGAATATTAGCAAATGGAATAAAAAAATACATAAAAAGAATCACACACCACAGTAAAGTGGTTAACTCCAGGTGTCAAGGCTGGCTCAACATTCAAAAATCAATTAATGTAATCCACCTCACGAACAGCCTAGAGAACAATCATATGATCATATCAATAGATGCAGAGGAAGCATGTGCAACATCCAACACCCACTCAGCAAACTAGTGTAGAGGGGACTTCCTCAGCTTGATGAAGAACATCTGCTCTGTGTTCTGTAAACTGGCAACTGCTCTGAGAATTTAAAGCCTGCTAATTTAAAAACACTATAAAAAACAAAACTCAAAAATACAGTGATTAATCAGGGTGGATAGTATCCTTTTCCACCCCAAACCCAGCTACCGAATTTCTCTTTCCAGAGGCAACTGCTATTAGCAGATTCTCTATATTCTTCCAGACGTGTTCTTTGCTTGTGACAAGGCAAACATTCTGAAATGTCCTAAATTAAGTGACATAAGGGCCAGAGAATGAGGGAGCAAGACAAAGGGAAGGTCATCAGTCAGTAGCCACAGGCTGCAGCTCACCAGAAACTCCATGTCCCTGGATGAAGTCATTTCGACAAGCATCCAGAAGGTCCCTAGGACCACAGCATCCCCCTTCTGCATGACCAGTGTCTGACTATCATCAGCAACCAATCTATGAGCCTTCTGTACGGACTGACCACCCATGCCAGGACTCCCCCACCTCCCCACTTTGCATTAGCCTGCCCTCCTTATCTGTAGCCAATATGAATTTAACAAACTTCTTTCCTTGAGACGCCTCATGAATGTGCCGTTTCTTGAGTTGGACAAGTTGTTTCTGTGAACTGACCTTGCTACTGGTGAGGCAGAAACTTCCTGTCCCAGGACTCAGTCCTTATATGGCTGCATCTAAAAAGGCTCAAGAAACCCTTTTATTTCGGAGAGCTTTCAGTCTCTAGGTTTTTGATTTGTCGCATACACAAGCATATCTGTCCTTAAAATGTGTGCATGCACACACTCGCGGTGGCACTTTGGATGCCTGGTCTGCACTTGCTTTGCCCCCTAACGACATACCCTGGAGGTTTCTCATGGCAGAACAAGCAGCCCAGCCTCAGCCTCTCAACCAGCTTCGCTGAGAGATCTAAACCCTGCAGAATATGACCTGGAGGGCTGTTCCCTCAACTGTCCCAGTGATGGGACACAGCCGATGCTTAGACGGGACGCCGATTCATGATCCTGGTCTCCTGTGGAGTTGGGGAGACGGCTGCCTGCTCACCCCCGCATGTTGTGGCCTGGTGTCTCCTGGAGTGGCTGCTTTATGGCTATTTAAATAGCCCCTGTTGCTGGACACCTTTCTTATCCTTTTTCTTTTCTTTCTTTCTTTCTTTTTTAAACTTTGCAAGGAGTAGGTGGCTGTTACAAACAGTGATGCAATTAAAATATCTGTGCATATTAAGCCAAACTAGGTTCAGATTTTACCTCTGCTGTGTGCCAGCTATGGGATCTTAAACATGTTCCATGACCTCTGTGGGCCTTGATTTATTTTCATTCATTCTTTCTAGTTTGTTAATGTAAACCAGGCCTGTCATTTGCTATGTACAGAGAACCGGTTTATCCCTCATTCAGAGCTTCTGACCCGGGTCTACAGAGCTGTCTTCCCTTTTTTCCCCAACTATCATTTAAGAGGGTTTAAATTTTTCCAGGTGATGGGGCCTTTGAGGGGTGTGTTTGTTTTGCTGTTACTTCCTGAATTGTGTTCTGCAAAATCGAAGTCCCAACTCCCAGCACCTCAGAATGTGACTGTATTCGGAGACCAGGCCTTTGAAGCAGTCATTGAGGTGAAATGAGGTCACACGAGTGGGCCCTGGCTTAATAGGATTGGTGTCCTTAAAGAAGAGAGAAAGACCCAGACAGCGGGGGATGGTCGTGTGAGGACGCAGGGCGGAGGTGGGTGTCTTCAAGCCAAGGAGGGAGGCCCGGAGGGAACCAGCCTGCCGATAGCTTGATCTTGGGCTTGTGGTCTCCAGGATCGTGAGAAAATGAGTGTCTGCTGGTTTAAGCTGCCCAATCTGTGGTCCTTTGTTACGACAGCCCGAGCAAAAAAAAATACACCACCTTACGGTGACTCATCACCTCATGCTCGGAGAATGTCATTTGTCCTCTATCTCCTCAAAGACATCTGCTGAGCCTTCCTTTGTCATCTGCTACTATGTACGGTCGGGTGTTGGGACTGTGCTGCTGGCATCTGGAGAGAAGGTGTAGAGCATAGAGTCCAATGCTCTCGATTAAATAAGCCTTCCTGATCGCGTCCTTTCTGCCTCCCGTGTTGCTATGCGATACGGTGGCCGGTATGGAGGTGGCCCTTCTCTGCCTGTCACCCCCCAACCCCTTGGCTCAGTTCATAGCACTTATGTCCAGTTCCTACCTACAGCTCCTTCTGCTCTTCTGCCCGGGGGCGCGCCTTCCTCCGCGCGCACGGCTCACTGAGCTTCTCCATCATGTCTTGTCTGTAGAAGCTCATCTTCCGATTGTTTCTTCAAGTGGGGACCACGGAAACTGTTATTTCCTGCATTCTAGCATGGTTGAAAGTACTTCTCTGTGGCCTTTATACTTCAAAATCAATCAAGCTGTAACATTCTTGGGTCCTATTTTCTTTCCCTGAGGACGGTGTAAGCTCGGTCCAGCACCAAATGTTGCTATGGGAAATTCATCAAACAGCCACTCACCAGAGGAGTGACCTCAGAATTCTATGTTTTTGCCTAGATATTCAAATAATTCTTTTGGTAAAGTTCAGTAACTTTATTAAGATGATCATTCTGCATCAATTTTTCCTGGCACACAATGTGCCCTTTCTTTTGTGACATTTAATTTTCATTTTTATATAAATTACACATGTACATAGTTTAAAGTGAATTACTCCTGTAAGACTTCTAATTTAAAACACCAACCCTCTGCATTTGGGGACCACCCCCTCCTCATTATTGTACTCCAAAGGCAGACAATTTCTGACGTTTCCTTTGATGTTCACCCCTGTGGTGGACACTGGTGGGCAGCTGACCCAACCCCCATTTCTAACTCTTTTCTTCCACAGTATTCCAGTTAAGGTGGCCAAGAGGCCAGCAGGCATAAGGAGAACATCCTGTGATGTTTTCTTTCCTGATACAGATGCTGCCTCTTCCTTTTCTTCCTGCTGAAATATAGATGTGATAGCTGGAGCCGCAGCTGCCGTCTTGTAACCATGAGGGATCAAACACGAATAGGCAAAGAGAATCTCAGGACCTAGGCTCTCCCAGCATCAAACCTCTGAACTAATCCTAGAAGCAGCCTACTTCCAGAATTCTTGTTATATGAGGCAGAGAAAGAAAGAGAAAGAGGAAAAGTTTAAGCTTTTGAGATTGGGGTTTGTGGTTTTGTTACCGTTTTTTTACGGTAAGGCCTGATACATGCTCCAAAATTTTTAATTGTAAGTGTATACTGCCATTTCTTAATTCTTAAAAAATTGCAGCTAAGTTATGGAATCTGGGGGTTTAGCTCTCTTACTCCTGTCCCCTCAACAGACAGTTCCCTTCCCCGTCTACCCAACCTCTACTGTGCTTGTCAGAGGCTTCGGCCTGGCCTCTTCACCTCCTGTCCTGAATGGCTCCAGAAATCTACAGATATCTAGGGACATGGGAGAATGTTGGCTCTGTTCTCTTCCCTTCCCTTTTGGCCCTTGAGACCCTAAAATTTGCTCACCAGCCTCTCAAGATGGTCAAAAGCTTTGTGGTCTTGTCTGCAGTCCTCTGTCCAGGTCTCTTGTTCCTGCCCATCCCGCGCCCCAGCTTCTTTCCCGCACCCAAGCGAGCAGGTAGCCAGAGGGAGAACCCACTTTGGAAGGGGGCTCCCTTCTCCCTCAGACTTGGTTTCCTTAGTAGCTTGAATGCCTCCAAAAGGGCTGCTTTCATGTTTGGCCTTGGTTGGAAGGGAGATTGTACCTTCAAATCTGGGATTTCCAGATCCCAGATCACACTGGTCCTCTGCAAACTTCTCCAAGGGTAGCTGGAGGCAGGAAATGCCATCTCATTGCTTTCAGGCAGATGTCCAACCAGCGTCCCCCTTGTTTTTCTGGGGTGTCTGTCTTGCTGGACTCTGCAACTTCTGGGCTTGGCTCGCATCGGATTAGATTTTGTCTCTCCTGGGCCTATTAGGTGAGCCCATCTCATCCATCTGCCTCCAGCTTCCAAAGTGTTATGGGCATTTCCTTTCCTATTATTTCTGTCTTTGAGAATTTATACCTTTAACAACACCCCTTTAGTTTGTCATTTGGGCTGAGTTTTGGAGTTAAGGGGAGGTGGTTCTTCCATATACGGTCAATCTCACCGCCAGCCCCAATGGGAGGGATTAGCATTGTTTTCTAGGTAAAGAAACTGAAACGCAGAGGCGGCCTGTATGCCCCACACCAGCCCACCAGATGGGTGGCACAGCCCTAAGTCCATGCCTGCCTCCTTTCCAGTTCACTGGCCGCCCGTAGTTGTCGCCCACTGGTCGATCCCCCCAGCTGCACATGGAGCTGCTTGCCTCGCCGGAGCACCAGGGACAGGAGAACAGCAGAGGCGGGCAGAGACGGGCTTCTGCGGCCTGGCCAGTGCTGTGCGCAGGCTGGTTACCCCCCAGAGTTTGGTGTGACAGTTAGAGCCCAGGCTTTGGGGGCAGGGGACCTGGGTGACCCTGTCAAGCCTCAGAGGGCACCGCAGGCCCCACTGCACGCCTTTGGAGGAACCGCTTGAGGCGACAGAGATAGAGCGCCCAGCACTGCCAGACATCAGTGACAGTCTTTTTGGATGGTCTTCTGGACCCTGGATAGTGGCTTTGAATGGGAGAGTGCACCAGAATCCCCAGGTGGGCTTTGGTAGAAACCATGGCTGGGCCCCGTCCCTGGAGTTTCTGATTGAGTAGGTTGGAGGCAGGGCCTGAGATTCTGCATTTCCACCTGTTTCCAGGCGATCCCAGTGCAGCCGGTCTGGGGTCGCGCGCTGAGAGCCCCTGATGAGGACTTTCTGGTTTGCACCAGGGTGGACTGCATGTGTGTGTGAGCTGCCAGGGTGGGGGGGGGTGGCATGCTAGCCCTCGTCTGATCTCCAGTCAGCCCCGGGAAGCTCGCAGGTCAGGTCAGAGGTTACCATTCCCCTTCTGCAAACGAAGAGACTTGCACTGGAGGGTAAATTTAAGAAACAAGCCCACATGGAGTCATCTGTGGCCCAAACCAATACTTAACTACAATTTCAGCCAATTCCAGGAATGTGACCTTTTAACAGTTAATCAGGAACTTTCTGGTCGGCACCAATGAGGTCATCTGTCCCCTGAGCCCTCTCTACCTCCCAGAAGATGAGGCCATCTGCAAGATAAGACCCTGCGTTTCTCTGAGGGAGGCGACCCTGCCTGGAGCAAGCCCATCTTCTCTTTTGCTAATGACCTCTTGCCCCACCCTCCTGCCTACAAAACCTTCCCCTCTGCACAGGGCTCCCCGCCTCGCCCCACTTCCCAGAGAGATCAGCTGATGCAGGAATTGCTTAGTAAGAAAGCCAATTAGATCTTCAAAGGTACTCAGTCGGATTGTTTTTTCACAAGGATGGTGTGACCAGGTCAGGCCACTGGGGTCCTGGCAGCGCCCTCCCGCCCCTGGCTTCTCTGGCTCTGACCGAAGCGCTGCCGGAGCGGTGGGTGCTGGAGAACTGAAATCTGATCGCCTACAAAGGGGGACTGACACGCTGTGCTCCAGAGCTTTGCCATGAAGCGCAAAAGGCATCTTGTCTGTAGCAGGTCAGGGTGGCCAGGGCCGGCTTGGCGGAAGGGACAGCCTGTGCAAAGGCACAGAGGCAGCAGCTGGGGGAAGGGTGGTGGGTTCAGTTTTCACTGGTGGTGGGGCCGGGCAGGGGGACCTGTGTGGGAGGAGGTGGGGCTGTCCAGGAGGCCCCTGTGAGCATGGAGGTCAGCAGAGCCACTGGGCTGGCGACAGGGATTTGGGGGATTGTCCTGGGAGTGGTGACAGGGAAGAAATGAGAGGCCAGGACGGAGCCCAGGGCCCAGCAACATTCCAGGACTGGCCTGGGCAGGAGGGAACACTGACCTGGTGACAGAGGGTATCAGCTGCATCGGACCCTGCGGGGCCCTGGGCGGGTAAGGGTGAGCAGAGTCCCTGCAGTGTGGGAGGAGAGGCCACAGGGAGAAGGGGAGACAGCAAGTCTAGACGACTCTCCCGAGAAGTCTGAATGCAAAAGGCGGGCAGGAGCCAGAGGGTGATGAGCACGGTCTGTTTGATTGTTTTAGGGTTTGGTGGCCCTTGAGCACTGAAGTAATCAGGAATCTTATTGCCAGAGTCTGAAACCTTATTCACATTCATTTAGATACAAAGGGGAGTCACTGGCTGGTGAGACCTGGAAGATTCCAAACTGTAGGGGAGAGAAAACGTCCTGCTAACCTCTTGAGTTCTGTGATTGCTTGGGAATAAAACTCACGCAGAGATTGCGAAGAACGACGCGTTGTAGGGATGTGACGAGCGAAGGGGATGTGACCGTTGTGGGACAAGTTTGTAGGAAATACTTGGGGGAAAGTAATGGCAGATGAGAACGATTTTAGCAGGCTTGTCTGGTCAGAGCCTCTCCAGCTCTGGTGATAAAAACGTTCTCTTCCTGGTGTAGGGAGGGCTCCCTGCTCTCACCTGCTTTTAGGTACAAACGGGGGAGGGAGGCGCAGACCTCGCAGCACCTGCTGCTTCTCACAGGCCTTCAGTTCAGAGTAATCAACATGCCGAGAAGCTGTGTTCCGCACCCCTTCAGAACAAGACCCTGGGGGAGGCAGAAATGCCCCGAACGTGGGGCTCCAGTGCCCCTCAGGCAGGAGAAAAGAGCTCCTGTGTCTTGTCTCTCACAGGGCAGCACGATCTCCCCTGGAGTCCGGCCTCTTCCATGTGGTCAGACATAAGGCTGCCGAGTCCCACCGGTGGCTTTCTCCATGTGGGGGCACGTTTTAAATCTCTTCCTGAGCTCCAGCCCGCAAATCCCTGGACCTGGGCTCCGGCGGATCGTCCTAGGCCGGGGCTGCCCCGGGGCCGGTGGGCTGGGGTGTGGGTAGAGGCGCTGGCATGCCGGTTCCAGGGCGGTGTGTGCCTGGACACTGGTTTCCTGTTTATGTCTCTGACCAGCACACCCCACTCGCAGCTGACCAGGGCGCCCTCTCCTCTGGGCGGACCCCGCAGGCCCAGTAATGCTGTCTGGTACGGCAAGAAAGTGAAAACTACGAGGGTCTGGGGTGGGGGTCACTCGGACTGCGCCCTCTCCCGGGCTTCCCTGAGGACGTCTCCGAGGACCTGCCCACACCTGTGGGCAGATCCCCAGGGGGTCAGAGCCCACGTCTGCAGCCCCTGAGTGACAGGCTTTCCTCCGCCCTCCCCCCACAATCGTGCTCGTCCCCCCAGCCTGGGGCAGGAAGCCCCTGGCAGCGGGGAGGTGGAGAACGGGCATCTGGAGCCAGGCTCAGGAGCAGCCCTGCAGCCCAGCCCGGCCCCCTCACAGGCCTCTGTTCTTTCCATTGTTTGGTCTTTGTCCCCAGTTTCCTAGGAAATTTGCTTTGGGGGAGATTCCAGCTGGCCTCAGCTGAACCAAGAGTACATTCCCGCTGTGTGCATCCCTGAGGCCCGGCAGGCAGCGGCCGGGAGCATCCCAGGAGGCTGGGTGGGGCTGGCAGGGCCTGGAGGGGAGCCCAGAGTTGGGGGTTGGGGCAGGGAACGGAGAGGGAGGGAGGGAGAGATGTGGAGGGAGAGATGGGGGGAAATGAGAGGATGAAATGGCCTTAAAGAGACACAGATGAGGAGATGGGGCGGGAAGAGAGCGGGGTGGGGGTGGGGGGAGGGTCGGGAGGGAGAACAGATCAGGCTCGATGAAGGTGCAGGAGGCCTTGGGAGGGAGCCCCAGAGACCCCCACCCCACCCCACACCCCCTCCATCCCCAGTGACCTGAGGTCCATCTCAGCTCCAAGCAGGTTAAGGCTTTTCGGCTGAAGAGCCCTGGACTCCCCTTGGTTTCCGGAGCCCAGAGGGGAGGCAGCCAAGAGTGTCAGCTTGGGCCTTGGGCCTCCTGGACTGGACACATCCAGGAGCTATGCCCCCAGGGCAGGGCTGCCAGATGGGCGCGTGTATTACAACTGGGAACACTGCCACTGGACTGAGCCAGGCCACACGCCAGCCCCTGGCAGTGCTACTGGGCTCCCTCAGCGTGACCACACACTCAGAGGCTGCCGAGGCTAAGGCTGTGGCCACAGGACCTGGCACGTGGCCCAGAGCGGGACAGCGGACCATCATCCTCAAGCCCACGCCTCACACAGCCACAGTCAGTGAGCAGCCTTGCGCCGGCTCTGGCCTGCCTGCTGGGGGCTCGGCTGCCAGAGGCTCACGGTTTAGTGAGGGGAACAAGCCAAGCCCCACACGGGCAGTGTGGTGTCCACAGAAGCCCAGAGGAGAGGTCTGACCCAGCAGGGCATCTTGGGAAAGGCATCCTGCTGAGAAGAAAAGTTGGCTAGGAAGGGTATTCCAGGCAGAAAGAGCAGCCCGAGCCTGGGGCAGGGGGCAGGCGGCAGGGCAAGGTGTGTGTGGGGAGCCGCTGCAGGTTGGAATCCTCAAAGTGGGGGAAGACCAAGGCCAGACGAGGCGCAGGGCCGGGTGGGGCATAGCAGAGGGGGCCTGAGGGCACCCGGCACAGGCTTGAAGAGGCAGGAGAGGGCAGCGTGGCAGAGCCCGAGCTGAGAGACAGTGGGTACCTTGAAGGTGGATGCCCTTCTCTGGGCCCAGGCTCTGTTAAGGGGAAACCTGTCACTCCTACTTGACGCTGGGATCTCCAAGGGCACCAAAGTCCCAGGTTAGTAATGACCCAGTCCCTGGCTCCTGGAAGAAGCCAGTGCAAATCCTCTGGAGGGAAACATCCCCAGGTGAGGCCTTCTGGATTTCCTGCTCAAGTGCAACAACATGAATTTATAACACACGTGCGCACACATGGAAACATGCCATTATGAGTGAGAGGCAGCCGAAATAAAACACAAGCTGTTTAGACATAACACCCCCTTACCAAGGACTAAAGATAGCCAATATCAGATGCAGAATATAAAATTAAAAAGTTTCAAAAGTCTAGAAATGCAAAAGATGGGATGACAACAGTGAACAGGGAGCAAGACCAACAACGGTCAGGCTAATTTAAAACTAAGCCAAATAGAATTTTAACATTCCATTCTCAGTGGAGGTGGGCGTGAGCGGCAGACTAGACACGATGAGCAATTAGCTGGAAGACAGGTATGAAGAAATCCCTCCTAATGCTGCCCAGGGAGATGGTGAGGACGCAGGCTGGGAGACCCGCACAGCAGGGTCAGGAGGTAGAGCAAAGCGTCTGACCCGAGTCTGAGAAGGTGGGTTGGAGGGGAGGTGGCAAATGAAGAGATAATGGCAGAGAACTGTCCAGAAATGGGGTAAGTCATGAATCTACGAACACAGGAACCATAATAGATACGGAACAGAATAAATACAGAAACTCTAAACCCGGGAACGTTTTCACAAAACTGCAAAGACAGCCACGTCCTCTGGGCTCCCGCGGCCCCCGCACGGCCCGCGCCGCTCCCGGGGTTACAGCCAGCTCCGCGGCTTCAGGGTCTGGGGGACGTGAGGCCAGGGACTTGCCGGGTCCTCTCCAGAGAGCTCCTTGTTCCCTCCCCAGGCACGTCCGCCCTGCCCGCGGGGGTGCCCTGCACCCCGCCCGGTCCTCAGCCTTGCCGAGCCCTCTCCCGCAGCCTCTCAGCCCTCAGCCTCCGGAGGCCTGGGCCCACGTACTGCACTGGTCCTGTGTGGTCCTGGCCAGGTCCCTTGCCCTCTCTGGGCCTTAGCTTTCTCCTCTTGAAGATGGACCTAAGCCCCCTGCCCTGCCTGCGGGAAGGGCTGGGGCGGCCGCAGGGTAGGGCCCGCCGTGGAGGGAGGAGGCGGCTGATCCTGGCCTCCCTTGGAGTTTATCATTCCTCCTTCCTGCGGAGGTCGGGGCTAGCTGGGGCGAGGCTGCGAGAGGGACGTTTGGCCCGGCTGTCCTCCCAGTGCCTGGCCCCCCTCCTACCCCCTGCCGCAGGAGCAAGTGTAACGGCCGGTGCACAGTGTTCTGGGGGCACAGGGAGCTCCCGGCTCGCACCAGGAACTTGGCAAAGCTCGTGTGTTCCTTTGCGTCCTTAGAGGATACACCTCCTAGTGCTTTTCTTAACATCAAAAGGGATCTTCCTGTAAGGCTCAGATGCTGCTCCCTAGCACGTGAGGGCTGCCCAAGTGCCCCTGCAGTTGTTACCTCGGGGTCCCCCACGTGGAGGAGGCATCGGGACCGAGAGGAGTGGTGAGCACCCGGGCCACCGATGTTCCTGCCCGCGTACCATCCAGGCCCTCCTCTCTCCCTGCTCCTCTCTGTGTGCGATGATGGGTGTGCCCCCAGCGGGTCCCGTAGTGCTGGGTGTCTGTCCGGGTGCCCGGCTGCCCCTGTCAGAGGCTGGGCACAGACTCAGCCAGGCCTCTCATGGGCATCTTGAGGGCCGTGCCTGGGGGCGTAGGCACATGGCCGGCCGATGCCCGAGGGCCTCAGCCCCAGCCTGGAGAGCTGGTCCGTGGCCACCGTACGCTATCATCCCAGGAGTTCTGCTTTCCTGTCAGCCGGGCTCCAGCTCCTGCCGTTTATTTATGGCTCTCGGCCGCTGAGCATCCACAGCAGGCTGGCTTGGCTGCACCGGGGGCTTGCAGATGAGCAGGGAGGCCCAGGCCGCAGCCAGAGACGGGCCAGGGGCTGGGCAGGGCTTTGCGGCCAGGCGCCAGGACCCCGCGGCCCTGGGGGGACGCCCAAGACCTGGCCTTGTTCCTGTCTCTGGCATCATGCGGCTGTACCCAGACACGGCGGACCTGAGCAAGGCCTCTTAGGGCCAACAGTTCACACTGGGAAATCCCTCCCGCGGAGTGGACGCTCCCAGCCCCCGAACAAAGGGCACGGCCGGGCTAAGGAGCCCCGCCAGCCCCATCCAGCAGCGGCCCCCATCAGGTGCTGGGGCCGGGAGCCCCATCAGCTCTGGGGGTGCTGGGGCTGCATCACCCATCAGCAGAATCAGGCTTTCCTGGGCTGGACCTGCCTTTCTCTGTCTCCCCCAGGCCAAACTGCTTAGACCTGCTATTTGAAATAAAACAAAAATCAGGAGGTAGGAATAGTTCCCTAATCAACTTAAAATGGCTTGCCAGAAGAGCAGGACGGAGCACAGGGCTGCCCAGGGTGCCAACCATTTGGGAGCCAAGGGAAGACTTCAAATTGTCCTTTGAGTCTTGGACACATACTGGAGGCACGACAGGTGTCCCCTCCCTGCCCCTGTAGTCTCAGCAGCATTGAGGGGCCAGCTCCCTGGACTTCATCTGTCCCTGGGGAGCATGGGAGGACCCTTGAGTCCCTCCAGGCCGGGAAGGAGGGAGGAAGGGCCACAGGTGGCCCCCCACCGCCCCCCCTGGCCCTCCCTGTCCCGGGCAAGCCTGGTGTAGTACCGCTCAGCTGTGCATCCTGAGGAGCCTGCGGGCCATTCAGAGCCTGTTTCCTCACCCGCCAACTAGGAGGAAGCTCATCCTTCCCTCTCAGGCCCAGGGTGGAGCCCTGGTGACCTGGGGCCTGAGCAGGGGGCACCACCAGCCCAGAAGGCTGTGGTTCTGTAGCCTGTGGCCTCCTGCCCTCGGCCCTCCCTGGACACCTGCAGGCTGGCTCTCCGCACAGACCGGCTGGACAGCTGGCTCCAGTTCTGTCAGATTCCCTTGCAGCTCCACCCCTCTCCACATGGACAAGACCAGCAAATTAAATACCAATTACGTCTCCGTGATCCATGGCTGGCTTTCCTGACCTGATGTAGATCTTTTTAAGTGAGAGAAGGAAATCAAAGACGCAGACTCCTGCCGTTTCTAAAGTGCCTTCAGTATCCTGGGTGCGTTCCAGAGAGATGCTCCCATCCCCCACACCATTCCCATGCCTCCTCCAGGAAGCCCAGGCATGTCAGCTTCCCCCCTGGAGTTTGTCCCCACCTCGGGCGGGTCTGCCCCCTCTCTGGGCTCTGAGCGCCCTTCCTCTAGCAGGGGCCAGCCAGGGACAACGGGCTGGAGTCACAGCCCCTCTCTAGGTGCACAGTGCTCTGAGAATGTCACGTCACCACAAATGCCCAGGCTCACTGTCACCACCACCATCACCCTCACCGACACCGTCACCGTCATCACTATTCTCCTTCAGAACAGCCTTGAAGCTGGACCTGTCTGGATTCGAGCCCCAGCTCTGCTGAGTACTAGCTGTGTGCTTTGGGCAAGTCCCCGACTCCCGAGCCGGTCTCCCCACCTGCAGAACGGGGATGACAGCGGACGATAGGCAGGAAGGTGAGCAGACGGCCCGGGCAGTCCAGCCGCACAGCAGGGGCTCAGCAAACGGGGCGGGTTTTGGGGGCATCGGCAGCCTGGCCCCTACTTGCCAGGGCAGCACACTCGTGATCCTTCAGCTTTAAGTAGACTTTTAAGAAGATTCACAATTGTTGAAATAAGAGAAATAAAATGTAAGAGCCCAAAAGCTAACACTAGGGACAATAACCAGCCTTTACAACAGCACATCTTTAATACATGGTGTTGAGTTCAGGGGATATCTGAGGTGATTTCCATACCATTCCCCACACCATGCACACAAATCAATTCCCAGTGGATTGAGAACCAAAAAAAATGAGGTAAAACAATAAAGCTTCTAAAGACAACATACGGGAATATCTTCATTGCTTTGGATCATGCCAAGACATCTGACCGACACAAAAAGCGCCACCCACAAAGGAAATGATTGGTAAATCAGGCTACACTAAAATTAAGAATTTCTGCTCATTGAGAGGGAAAGGTTGCCCACAGAGGGGGAAAGGGCATTTGCAATATGTATTTATGGCAAAGGTCTGTATCTAGAGTATATAGGGAAGTCGGACAAGTCAGTAGGACAAAGAGAATTGAAAAACGAACAAAGAGCTTCGCAAAAGAGGATCTGGAAATAGTCAATAAACAGGGGAGACGCACAAGGGCATTAGTCATTGAGGGAATGCAGAGCACCACACCACGTCGTGTAGCGTTCTACCACCGGCAGGCTTTGCATGAGGAGACCCACACCCTGCCAGTCGGTGTGCAAGTGGTTACAGCCTCTTGGGGAAACGTTTTGGCAATATCTACCAAAGGCAGTACCCCACGACCTATAGCAGCTGCACTCCAGGAGCACCCGGCAGAAAGCACGGGTCCCCCCTGCATCTGGTACTGGAGCACTCCCGGCGGCGGCCTTCATGGTAACCCAGCCCAGAAACAGCCCAGAAGTCTCTCAAGAGAAGGGGTGTGAAAATGTGAATTATGGTGTCTTCATACCACGGGACAGGCACGGCACTGAGGAGCAAACCGCGAGGATCCACAGAGCTCACGGGCACAGCACTGAGCGAGGACGGCCAGACATGGCGGGCCAAGCCGGCAGAGCGGCGCGAGCTGGAGAAGACCTCATGGTGGGGAGGGCCTGCGAGGGGCCCAAGTGCTTCCTGGTGCTGGGGAGATGGGGGCGTCGTTTGTGAAAGTTCATCCTACTCTGGGTATCTTTGCAGTCATAGAATACTTTCATCCAAAACTTTCTTTAAAAAGTAACAGTAATAATTTAAAAGCCACGTGGCTGATGGCCTTTTCTTAATCGCATCTTCACCTGGCTTTAAGGGTACACGTCAAACCATAGGTGATGTTTCCAGATCATCTCCACTGAACTGGAAAATTCTATAGGCCACTGAGCTTGCCCTGTAGCCTGTGATAGTCAATTTTATGTCCCCTTGGTTGGGCAGTAGTCCCCAGATAGTCCCACGCTCTCCCAGGCGCCGCTGTGGAAGGATTCTGTAGATGTGGTTGCTGTCAATGATCAGCTGCCTTTCTGGGAAGGAGACCGTCCTGGGTGACGCGGGCGGGCCCGCTTCTGTAACTGGAAGGTCTTAGAGCCAAACTGAGGCTTCCCCGGGGAAGAAGAAACTCCACAGGCGGGCAGCAGCATCCTCTCCTGCCTCTATTTCCTGCTCCCCCTTGCTGGCCGCTTGCCCTACACGTCCAGACCTGACTGGTACGGCGCCTGTCTGGGCATTCAGGTCAAATCTGCTCTCAGAGGCTGGGGTCGCTCCCAGGAGGCCGCCCGCAGTGTGGCCCCAGGTGCTGTGTCCCCGACACGTCGCCCTCCCAACACAGGCATGTTCCTGGCCTGCACAGTCCTAAGCCTCTCTCTGGTGGCATTTGGCTTTGGAGAGGGTGTCTTCTAGTTCAGCCACCACATGCAGATATGGCTAATGGTTTGCATGATGGATTCTATCTTCAGCCTGATAATAAAATGAAGCGGTAACAGTCATGCTGGTAGAGCCAGGTGGCTGGGAGGCTGTCCTGGGTCCCCACCTGGCAGCTGCATGGCTATGAGCATGTCTCTTCACGCCGGTGGGCTTGCTTCCTCATCTGGAAACCAGGACAGAAAAGTCCACCTCAAACACTCATTGTAATGAGCAAATGAGTGTGAAAACAGGTGCTTGAAACAATGCATGGCACATAGGAAGGAAGGTTTTGCTAAGTGTTAGCTACAATTGTGATTATTTTGATGTCAGTATAATGAAGTGTTTGGGGAAAAGCCAGTGTCAGTGACTGAGCTGTTGGCACCACAATTCTTCCTTGTGGCTTGGTCTTTACATCAGAATTGTGATGCTTGTCCATGAGACAAATTCACGCTAAACACAATAGTGTTAAGAAATGTCATGTTGGCAAATCATTAGAAATCAGAGAAAGCACTTTTACAGGAATTAACAGTGTCAGGAAGAAAAAAAAAGATCACTCCTCAGATTTCCCAGTTTCCCACGGGAGCCTTTTACATCTTGGATCCGTGGGCGGTTCCAGCACACCAAAAAGAGACATCGCTTCTGGTGGTAATTTAGTTTCCTTCATAACTTCCCTTACTTCTCTGCGAGAAGCATACTGTTGACCCTTAAGAGGTCTCTGTGCTTAACGGAAATGGTGGAAAGACATTCGTGTACAACCTTTGTTATTGCAGGGACGCTGCCCAGGGATTTGGTGCTTCCTCGAAACTGATGTCAAAGTGGCTTTTCCTCTCTCTGCCAAGGCAGTGGGGCAGTTGATAAGCACATGTGTGCACACGCACACACACACCATCTCTTTCCTGAGCTTGAATTCTCAGCGACAGAGCAAAGAGGCCCTGTGCCTTCACACACACGCCGTGTGGAGGCCAGAGCTGAGGCATCAGTGGTTCTGTCCCAATGTCAAAAATGCCCACTGGTCCCCTTGCATGGGTCCTCTGCCTTTCCACGTAGTGTCCAGCTGATGCCCTATGGCTTCCAACCTTGTCTTCTGATTGAGGAATTCTGTCAACTGCATGTAGTGCTTTCTGAACATAGTATCTGATAATCTGTCTTGAGCAAAGTACTTGCGTCCCGGCGCTGCAATATTGAGATACCGCAGGCTAGGGGCATAAACAACAGGAATTCATTGTCTCACAGTCTGGAGGCCAGAAGTCTGAGACCCAGGTGTGGGCAGGGCTGGTTTCTTCTGAGGCTTCTCTCCTCGACGGGTAGACTTCTCTCGGGGTCTTTGTGTGTGTCTGCGTCCTAATCTTCTTGTAAGGTCTCCAGTCATACTGGATTAGGCCCCCTGCCAACGACCTCATTTTACCTCAATTACCTCTTCATAAGGGCCCTGTCTCCAAATACAATCACATTCTGAGGTACTAGGGGTTAGGACTTCAAATTCTGAATCTGGTGTGGGGAGTACAATTCAGCATCCAAAAGGCAGGTTCTCCTGGCTTCTCAGCAACCGTGTGAGCTGTTTCTCTTCTCTTGCTAGAAGGAAGGGAGTGTTGAATGGCATCTACCATTTGGACATCTTCTCTGCCTTTAGTGGCAAAATTAATCAGTCTTGTGCTGGACAGAATTAGCTTTTGCTTGTTTCAGAAATAACCCTATGGGTTTACCTGGAGAAGCCATGGTGCCATTTTTGAAGACAAGCCCCTGACACTCCCACAGGAACTGGGAGCCAGGGTGGGGGCGCCAATAAAACCAATGTCCTCTCCTGCCTGTCACCCTTCCTACCGGCCCTTTCCTCTTCCAGCTTTTTGTGCAACACTGCACCTGCGGAGTTGCTGGCCCACCGCGTGCAGACCCACTCTGCATCTGTGTTGCTCTCCTGGTGCTATATTTCTGTCTACAACATTATTCAGAGTTGGAGAATTTACATGTCTCCTTTTAACCCCACGTTTATGCTTGAGTGAATCGCTTTGAGCAATGTATTCCAGCTCTGGGGATATAATACAATACCATAGTAACAAAGAAAATACAAATTTAACATATGTAAACTCTAACAGGCAAATGATATGAAAATATATCGGTCAAGGTGAACTGGCTAGGATGCTCCATATTGCTCATATGCAACCTTTGGAGGCAGTAATTACTAAGAACATGAAATTTCTGCGAATCATCATCATCAACCTTACATCACACACAGTGGAGTTTATGCCACAAGTGGTTTTGTTGCTTGTTTCTCTTTCCCCGTGCAAACTCCCCCGGCGATAGCCAACTAGGGATCTGCCCAGACCCAACTTAGAGAAACCCTGTGCTCTGGCAGGAGGAAAGATCCAGTGTGATCTCTGCCTTCAGGGCCTTTCGATCTTGCAAGAAGATGCTCAGCACCCTAAGCAAGAGACTGTAGAGAGGAAGCCGTGGTGCAATGGGCAACTGCAGACCTGGGTTGACCGCAGCCCCTGTTTTCCCGCTGTATCGTCCCATAGTCTCTCCGTGCCTTGCGGTCTCCAAGCCTTCATCTGTGAGTTGAGAGTGAGATTATTTGCAGGGGTACAGAGATGACACATGCCAAGTCCCTGACACAGACTAAGTGTTCAGGCAACGCGCCCCCTCCCTGTGGAGGGCACCTGCCATTCTGCGGCCCTGAGCACTGCCCCTTCCCCCAGGAACAGCCCCACCCCACCGTGTGGTTCCCACAGGGTCACCTGTTCTTGTCGTACACCACCCTCAGGCTGCTCTTGATTGGTTGGGGAGCAGGTCCTGACTGGAGCAAAGCGAATCAGAGCCCTTTCCTGGGATTCTTCTGGCTGGAGCCGCTAGGACTGGTGCGGGGAAGCCGCCTGCGGTGTCAGGAGTTTGGCCGTCCTGCTCCTACCTGGGGATGGGAGCACCTATGGGGAGAGAATCGCGACCACCCAGATCGCGACCCTGAAACGGGGTTCTGTTCTCACACAGCAGCCAGCTTAAATTAGCCTCACAGGGGAAAGTAGGAGTCGGATCTCAGATAAAATCCAGTTCCCCAAGGATGCTGATCTGCTGCCCACTAGCTGCTTCCTGCGAGGCCCGATTCTCCAAGCTGACCCCGGTCCCCAGTCACCATGTGGGGCTCCCTCAGAAGTTCCTCTGGTCTGAGAGAAATCCATGAATCCCAGCAACTTTCTGCCCACATCGGTAGTCCACGTCGAGGGCTCCTGGCCATTGGGCCCAGGGACAGGACTTTGTGACTCTGAGTCCCTAATGACCCCTAGTCCTGCCTGGTGTCTGTCACTCATGCTCCTCTGAGCCCTGTCACGGGGGTACATTTCCACGGCTCGGTCCTGATGGCGGTGAGACAGGGACCATGGGATTAGGCAGAGTAGGGTGAGGGCCTCCGGAGAAAAAGCAGAGCAAGATAATTACAGTCAGAACAATATAGCAATGTGCAAAGAAGTCCCCAATGAAATCCTGTGATAAGCATTACGCAAAGTCAGTCACACTAATTCTCTAGGGTAAAGATACCAGACTAGGAATATAGACATCTTCAGTGAGATCAGTTGAAACTCAAAAGGCCAGCAGCAACTTAGCCTGGAATGTTTGAGTGTTCTGCAGATAAAGAGAAGTGTCTCAGCATAACCCATGACTTCACTGTAAAATTTACCTTTGCCTGCTAAAAGGCCCAGCTTATTTTAACCGTACCTATGTGCTATATTTCCTTCTCGGATCCTAACCAAGTAATCTGCAACGTAGGAAAAAAGACTAATTTAGTAAGCAAGCCCAACTATAAACAGCCCAAGAAGTTAAGAAGTAAGATTCTTAACTTACTTCAGCAAACAGGCAACATCCCAGCCCACCTGGGGGCAGGGTAGGTGGTCTTAACTGACGTGCTCCCAGAGGGAAACTGCTATCTTGAGGAAGAATCAGAGCTGAAAATCTCCTGTTACTCATCAAGAATGAGCATTCTGGGACCACTCAACAAGTCTGCACCCCTAACCCTTTACCCTCATTCCTGAAAATCCTCAACTGCGCATAAAACCCCTAGACAACGAGCCAACCACGGACTCTCTGTCCCCTCCTGGCGTGAGCCGGGAGCTCTGTCCTCTCACTTCATCTCTAAATAAAAGCCTGTACCTTGCTCTCCTACCTTGGGTGTTTGTGAAGCTCCTTCGTCGGCTTCGTGAACAAGAACCCCGGCATCAGTGGCTCTGAGGCCACCCTTCCCGGTGCTCTGCTCCCTGCACATCATTTTGCCTCAGACTCACCTGAGGCCCAGCCGGAGGCCCCCACTACCTGAGCCCAGGTGTCGCCTCCCACACCGACGCACAGCTGCGCCCTCTCTCACCTCCCTCTACAGGCTGCTCTCGATCCCTGGGCTCCAGCCCCCTCCCCCCCAGGCCTCTGAGGGTCACTTAGGGATGATCCCAAGTCCTTCTCCCGCATTTCATGCCCCGCCCCTGTAATCTGACCCAGCTGTGAAGCTGTTTAGCTAAGTTTGGCCACAGGAAAAAAAAAGAAAAAAAAAAGAAAAACCCTGGAGACCTGGGTTCCAGTCTTGACCCTGGAGAAGCCCTTTCTTTAGATTCAATTTCCTTTTGTGAAACAAGAGGTGGGGGGCCCTCTGGGTCCCAACAGAAGGTAGAGGGTGAACCTGGATAAGGGGGAGGCTTTGAGGCCTCTGCTGTCTTGTTTCAGGCCGCATCACACCCCAAACACCATCACCCCAGATACGGGTTCACCCAGGCGGGCCAGGGCGCTGCAGAGTGTGGAGCAGCTGTGGGTGGAGGCTCCGGACACGAAGCCCGTGGCTCGGAGCGCGCGAGGCTCAGCCCTGTGCCTGGGAGAGGCCAGGGGCTGGGGAGGCCTCGAGGCTTCTGACCGGGTCAAGGAGAAAATCTGGGCATGGCGTGTGCCGGCGTCATCCGCATGACTGGGAGCCAGTCCTTCCGTATCTCTGAGCCTTGGTTTCCTCTTCTATTAAGTGGAAATATTAACACTGCCTCTTCAGAATGACTGAGGTGAAACAAAGATGCTGCGTGTACAGCACTTGGCACCCAGGGCAGAGGCTGTACCCGGCACCTGCTCATCCACTCATGTCCTTTGTCGTATCTCAGAAACGTCCCTGGATTATGTCTTTCACTATTTCCCTCCCTCCAGCTTTTCTGTCCTCTTTCCAAACCCCACTCACTGTCTTGCCAATGGGTTTCAGCCCCAGGCAAGTTCACTATGGATTCAATGAGACCAAAGAAATGACAGTAGAACATTCTTGGGGTGAAAGGGTTATACCCAACCTTATTCTCATGGTGGCAGGTCAGTCACTAGAATCCTGTCCACTCAGAGCGAGTCTGCACGCAGCAAGCTGGTCTCTGCCTCTGGGCCCCTCTGCCCCCGCAGCCGTCTCAGTCTGTCCTCAGCGCTGCCACCACTCCAGCCTCTGCTCTCCTGCAGCCTTGCAGCCGTGCCACCCTGTTGCGTAGAGCACTGGGCGGGGCTCTTTATAGAGAGTCAATAACGACGCATTGCCCACACGTGTGTAGTGAGCGAGCCAACCAGGGCCAGGTGAGAACCTGTCCACAGGAACTTTCACTTTATCCACACCCACTTATTCAGAGGTTACACCCCTTGCACTGGTTCTATGATGTCCTTAATTTTTATCTCCTACTTTCCTGACTCTTTGCTCTGCTTTCTGGAAGATTCCGTCATCTTCTACCCTTTCCTTGAGCTTGACTTTACTCTGCACTGCTCTACTTCCGATTTCCAAGAGCTCTGTCTTGCTCTGCAGCGTTTCACTTTAGGACTCCAGTGCTTGTTTAACAGGTGCATTGACCTTTTCTCATCTCTCTGAGGATTCTCGTTATGTATTAGAATATATATTTACGTATTATTACAACATTGTTTTGTCTCTATGATCTCTTGCCTTTAAGTTGCTCTGTTTATGGTTGTTTTCTTGGTGTTCATTTTTCATATTACATACTTTCCTCGAATGTCTGGTGGTCCTTCGTTGTCTGCTCATATTTAAGAGAGAGGCACTGTCAAGCTTGGCATCCGGCCGGCGGGCACACACGAAGGTCCAGCATGTCCAGAGACAAGTGTTACTTCTGTTTGGGGCCCATCTGCCCTGGCCATGGCATAATGTTCGTCTGAATGACTGCAAGGTGCTCGGATTCTGAAAATCCAAATGCCATAAAAACTAAAAGAAAGTGCCATCCTCCAAGGCCACATGGACTATAGCCTTTCGTAAAGCAGCTGGTAAAGAGCTTACAGTGGATAATTCATTTGAATTTGGAAAACATAGAAATGAACCTGTCAAATATGAGCGAGAGCTCTGGAATAAAACTATTGATGCGACGAAGAGGGTTGAAGAGATCAAAAAGAAATGCCGACCTACATTTATAACAAGCAGGTTGAAGAATGTAGAGAACCACAAGAAGTTCAGGACATCAAAGAAGCAAAATAGCCATCTCATCCGGGCTCTTCTGGTGGCAAACACATGGCCTCCCCTAGGCATGGCCCCAGGCCCTCTGTGCCCGCTTGGAGCATGGTCCCCAGGGAGGCCCACACCCACGCCCCATGGTGTGTGATGCAGACAAGGGCATGGCCAACCAGGTGACAGGAAGGTCAGAGGATGGGAGAGGAACTGGCGCCTCAGGAGATGTCCCGTCTGCTGCAGGGAGCAAGGCAGGGACTGAGGAAGGAAAAGGGCCGCCGGGTGCTGGAGCCAGCCAGGCCCCCCAGCACCTTGACCCTCATGCCTCAGGGATGTAGTCAGGGAGGGGGATCAAGGACAGAGGGATGGAGACCAGGCAGCAGGAACCTGCTTGCAAAGTGAGTGTGTGTCACTGCAGACCCAGGTCCATCCGTCTGTGCCAGGCCCACGGCTGGCATCCCTGCCACCAGGCTCTTGTTATAGGTGAGATGAATGACCTGCACAAGCAGGGTAAGAACTACAAATAGAGGAAAATGGTCGGGCTGAAAGGGGAGTGAGCCTGTGTCTTTGTAAATGGATCACACGACAAAGTGCAAACAACGGTATCTGAGCCTTGTCACCACGGAGAGCAAGGCAGTTTTCTGAGTGTGGGAGGGAGGTCAGCGACCCCACATGCCACGAGCAGGGGTGCTGCTCAGGCAGGGCTGGGTCCTCAGTGTCTGAGCCCGGCAGGTCCCCATCATCTGAGTACTGGTGGCAGGTCCACACCCTGGTGGTGGGGTGCCCAAGTCCTGGTCTTGTCCCACTGCCACCACCTGCCCCTTATCCTTAGCAACTGGGCCCCTTGGGCCCTCCGGGGGGCGTTGGAAGCAGGGTGTGGACAAGGAAAGGGCCATGAACAAACCAGAATAGGTGCTGGGGAGGGATGGCTGCAAATGTGCCCAAAACACGTTCGAGGGGTCAGTGAGCAGGGCGGCCTGTCCGGGGTTCGAGCCCCTGCACCACTGTCAGCCACCTCTGGCTTCGGGCCTCCACACTGGGAGAACCAGTGAAGCAGGCAGACCAACAGCCCTGCCAGGACCCGAGTGCTTGTCTTCCAGTGGGTGGGTGGCGGATGGATGGCGGGGAGGACAGCAAGCCTTAAGCAGGAGGGAGGGAGTGTGGGGCAGGCCACACATCCCGGGAAAAGGCAGTAGAGTAGTCCTGGGGATCAGAAGTAGCTGGGGGGTGGGCTGTGGTTTGAAGTGAGGTCAGGGTCATGGAGAAAGTGACTTTTGAACAAAGATGTGCACTGGGTGAAGGAGAGTGAAAGGAGACGTCAGGGAGACTGCAGCCCAGGGCCTGAGATCACTGCCAAGACCTTGTCAGGTGCTCGGGGACAGGCCCTGGAAGGTTCTGGGCAGAAGTGACCTGCCCTGACAGAGGAAAGGGGCAGTGAAGAGGCCCCACGGCTGCAGAGCATCAGTCTTTAGGGGCACTACTCCAGAAATGGTGCCACAGGGTTTGTGGGAGGGTCACATTCCATGGCCCAGTTTTCAGGTTGAGCGTCTAGGAGGGCCATAAGGATATGGCGGGCGGAGCAGGCACTGCTCAGGGCCTGTCTGAGTGCTGCGAGCCAGCGGGCGTGGGGGTCCCTCCAGGTCAGGTCTCGGGTTCTGGGAGCCCAGCGCATCCTGCTGTCCCACATCCGTGGCTCCTCGTCCCCAGGCTGCTGCTGTTGGGTTCGGTCTCACTGGAGCGTCGTCTCCCACGCAGCATCTGCACCTCTATTTACATCTCTACCTGCGTTCCCAACAGCTGCACAAGGCGATCAAAGCACTGCATGTCCAAGGGCAACCTGTTCAGGTAGAAGGGCGTCTGTCTGAGCCCTCCCCCCTCCCCTTCTGCGTCCCAACTCCTCAGAAACTCCACCTGGCCCTTACCAGCTTTGCTCCTACAACAAAAACACAATAAACACCTTTTTCAAAGCACAACTGTTCAACCCTTCAGTGCAGGCTTGGCTGGTTTCCACCAGGTCCCTGGATGTCATATCACCGTGTTCTTAATCAAAAGATCCAAACTGTGTTTTGTTACAATTATTAACTAACATCTTTACTATATGAAGTACTCCTGCAAATTGATTATAAAACACCAAGCCCAAGGATAAATGGGCCAGGAACACAGACTATAGTCATACACACACACACACACGAACACACATGTGTGTGCTCTGGGCGGGGAGCCTGGCGGGGCAGGCCAGCACCTGCCCTGCGGCTGAGTGAGCCAGTCTGCACGGTGAAGCACTGAGGTCAGTGTCCTCTCAGAAAAGGGGTCCTAGCAAGCCCTCAGGCTGGGCCGTGGACGCCCTTCCCAGTGAGGAAGGTCAATGACTGGAAAAGCACAGCCACACGCCAAGTGAGAGTGCTCAACTTTTGGTAGAGTATCACTCACCCCCTGTAAAATGGGAGTATGACCTGCTCGGAGGATTTCCAGGAGATGGAATGGGCCCAGGCCCCAGCCTGGAGCAGGGCTAACCCAGTGTGCGAATTTGTTACTGACACTGTTATGGACTGAACTGTCCCCTCCTAAAACTCGTTTGTTGAAACCCCAACACCTAGTGTGAAAGTATTTGGAGATGGGACCTTAAAGTAAGTAATAAAGGTTAAATGGGGTCATAAGGGTGGGGCCCAGATCCCACAGCACTGGTGCCCTTGTAACAAGAGGAAGAGATGCCAGGGAACTCTGACCCTCTTGAGGACACGGAAGAGAAGGTGGCCATGTGCACACCAAGAGCCGCCCTGCTGGCACCGTGGCCTTGGACTTCTGGCCTCCACACGGAGACAGCGCCTTCCTTCTGTTGTGTGAGCCTCCCAGTCTCTGGCCCCTGGGCTCCAGAGACACCACTCTGCACACCCTCGCTTTCAGGGAGGACACGCTACCTTGCGCCCTCCCTGGGGACACCGCCTCAGTTAATGACAACTGCTCTCAGATGCTAAGAGATCCACCTGTAGTTAAATTGCAATTCAAAGGAACGCCAATTACATGACACATAAAAAGCTTTTTACAAAAAGTGGGCCACACAATCTGGTGCAACTGTTTATTATACTTAGACTCTACAAATTCAAGCTTTTAAGAAAAATTCACAAAATATTCAGCTGAAACCATGTTTCTGGTTCATCAAATTCCAAATGTATTTAACTGTGCTAAATAATATATCCTACTGCTGTCTAAAACACAGCCAAATTATTTTTTATTCATTTACACACATTCTGTAATTTTTGTGAAAACCAAGATAAAAAATGCCAACACTATTACTCAATTACCACTACTATTTCCCCATGCACTGAAATATTTTCTGTGAGTGTATCTTACCTTATTCACTTTTAATTCTGTACACTATATTGATTTATAAACTCTTCTTACATTTCCCATAAATTCAAACAGCAACACCTTGTCAAAAGATTAATTCCCTTGGCAATGAAGAAGCGTAGATTTGTTAAAAGCACTCATTAAAAAAAAAATTTTTTTAAATTTATAGATCATACAAAGTAACTTACAAAGGGACAGACAGCTTTAAACATTATTTTGAAATCACCTTAATATGTGAAAAACAGAAATGAAGCAACTTGTCAAATTAGACACCAGTCATGTTTTTAGTCTTTTGTCTTTATTCTTTGCTCTCTTTTTAATGAAATGTGCATTGGGAATTTTGTTTCTCCAGGCCCACCCAGCATCAGCTGACTTTGGTAGCCCTCAGCCAAGAGACACACAGCACGGAGACCCGCACAAAGGGCACTCTGCCTGGAGGTGGGGGTGGAGCCCGTGTCCCCATTTAGGGGACCCCCGGCTGCTGGAACTGAAGATTTCAGGAAAATAAAGCAGGGATTCGCATGGGTGTGTAGAAAGGACAGCGTGCACAGGAAGTGACACAAAACAGAAATTAGAGTACAGCTTCCACTACGTCAAAAACAAGAATTTCTCAAAAGAATTATTAGAAATCAGGAATGCATATATACTATGTGAAAAAGTAGCAAGACAATCCACAAGGCTGGCTGGTCTCCGCTGCTGTCTGTGGTCACATCTCCAGGAGACAGAGTGCCATGTCAGTATCACGACCCGTAGCGGTCCTGGGGAGAGAGAACCTGCACGCTGAGCAGCAATTCCTCCCTGCGAGGCCCACTGCGTGCTCAGTGTCACCCAGACTGACATGACACTGACACCAGGCACCGATGTCCACCATGTGGCGCAAACACACCCCTGGCCATGTACAGGGCCTGCAGCAGATGGCCGTGGGCTCCTGAGGCGCATCCAGCATCTGGCCTCTGTGGCCCAGGCTCCCCGGCTCTGGCAGGGGCTGTGAGGCAGGGAGCAAAGCATCTGGGCACATCGGACAGTGTGACAGGAGGAGGAGGAATGTATTTAGAGTCTGAACCCTGAAACCCTTGTTGGGCTGAGGGATCTTGCTGAAGCAACTTAATCTCTCTGTGCCTCCATTTCTTCACCTATAAAATGGGGACTTGAAAGGGGTTAAACTACAAAATGGGGATGGTTGTCTGTAAGTATGGATGTCAGCGACTTGCAAGGACTGAGGTGGGCTCAGCTGACTGAAGGGACAGGAAGGAGCCCTGTGAATTTTAACCAAGATTATGTTATCAACAGCTGTTCAAATGGCAGGAGCCTCAGGGCTGAGGGCTTCTCCACAGTGGGGGCACCCCCATGCCTCCCCCACCGGGAACCCCTCCAGAGGCCCCAGAGCCCAGGCAGATCAAGTCCTACTCCCTAGGCCATTCCTAAATGCATACTAAAATAACAATGTGAACAAGGAAGTTTGCAAAATAAGCCTTATATCAGAGATGGCCTTAAATTGACCCTTTAAACAACACAGGTTTCAATTATGTAGGTCCACTTAAATGCAGATTTCCAATAAATATATTGGAAAAAATTTTGAATTTGAAAAAAAACATTTTCTTTTCTCTAGCTTACTTTATTATAAGAATACAGAATATATACACATTTAACATATAATATGTGTGCTAACTGACTATGTCATCAGTAATGCTTCCAGTCAACAGTAGGCTCGTAACAGCTAAGGTTTGGGAGCCAAAGTCATATGTGGATTTTCTACGGCGCGGGGGCCGGCCCGCTTCACCCTGCGTTGTTCCAGGGCCAACTGTGTACAAGGCTGTACTATTCTTGCCTTATTGAAAAGACTGAAATACAATCTAAATATTCAACTGGGGAATAGTTAAGTAAATTATATGTACTTCTATTCAACACAGTGTAGGCTCTGAAGAATTTTTAATTATATGAAGATGCTCTTAAAGCATCATGGAGAAAAACAGGATACAAACCATATATACAATATAATCCTTTTTTAATTTTAAAAAGATATATAGAAAATATGTAGCAATCTAGAACTAAAATAAAATATACCAAAATATTAATAGAAGTTTTCCCTGTGTGTGGGGATTATGGGTAATTTAAATTTTCTATTTAAAATTTCACTGTTCCAATGTAGGAAAAAAGTAGATCATGATCATGACAATTCCTGCAACAATTTCCCTAGAGTCATCAATTAGAAAAATTAAACAAATATAAAATTGTGATTTCTGGCTTTCACGGCATCCTGTAGCAAACACATAAATCAATCATAAAAACCTAATTTTCCAGTCCTAATCTCATTCTCGAAACTACAGCCCACCGTCACACTCCCTTAACGTCATCCCGGCGTCACTAACCTGAATCGAAGTCACGACTCCATTGGCAAAGACGGAGAGCTTGCCGGCCACGGATCTCACTCCCTGCTTGAACTGGGCCATGTCGGGAGCCGTGGGCAGCACACTTGTGAGGTTGTAGCTTCCTGCACACAGAGCAGATGCTGGCTTGTCACTCCACCGCAGCCATGGCACAACCAGTGCCCAGGGCACTCGATGACTTAGGGAACGTGTACGCCCCCCCCCCCCCCGCTCCCCACCAAGCAGCAGCTATGGCCAAGGGAAAGGGACCCTACAGGGGTTTAGGACTCAGGGTTCAGTGGCAGCCTCACTGTGAACCCGCTGCAAAACCCCACACGAGAGAGGATGTAGTACTGGGTCTTAGGACAATCACAGGTTCAAATCCTGCCACTGCCACTTCCAAAGCTGTGTGTCTTTGGAGAGGTTCCTCACCCTCTCTGGGCCCCCATTTCCTCCAGGTGCTTACCCCAAGACCTGACAGGTAAGTACTCAGTAAGCGGCAGATGGGTTTTCGTGTGATCAGCATCCCTTCCCTGCTCTTCTGTTAAAAGCCCTCCCCCATCCCTCTGGAGACTCCCTTCGACCCCACCCAGAGGTGGGCACATGACCTGGGCCTGGCCAATCAGAGCATTCCTGGGATTCATGTCGCCTCAAGAAGAGGACACGGCTGCTTGCTCCGGGGTGACCGGCCATGAACTGTGGGTGACGCGCTGCCCCTGCCCCCTCCTCAGGTTGGGGTGGAGGACGCCTGACGCAGTACCAGAGAACGGGGCTCCCCCAGGGAGGTGAGCCAAGTGGGTGAGGCTGACGCTGTTTCCTGACTATGAGCCAGAGCCACACTCGTCCCGGGTTCTCTCAGGGAGACACCCAGCCCTCACCTGTCACCCCGAGGCCGGTGTCGGCCTGGCTTCTAAGGCTTTAGTTGTGCTTGTCCTGACATAAACATCCGCATACTGCCACCAGCACGGGTGAAGCGTGTCAGTGTTTTCACACAGGAAGTGGCCCCGGGGCTGACAACTGGGCTTGTGTGGTGAGCTCCTGTCCTGCAGTGGTAAGAAGATCCAGGAGGCTCCTCGGCTGTCGGAGCCCGAGCCCGGGCCAGCCACCCCGTAAGGCTCGTGTACCTGCCTGTCCCTCGAGCAGCGGAAGGCAGGTCTCTTCCCAGTAACAAACAGACGTGTTTACCCTTCAGCACAGATGCCACCCAGAAGAGACACAGTGTCTACCCACAGCACTGCCTGTGCCCACCACGTGGGGAGGGGCCTCAGGTGCGGGTTCTTCCCCTCTCTGCTCCCAGCTGACTTTTTAAAGTTTTGTAGGCCTTTACTAATTACAGCAGAAGCTCAGTCCAGTGACAGGATCTGGGTTCAAACCCCAGCATAGCTGCCTGCCGGCAGTGCCGCCAGCCTGATGGGTCTTTATGGCAAACAAGGAGCAGTGTGAGACCCCGAGTGTCGACAGCCAGAGCCGCGGCTGCTCCATTATGCAGTGAGGTCCAGAGTAGCCAGGGAGGTGTGCCCAGTGGTCGGTGGGGGTGACCGGAGCCAAAGTGCCACCACGTGTGAGTTTGCAACTTAAGAAATGTTTGCAGTGGAGGGCGCAGCTGGGGTATGACAGTTACGATGTCTCACTAACTACATTCAGGCCCCAGGTGCCCTGCGATGGCTGCCAGTCCCCAGTGTCATTCCTCTTCCCTCTGCTTCTCTGTACAGAACTCCTAAATTCGAACCCTTGCAACAAGGTGCGTCCAGGTGACAGAGTTCTGGTCAATGGGATGTAAACAGAAGTGCCTTACAGGGCTGGGGTATGCCCTTTTCCTTCCTTCTTCCTCTAGCTGGGATGCAGATGTGATGGCTAGAACTGGAGCAGCCATTTAGGGCATGAGGTGAAGTAGAGAATGGAGGTCACGTCCAACAAGATGAAAGGGGCCTGGGTCCTTGGTGCCAAGGAACACGGGCACCAGTCCTGAACTGTCTCCCTAGAATCGTATGTGAGAGAAACAAACTCGGATCTGATCTCGCCTCTGTTACTGTGCACCTTCATCACTTACTTAATGCTCACTAATGATCTAAGTTCCCGGGGGTACTGGTAGCTCCAGAACCCCTGGAGCAGGTGTCGGGTCCCTGGCAAGGCCACTACCCCCCACCCCCGACCACGGGCCGCTGCCTCGGGCTTGCTGTGCTTCCCACTAGAGAGACTGACCGAGGGAGGGGCCCCTGCGTCCGGCAGCCCCCTCCCACCTCTGGTCTCCAGGCGCTGCGTCTCTGAGGGCTGCCCAGGCAGCAGGCCGGAACGGATGGGCAGAACTGGTCAAAAACGGCCCAAGCACACTCAGTCTACACAAAGGGCTCCAGGAAATGGCAGATGAAGCCACTTCCTCAGGAAGAGGCTCCTTGACCTGTGGACTAGGTTTGTCCCCCGTTTCCAAGCTTTCTGTTCCCATAATACCCACAGTGGGCCTGGTGCTGAGGACACCAACACAAACCCGCTTTCCCAGAACTTCCTGCCTCCTGGGGATGGCAGATAATTGGCAGGTGACAACACTAAGGACTCGGGCCACTCCTGTGGCCCAGGCACACTGGTGTGGCTGAGCCTGAGCTGGCAGCCGTGGTCAGGGGTGGGTGGGTCTGAGCGCTCCGAGGAGGCTTACTGACCGATGGCTGGGGGAGGCTGGGAAGGACAGAAAGCAAGGAAGGGCCCTGGGGGTCTGGCTCGAGCAAGCAAGACAGCAGTTCCGCTCTCCAAGGCCGAGGCCCCTGGAGGGAGCAGCCAGGGTAGGTGTCAAGGGGCACACGTGGAGGGCCTTCACTGTGCCCAACGTGGTCAGCAGAGGGCCTGTCAGGTCCTTGCAACCAGGCCCCTGGGGCCACCTCTCAATTCCAGCTTCCGGTCACCGCAACGGGGAAGGAAATGGCATCGTGCACACTGGGGCCTAAAGTGTGAGCCAGAACACATGGCTGCTGTGCACCTGTCACTGGGCCCTGTGCCAGTGGAGTTGGTGGGAAGTGCATTGCTCGTCTGAGCTGGAAGAGCAGCTGGCACGGTGGGGACCCTGGCTCCTGCGCTCAGCCTGACTGACGGGCCCACCGAACAGCACCTACTTCCAGAGCTCACGAGTCCCCCACTTCACTCACTGCCCGTCCACTTGTCACTCAACACCCACCTGAGCTTCCTCTGTGCCAGGCAGGTCAGGTGCCAGGGGACAGAGATGAGAAGGGCCTCAGGGTCCCAAAAGGGGAAATGGACATGGGGGGGCCTCACCCCCAGTGGTGAGAGCACAAGTGGTGGGGATGTGTAAGGTGGCCTAACCAGGGAGCTGCCCTCCAACACAAGGGCAGGATTTTAAGTGCCGGATGACTGCACTGTCCTTGGGACAATCGCCCTTTGGGTTGGGAGAAGAGGCTGGGGGAAGCCAGGGCCAGAGGCAGGAGGGCCAGCACGGCTGCGCCCTGGCATGGGAGACTGGCAGGGCAAATCTGCAGTTATGCGGAAGCTGGAAGAGGCCAGGATAGCTCCCAGGCCCTGCAACAATGAATATTCTATACAATGTCAAGTACCCGTTTCCCTGAAATGGGGGCAAACCAAGAGAAAAAGGAAATGAAGGAGAGTGGCCTGTGGGAAACACCAGGGCCCCTGGGCGAGGCCACACCCAGAAGTACTTCACTTCGCCAGGAGGCACTTGGAATTTGCCTCAGAGAAGTGATGAAGGTGCCCCACGATCCCCACAGTGATACTGGCATTTTGCACAGGGGGAAGCAACCCAAGATAAGGAGCACAGAACAGTCATTTAAACCAGCTCTTGCTCTTTGCTGAAATGTACTCTAAATAAAAAATAAATATTTAATAAGTTGTTCAATACTCTTACATTTAGGGTGGTCATTAAAGGCATCTATCTCATGACAAGCTTGAAGGAAGACACAGAAAAAGGTGACTGTGGCCTGAGCCACCAGGGCTGGGATGCAGGAGAGCAGGGGCGGGAGGCGCTTGCCGAGCAGCAGCCTGGCCAGCTGGGGGTGGGCGGAGGCCTCCGGGTGGCCTGTGTACCCCAGGGTGTGCCTCACTGTCCCGGGGCCGGGCATTTGTCTGGGACCATGCAGGGCCAGAGAAAGTAATGGACCTTTGCTCTCTGAAAGGGACAGGAAAGTGAACACAGGCAGGCTACAAGTTTCCTTTCAACAGCTGGAAAGGCTGCTCTCATTTGATCCCCAAAAGTGTTTTTAATAAACAATGTTTTTTTAGACCGAAACGTTCGGCAACCTGAACTACAAAATTGTGTCTGGCTGGTGGGTGATTTTCCACATACTGGGTTCTCTGCACTGACCTGCCCCCTATGCCAGGGCTTGCGAGATGAGCCAGCACTGATCCACAGAGGTTGGAGGTGGGACTGCTGGAAGCCCCCTGAAGCGCTAAGCACCCTCTGGCAGGGCTGTCACAAAAGCAAGTTGCCCTGAGAGGAGGCCAGGATATGGCAAGTCTGGAGATGAGAACACTGATCCACGTGCCCAACTGCATCCATACCAGTGCAGGAAACACCCATCAGAAAGCAGCGGCCCACCTGGGAGCAACAGGTCCCTCCTGCTCAAGGTCAGGGGGCGCAGCGTCGGCGCAGGGGCATTGTGCTAGGCCGTCACACCCCACCTTGTGGGCAGCACACAGCTGGCTCGCCCACTGTGCGTCAGGCCTGCTCGTCTCTGTGGCTGGCTCCCCAGGCACTCTCTGGCTAGAACACTCCTCCTCATTCTGGTAGGGCCCGCTGAACTCCGAGGGCCAGGGCAGATCATGACAACCCCTAAACCTAACACAGAAGGTCCCAGGCACTCAGTCTGTCCTGTGACCTTCTCTGTGAGGTTGTTTTTCTCTGGACGCAGAACACAGCTGCCCTTGTAGCTGCAAGTCTGTGCTGGTCACCCCATGCCCATGCCTGGCTCCTCCAGGGTTGGAAATGAGGGGATACAGGTGATCCTGGGCCTTGAATGCCTGGCTCTGAGATCCTGCCTTCCCTTGGGCTCTCCTGCTGCACAGGTTCCTGAAATGACCTTAAGAGGCCACTGCTCCTTTAATGTTAGCTATGACACACAGGGACACTCATAGCGCTCCCCTTACCCCTGGGCCCAGCTGGGGCCTCAAATCAAGGGGAGGACTTGAACATAGCTTTCCTGTGGCTCAGGGACACAGAGACACAAGCAGAGAGTGGCACGGTTACGGATGTCTGTGAGGGCCCATGCTCTGAGCTCACTCCCTGGGGCTACTGGACATTTCGCTGGGTCTGAACCCTGGAGAGGGGTGCAAGGGACAGGAACCTCCCCTCCAGCAGCCTGCTTCCAAAGCTGCATTCTGTCTTCCTTGGAACACTCAGGCTGGCAGTTACCTGTGCTATCTGTTTCTGCTTTCCCCTGGGGCCTGGGAAGGCCTGCCAATGTGCCAAACTCTGAGGTGGCACTTCACACGTATCACATCATTTCTGCCTCAGTACAACCTTGGGAGGAAGGCATTATGCATCCCCCTTACAGAGGAGGAACCCGAGGCTAAAAGCAACATGAGATGCTCAAGGTCTTACGGTGAGGTCATAGTCAGTGTCACACAGGGGCCCAGGGCCGTCCGCCTCCAAGTCCGTGACACCACACGAGTCAGAAACCATGGCCACACTGTGTGGGGAAGCACCATGACAATGCTTCAGGAGGACGACTTGCTGAGTAACTTGGGGGGCGATGCTTAAATTTCGTGACCTGGTCTCGCCACATGCAAAGCCTGGAATAGTAACTTCTGCTCTACCCAACTTATGGGGTAAGAGAATCAAGTAACAGTTGCTAACAATGTTGGAAAGGTAGAGAGTTCCTTCAGAGGAAATGTGCTCATCCACACACACAATGGAGACCCACCTGGTGAGCCCCCACCACGCCCATTACCTGCTGTTTGCTTCCTCTGCTCATCAAACAGATCGGCTGAACTTATGGAGGAACTTGCGGAGAGCCTCTCCAGCCGGGCCCTGGTTTCATACTGAGAACACAAGGACGAGGGCACATCAGGCTGGGCCAAAGGCACGCGACTTGGCAAAGCGTTTCCCCGGGGAGCTGCCATCTGCATGTGTCTGCTCCCCTCGGCTCTCTCTCTGGCGGCTGCCCAAGGCCACCACTGCAGCCGGGCCTGGCGGATGGCACGACACTCAGGCTCTGAGGCCATGAGCAGACACACCAACAAACGGTGCCGTGGCCACCAATGGTCAGCGCCGGGGGGAACCCAGAGCAACAGCAAGAGAGTGACAGCTCTGCCATGGAGCTGCTGTCCCCAGCCCACAGGAAAGGCCACTCTACGAAGCTTCCCCAGACCCATTATGTAATTTTGTAACTTGAATGTCATCAACTTTACAACAAGGCAGGTTTTGGGGGTGGGTAAGTAGCCAAGCGGCAACGCTGAATCTTGTGGAAATGCTGGTCAAAGTTCTACTGCTACAAAACAAAACCAGAACACTCTAGGAAATAATTCTCTAGTCCAAGAAGCCTAGTGGTAACACATATCCCCAAGAGTTTTACGGAAGCACTAGTGCTTCAGAATTAGGAGACCTTAAGTCTCTCGTTTCCATTTGAGTCTACTGCTTAGCAAGGCACTTAGCAATCCACTAAGACAAGCTCATTAACATTTCTGAGAAAATAAACATACCTACTTTCCAAAAACATACCTATATACTTCATTTAACTATGGTTACAAATTAGTAAGTAAATTATAGCTGTATCAAAAGTTGTCTGAAATTTATTTAAAAGATACTGAATGGATGGCTGTTCAAAACACTGAGAAAGGAGCAAGAAATATGAGCCCCAGTCCCTACCTTGCAATCATTCCTCCAGCTGGGGCAGTGAGGTGGGGAATTAGTCAGAAAGACGTAGGTTCGAGTCCTGCCTCCAGCACTTGGGCTGGGCCTCTGGCCACCTGGGTCCACCTCAGTGTCCACTACTTCCTCCCACAGCTCCCATGCCCCCCTGCTTCCTGCTCTGTGGGCCCGCACAGAGACTCTCTGGACACTCACATCAGCTTGGGCTTGTCTTCCAAAGTACATATCTGATGAGATGGCTTTGACATTGCCAAACTTCTTCTGGGCCTCATCTGTGTTTTCGGCTGGCTCGTAGTCTGGCTTGCGGCGAGCAGTAGGTCTATAATTAGAAACAGCCAAAATAGGAGTGACATCAGCAAGACGGTGGGATAGGAATTTCTACCAGCATCTCCCCACAGAACACTGATTTTGACAATCACCCACAGACAAGATAGCCTTCTGTGGGGGGCCCAGATTCCAGCAGTGAGGTTCCAGCACACTGTCGCAGTGAAAACTTCAAGACTGGATGCACTGAAGAGTGTAAGAGGACAGTGTCACCCCTTCCCAAGGCAGCATAGCTCAGCACCAAGAGAGAGCCCCATGGCCTGCAATTTCTCCTGTGAGTAGGGGTGAAAGGGTAGTGAGGGGGTGCCTGGTTTCTCCAGCTGTGTGGGAGTTGGCCATGGACACCTACTTCTTTCTCACCCCATCCAGGATACTGAGGTCCATTTGGCCTAGAGGCTGGGAGAGGCTAGAAGCACAGCAGCCAGAGCTCAGAACTCATCAAAGGCACACAGATCCTACTAACCACTTTGTGGACTCCATGAGGAGGCTCACTCATGAGCCACTGGGGACACTTCACCTGTGGAGCCCCAGCTGGCCCATGGGTGCCCTTCAGTGCACTGTACCCTTCAGTGCACTCACCTTCCACAGCCCCCCACATAGCCGGCTCCTTAAACACAGCCCCTGCAGATGGTGAGTGCAAGCCTTTGCAGACAGCTGGTGTACATGAACAGAATGCCAGCCTGACTCTGTGGGATTGAGAGAAAGCACACAAACTCAAGCATTTCCAGGCACCATCCTAGGAAAGCAAACAGGAGACTCTCAGCACCTGGCCTGGCTTGGTGGGATTGAAGGAAGGCACATCATCTTAAGAAGTCACCCCAAAAGGGAATAAGTATACCCATAGAACAGGTCTGAGAAAACTTCAGAATCCTTAGCAGGGCTGACTGTTGAAGGCATTTCTCTTCCAAAGCCAGTTGCTGCAGACTGGAAGAAGAGACTCCTTCAAATGCAAAGACAGCAACACAGACCCCAAGGAATACAAAAAATCAGGGGGACATGATACCACAAAGGGAACAGTAATTTTCCAGTAACTAGCCCCAATAAATTGCCTAACAAAGAATTAAAAATAATTGGTTAAGGAAGCTCAGTAACCTGTAAGAATGCAGACAGACAACTCAACAAAATCAGGAAAAGAACACACGAACAAAAGGAGACGTTAAACAGAGACAGAAATCACAACAAAGAGCCAAACGGGAACTCTGGAGCTTTGAATATAATGAATGAAATGAAAAATGCAACAATGAGCATCAACAGCAGGCTTAACCAAGCAGAAGAAAGAATCTGAACTCAAAGACAAGTCATTTGAAGTTATCCTGTCAGAGGAGAAAAAAGAATGCTAAAGAGTGAAGGAAGCTAGGGGAATTATGGGGCACCATACGAAAATAATCTATGCATTATGGGAGTCCCAGGAGGAGAAAAGAGGGAGAAAGGAACAGAAGGCTTATTTAAAGAAACAGTGGCTAGAAATGTCCCAAATCTGGAGAGAAGTATGAACTCCAGGTACATGAAGCTCATAGGTCCCCAAACAGATTCAAAAAGGTTTTCACCAGAACATATTATAATAAAACTCAAAAATCAAAGACAAAGAGAGAATTCTGAGACCAAGAGTAAAGAAACTTATCCCGTACAATGGAACACCCCAGTCCCCGAAGAAGGTTATCAGATTTCTCAGCATAACCCTGGCAGGCCAGGAAGTAGTGGTATGACATATTTAAAAGGCTTAAAGAAAAAAAACCTGCCAATCATTAGACTTGTCTCACAAGAAATGCTAGAAGGAATCATTATTATTATTTTAAAAAATGTTCCCTGTCCTTGACTAAAACGAATTCCTCGAGCTGAAATGACAGGATGCTAATTGGTAACATAAAAGTATAAAACTCGGAGAGAGGGGCGGAAGATGGCGGCGTGAGTAGAGCAGCGGAAATCTCCTCCCAAAACAACATATATCTATGAAAATATAACAAAGACAACCCTTCCTAGAATAAAGACCAGAGGACACAGGACAATATCCAGACCACATCCGCACCTGAGAGAACCCAGCGCCTCGCGAAGGGGGTAAGATACAAGCCCCGGCCCCGCGGGAGCCGAGCGCCCCTCCCCCCAGCTCCCGGCGGGAGAAGAGCAGGCAGAGCGGGAGGGAGACGGAGCCCAGGACTGCCGAGCACCCAGCCCCCGCCATCCGGGCCAGAGTGCAGACATAGTGCGTGCGCGGGGCCCTGGATGCCAGGGAAACAGGGCAGCAGGACCAGTGAGCAGAGGCCTGAGGCTGGCGCCGGAGAATGAAGAAAAACGAGCGGCCACCTTTTTTTTTTTTTTGGTGGGCGTTGTTTTGTTTTGGCGGGTGCTTTTTGGAAGTCTCAAAGGGGCAGGGTGGGACACTTAGTCCTGAGGTAGGGAATCCGGGGATCTCTGGGCACCCTAACCCCTGGGCTGCAGGGAGCAGGGAGGCCCCTTACGGAGATAAATAGCCTCCCAGCCGCTCCTGCTCCAACGCGACTCCACCACTTTGGAGCAGCTGCCCGAGCCAGGCCACGCCCACAGCAACAGCGGAGATTAACTCCATAGCAGCCGGGCAGGAAGCAGGAACCCTGTCTGCGCGCAGCTGCGCAGCACAAGCCACTAGAGGCCGCTGTTCTCCCAGGAGAGGAGGGCCACAAACCAACAAGAAAGGAAGTCCTTCCAGCCGCCACTCGTCCCAGTTCTGCAAACTATTCCTATCACCATGAAAAGGCAAAGCTACAGGCAGACAAAGATCACAGAGACAACACCAGAGAAGGAGACAGACCTAACCAGTCTTCCTGACAAAGAATTCAAAATAAGAATCATAAACATGCTGACAGAGATGCAGAGAAATACGCAAGAAAAATGGGATGAAGTCCGGAAGGAGATCACAGATGCCAGAAAGGAGATCGCAGAAATGAAACAAACTCTGGAAGGGTTTATAAGCAGAATGGATAGGATGCAAGAGGCCATTGATGGAACTGAAACCAGAGAACAGGAACGCATAGAAGCTGACATAGAGAGAGATAAAAGGATCTCCAGGAATGAAACAATGTTAAGAGAACTGTGTGACCAATCCAAAAGGAACAATATCCGTATTATAGGGGTTCCAGAAGAAGAAGAAGAGAGAGGAAAAGAGATGGAAAGTATCTTAGAAGAAATAATTGCTGAAAACTTCCCCACACTGGGGGAGGAAGTAATCGAACAGACCACGGAAATACACAGAACCCCCAACAGAAAGGATCCAAGGAGGACAACACCAAGACACATAATAAGTAAAATGGCAAAGATCAAGGACAAGGAAAGAGTTTTAAAGGCAGCTAGAGAGAAAAAGGTCACCTATAAAGGAAAACCCATCAGGCTAACATCAGACTTCTCAACAGAAACCCTACAGGCCAGAAGAGAATGGCATGATATATTTAATACAATGAAACAGAAGGGCCTTGAATCAAGGATACTGTATCCAGCACGACTATCATTCAAATATGACGGTGGGATTAAACCATTCCCAGACAAACAAAAGCTGAGGGAATTTGCTTCCCACAAACCACCTCTACAGGACACCTTACAGGGACTGCTCTAGATGGGAGCACTCCTAGAAAGAGCACAGCACAAAACACCCAACATATGAAGAATCGAGGAGGAGGAACAAGAAGGGAGAGAAGAAAAGAATCTCCAGACAGTGTATATAACAGCTCAATAAGCGAGCTAAGTTAGGCAGTAAGATACTAAAGAGGCTAACCTTGAACCTTTGGTAACCACGAATTTAAAGCCTGCAATGGCTATAAGTACATATCTTTCAATAGTCACCCTAAATGTTAATGGGCTGAATGCACCAATCAAAAGACACAGAGTAATAGAATGGATAAAAAAGCAAGACCCATCTATATGCTGCTTACAAGAAACTCACCTCAAACCCAAAGACATGTACAGACTAAAAGTCAAGGGATGGAAAAACATATTTCAAGCAAACAACAGCGAGAAGAAAGCAGGGGTTGCAGTACTAATATCAGACAAAATAGACTTCAAAACAAAGAAAGTAACAAGAGATAAAGAAGGACACTACATAATGATAAAGGGCTCAGTCCAACAAGGGGATATAACCATTCTAAATATATATGCACCCAACACAGGAGCACCAGCATATGTGAAACAAATACTAACAGAACTAAAGGGGGATATAGACTGCAATGCATTCATTCTAGGAGACTTCAACACACCACTCACCCCAAAGGATAGATCCACTGGGCAGAAAATAAGTAAGGACACGGAAGCACTGAACAACACAGTAGAGCAGATGGACCTAATAGACATCTATAGAACTCTACATCCAAAGCAACAGGATATACATTCTTCTCAAGTGCACATGGAACATTCTCCACAATAGACCACATACTAGGCCACAAAAAGAGCCTCAGAAAATTCCAAAAGATTGAAATCCTACCAACCAACTTTTCAGACCACAAAGGCATAAAACAAGAAATAAACTGTACAAAGAAAGCAAAGAGGCTCACAAACACATGGAGGCTTAACAACACGGTCCTAAATAATCAATGGATCAATGACCAAATCAAAATGGAGATCCAGCAATATATGGAAACAAATGACAACAACAACACTAAGCCCCAACTTCTGTGGGACGCAGCAAAAGCAGTCTTAAGAGGAAAGTATATAGCAATCCAAGCATATTTAAAAAAGGAACAACAATCCCAAATGAATGGTCTAATGTCACAATTATCAAAATTGGAAAAAGAAGAACAAATGAGGCCTAAGGTCAGCAGAAGGAGGGACATAATAAAGATCAGAGAAGAAATAAATAAAATTGAGAAGAATAAAACAATAGCAAAAATCAATGAAACCAAGAGCTGGTTCTTCGAGAAAATAAACAAAATAGATAAGCCTCTACCAGACTTATTAAAAAGAAAAGAGAGTCAACACAAATCAACAGTATCAGAAACGAGAAAGGAAAAATCACGATGGACCCCACAGAAATACAAAGAATTATTAGAGAATACTATGAAAACCTATATGCTAACAAGCTGGGAAACCTAGGAGAAATGGACAACTTCCTAGAAAAATACAACCTTCCAAGATTGACCCAGAAAGAAACAGAAAATCTAAACAGACCAATTACCAGCAACGAAGTTGAAGCGGTAATCAAAAAACTACCCAAGAACAAAACCCCCAGGCCAGATGGATTTACCTCGGAATTTTATCAGACATACAGGGAAGACATAATACCCATTCTCCTTAAAGTTTTCCAAAAAATAGAGGAGGAGGGGATACTCCCAACCTCATTCTACGAGGCCAACATCACCCTAATACCAAAACCAGGCAAAGACCCCACCAAAAAAGAAAACTACAGACCAATATCCCTGATGAACGTAGATGCAAAAATACTCAACAAAATATTAGCAAACCAAATTCAAAAATACATCAAAAGGATCATACACCATGACCAAGTGGGATTCATCCCAGGGATGCAAGGATGGTACAACATTCGAAAGTCCATCAACATCATCCACCACATCAACAAAAAGAAAGACAAAAACCACATGATCATCTCCATAGATGCTGAAAAAGCATTTGACAAAGTTCAACATCCATTCATGATAAAAACTCTCAGTAAAATGGGAATAGAGGGCAAGTACCTCAACATAATAAAGGCCATCTATGATAAACCCACAGCCAACATTATATTGAACAGCGAGAAGCTGAAAGCAGTTCCTCTGAGATCGGGAACTAGACGGGGATGCCCACTCTCTCCACTGTTATTTAACATAGTACTGGAGGTCCTAGCGACGGCAATCAGACAAAACAAAGAAATACAAGGAATCCAGATTGGTAAAGAAGAAGTTAAACTGTCACTATTTGCAGATGACATGATACTGTACATAAAAAACCCTAAAGACTCCACCCCAAAACTACTAGAACTGATATCGGAATACAGCGAAGTTGCAGGAAACAAAATCAACACACAGAAATCTGTGGCTTTCCTATACACTAACAATGAACCAACAGAAAGAGAAATCAGGAAAACAACTCCATTCACAATTGCATCAAAAAAAAAAAAATACCTAGGAATAAACCTAACCAAGGAAGTGAAAGACTTATACTCTGAAAACTACAAGTCACTCTTAAGAGAAATTAAAGGGGACACTAACAGATGGAAACTCATCCCATGCTCGTGGCTAGGAAGAATTAATATCGTCAAAATGGCCATCCTGCCCAAAGCAATATACAGATTTGATGCAATCCCTATGAAACTACCAGCAACATTCTTCAATGAATTGGAACAAATAATTCAAAAATTCATATGTAAACACCAAAGACCCCGAATAGCCAAAGCAATCCTGAGAAAGAAGAATAAAGTAGGGGGGATCTCACTTCCCAACTTCAAGCTCTACTATAAAGCCATAGTAATCAAGACAATTTGGTACTGGCACAAGAGCAGAGCCACAGACCAATGGAACAGACTAGAGAATCCAGACATTAACTCAGACATATATGGTCAATTAATATTTGATAAAGGAGCCATGGACATACAATGGCGAAATGACAGTCTCTTCAACAGGTGGTGCTGGCAAAACTGGACAGCTACATGTAGGAGAATGAAACTGGACCATTGTCTAACCCCATATACAAAAGTAAACTCAAAATGGATCAAAGACCTGAATGTAAGTCATGAAACCGTTAAACTCTTGGAAGAAAACATAGGCACAAACCTCTTAGACATAAACATGAGCGACCTCTTCTTGAACATATCTCCCCGGGCAAGGAAAACAACAGCAAAAATGAATAAGTGGGACTATATTAAGCTGAAAAGCTTCTGTACAGCAAAAGACACCATCAATAGAACAAAAAGGAACCCTACAGTATGGGAGAATATATTTGAAAATGACACATCCGATAAAGGCTTGACGTCCAGAATATATAAAGAGCTCGCACGCCTCAACAAACAAAAAACAAATAACCCAATTAAAAAATGGGCAGAGGAACTGAACAGACAGTTCTCCAAAAAAGAAATACAGATGACCAACAGACACATGAAAAGATGCTCCACATCGCTAATTATCAGAGAAATGCAAATTAAAACTACAATGAGGTATCACCTCACACCAGTAAGGATGGCTGCCATCCAAAAGACAAACAACAACAAATGTTGGCGAGGCTGTGGAGAAAGGGGAACCCTCCTACACTGCTGGTGGGAATGTAAGTTAGTTCAACCTTTGTGGAAAGTAGTATGGAGGTACAGCAAAATGCTCAAAACAGACCTACCATTTGACCCAGGAATTGCACTCCTAGGAATTTACCCTAAGAACGCAGCAATCAAGTTTGAGAAAGACAGATGCACCCCTATGTTTATTGCAGCACTATTTACAATAGCCAAGAATTGGAAGCAACCTAAATGTCCATCGATAGATGAATGGATAAAGAAGATGTGGTACATATACACAATGGAATACTACTCAGCCATAAGAAAAGGGCAAATCCAACCATTTGCAGCAACATGGATGGAGCTCGAGGGTATTATGCTCAGTGAAACAAGCCAAGTGGAGAAAGAGAAATACCAAATGATTTCACTTATCTGTGGAATATAAGAACAAAGGAAAAACTGAAGGAACAAAACAGTAGCAGAATCACAGAACTCAAGAAGGGACTAACAGGTACCAAAGGGAAAGGGACTGGGGAGGATGGGTGGGTAGGGAGGGATAAGGCGGGGAGAAGTAGGGGGGTATTAAGATTAGCATGCATGGCGGGGTAGGAGAAAAGGGAGGGCTGTACAACACAGAGAAGGCAAGTAGTGATTCTACAACATTTTGCTATGCTGATGGACAGTGACTGTAAAGGGGTTTATAGGGGGGACCTGGTATAGGAGAGAGCCTAGTAAACATAATATTCATCATGTAAGTGTAGATTAGTGATACCAAAAAAAAAAAAAGGGCAGTTCCTGTGTGGTAATCTCCAATGAGTTCTACACAAGAGTATAAAGGGTATATAAAAGTGTAGGCAAAGGGTCTGTTTGTGTTTATACAGAGGATCAAAGCCTAATTGGGCTACCCTGAAAGTGAACTAAGATACGATATGAAAAAGAACTTCCAACATCAGCACTCTCTGGAAGACTCATGCCAGAAGATGATCATCAAAAAACCCCAACAAAGATCCACGCACTGCTACAGCTGTAGATGCGCTCATCCCACCAGTTCCTGGACTTGCCATGGGAATGAAGGAGATATCTAAGCTGGCCTGCGCATACAGTAAAACAACAAATTGGACTGGATCTATACTGTTGGAACTCAACCAAGAATTAGGAGAAGTGCAAATTGTAGCACTCCAAAATCTTACAACTACAGACTATTTACTGTTAAAAGCACATAAGGGATGTGAACATTCCCCAGGAATGCGTTGTTTTAATTTGTCTGATTTCTCTCAGACTGTTCAAGTTCAGTTGGACAATATCCACCATATCATAGATAAGTTTTCACAAATGCCTAAGGTGCCTAACTGGTTTTCTTGGTTTCACTGGGGATGGCTGGTAATTACAGGTATGCTTTGGTTATGTAACTATACTCCTATTATGTTAATGTGTGCGCGCAATTTAAGTAGTAGCTTAAAACCTATACATGCTGAAGTTACTCTACAAGAAGATATGTCAAAGAAATAATCAATCTTCCCATGTTTTCTTCCGCCTGCTACTTCTATAGCTTTTCTTCTTCCTTCCTAATTACAACCCTTAAATAGAATTCGTGCCTCATATCAAATTTATCGAGTATCATAATTCTTCCAAGTGGTAAAGATACCTCAAGACAAATGCTGGGCATAGAAGCTACAGGGCATAAATATGCAAAGAAATAAAAAGCTAACCATTTCAAACAATAAGGCTTCTCTCTCACTTACCAACTTTACATTTCCCTGTATGGCCCCGGAAGATGACTGGTTAGCCAGAGACGGGTAAGATTCCTCATGGGAGGAACAACCTAAGACAGGCACAGTCGCAGGGGGGTCATCAGGTGAGAAATTGGGGATCAACAGAGGTGAGGCTTAGAACCTCACCCCCGCTGTTTTGAGAGAAATCTTCTGCATACGTGGATGTTTTATTGCCCTTGTCTAGCTTGGATTAACACATAGTCTACAGGCACACACCTGATCATCTACATGTGCTCTCTTACAACACTAAACTATGTTTTCTACCTTTATCTTGTATCTACCTACCACTTCAGCATTTTATTAAAAATAATAATAATAAAGAGAGAAATGTGGTATCCACATATAAATCAAGTATAAAAATCAAATGAGTATTCATATTTGAACTGACTGTTTATAGTTCATAATGCATGAGCAAAACCGAAGGTTTCTGTGATGGCTGCCCTTGCACTGTTCACCATGTAAGAACTTGTTTGTTATGCCTCAGAAGATTGGAGACTGACGAAAATTAGGCTAGGTGTGGATTAATGATTGTGCATTGAGCATTGACTCCCCTATACAGAATTTTATTGTTGTTAACAACCATTTGATCAATAAATATGAGAGATGCTCTCACAAAAAAAAAAAAAGTACACACTTCCAATTGTAAAATAATAAGTAACTGGGATGTAATGAATATAGTCAAGATATTGTAACAGCTTGGTATGGTGATAGCTGGTACCTAGAATTGTCATGTATATAAATGTTGAATCACTATGTTGTACACCTGAAACTAATGTAATGTAATACTGTGTGTCAACTACCCTTCAATAAAAAATAATTATCTACAAAAAAAAAAAAAAAAAGTATAAAACTCACTGGTAAAGGTATATGTATAGTTAAATTGAGAACACTCTAACAGTGCAATGGTAGTGTGTAAGTCACTTAACTCTAGTATAAAGGTTAAAAGATGAAAGGTCTAAAAATAACTATAACTGCAATAATTTGTTAGTAGATAATATAAAAACATGTAAATTGTGACATTGAAAACAAAGTGTAGGGGGGTAGAATAAAAGGGTAGAATGTCTGTATGCAGTCTAAGTTGTTATCAGTCTAAAACAGATTGTTCTAACTATAATGTTTTACGTAAGCCTCATGCTAACCACAAAGCAAAACCTTACAGTAGATACACAAAAGAGAAAGAGAAAGAAATCAAAGCATACCACTATGGAAAATCATCATATCGCCAAAGACAGCAAGAGAGGGAGAGGGGAATAAGGGAACTACAAAACAGCCAGGAAACAATGAGGTGCAACAGTAAATCCTTTCCTATGTAATATATAGGGATTACATTCTCCAAATGAAAGACATAGAGTGGCTGAATGGATTAAAAAAGCAAGACATAACTATATGCTGCCTATAGGAGACTCATTTCAGCTTTAAGGACACACACAGGCTAAAAGTGAAGGGATTGAAAAAAATACTCCATGCAAATGGAAACCAAAAGAGACCAAGGATAGCCACACTTTTATCAGAAAAACAGACTTTAAGTCAAAAACTGTAACAGAGACAAAGGTCATTATATAATGACAAATGGGCCACTTCATCAAGAGGATGTAACAATTGTAAATATATATGCACCCAACATTGAAGCACCTAAGTACTTTAAGCAAATATTAACAGATCTGAAGGGAGAAATAGTACTGCAATGTTAACTGCAATAGAGGACTTCAATACCCTACTTTCAACAATGGATGGATCACCCAGCCAGAAAACCAGTAAGGAAAACTGGACATGAACTATGTTAGACCAAATGGACCAAAATATTCAGTACATTCTATCCAATAACAGCAGAACACATATTCTCAAGTCACACAGAACATTCTCCAGGATAAATCATACGTTAGGTCATAAAACAAATTTCAATCATATGTTTGGGTCTAACAAATGTAAGAAGATTGAAATCATATTAAGTATCTTTCCAACCACTTTCCATACCACTTCAATAGTATGGAAGTAGAAATCAGTAATGGGAAAACTGGAAAATTCACAAATATGTGGAAATTAAACAACACACTCCTGAACACCAATGGGTCATAGGAGAAATCACAAAGGAAATCAAAAACTATCTTGAAGCAAATGAAAATGGAGACACAATATACCACAATTGATGGGATACAGCAAAAGTAGTTCTAAGAGCGAAGTTTACAGTCAACAGGTATTTGAAACCATATTCAACATCACTAGTCATCAGGGAAATGCAAATCAAAACGACAAGGATCACACCTGTTAGGATGGCAATCATCAAAAAGAGGTAAGGGGAGGACTGGAGCAAAGGGAATTGCCATACACTGTTGGTAGGAATGTAAATTAGTACAGCCATTTTGGGAAAGAGCACGGAGTTCCCTCAAAAAATTAAAAATAGAACTACTGTATGATCCAGCAATTCCACTTCTGAGTATGTATCTCAAGGAAACAAAATCAGTACCTTGATGAGATACCTGCACTGTCATGTTCACTGCAGGATTCTTCCTAATAGCCAAGGTATGGAAACAGCCTGTGTCTGCTGATGGGTGAACGGATAAAGGAGATGTGGTATGCATACAATGGATTATTATTCCTAAAAAGAAGGAAATTTTGCCATTTCCAAGAACAAGAATGGGCCTGGAGGACACTATGCTAAGTGAAATAAGCCAGGCAGAGAAAGACAAACACTGCATGATATCACTTATATGTGGAATCTACAATTTTAAAAAATTAAACTCATAGAAATAGAATAGAATCGTGGTTCCCAGAGGTTGGGAAGTGGGGGAAATGGGCAGATGATGGTCAAACGGTACAAAGTTGCACTTATAAGATGAGTAAGTTCTGGGGATCTAAGTACAGCACTAACAATACTGTATTACAGATGTGAAATATGTTGAGAAAGTAGATTTTAAGTATTCTCAGTACAAAAACAAAAAGACAAAAAAAATCCAGCACAAAAAACAAAAACAGACAGACCAAAAAAAAAAAAAAATCAGCCCAAATAGGTTAAATTATGAGGTGAGGCAAATGCATTTTTCACTTACAATGCATACAAGTGCCATTTTACTTTTTAAAAAGCCAGCAGCAGTAATTTTGTAAAAGAAATTGAGGCCGCTTTAAGAGGCAGCAAATTCTAATTTTAAAAATGAATAACTATCCAAACCATAAAAAATCTGAAGGAATTTCCCTATTTAAAATAGGCCTGGTATTTCACTCTTCAGCTCCATAGATGAATTAGTAAATACTGAGTGCATTGTTTGTGATGCATGTAAAACACTGCTCTACATTACATAACAGGCAAAATGAGTGGGACGACTGCATATCCAGTTACCTAGAATAATCCCCTTGCACTCTCCACATTCCCTGGTTTGGACAATAAATGATACAGTCCTTTATACAAAATCACCAACAACTGGAGACAGTGCTTCAACAGGCGAATGGATAAACAAAGTTAGCAATAAAGAGGAATGAACACAACATGAGCGAGAGTCATATGTACTATGAGAAATCAAAGAAGCCAGCCTTAAAAGGCCACTTACCGTATGAACCCATTCATATGATATTCTAAGAAGGGCAAAGTTGTAGGATCAGGAAACAGAACAGGATACAAAGAATATTATTGAAATAGTAGGATAAAATCATTTGCCAGTCTTAGTGAATTTCCCCAGCGATGCATGCACTCGCTATTTACAGCCCATGGTTTTGCAGCTCATACCTGTCTGAATAGCCTGTGGTTTTCAGAATTGTGTCAGTATCTTTGATGGTTTCTTTTTTCCAAAAGGAATCTGCACTGTCATCCCAGCTAGAAAAAGAGCTGCTCCTTAACTCCATTGGCTCATCAAAATACCTGTATGAAAAAGAGTAGAACAGAGACTTTGGGGTACCTTACTGATGTCCACTCACATGGAGTACATGGCGACTACACTTTCCAGCCCCTTTGAAGTTGGGGGCAGCCCTGTGACTAGATCTGATCAATGACCAGGTGTAGACAAAAAGAGAGTCACTCCCAAGGCCTTCAGAGCTTGCCCAGTCCGCTCTTCCCTTGCCACATGGAAGACATTGTTTTCCACGTGCTGCAGCCTCGGGCAGGTGAAAAGTCCATCCAATTGGACAATCAGGTTACCTTGGCACGATCACCTGTGCCCTCCTATGACTTTAGTAAGAAACAAACCATCATGTGTTAAGCCCTTAAAACCTGGGGGGGACACCCGCCCCTGCTGTATAGCCCAGTGTATGCAGACAGCACACAGGATCTTGGCGTTTTGCCCACTACAGGTTCTACCCTTCATTTCTCTTGGGTCAGGCTCTGCCGCACCAGGGAGACACAAATAACGATGCTGGGCCTGGGGTACAGATGCCATCTGAGGAGCTCCTTCTTGGCCATCCCTCCCATGTTATTAGCCACAGTGAAAGCCACCAAACCCAACAGTAACTACCACTTAACGCAAATGATGCTAATCAGCCTCCTCCTGGAGTCATATTCCAGGACTGCTGGTCACTGGACCATTCTGCAGTCTCTCAGTCTGGGGCTTGAAATGAACCTGATCTGTAAGCATCTCAAAGGAGATGCTGGCCTTCTGGGGGGGTTCACCCCTTCCTTAGCTGAACATCACTGAGCAGGGCACTGCCCAGAGGGCAAAACTCAGTGGCAGATGCCAGTGCCGTGTGGTGAGAGAGACCCGTGACCAAGTGCCGCAGGGTTTGCCTACGCCAAGCCAGAGGTTGGCAGGCGAGGCGGACATGCTGGAGCCTTACTAAAAAGTGACCATGCCATATCAGAATTCATGACTGCACAGGATGGAAAACAGCCCAGACAGATACACACACTTGTAAAGGTGGGATTCCAGGCTTAGGGCTTAGGAAAGGAAGGATGATGGAAGAGAATGAAGAGGCTTTCAAACACATCCTCCAGGACAGGAACAGAAGCACCCAGGGAACGAGGTGAGCACCAAGCCCCGATGACGCGGGAGGTGTGCAAAGACAGAGAGCCCGGCTCCTTGGGGGGGCCCACGAGCAAGGATGGGTCTGAGAGGGCAGCAGGGACCTGTAAGAACAGGCCAGGGGCCCAGAGGAGCTGGGATTTGGGGGGAAAGACATTAAAAACAAATAGACCTTTTCCTGGTAGAGAAAAAAAACAAAAATGGGAGGGGGGATAAACATGCTGCTTTTGGCAGATGGGAGCGACTTCGCTGGGTTAGAGGGAGAGAGCAGAACTTCCTAGTGAGGCCTCTGCCTCCTCTGGCAAGGTCACTAGGGAAAAACTCGCTACATTGGCCCCCTGCTCCCTGGAGGGAAGGCACAGCATATCTGATTTCAGCTAGAAACCGGCAGGCTCTGCCTCTGGTGGCTGAGTCCTGAGCCCAGGGCTCTGCTTGGACGAGCAGAGACAGTCCATCCCTGTTCAGAGAAGAGACCGGGACAACGGAGACTTGAAGTCACATCAGAGAGATATTTGAAGGATGTGGGACAAATGCGGGCCTGAAAAGTTATCTTCAGATGTTTGAGGGACTATGTGCAAGGACCCAAGGGAAAGAACTAGGACAAATTCAATGAGGAATTTAAAACCTACTTAATAAGCACCTAGGAGGGGCCAGGCCTAGGCAAGGACACAGGGCCAGGAGACATGTCGGGCCTCGGCCCCCGTGGGGCTGGCTGCTTTGAACTCAGAAACCCAGGGAGATGAGTAAGTATGAGGCAGTGTTTCTCATGGGGCCGCCCCTGGACTGAACGGCTGCCTTGAGGAAGAGGACGGCGGGGGACGAAGGAGGGGGACTGCATGGTCCCCCGGGCGCTGGGGGTGGAGGGGTGGTGCAAGCATGGACTGGAGCTGGCTGCAACTTCCAGGACTTAGGATTTTTTGAATTTAGGATCAGCCTAAGGAAATATTCTTCATTTGTATAAGCCCCAGTGTTTATCCTGGAACACAGGGGCCCTGACGTTTCTTAAATGACTAGGCTATTCAACAACCTGGAGAGAGGACTCAGGAAGGATGGGGTGCCAGGAGCCCTCGCCTGTCCTCACACACACAGCGGGTGGCCCCACCTCTGAATCTCCTTGACTTTCTAACGTTTTGGTTTGTGATCTTGTTCTCTGTGCTCTTCCCTTTTATTGTTGGCCTCCCACTCTGTCTTCACCCAATCCTTAAAACACCTTGAAAAGAGGAACCTATGTCATATCTGATTCACAGCTATAGACAATTGCCTATTCCATCAGAGGCCACACTGTCTTTATAAGGCTGAGAAAACTGTTCTGTTTCATTATTTTGTACTCAATATACAATACATTGCTTATATTCTGCAAATAATGGAACTCCATAAAAACAAACCAGAGATACGGTTGATCTTATTTTTAATAGAAACAGTACTCTTTTATAATTCATAACACTCAAGTTCTAATGGGCTAATGAATAATTTGGAAGCAATGAGAGCTCTTCATTGAACTAATATACTTGCTTTCCGAGAGTCTGTGTTGACTTACCTCGGCTGCCAAAGTATCAATAGTACCCTTGTTCTATTAACAACGGCGGGACCACGGAGGGCCTGAAGAGGCATCTGTGCTGCTAGCAGACAGCCTCAGGCGGCAACACGCCACACTCCAAGGTCTGCTGGCACTACCATCTGCTTCTAGACTTCACCATGAATAACTGTTTCATAGCAAAGGTGGCCTTTAAGGCCCACTCTTTCGACTAAGCTTTTGGAGAAAGAGAAACCTACAGGACTCCTGAAGCTCTGCAGGCAGATAATGCCCCCACAGGGCCTGTCAGTGACCTGGAGCTGGCAATGCTCCTCAGCAGCTTCTTGGGGTCCCTTCCACAGCTAACCTCACCTGTAGCTGCTTCGCTTTCCACCTCTGCTACCATACAGCAATACTGATGTAATTTGAAATTTATTTTCTCTACTTTCCTCCGCTCTCATCTGCAGGAGTTGCTAATGAGCAGAGAAATAACCACGAAGGTGTGGAGAAGCCAAGGAGGAGACTGTGGAAGCTGCAAAGCTAGGGTTCCTCTGACCCAGACTCACTCCCTCGTTTAACCCACAAATCTGTAGTGATCTGATGTGCATGCAGCTTCCAAATCAAGTTAAACATTTAATTTTAGCCCATAGAAAATGTAGTTAAATGCTTTTAAAAGGCATGACTTGGGAGTTACCTCTAAGCAAACTGCCTGGTGTGTTACACAAGTTAATCATGATAAGCAAGTATAAAACCATTCCTGTCTCTGAAAGCACTGACAGGAAATACCACTGAACTACCTTTTTTTTTCCTCTGGTAAAATATGGACTTGAAATAATTTGAGGCTATTCTAGGAGAATTTTTTCAGAGTAGCGCTCTGTATACAATTCCTTACCTATGAACTTTGATAGAATATATAATTTAATGACTAGACTAGTTAATAGTTAATATATGTTTCTATCTGTCCCATATGTGAAATGCCTATCTGCTAAATATTTGAAGACACTTTGGGCCTTTTTCATTGCCAGGCAAGAGCAATGCCCTCGCAGAGATCAGTGGCGGGGCCCCTCATGAGCACCACCATGACAGGCAGGCACACGTTCCACCCTCCTGAACTCCAGGCTTCACGGTGGCCCTCACTGTGGTTGACTTAAGTTTCCAACAATAGTCATTGAACATTTAGACTGAGCCATGTGTCTCTTAAACTGAATTTCTGTATAATAACAGTCGCTAAATGTAGCGTTAACAGTCGACCAAATGCCCTGTTGGCGCTCCCTCATTCAGCCCCACACACCTGGAGGGTGACGTTGCCGGGCTCCCAGCTCACAGAGGGCGCCACAGCCCAGAGGCTTACACACCGACAGGGGGTGCAGTCCTCAGCGGCCCAGCCAGGGTGCCTCCCTGCTGTGCTCCCCGTCCAGCTACAGCCCGGGCTTCTTTCCCTGCTGCCTTCTTGGCAGGACTCTGCCTGTGCTGGCCAGGCTCTTGGAGGAGCCTCACAGAGTGAGTCCATTCAAGTTTAAACTTGTTCTCTCTGCCCCCGAGGCCACTCTGAACCTGCAGCAGGGCCCTCTCCAAGGTCAGCCTCACATGGGAGTCAGGCCACTTGTCCCAGTCCGATGGCCAGAGCTGAAGGACAGGGACCTCCTTCATTCTGGGAGCCTTGCGGAGTGCAGCAGTGTTTTTCATTAATAAATAAGCACACGCAAATAGCATTTATTTAACATTCAATCCTGCTAACTGGAGACTCCGGAAGGCCAGCTATGAAATATTCCAACTGTTGGAATAAGATGAAGCAACTTAATATACACCTTCAAGAGTCTGCATATTTCTCCAATTTCACATTTTAGATAAACACAACTTTCCTACCTCTAATAAACTTAGTTGCTGACTTTATGGATCTAACATACTAACATCAGCAAACGTTGTCCACTTATGTTTCTCCAATGCTCTTCTAAAGACACCCTTGACTCCAGCCAAAGCTTTTAAAAACAATGAAGTAAACTGTTTTGTATTTGCTCCAGAGGCAAATAAACTAGTAAGTCCATACCAATCACTGCTTTTCAAAACAACACTTAAAGGGTGATTCTTAACAGATTACCTTGAGCTGGAGGTAAAGTATGAATCATCACTGTCATCACTATACTTTTTTCTTGGTTTGGCTGTGATTGGCGTTTCCTGTTCAATGGTCTGCATGTCTGAAGTCACTGAATGTGAAATACCACTTGAGAAAATAGAGAATAAAATGGAAAAAATTACATCGGCTAGTTCTTGAAGACACTCATGTTCACCAAAGAATGTTCAACAAAAATAAATTTATTGGTGGGGCTAAAAACATGAACAATAAAAGCTATATGCATAGATAGATGGATAGATATAAGCTCTGAAAAATACTGGACCTTCGTGAGGACTGTAATCATCACACAAAATGCAGTCACGTGTGCCAGTTGTGTCTGTGGCATTCATTTAAGGACCAGTCAGACCTAATTCCTTGTTCCTAATGCCTCATGCTACATTGAATAGTAAAGAACAACTGAAGAAAGGAAGGAATAATAAGAAAATACTTCTAAAGTTGACATTAACAAGGAAATCCATTCATAATGAGCAAACTGGTTTAAATTCGGAAATCCAAGAAAGGGCAGTCTCACATACCTTCTCTGGTTTCCAAATCCCATGCCAAGTCTCTCTGATTCTATCTTTTTTTGGCCACTCATGTTCATCTTTTCATCTTTCTTCATCTGAATTTCAAGATCCTTATAAGCTAATCGTAATGATGAAACACTGCCAGGAAAAACAAATGCTCCGTAATTTAGCTTTAATTCTGTGTTCTTAAGTTTAAAAACTAAGAAAAATTAAACACATCTCTTCTACTTTTAACTTCGTGATTCTTTCCATAAGTAATAATTATGATGGCAAGTTGGCTTTTTTTTCCCCTAAATGTCTTTTTGAGTACATGCTAAAGGGAATCTGAGTGAGTTTACAGCCACATTTTGGTCGCTGCTGAACCTACATTACTGTTCTGGTTTATATTACCTGGTATCATGCCATCCTAGTTTACACTACCTATTATGTAGTAACAGAAGGTATACTGAAATTATTTCTAGTAAATAGCTGAATTCCTTACTTGGACGAATCTTTTATTACACTCCTACAATACATATCAAAAGTATGAGGTTAGTCTCATTGTTTTGCCTTAAGACAAATATATATATAAATTTGACTTCACAACAAATAGATAAATGAAGAAGGGGTTACTTAATAGCAAAAGGATTCTTTAGTTTACAAGAACATTTTCTGTAGGCTCTTTATGGAAGCAGGCTTCTGAGCACACGTGAAGTGGCATGGTCATTCCCCAGCCAATAGTCTCGTCTGTTCTACCAGCCAGACACTGACCATCTACTTACCAAAAGCCTGTTACGGATAATGCACCAAAGGGGTAAAAAGATGTATAAAACCATGTCTCATACTCTTAGATTTCCAAAAATGCTATAAATAATTTTTCATAAAGAAACTTACACCTGGTAGCGATATCAAGAGTATTTTATCATATTAGTAAGATAGCAACAAAATTTCAGGGCCCTGAAAAGTGATATACCTACCTCATCAGGATTTCTAAGTTAGCAGCTATTTTATACAATTATGTAAAATATCACAAATTTCTCATAAGAAGGTACTGAATAAATTCCATAACAATATTAACACATTTCTGTATAGTAACAGGGAATGACAATAGAATTTCTTACTAGAAAAAAATAGTCTTGATTTTGCTGTTTAATGAGTGTGCTGTTTAATTTAAGCCTTAATAGCCAGGCAGGATTTCTTTGTTTTGTTTTAATCTTATTTTGTTTTCCTTACTAATATTTTTATAGGACAGGTTATGGTAATATACCCACTTCATTACTTAGAAAATTAATACTTCAAGTACAATTTTTGGAGGAAAACAATCGGTCTGTTTAAAATCACAAACAGATTTAACTGTAGCAACATTCTTCTGGAGATGAATGGATGGGAATGAAAGAGTTCTAGTAGACTTGAGATGGGAAGATGTTCCTTCTTGGGACATCTGATGCAGGATTGGGTCTGCTGCTCATCCAAAGCATGCGTGTGAGCGCCCAGGCTTCCTGTAACACGGCTCTGGAAGCACTAATGGAAATAAGGAGCTGGACTCCATGGTTCTCAGGACCGCAAAGCCTTTCCCAGCCCTGGCCAGGGGAGGGCTTGCAAAGCGCCCGGATCAAGCAAGGGTAGCTGCTCTGCCTCTTCCTACTCTTCCTGTGGGCTGTGTGCGCAGACGCCTCTGAGGATGGGCTGAGAAGCTGCCAGAAGGCAAGGACCAGGCTACTACATGGTTAGTTAGTTTCACAGTCTGACAATACAAGAAACAGCACTGTTCCTGATAGTGTACTGAACTGAGTAACTTCTTTTACAGCCATTAAAAAAAGTAATCACTTTGTTACATCCTCAGGATAAAGCATGCCCTCCCCCACCCGTGGCCCAGCACTGGGCTGGTGAAGCAGCGGTGGGGGGTCTGAGGCAGGACAGTGGTTGAGGCACAGCAGTGCAGCTGTTCTAAACAAGGCCAAGAAAGTTGTCAAACTGGGCTCCCAAACAAAATTCAGAAAGTACCCCCTGATCAGCATCTCTGCTTTTATGCTGCTGATGTATTGAACAGTCCTAATGAAAGCTACACGTCAAGACTGGTGTTGCTTCTGAAAATACACTAATCTTCCCTCCACCTGCTCTGCAGGAAGGAAGCTGGCAAGTTCTTTGTCCTTTGTTTTGCTCAGGCACTGGACTGTACACTCTATGGGAACCCGCCATGCAGGAGCACAGACCCCACTCCCCAAACCCTGCAGAAGCCATCTAAACACTTGGATTTAACCGTCCCCTCTTGCAAGCTCAAAAAGCTAGCTTAGTCTGAGAAATCAAAGGGAAGTCTGCCACAACTCAAAGTCAATTTTATGAAAAGCATTTCAAACCATACTTAACCTAAACACAGTTCAGTGCTGCCCCCTATGTTCTGCGAGGTAAATGGCAATGAGAAATAAGAATTTCAAATTATCTGGGCTTGCTCACCAAGTCCCCTTAGCAAGCCCTTAGGGTGAATAGTAAGACAGCACTGGCGGAGCGCTCCCCACGCGCCAGGCACTTCAGCACGCTAAGTTAATCCTCTCGAAACAACTCATCAAATCAGTACTGTTACCTTCTTCATTACGCATTCTGTGGTAACTCAAAACTGATCAAATACACATGAAAGCAAGCTAAAACGCCACACAAATAAACACACACAAAACCCCAGAAATCCAAGTTGCCTCCCTTTCTATGGTGCAGCCACTCCCTTCTTGTCTCATCTTTTAAACCCAGCCACATGCACTTCCAGATGGACAGATTTCTCTTTCGTTTTCAACACAAATGAAAACCTCTCAAGAGCCTTAAGTGTTCAACTAAATCCAGTCTCTAGATTGGCCTCCTGGTCCCAGTTTCTTCCCCTCCTTCCTCTCCTGGACGTCACTACCGAGCTCACTTTCTGAGACACGCCCCTTCATCACGGGCCTCCTCTGGATAAAATGTTAACCACCAGCCTGCCTTCAAGGTGGACCGGGCCACGTTAGCACCCAGTTCTCCAATCCAGGGGGTCCCCCTGTACAAAGGTCTTAATTCTCCCAAACTCTTTTTTCTCCCTCTCTTCTGTGCCAAGGCTGACTGAGGCCCTTTCAAGATCCAGACTCAAACCTCTGGAGAGATCACCACAGCCTTCCACCATATGTTTAGAACTCAGACCCCAAGTCTAATGGGGGTTCATATTATAAATACCTTTTTCGTTATTGAGATATAATCCACACATCATAAAATTCACCCTTTTAAAGTGTACAATTCAGTGGTATTTAGTATATACACCTATTAAATACCATCACGACTATCTAATTCCAGAACACAGTCATCACCCCAAAAAGAAAACCCACCCCCATTAGCAGCCATCCCCCATTCTCCCCTGCCCCTTCCCCCAGCCCCTAGCAACCACTAGTCTGCTCTCTGGCTCTATGGATTTGCTTATTTTGGACATTTCAATATATGGAATCATACAATAAGTGGTCTTTGTGACTGGCTTTCTTTCTTTGCATAAACTTTCCAAGATGTATCTACGTTGTAGCATGAAGCACTAATTCTTCCCTTTTTATGGCTGAATACTATTCCATTGTGTGGAGAGACCACATTTTGTTTATCCATTCGTCAGCTGATGGACATCTGGGTCATTTCTACTTTCTGGCTGTAGGGCTTAACGCTGCTATGACACTCTCATCAAGTTATTGTGTGGATGTGTGGATGCAAGTTTTAATTTCTCTGTGGAGTGGAATTGCTTGGTCCTATGATCACTTTATGTTTAACTTTTATGTCGCCACTGGCAATGCATGTGGGTTCCAGTTTCTCTACGTTTTTGCCAACACTGGTCATCATGGGCCCTAGTGAGTACAACGGTCTCTCCCTGGGTTTGACGTGCCTTTCCCTAATGGCTAATGGTGTTGAGCACATTTCATGGGTAAACACCTCCTGACACAGCTCTGCCTTCCCTTCTCGCCGCCTTCCCAACTGTGCCCTCACCTCAGAGCTTCAACCTGAAATCAAAGCTGCTCCCCCTCGCCACTTCTCTCTCCCATCCTGTCTGCGTGTCAACTGGTATTAGTTTTCATAAAACCAAATTTGCATTGCCTTTCCCACACACATATATAAAAACAAATGGCATCTGGAAAACCCATCTCAGAGTTGTTTAACTTTTACTCCCTGAAAACTGAATTGTCACAATTAAGGTGAACTTACATTGATTCTTCCTGAGGGGCTGTGCGGGCCAGGTCTTCCTTTTCCTTCAGTTTATCGACAGCCTGGGCTTGCTTTTCAATTTCATTAAAGCATGTATTTGCCAGTTTCTGGGCTCCCAAACTTCCTTTTTTGGCCCCAAGCTAGAAGAGATGTAAAATTATATCCTACCCCAACTGAAGGCTTCTGCACAGCAGCTGGCAGTTACTGAGGCTGGTTACCTGCCAGGCATGGTGACACACTTGGCATTTGTTCTCTACTTGGTCCCCACCACTCTACGAGGTTGGCATTATGATTATCCCCAGTTTACATACAAGGAACTGTAGCTCATGCAAGTTAAATGACTTGCCCAGGATCACAACGACTAAGTGACGAAGTCAGGATGGGAACCCTGGTGCCTGCCTCCAGGTCAGGGGCTCGAATGGATTCACGGTATCCGAAAGCTGCTCAGGTGGCGACCCTCCAAGCCTCACGAGAGGCCAGTGCTTATGGACGTGCAAACATGATGGAAACTCCCAGGGAGCCTCTGTTGATGTTTTTTAGCATTTTGTCACTGACAGAAGAAATGTTAAACACTCCTTCTAGAAAATCTCTCTAAATATATCATTTACCTCATTGAACAAAATATAGACCCTTTATCAAAACCAAATATATATGATATGCCTCCAAATAAAACAGCAGAATGACAAAGGTGGCTTTCTTGAGGGCACGAGCTATTTTACGGCTGACCTACCAGATATCTGATATACAATACTCACTCCTCTTTTAGCTTGACTTGGTTTCTTTTTTATGATAGATGAAATCTCTGTCAAAAAATAAAATGTAGAAGGTCAGACCAAGAGAATACATTAATTTTTCCATTTGTAGTGTATCTTTAAAAAAATTCTAACACACTGTATATGAGTATTTTGGAGACTATGATATTTTCCATGGTACTTTGTCATCCAGAAGACTCAAGTATCCGAGTAATTTAAGATTAACGAGCTTCATCAAAATGGAGCTTCTCAGTGTTTCCACATGGTATCCGAACTCAGAGAAAACATTTTTTGGTCACCACACTGAAGAGAAATAAAAAGCCTGACCGTACCCATTCATTGCTTTCTTCAGCAGTATTTTTTGCATATATTAGAACAAATGTTCCTATTAAGCTCTACTCTTCAAAAACTTTCAAAGTTATCTTAAATGTAAAGCTACTCAGGCATTATGCACACAGTGAGAGCTGTTGGTGATTTGCTTTCCCACCTTGGCTTATATATAGATTTTTTATCATATTAGTCAATAGAAATAGAAAACATTCTATTATTTTAGTAGCAGTACACTCTCAATTGCACAAAAATATACGATGCTTTTAGATAAAGTTTCTTGAAATTCATTTTCGGGGTAAACTTTAATCATAGATTACATATTGTTTTTAGAATCGTGTTTAAGAGACCAAGTAAGAATAGAATCTTAAATTTTTTCTTACAAAGATGAGCATGTGCTTTAATAGAAAAGAGAGCATAACACCACAAACAACAGAAGATTTCGCCCTGATGGGAGAATAATGTCATTACATTTCAAGTGTGAAATGATAGCCACAGAAATTTTTCTTTCCACCACTTTCTTTTAGATTTGTTTTGTGGTAGTTGTATAATCTGCTCCCAACCCCCTGAAATCTATTAATACATGATGAAAATGTCTGGGACATTCCTAATGCTTTATTTTTCACCAAATCACTTGTTTTCTAATTAACATAGTGTAATATGCACTAAATTTCAGATTATACTTCCCCTATAATGAAAAATTAAAGGTGAGGTTCATCTATTATAAAATCAGTAAGGGAAGAAAATGCTGAGAGTTCCTGAGTAAACAGGAGTGATGTGGCTGCTCTGACCTCTGCTGGGGACACAAACAGCCCAACACTAACCAGCCAATCGCAAGCACCCAGAGCCACCTTGGCCAGGTATGCAGGTGCCACATGTCACAGCCATCGAGCTAGCTAAAGCAGGTTAGCATTTTTTGCTTAATAAAATCTCACTAATAGATTAATAGTCATGGTGTCATATTCTTCTATATATTCTAGGAGAATGTAGACAGGATTCATTTTCTTCTTAATGAATCTCTCTCAATCAGAATGTAGTCTTATGCATGTTACCTAAAGCAGCCTTTGTTGGTACGTTAAGACCTTCCACACTTGGTCCTGGTTCTGGTCCATCTGAAAGTTAAAAATACTGATATTAATACAGGAAATATACTCATCAAACATGTTTTTGAACGTGTAGTACACTTAATTTGCTCAGTACTATGTAGCAAATTTTGTCCATGGTCATCTTTCTTTTTAAGCTCCATATTCTATGTTTTCATTATAAGAATTTTAATTTAAAAGTCCATTAAATAGAAGTGTATTTTTTATCCAGTTGCTTTATAGAATAAAAATGTTAGTGGTCCCCCTAACAAATATCATTTGGATTCTGCCGTATGATCTGGTGTTTTAAAGTAAATTGTTCTGAGCTACCTAGCACATATGTTGACCATATATCCAATGTATGTTAACATTTGTGTAAGTTCTAATACCAATTATATCAATGATAGAAACCTAAATTTTCAGTTGCCAGAAACTGTTTTCTAGTTTACCTAAAAAATGATCCTGGTTATGAACACTATTATGTCTCTATTAAAAAAATATTTTATTGATTTACTCTTACTTATTACTTAAAAAATGGATAAACAAATAGAGTATATCCATGTAGCAGAATACTATTTGATCTTAAAAAGGTCTGGAATACTGACACATGCTACATACAATATGGATGAATCTTGAGAAAATACTAAGCACAAGAGGCTGGCCATAAAAAGTCCACATTCTATACGATTCTGTATATATGAGATGTCCAGAATGGCCACATCCTTAGAGACAGAAAGCAGACTGGTGGTTGCCAGGGGCTGGGGGAGAATGGGGAGTGGCTAATGTGGATGGGGTTTATGTTTGCGCTGCTGAAAATGTTCTGGAATTAGTGATGGCGTTTAGTGTATTAGGTGAACTGTACACTTTAAAAGGTTGAATTTCATGGTGTGTGAATTATATGCCAAAAAAGCTGTTATAAGAAATGGCAGGCCGACCAGTTTAGAGGAAACTCAACTGTTTAACATTCATAAATATTTAAAAGGTTGACTCTAATTAAGGCACTTAAGTAGGCGAGGCAGAGTGAGTCAGAACAATGCTATTTTGCAGAAACAGACCCAAGTGCACATCTGTTGATAACATGCCACGGGCCAGGACCTGCTCCGGGATTTGAAGCACTGGAGAATGAGAACATGTAAGTGGAGTATGTCGGGCCCCACACTCTATCTGTCACAATTCTTTTGTTCTTTCCTTGTCCGTATATAATCCTTCAAGTCTACTCAGTACTGCACCTTGTCACCCAATGCTGGTGACAGCATTGAGCAAATGTCTCTCTGACCAACAGTCTCTCTGACCAACAACTGCCTAAGAAAAACTCTGGGCAGGCAAGAAAAAAAACTGAGAAGTGCCTCAGCAAATACAGGAGGAATTCTAGACAGTAACACCTTTTAGGAGAAACTCTTTTTCAGCTGACAATGTAGATTTTAAAATATTTACAAGAATAAAATCTTGTCTTGTCCTGTATTTTGTCACCTTAGTTTCCTGTTAGTAAAGCAAACGGATTCATCTACCCTCAGGGGTAAGTAATGTGGACCTCCCGTGGCCTGTAACCTCAGAAGGCCTTTCATGCTAATGAGCTATAGTAGTAACAATATTCAAATCATCTGTACAAAAGAAGGCACAAAACCCACCCTTTCTCTGTGTTAGTCAGGAGAGTGTTGGAATTATTTTTTCTCTTCTCTCCTATGGATAATGACAAACTGATCAACAACACAGGTACATTCCTTGTCTTAAAAAAAGAATCAATCTCTGGAGGAGCTCATAGCCCAGTGGAAGGGACACACAATGGACAAGCTAACAGACACAGTAATTCCCAGCCTGAGGTATACTGGGCTGTGAGGAAGACAAATACATGAATGCGGGTGCGACCGGAGTGCACAGTGGCTGGCCATGGCCTCTCTGAGCAGAGGACTCCCGGTGGAGGCTCCAGGGTGGAGGCAGAGTCCCGTTCCAAACAAAACAGAAAGCAAACCCAGGGAAGAGCCCAAGGGCAGGGTGGCTGCAGGTGGTGAAAGTCTGAGAAATCAAAAGGTTAAACGCCACCTAAAGATGTGTGAATGTCTTCTCTGCAGACATTTAGGGTCACACAAACAAAAAATTAAATGTGAACAAAAAAATCGCAGGTTGCAAATCATACATAAACCAGGCATGTCAGTGTTCTTTGCATATTAAGGAAACAAGCTTTTATCGATCTATGAATTGCAAATGTTTATCATTTGTCTTTAAAGTACTTCTTCAGAACAAAAATGTTACATTTCTTTTCTTTTCATGAGGCTTGAATACCCATAGAGGGGCTTCCTCACCCCTGGTGATAGTGGAGCCTCCACAAAGAGCCTTCAACTTTTCATGGTTTACATTTAAATCTGAGACACCTGAATTCAACTGGGTTTAAGTTCCCCAGGAATGTAAGACGTTCCTGTCCTGATTTGCTCCTAGGTCTGTTCCTAAACCAGTGACATGAAAAACTGGCACTCTGAGACCTGTTCTTTGATGGAATACCAGACACTCCTGGCCTTAAACCTGTAATTCCGTACAAATGAAGGGACTTCTATTCTTTACAGCACAGAACAGAGGGATTCTTCTTGGTAAGTACCATTCACTCTCCAAACTCCCACAAAATCCTTGCCACAAGGTTTCTGTCCTATCACCCCATCCTGAGGCTGAAGCCTAGCTCTTCCTGTGACACAAAGTTCCTTAAAGTAGTTCCAGGCTCAACTTGTACAAGCCAGTGCTCCCTGTGGTACACACCCCTCGATCCACTGTACAGCCATCAAACATTATGTTTTTGTTGTTATTTTTATACTAACAGTCTGGCTAACGAGGTGTTCGTTTTTAGAACACAAAAAGGTGATATCTTGATCCACATTATTCCTTTTTAAATACGTGACTTTTTATATAGAATTGATGTAAGTGTATTTACAATAAATATAATCCTACAATAAATTCACCAAATGTGACTCATTAGATATCAATTATTTATAGAAGTTTTTCAAATTTAAATAGTTTTTCTGATTATAAAGATAACATATATTCATTATAAAAGTTTAGTCACTTCAAAACTATCAAGTATCAAGTTGCAAGTAAAGCTCCCCAGTAATTTCATTCTCCAGTTAAGTTTGGTGCGTACCTTCTAGAATGTTTTTTGTGCGTGTATGTTTTTGCCTCTGTTTTTTACAAAAATGAGATCATAGTCCATGTTCTATAATCTTTTCCCCTACTTTATAATCTACCATGGGTATCTTTCCCTATTAAATACAAGGAGGACATTATTTTCTAACAGTTTGACAGCGTGCCACTGAACCACAGGATCACGTTGTATGACAGTTCTAAAGACGACTACCTTCAGCATTTGATAGAGAGGCTTCCATGTTCGCTGCTGTTAAAGAAGATGGGTCTGGTTGTGGCAATGCCCACCCTGTGCCACTCACCTAAAGCAAGGGGAGAAAAATCATTAGCAGGCAAAGCAGAAAATCATAAAAAACAAACTAAAGCAGGGGAAAGCCTAATTTATAATTTAAATAGTCACCTTCTGACTACCTGGATTAGTGGGAAGGAAGGATATTAAAACATGTTTATTCTTACAACTCCATTTCAATGATCAAATTCCTTATTTTTCCTCCTTTTTTAAAATAACATTTTTATTACGCAGTAATTTCAGATTCATACAAAAGTTGTAGGGACACTAGTTTCCATGTACTCTTTGCCCAGCTTCCTCTAAAGTTAAAATGCTCACAGCACATCTGTCAGATGAAGTTATCATGGGTGCATTATTAGCTAAACTCCAGACTTTATTCGGATTGCACCAATTTCTCCACTGACGTCTCTTTTCTGTCCCAGACCCCACACTGCATTGGCCTGCCTCCTTCATCGCCCCTGGTTTGTAACTTGTTCAATCTTTCCTTGTTGTCCATGACCTTGAAACTTGCAGAGGGTACAGATCAGGTATTTTACAGTTTCTCAGTGTGGGCTTGTCTGATTCTTTGTCACTGTTAGACCAGGTTTGGGAGAAGACTACCACAGGGATGAGGTGCCCTTCTCACCGCCTCTTGCCAACATGCCTGACGGTGACGCCGACCTCGATCCCCTGGCTAAGGTGGTGTCTGCAGGCTTTTCCTGTGAAGTTACCCTTTTCCCTTCTCCACCCTCCAGTCATGGGAAGCGAGTCACCACGTCCAGCTCACAGTCAAGATGGGGGGTTGAACTCCCTCCTGAAATGGGGAGTAGCGATATATGTGATTTGGAATTCTGCTCTAAGGAATATTGCCCCTTCTCCCCATTAATCTATTCAGTCATCTACTGATATCAGTGTGACTCATGTATATTTATTTTATTCTTTGGATTATATCCAATACTGTCATTATTTATTTGGTTGTTCTAATTGCTCCAGCTCTGACCTTGGGATGCTCTTTCGGGTAGGTTCTTGAGTCCTTTAGACAATCCCTCACCCATTTCCCACCATTTCCCTACTTTTCAGCACTACAAGCCTCCAGACACATCTGCTCCAGCAGCCCTCCCTAAAATCTGCCATTTCTAAAGGCTGAAATGGTGCCTTTACTGGAGAATAATACTTAGAAACCAAGACCTGGGTGCTGTATATATACAGTTGACCCTTGAACCACACAGGGGTTAGAAGTGCTGACTCCCTGTACAATCAAAAATCCATGCTTAACATTTGACTCCCCAAAATTTAACTACCAATAGCCTCACCAATAACATAAACAGTTAACACACATTTTGTATGTTATATGTATTATATACTGCATTCTTACAATAAAGCAAGCTAGAGAAAAAATATTAAGAAAATCATAAGGAATAGAAAATACATTTACAGTGCTGTATTATATTTATTGAAAAAAATCTTTGATAAGTGGACCTATGCAGTTCAAACCCATGCTCTTCTGGGGTCAAATACATACATATGTGTGCAGACACATATATATATATATGTGTGTGTGTGTAATACACACACATATTAAGAGAGACATACACATTAAAATAAAATAAACTCATTCTAATATCTCCAACTCTAATCCACACCAAACTGCTCATGTCTCTCCCCTTTGCAGCCCATCATTTCAATTCCTAATGTTTCTTGTTTACTAATCCTGGATGTTCCAGATCAAGGTCTCCATTAAACAACAGCAACAGATCACAATCAAACCTTGTATCTTTTGTTTTATGTTCCCCTTCTTTGAAAACTATTTCTAGTAACTATTAACTACATCAACGATAACACAAATGTGCAAATTCGAATAGAAAAAAAAAAAATCAAGGTTTAGAAATTTATACTTTACTTAATTTTTACATGAAAATTAGTCCAAGAATGGACTGAGTAGCAGTTAAGCAAACAGTGACCTACCCAGTGGGACTGGGAGGATGCAACGCAGCACCCAGAACGTGGGGGCCTCTAAGCCAGGAGTCGGCACACTTCCCCTTAAAGGACCTTATGGTCCCTATCGAAATGATTTGGGGAAGATCTGCGAAGTGCCACAGCGTACTTCTGCTCCCGTACGACCACAGCGATGCAGGTAATGATACCGACAGATTTCATGATGGCTCACTCTGGGCCCGGTACTCATTAATTTCTTTCACCTATATGGAGTCATTTCATTCTTACAACAGCCTTGAGACATGGTCTATGCACAGAGCTCAACAGGGGCAATGAGACTCAAACCCCTTTTAAAATTTGGGTTTCAAAGAACTATCTTCCTTCTTCATCAGCTGCAAAGCTCTGAGCTGAACTGCGCAGACTCCTAGTAATTTCTCAGCTCGCCTGGCAGCTGGGTCTGGGCATGTGACTGAATTCCAGCCAACAGGATCCCAGCAGAAGTGATGTGCACCACCTCTAGGTTTTTCTGTAGAAGGATGCGGCACTTGCTTTCCTGGGTGTGTGTCTTCTTCCCATTGCCAGGGAAGGTCATGAACTGGAGCATACACTTTGGACTCTGAGATGGAAGCCACATTTTGAGAACGGCAAAATAAATCCCTTAGTCAACCTGCACAGCCTACCTCTGAACTGCTGGTAGGAAATTAGTTTCTGTCTTGTTTAAATGACAGTATTTCAGGGTTGTTTGTTACAGCAGCATAGCCTGTATCCTAACTGAAACATTTTAAGTATATACCCTTTATAACTGTCAGAGTAACTGCACTTTAAAATTATGCAAAGCATGATACATACCTCAGGACAGGCATGAGAGGCAAAAAAGTCTTCCTCCTTTGGTACGGGGGCCAAGGGCGGTAACACACAACTATCAAGCCACAGCTAGAACAAAAACATAACACACTGCTCAGCATTTCACCTGGCTTTAAAGGGTTTGACCAAATATTCTTCACTCCCTTCCAGAGACCTGTTTGCTAAGGACTAATACTTCCCATTATTATAAAATCAGTGACAGGCCTACACAGGCCCCCTGAGCACACTGCAGTAATGTCTATCCAGTAACTGTTGCTTCCCTACCTCGAGGATGTCAAGTACCAGATTCACAAGCCATTTCTGATCAGGAAAGATCAAGGATATTGTGGATTCCATATTTGTGAACTCGCCTACTCACCACAGCTTACTTATAACCCCGATCCATCCTCGAGGCCCTTCTGTGGTCCTTCACAGACACACACAGAGCATGAAAAACATGAGTCACCAGAGGGACACATTCCTGTCCCGTGTGGTAAACAAGTATCCTTTCTGTGGCCTATTTAGTGACACATTTTTCACACTTTGTGCTTTTTATTGGTGACTTCACTGTTTAAAATGGAGCACGGTGCTGCTCCTAATCACGTGAAGGCTGTGATGTGCCTTACAACAAAGTCCAGTATCAGGTAAGCTTCATCCAGGCCTGAGCTACAGTGATGGCAGCCACTGTCAGTGTTAATGAGTCAACAATATATAAGGTGTCTTTAAGCAGTAACACATGTAAAACAGTGTTATGCACGGATCCGCGATGAAAACGTTGTGACCAGAAGCTCGTGGGGCCCTGAGCCTGTCCTGCCCCTGGGAATGATGCTCCAGCATCCACCAATTCATTTGTCCTACTGAAACGAGTATTTACCTGAAGGAGACGACCCACCCACCGGTGACTTACATCAGTGCCATGCTTCCGTGTGGCTTGGGAGGCGAGCGACTTGATTCTCTCCCTGTAGAGCTGGGCAGCACGGCTCCTGTACTTGGCGCTGGTGTCACTGGTGGTGCACCCGTGTTGGTGGAAAAAGGAAGACTACGGTGGGAAGTATACAATTAACAGCGGCACTGCATCAAAGCGAACATGGTGACTGAAAGTGTTACTTCTGCTAGGATTTTTTTGAAAATACTAGCGAAAACCAAAATAATTAAAACTACAAAAAAAATTTAAGTAAAGTTTTCCTTGTAAAAGGGAATACCTTCCATAGATGTAGCACTAATATTTTGGTAAAACTGGACCCAAGACCTATGTTACAAAATGAGATAACTGGCCCTTCATTTCTCTGTTAAACCACCTCCGTCACTCTGAATGCTATTTTGGGGGATGCCTCCCACTCAGGACTACTGTTAATTCATGAGTAATCCCTGTCAATTTGGATTCCACTAAAATGAAGTATGCGAACCTTCACTTTGTTCAGCACCATTTCTTCATCAATAGACTGCCACATAGGCAAGGTGATAAAACAAACGTTTAAACAATTAAGAGGAAACGGCCTTCAACCACCTCCTAAGGGTCACGTACAGACATGAAATATAGAGTTCATATCTCAATTAAAGCAGGTATTCTAAAAACCTGTGTGAGCAATCCTTTTGTGAACCCTATTTGATTAATAGTGGTACAATGTCCTGTTCCAGATTCTTGGGACATCATCCCATTGAATCTTTGCAGCAGCACTATCAGATGGTCATGGTTACTACCTGTACTTTACAGACAGGCACACAGAGGCACAGAGGAGTTCCATAGCCAGGGAATGTCACACAGGTAAGGGAAGAGCGGAGCGGGCATTCAGACCCAAGCATGATGGTTTCAGCTCCACTGCCTGAGCCAAAGACCACCGTCCGGCCCTTCCCCACCCCAGCCCCGACCTCTGCTAGCTCAAGAGAAGCCACAGCTCTGGAGTTGGATGGGGGACTCTGTTACCTTGAGAAGGCTTATTGATGAACACAGATTATTTCAAGCCCATACGTTAAGTTTAGGAACGAGTGTGTGAACATGATAATGCATAATGCACATGGGTTCCCACTAAGACTCACATGTTTAAGGCATGCATTCTTAGGAGGGTGAAAAATCCTTTCTTGGAAAGTGAAAAAAATCTTAGTCATCACAATGGTTTTGTGGCCCTCCAAAGCTCACCTGTACCTGACAAAATCATTTTCCTTAGAATTTATCTGACTAGGGAAAAATGATATCCAATTTAAATTTAAAATGATCTAAGTAATTAATTTAAATTCAAATTTTCTGCTTAGAAAACAACTATGAAAAAAGGTTGAGAAACATTGATCTAAGAGAACTTGGTGTTTTGAAAACTATTTTAGATTTATGATTTTTAAATATTGAATAGATGCTAGACATAATTTTTATTTGAAATGTATACAGATTTGATTTCTTGTACTTGGAATGATTAACAGCATGTCTAAGGGAATTCTCTTTCCTCAACCTATACATTTTTGCATTATAAAATAGACTATCAGTGCTTCAGATGACTTCACCGGCTAGTTTGTGAGGCTGCTAATTTAGTGTTTGAGAAGTCAGATATGTTGAATTTGTAAATCAAGTTTAAAATGTTTGAGGATCTTTAGTTAGGTTTGTAAATGGGATTGGGTAAATCTGCTCTTTTAAAATGATAAATTAATTGAATACTTAAAAAGTTGTTACACAAAAATTACTATGTTTATAAGTTACTATGTGATATCTATATGTTGTATTTGAGGATTTGGAGAACAGGTTTTTAATTCACAGGTTTAATGAATTAAATAAAATTCAGACGTAAGCAGCTATAAACATTCTATCCTAAGCACAAAAGTCACACTCAGATACTGAAAACCTGTATCATCATAAAGAACCTGCCAGGATACAAAATTAATACACAGTAATCTGTGGCATTCCTATACACTAACAATGAACTAGCAGAAAGAGAAATCAGGAAAACAATTCCATTCACAATTGCTTCAAAAAGAATAAAATACCTAGGAATAAACCTAACCAAGGAAGTGAAAGACCTATACTCTGAAAACTACAAGACACTCATGAGAGAAATTAAAGAAGTTACCAATAAATGGAAACACATCCCGTGCTCATGGATAGGAAGAATTAATATTGTCAAAATGGCCATCCTGCCTAAAGTAATCAATAGATTCAATGCAATTCCTATCAAAATACCAACAGCACTATTCAACGAACTAGAGAAAATCGTCCTAAAATTCATATGGAACCACAAAAGACCTCGAATAGCCGAAGCAATCCTGAGAAGGAAGAATAAAGCTGGGGGGATTATGCTCCCCAACTTTAAGCTCTACTCAAAGCCACAGTAATCAAGACAATTTGGTACTGGCACAAGAACAGACCCATAGACCAGTGGAACAGACTAGAGAGCCCTGATATAAACCCAACCATATATGGTCAATTAATATACGATAAAGGAGCCAAGAGCATACAATGGGGAAATGACAGCCTCTTCAACAGATAGTGCTGGCAATACTGGACAGCTACATGCAAGAGAATGAAACTGGATTATTGTTTAACCCCATACACAAAAGTAAACTTGAAATGGATTAAAGACTTGAATGTAAGTCATGAAACCATAAAACTCTTAGAAGACAACATAGGCAAACATCTCCTGAATATAAGCATGAGCAACTTCTTCCTGAACCCATCTCCTCAAGAAAGGGAAACAAAAGCAAAAATGAACTCATGGGACTACATCAAACTAAAAAGTTTTTGTATGGCAAAGGACATCATCAACAAAACAAAAAGGCATCCTACAGTATGGGAGAATATATTTGTAAATGACAGATCTGACAAGGGGTTAACATCCGAAATATATGAAGAACTTACATGCCTCAACACCCAAAAAGCAAATAACCTGATTAACAAATGGGCAGAGAATATGAGGAGACGGTTCTCCAAAGAAGAAATTCAGATGGCCAACAGGCACATGAAAAGATGCTCCACATCGCTGATCATCAGGGAAATGCAAATTAAAACCACAGTGAGATATCACCTTACACCAGTAAGGATGGCCAACATCGAAAAGACTAAGAGCAACAAATGTTGGCGAGATGCGGAGAGAGGGGAACCCTCCTACACTGCTGGTGGGAATGTAAGCTAGTTCAACCATTGTGGAAAGCAATATGGAGGTTCCTCAAAAAACTAAAAATAGAAATACCACTTGACCCCGGAATTCCACTCCTTGGAATTTACCCAAAGAATACAACTTCTCAGATTCAAAAAGACATATGCACCCCTATGTTCATTGCAGCACTTTTTACAATAGCCAAGATATGGAAGCAACGTAAGTGTCCACCAGTAGATGAATGGATAAAGAAGATGTGGTACATATACACAATGGAATACTATTCAGCCATAAGAAAGAAACAAATCCTACCATTTGCAACAACATGGATGGAGCTGGAGGACATTATGCTCAGTGAAATAAGCCAGGTGGAGAAAGACAAATGCCAAATGATTTCCCTCATTTGTGGAGTATAACAATGAGGCAAAACTGAAGGACCAAAACGGCAGCAGACTCAGAGACTCCAAGAATGAACTAGTGGTCACCAAAGGGGAGGGGTGTGGGAGGGAGAAGGGGACTGAGGGGCATTATGTTTAGTACACATGGTGTGGGGGATTACGGGGAGAACAGTGTATCCCAGAGAAGGCACATAGTGGATCTCTGGCAACTTGCTGCACTGATGGACAGTGACTGCATTGGGGTAAGGGTGGGAACTTGATAATATGGGTAAATGTAGTAACCACATTGTTTTTTCATGTAAAACCTTGATAAGAGTGTATATCAATCATACCTTAGTAAAAAATTAAAAAAATAATAATAATAAAAATAAAATAAAAAAATAAAGAAGCCTGCCAGTTCCTCTACGTCATCACCTCCTGTTTGATTTTCTTCAGAGCTCTTACCAGCCTGTTGCCTTCTTGCTTGCTCGCTGCTTTAGCTGCTCTGGCTCTGACTCTAAGGGAGTGGATCTCATCTGATGCGTTCGTCACTATATTCCTGCACCCAGCCCAAAGTTTCCTGTGTTTCATATGTTGAATAGATTTTGAGATAAACAAGTCAACTGCCATCCAACTCCAAAGCCACCGTGTCTTTCTATGACCCAATAGGGCCTCCAAACACCTCCATGGAAATACTGGACTTTTTGCTACTGTAACACACATTTACACAGAAGGAAACAAGTCCGAGGTGAACTTACTGCATTAGTATTTCCTCCAACTTGCATGCATCGCAACTGAAACCAAGACCAGTTAGAATCCAACTCTGTAGATCTAAACAGAAAGAATATTCTTAAGTGTTAATACTTTTCTTCTTCAGAATCAAGTCACTAAACTTTGGACGACCAGATTTTCTTGATCTTCAGGATTCTGAAGAATTCTAAGTTTATGTTAACAGTGACACACACGTCTTCCAAGACATGACAGTTGGGACAAGCAGCTCTGGCCCCTCTTATGTTCCCAGAAGCCAAGGCTCCGATGGCCTTGACCGCCTGCTCCCTTCATGCCTGACCACAGGCCACACCAGCCCTGTGGCAGGTTTGCTGCACTGACTCCAGCCAGCCATCTCTTCTAGGACACAAGGAAATGACGAGTTTTCTGGGGCAGTTGACTTCCTGGGACTGACTCTGCCTCGCATCCTTACTGGGTTACAATCTAAAATTTGGTAATGTGTTTCTACTCAGAATAGATGTACTGCTTGGATTTTTTCAGGTCAGCTATCTGTTGTCCAGTTTGACCCTTAATAGGAGCCTGGAGGATGCGCAGTCTTGTCGGGTGAAAGGGACCTATCCAGCATCACCATCATCAGGTTGAGGAGAAAACTCTGGATTTAAAGCTTTTGTGTGTGTGTGCGTGTTTTTTTTTAATTGAAGTTTAGTTGATACACAATACTATATTGGTTTCAGGTATACAAGACAGTGGTTTGATAATTATACACACTGCAAAATGCCCATCACAATATGCTGCTACCATCTGTCACCACATAAGGTTATTACAATATTATTACTATGTTCCCTCTGCTGTACTTTTCATCCACGTGACTTCTTTATTTCAGAAGGATTTAATGCTCTTGAAGTGAGAACCGCAAGTGCCTCCTACCCCCACTGGACCTTATACCCTGCTCGTCCGCTAAGATCCAATCAGAGCAAGGTAAAGGCAACAACTGCATTTCCCAACAATAAAAATTCACCAAGTGATCACTGTAAAGTAGGGTATGACAGTGAGACAATGGCAGGAAGCTTTACACTGAATCCATAGAAATGAGCAAAACGCAAGGCTAGCCTGTGTTCAACAGCTTGTCCCACACTAACTGTGAAGGAATGTGGGTATTTTTAAATGGGTACAAGTAGAATATTCTATAAAATGGGCAAGGGAGAAAGAAAGAGGCTCCAGATTTACCAAAAATTTCCTTTGCTGCTGCCCTTTCATTTACTAATTTCTGTGCCTACTTGTATCATTTAACCTTTGCAAGTGTGAGGATGTTATTTTGAAGCCACTAGCTACCTTAAGATAAATAAAACTACTAATATGTATTTTATATTTATATATATATATATGACAAATTCACTTACTTTATGGTGTTATATATAAAGTAAAAATTAAACCACAAATTAAAAAAAACGTGTTTCTCAAAGACAAAAAAAAATCTCCTTTAAGAATCTGATTACCAAACAGGTGGTTCAATTACATATCTTGTTTTGAGATCCTCTCTCTGAAAGATCTTGCTTTCTCACCACATTTTTGACTCCCCCACCGAGTCAGGTGCCACCCTCACCCCCTCTGTCATGGGGTAGCAGTTAATAGCTCAGTCCCTGGAGACTGAGAGGGCACAAACCTCAACTCTGTCATCACTAGCTTATGACTTAACATCTCTGTGCCTTACCTTACTCACCTGTAAAGTAGGGATAATTACACTACTATCTATTTTGATCTTGTAGAGATCAAATAAGCTAATTATCTGAAAAGGGCTTGGCTCACTGTAAACACCATTTGGCTAAAATTCTCACCATCATCCTCACGGTAACCCTGTCTCACTGTCATTAACAGCAAGCTCAGAGGACAGGAAATGGTCCGTATTTTTCTCTCATGCTTCCTGTACAGGCACAGAAAACTAACTGAATATGGGCTGACTGAAAGTACATCCTAAAATTAAGGCTCTAAGTACTCAGACTTGCTAACCTGCCTCACAACTTTTAGACCCACACTGTCTTAAAAAAAATAAAGCTAAATGGTTCTCTATATTATTTCTTAGAAATGAAGACAAAAACTAATTGCCTGTTTTTGGAGTCAACAGGGATTCTCTCTTGTAACACTGGAATTTCAAAATAAAGGGTTTGGATGATAATGGACTCTGAATACAGTCCACCTTCAGAAGAAACCCCAAAGGCCCAGCAGCCCTTTCCTGCAAGAGGCAGTGATTCGCTATAGGCTGTTTCTTACCTTTAATGTAGATGTGTGAAAGCTAAGAGTCTATGGCAGGGCTAAGAAAAGAGGAAAGCAGCAAAAGTTAAAGAGTTGAGGAATTAACTGTCACTCTAACAAAACAGTTCCTGTTAACCAAGTAGGCAAAAAAGAAAATGGGTTTCCCACAACCTCAATAATCCTTATGTGAATTGCGATATAACTTCCTTAAAAATTCTATGAATCTTCACTAGTGGATGCCAAAGTCAGTATTTTTTGTAAGCAGAGCCTTTAAATAGATCTCAGAAACTTATGAAATCAGGATCAATCTCAACAAATAAACATGACAAAGTTATCAAGTAATCAGAAACTTTAAGTGGAGTAAACCCAGCACAGTTAATCTAGCCCAGGAACAGTTCCTGGCAGCCATTTGTTTATAACTGGCTCAGCTGCTTAATGTAAGGTCATGGGAGGTCCTGCCTTTCTACACCAACATCATAAATCCTCCTCCTCTTGCGTCCCCTGAGCAGGAACCCAGATGATTCAGAGCTGATCACTGTGCCATTTGCTGGGGGCTCGCCCTGTGCCAGGCTTATGTGAGTCACTGGCCCACTCCTCCCAAAGCCCTGAATGGCGATTATTAGTCATCTCACGTCCCTTTCAAGGGAAGGAAGCTGAGACACAGAGAGGACATACTTTCAGCCACACCCAGAGCTAGTGAGGGAGGGCGCAGGGATTCAGACCCCCAGCGGCCGGGATGCAGCATCCCCTGGGGCCGCGGGAGTTAGGTATGTGTTCCCCAAAGCAGTCAAGACACTCCAGAAATGTCACACAAACCTTCCCTTTGACCTTACTCCTTGTTTCCTATGCATATAGTAACTAGCTACTCAACATTCCACTTTTTCTTGACACTGCACCTTTTCTTAAAGGCTGAAAGCTGACCTCTGTTTCCCTGCCTTGACCCCATAAGCAATCTCACCAAACCTTCGAAGTTCATTGTAAATGTTACCTCCTCCTTTGAACTTTGCCTAATTTTCCAACCAGAAGTAGACATGGGGTTTTACTTCCATCTCCTGTACAGCACACTACAGTTTATCTTATTTATGTTGTATGTAAGCCTCTCCCCACCCTGCCAGCCCAATGAAGTGACTAGATCCCATCCACCCATTCACTGTCCTAAGCTCATGAAATACTCAGCCATGAACCTGAGAAGAAGCAGAGCTACGGGCAGAGGAGCACCGTGGGCTTGGCTGCCACAGGCATCGAGTGAAGAGCCCCCGGCCCTGGCAGGTGGTAGGGTGGCCATCCTCCACATTTCTGTAGATGCATAACCTGCCTTTCCCTTTTTGCTTGACAAAAGCCATAGTTTATAAATTTTCTCCTTTGTAAAACTGTTAATTTGAAATTCTACTTAATATGAAAAAAAAAACCCAAACTTTCTATTTAAATAAACATTCTACCCAGGCCAAACTGTTAATATGTTCATGCTGGGAAATGGGACTGTGTGTGTGTGTGTGTGCAGCTGGCAGGGGGAGAGGAAGAGGAAAAAGGGTTCTAAAGAAAGGACTTTCACTTGTTTATGCACTTTGGGACTACTTGGATTTTTGTCCCCGATAAGCTAAGGTTTGTAAGTTGTTTTAATCAATAGAACATGTTTAAAGAACAGGCCCTCCACCTCTTAATAAAAAAACCAAACCAGACTGAGTCTCCGTCTCTTCCTTAACATTCTCACCCAAATCACAGACTTTTTCCCAGTTCATTTATCTGACTTTTAAAAGGCAAGTGATTAAACTTGCAACAGCCCAAATAGACTGCTGTCCGGCCTCAGCCAGCTCCCGGTCAGGCCTCCTCTCAGCTGGGGACACGTCAGAAAACCACCTGGTTTCTTGGACACTGGAACTGACAGTGTGCTTTAGTGGGGAGGAAAAGGGAGGGCCAGGTTATAATGGGCCCAGAAAGAAAGGGGAAGAACACGGTGAAGAGAGAAAGAAGACAACCAATCACATAATGCCTACACACTGCACACAAGTCCAGCCTTTGTGGGCTCTGGGCAGCGCAGGCTACCATATGCTAGCTGGTAATAATCAATCTGGTGAAGGGGGAAAATGTTAAAAATAAACTTGCCCTGGCAACTAAATTCCTCAACATTTAAAAAAGTTAGGGACAGGACAGTATAATCAAAATATTCTGGGACCAAAAAAGAAAAGACAAGAAACTGATAGATATTCTGAAACCAGTAAGAACACACGAAAGAACTCCCTTTTCTAACTAATTACCTACGGAGTTATATGGCTATGATATTTAGCCCATTGCACCATCACAGACTGACTTCTGAAAAAGGAACTCAGAAAAGTGCATTAGAGAGTTTTTTTTAAGTTAATATATTAAAAAAGAAACTTACGTTGTTGTTATTACTATATAGTTTTTGTGCTATCATACAAAATAGCTCATTACAAATTACAATAGATTTCATCCTATAGGAACAAATGCTTTTTTTTTGAGAGGGCATCTCTCATATTTATTGATCAAATGGTTGTTAACAACAATAAAATTCTGTATAGGGAACTCAATGCACAGTCATTAATCAACCTCAAGCCTATATCTCAACAGTCTCCAATCTTCTGAAGCATAGAGAACAAGTTCTTACATGGTGAACAAGGTCTTACATAGTGAATAAGTTCTTACATGGTGAATAGTGCAAGGGCTGTCATATCACAGAAACTTTCAGTTTTGATCACACATCATGAACTATAAACAATCAAGTCAGATATGATTATTCATTTGATTTTTATACTTGATTTATATATGAATTCCATATTTCTCCCTTATTATTATTATTCTTATTATTTAAAATAAAATGCTGAACTGGTAGGTAGATGCAAGATTAAGGTAGAAAACATAATTTAGTGCTGTAAGAGGGTAAATGTAGATGACCAGGTCTGTGCCTATAGACTAAGTATTAATCCAAGCTAGACAAGGGCAACAAAACATCCACGGATGCAGAAGATTTATCTCAAAACAGGGGGGGTGAGGTTCTAAGCCTCCCCTCTGTTGGTCCTCAATTTCTCTCCTGATGGCCCCCCTGTGACTGTGCCTATCTTAGGTTGTTCCTCCCTTGAGGAATCTTACCCGTCTGGCTAACCAGCCATCTTCCGGGGCCATACAGGGAAATGTAAAGTTGGTAAGTGAGAGAGAAGCAATATTCTTTGAAAAGGTTAGCTTTTTACTTCTTTGCAGATTTATGCCCTGTGGCTTCTATGCCCAGCATTTGTCTTGAGGTATCTTTACCACTTGGAAGAATTATGATACTCGGTATTTTCGATATGAGGCACGAATTATACTAAAGCGCTGTAATTAGGAAGGAAGAAGAAAAGCTATAGAAGTAGCAGATGGAAGAAAACATGGGAAGATTGATTATTTCTTTGACATAACTTCTTGTAGAGTAACATAAGGATGTATAGGTTTTAACAAACTATTAATTAAATTGTGTACACACATTAACAGAATAGGAATGCAGATACATAACAAAAGCAGACCTACAATTACCAGCCATATCCAGTGAAACCAAGAAAACCAGTTAGGTACCCTAGGCATTTGTGAAAACTTATCAGTGATATGATGGATATTGTCTAAGGAACAAATGCTTTTTATAATAATCACATTGTATCAATTTTCCTTAAGTCATAATAAAAATTGCTCACCACAACATAAATAGCCTACCTGCCTAGCTGGCTCCTCACCTGGAAAAAGGGGCAGAGAAATAGGTGAACTGGTTGGACGTAGCAAGCAAAAAAAGATCCGAGCTATGGCTGCTTAGTGGTGTCCTGCAAAAGGTGCCCTGACAAAGGCCTACGGTGGCTCAAGTGCAGGCCTTGCTCAGGGCCCTGAGCCTGGCCTGGGATCCTTTTATTGTTTCAACTTATTTTACTTCACACAAGGGCTTCCACCTCACACTGGACTGTGGAGCTGTGTGTCCAGAGTAGGGAGTCTGTCTCTCCTGCATACAAAGGCCCCTCAGAGTAGAAGATAGGCCAATGCAGCCCAAGTCTTCAGGTCAAAAAAGAAAAATTCATATTACAAGCATTTGAAGTTGCCAATAAAACTTATTCAAACATCGTTCATGTATCAGTGTCCTTGGGAGCCAGAGCTGTAGGATTATGCCGAACGTGAAGGGGGCTGTAACAAGGGCTTCCCGGCTTTTACATTAACTCTGCACCTGACTGGGTGCAGGATGGACCCAAAGCAACTGAATCTCCTTCCATCACGCGTGTCAGAGCAAGACTCCCTGTACTGCTAGTTATTAGAAGATGATAAAGGGAAAGGAAATACTGTCTCAACCCTCCATTCTGACTCTGTCTTGGCCCACTGCCTCATGTCTCTGACACAGAGCTCTACATAATAGTAACTGAATAGAAAATAACTCATTTTCCCAGTTTACTTAGGAATATAAGATTTACATCTCCATGACTCATAACCAACCTCTCATTTTACCTGATGTCAAAGCAACCATAAAGAAAAGGGGGCAAAGAGACCCATGGCACAACGTGACCACTCCCATCCCCCAGTGAGGAAAGATTCACTTACCGAATAAAACTCAAGTGAACACCCAGAGACCGGTGTGACCCTGAGCAATCGATGCAAAGAAACACCCCGTAGGTTATGCTTGCCCAGCTGGGATTTTTGGCACCGCAATCAAAACATACCTGAAAGAACATTTACAAATTCAGTTATTAATTAACTGACCAAATGAGCCATCCTATAGGGTACAATACATGATTTAGTGTAAAAGCTGCTTAACCTTAACACAATTTAAACTGGTTATTAGAAACTATCTCACCTAAATCTTTTGTAAAACCCCCTAATTTCAATGTCTTTTATTATTATTATTATACTATTACATATGGTTATATTAATCATATATTCATAGACTTGTATTTATATAATGCATTAACTGTGTAATAGATTATTACATATCTGTTGTAACACACAGCACTGTGTGTAGTGAACTTAGGTGCAGCTATCACCTCAAACGGGACTTATCCCTGAAGCATCAACAGGGTTCCTGCCAGTCACCCAGGGGACACTGGCCAGAGGTGTCCCCCTGCTCAGCGTGCTCCGGGCCTTCCCACGCTCAGGCGTGTTTCTTCTCTTCCCAGGCAGAGAAGGATGCCCCAGACTCCAGATGGCCCCAGCGAGCCTCCCTCCCGGTGCCCACACCTTCCTGTCCTTCCCACCCTCACTTTTCCAGGGTGGTCTCTGTGACCAGCAATATGGCAGAAGGGATGGTATGTCCTTCCCAAGATCAGGATAGAAAAGGCTTTGGCTTCCTTTCTCTCTTGCTAGCTCTCTCCCTTGGCTCACTGGCTCTGGGGGACGCAGCTGCCATGACTTGAGGACACCAGGCAGCCCAACGGAGAGGCTCAAGTGGTGGGGAACTGAGGCCACTCGTGCAGCAGCCAGGGATGCGTGGAGGGCGGCTGACCACCACACGAGTGGGAACACCAGCTCTCAGGTGATGGCGACTTCATGACAGACCCCGAGCCTTCTTTCCTCAACACCGACTGCACTCAAACATCCATCTGATAACAGGAGTATAAAACTACTTTAAAGTACACAGTGCTTGTCATGGAAATTAATATTTATAATTAATTAAAGATAGAACAACAGAATCCACTAAGAGTTGTTTTTATTTTTATTTTCTAGGAGAAAAAAGCCCCCATATTTTAGATACACTTTACAACCAGAACCACCAGTGTGAAAGTAGTCCCAACTATAATCATCAAGAAAGATCTGGCTTCTGGCCTTTTGAGGGCCATACAAAAGTGAAACCATGAGCGGATTTTCCAAAGCCCCCACCGGGATAGGGTCACCTTACACATGCATGAGTGGAGTGGACTGACTTGACATAAAAGGTGCCAACTGATTCCTTTCAGTGTTTACTGATTGCCTGCTTGATGCCAGACACTTCGGCAGATGCTTAGGTATTAAGCAGATGGTGCCATTAATGCTACAAACATTTGCAGAGTCCCTACCCCTGCCAGGCCACATGCTGGCCTTTGAAGAACTCACTGTGCAGTCAGAGAGGACATGGAATTAAGACACTTCAGGTAACAGGCATCGAAGTAAGGACTCCCCCTCCATGGGACACCAAACAGCACGACTGACTCTGCCAAAGGTTCTGTCCCTCTGCAAGAGGCCATATGTAACCCCTCACTTACTCCACTAGCAGCTGTGTACTTACCTAGGGCACACACAAAGGTGGTTTAGGAAGACTTGGCCTACGCAGAGCCCACAGTCGAGTGGGCAAAGTGATCAGCTATACGGTTGAATCTTAGCAAGGACAGGATGCAAAGTTTTCTAGATAGAGTCCGAGAGACATTAGGCGTCTCAAGAATAGAGCCTAAAAGAGCAGTAAGTGGCAAAAGCCTGTGCAGGGAATGGTCCTGTGGAGGAAGGTGACAGCAGAGACTGGATGTGCACAGCGCAGAGCAGGCAAGCCTGAGCATCACTTCGGAGGTGGTTGCGAGGCTGGCTGTGAGAGGAGAGCAGTGGGGTTTCCAACATGGTGGCCTTAGCATCCTGGTGACCCACCAGCTGAGAGAGGGCATTGCTAGAACGCAGCTCCATGAGGGAGGGGGCCCTGTCTATCTTGTTTCCCTGAGCTAAGCATGGAGCCTGGCACAAAGCAGACACTCACTAAATGCAAACAGGCAGTAGGGCAGTTTGTAGTGGGTGGAAGGGCTAGCAAGCTGAGACCGGGACCCATAGGGTCTAAGGTCAGGAGGCATATCTGGCTCTCACAAGTGCTGGAGAAGGAGGCTGTGTTCTGAGAGCAGGGACTGCACTTTGCAACCCCAAGCCAAAGGTGAGATACGGATTTCTAAGCAGAATATCAGTTCTTATGCTAACAAAAAATAGTTTTCGACAATTTGTTTTGCCTAATGATGAGAATAAGTACTACAGAAATGACAGTTAATATTAAGTGTTTATTCCAGGTCAGGCACTGCTGTTGGCCAACTGAATCATCATAACAACCCCGTAAGAAGATACTATTCTTATCTCCGTCAGAGTCAGCTTCCGGGACCCATGTGGGACCTACGCCGTCGTGCAGGGCCCCGCTATGCAGAGGGCCCATGGCTAATGCTCCGCAATCTCCTCTTGAAATTCTTAATACTGTTCAAACGAACATTAATACGTCATTATTTTTCAAACTGCATTTTCATTAAGCATGTTTTGCATTCCCCACAAGTTGTGTAGCACAATTTTGATTCCATGTTAGAGAAAACTAAGGAATGATGAAGTTAAGTAGAGCTAGGAAGTGGTATCTTGGGGACTGGGCCCAGGCGGTCAGCTTTGGCATTCACTCTTCACCCCTCACCACACGGCAGGCACAGACGACCAGCTCCCTGGAGATAGAAGGCTGTTGTTTCGGCCATCAGCACACCCTCCGTGCTCCGCACAGGCCCAGGACACTGCAGCTGCTCATGGATATTTGTTGAATGAATAGCTCAAGCGATCAATACAAAACTAAGGAGCAATATAGACACAGGGAAGGATTTCACAAACTAGAAAACTGATCCTCATGAGTTAAAAGCTTGACCTAGAGTAAATATTCATCATCCCCAAGAGGAAGAAATTAAATTCTATATTCTGAAAGTAAACTGAGTTGTTTTTCTTTAACTACCCGTCCTGTCTCAGGTATCTTACAGTCCTTTTTTACAACCCCTTTTTAAAAATGCTTATTAGTATCCAACTCTTCCACTTGATTAAAACTAGTTTTCATCTGTGCTTATATAATGGTTTCTTACTAATGATCAAACAAAAAGTCATAATCAAGATAGGTACCACAATACTGTGGAACATTACCAGAAATACCTTTGCTCAATGCTTTTATTAATCCTATTACATAAAATTTTCCACAGGTATGCTGTTCATAAAAAAAAAAAGTAACAATAGATAGCTGACATTATTGAAGACAAGTATATCCAAGTACTGCCCTGAGAGTTTTTATTGGATTTTCTCATTTAATCCTCATAATGACCCTCTGAGTTAAATCCTCCTCATGGCCCCATTTTCAGATGAGGAAAATCAGGTATGAAGTGGTCAAGTAACCTGCCCAAGGTGACAGAGTTAGAAAGTAGCAGGATCTGGATAACAGTACACAGGCAAGCCCACACATGCCCCTCAAAAGTGTGATATAAATACGGGGACTTCTTATTTTAAAGGGGGCACCTTCCCTTTGATGAATTCAGTCAAAGAAAATACATGTTATATTTCTGAGCTAAAGCAGACAAAAAGTTTAGTTTCTACACTGCTAACTACAGATTCTAATCTTGTCTAGTTTATACAGCAACCACTCTTTGTCAACAGATCAATCTAAATTTGAAATCAAGAAAATAGCAAAGAAATTGGCACGGAGAATTCCCGGAGCCTTTCTCCTCCTGACCTTCCTACATCGTGCAGACATTATCTGTAATAAAACTGTTTCCTTTCTCACTCATCTTAGGTTGTAAAACCATGGGCTGCCTTCCACCAAGACTTGAAACAAAAACATCTATATTTTGTAAAACTCAGAAACTGTTTGTGCCAACACAACATGTGGTGGCTCGTGACCACAGTGGCTAACAGCTGTTCACTCTGGAGGAGGCCGTGGGGACCAAGACAGGGCGTCTGTCACACAAGGGACAAGTCCGTGCTGACACGGCAGCCCTTTGCCCTCTCCAGGTTCCACTCTGACCTGTGATCCTCAGCGAGGGTGTCACTTTAGCCTGACGCATCATCCCAACATCTCCAGCCAGTTGAGAAAAGTTGTGAAAGTCATGGGGGTCGGGGTGGGGAACAGCCTCTGGAGACACAAAAAGAGGAAAACCCTAAACTCCACAGAGACCCGGAGAGAAGGAATAGGAGAGTCTGTGGTGGGCTTTCTCAGTGAGAGAAAGAGCTGGAGGCAATGCAGAGACCACTCAGCAGCTTTATCAGACAGGGAAACTGAGGCTGCTATTAAAGGACACAGGGAATCAACCAGGCCCCCAGAGGCGCCCCCGAGGGACTTCAGAGGGCAGCTGCAGGGTGGGGAGGGGCGACACGAGCTTCCTCAAGCGCCCGGCGCGCCCAGCTGTCGTTTCCCAGGCCGCGCACGTCCCGGCGGGCTCACAGGTGGCCTGCGGCGTCCGCCCCCACTCGCAGGACCGCGGTCTGCGCGCCCCGGCCCGCTCTCGGGGCCCGAGCGCGCCCCCAGCCCCGAGGAGCTCAGAGCCGCCTTCGCCCCCGTGGATGCCTCCAGCCGGTGTCAGGCACCCTCCAGGGTCTGCCCGCCTCCCGGACCCCCAGGCGCCCGCCCTCCAACCCCCTCCCAGCTGAGGCTGGGGGGCGGCGCGCGGCCCGGACCCAAGCGAGGCCCAGATGCCGCGGCCACAAGTGCGACGTGTCACAGGCCAGGCCGGCTCCTCCTCCCGCGGCCGCGGCCACCACACGGGCCGCCTGCAGGGTCCAGCAGAGACGCCTAGTAAGCCTGAAACGCCCAGCCGCCGTTACCTTGTTGGTGGGCACCGAGCGGAGGCGCTTGAAGATGGTCAGGATGTCCTGCTTGCTGGGGTCCCCCATGGTCAACAGAAAACCGAGGCGCAGCCGGCCCCGCCAAGCGGGAAGAGCGGTTGCCGCCTCTGGGAGAGGGACGACGCCGAGGGGGCGGGGCTGCGCATGACGGACGGGGCTCGGCCAGCCTCCGGCCCTGCCTACAACCGGGGCGCACGCGCCGCTCTGTAGAGGCCTTGCTTAGGGGAGACACTGGCCCCGCCCACTAAGGCCCCGCCCCGGCGCCGCATGCGCGTGCGCGTGCGCGTGCGCAGGGAGAACCTTGGGCGGGGCTGCGCCGGCGGTCCCTCTGGGCTGAGCGCGGCCGGACAGACGGGGCTGGGGTCGGTGGGGTCTGCCACCCGCTTGCGCAGCGCCGGGAGCCAGCAGCACTTCGGCTGGGCGGATGCCGTTTCGCCTGATGGACTACTTCCTTGGCCAGGGTCTTCTCGCCCTGCGTGTGAGGGCGACAGAAGCGGTCACTGCGGTGGCAAAGGAGGAAACGAGGGAGAAAATGTCCACACGCCGGAGTTTCGCTAGTCGCCTTTTCTTTTTCTTCCTAAACTAAGGCCGAATCTTGGGTGGGAAGGTTTTCTCCGCCCGAAGATGCTTTTCCTAAAGTGCCAGTTTGGGTGTAAGGTTAGGGAGATGGCGGAACTCGCGAGGCGAAGGCGCCGGGTGATAGCTAATGAGAGCAGGCGGGCTGGGCCGACGTCTGACAGTTCCCGGGCCGCGGCCGCAGCCTGCGCCGGCCAACCTCCCTACGCGGAGCGTGTGACCTGGAGAAGGGCGCCGCCCCTTTTACAGCAGTGGGTGTGGAGCCCTGGGAAGGGGCGCCTACAGATCGGTGGTGCAGCGGGAGGCTAGCAGGCTTGGAGGTCGGAACCCTGGCTCCCCGCCCAGCTCAGTCGCTGTTTCCTATCTCTGGGATCTTGGTACGGTCATTTCTCTAAAAAGATTGGTTTGCTCCTGTGTGCAACAGGGCTAGACGGGGAGAATCAGGCAGAAACCCTGGCACATCCTTTGGGAGGGGTCTCCCTGCATTTAGAGGCACGTTCACTCCCCCGGTCTGGTTAGATACCCCCGGACGGGCAGTTGGAAACTTGCGGGGAACGTGGACTTATTTAACCCCAAGGCTGGAACTTTTCCAAGAAAGGGAAATTTATTACCTTCCAGGACAGTACGTCACTCTTGCAGACAGCTCTGTTTGAAAGTTCTTCCTTATGTTGAGTCAAAGTATATGTCCCTGTACTTTGTGTCCTTCCTTGGTACTAGTTTGGCCCTACACAGAACACCTGGCATGTTAAAGGAACAGTCATATTCTTTCTGATGGGAATGATGGTCCCATTTACTCTTTGGAACTGAAATCTTACCAAGTTATAGTTCAGATTCAGGGTATTGACTACACGCCAGCACAGAGATCCCTGAAGAGAATAAATGGCAATGAAGTGCAGACAGTAGGGACTACTAATAGGCAGGGACATAAGGGGAGGAAAAATACCATTTGTACACCCATCATTGTCTTTTTCTCTCATCTGCTTAAGTGTTCTTTATAGAACTTACTACCACCTAATGCTAGAATATGCAATGTAATACTATATAAATACCTGCCTCCCTTCAATTGAATATAAACTTGAGATCACAACTGTTTGTCCCCCATCCCTAGCCCTAGAACAATGCCTAGCACACAGTATTTGTGGAATGGGCTTAGAATGTATAAAGGTACAAAAAAAAATAACTTCCAACATAATAATGAGAAAAGGCTAGACAATCTACAAAATCGTACTTCTCTTGAGCCCTTCAGAGAGCTGAGGTTGCAAAGCAACCAAGTTAACTGAATTCCAAAGACAGACAAACCTCTCTATAGATGGAACATAAGAGCTCTTTCACATTAGGCAAAACACAGGAGAAAGAGGCAACTGCCATACAAGTGTGCAAGAGGAAATTGCTTGAAATTTTAATGAATTCTTAAAGGCAAGTGTGGGCTAGCCAGTCAGTTTGGAATAGCTAGGGGCCTCAGATACAAAGAGTTTACATTCATTCTTAAGCTGGTTTTTGTACTGTCCATCAGAAAGTAAAACGAAAAGAGACTGGGGAGAAACTGCTCAGTGGGGTAAGCATCTGATTGTAGGAGTGTTCGTTAGAAAGACAGACATGAGCAGCCTGGGGAAGGGGAAAATAAAGTTCAAGGAAAAAACTGCTCTAACTACCTGGGTAGGGAGTCCCCACAGGAAGACAACAAAGGCTTTGCAGGGAGATAACTTTTTTGCCTATCAGGACCAGGCCAAACTGCTCCCAACCTGACCACAACAAGGGCCAATTGAGTAAAACTAAGAACTGCCCAAAACACCTCATCGCAGGAAAGGACTTGTGCACTGAGAGGGATTGCTACAGAGATGGACCGTCAATCAAATAACCCCACCTTGTCGATCAAAGAAGTGCCTCTTAGCCAGAATGCAATATGCAGGCCTCCTGCCTAACAGATCCAGGCCTTTGTCTACCTCGACTCTGGCTCACTTCTCCTTTGGAGTGTATCCAAACAAAACTTTCACTCTGCTTGCTATTGTGCCTCTGCCTTTCAATTTTTGGTGCCACAGGGACAAGAACCAAGGAGAACAAACCCAGCCCACCACAGGAGGATGGGCACAGAACCCCACCCACATCCTTGCTCTCCTAGAAAGTAAACACAGCAAATCCACGTGCCCTGGGGGAGGAGGCCGCAAGAGCCTCCATGGTCCACTCAGGCAAGAAGGAGAAGCAAGAGCCAGTAATCCCCAACCCTCAAAAAGAGGGTAGGTAACAGTTTGGGAGAATATATTCATAAATGACATATCCAATAAAGGGCTGACATCCAAAATATATAAAGAGCTCACGCACCTCAACAAACAAAAAGCAAATAATCCAATTAAAAAATGGCAGAGAAGCTGAACAGACAGTTCTCCAAAGAAGAAATTCAGATGGCCAACAGACACATGAAAAGATGCTCCACATTGCTAGTCATCAGAGAAACAGAGAAATGCAAATTAAAACCACAATGAGATATCACCTCACACCAGTAAGGATGGCCACCATCCAAAAGACAACAACAAATGTTGGCAAGGATGTGGAGAAAGGGGAACCCTCCTAGATTGCTGGTGGGAATGTAAATTAGTTCAACCATTGTGGAAAGCAGTATGGAGGTTCCTCAAAAAACTCAAAATAGAAATACCATTTGACCCAGGAATTCCATCCTAGGAATTTACCCTAAGAATGCAGCAGCCCAGTTTGAAAAAGACAGATGCACCCCTGTGTTTATTGCAGCACTATTTACAATAGCCAAGAAATGGAAGCAACCTAAGTGTCCATCAGTAGGTGAATGGATAAAGAAGATGTGGTACATATACACAATGGAATATTATTCAGCCATAAGAAGAAAACAAATCCTACCATTTGCAACAACATGGATGGAGCTAGAGGGTATTATGCTCAGTGAAATAAGCCAGGAGGAGAAAGAGAAGTATCAAATGATTTCACTCATCTGTGGAGTATAAGAACAAAGCAAAAACTGAAGGAACAAAACAGCAGCAGACCCACAGAACCCAAGAATGGACTAACAGTTACCAAAGGGAAAGGGACTGGGGAGGATGGGTGGGAAGGGAGGGATAAGGGGGAAAGGGGGCATTACTATTAGCAGACATAATGTTGGTGTGGGGCACGGGGAGGGCTGTACAACACAGAGAAGACAAGTAGTGATTCTGTGGCATCTTACTATGCTGATGGAGAGTCACTGTAATGGGGTATGTGGTGGGGACTTGATGATGGGGGGAGTCTAGTAACCATAATGTTGCTCATGTAATTGGAGATTAATAATACCAAAAGAAAAAAAAAGAGGGTAGGTAAAAATTCCTTGCTGCAGGTCTGAGAATAATAGAACACAGGAAGGCTTTGAAAGGACCCAACCAATAGACAGGCCCACTTTGTGTTCTGTGTGCTACCCTTGCTATTGATCTTTTATGATGACATCCTGGCATGGCTGCGGCCAGGTGAGACAGCAGTTATTAAGTTAGTTCATTCAGTTGAATAGGAGCTTGCTGAAAGCCAAAGGCCACTCTAAGGAAAAACCGGACCTGCCTAGTCAGTCATATGATGAATGACAGAGTGAGAGATAAGCACAGATCTTGTCCCTTGCTCCTAGAGGACACCATGGGACTTCAATTAGTGCTAATGAGAAAACAGGTGAATGCTATTTCTTAGACACACCACTTCTGTTTAGTCAGACATTAGAAATTGAATTCAGGGAGTCGTGAGCAGTCTTATCTGGTGTCCACCAACTGCTATATGCACATACTTGGAAATGTACAAATGCCCCATTTTAAAAGGAAAAATAGTTAAATGTGTTACTGATTTTTTTAAAAATAGAAATTTAAGCCGATGTCATTACCTTTAATGGGATAAATGATTTGGCATAACCTTTCTACTGTAATATTTTCAATATTAGCAAAAATAATTGGAAAGTCAAATAAAAACTTATGTTTACACGAAAACCTGTTCTTGAATGTTTATAACAAATTTACTTGTAATCATCAAAAACTGGAAACAACCCAAATATCCTTCAGCTGGATTAACAAACCATGAGAAATTCATTCAATGGAAACTACTCACAATAAGAAGGAAGAAACTATTGACACACGAAACCACTTGGCTGTATTCAAGTGAATTATGTGAAGTGAAAAGATGAGAATCTCAAAAAGCTACATGTTGTATGATTCCATTCACATGACATTCTGGAAAAGGCAAAACTGTACAAACAGAAACAGATCAGTGGTTGCCAGGGGCTAGGATATTAAGGGGGTTGACTGCAGAGGAGCAGGGAAAAATCTGGGAGGTGATGGGATGATGCTCTATCGTGGTTGTGGTGTTTACACAACTGTACGCATTTGTCAAAACTTGCAGAACTGTACACTAAATGGCATGTATTTTACTGTGTGTAAATTATACCTTTATAAACGAAAAAAATGAGAAACAAAGCAAATGCTCCATAATGTGGGACTTAATGACACATGGAATATCATGTAGCCATTAATACATTTTTAGTTGTACTTAGGGACATGAGAAAATGCTGGTGTTCAAATGTTAACAGAATAAAGCAAGGTACCACAGTGTATTTATGGTATGACCCCCATTTTGTAAAACACACACATTGATGATGATAACGAAACACGTGCACATCTTTATAAAGAAAAAAGACTGGAAAAAATACATCAGAATGTGAACCGTGTAACCTCTGGATGTCAGAATCATGGGTAACTTTAGTGCTTTTCTGAATGCTTTTTGCTTAGTTTCCAAATCTTCATCTGATCCTTTGTTCCTTTTACAATGATGGAAAAATCGTTAGCATTGTAATTTGAAAATATTACATAAAGGGGCGGGAGCAGCCTGGCTGTCTTGACCCAGAAGCAGCATTTGCTTGCAGTTTCGCCTTGAATGACATTGGGGGCGCGGCGGGGTGTGTGGGGGAAAGTGTTTTGGTTTCTTACCTCTTCACGTCCGTGCCACCGCCATCTGCTGCCACACTGTATCCTTTCCGCATGGGAGTTTTAGCCCACTGACAACTTGTGTTAGCGATCCTTTCCTCAAAGAGAGTGATACTATTTATGTAGTTCACTGGTTCATTTCTTCCTTCATTTCTCAGCCCTTCCGCAAATGTTTTGAAGAGGTCTAAAACAATATAATCTGAGTTTCATTGGATGGTGTGAATTTAAGGCCAGTCCCTGCACCCGTGAACTTGCTAATCACTGGGCGAGACAGATACCAGCAGTGACAATGGGGTAGGGAGAGTGCTGTGCTGTGGTGCTCCAGAGCCCGGAGGACCTTTCAGGTCAGGCATCTCTGCAAAGGGGTAACTCCGGGGGTGCTGGGTATCTACCGAGCGCCACTGGGGACGGGCACGTCCTGGCGCGCTGAGGCAGGAGCTCTCATAGTCCAACAGCACAGCCCAGTGGGCGGAGCGCGGCACTGCACCGCCCGAGCCTGGATGCTGGCTGGGCTGCGTGGTAGCCGTCGCTCATTGGGAAAGTTATCTCGTCTCTCTGTGCCTCAAGTTCCTCGCCTATAAAAATAGGAGTAATAATATCTACCTGGTTCGTGTGGCTGCTGTGAGGATTCAATGAATTAATAAATGTTAGAGTTTAGAACAGGGTCTGGCACAGTGAAATACCAGCGTTTACTACTATTATTCCCATTTCATAGATAAGCAAACCAAGGCTTAGAGAAAGCATTTTGCTCAAGGTTCACTGGCTAGTTAAGGTCACACAGTTGAGTGCAGGGAATGTGCCCTCACAGTCCATGCACTTATCTATCCACTTCATTTTTATGCCTTTGTAAGACTGTCATAAGTTTCAGAGAAGAAAATAATCTTTTGCAAGATCTTGGTGTGGAAAACCCAGCCTCCTCATATAGTTTCATATGAGGATGAATGTCGGCTTGGGGGAAGCACTCACGTCTGCGACTGGCTGGAAGGACTTGGAGTCTCCATCTGAGGTCTGCATACTTTGGTGATTATGGGTTTGGAGTTGGGAAGGTATTTGGGGTTGAGATAGCCATCGCAAGGTTCCCCGTATGTGTTTTATCGAGCACTTTCCCACTCTTAATATCATATGATTATGGGAAAAGAGAAGATTGGAACCATCTCCCCATTTTCCTGACGAGAAAACTGAGGGTCAGGGAGACAGGACTTGCCTGAGCACCTGAAGCCCATCGGCGACACAGAGCTGCCATCTAACCCCGGTGGGACACCGCCCCCTCTCTACCTGGCTGCTACCTAACCCACCCTGTCCCTTGCATGGGAATCATAGACATAGCCAAGAATGGGATGTCACGTTGGCCTGTGTCCCTCACTCCCTGGGCTCTGGTTGATCAGCTCTGAGCCCCAGAGCTGGGTTAGGAGCATCTGCTGATCATACGAACAAATCAAGGAGCAACAGAATTGCTGGTACTTTGGCAACTTTGAACTGCTTTTTGGACCAGTGGTTCTCAAATTGTGGTCCTGGACCAGCATCACCTGGGCACTTGTTAGATATGCAGACTCCAGGCTTTATCCCCAAACTACCAACTCAGAGACTCTGGAATGCTACCTAGCAAACTGGGTTGTAACGAGCCCTCCCAAAGTTTGAGAACAGTGGTTTAGACAACAGAACCTGCTATGAGGAGTTGGGCACCAGAGTTCAAACCCCAGCTCTGCCCGTGACTTGCTGCATGACCTGATACAGGTCACTTGACCTCTCTGGTTTGTTTCCTCAACTGTAAAAGGGCATTCACACATTGTGAGGAGGTTTATATGACCCTTTGCCAGGAAAGATGCTCAGCATGGGACCTGACATGTAGTTCATAAATGTTAAACCCAAGGCTGGTTGAAAACAGCAGGCTAAGAAACTGCCTGTCCCCTGATAGTGCTGTGGTCAGCCGGGGTCGGCCTGACTCCTCTGACCCTGTGCTTGGCAGTAGCCTCACCTGGTGGGGGATGAGCCTTGTAGGATTCAGCTCAGCCTGGGTCTGTCCTCCCCTAGGGCAGTGGTGTCGCCTCTATCCTAGCTGGGTCTCTCTAGCAGGTGGCCCCAGGTCTGTCCACTGAGGCGCTGTGGCCAGACCCTTCTGCTTGCTCCCACCATAGAGGCCACAGAGGTCCAGCCTGGGGTCACCTCCCACCCTTCTAAGGGAAATGAGGCCCAGAGATGGGCAGGCACCTCCTGCAGGTGTGGGGAAGGTGCAGAGGGGGAAGCCACTACCAGATTAGGCTGGGGCTGAGGGGCAGGGAACGAGAGGCAGCTTGCAGGACACCTAGGATCTGGCATCTGCTTGGTGAGGTCTCCCACCTCCAGCTCCCCCTTAGGTCATCCCCACTTTATGCAAACAGGCTCAGAGAGGCTCAGGCACTTGCTTGGGGTGGAGTCTTCCCCAGTCCATCTGCAGTCCAGCCTGGCCTCCTGCCCAGGCAGGGACACTTCCCACTGGAAGAGGGGACACAGCTCAGGGACCCTGTAGTGCTCCGCACCGTACAGCATTGGGGCTGGGCTGGGGGCCCCAGTTTGTTCTAATTTCCTGAGACTTGTAGACTAGCCTGAAGATTCCACCAGGTGTGCTCTCAGGTAACCACCCTGCCCCCTCCTCCCTGCTGCACCAACCCTCATTTCAGAATGACTGGGTCCCTCCCTGAGTTTGTGTCACAGTGACTCGGTCCCTCCCTGAGTTCCCGGAGTTCACTGAAGGTAAACAAGGGCCCTTTTTCATGTCCGTCCTGGCACCAGTGTCTTGTACACAGTAGGTGCTGAAGAAATGCTTGGTGAATGAATGCAACCCAGGAACGGAGAGCAGGGAGGAGCCAGCCACAGAGGGCTACTCAGGGTCAGGCCTCCCTTGGCTCCCCCAGCCACTCCCTGCGACTGAGGATCAGGCTGGGGGCGTGGCCCAGGAGGCCCTTCTCACCCTCCCCATCCCTATCCTGACACAGTGGAAGTGGGTGCCCTCCAAGTCTGCCCCTAGTTTCCCGGGCTTCAGCACAACCCAGACCCACAGGCACCCGGGAGGGGCCAGGCCAAGCATGGGGAGAGGTCTCGCACATGTTTAGGTGGAGGGAGGCCCTGCAGCGAAGCCCAGAGCACAGAGGCCAGCCCCATCCTCTACAGGGAACTCCGAAGACCCAGGGTTTCAGCTTGAGCTGCAGCAGAGCCAGATACCTGCCCAGGCCACCCGGTCAGAGGTCGCTCGCCCTCTGGGCATTGCTGGGGGGCTTGGAGAGGACGGAATACCCTTTTACCCCTGCTGAGAAGAGATGACTAGGGCAGGCTCCTCAAGGCCCCAGGGACCCCAGGTTGGCCAGACATCCAGTGGGGGAAGGGGCAGCATGGCCCCTGGCAGCAATTACAGGGAAGGACAGAGGGACAAAGGACTTGATGGCTCAGCATAGAGGGCGTGGAAGGGGCAGCCCGGGATGCCAGGAGTTCCCACCCTGAATGCCTGTGGCCTCTTACCCCTTACTCTAACCCTCCAGTGGTGGAGGGCAGGCACTACTCTTGCCTGGGGAAACTGAGGCCAAGAGGGGTGAGTGAAGGTTTCCAAGCTCACCCCGAGAGCCAGGACAGCTGAGGGCAGGTGGACAGTGAGGGCACCTCAGGACTCCTGGCAGGAGCTCTGTGGACATCAGAAGGCGGAGAAAAGGCCTCGCTGAGCAGAGGGGGTTTCCCCCTGCCTTTTGGGGGTCCCTCTTGATCTCCCTCTTGCTCTCTGCTGATGGGGGGGGTGAGGAAGGGCTTCCCCTCCCGAATCCTGTAGGTTTGAATCATGGTTTCGTCTTGGGGCCTTGACAAGCCACTCAACGTGAGTCTCTAGACCTTCCATGTTCCCTTTGCTTTAGTGGAGGGACTCTGGCTTCCCCCGCGTTGTGACAACGCCTGAGTTCGCCGAATACCTCGGCCCAGTCGGCCCAGCAGGCCCAGCCCGGCGCAGGCCCCAGGCCCCGGCTCTGACTTCTCCCTCCGCCCTAACCTACCCTGTCTCTGAGGCAGCCCGCAGCTGGCGAGGCAGAAGCCAGTGTTTGCCCCAGGAAGCGCGCGGCTCTGATGGGCTCCAACTCCTCAGAAGCAGGCGGGGGCCTCTGACATTGGAGCAGGCGGCTGGATGCCCTGCCTGAGGGGCAAGGGTCGGTGCAGCGGTAGCTGCCCGCCTCGCTCCTCCTGGCACCTAAGGGCCTGCTGCCCACACGGGCACTTTTTGGGCGGTGCTACCAGGGTGTGGTGAGTGAGGGTTCCACGGGGGGTTTGCTCGGTGGCCCGGACCAACAGGAACCTCAGTAAGTCTGACTCTTGGAGGCTGTTTCCTCCTCTGTAAAATGGAATTGGGGAGACCCCGCCCACCCCCAGGGATGTTTGGAGGTGGGCACATTCTATGCAGATAACAGAAGAGCAGAGTAGCAGGGCCCAGGGCCCAGCACACAGCAGGTGCTTGGGAGATGCGGTCAAAGCAGCCTGGGTGATGGGTGGTCTCTGCTCTGGTCCTGCTGTTCGGGCCTCGGGGAGGGAGGGAGGCGCCAGACTGCTGCCCACATTGGGGAAGCCCAGGCCGCATGGCAGCAGGGTCGGGGAGGGGCTCTGGTGCCTCACAGCCCCACTCTCTCGCTTGGGGGTGGCAGTGGATGGGGACCCGGGGACCCGTGGGCAGCAGCCTTCTGCCTGGGATCCTGCCCAGCCCGAGCTGGCAGATGCCAGCGAAGACACACTTGCCAGCTGGTGTGAGCATGAGGCACACGCCTGGCAGAGACGGTCATACTCACGAGATCAACTATTTATTGATTGTTTTTTCTAAAATACTATACATTTAAAGAAACTCCGAAACTGAAGACTTGACAATTTTTGGTAAATCTGTAGCAAAGGAATGAGGATTTCTGCTGGTAAGTTTTAAGGACAGACAGAAACAGACAGACACACACATTCACTTTCCAAGCAAGACATGGAGCTCACTGGGAACACTGAGCAAATGCATAGCTTGTGATGGCGGCGGCCACTTCACCAATGTCTGAGTTACACAGAATAAAGCTTTTCCCTCCTTCCCCACCTCCCCTGCCCTTGATGACAGTGCAGCCTCCTGCCCCAGCACTGGGCTCCCTGACAGCTAAGGACGCTCAGCAGAGACCCTTGTGCTGGGGGCTGAAACCCAGCTTCTGTCTGCTCGGAGGGGCACGCTGAGGGTGAGCTGTCGGGGGTTACAGTGTCGTGCTGCAGAAGGGACGGAGGCTCGGCAGAAGCCAGACCCCCGCTGCCCGGTGAGGAGAGCCTGCCCACAGCAGTCACCACTGCAAGAGGTGCAGGGTCCACGCCCCAAGCCTGGAGGAGCAGCCGGGCCTGTGCCTGAATGTCACGGCCTTCCAGCAGTTCACAAATGGAAGCCACTGTGCCAAGAGCGGGTACATCTCATGAAAACAGTAGACAAGCTCTTTAGATTCTCTGAGTATCAAACAGCAGATACAGATCTACACCAAGACATGACAGTCTAATATAAAGCACCTTCATCTACAGATGCTTTCTCTTGAAAAGTTAGTCTTTTTAACCTTCCAAATCACTGAATTTGTTCCAAATCACTAAAATTGTTAGTTTGCAAGAGTAAAGTTTTAAGCACAGAGTGAAAGTAGTTTTAACTATGGCGACATTTGGGAGCACTACGGAAGACTTCTCCAAACTCACATTTGGCCATCCCGGCTGCACAGAGCACCCCCACCGGGAGGGAGCCCGGCCACGGTGCCCCGCTCCCTGCCACGCTCTCTGGCCTCGTCTGCACCCGTCTAAATGAGCCCCACTCCTGCAGCTTGCCCCAGGCGGAGGCCTGGCTGACTAACAGTACAGCATGGAAAGAGAGATCTTCCCTCAACATGGATATATCAATCTGTGCCATAATTTACACATAAATGGAAGAACAGGTATTTTAAAATGTATAACTGTACACAGGCTTTAAATAAAAAACTTCGAAGCATTCACTCAGAAAATGGCACGTAAGTTTGTTCATTTAAGTTGTGAGTGATGGGACCCGTCAGAGAAAAGTCACAGAAAAAAAATCGGAGGAACCACAGTCGGCGTAACCCACCACTGACTGGGAGGAGGGAGAAAGACAGAGAAAGACAGGCCAAGGGTGCACAGATGACGATGAGCCGACACACAGCGGTGGAGGGCAGGGCCGTGGTTTGTGCTGCGTCTTCCTGCACTCAGATCTCTCTGCACAGCGCAAAGGGTGCCGAGTTCCCGGTGAACCGACCAGCTCGGCTGCCTTCAAGAGACAGCATGAAGCCAAGAGCAATGGAACCATCATCTTTTGCAGGAAAAGGAATGGACGCCCACGCGGCTGGCTGGAGGCGCCGGAGGTGCGATGCCAGGCGATAGCTAACAGCGCTCCTGGGACCACGCCTCCATCCCTCCACCACCAGCCCACTGGCCATCACTGGATTGCCTCGACGTAATTAGCTGGGTACAGGCCAACCAGTCCGTCGTCCAAGCGCCCCTTGCACCAGCCCTGCTCATCCTCATCCTCTATCTTGGTCAGTTCGTCCCCTGCAAGACACAAACGGGGTGGCCCTGGTGAGCAGGCAGGCGGCACACTGGCCTCTGGGCCAGAGTCGCCCTCAGGGCCTAGCCCCCACCCTGGGCCCACAGAGGGCCTCTAACACAGAGGGTGGCAGAGCAGGCATCCTCCTAGGGACAAGGCAGGGAGAGGGCCTGGTTATTTCTCTAGACACTGTATTTTAAACTGCTTTTTTGGCCATAGGGGCCTCTGAGAGGTCTACAGACTGCCACTCACACGGCGACCCTAACGCCAGCAGCCGCCAGTTGCCACGGCAGTTCTCACAGAGACTGCATCCTGACCGCCTGGGCCCGGCCAAAGGATCCTTCACAGGGCCCAGGCCACCTCCCTCACAGCCCTATCTCGCTGCCTCCCGCCCCTGGGCCTCAGCCCGCCCAGCATGTTGCCACGGTCTCAGGGTCTTCATCTAATCTGTGTCCACACTCCAGGTGGTGGGAGGGGTGGGGACCCATTCTATCCCCAGCACCCAGCTCAGGGCATGGTCTGGATCTCCCCACAGCCCTGTGTTAGTGCGGTTTGATTTGTCTTGTTCAAACATGAAGGCACCCCTGCTCTGGGCCAGGCCCCAGGTGGCAGAGGAGATATGCTGAGGAGAGACGGACAGTCCAGAGGACAAAGGCCAAAGGCATGCGCAGGGCCCTGGCGGGGGAAGGTCCAGGTCTGGGGTTTTCCTGCTCAGGGCCGACAGGCACCCAGAGCCGGACGTGGGCGAGGGGGCCGCCTGGTGCTCTGGCTGCTGGGCACCTTGCAGAGCGGGCTGGGGAAGCTGCCAGCCCAGACCTTCTTAGGAGTGGGGCCGCGGGGGAAGACAGGAGCCCCAGGCACTGCTTTGTCTTTTGTTCAGTCTGCAGCTTGCACTTCCTGTTGGTATTTTTCCTGGTCCCTTTTCCAGGCTGAGTTACAATTTTCCCCAGACAATGATGCCTTGTTCAGCAACAATTCCCTAACTCTGCTCTGCAGCAGTATTGATCAAGGTGCCTGTAGGCCAGTATCAGGGCTGCTGGGTCCAAATTCCAGAGCCCTGCTCCCAGGCTTGGTGAGCCGCCAACTGCCCTACCCTGGGGCCTGGCCTCCGCATGTGGTGGGGGGTGGCCAACTGCTGTGGGCAGTACGTGGTGAAAGGACTCTGGGACGGGCCCACATGTGGTGAGTGCCGGGTGAGCCTGGGCTGCTGATGCTCCCATGTGAGAGACGGTGCTTTCCCTGCTGGTGTGCCCCAATGGGCCCCGGGCCACTTCTGCCAGCACGGGTTCTTGTGCAAATCCGACTTAGCGACACCAAAATGGATGTGGGGGCTACAGGGTGGGTGCTACCAACAGTAAACCTCCATTTTCTCCCACCCCTTCATGCCCCCGGCGGGCAGGGCCAACGCTTTGACAGCTGGCCTCTCTCGGCCTGCCCTCCCATGCTGCGGCTCCCATGCCATGGCAGGATACTGGCTCGATGGTGCCTCCATGTGGGGAAAGTGCACCAGAAAAGCCTCTGTGGCACCCAAGACCCAGGGAGTGAAGAGCAGACACAGCGTGCGAGGCCAGAGTGCGGCCCTGGCTGCAAACTGATGTCACGTTGTAAAAAAGAAAAAGAACACCACAAACAGACGAAAGGAGGACAGCTCTCACGGTGTTAACATGCGAATCGGTGATTAGAAACATTCATTTCAATGTTTGCTTTTGACAACTTACTCTGAGCAGAAGGAAATATTTTAAATCTATAAAATTGCTGACAAGTCCAACACATAAGGTTGAGAAAGAATTAGAAATAAAAAATAAATAAATCAACAAAGTAAGGGGGAAGCAATCCCAACCAAAGATATCAGGAAACTGGAGGGCACATAAGCGCCTCCTACACCTGGCCGGGGTGCTGGGGACAGCGGGCTGGCCGGCTGAGTGTGGAGGGCAGGAGGCCCGCGGATGCATTAGGAGGGGAGGCTTGGGACACAGTGCCACCCTAGCACCAGCTGGGCGCAGAGGTGCCACCTGAGCGGAGGGGCACACTTCAGCCTGTGCTGGTTGAGTCCTGGCCCAGCCTCCCCTGGAGGGCTAGGTGCTGGGTCTGGGGTGGCCCTGAGGAGGGAGCCAGGCAGAGGGGGGAACTTGGTTCTCCATGGGCATGAGGCCGCCCAAACCTTCTTAGGCTCTCGGATGGTGGTTTACAGACTGAGGGTCGCAACCCATTTGGGTGAATTACAATGACCGTATAAAGAAAAAGAAAGACATAGGATAGAAAATCTCCTCACACAGAGCTCACATCGTCAGGATCCAGATTATTCTGTAAAACCCAGGTTTTAGCTACTGGAAAGGAAGGTGGGATGATGGTAGGTTTGTACACAGCATGGCTATGGGAGCAAGTTTGAAAGATGCTGCCCTGCAGCAAGGCTCTGTGGGCCCAGGGGCACGCCAAGCACCACTCTGGGGTCTGGGCACAGCAGCTCTGCCAGCTGGGGCCTCTGGGAGGGTTTCCTTGAGGTCCGTGGGGACTGGCTAGGCTGGCTGCTTCCAGAGAGCGTTTGGGGGAGTGGGTGATCAGCACCTCCTGCTCCAGGGCCCTGCTGTGCCCAGGCTCAGCCCTGCAAGGGCACCTCACTGACATTGGGCATCTGCTACTTTTGAAATGGGGATGGGGAGACCCACAGATGAAACTAACAGGAATTCTACAAGGCCCAAGAAGACAGGGCTCCGCCGGGGAGCCCACCTACCAGCCTTGAAGCTCAGCTCGTCCTGCTCCTGCCCCTCGTAGTCATAAAGGGCCCGGACCCGCACTTCCACCCCGGAGGCGGCGTCCTCATCAAACGGGTTGGAGTCCCCATTGGCGTCCGTGGAGGAGAATGGGTTGCTGGGCTCGTCGTCAGACCAGTCAGTGGGGTAGCTCTGGGTCTTCTCGCAGCTGCTCACGCTGCAAGAAACGGGGGACAAGGGCCTGAGCACGGGGCCAGCGGAGGCAAGAGGCCCTGCCTGGAGCCCGAGGACTGGGCGGGGGCCGCCTCTGCAGAAGCATCCGCCCTCAGCATCACGCTGCGGTCAGGGGCCCACACCAGCGCCCCGAAGAGGCAGGCCGGGCCGCCCGGCACGCCTATCTTCCTATAATGGTGAGCCGGGGCCTCAACGAGGGTTAAGGGAAGACAGAGAGAAAAGCAACCACAAAATGTTAACTGGTGCCCCCTCCCAGAGAAATTGAGGAGCCAGGGAGTGTCCCCCAGCTGGCAGCCGGGCCTCCTCCTGCAGACCTCATGCATTGCTTTGAGCGCAGAGGAGCGAGACCCTGGACAGAGGGAGACAGAGCGAGCGAGGTGGGAACCAGAGGGAAGCGTTTGTTCACCAACTTTTTGGCCTTAGTGTCCTCCTTCTCACTGACGGTGCTCCCTGTGTCGTCCTCATCCTCGAAGGGGTTGTAGCTGGGCAGGGACTGCGCTGACCGTGCAGGGTTGCTTGGGACACTAAGGTCGCTAAGGGGAGAGAGAGAGCTTTCAGGGGACCCCAGCTCAGCTCCCCCTAGTCCTGGGTGCTCCCAGATGCAGGATTGCAGGGCCAGGCTCTGGGGGTACAAATCAGCTCCCCATCGGATAGGAGGAATATGTTGTTTGAGCAGGAAGACTGTTTTAGTAAAACATTTGGTGATTCTTTGGCTGTTAAATACATTTAAAGCATCCAAACGAGAACAAGATTTTTCTTTTCCCTCTTTGGCATCCGGAGGCAGCCTACCCTGCACATGGCCCTGGGTGGGGACAGGCTATGACGGAGCACCAGTGGTTTCCGGGCTTGGGGCATGTCTCACGGTGTCCCTGATCTGGCCCTGGTTCCCACTGCTGTGAGGCAGGTGGGCCAGCCTGTGGGGCTCAGCCTGGGGAGGGTGACAGCCGGGGAGGCTCCTGGAGCTTCCCAGACCCCCTGCACAGTGCGCCCTGACTACAAAAGGGTCTAGTGGACTCCTTCCTGCTTTTTCTGGGGCTGAAGCTTCCAAAACTGGCATCAAACCTGCTACACAGTCCCTTCTAGGAAGAAGAAGGACCCCTTCTGTGCTCCAGAGAGAGAAGCTCTTTATAACTATACTAACTGCCTACTGTGTGACAGCCCCAGAGGGGTCAGAGAGAATGTGAGACAAGCCTGGCCTGAGGGCCGACAGCCTGGGTGATGGGAGGCAGTGGCGGCAGGTGTGAAGCACATGAAATGGGAAAGAAATAAGACAGGCCCCCAGAGTCAGGGCACCCCCGCCTGGGGACTCTGAGCTGACGGACCTGAGCACCGAGTCTCAGCGCAAGGCTCCTGGGACCAGCACCACCTTCGGCCTCCAAGCCCAGGGTTGCAGGGAGTTGCACTCAAAGTGCTGGATGGGCAGCTCAGGCAGAGCTGGGGAGGCAAGGAACTGCCTCAAATGCCACCACAATGACCCCAAGTAGCCAGCAACTGCCTCACTGGCTTCAGGCCTGGAGAGGGTCACTGGACTCAAGCCTGCCCACTGCCTACGTCCGCGCTGCATGTCCAAGACCACCAGGTCCTCCTCACTCCTTGGTGCCTTTCTCCAGCCGACTTGCTGAGACGGGGTTGGTGCTGAACTTGTGCAGCATCCCTGGCCAGCCTAGATGTCCCTCTGGGGGTGTATCTCACCTCCCCACCTCTGCCCCCCGTCACGCAGGTGCTGGCCTGGTATCTGGGATGGCACTTACTGCTCTAGCCACTTGACCAACTCCACCTTCCCGGACGGTGGCACAGCAGCTGAGTGATGACGCTCCTTCTGCCTAGGGAGCCCGGGGGGGCCTTCAGCGCCTGGGGCTACGAAGGGCCCCCGGAACCTGTGCTGACCCTCCCAGGAAGCCGCAGTCATGAGACGTATTATCTCTTGGTGCGCATGGAGGCCTCTGGGTAAGCATGGTTTCCAGGAGGGGCAGCCTGCTGCCAGCTCTGCAGAGGATAGCAAGACCTGTCTGCAGGGACTCCAAGGCCTGGGGGCCAGCCTCACCTGGCACAGACTTTCCAGGGGCTTCTAATGACCTCAGTGCCACCTCTTTTTTTTGCAAACTCAGTGTTAGCAAACAATGAGGTCAGAAATAACCAACCTGTTCTCAGCAAAGAGGTGATTTGAAAAAGGGGACACCTGACAATGCTTTCCTGCTCCAACCCCAAGCTCACGCCCAGCCCAGGTACCTGCAGCCAGGATACTACCTGAACCTGCCTGGAGGACGCCACCCAAGGGGACCCATGACAATCGGCTCCTGACATCAGCCTTTCTCATTTTGGGCTTGAAGCATGTTTGTGGCAAAGGCTCCCTCTCTGGATCTTTCTGCACGGCCGTCACCAGGTGCACTGATAACCCTCCCCAGAGCTGTCCTTGGCGGCTGCCCAGCACAGCTCAAGTGTGCAGGGAGTTCTCTGTAAGGCCCCACTGGGGAATCTGCCCGGCGTCCATGCTGCCGGCGTCCTGGCCCGTGTGGAGGACCCAGGGAACCTTCCTCAGGGCATTGAGGCTGCCCGGCGCCCACCTGCTGGGCTTGTTCTGCAGAGGCTGGTCGCCTGTTTGGTTGATGCCCGTCAGGGTGACGCCATCACTGGTCTTCTTCTTCTCTCTCCGGCTGAGAGTCCGATTGAGGTCTGCAGACCACTCCTGGGCAACAGGTACCGAGAGAGAGATGGGACAACTGGTTTGAGGCCATCCCTGTCTCAGGCACGGGTCCTTGAGCCAGTGGCCTGCCAAATCCCTCAGCAGCACTTGGCCTCACTGCCCCCGCAGGCTCCTGACCCCCACCTCCTGACCCCTCTTCGCTCCTCAAGGGGAGGACTCCTCAGGGGGCCTGGAGGCCGGCACCAGGCCCAGCTCCAGCCTGTGGCGGCCTGGCCTCTGGAGGAGATTTGACTACCCAGCGACAGGTGGATGGCGAGACAGCCAGGGCCAACACCCAGGTGTCCTGCACCCCAGTCCCAGGGAGGCCCCAGCCTCCCCTGCCACATGACACTCAGCCTCCACCCATCTCAGGCCCAGCATGTGAACAGGCTTTTCTCAACTGCACTGAAAAGCTCCGGGAGCCGGGACAGAAGAAGGGGGCTCTGACTTGACTGTTCAGAGAAGCCGCGACACGTCCCTGACTCGGCCCATGATCAAACAGCTCTCGCTGGATCGGCACTTGGCGTGACTGAGTTCACAGCTTGACTCACAGACACTGTTGGAGTTTCAAGGTTAGAAGTCATCTTAGAAATACTAACCTGCCAATTGGTCAGATGAGGAAACCGAAGCCCAGAAAGCAAGCAACTTGCCCACACAGAGCTGACGGCAGCCCTGGCCGGACTCCAGACCCAGGTCAACTGTTTATGACTTTCTTGACTGAAATAAGCTGACTGAGAACTCAACTGGAACTTTAGAGTCCCCACAGTGACCTTCTGAATATAAGTATGCCCTGTCTAGGTGGCTTCCAAGGGCCAATGTGATCAATGCCAGGCCGACTTTGAAAGGAAAGGCCAGCCATTAACGGGGACGACATGGGCTGAACCAGCATGCGTTGCCAGAACCAGGCCGTGGACCCCACACACAGACCCACATGGGCAGGACACACACTGTGGGAGGTTTGGAGTTCAATAAGGTAGCCATAAAATAGGAACTTACTTCATCCTTGTGGCATGGAAAATAAAAAAATAATTTCATTAGAGAAAGCCCAGCATGAGCCGGTCAGAACCACAAGCACCCGCCACATGCAGGGTCCACAGAGAAAGGCCACTGTGGGCTCTGGCTGGGTCACCCACCCCAGTGAGAACCTGCCAAGGGTTTCTTCCCAGACCATTTGGCCCTCTGGGAATTGAGGATAGCCCTAAGGATGGGCAGTGGACGGAGCCTTTCACACAGGTTCCTGAGTCCCTCCAGGAGGTAGTGAGGCCCCCTCTCCCATGAAACCCCAGTTGTGTGCACAGGCCACATCACCAGCTCTCGTCTCCCCATTGTGCCATCTCCAGCAGAGGAAAGGCTGGGCTGTGCACCTTCTCCTCTAGGCTACTTCTCCTGAGAAAGGCCCCAGGGCTCCGTGCCTCAGTGGGAGGGACATAGCCAGCTCCTGGCCCTCTGTGGGGACAAGCCCCAAAGACGTGCAGGAGGCTTGCTCAGCCGGAGGCCCACATGGCCACTGGGAGAAGCCTTCTTGAGAAACTCCAGAGAAGAGGCATACACATGGGCGTTGATGAAACTGCAGGCTTCTGTGTGGCATCAGGGCCAATGCCAGCGTGGACCAGGCCACTGAACCCCCAGCCACCGAGGAGATGGGGGCTGCGGCCGTCTCCATTTTACACGTGGGGACACCGAGTCACAAAAAGGGCAAATGGCTTGTACAGCATCCCACAGCTGGTACATGGTGAGGCTGGATCTGGGCAGAGCATGGGCTCTGGACACTACTGAGACCAGGGAAGCCCTCAGCCCTTGCCCAAGGCAGAGGTGGTGGCCTCTGGTGGCCTCCCTGGGGCTGGCAGCCCTTCCACGAGGCAGGGAGAACCCTTGCTCATAGACCTGGGTGGGGTGGTGGTGGCAGGACTTGCGGCCTCCTTGTCCGCTTCCACCAGAGGCTGGGGGGCTGGTGACCCAGCTCTAGGCTTGGAAGAGGCCCGGGACCCAGGCCCTGGCACCTTGTATGTAAAGACACTGGGAGGCTCAGGCCCATGGCAACTGGAAAAGAAGAAAGTTAGTCCTGAACCAAAACTGGCTGAACTTACTGTCTGAAATAAGGACAAGTCCCCTCGTGGGAAGGGTAAGAAGAGCTACACAGTGTGGCCTGACTGCTCTCCCCTCCCGTCCGGGACTGGGGGTTGCTGAGCTGGTGCCCTTGGCCTGCCAGGCCAGTGCGGCCACTTCTGTCCCAGCCATCCTGCAGGTGGGGCAGGGACCAGGGTGCCCATGTGCCCTGCAGCTCCCGGGACTCACCAGGAAGAAGGCAGAGGCAATGGTCAACAAGTGACTGTCAACGTTTTCAACACAAAAGAACATAATCGCACCTTCACTAGAGACCCAGAAGGCCCTCCAGTAATAATGCCTGAGCCCCCCACCCTCACCCCCCGGACTCTAAGCATCAGCGTGGTTCTAGAGTAGCTATGCTGAAAGGCTGCCTCATAAACAGGGCAAAGGCCAACAGAGTGGGAACAAGAGAGATGGCGTATGTCTCGAAGCTGCGGGCCCGGGCCCCTGCCAGGCTGAGAGGGCCGCGGCGCCCCTCCTCTTACCTCAAACTGCGGCCAGTTCATGGACATGTCCGGCCCGTGGTTGATTTTGAACCACCTCAGGTCCTCCATCGCATCAGCAGCTCTGATGCTCTGCTCCAGGTCGTGGTAAATGTTTTTGTAGCTAAATCAGGAAGAGGAGGAGCATGACTCTTTTGAAAGGTGGAGACGGTCACCATCCCATCCCAGGGCCCAGCCGCAGCAGGTCCACCAAAGTGGCGTCATAGTGAGATCAGGGTGCCCCACCCTAGCGCGGCTGGAGGGGCCTCTGGCCTTGATGAGCACAGAAGGGGTCAAATAACAACAGGCTGTGGAAGCTGTATGTCAGCTTCTGACAAATCAGCTCTAAATCAAACCAGGGGCAATACCTTAATTGTGCCCTGTGTCAGACGATGCAGACAATGCCAGCATCTGGACACAGAGCCCCGATCTCTGCGGCCCCATTTAATCAGGCCCAGAACTGGGTGTCAGGGAAGCTCCCCCTCATCTTCTCGAAGAGGCTGGGTAGTCTCCACTCTGATGTGCAAAGGCAGTAAGTGAAGACTGCCCGGTGCTGCGGCAGCTGCTGAACCCACCTGCCACCTGGGGCCGGGCATGCCTTCTGCTCGGCAGCTTATGCCAGCCCACCTTCCTGGGAAGCTGACCGTGAAGGACAGGGCCTCGGTCACTGCAGGTCCTGGTGTTTTCACCTCTAATCTGGGGGTCAGCAAATCATTCACCCCATAGGGGCCTCAGTTTCCTCCTATGTTGAGTGCACATAATGCCTGCCACCTGTTACAGGTTGAATTGTGTCCCCCAAAAAAGATGTGGAGTCCTAACCCCAGTACCTTAGAATGTGACCTTATTTGGAAATAGGGTCTTCACAGAGGTAAACAAGTTAAAATGAGGCATTAAGATGGGCGCTGATCTATGGGCACCTTTTCACAACAAAGGGGAAATGTGTTCACAAAGACACACCCAGAAGGAAGGGGACGTGAAGACACAGAGGGACAAGACAGCCACGGGAGGAGGGTTGTGTCTACAAGCCAAAGCAAGGCAGGGACGGACAGCAAACACCAGGAGCCGGAAGGGGCCAGGGAGGACCCTCCGCAGAGCCGCCCGAGGGTAACGGGCCCTGCTGACCCCTTCGGTTCAGACTGTGGCCTCAGAACGGCGGGAGAATCAATGTCTGTGGCTGTAAGCCCCCCGGTTTGTGGTACTTTGGTGCAGCAGCCCCAGGACGCTCCCACCCATCTGCTCCCCAGGGAGGCTGGGAGGACAGAGCGAGGAAGGCCTGCCAGCCGAGAACAAGGCGTGCACCGCGGAGGCCCCCCGGAGTCTACGTGGCCCCAGCCCTGCCCCAGCTGGGCAGCCTCGGCCAAGTCGTCTCACTGCCTCACCAGTGGGACGGGGAATGATGCCGGCTCCTGCGTGGACTGTCATGGACAGTAATCAGATGGTAGCTGGGTAGCTGTGCAGTAATTGTTGCTGTCCATGTTTTTAGACAAAAGGGAACAAAGGGCATTTAATTTCCTTTTAACAAGACTGTGGGTTGTTTCTGAATGATTCTGCCATGAGGACGACAGAAGTCTACATTCAGGGTCCCCCAGACCTCAACCTGATGAAGGTGTCATCGGGCTGCAGAAGAAATATCCCAGCACCTATGACATGATTCAGAGCGGGGTCCCTGAGGGCCTGTGCAGCCGGAGGGCTCTGAACCACTGAGAAGTCAGGGGTGGGGCTGGAGGCCAGCTGCTTTGGAAAGGAAAGGACCTCACGGAGAACCTCAAAGGAAGACTATTCTGGGGACAGGTCATGCCGGCCCAGGACACACAGGGAAATGCTCCCAAGTTGATTTCAAATGTGCTAACTGGAGCAGGTCCAGGCCGTGCTCAGGCCCAGAAGACCGTACACTGGCAGGCAGAGCAGCAACCCACAGCTGACAGGCGCAGCAGAGGGCCGACCCCAGCAGGACAGCCCAACACCCAAGGTGCGAACATTGCCCCCCAGATCTGCAGAGCAGCAACGAGCTGTATTCAAAAGCAATGTCCCGCCGACGCCACTGTGGGGTGCTGTTTGGCCACCTGGACACTTACCTGGACACATTTGACAGGTCTAGGTGCTTCTGGACCTCCAGCAGGACTTCCCGGAAGAAGCGCAGGCGCTTCTCCTCAAACTGCTGGCACTGCTCAAACACCTGCTCCATGTTCTCAATGTACTGGGGGGTGCCCTGCTCCAGTTCCTTCAGGGCCTTCTCATACTTCTCTTTGGTCTATAAGAAAAGCCAGGCACCGTGAGACAAAGATCACTTCCACGCCTGCTGAGCAAGTGAGCTGGGCTCTGCGTGCCCTGGTCCTCACCCAGCCCTTGCCTCTGCCCACCACTTCTGAATTCCTGGGCATCTAGACTGACTTCTCAGGTGACAGGATTAAACCAGCCCCTAGGGGCGACCGTACGAGGAACAAGCACAGAGAGAGGACCTGCAACTATGGCCCCGCACCCAAGGGAGTGCCCCAATCTGTGTCCTTTGCAGCCCTCAGGGTCCAGCATGGAGGACTCACACCCGCCCTCTGCTCCTAAAGGGCGCTTCCACCCCATCCTATGAAGAGACTCAGGAAACAAGCCCCTCTCAGCCCACACCCCCAGGTGTCCTGGCTCATCTCAGATGCCATCTCCACACCAATGACATCCTTGGAGAAGGCTCCTCAGGCTTCCCTGGATTCCAAAACCCAAAGAGCACAAGCTCTGGAGCCCGACAGACTCTAAGCTCAAGTCTCAGCCCCTCCACTTCTGAACTGCAAGTCCCACCCCTAGCACCTGCCAGGCCTCTCAGGCAGATGCTGGGGAAGGGCGGTCCCCCGGGGCTGGCATGCGTCGTGTCCTCTCCCTCACGGGGAAGAGCTGCGCTGGGTCACTGGAGAGCCTCCGATCCTGCCCCCAGCAGCAGTGGTTCGGCAGCTGCTTGTGGGCAAGGCCGCGGGGCTCTGAGCGCCAGATGGGCCTGGGCCAAACCTGTGCCACTCGTTTCCCTGGCATCTTACTTTCCTTCCCAGAAAGCAGGCACACCTTGGTTTACTGCCTTTACTTTATTGTGCTTTGAAAATACTGCTTTTTTCTAAGCTGAAGTATGGTTGATACACCCTATTTTATCAGTTTCAGGTATGCAGATACTGCGTTTTTTACAAATTGGGGGTTTGTGGCAACCCTGCGTGGAGGAAGTCCATCAGTGTCATTTTTCCAATAGCATTTGGTCATTCTGTGTCACATTTTAGTAATTCTTAGAATATTTCAAACTTTTTCATATTATATTTGTTTTGGTGATCTGTGGCCAATGATTATGACTCACTGAAAGCTCAGATGATGGTTAGCATTTTTCAGAATAAAGTTTTTTACAGTAAGCATGCTGTTTTTTAGACATAATGCTATTGCACACTTAATAGAGTATAGCGTAAACATAACTTTTACATCACTGGAAAGCCAAAAAATTCATTTGATTTGTTTCACTGTGGTATGTGCTTTATTGCAGCAGCCTGAAACCAAACCTACAGTCTCTCTGAGGTTTTCCTGTACTCCCTGCTTCAGTGTTCTGATACTGGACGAGGTGACCCGCAATGGGCACCAAGCTACACGAAGCAGGCATTCAAGAACGTCCTCGTCCCCTTGTCCTCCAGCCCACAGCCAATCTCAAAGGTGTCTACAGACAGTGTGACTTTCCTAAGAGCCTTGGCTAAAGTCGGCACATTCACCCAGCAGGAGTGAACCTGAAGGTCAGTAACCCAATCTTCCTCGCCCCCTCCCACACTGGTGCCAAGCCAACCATCTGGGGCCACATGGTTTTGACAGTTGGTAGGACCACTGTCCTGGGGTACTGTGCAGCCAGGCAGCATTGGTTGTTAGAAACTGCTTCACGGAGGCAGGTTCAGTTCTTAGCCTGCAAGGACTTAAGTGCCCCAGGGTCACTGGCTAGACCACAGAGGCAGGGAGGGAACGGGAGGGAACCATCTACATAGCACCCAGGTCACCCTGATGGGTGCCGTAAGTCCGACCTGTGGCCCTGGTTCTGTTCTGCTAAAGCAGCAATTTGGTGGAGTCTGTTCCTGGTGATTATAAAACATGAGAGTCATGCATCCATCTCTCTGTCTCTCACCCATATCCCTGGGTGTGGAGGGGCCTCGTCTCCCCTCCAGGCTCCTTCCTGGGCACCCGATTCCCTGGGCACCTGATACAGGCAGCCACTGGAGCCTCCAGCCCGGTGCTCATCTCCCCAGCTCAGGTGCCCTCCTCGTTTGGCAGGAGCGCAGAGTCCTGGCCCCAGCCCCGGTTCCAGAGACAGGTGTGGGGAGCAGAGGGCTCCTCCCCAGGGGATTCTGATGCCTGCTCTGCACAATAAACTCCTCTGTCGGCACGACCGCCCTCCCAGGCCAGTTGGAGCAGCAGTGGGGAGAGGCTGCGGGCCTCCTGCTCCCGGCACTCGGCAGCGCGGGGCTGAACTCTCTGACCTTAGCTCCTCAGCCACAAAACAGAGATGCCACCACCTGATTCACTGAGACTCAGTGGAGCTCATCTGGGCGGAAAGGTGGGCAGGTTGAAGGGGTCGGGGCTTAAACTCCTGGCTCCTGCTTCCCCTCCGGGCCTCATGTCCTGTTCCTGGGGTGCAACCCCTGCCCAACCTCACTGCTTCCTTCTCCAAATCCAGGCTGCACATCTTTTCTCTTGACACTGCAGCAGGCAGGCCCTGAGCAGCGGACGCCTCCAGCCTCCTGCCCCCTAGAACAGAGCCAAGGAGGCCAGTGGGGCAGCGGCCCAGCCATGAGATGAGCACACAGGTCCAGGCCCTGCTCACATCGGCCCTTACTTTCTGGGAGCTCTTAAACAACAAGACACGGCGTAGTATTTACCCGTCCTGTGACTCGGGGTCCAGCAGAAGGCCACCATGGAGCCCTTCCTGGTGAACACAGCCTTCCCGTCTGACCTCACTGAGCCCCTGCGGCAGAAGCCTCCCCACACAACAGAAGAGACCCAAGGGCACCCATGATGCTACGCTGCCAGCTCACCATCCCTTTTCGGCAGGAAGCCTCTGTCCCACCACCTCTGAGCTCCCACAGCCTCTGCCCACGGCTCCCTGGGGACTTCACCGATGAGGCTGCCAGGATGACCCAGGCGCCCAGCCCTCCAGGTCCCTCTCCTGGCCTCCACCCCTCCAAGGGGCCTCCCCCCACTCACAAGCAGAGTGATCCTTCTAAACCCTGCTGGTCCTCTATGCTCTGCCTTCCCTCCCCAGGCTCTAGAACCATTTCAGCGGCTCTGTCAGCAGCACCCCAAGCTCCTGATGTCCCCTGGCCTCCCAGCCATTGGCAGTTTGGTCCTCGTAGCAAACCCCACCGCAGCCCACACGGTGGCACCCTGCTGCTGGCATCCCACCTCCATGGCCTGCCCAGGCTGCTCCTTCCCGCCTCTCTGCCTGCAGCAAGCCCCACCCCACCACCTTGCTCGAGCATGGGAAGCATCCAGGCTTCCCAGCTCTGCCCCAGGCCTGAGGTGGGCACCCTGAGCTACAGTCAGGTAAGATGCTACCGTGGGGCCTTGTGGGCAGGCATGTGTTTTACTGACGTATCCATGTATCCACCTATCTATGCAATGACAGTGGCTCACGGGCACCAAATACATGAACATGTCAAGAGAAGTGCGTGATTACCTTGAGAACATCTTGCTTGGATTTTTCTACTTTGTCTTGTAATTTCTTAAGCTGCTCAGGGTTGAGGGATGGGTCTGCTTTGCTGTTGGTTTCTCGTGATATCGCCAACTTCTCCTCTTTGCAGGCTGCGTGGTAGGCTTTCTTTGCTGCCTCTACCTACAGGGAGAATGAATTCCTGAACATCACACTTGTGAAAGTTTAAAATCCTGGCTAGGTTCACAGACCATGGGAAACGCTGGCACCATCAGGAGAGGAAAGATCAGGCACAAAGCTGTATGTTCAGTGTAATCACCCCGGTCATAACAGACTTCACTCAACAAATAGTGACAGACTGCCTGCCTGGGGTCAGGCACTGTCCTAGGCAGCAGGCGCAGTGCCACATGAAGGACCTGGGCCTTCACGGAGCAGAGAGCCTGGCTGGGAGAAGCAACTTTGAGAAGTAAGGTCCCGAGGAACAGAGACGGTGCTGTGCCAAGGAGCAGCATAAAGCAGGAAGAGAGGGGGCAGCGAAGTGGCGACAGGCTGTCAGAATGAACACAGAGCGGCTGCAGAAAGCCAGCCGGGAGGACTTGGAGCAGGAAAGTGAGGTGCGTGTGGCCATCTTGGGGGAGCACACCAGGCACCTGAACAGTGACTGGGACTGGATGTGTGAAAGGGGGTCACGCTGGGAGGAGGGTTAGAGGCCGCACTTTCCTATTTTTTAATGGCTATTTTACAAACATATAACATACACAGACACACGAGGTCCTATGTATGCAGATGCATGTACATTTATTTAGCAGAAGCTTCCTTCCTTGACCCCAAATCACAGATTTCATTCTAGAGAGGAGGGAGGTGTTTGTGGCCGTGGCCTCATGAGGGGTTAGGATCATTAGTGGTGGGGCCAGGGACAAGCAGGAAGGGAAAGGAGACAAACGCTAGACAAGAAGGAAAGCCTGTCGTTAGAACCCGAGGACGGCCTGCTCCAGGCGCTTCCGAAGGGGAGGAAGGCAGCAGCTCCCAAGAAGAGCTGGGTGGGGGATGCACACCCTACCCTGAAGAAGGGGGCGGTAGGCTGCAGCTGGGGGTCCTCATGTGCTGAGGGCTGGGGGACAGATGACAGCCCCCAGTTAGCCATGGCTGGGCAAGACTCAACAGCGTCATGCTGCTTTAGTAAACGAGCATCAGTTTCAGTTGCAAATGTGAGAGAGAAACTCATACAACAGAAAGAAAAATTTTTAATTAATTCTTTCTAGTAGCCCAACGGACTTTGAAGTCTCTCTAGCAGAGAAGTTCCCAGGGCAGGAGAAGTTCTGCCAGAGGTAAGAGCTTGGGTTCTGAGGGCTACCACCAGTGTGTGGTTCTGATCCTAGTTTCCATGACTGTAAAATGGGCTGATAAGGGTTAAGTTTAAAGAATGCACAGAAAGTGTCTTGAACTGGGGTAAAGGCCAGCCAGACTCCTGAGGGGTTAGTGTCCTCTGCCTAGGCAGCCACCAGGAACTCCCAGGAGGACAGAGGGCAGGGGGAGGCACCTCTTTCAGCTTCTTGGCCCAGGGCTTCTGTGCCTTCCGAAAGCCATCCTCGGCTTCTCTGGTCTCCCTGAAGCCTCCCATCATCTGCTTGTGGAAGGCCTCCTTCTGCCAGTTCTTGATCTTCTCGAAGTCCCCGTTCATCAGCGAGGCCTTCACCTCCAGGTGCAGCTCGCTCACCCGCTCCGCCTCGGACGTGACGGCCACCCACGCCTTCTCCACTGTCCCATACTGCGGCCCTGGCACAGAGAGGGGGGGTTACTCGGGTGGGGCTTTCCTCTGCCAACCTTGCTTGGGGGCTGGGACAGGGTTGTAGGCCAGCAGCCTGGCTGCCTGGCAGGGGGAGGTTTCCTTTGTTTCAAGTATTTTGCTCCCAGTAGCTGCTCCTTTTTCAGTTCCTGGAATGAAGAAAGAATAGGGAACTGAGGCTGGACCTGCTCTGCCTTGTCAGGGGGACAGGGGGTTGTACACGTTTCCCTCTCGTCTCTGTCTGTAAGAACTCAGACGGCCGCATCCGGGCAGTCTGCTATTGCTCAAGGCTGGCAGGAGAGGGGCGCCTCCGGCAGCGAACAAACCTCTCTCCCAGCTGCTGGGCCCTCTCTCCTTTCCCTGCGCTGGGCACCCCTTATGGACCACAGCTGCTCCTGGGCCAGGACCTCTTATTCAGGGGCATGAAGAGCCCAGCTCAAAGTGGGAACCCGAGAATGGCTTGTCGGATGGAGGCTGCCCCGCAGCAGAATGGAAGCCGTGCCTGCAGGGAGGAAGGAGAGCTGGAGGCAGGGGCTGCTCTGGCCAGATGGGAATCTCCAGGTAGAGGAGTGGGGTCGCCTCGTTCACGGTGCTCGGTAAGGAAGCTGTAATCTGGCCTTTTCATTGAGGGTGCAGAGTGGTGTGGAGCCAGGTGAGGGGGAGAGAAAGAGGACATGCCAGAAGCTGGGGATGGAAATGGGAAGCCAGGTCCTGCCCTCAAGGCATCACAGGGGCAATTACTGTTTGGGCTGGGGAATGACCCAGAGGCACGGGGGCAGTGAATGTGGTGGGAGGTCAGCCCCCTGAACCTCTAATCCCTTTGTCTAAAAACGTTCCCATTTCTGGGCTGCCCGGTGGCATCCACAAGGGGAGGGGCGGAGTGCCCAGTGAGCCTCCAGTTCTGAATAAACAGAAGGGGCAGTGCTGGCAGCTGGGTCTGGGGAGGCAGAAATAAAATAGCAGCAGCTCCCGCTTACTGAAGGCGCAGACCCATCCCCAGCCACTCCTCGGCCACGCAGGGCCCCCCACTCTCCGGCACCTACTCTGACCAAGGCACCGTGCCCAGCTGCACAGACGACCTTCTCAGCGCCCGGGGAAAGGCAGGCAGCTGGTCTAGCACCCAGCGGCCTGACGTCCCCTAGCTGGCTCCTCTGACGACAGCTGTCCTGGAGGAAGAGTCTGTCTGTCCCACGGCACACCCTGAGAAACTCCCACCAACCGGCTCCTGTCCCAGGAAACCCCATAATCAATCAAGCTCCCCTTCTACTGCTGGGAAGTGCATCGTGAGCACCATCTATTTGTCACTAAGCTCCAGAATCTTCTCAGTTTTGCTCGAAAAGGAGGGGGCAAAACCTGTAGAACACAACACCTGTAGCTAATCCCGTTAAAATGCAAAATCAGAAAGCCTGCAGGGTGTCACCACCTAGTCTTGCCTGACTTGCTACCTGGTCAAACTTACAAACAGCAGTTCTCAGTGTTAAGAGACCATAGTGCTGAGCAGCAACGCCTTTGATGATGGGAGCTTACTCGAGCTGGGGCCCTCGAGGAGCTGTTCTGAGGGAAATCAACAAGCATAGCGCATCCTATGGGCCTTGAGGGCTGCAAGGGGGGACTGGGGTGCTGCTCACAGAGACTGGTCCTGTGTCCCAGTGTCCCAGAGAATGGGGAGGCAAGCTCCCACAGCAGTGGTGCTGGGTGATGGCACTACCCTGCTCCCCCCAACGAACCGCCACCCCCAGAGCTGCAAGGCACACTCTTGGCCTGACCTTACAGGAAAGGAAACTGGCACAGAGGGGGTCAACGGTCTGCCCAGAGCCAGTGGCTCCCTACCTTTCTCCACAAGCTGCCTCCAGCGCCGGGCCCACTCAGTGAGCTGCTGCGCGTACGCCTTCTCGATGCGCGCCCGCTCGTGCAGGCAGTTCATGAGGTCGCCACACAGGCGGTGCCCATCATCGATTCGCTTCACGGTCCGCTTGTAGTTTCCAACCTGGGGACAGAAGCACGCTGTGAGGCTGGGACCCAGGGCAGCCTGATCCCTGCGGCTGGACCATCAGCCTCCACGCCAGCAGGGCTCCCAGATGCTTGTCGCTGTCCCATTTGAGAGGCACCCTGCACTGTTGGGGACAAGCTCCGGGAACACACAGAACAGCGAACCGGAGCCTAATATCCATCTGGCCAATGTCCACACCCTGACCGGGGGTCGGGGAGGAGGACGGGCCAGAGCAGGAAGCGTTGGCGGAGGGACATGAACTGAGGGGCTGGGGGCACCAGCAGGTAGGTATCTTATGCAGACTGAGGGGCCAGGGACAGTTTCCCAGAGCAAGTGATGTCTAACTAGAGAGATTGAAAAAACAAAAACAATGTTTGGTAACTCAGATTAAACTAAGCTAATAATTAACATTGTAGACTTGGCTAAAGGCCTTTAGATCTGCACTGCTATAAACATGTTTTCCGAGGCCTTCTGCTTTGATGTCACCACATGCTGGATTATTGATTCTTCTCAAATATTGTATGGAATGCCACTTCCCGTTTACTAAGCACCTACTCTGTGCCAGGCCACACTAGGTGTTTCACGCCTCCAAACACTGCTGCTGCCCTAACAAGCTGGAATAATTATCCCCATTAAAAAAAATTTTTTTTTTTATACACTCTTATGAAGGTTTCACATGAAAAAACACTGTGGTTACTACATTTACTCATATTATCAAGTCCCCACCCATACCCCTAATTATCCCCATCTTAAAGGAGGAAGCCGAGGCTCAGAGCAGTCACACGGCCGCCCGAGTCCCCACAGTCGCAGAGGCTGGGCTGCAGTGGACGCACGTTTTCAAACGGGTCCGGGCAGGACAGTCTTGACAGCCAAGCTCAGACTCTCAGCTGCTCTGACAAGGGCCATGGGGAATTTTGACTACTTTTTCTCATCCGAAAGGAGAGACTAGCTCATCTCAATTATAAATAATGAAGGAATAACTGAGAAAACATTAGTGGCTAATTTAGGGTGAAAACTGAAGTGTCTGGTACGTCTCATTCTGTGAGCCACTGATCTGAAAGGACAGCGTGGAGCTGGTACCTTGGAGCACCTGCAGGAAACACTACAGAAAACCGTCTATGTTGTCAACCCTCTCCTCCTGCTGTCTTCAAAAATCTTAGTCAGCCTTCTGCTAGTTTTACTGTTTCTAAAGGTCCCTTTGCCCGGAGATCACTTCCATATTTCACCTGTTCATAGTCAGTCCAGAAGCTCCTGGGGAACAGGGTTGACTAGTTCTACTTCTACAGGAAAGTGTACCGTCCTCTCTGCCATGCAGGCTGCAGAGACCAAGAGCACAGCCTGTTCAGCTCTGATTTATGAACACTTCAAATGCCCCGAGCTTTTCTGACCCTGAGCGGAGTTAACAGGTGGAGAGGAGGGTGCAGGAAGCGGTGGCAAGACCTTGCGGGACAGAACACATGGGCCCTGCATGGAGACGGGCAACGGGGGAAGGGCTGTCCCTGAGGCCACAGCTCTCAGACAGGCTGAGGTGGGAACCAGAGTCCTGGGCAAGTCAGGGAGCCTGGGCAGCCTTCTCCTGAGGCCTGGGAAGATTTCCAGCAGGCTTGCTGAGGTGCATGAACAGCTCTGGCCCCCCGTCTCCTGTCACTGTGCCTGCCACAGACCCTCCAGCCCAGATGTGGCCTGGTCATCTGTGACTGCTCAGCAGGGAGAGTGGGTCAACAGCCCACCAAACACAGAAGCTGTTCCTGAGCGTCCAGCAGCCCCTCTTTAAGAAAGCAAAAGCAAGCACTTCACAAGTTGGAGATGACATCACCTGTTCACTTCCCTTAAAATAGGGCCTTGCTGTTATTTTGAAATTTACAGCAGGATGAAAACAACAACCAACAAAACACAAGTCACTATTGCTGAGCTGGTGGCAAGAAGAGCTAAGAAAATCACAGCTAGATTCAGACTTGACAGTTGACACAAAATCACGATGTGGGGCTGTTTTTCACCTCAGTAATCAACTTGGTAGTCAACATCAAAACATGTTACCTCTCCAGAAACCTGCCTACCTCTCTTTCAAAACCCTTGTAAAAAAGATTTAGGGAAAAGAAAAGAATACTTCTTAATGGGGCACCAATAGTTCTTAATGGGGCACAAGCCATCGGCACAAAACGGACCTGCCGATCATATTTAAATGATCCGATCATATTTAAATGACAATTTTTCAAATCTGTAAAGCAGCAAGGAATACAGGAAGATGTTTCCAGAAGCTCATGTGTTAGGTTGAAACGCTGACACTGTGACCACTGCTGAAGCCAAGGGGAGAAAGGAATGCCCACAACAAGATACACTGAGATGCTCCAGCAACATCTGCCCTGCTGTTCTTTAGTCAATGGAAAGGCTACGTCTGGGCTCATGACAATCACTTTAGTCCACGCACAGCGCATTCATCAGGCGCCACTGTTTCCTTCTCCATAAACCACCCAGCAGCAGTGATGCGGCCTGCCTGCTCCCCTGAGCAAGGCACTGGCAGTGGTCCTAAGAGCAGACCACTGATGGCTGTTTTTCTGAATTGAGATATAACCTAAGTACAACCAAATTAACTTTTACAGGTATGCACTCAGATGAGTTCAGATGAATGTGTGCCGTGTAGACCCATTTCCACATCCAGGTACAGAGCATTTCCATCTCCTCAAAAGGCCCCTTGTGCCCACCTGCAGTCAATCTCCTCCCCACCTACCCCTGGCAACCATGGTCTGATCTCTGTCCATTTTCCAAGATGTCTGGGATAAACGGAATCACACAGTCTGTAGCCTGGCTTCTGAGACTGGTCCATGTTGTTGGGTCAGAGTTATCCCTTTTGGTTGCTAAGGAGTATGCTGTTCTGTGTACACCACTGTTTGTTTATCCTGTCATCCTGTGAAGGACATATTGGGCGTAAAGAAGCTGTCACATTCACCTACAGGCCTTTGGGTGGACATAAGTCTTTGCTGCTCCTGGGTAAACACCTGGCAGTGGAGCTGCTCTACAGTGTGCACATCCCGAGGAATGGTAAGCTTACCCAGAATGGCTGTCCGTCCTGCTCCCCAAGCAATGCGTGAGTGCTCCGACCTAGACTTGGTATCGTCAGGCTTTAAAATGAAATTTTATTTTGCCCCTCTGTTTAGTATGTAGCCATACCTCATTGTGACTTTAACTTGCATTTTTATAATGTCTAATGAGCATATTTTCTTGTTCCTATTTGCTGTCTGTATACATCCTGTGGTAGACTGTGTTCTATACATTTTTAAAATTGAGGTATAATTTGAAAATGCAAGAAAAATTAATTTCCAAACACATGACAAATTGATCATACATTAAAATCAGGGCATACAAAGTTGTTTTTGTAATATAAAAAAGCTTCTCTCTTGCTTTTTAAAACAGTAGTTTATTTTGAGGTGGCCAAATGGCAGATAACTTTATATAGGAATTGAAAAATAAACAAGCTTTCTTCCAAACTTTATTATCAATTGATGTGTTCACAAAATGCCCATTTTAAAAACTAGGCTTGAAATGAAAATATGCTTTTTTAAAACTATGCTGCTAATTTCCTCTAAATTCAGGCTCACCGCTCAGGCACCAAGATGCTGAAGAGAGGCGCTCCACATACACGTGCCTGGGTGCAGAGCTGGACCCGGCGTGCCTCAGGGCTGGCTGGCCGAGGAAGGCCAGGGGTGGGGAGGCAACACCCAAACTGAATTTTCGAGGCCCAGCAGGAAGCTGGGGGGATTAGAGGTGAGGAGAGGGAAATGACAGCAGGCAGAGAACGTAGTGTGCAGTGTCGGTGACATGAAGGCGGGGCAGCACGGAGCCATGGGGGCGCTGGCAATCAGGCGGCAAAGGCACATGGAACACAGAATGAGGGGACAGAATCTGCTGAGGACTCAGCCAGGCCAGCGCGGTGGGTGGCGTGGGAAGCGGGGTCAGAGAGAGCGCGAGGATCAGACCTTGGGACCAATGGGGTTCAGAGGGTGAGGCTCCCGAGGGAGCGAGCAGGGAACTGCTCCATCCATAGGGGCGCGCAGGGGGTCGCAGAGGTAGTGGGCTCCCAGGGCTCCCTTGGGCACACCTCCTGCGGGCTGTCTCCCTGGGGCTCGGAGGCCCAAGCACTTCCTTCCTGGAGTCTTCCAGAAGCCTCTCCAGCCTCCCTCCTCCAGGGGCCAAGCTCCTCCCAACCGCCAAGCTCCTCCCAACCGCCGAGCTCTGCCCAGCCTGCCCTCTGTCCTCCCCGGCAGCTAAGGGCTCTGTCCCTTTCTGCCCACAGAGTCCTTACCCACCCAGAGCCCTGGCTGCCTGCTCTGCCCCAGCTGCCCACCTGCCTTTCTGTAAGTCTGGCTCTGACCATCCCTTTGGCTTTCCTCTGCCCAAGTCCTGAGAATCCAGGGTCAGACAAGTGTGGATGTACAGCCAGATTAAGAAGGGCCTGGGGCTGGAGTTGCTATGATCTCCATGCAGAGCCACCTGCGTCATCGGGCACAGGAGGAGAGATAGCAGGCTCTGCCTAACACCCTGCGGGCTCACCGTTACAGAGGCGCTGGGAAGGGCTGCTCGAACAGCTTGCACCAGCTGCTCCGCGCCCTCGGGGTATAAGCGATCCAGAGCTGCCTTCCACAAGGACACTGAAGAGTGCTGACTTCCTGACTTTACAGCCTACTTATGGCAGCCACGTCCTCTCTGTGGAACACAGTGGCTAAGGCAACAGAAAGCTGAAGGATTTGGGAGCTGGCCAGCAAGGCCTCTGGGCTTCCCAGGTGGGTGAAAGGAAAAGTGGGGGCAGACAGGGAGCCCCATGAGCGTCCCGTCTGCCAGCCCCGCTGCCAGGGCCAGGCCCCAGTGCAGGCTCCGCTACAGCCGCCTGTGTTAACCGCGTGCCCACCAGTCAGGGAACCTACAGGGTGCCATGTACCGGTCACTGCACAGTCTACTGTTTTAACCCTACCCTCCTCTTTGGTTGGTGACCATCAGGCCCATCTCACACACAGATCACCTGATTACAACCAAAGTCCCAGGGTGAAGCCAGTGGCCCAAATGGAACCAGGCAGGGCCGCTCCAAAGCTCAGGCTCTCCTACCCTGTGTGTTCTAAGTCCTCTTCCTGCCCACAGCTCAGGTCAGCCCCACTGGGAACTCCAGTGGACTCCGGACGCCCCCAGGAGCCACACTGAGGTTCTGGCTGTCTCACTGCCAACTCGAAGCTCAGCACAGTGGGGGGAGGCAGCCCTCACCCAGAGGGTGCTCTCAGGCCTGTTCCCCAGACCACCCTGCCCTCCCTGAATCAGCCCCTCTGCCATGCCCCAGCCCCGTGCAGACAAGGGTCTGCAGCACACAGGACGCCATCAACCCAGATGCCTCCCAACTCTGCACCCTCCGGTGGGCACCTCTGTCCTCGCCCACTGCTGTTTCTCCACTGCTTCCACTGGGTCTCCACACGCGCTCCACACGGCAGGCACTGAACAAGATGTGAAAGGTAAGACCATAAAGGGACAAGAAGAAAATGTAGGCGTCTTTGTGACTTAGGGCAGGGCAGGGCTCCTTAAACAAGATTCCAAAAGCAAAAGCCACCGAGTTCAAGCCTGAAGGTAGCATGCAGGCCCTGGTGAGTCCACCTTGTGCAGGAGAGGCTCATGCTGGGAACCCCAAACCTGTAAACTACAAGATTCCAAAAGCAAGAGCTCTGTGTGTGTGTAAGGAAACGTTATCACATCACAACTTAAGGATTTCTGCGCAGAAACCAACACTGGACAAAGTCAACAGGTGGACTACAAATACTGTCTCCCACTCTATGTCTAAATTGGCAAGGGACTAAAATCTGGATCCCAGGACGTCCTACACAACATGAAAAACACAGGCCCCGAGGCAAGTCAGGTGGAAGGTGTGAATAGGCAATTTCAGAGAGAAGCCCAAGTCTGAAGGGCGAAGGGCAGGCACAGGCGCTCAGTGTGGGCCTGGAGGGAGGGACCTGGAGTGGCCAGGGAGCACTTCATCCCCACAGACTGGCCAGCGAGACCCTCCCACATGCACCGGTGGGAGACAGCCCAGCAGCAACGAGCTCATCACGCACACACCTGCCCTATGACCCAGTAGTGTGGCTCCGAGTTACAGCCCCACAGAACATGTGCCTGGGTCACAGGCCCGCAGGAGTCTCCTCCCCGGGAACGTGTGGGTGAACACGGGTGGCACGCAGCAGGGCTGCAGGAAGGTAGTGGAGGACGAGGTGCAGACAAGCAACCTGAACAGGCCTTATGAACAGTGCCAAGCAGAGAAAAAGAAAAGGATGACAGGAAGCACAATGTTCTTGACCTGAATGAAGAAGGTGCACACAGAGCACGGGTGTGGGACACGCGCTGCACAAGCCATAACATCAGAAAGGTGGGCGGGAAACTAGGTGTCAAAGGTGGGGAGAGAAAAGAGAAGGAGCCGGGTGCTGTGAACACGCCCCATCCTACCTGCCCCCATTCCAGCTCCCCTGCCCCACGGAGCCCCCATGACGTCTGCCGCCCCTGCAGGGCCACCAAGAGGGAGGAGCGCCTGGACTGCCGGCACTTGCAGACAGGCGAGACCAGTTTCCTGCCACAGGCTCCTGCTGGCTGACCCACCCGGGGGCCACGAGGGCCCTTCCACACTGTCCCCATGCCCCGCTTCTCCCTCATGGGTCACGATCATGTTAGCCTCCCTGCCCAGCTGGACCGCAGGCCTGGCAGCTCTGAGTGTTTTCAGCAGCAGCTGCATCAAAACGGAACAAGTCTGTGCTTTGTCAGGCAGCGTGCTGATGGTTCCAGGTGCCACCTCACCCAATCCTGTGACAACTGGGTATAGTAGTGTCCCGATTTTACAGAAGAGGAAACTGAGGTTTGAAAAGGCAAGTGACCTATGATCATGCAGCCAAAGGTGGCAGAGTCCACCTTCCAGAACCTCCTGCAGAAGACTTAATGGGTCGGTATCAGGTGATGTGTGAGCTTCCAACCAGCCCCGTGGGTTCCAGGGAAGGCCACAGACAGTTCAAGCCTGAAGATAGCATGTAGGCTCTGCTGCACCTACAGTGTGCAGGCAAGGCTCAGGTTGGGAACCCCAGACCTGTAAACTACTACAACCGCTTGCCAGAGACAACCTCAGTTTTACCCTCAGACTGCTCGTGCCCTTTAACCTGTGACCCTGAGGGCCCAAGCACAGCTGCTCCCTCAACACCCTGGACAGGCAGGCTCAAGGGAGAGCCAGCTGGGCAGAGGGAAAGCCCCAGGGCCCACGGGGCAGAGTCAATGTTTTATCAAAAGCTGATGAAGTACATGGGAGGCTCCAGGAAACTCTCAATCAGCCGGGAAGACCGGGCTGAGAGATGACCGTCCAGGAGTCCTGCGGACGGCGACAGGCTCTGCCAGGCGAGCTTCTGCTGCCTTGTTTGGGCCCGTCCGCCCCGGGCCTCCCTGACCAGGCCTCCTTCCTTCTGCCCCTCCCATGAGGGAAGTGGCAAAGATCTGGCCCTGCCCGGAGATAATGACCCGGATATAATCTCTCTCCTGGCATCCCTATTCCTTCAGCTGCAGGGCAGGCCGATTCTGTGCGGGCCAGCGCACGGGTGTGGGGCTCACAGCTCTGCCTGGGGTTCTTCCCAGCCAGGCGTGCTCAGCCTGGCACAGCCACCACGTGACAGACCAGGCCGTCTCTTCATCTGGTCCAGTCAGAGGCAAAACGAAGAGTGCGGACAGGACCAGACGACCTCCCAGGGCCCTTCACTACCCCAGGACTTCTCACTGAACCGTCCGGCAGCGTCACCAACCCTGTAAAGCATGCACATCTATCAATTTTTGAGGTCTGGTAACACCCTCTTGCCGTTCACAAATACGAATGAACACCTACATGTGCCACATGGTCCCTACCCTTGAGGGACTTATGGTCAGATGGTAACACAGTTACGGACAGTGACAAGTTCTGGATGGAACATTCTGGGTTGGTGCCACCTGGAGGAAGGAATGTTCGCGCTACGAGTGGAAGGGCCCTCTGGGGCAAGGCTGCTTTCTGAAGGCTTGTGGTAGGATATCGAGGTACACAGAGCAACAGTGATGTCTCCCACCCTGTGAAGCCTCCCCCCCGTGCATCCCTCCCTTGTTACCCTTGTGTGGACGTCTGCTGTCATGCCCTGGACTGTGGTAATGAGGCAGGCTTTGAGGGCTAGGACTAAGCCTTTATTCTGTCCCCTCCTCCACACCAGGCAGAGGGCACCCCATAACTTCTCAACACCCGAGTCCCTTGTAGACGGTGGGGGCTGAGAAGCCGCTGAGAGCTCAGTCAGAGGCATGGGCAACGTGGCAGCTCATGATCCTTTATTCACCAAGTTCTTAATGCACTCAGTCCCATAAGTGCTCGCGCAAAAGCTAAGAAGAATCAAATCAGCACATCATCGCACAGTGACCAGGCTGCCAAACTAGCAGGCACGTGCGCCAGCCCGGGAAGAGTCAGCGAGGCCACAGACACGCAGGAGAGCCTCGCAGTCTCTCTGGCACTTACAAGGCTTCAAGCCCAAACCAGGATCCAAGTGAGTTTATTCCTGAGTCTACCCACATCCCAGGCAGGCTGGGAGGGCTCCGGGACTGGGCCTTGCCCTGTCACTACCGCCCACCCACATCCCCTGCACAGTGCAGGGACCAGGCCGATGCCGCATCTGCACCCACAGGCAGAGTGTCCCCACGGTGACAGCCATCCTTCCCAGGCACCTTTCTTACAACCTATCCCAACCCCTACTCTGAATCTTCCTTTCTAAACAGAGGGTCACAACACATCTTAGGGCTGTGAAATCTGCCCTGTGTGCTTGCAAACACCAGGGAGTAAGGGGTGTCTCTGGGAAACCATCCAGCCTGGCCACTGCTTGCAAACTGTGCTCCAGCAGCCCTTGCGCTGACAGGATGCCGCTTCTCTGGGCTCTCCCACCTGCCGGCTGGCTCGCCCAGCACTGCGCTCCTGACCCGCCCTGTACAGCAGAGAGCCCGGGAACTCCAGACCTTGATGCCCCTCTGAACCGCACCTGGGCTAGTCCTGACCTCACTGGGCTGTCCACACTCAGAATGGGGTCATGCTCTTTGACCCTGCCAGGTCAGGGACTGAAGCTTGCCACCCACCATCACCAATGAGCAGCCCCAGGTCCCAGCCACCGTGACCTGGTCTGGGCGCTCTGGCTCACTGACCCACCACGAGGCCTGTCATTGCCCCCAGGGTGAAGAAAGTGAGCTTCACTACCTAGCAAAGGCACCCTGTGCTAGCTTTAAAATGCAAATCCCAAACTTCAACAACTTTAAAGAGCAATTACATTCTCATCTTTAAATGTTCAAAATGACAAATTAAAAAATGGGTGAAATGGAAGTTCTAATTAGAATTAGATAAGTTTTAATTCTCAGATCTAACTCCAAAGGCTCAACACAATGCAGAGAGGAAGGATGTATGTAAACCAAGTGGCTTTAGAACGCACACAGCTCCTCCTCAGAGCTGCTCAGCCTGGTCCAACATGCCTTGTGCCCTCAGCACGCACTGCCCCGTGGGCTTGTTCACCAGCCCAGCACACACCCCACCTGCAGGCCATCACCCCGAGGGCCCTGCCCTGGAGCTCACGGCCTCCTGGGCATGAGCACACGCGGCTGCCTAGTGAGTGGGTCACAACCCCCTTTATACTCCCTCATACTACAGGCAGGTGCTGGATGAGTGGCACTTCCCTGCTCTAAGAGCTGCCACCAACCTGGACGGTGACATCGTGTCCCCGGGTCTGTAGGTAAGGGCTCACTGAAGACTGGCAGCTTCCAGCAGAAACTAACAGTGAAAGGCAACAGGAACACTTAGGTATTTGAAATCGGGTGAATACCCAGGGTACAAAGTCAAATTACCTAGTAGGGAAATGGCCAGATCGGAAAAGTGGGAATAGCACTTCTTCCAGGGAGCACCCCATCCCCCACCCCACCAACTTGCTGCTTCCAGGGAGTCCACCCCTCCCACAATCCCCTGCATCAGAACCTCTGGCTTTTCCTTCATAGTGCATGTTACTCAAACGCACATGCACACGACCATGAGCTCTTTCGCCCCCATCTCCGTATCTGGGTCCTTGAGCGCCAACCCCACCGTGCCCACCCCAAGCAGCTGTATACACATGCCTCAATGGAGCTAAGCCACCACAGTCTAATTGAGTATATAAGACCCTTTCAATTCTAAAACCAGGGAATTCTGTTACTCTATAGAAAGGGAAAATGTTTTCTCTTGCATGGCTTAAACAAGTTACTCTGACAGCACTGAAATCACATCAGAAAACAATTTATCTTCAGAGGAAAAGCTTGAAGCAAAAAACATTGAGTGTTCAGTTCTGTCACAGAAAAACCTGAACTGCTCTGTATCTGGCACGTAGAACAATGGCACTTGGACTGGGAGCAACAAGCCTGCATCAGCCAGACGGAAGGCCACCTGACTCATCCACCTTTGCCTGTCTCCACGTGTGCAGCGCTCATGCGTGTGGCTGAGAAACACAGTAAGCGAAGAGGTGGCGTGTGACACCACTGGGCCCCTGGCCCTGCACACGCTACCTGTGATTCTCACAAACAGCCTAGGAACAGGAACGAGTGATGCCATGTTACTGCCTTGGAAACCGAGCAGTGTGTCACTCTTCTGAGCCCTCAGGGTCAAACACGGTGAAAGGAGGCCCCGGGGTCTGAGCCCAGACAGGACTCCAGTTCTTCATGTCCAGGAAGAAACATTTAAGTATGTGGCAGTCATTGCAGAGAAACACCTCTCTCCCTGAACGCTGAGGGCAGAGGCAGGAGAACAGCTCCAGAGAGCAGGTGCCAGGGCCAAATCCCAGCTTCATCACCTACTATGTGAAATCAGGCAGTGCCAAACCATTCAGTCTCAGTGTCCCCACCTGTAAAATGGAGACCACAGCCTCAAAAGGCAGTTGTGAGGACTGAGCACTCATATAAGCCAGAGGAGGGGTCTGGCACAGAGCAAGTACGCAATAATTGCTAGCTGTAATCACTGTCTTTATATCTCAACTTGCTGTAGGCTAAGATTCCCACAGAAGAGTACACAGACTATAAACACACAGCTTGTGTGCACACAGCTCGCTGACTTATCAGCGTCCACACCCATGCATGGAATACGAGGCAGGACAGAGTCGCTGCTCTCCGAGGGCCCCCTCTGACACAGCTCCAGCACACCCAGTCAGGAGGGAGAGCCTCATCTGCGTCCTCACAGCATCTGATCTGGACCATCTAGAAGTCACGTCTGTCTGTCCTATTCATGCTGTGTCCCCAGGGCCTAGGACTGGGCCTTGCATATAGTAGGTGCTCTATAATAACTTACTGAAAGAATGACTTCCGCTCAGTATCATGCTTATTTGCTTACATATTTTAATTCCAAACATTTGTTTGTAAACTTCTTATGAGTGGGGCATGCCTTATTCCCCAGCATTAACCCTTTTCCTTCCTCTGATACACTTGCTATCGGCCATTATTTAGCACAGTGTATCAGGCTAAATTCCAGATGCCAGAGTGAGAATCACGTCCTTGCACTCAAGGGGAAGAACTGGAGGTCAGGCTAGAGGAAGACCACCACCCTCAGCCTCATCCTCCCAGGCAGAGAGGTGCTCTGCATGGACAGGAACCTGGAGGAGCTCAGCCTGGCTGGTGCCCAGGGCAGAGCTCCTCACAGAGAGCCGGGTGGTCCAGCAGCTGCCAACACGTGCTCACGTCTTAGTCATGCTAAAGAGTATGGTTTTACTTTGAAGTTAATGCAGGAAACTGAAGCCTCCCACCCAGGGCAGGGAGTCATGCACGCCTGCTCTCCTGGCTGGGCTGCCGTGGCTGCAGAGCAGGGA